>NC_073635.1:42727500-44064166 GCF_029407905.1 Bubalus kerabau | reverse complement strand
AAGCATTATTATTTTTTCTCTTTTCTGTATTAAATAGGCATGTGCTTATTGTGCTTAATGCTTCTCTGTATTCTATAGGTTTTGTATATTTTAATACTTTGCTCTTTATCCAATTATTGGTTAGTGTTTCCTTTAAGAAGTATCAGTGAGTACTAAATACAATGTATTACAAACACTGTATTTCCGTTCCCTTTTGTTTTTGAATATATTTTAATGGAAGACATAATTAAAAGTCAAGTTGGTGCCACATATTGATCTTGCATTCAGTTAGGACCTCTTGCTCCTAATTTATTTTTCTTGACTTGTAAAGCTGCCTTCTCTTATTCTGCTTAGATTAGATTAATTTTTGAAACTGAATATTGTGCTTAATATAATATTTCCCCAATTTCATTGTATAAAGTTGGGCTTATTTTCTCAAAATATTTTATTTTTTTACTTTTATGGTCTCTTTGAAATTCATGTTATATCTTTTTTGGGGGAGGAGGTAGGCTATACATACATGACATTTATGCATAAGCATGTCTTTAAATATTCTCCTGAGCACAAAACTACTTCTAGTCAAATCTCAGATACAATATTTACTTCTTTGGTTACACTGGCCAGTTAATCAACACTATGTGGGTACAATTATGTTTGATTAATGATGAATCTCTCTTCTTAAATGGAATTTAGTATTTTTTTTAAGTTATACATACAACTTAATTTTCAATTTCTTTGTCATCTATTTAAAGATTTATTGTAAAGATAAATCTTTATGCCTACATACAGTCTGATAAAGCTACCATTTTTTAAAATACAAAATATCTTCTGTAGGCCAGATGTTTAAGCTACTTGACAGATGTTGTAGCCCTACTTTAGCTTCTCAATCAGTCTCTTAGATAGATTTACTGCTTTTTTTGTGTGCAAGAAGTGCTCAGTTTTAGTAAAGATGCCAATAATTTCATATGCAATGACCTTGGCACGAAGTGACATTTCCAAAATCATAAAGCAGCAGCTGTGTGAAATTCATTATTTTTTATATACAATATGTTTACTTTTGAATTTTACTTTTTTTCCTTATAAATATAATTCAGTAGCTTGTTACTTTGAAGTTCTACATAAAGGAAAATGTGTAAGTACTCATAATAATATAAGATATTTAACTCATCAAGATTCTAACTGAAACCATTTGCTTTAGAGAAATGTTTAAGAATTCACTGTATAATAGTCAAAATAATCATAAAAGGTTAATTACTGTATGTTCTTTGCACCCATTTGTATTTCCTTAAGAAATAGACATTGGATCATTAAAAAAAAAAAGTTGTTTATTTAAGGCTTAACCAACTTTTGAATCAGGAAAATAACAGGCAATAAAAAACATGCCTTTATAAAATATTTATAGCATCATCTGAAAATCACTTTCTTACGAAAAAATACATCTATAACATTTTTTAGTACTCATAAATGAAGAAAATATGGAAAACAAACCTTAATACTTTGTGATATGCTAGGCTTGCCATCATTCAATGTTAAATGGTGTTAATAGCTAAATATACAACAAAGAATATAAAGATCATGCTTAAATGTGATGCTATGTGTATTTGAAAAATAAATAATGTAAATAAAATGAAAACTAAATTAAATTCCCAAGATTGTGATTCATGGCAGTTGTGTGGTCTTTAATTTTCAAGATTACTTGGGTTTTGTGTAGTTCTGTTTGTTTGTTTTGATTAATTCTATTTCATAGTTTTCAGTGATTTTTTGAAACAATTTTATATATTGAGATAGTATAAATTTGAGAAAATATAGTTCTTTTACAAGTTTTCTAAACATTATTGAACAAAATGAGTCAAGATAGCATGATGTTGAGAAAAAATAAGAGCAGCATTTTCATTTAAGCAGTTAAAAATTTAGTGATATAAATTATTTTTTCTGAGTTACTCCACTGCCTAATACAATTATAATGCACAGTAAAGAATTCCCTATATCTTATTATTTCTGTTAAGTAATACAAAACAATGAATAAAACATATGTCCTTTAAATGTCCAGTGGGTCTTAGTGTCTGTCTTTTAATTTATTTTTTGTTGATATTTTTCAACTACCATTCCTTGTTTATAGCTGGCATGTGTTCTTTGTGATTGACTGTATTATTCACATCAAAAATTTCAAAGTCATATTTTCTTAAGGAAAATGACACATACAGATGAAAAAGGCATAGAGTAATTTTTAAGTTATAGAAGAAAACTGATTTTATTCTATTTAGCCTGACATGTACAGACTTATCAGTCTTAATGATGCAGTGTAGATAGTGCAGATTTCTGGAGCACATATCCCACTTTTCATTCTTTAGTAAATTAATTAGTCTTGGTACACATTACTGCCTTTTTGATGAGAGTTGGCTTCCTTGTGATGTTCTTGATCTTAGAGGAAATGCTTTAAGCTTTTTACCACTGGTTAAAATGTTAGCTATAAGTTTGTTATATATGGCCTTTATTGTATTGAGGTTCACTTACTCTGTATTGACTTTGTTGAGCCTCTTCGTGAAAAATGGATGTTGAATTTTCTCAAAAAAAATTTTTTTATCTATAGAGATGACTGTATGATTTCTATTCCTCAGTTTAGTAACATGGAATATCATATGACTGATTTGCAATCAATTGTATTGAACCTTCCTTGCATCCCTGGGATAAATCTCACTTGATAAAGATGTATGATCTTTTTAATATACTGTTAAATTTGGTTTCCTTTTATTTTCATTGAAAAATGTTACCTCTATGTTCATGAGTGACCTGTAATTTTAATTTTTTACATAATATCTTTGTCTCATTGGTATCAAAGTAATGCTGGCCTCATACAATGAGTTTAAAACATTCTTTTCTGTGAAATTTTGGAAATAGTTTGAGAAGAATATATGTTAACTCTTTAAATATTTGGTAAAATATACCTCTGAAGCAGTCTGGTTCTGAATTCCTGTTCTGTCTTGGGAGACTCTGCATTTCTAGAAATTCATTCATTTCTTCTAGATTGTTCATTTTATTATTACTTTTTCCAATTCTGGTCTGAAGTTCAAACAAATTTTAATAACCTTGCAGTTTTGCTCTCTCTTCCCCTCATGTTTGCTGTTTTGACACCATATTTTGTATCAATTTGTTTTGTGTGCCCCTTAAGTACTTACTGTGGATACTAATGATTTACTACCTTTGTCTTTCAACCTTCTTACTGGCTTTGCACATGGTTAATGAATTCCCTTAACTATATATTTTCCTTTACAGAAGAGACACTTTCATAATTTTCATGTTTCTAATTGTGGCCTTTTCTTTTTAATTTAGAGAAGCTCCTTTAACATTTCCTATAAAGCTGGTTTGGTGATGTTGAAATATTTTAGCTTTGGATTGTAAAACTTTTGATCTTTCCATAAAATCTGAATGAAATCCTTGCCAAGTAGAGTATTCTTGGCTGTAAGTTTTCCTTTTATCACCTTAATTGTATCATGCCACCTTCTTCTGGACTACAGTTTGTGTTGAAAAGTCAGCTGCTAGCCTTATGGAAGATGCTTTGCAGGTGACTTGTTGCTTTTCCTTTGCATGCAACATTTGATATTCTGTCTTTATCTTTAATTTTGATATTTTATAATGTGCCCTTATGTGGTCCTCTTTGAGTTGATCCTGTTTAGGACTCTGTGCTTCCTGGACCCGGATGTCTGTTTCCTTTCCCAGTTAGTGATGTTTTCAGGTATTACAACGTCAAATGTGCTTTCTGCCCCTTTCTTTCTCTTATTCTTCTGGGACCCCTATAATGTGAGTATTAGTATGCTTAATGTTATCTCGATGGTCTTTTACTTTTTTTTTTTTTTTTTTAATTTTATTTTATTTTTAAACTTTACATAACTGTATTAGATTTGCCAAATATCAAAATGAATCCGCCACAGGTATACATGTGTTCCCCATCCTGAACCCTCCTCCCTCCTCCCTCCCCATTCCATCCCTCTGGGTCGTCCCAGTGCACCAGCCCCAAGCATCCAGTATCGTGCATCGAACCTGGACTGGCATCTCATTTCATACATGATATTTTACATGTTTCAATGCCATTCTCCCAAATCTTCCCACCCTCTCCCTCTCCCACAGAGTCCATAAGACTGTTCTATACATCAGTGTCTCTTTTGCTGTCTCGTACACAGGGTTATTGTTACCATCGATGGTCTTTTAAACTGTGCTCATTTGAAAAATTCTTTATTTTCTTCTGCTTAGCTTTAGTGATTTCCACTACTCTGTTTTTTAGGTCACTGGTCTGGTCCTTTGTATCATCTAATATATTGTTGATTCCCTCTAGTGTATTTTTCATTTCAGTTATTGTAGTCTTCATGTCTACTGGTTCTTATTTACATTTTCAAACTGCTTGTTTAAAACATCTAACTTCTTACTCTGTTCATCCAATTTTCTCTCAAGATCTTTGAATATCTTTATCTCCACTTCACTTCGTTCATCATCTGGGGTTTTGTCTTGTTTATTTGTTTACATATACTTCTGTCACTTTATTTTGCCTAATTTAGTGTTTTTATTTCCATGTATTTTGTAGGTTGGTTGTGTTTACCAGTCTTGTAGAAGTGGTGATTTATAGGAACATGTATGAGTCCAAGCAGCACACTGCTCTCTTGTTGCAGAGCTGTATGTTTTGAGTGTCCCTTTATTTGGGCAGTTTGATTCCTTTTGTTTCAGCGGGCTGACTGCTGTCCATGATCTGGTAGACATGACTTTCCCTCTTTTCTGGTTATTTGTCAAGCTTTGTCTTATGCAGAGGTTGCTGTTGACTGGTAGGTGGAGCTGGGTCATGAGTTGTCTACCTGCAGAGTTCCAGTGGGTCTGAGGATTTGTGCTAGCCCACTAGTGGGTTGAACTGGTTTCTGGGGTGGGTATGTTGCAGGGACTGGGGATCCTGTATCTAATGTCATTCACCTAATGGATGGGATTTGTTCCTAAAAAGGCTGGCTATGGAATCCAAGGTATATAAAATCTGCTATCAGTCTGCTGGGCAGTGTGTCTGAATCCCATGGCTGCCTTAGGGGTCCATTTTGTCTTAGAGCTGGTGTCAACCTGTTGGTCAGTGAGCCAGGGGCTTTCTGGGGTTGGTTTTGGCCACTCTTGGGTGAAGCCAGGGTTCAGGGTGTCCCAGGGATCATGCTGGTTTACTGGTGGGTGGAGCTGAGTGCTGAGGTCTAGGGCAATAGGGCCTTGGAGGTCCAATAGCTGGTGTCAGCCCACAGGAGGGAGGGGTAGATCCTGGGGCATCTGACTGAGGTGCCCACATTATCCCAGAGCTGGTGTAGTTGTATTGGTGAGTGGGGCCAAGGCCTAGGTGGTTCCAAGTCTAATACCAGCTCACTGGCATGCAGCATCCAGTCCCAGGTTTTCTGGCCCTGGGGATCTTATGGGTGGTATGTTGATCCCCTAGTTGTGGATTTGAGGCTCAAGTTGTCCTGGGATTGTTTGCTACACAGGCGGGTGGGTGAGGCTAGTGAAAAGCTAGTTCTGGCCCTCTAATGGGCATATCTGAGTCTTGGGGTATCTGGCTGCATGGCTATGGCTGTCCTAGCGCTAGTGCTGGCCCCATGGTGTGTGGAGCTGGGTCCTGGGCCCTCTAGTGGACATAACTTTATCCTGGGATAGTTGTGGACTCAGGAGGTTGAGAGGCAGACTACCTTCTGGTGGGTGAGGTTACGTCTTCATTTGGCTGATAGCTTGGCCTAAGGCATCCCAGTATAGTCACTGATAGGCTGCTGAGCAGGTCTGGGTTCCAAATTTAATAAGATAGAGGGAGTATTCTAAAATGGTGCTTCTCAACACCAGTGTCCACATGGTAGAATGACCTCCCCAAAATGCCTGCCAGCAGTGTTTATGTCCACAAGGTGAACTCTGGTTGCCTCCTGCCTCACTAGGAGGCTCTCCAATATGAGCAGATAGGTCTCAACCAGGCTTCTTTCAACTTGCTGCTGCTCTGAGTCCTAGAGTGTGTGAGATTTTGTGTGTGCTTTTTAGGAACAGAGTCTCTATTTTCCTCATCCCTCTGGCTTTCCTAAAAGTAAGTCCCTAGCCTTCAAAACCAAATATTCTGGAGGGTCATTTTCTTAGTGCAAGATCGCCAGGAGAGGAGCTCAATGTGGGTCTTAGATCACTTGTTTCTTGGTGAGAAACTGCAATTCTAATTGCTTTTTGTTTATCCCTCCCCACCCCTCAACCATCCCAGGAGTATGGGTTTCCTGTCTCATTGTGGTTTATTTTTTATAACTTTAGGTATAGAACATATTTTCTGCTAGTCTTCTGGTCTTTCTCATCAATAGTTGCTATTTGCTATTGCTATTGCTAAGTCACTTTAGTCGTGTCTGACTCTGTGGGACCCCATAGACGGCAGCCCATCAGGCTTCTCCGTCCCTGGGATCCTCCAGGCAAGAATACTGGAGTTGGTTGCCATTTCCTTCTCCAATGCATGAAAACAAAAAGTGAAAGTGAGATCGGGCAGTCCTGTGCGACTAAGCAACCCCATGTACTGCAGCCTACCAGGCTCCTCCATCCATGAGATTTTCCAGGCAACAGTACTGGAGTGGGTTGCCATTGCCTTCTCTGCTATTTAAATTGGTGTAATTTTTAAGTGAAGGTAAGCTTGGGGTCCTTCTATTCCATTTTTTGGCCATTTTATCGACCACTGTGTCTTAAAGACTATAGCCAGTCGAGGGAATGGCCGACATGGTGCAGTACAAGGACACTGAACTCATCTTCACTTAAAAATTACAGCAATATTTTTTGTTTCTCCTCCTTCTTCATTTTCTTTTGGTATCCTTTGACAGTTTACCTTCTCCTCCTCCTATATGCTTTAGTGTCAGTTATTGGTCCATGCCTTAACCAGTTCTCTCTCCTGAGGAGACTTCATCCATAATCTTTCTCAGTTACCATTTAGAAATACAGTTGAGAACTATAATTGAAGTTCCAATTTATTAATTTGCTTTTGATATTTCCAATAGGTCAAATAGGCAATTAAAACTCAATATGCCAAAAGCTGAATTTATCCTCAGTGCCTCTCTTGTTCTCTACTCCTGACACTCTTACCACTAAAATTCCACCTTCCCCCATGTTCTTGGTTAGGGGAACCAGTCACGCCAGTTGGTATCCTAGACATCATTCCTGACTCACTATTTCTCTCGTTACAATATTCTGTCATATTCTGACATCCACCATTTAAATTTTTTTCCAATGTATCCACTTGATGTTTTTAATCACTAATTCTTGACAAGCACAAGATTCCTCTTGATTATTATGATTAATTGTACAAATTGGAACACTTTTGAACATGAAAATGCTAATACAGTTACTATGAATACAACTGAAAATAAATAATAACTGTACTCTCCTTGAGAGCTGGACATTATAGTTATCCCTACTTTAAAGGTCTTACCTTATCAATGCTTGATCCTACACCCAATCACTCTCTCCACTGCAAGAAGAGTTAATTTTTGTAATACAAACTCAATACAGCAATAACGTTTTTTTGCATTGCTTTTAGAATAATAATACAATTCCTAACATGCTATGTAAGAGCTTCCATAATCTGGATCTTGCCTACATCTTAAAATGCATCCTATGCTTCTTTCTTTCCTGCTCACTCTGCTGCAGCCACTGGGCTTTTCTTTCAATTTCTCAAATTGCCTTTGCAATTCAGGGTTTTGCATGGACTGTAGCCTCTAAATTATATAATTTTTCCCCTTTCATTTTGCATAGATAGTCTCCATTTTGTATTCAAAGCTTAGGTGAAATATCACTTTCTCAGGGAAGCCTTCCACTGTAACCTTATTTGAGAGTAATCTCTAAGAAACACTCACAGTTGTCTGGCTTTTCCTTTTTAACCCTTCTCACATGTACTACTTAGTTTTGTAATTATTAAGTGCAGGCTTCCTACTGTAATGTCTGCCTCCTACAGGAAGCAACTTGAGTATGTCTTTCATCTTACTATCTTTAGTGATTGAAAATTCATTGTGAGGAAAAAAGTGTTTATTGAGAAAAGCAAGCTCATAAGGTCAAAGTAACTACTGACTAATCGAGTTTTGCCAAGAAAATGCACTGATCATAACAAACACCCTCTTCCAACAACACAAGAGAAGACTCTACACATGGACATCACCAGATGGTCAACACCAAAATCAGATTGACTATATTCTTTGCAGCCAAAGATGGAGAAGCTCTATACAGTCAGCAAAAACAAGACCAGGAGCTGACTGTGGCTCAGATCACGAACTCCTTATTGCCAAATTCAGACTTAAATTGAAGAAAGTAGGGAAAACCACTAGACCATTCAGGTATGACTGAAATCAAATCCTTTATGATTATACAGTGAAAGTGAGAAATAGATTTAAGGGCCTAGATCTGATAGATAGAGTGCCTGATGAACTATGAAATGAGGTTCGTGACATTGTACAGGAGACAGGGATCAAGACCATCCCCATGGAAAAGAAATGCAAAAAAGCAAAATGGCTGTCTGGGGAGGCCTTACAGATAGCTGTAAAATGAAGAGAAGCAAAAAGCAAAGGAGAAAAGGAAAGATATTAGCATCTGAATGCAGAGTTCCAAAGAATAGCAAGAAGAGATAAAAAAGCCTTCCTTAGGGATCAATGCAAAGAAATAGAGGAAAACAACAGAACGGGAAAGACGAGGGATCTCTTCAAGAAAATTAGAGATACCAAGGGAACATTTCATGCAAAGATGGGCTTGATAAAGGACAGAAATGGTATGGACCTAAAAGAAGCAGAAGATATTAAGAAGAGGGGGCAAGAATATACAGAAGAACTGTACAAAAAAGATGTACACAACCCAGATAATCACGATGGTATGATCACTGACCTAGAGCCAGACATCCTGGAATGTGAAGTCAAGTGGGCCTTAGAAAGCATCACTATGAACAAAGCTAGGGGAGGTGATGGAATTCCAGTTGAGCTATTTCAAATCCTGAAAGTTGATGTTGTGAAAGTGCTGCCCTCAATATGCCAGCAAATTTGGAAAACTCAGCAGTGACCACAGGACTGGAAAAGGATAGTTTTCATTCCAATCCCAAAGAAAGGCAATGCCGAAGAATGCTCGAATTACCGCACAATTGCACTCATCTCACATGCTAGTAAAGTAATGCTCAAAATTCTCCAAGCCAGGCTTCAGCAATATGTGAACTGTGAACTTCCTGATGTTCAAGGTGGTTTTAGAAAAGGCAGAGGAGCCAGAGATCAAATTGCCAACATCCGTGGAATCATGGAAAAAGCAAGAGAGTTCCAGAAAAACATCTATTTCTGCTTTATTGACTATGCCAAAGCCTTTGACTGTGTGGATCACAATAAACTGTGGAAAATTCTGAAAGAGATGGGAATACCAGACCACCTGACCTGCCTCTTGAGAAATGTGTATGCAGGTCAGGAAGCAACAGTTAGAACTGGACATGGAACAACAGACTGGTTCCAAATAGGAAAAGGAGTTCGTCAAGGCTGTATATTGTCACCCTGCTTATTTAATTTATATGCAGAGTACATCATGAGAAACGCTGGACTGGAAGAAACACAAACTGGAATCAAGATTGCCGGGAGAAATATCAATAACCTCAGATATGCAGATGACACCACCCTTATGGCAGAAATTGAAGATGAACTAAAAAGCCTCTTGATGAAAGTGAAAGAGGAGAGTGAAAAAGTCGGCTTAAAGCTCAACATTCAGAAAACGAAGATCATGGCATCTGGACCCATCACTTCATGGCAAATAGATGGGGAAACAGTGGAAACAGTGTCAGACTTTATTTTTTTGGGCTCCAAAATCACTACAGATGGTGACTGCAGCCATGAAATTAAAAGACACTTACTCCTTGGAAGGAAAGTTATGACCAACCTAGATAGCACATTCAAAAGCAGAGACATTACTTTGCCAACAAAGGTCCATGTAGTCAAGGCTATGGTTTTTCCTGTGGTCATGTATGGATGTGAGAGTTGGACTGTGAAGAAGGCTGAGCGTCGAAGAATTGATGCTTTTAAACTGTGGTGTTGGAGAAGACTCTTGAGATTCCCTTGGACTGCAAGGATATCCAACCAGTCCATTCTGAAGGAGATCAGCCCTGGGATTTCTTTGGAAGGAATGATGCTAAAGATGCAACTCCAGTACTTTGTCCACCTCATGCGAAGGGTTGACTCATTGGAAAAGACTCTGATGCTGGGAGGAATTGGGGTCAGGAGGAGAAGGTGACGACAGAGCATGAGATGGCTGGATGGCATCACTGACTCGATGGATGTGAATCTGTTTGAACTCCAGGAGTTGGTGATGGACAGGGACGTCTGGCGTGTTGTGATTCATGGGGTTGCAAAGAGTTGGACACGACTGAGCGACTTAACTGAACTGAACTACTGTCTGCTTGATTTTTCTTTAGTTCAGTGTTTGATTTAGGTAATGAAACTTATCTGTCCTGATAAGGATGGTAAAAGATAAGACAATAGCACAAGAAAGAAAGTGGACCATTTTATGTGTATGTCTGCAGTTTTAGTATTAAATATTCATCACTTGGCATTTTAACAACATTGTTGTCTCAAAATGGACTCTTAATTGGAAAATCTGATAGATTATTTTGAGCCTTTATCTTTTTTGTTTTTACAGTGCTAACAAAAATCTCTTTTCTAAAGATTTTTCCAAATTCTGCCATCTCCTGTTTTTCCCTCTACTTCTTTGACAGCTTCTCTGGGGTTTTCCTTCTTCCTGTCCCCTATGTTTAGACATTCTAGGAGATTCACTGCTTCTATTAATAAATGCTTATTTGCATAATTTTGCCTATTTTTAGTTATTCATTCATTCATTCAAGTAATATTTCTTAGGTGTCTCTTGATGCCAAACTCTTACACATGAATTCAACAAGGCAAATAAAATCCCTGCTCTTTGAGCACTTGTTAGATATACAATAATGAATAAACCATGAAAGTTTCCTGCTGTGATAGGACTTGAATTTTAGTTAGTAAGAGAGGAGGGGAGATAGGCAGAGAAGATAAATTAATAATAAAGCAAAATAACAAAATATTGTTATCTTAAGAAAATAAATCAGTCTATGTATTATTTTGAATACTGTCATCAAGAAAGTTTCTCTTAATAGACACAATACAGGCTGCGAGTTAATTGATGAACATGCTGATAATCAATTAAGTCTCAAATGAATCTACCAGATTTATGGAAATACCAAGAGCAAAGATACGTGGGAGGGAATGGAGTTGGACATTCCAGAGTACCAAAAACTAGTGGTGATGGAAATTAGCAAAAGAAGAAATACTGAAAATCACAATCTAACTATTTTTGCACCTTTCTCCTTCATAGATCATAGGTAATACTTTGGGCAATTGTAAACTGTATCTTATCCCTGGGCTATGATAAACAAATCCTTTTTTATTTCTTCTGCTATGATTTCTTTATCATGCAAAGAGTGGAATGTCATCTTAGGCAACTTTGTTGTCTGCAACGTCTCTTCTCACTGATGGCTCTAATGTTAATATCTTCTCTGATATCTCATCTGGCAAAGAATCCACCTGTAATGCAGGAGACCCTGCTTTGATTCCTGAGTCAGGAAGAGCCACTGGAGAAGGGATAGGCTACCCACTCCAGTATTCTTGGGCTTCCCTTCTGGTTCAACTGGTAAAGAATCTGCCTGCAACTCAGGAGACCTGAGTTTGATTCCTGGGTTGGGAAGATCCCCTGAAGAAGGGAAAGGCTACCCACTCCAGTATTCTGGCCTGAACAATTCCATGGGCTGTATAGTCCTTGGGGTCACAAAGAGTCCAACACGAGTGAGCCACTTTCACTATGTGTGTATAACCCATATGATGCCTTTAGGTTCAATACTATAGAGAAATATGTTTACTTTCCATTTGAACTTATGTATTCTATTATTAGCTCAACAGTATTTTCCCTCCAACTGTTCTTTTCCTGCTTGTGGCACAGGCTTCTGTTTCTTAGATTTAATTTTGGTTAGTCTTCCTTTATTTATAAGATCCTTGAAATGGCAACCCACTCCAGTACTCTTGCCTGGAAAATTCCATGGACTAAGGAGCCTGATAGGCTGCAGTCCATGGGGTCACAAAGAGTCAGACACAACTGAGCTACTTCACTTTCACTTTCCTTAAAACAGCTACTATTTCATTCACTTTGTTGCTCTCCATTACACAGAGATCAGTTAATAAAAAAACTGTACATTTAAAAAATACTGACTCACCTGTAAACCCATCCTAAACGTGTAGACCTTCTTAGCTTTTCACAGACCTACTAACAATTTGAGTCCCTGATGATATAACAGCAATGTCTCCAATCCAACTACTGATATCAGTTAAAAAAAAAAAAAAAGCAGATGTGGAATTGAATAGATTGGATTACAAATAGAGATTTGAGAGTCATTTTAATGGAGACATTGACACACAAATTCAGTGGATAATATTGCTAAGACAGTGGTAAATGTGATACAAGGACCAAGAATACATTTCTGTCCCCAGCTTTAACCTTTGAAAGCACTGTCCTTGATAAATCCTTTAATGGAGCTCATGCCTGTCATTTCTCCCACTGTCATAGTTGTTGTCAGTATAAATAATTGTTTGGCTCGCCCACTCTCCCTGTCATTCCAGCTTCATAGATGGGTTTTTAGACTAGGGAAATAAAGCAAAGCGCATCTTGAATTCTAATTGCAATGACTGTGGCAGCCTGCTGCCTCAAATATTCTCCTTGACCCTTAACACTATCAGAACACATTGAGACACACAGCATAGTAAGAGTTAGAGGAATGATGTCAGATGCATTTCTCAGATATTATTCCACATCGTTTCCTCTAACTTCATTTAACCTCTAACCTTAATCATTCCCTCTGTAATCTTCTATGAGAAATAAAGCTAAATATATTTTAAACTAAATTTAACATCTTTTTAAAAATCAATACAAATTCCCCCTGCATTTTCAGATTCCATGATTGTACTACAATTGCATTAAACAACAATATTAAAAAGTGATCCCCATTTCTCACCTCTTTTATTTTTAATAACTGCCAAGCTTTAAAATACCTAACCTATATTGCATTTCATATCTATCCATCTCCTTCCATTCCCACTGTATCATCTTGCTATTGGACCATATAACTGTTCTTGTCTCTTCCTGCAGCTCCATCTTCATTCATTATATTGTGAGATATTACCTTGAAACAATTACAAGCATGCCTCTTTGACTACAATATGCATACTGGATCACTACCACCAGTTATTTTAGTCAATATTTATATCCTCTGAAGCAATGATTTTATAAAATAGGGCCCCATCTTGCCCTCATCTTTTATTACTTACACATTGCACTCCAAACAATCATACCATTTATAAATTAACACACTTGTACTTATGCATCATATTCTGGACTCATTTTCTAAAAAGCATTTTCTCCTAAATATGTATATCTGGAAATTATCTTAATACTTAAGGACTAACTTAAACAACCATTTTCCCAAGAACTTGTCTTATTCTTCATGAAGATGTTTTCCTACTTTACTCTGATGTGTTGAAGTCCATGGTATATTTTACTTCTCTTAAACTTTTATAATTAAGATATATTGCAATGCAATTTATGCCTATTTGTGGACTTGCCTTATTGTACCAGATTTTTAATTTTTCCACTTTGAAATAATATTTTTTTCTTTCAACTGCAGCAGCTCTCACATTTGGATACACCATGTTTTTAGCAAGTATGTGATTATCCAATGTAAATATGTGAATCAATTTCTCTAATGGCATATGCTTTCATAAAAAATGGTGGACTCTGAGCACCGAAGAATTGATGCTTTTGAACTGTGGTGTTGGAGGAGACTCTTGAGAGTCCCTTGGACTGCAAGGAGATCCAATCATTCCATTCTAAAGGAGATCAGTCCTGGGTGTTCTTTGGAAGGAATGATGCTAAAGCTGAAACTCCAGTACTATGGCCACCTCATGCGAAGAGTTGACTCATTGGAAAAGACTCTGATGCTGGGAGGGATTGGGGGCAGGAGAAGGGGACGACAGAGGATGAGATGGCTGGATGGCATCACCGACTCAATGCACATGAGTTTGAGTGAACTCCAGGAGTTGGTGGTGGACAGGGAGGCCTGACGTGCTGCGATTCTTGGGGTCGCAAAGAGTCAGACACGACTGAGTGACTGAATTGAACTGAATTATAATAAATGATTATAAATTAAATTATGAAAATTATTTTTATTGTCATGCTGCTGCTGCTGCTGCTAAGTCACTTCAGTCGTGTCTGATTGTGTGTGACCCCATAGACGGCAGCCACCAGGCTCCTCCATCCCTGGGACTCTCCAGGCAATAATACTAGAGTGGAATGCCATTCACTTCTCCAATGCATGAAAGTGAAAGTGAAGTCGCTCAGCCGTGTCCGACTCTTAGCGATCCCATGGACTGCAGCCTACTAGGCTCCTCCGTCCATGGGATTTTCCAGGCAAGAGTACTGGAGTGGGTTGTTATTGCCTTCTCCATTTATTGTCATATATATTCTTTAACTAATTTTGAGTTTCAATCTGTCTACTATAATGTTTATTTTTACAGTGCATGTGGGTAACCAAACTCATTCAAGTATAGGTACACGCCTGTAACAATGCTTTATGTATCCATTTCTTTGCTATATTGTATGTCTTATTTTTATTAGCTTCTTGTCACATTTATAGGCAATAAAAACTCTATAGACACTGTGAAATGACATGTATGCTCTCATTGATGATTCTGAAGTATTTCTAGTTCACAAAATAACTTTTGCAGAAATGTAACAACTTAAAAATTGATTTTTTAAATGGTTCAGATATTTTCTCACTTGTTCTTATCTTTTTAATAACTAAACTATAGGAACAGTGATTCTTTAAGCAATTAATTAATGGATAGTAAAGTCTTATTTGGTATCTTATGGATTTAATCTTCAAAGTTTTGCTCAAGTTAGATTATAATTGTTTAGCAGTTTCTTATCACACAATTATTTGCTATAATCATTGTTTAAGGTATGTGATATATTTATTAGGCTACTCAAAATAAGTCATTTACAAAATGTAATCATTTTATTTTGGAAAGAATAATAAATTAATTATGTCAGAGTATAGTTTTGTTCATATAGATAATTATTACAGAGATTTTTAAATAATTTAGTTACAAACAACTATACTGTGTAATTTGATTCTACTAGATAAAAACTACAACATGGAAATTCCTAAGGAAGTAGAGGAATGAGGACATCAATATATTAAAATCCATGGTGAAAATTTTCCCTCTTATGAAAGTAAATATTAGAGCAATTTATATACCTGTGAATTAATTAAAGATGTGACTGAAGTTATAGATGTAGACCACTCCAGTGTTCTTGCCTGGAGAATCCCAGGGACAGGGGAGCCTGGTGGGCTGCCGTCTATGGGGTCGCACAGAGTCGGACACGACTGAAGTGACTTAGCAGCAGCATTACCTTCATAGTATAATCTACTGTCCATCAGTTATTATAACCTATTTTAGAATAAGTTTTGGAAGGGACAATTAATTATATCAGAAGCCATTCTATAGCCTGGATATTGAAGTCTAAAGAGTCTTTGAAATATTTTAAATTTGTTTTGTTGTTATTTTATTAGTTTCTAAACTGGTTAAACATGCAAAATAAAATAATCATATAATATTTGAGCTTCACTAAATATATTTAAAGCTAAAGAAAATATAGTGTCTAATTATTTTATGCTTCTATTTCTCCCCAACTGCAAAAACAAAAAGATTCATAGCTAGTGTAATTTTTGATTTATATTAAGCTATTGGATTAGAAAACCAGATATCTCTATGTCTCATTTTATGGAGGAAAACTCTATTTTTCAATAAAATTGAAAATGACCCTCAAATTTCCAGCATCCTTTTACTTTTAATATTTTCTTCTACATATAGAGAAAAACAAGAAGACATTTCACAATAAGGAATATAAATCATTAGTCTAATAAACATCTTGATAAAATTTGTGAATGTTTCCTTTGAGCCAAGTCATTTTATGTGTTTCACTGCATTAATGTTTAAGACATTCTAATGAATCAGATTCAATAATTAGCTATAGTCTGCAGATAAAAGGAAAACACAAATAATAGATTACCATGTTAAGACTTTATAATCTTTAAATTGCAGAATTAGGATTCAAATCTGGCCATCTACCACCAAACATTTAATCACATCATCACAGGGTCTATGCTAGATGAAAGGGCCGTGCTTTCTCTTGAACAATAATAAAATATTCTCTAGTGAGGAGGAGTCATCTATTACATTAAAAACATGGTATAAGCTTTCTAAGCTGAGGGAATAACACATGCGAAGTAGCTGAGGCAAAAATGAGAAAGGTATTTTCTACAAACAGCAACAAAAATGGCCTCTGTGGCTAGAAAGAAGAACAACTGGTATAAAATCAAAGAAGTCTTGGTCACTGCTCTGTATTTTATTCCATGCTCAATAATTTACCCTTAGAGAGCTCGCTTGTTTTGTTTCAGTTACAGCATATTAATATTAGCAGGAGTCTATATAGTAACCTTTTTCATATGGTTTCTATCAAGATCAGTTGAATTAATACTATAACAGACTGTGATGTACACTGAATATTCAATAAATATTAGCAACTGTTATTACATTTTAATCTGGATGAAACTCTTAAGTAGATGCTCTTCCATTTTTAATTTAAAAAATAGGAGCTCATTCCCATAAAATGAAAAGGAAAATAAATGCTAGAAAAATAAAAAGCATATACTCCAAAACATATAAAATATTAAAAATGAATAAATTAGCAAATTTAATAAAAATTGAGGAAAAAGTGAAGTGAAAGCTGCTGCTAAATTTGATTCCATAAGAAAATATCTAAATGCAAGCAAAGAAGAGAGTAAAAACACAATTTTTTGAAACAAGCAAATATACACAAGGAAGCACCAAATACGAAGGCAATATATATCAAGGAATTAAATGGAAGTATATCAAGATGTAGCTTTAACTACAATTAGAAATATAAAAATAGCTGTCAAAACTATTATCATTATTTTAGAAATTAATCTCTTTAAAATTAAGTAAACATAAAAATATAAACATTGAAAACAATATTAGTTTGAATTTTTAAGTCAATAAAATTTATTTTATTAAAATTTGTAATATTACAATTAATAAAATTTATTATATTAAAATTATGAAAAGTCAAACATCATACCGAATCTGTGTCTCTTTCATCTCCTGCATTGGCAGGCAGATTCTTATCACTGCATCACCTGGCAAACTCTTTATATTTGAATAGTTATATTATGAAACATATAAAATGTGACTTTAAAAGGAAATAAAAATGCAAAACAAAGCACCCTGTTAGATGGAACTTTGCTGTTAGATTATTTTATTAAAAAATAAATTGGAATTTATTATTAAACTAATTGGGATTCCCAGGTGGTGCTAGTGGAAAGAAACATGCTTGCCAGTGCAGAAGACAGACAGAAGTTTGATCCTTGGGTCAGGAAGATCCCCTGAAGACAGGCATGGCTACCCACTCCAGTATTCTTGCCTAGAGAATCCCATGGACAGAGGAGCCTGGAACGCTACAGGGTCACAAAGAGTCATACATAACTGAAGTGACTTAGCATGCAAGTTGGGGTTGTCTTTTAAACTAAGATTTTTGTGACAACAAATGCATATAAAAATCTCTTTTGGTTGCATTTTTTTTTTAACTACAACTAAAATAAAAAGGCAACTGTGTATCTATTACTATATTACCTAAATATATCTTGTATACTTAATATATGCTACATATTTATTTACTATATCAACATGTATTTTACCATGTTTTATTTATTATAGTGCATGCTTTACAAAAAAAAAGAAAAAGAAAGAAAAGAAAAAATTCTAAGCTTTTTCTATTGGTTTGTTACACCTGCTGTATTTATAAAATGGTATATATGAGTGTGTGATAATGTGAATTACTATCTAGGCATTTTTGAACTAGTGTGAGAGCTATTTTTTATATTAATGCATCGTTTGTAGGTCATCTTATGTAGGTCATCAAAATAAGCAAAATAGAAATTTACTTATTTAAAAATGAAAATGAAAATAGTGTATTAGAAAAACTAAACATAGCTCTTAGAGGAGCAATTGTTTTAATGCAAATTATCTTGATTGGTGTTTTAATGGAAATTTTGCAGCATTTATTCTTAAAACTTGAAAAAATATTCGTTTGAGTTCAAAGACATTCTGAAAAAAATAAACATACTTTCCAAATATTATGAAATGAATATTGCTTGCTTTTTATTTGCATGTGAATGGTGCTTGATACCATTTGGGAATAATTAAGAAGAGTAACTAGATAATGAATTAGCTACAGATTAAGATTTGTATTTTGATCCATGGTCCATACTAGTACAAAAATAATTTTGCTTTACTTAAAAATAAATAAGAACCCTAGGAAAATGTCCAAGTAGAGAAGTAAAGTTTTCTATGGAGCAGATTTCTGTTTTGAATATGCACAATTATTAAATTCATAATGCTATACTTACTTGGAAGTATTTTTTTAAGTTAGCTATCATTTTCACCTTGTAACTGTCTCAGGAAGGATGATAGAGGAAATAGTGTAACACAATTGTTTATGTCTTGTACATTTAACTGGCATCTGGCTCCTACCTGATGCAAAATGATTCAGAATACACACACACACACACACACACACACATATATATATATATATATATATATATATAATAAATAGAAAGTTACTCAGTCATGTCTGACTATTTGTGACCCCATAGACTATACAACTGGAGAAGGCAATGGCAACCCACTCCAGTACTCTTGCCTGGAAAATCCCATGGATGGAAAGCCTGGTAGGCTGCAGTCCATGGGGTCGCTAAGAGTCGGGCATGACTGAGCAACTTCACTTTCACTTTTCACTTTCATGCATTGGAGAAGGAAATGGTAACCCACTCCAGTGTTCTTGCCTGGAGAATCCCAGGGACGGGGAGCCTGGTGGGCTGCTATCTCTGGGGTCACACAGAGTTGGACATGACTGAAGCGACTTAGCAGCAGCAGCAGACTATACAATCCATGGAATTTTCCAGGCCAGAATACTGTAGTGGGTAGCCATTCCCTTCTCCAGGGGATCTTCCCAACCCAGGGATCGAACTCAGGTCTCCAATATTCCAGGCAGATTCTTTAATAGCTGAGCCACCAGGGAAGCCCAATATATGCATCTATATATTAAAGGCTTGCTGAAGATAAAATAATGACCAGAAATGCAAGTTACTGAAAGACTTGTTCTTTTCCTGTTCTTAAATTTAAACTCATGTTGCTATGGAAAAGAACAAGTCTTTCAATAACTTGCATTTCCTGGTCATTATTTTATCTTCAGCAAGCCTTTAATATATAGATGCATATATTGGGCTTCCCTGGTGGCCCAGCTATTAAAGAATCTGCCTGGAATATGGGAGACCTGGGTTAAATCCCTGGGTTGGGAAGACCCCCTAGAGAAGGGAATAACTACCCACTACAGTATTCTGGCCTGGAAAATTCCATGGATTGTATAGTCTATGGGGTCACAAATAGTCATACATGACTATCTTTCTATTTATTACATATATATATATATATATATATATATATTGATTCAGTATATATATATTCTGAATCAGTAATCCAAGTCTATGCCCCAACCAGTAACGCTGAAGAAGCTGAAGTTGAATGGTTCTATGAAGACCTACAAGACCTTTTAGAACTAACACCCAAAAAAGATGTCCTTTTCATTATAGGTGACTGGAATGCAAAAGTAGGAAGTCAAGAAACACCTGGAGTAACAGGCAAATATGGTCTTGGAATACGGAATGAAGCAGGGCAAAGACTAATAGAGTTTTGCCAAGAAAATGCACTGGTCATAGCAAACACCCTCTTCCAGCAACACAAGAGAAGACTCTACACATGGACATCACCAGGTGGTCAACACTGAAATCAGATCGATTATGTTCTTTGCAGCCAAAGATGGAGAAGCTCTATACAGACAACAGAACAAGATCGGGAGCTGACTGTGGCTCAGATCATGAACTCCTTATTACCAAATTCAGACTTAAATTGAAGAAAGTAGGGAAAACCACTAGACCATTCAGGTATGACCTAAGTCACATCCCTTATGATTATACAGCAGAAGTGAGAAATAGATTTAAGGGCCTAGATCTGATAGATAGAGTGCCTGATGAACTATGGAATGAGGTTCATGACATTGTACAGGAGACAGGGATCAAGACCATCCCTATGGAAAAGAAATGCAAAAAAAAAAAAAAAAAATGGATGTCTGGGGAGGCCTTACAAATAGCTGTGAAAACAAGACAAGTGAAAAGCAAAGGAGCAAAGGAAAGATATAAGCATCTGAATTCAGAGTTCCAACAAATAGCAAGAAGAGTTAAGAAAGCCTTCCTCAGTGATCAATGCAAATAAACCGAGGAAAACAACAGAATGGGAAGGACTAGAGATCTCTTCAAGAAAATTAGAGATAACAAGGGAACATTTCATGCAAAGATGGACTCAATAAAGGACAGAAATGGTATGGACCTAACAGAAGCAGAAGATATTAAGAGGAAGTGTCAAGAATACACAGAAGAACTGTACAAAAAAGATCTTCACAACCCAGATAATCACGATGATGTGATAACTGACCTAGAGCCAGACATCCTGGAATGTGAAGTCAAGTGGGCCTTAGAAAGCATCACTATGAACAAAGCTAGTAGAAGTGATGAAATTCCAGATGAGAGATTTCAAATCCTGAAAGATGATGCTATGAAAGTGCTGCACTCAATATGCCAGCAAATTTGGAAAACTCAGCAGTGGCCACAGGACTGGAAAAGGTTAGTTTTCATTCCAATCCCAAATAAAGACAATGCCAAAGAATGCTCAAACTACTGCACAATTGCACTCATCTCACATCCTAATAAAGTAATGCTCAAAATTCTCCAAGCCAGGCTTCAGCAATACATGAACTGTGAACTTCCTGATGTTCAAGGTGGTTTTAGAAAAGGCAGAGGAACCAGAGATCAAATTGCCAACATCCGTGGAATCATGGAAAAAGCAAGAGAGTTCCAGAAAAAACATCTATTTCTGCTTTATTGAGTATGCCAAAGCCTTTGACTGTGTGGATCACAATAAACTGTGGAAAATTCTGAAAGAGATGGGAATACCAGACCACCTGACCTGCTTCTTGAGAAATCTGTATGCAGGTCAGGAAGCAACAGTTAGAACTGAACATGGAACAACAGACTGGTTCCAAATAGGAAAAGGAATACGTTAAGGCTGTATATTGTCACCCTGCTTATTTAACTTATATGCAGAGTACATCATGAGAAACTCTGGACTGGAAGAAACACAAGCTGGAATCAAGATTGCCAGAGGAAATAGCGATAACCTCAGATATGCAGATGACACCACCCTTATGGCAGAAATTGAAGATGAACTAAAAAGCCTCTTGATGAAAGTGAAAGAGGAGAGTGAGAAAGTTGGCTTAAACCTTAACATTCAGAAAACGAAGATCATGGCATCTGGACCCATCACTTCATGGCAAATAGATGGGGAAACAGTGGAAACAGTGTCAGACTTTATTTTTTGGGCTCCAAAATCACTGCAGATGGTGACTGCAGCCATGAAATTAAAAGACTCTTACTCCTTGGAAGGAAAGTTATGACCAACCTAGATAGCTTATTCAAAAATGGAGACATTACTTTGCCAACAAAGGTCCGTCTAGTCAAGGCTATGGTTTTTCCTGTGGTCATGTATGGATGTGAGAGTTGGACTGTGAAGAAGGCTGAGCACAGAAGAATTGATGCTTTTGAACTGTGGTGTTGGAGAAGACTCTTGAGAGTCCCTTGGAATGCAAGGATATCCAACCAGTCCATTCTGAAGGAGATCAGCCCTAGGATTTCTTTGGAAGGAATGATGCTAAAGCTGAAACTCCAGTACTTTGGCCACCTCATGTGAAGAGTTGACTCATTGGAAAAGACTCTGATGCTGGGAGGGATTGGGGGCAGGAGGAGAAGGGGATGACAGAGGATGAGATGGCTGGATGCCATCACTGACTCGATGGATGTGAATCTGGGTGAACTCTGGGAGTTGGTGATGGACAGGGAGGCCTGGCGTGCTGGGATTCATGGGGTCGCAAAGAGTCAGACACAACTGAGAGACTGAACTGAACTGAACTGAACTGATCTGAAACTCATGTTGCAACTGCTCATTGGTATTTATTTTGCTTCCTGAGTTTCCTTAGTTACTTAAAAAAAAGCTAGTCTTCTTTCCTATTGAATATTATGTTTTTAATACTCTGAATTAAATCACGCATAGCATTAAAAGTGTCTTGAAAATGCATTTTCCTTTAAGCAATATACTTTAAATAGGATCCTAGGGAAAGAGGCATCCCTTTGATTTTTTAATTGCCATTTCATTCTATGTTCACTTCCATAAATTCTTCTAAAATGTAGTAACTGTATTAAAATATTTTAATTATTTTATACTGTGATATAGTTGATTAACAATGCCATGTTTGTTTCAGGTATACACTAAAATGATTAGGATATTTATATATATAAGGCAGCAGGGGATGAGATAATTAGATAGCATCACGGACTCAATGGACATGAACTTGAACAAACTCTGGGAGATGGAGGACAGGGAAGCCTGGTGTGCTTCAGTACATGGGGTCACAACTTGTCAGACATGACTTAGTGACTGGGCAACAATAACAACATATATATGTATACATCAGTTGGTAAAGAATCCATCTGTAATACAGGAGACCCAGTTTCAATTTCTGGGGCGAAGATCCACTGGAGAAGTAAATGGTGACCCACAGAGGAGCCTGGTGCATGGGGATGCAGAGTCCATGGGGCTGCAGAAAGTCAGACATGACTGAAAAACTTAAACTACTAACATATATACATGTATCTATGTATGTATTCTTTTCCAAATTCTTTTCCCTTTAAAGTCCATGGGGTTGCAGAGAGTCAGACATGACTGAAGAACTTAAACCACTACCATATATACATGTATCTATATATGTATTCTTTTTCAAACTCTTTTCCCTTTAAAGTTGTACATAATATCGAGCAAAGTTTTTTGTGCTATACAGTAGGTCCTTGTTGGTTAACCTTTTTTAAATATAGCAGTGTGTACCTGTCAATCCTATTTTTAAGGAAGTTCCATATTGTTCTTCACAGTGGCTGTACCAGTTTATATTCCCACCAACAGTGTAGGAGAGTCTCCTCTCCACACCCTAAGTATTTACTGTTTGTAGATTTTTTTGATGATGACCGTTCTGACCAGTGTGAGGTGATATCTCATTGTATTTTTGCTTGCATTTCTCTAATAGCAAGCATTGTTGAACGTCTTTTCACATGCCTCTTGGCCATCTGTTTGTCTTCTTTGGAGAAATGTCTATCTAGGTCTTTTTTCCCATTTTTGTTTTACTTTTATAAATAAATACATATATATATATATTATTGAAGTATAGGTGACTGACAATATTTTGGGTGCACAGCAAAGTGATTCAGTTATACATACACACATATATTATTTTTGAAATTATTTTCCATTATACAGTATTATGAGATATTGACTGTAGTTCCCTGTGCTATATAGTAAATTTTTGTTGCTTGCTGCATAACTAGAAATCTAGCACTCCATTCATACTAAGTCAAACAAGTGGAATCAAAATGTCATAATTTTTTTTAATTAGGCAAAAATTAATAAATTTTCTAAAATATCTACTACACTTGATAAGGCTTGAGAAAGAATCTAAAATATAAAAATAGAGATGGAGAAATTGAAAAACATAAACTAAATGAAACGGGATCACTGGATATGAAATAGAAAAAGTGAAACAAACTCAATAAAAGTAAAAGATTATCATACAGTCTAGTTGATTTTAAATGTGACTGCTCATTAGAAACATATCTGGACCTCTGAAGAAAAAAAAAAAGCAATATCTGGGTATTTGTATTGTTCAAAAATTTCAAGATAATTCTGACATGCATCTGGATTTTAAAAAGTGATTACAAGTTTTTTTATCAAATGGTAGGTTTGGTGATATATAGAGTTGTAGAGTTGTATTATTTTTCTGTTATTTTCTGTACCATTATCAGCGTATAATGGTATTAAGCAAGCAATACCATAATACAATGGTATTAATCAAGCAATATTGATTATCAGTTTTCATAATCTATAGTCAGAAAAAAAATAAAAATAGTTACAATTGCAAGCCATAATGGGAACATGATTAACTTAACAATATAAAATAATTACATTCAATTTGACGGGTCAAGCAGAGTGATGTGGTAAGTGGAAGTGCACACATGCACATGTTTTTATCTGCCCAGCCAGTCTATTCGGTTGGTGCATTTAATCCATTTACTTTTAAGGTAATTATTGATAAGTATGAGCCTATTACAGTTTTAATTGTTTGGGGTTTATTTTCTGTGCTTCTTTTTTGTTTGTTTGTTTTTTCCTCTTGTGTTTATTGCCTAGAGAAGTTCCTTTAGCATTTGTTGTAAAGCTGGTTTGGTGGTGCTGAATTCTCTTAAAGTTTGCTTGTCTGGAAGGCTTTCGAGTTTTCCATTAAGTCTGAAGGAGAGTCATGCTGAGTAGAGTATACTTGGTGGTAAGTTCTTCTTCCCTTTCATAACTTTAAATATATCATGCCATTCCCGTCTGGCTTATAGAGTTTCTGTTGAGAAATCAGCTGATAGCCTGATTTCAACTGATTTATGTCTCGTGCATGATTGTATTGCCCTTAAATCTTCTTTCTCTGATCATTGTTCACCTTAATATCTTCTTTGTTTAGATGCACATTACCACTTCTAAACTGTACTTCATAGTTCTCTATCCTGTTCTTAGTTTTTCTTCCTTTTTCTTTTTTTTATTTTTAATTCACCATGATTTTCTTGTTTCTTCTATTATTTCTCTGGCCAGCTTTCTCAGGCTCTGCTGCTGTTTTTCCCTCTTTACTACCCAACTGTTGATTATACTAAATTTCCTGACATTTACATTTATCCCCTCTTGGATATACATCACATATCCCCATTTTTGTTCAGGAGTTATCTGCTTATAGGAAAATGTAATAAAACTGCTTCACAACTTAAATATCCATAACTTGTTAAACTATTAGAACATACGTGTTTCTCAAGACAGCATGTCCCTGCCTTCTGGTGTGGTCTCATTTTAAGTCAGTCTCCTATATTTTGTTATTATATATGGAACACATTATTTTTTCACAGAGACTACAGTGCAATCATAAATTACCTGAAGGTTCTGTTCTGAAGTCCATATAAATAGCAAACACTGCATATAGATAAAAGTATATCTCAAGGTTCCTTAAAATATCATGCCTACCAAAAAGTCCAAAGGTTACTTTTCTTATCCAGTGTAGAACCAGGTTATCATATGAGTTAGTTTTGAAGATTTGCATTTAGAGATTATTTTCTGTGTAAAAAGGACTTGTATATTTAAAATTATATAACTAGACACAATTCCAAGGGAAGTTTATTGAGCAAGGCATACAACAGTTAGGGGTGGCGGGAATGAAACTTTTTCTTCTAATTCCAAAATTCAAGTTCTACAGCATAAAACCTTTATTATATTGGTCACATTATGCACCCTCTCTTTGTCTCCATTTCCTCACTCAAAAAGAGAAAGATAAAAGAGTCTACCTCACAAGATATTGTGAAGAGTAAATTAATTATCAAAGGTAGAGTGTGTATAACAACTTCTGACATATAATAAATCCTCAATTTGATTAAGAAAATCTAAAAATAAAAAATAAACAAACAAAACAACCTCTGGAATTCCTATTTTCAGTGTCTTGGAAACTTCTTATTATTTTTTTTTGTATGTACATATTTTTAATTTAAAACAAATTATTTTAGAATTAAATTTCAGCCTAACTCAATATTTAATCTCATTTAAGTTAGTAATTAATATTATAGGACTATTCCTATGTTTTCTCTGTGGTATATATAGGCAAAAGCAGATGCTTACATATATTATGTTAGAAGAAGGCTATCCTGTCTGTGTTCTCTTTCATGGTCTTTATCAGCCTCTTTTGGGATGTCCCATTCATCTGATTCTTGAGTATTATGTTCTGTCTTCTCATTATCCTTACTGATGCAACTCATCCAATTTTCTGTGACAAAGTCAAGGCATACTGATCGCTTCTGAGGACTAAAGCAGCTCCTCTACTAACTTCTTTTCCACATTAACTTTTCCTAACTCTACGGATCCTTTGAGATCCATTCAGCTATTTTCCCAGTTTTAGATTTGCATCCTGTAGTGTCTTCCATTAGATTTTATATCTCAAGGTATGGTGACTCATCTATCATTCTTACTTTTCTGATGGGTGACTTCAAATACTTGTCACTTACAAACACAAGAGTTTAAGAGTTTGAGAAATAGAAGAGAATGCCAGTTATCTCAGACTTCTCTGCTTGGCACACTCTCATACTCACCATTGGCCTACCTCCTATTGCCTCTGCCCCATATTGCTGCAGAACTCATTGACAGTCTTCGCTTAGATTCTCAGGAGAAACTTGGGACATAAGATTTCCTGTGCTGCTACATCCTTCTTTTGGAGATCTGATCTTTCAATTTCAGTCCCATCACACTCCTACTGGCCCTATGGCTCTCTGCTAGGAGCACTGACAGCAGACAAGTGCTAGATACTTTTCCTCGGTTCCTTTCAAAAGCCTTGCCTCAGACTAGAAAGGTCTTTTAATTACTTAGGTAGTAGTGGGACAATGACCTTCTGGAATACACTCCGTTCTGTCCAATATTGTAATCAACTTTTTGGAATTCTAGTCCTCTAGCTCTGGCTCAATAACCCAAGTCTTTGAGCCTTTAAAACAAACAATTTTTTCTCCAACTATTCACTACAAATTAAATTCTTATAACAAAGACTGTAATTGCTGAGAATAAGATTTATCTGGCATCTCTTTTTATGTATGTATGTAAGTCATAATTAATGCTACTGGCTTCATATTTGAAGGTGTCTTAAATTCTTGAGAAAAATTGGTAATGGAAAAAAAAATCCCCAATTTATCTTATACTCAGTTATCTTACACTTACACTATAAAAAGGAAATAATATCAGAGACCATCTAAGGAAGTCTAAGATTTAAGTTTTCTACACTGTTCTCCCCTTCTGTTTGTCTTTCTCTCTCCACATCTGTCTGTCTCTAATAATTTTCTACCTCCTATGAGTTAATAAGTTGTAATACAACTAGAGCACATACCATTTTATAATTTCTCACTTTTTTTTTTTTTTTGCATTTTTCTGCAGTCTGTAATGTCTCCCCATGTCCATTCACCTGGAATATTCCCATATATCTTTCCAGAGGCAATAGCCACCAAATCGCTATTTCTGATAGAGATCACATTTTAAATCATATCACACTAGGGATGCTGTCTGTGATTGCTAGAATAAATGGTTTTTCCAGTGATCCCTTTTTTTATTTTATTTTTTTTTTTAAACTCCATAAACATTTTCTATTGGAGTATAGCTGGTAAAAATTCTGTAGTAGTGTCAGGTGAACAGCAAAGGGACTCAACCAGACATATTCATGTATCCATTCTCCTCCAAACCGCCCTTCCATTCAGCCTGTCAAATAACATTGAGCAGAATTCCATGTGCTTTACAATAGGTCTTTGTTGGTTATCCATTTTAAATATAGCAATGTGTAGATGATTTTCCCAAAGTGCCTAACTATCCCTTCCCTTGTCCAACATAAGTTCATTTTCTAAGTCTATGAGTCTCTTTCTGTTCTATAAGTAAGTTCATTTGTTCAGCTAAGTGTTTATTTCTCTCTCTCTCTCTTTTTTTTAATTGGGGTATAATTGCTTTGGGCTTCCCAGGTGGTGCTAGTCATAAAGAACCTGGCTGCCAATGCAAGAGATGTAAAAGAGGCAGGTTGGGTCTCCAGGTCAGGAAGATCCCCTGGAAGAAGGCATGGCAACCCACTCCAGTATTCTTGTCTGGGGAATCCCATGGACAGAGGACTCTGGTAGGATACAGTCCATGGGGTTTCAAAGAGTCAAATATGACTGAAGTGACGTCGCATGTGCTGACAGCCATAATGGTTTTACAATTTTGTGCTAGTTTCTACTATACAATGAAGGGAATCCGCTATATGATATGTAAACTTCCCTTTTGGACCTCCCTTCCATGCCCCCATTCATCCATCAAGTATTTATGAATAAAATGTTAAACTAAGCAAACATCTTCCATGTGGCTGAGTTAGTTCTACTGTGCTTCATATTCCATTTAACACAATAACCAAAGTCATCCAACATTTTCTGACCATCCACACACTGCCTTGAATATCTTCCACCAGACTCAACTCTGGATTCCTTTCTAGTCCAAAGTTTCCTAGTTTATCTGTAAGTCTTAATCTGGAATCAATTATTTTCATTAAATTCTATCTCATTTCTAAGCACTTTCTCTCCTCTTTGCCTTAGTTGCAAACAAGTTATATTCTTAGATCACAATTATCTTGCATTTATTCAAATAAGAACTTTTTTCCTTTTCTATCATTACTTTTTGTATGTGTTCATTTCTTTTTATTTTGTATAACCTTCCCCCATATACTGAAATACAAATTTGGAATATATTTTCTCATTTCTCCTCCATTTACATCTCCAAAATATTTCTCCATATTTTTCAGAAAAAGTATTAAACAAAACAAAGAAAGAGAGAGAGATAAAGAATAACAAAAGACTGTTCTTTGAAGTTCATGTTGTAAGATATTATCAGTTTCCCTTTGCATTCATGTTGAGACACCTTGCTTAATACCTGTCTTTTCGATTTTCTTTCCATTGCTACTGCTGTTATCATTCTTTACAAGTCTATATCCATGTGGCTAATTCTGATTCAAACGATATTTAGAATTAAATGCTTGTTAACTAGACTCCGATAAGTCATATAGAATGTTAAAGTCTTTCTGAGATAAATGAATACAGACAGACTTTATGAAAGAAATTATTGAAAATATGCCTTTTTTCCCACACTGATGCATTTTGAAAGTGTTTAAAAGGAGTCAGAGTGCAGAGTAAGACAGGAATCTGTAAGGAGGATAACTTTGGAGAAATCTTTAGTAAAGAACACCATCTATTTTTCCTTCAAACAAAGCACTTACTTAAAACATGTCACTATAACTACTATCCTGCTCATCTCTTGGGTAAACTAAATAATAAAGGATAGGCTCTACAAATTTTCCACAGAACCTATCTCTACCTCCTTCCTAAAATATTCATCTCTTTGTTTCTACAAAATTTCACTTTGTCTGTTAATTGCCTTCTTAATATTTCTTCTCAAGCATTCATTTTTAATCCTAACCATCCCAGTATGCATTCCCTCAGGTTATGAAAATTAAAGTCTTTGCTGCTCCCATCTACTTCTTTTCTTAGATGATATCATTATTTACCATATCTGTAAATAACATACATATTTTGACAACTTTGAAACATAATTCTTCAAGGTAGTCATCTATAAAATCTTCATTTGCATATTATAGTGCTCACATCTCTGATTTGACACTTCATCGTGTCAAATTTTTAAATTAATACATGTAAATGCAACTATGAATTCCTCCTAACCAACCTCAAATCTCTTTCCACTTCACTTCTAGTAGTAAAAGCATCAAATTGCTGATGACAGACATAGCAACCCATGATAACTCTCACTTTTTTTTCTTCAATTCATCAAGTACAATCGGTTTTACTCTTAAATATTGTATCTGTTTACTCTAATTCTGCACTGCTACCATCTCAGTCAAAGTTATCAACACTTATTTATCTATGAACTACACTATATTTGTATCATAATCATATTCCTATTTCTACTTTTATCCACTTTCCAATTATTCCACACAAAGCAGCCAGAATAATCTTACAAAAATTCTACATTAGATCATATCTCCAATCTGCTCAAATCTCTAAAACAAAAATAAAATTCATTTTCTTTACTATGGCTTACAAAGGTCTATTTTACCTGACCAGTTATCCGTCACGATATTTTGAGCCATCTCCTTTAGTCACTTTATTTTAGACACACTGGCTTTCTGGTGCCTCTTGCATTAGCCAAGCTGTACTATAACTTAGATGCATTGCACCTACACTTTTCTCATATATAGATTGCCTTTCATTATTATAAAAAATGATTGGTTCATTCCTTTATTTTGATCTTGGATAAAATATCATCCATAATGTGAGGTATTATCTGACAGTCTTATAACAACCTATAATTAGTTTGTGTCTAATCTATTTCTCATTGATTATCCTCCCCATGCCTTTTCCTTATCTATATATTTAATTATATTCCTTGTATCAACATTTCAATAATTTATGTCCCTTCTCATTTGACTAAAATATTATTTCTGAATGTGGAAATGGGATATTATTCTCTCCTTTATAAAGTCTCAGAACCCAGAAAAATGCATGATATTTAGTGGGTAAAGACTCTGTTTACCAAATCTTGAGAGACTGTTGCAAAGTGAAATGTCCTATGGAAAACGCTGCCTGAAATGCTGTGTGTATGTATGTGCATATGTGCTTGCTTGCATGTGTGCAAAATAGTGCAGCAGAGTTGGAGGCAGAAGTCTGTATCTGGGGGAAATTAGGTCATAAAAATAACATAAAGGTCAATTTGTAATTATAAGCAATACAAAAATAAAAAGAAGTCATAACTAAGGATGGTTCGATACAAACCTGGTCTAGTAGTTTGGTAAAGATAAGAATAATGGCACACAATTCTTGAATGTTGTTTGGCTATAGAGTTATATCTCTTCACACGTGTCAGTGAATCAGTTGGTAGATATAACACTTTTCCAGGATTACTGACTCTGGGTCCTTCACATTTTCAATTTGGATTCTCGGTTCCTTTTCTTGAAACTCCTTATTACAAGTTAGGATTAACTTCTTTGGCTTAATAACTTGGGCTCCTACTATGTCTTTGACTCTATATTTTACAATAATTTTAGCATTTCTTGTAGCTTATTCTTTTCTTGCCTAGTTATTGAAGAATTTCAGTGACCACACTTTTTCTTAAACTCTTGCCAGTAGTACAAGAATGCTTCTTCCTTCCTTTTTTCCTTCATCCTTCTCTTCCTTTCTTTCTTCTTTCCTTCTTTTCTTACTTCAATAAATTTAATATCTATCAAATCAGGAATGTTACAATATATAACCATTACAGAGTGGACAAATTTCATGCATTCAGGATGCTAGATATAGATGGAGAGTAAATCGCCAGGAGAAATATCAATAACTTCAGATATGCAGATGATACCACGCATGGCAGAAGGTGAAGAGGAACTGAAGAGCCTCTTGATGAAAGTGAAAGAGGAGAGTGAAAAAGCTGGCTTAAAATTCAACATTCAAAAAACTAAGATCATGGCATCCAGTCCCATCACTTCATAGCAAATAGATGGGAAAACAATAGAAACAGTGACAGACTTTATTTTCTTGGGCTCCAAAATCACTGCAGATGGTGACTGCAGCCATGAAATTAAAAGATGCTTGCTTCTTGGAAGAAAAACTATGACAAAACCAGACAGCATATTGAAAAGCAGATAAATTACTTTGCTAACAAAGATCCATCTAGTCAAAGCTATGGTTTTTCCAGTAGTCATGTATTAATGTGAGAGTTGGACCCTAAAGAAGGGTGAGCACCAAAAAAAATTGATTCTTTTGAACTGTAGTTTTGGAGAAGACTTTTGAGAGTCCCTTGGACTCAAGAAGATCATTCCAGTCAATTGTAAAGGAAATCAGTCCTGAATATTCATTGGAATGACTGATACTGAACCTTAAGCTACAATATTTTTGACCACTTGATGCAAAGAACTGACTCCTTGGAAAAGACCCTGATGTTGGGAAAAATTGAAGGCAAGAGCAGACGGGGACAACAGAGGGTGAGTTTGTTGGATGGCATCACCAATTCAATGGACATGAGTCTGAGCAAACTCTGGGAGTTGGTGATGGACAGAGAAGTCTGGCATCCCAGTCTGGCTGCCGTCCATGGGGTCACAAAGAGTTGGACATGACTGAGAGACTGAATTGATCTGAATTGAACAGACAGTAAAAAGTACTGAGACCTGTTGATTTATAATACATTCTTAAAGAAAAACAGAGTGGCAAGAATGGAAGAATTTTAGACTGAGGATTCAGAGGAAGAATTATATTTAATCTGATAACACAGTTTGAAAAAGCTGCCAGCTAGGTGAGGGTCTGGAAGAAGGTTGGACCACACAGGGGCAGCTGGTGTTATAAAGGCTGCTAGACATAAATTAGCTTTCCATTTCAAGGGCCAGGAACAACAGTGGGTTGGAGCTTAGTAACTGAGGACAAGGTCAGTGACTAGGTGGTATTAAGTTGGCAGGAACGATATCATGAAGAGAATACTGTGGGCCAGGGCAAGGAATCTGAAGTTTATTCTAAAAGTGCGATCATTATTGCATGGTTCAGTTCATATAAAGGACATGATGTGATTCAAGACTTTAAAGGAACCCTCTGTCTGATATATGGTAACACTAAATTGTCATACAGTGAGATCTGTGTGACAAGCAGTAAGATCTGACAGCATAAAACAGCAGAATAGAAACATGAGGCAGAAAGAATGAATTACCTCTTAGAGAACTGATGAAATGGACATCAAGTTATATCTAAACAAAAATCATTTCTAGTACTGCCAATGTCTCTTTTACTTTTTGTCTTTTAAGTCATTAACATGACCATAACATTCTATTCATGTCTCACTTGAAAATAATTAAAATTGTGGCTTTTTCAATCAGATCATTCTAAATCAATCGTAAAAAGTATACAAAGTTTTCTGAAGTCATTTAAACTAGAGAGAAAGTAAGTTATATCCATGAACTCCATTTTTTGCTCATTCCTATACAAATGTGTAATTCAGATATTTAGTGTACTCTTTAAATAAGTCTCTGCAATATACTCATTGTCTTTTATACAACACATGGAGTTTCCTTTTTTATTTTGGGCAGATGTTCTTAATTCTCTTTCACTTCTGTTATACTGTTATATGAAATATAGCCCTTTGTTGGTAGATATATGTGAGAGCTTGATTTGGCAAGATCTCTTCAACTTGAGCAGGAGTCCTCGACTTCTGCAAAATAACTTTAATGCAATGCTTTCCTTATATTAAACTTTCTGGATGGCTCAGTGGTAGAGAATCCACCTGCCAATGCAGGAGACTTGGGAGACACAGGTTCGATCCCAGGGTCAGCAAGATCCCCTGGAAGAAGAAACGACAACCCAGTCCAATATTCTTGCCTGGAGAATATTATGGATAGAGGACTCTAGAGGACTACAGTCCATAGGGTCACAAAGAGTTGAACACAACTGAGTGACTAATCACACTCATGCACACTTCCTTATAGTGACAATTGTTTGTAGTTATTCCTGTTAAAAACTTCATGATTACTCTCATTTATGCAAGTGGTCAGTAAATTATGATCCTGCCAATTTTTTTTTTTTTGTAAATAGTCTTCTTGAAACCCAGCAACACCCATTTGTTTACATATTGTCTATGATTGCTTTAGTGCCACAACAACAGAATGGAGAAGTTGTGACAGGAACATTATGGCTGCGTGACAGAGACTATACTTATTTTATGGTCTGTATGTTTTATGGTCAAACATATTTTATGATTTTAATCTATATTATAATTATGCCAGATGGTAAAGAATCTGCCTGCAATGTGAGAGACCTGAGTTCTATTCCTGGGTTGGGAAGATCCCCTGTAGGAAGGCATGGCAATACACTCTAGTAGTCTTGCCTGGAGAATCCCCATGGACAGAGGACCCTGGCAGACTGTCAAAGAGTAGATCCCTCTTTAGGGTCGCAAAGTGTCGGACATGACTGAGCAACTAAGAACAGCACATAATTATGCCTTAACACATAAGGCATAACAATAATATAGAATATATGTCTACAATACTAGAATTTGCAAAGAATTTTAATATGCATCAGTTTTTATCCACAATTTTGTGTTAGGTATTATCATTTTTCAATGAGCACCTGAGAAGCTATGTCCCATATACATATTTTAAAATTGGCAGACAAAAGCATTATATTTAGATCTATGCATAAAATCTCTTTAAATAAACAAGAAAATCAGATGATTTGTTGCTGGACCATGCCATATCTAAATAGCCCAAACAAGTCTTTATAATATTTTTAAAAATTAATATTATAATTAGACATTAAACTTTTCTTGATTATAAAATTGTCATTTCAGAAACAATTACACTAATCAAACATATTCCTGATGAGTTAATTAAAGAAGTGAAATTAATTTTCAATTTCCTTCCGTTTAGTTAAAGAACTAATGCTGATTAAGATGATGACTTTTAATCTCCAATCAAGTTTCTCCAATTCTCAAGTTTATAGTTTTAATTCATCAGTCAAACTTCTGTACATTGAAGAAGTCGTTTTGTGTATATTTGAGGATAAATAGATTTGTAATTAGTCCAATTATAACTTGAAAGATTTGTTTTCTATATAGTTTGTGTTGATTTCAACTCTGATGAAAATAAATTGTAATGTGAAATAGTGATAAAAAATCATATGTTTAATTCTACTTTTCCTAGTACAACATAAAACCTGAATGATTTGATAACAAATATTCTTAAATATTTGGAAAATGAAAATCAATGTTTGTCTATCATTAAAAGATTGAAATTCTTATTGTGAGTGACAATTTTCTTTTCCTCTTATCTATCACATACTTAATAATAGCCCTTTAAAAAATACATTTTAGTAATCAAATGATTTAAGGAATAAAAACAAATTCCTGTATGATAGATAAAGGTAAGAATTTAAAAAAGAATAAGAATGAATTACAAGTGGCAATAGTTGACTTATACTCTAAAAACTATCTAGAAATTACAATCTTACTAGCACAACATGCAATTCATTTCTGAAGGCTTCATGTTTTACCCTCAAATCAAAATATGTATAATTTACAGTTTTCTAATCAGCATTTAAAGGAAAAGATTTCCACTTCAAGGAAAGTACATATAAGAATTTTGTAGGCATAGATTCTAATTTTTTTTCCATTGTGTAAAATAAAAGTATGTTTTAATCTTTATCTTGGCTATTATAAATTAGATGACAAGATTCAGGTGATTCAGTTTGTTAGAAAATATTGTGGAAGATGAACTAGAAATGTTTTTTCATATTTCTATCTGAAAGATAAGTAGATTAGTGTTCAAAAGGCAACAAAATATTTAGAAGAAGTGAAATAATCAAATTTTAATAATTTTAACTGTGTTATAGGCAGATAACATCTGTGTAATTGATCATCATAAATACATATTGATAATCATGGTACAGAATATTTTACTCCAACTAGATTTTTTCCTTTAGCTTTAGTTTTTATTATTTATTAGTTGATGTGTGTAATATATGGCTAGTATCCATAAATATGTAAAATTTGGCACTAACATTTTTGTCTTTGTCTTTTTGCACCTACATAAAAGACATTTAGTAGTAACAGTTTAAAAGCTAATGAGGGTAAAATACTAACCAGACAGATTGCATATATGATTGTAATTATGATTTTAAGACAAGCTCAATATCAGCATTAGAGTGTAATTATTTCTTATAACTATTAGATAAAATTGATGTCAACTTAGAATTATATGTAGTTCTTTTTGTAGTGCAGTCTGGTGTTCACATTTTCCATGCTAATAATTTTTTTTTCATATTCATCACTAATTTATTTTGCAACTGGAAGTTTGTGGCTCTTAATTTCTCTCACCTATTTCTTTTCTCCTCCTCATTTCCTCCCCTCTGGCAACCACCTATTTGTTCTCTGTATTTATAACTGATTCTGTTATGCTGTATCATTCGTTTTGTTATTCTTAGAGTCCACATACAAGTGAAATCATATAATATTTGTCTTTCTCTGTCTGACTTATTTCATTTAGCATAATACCCACTAGCTCCAACCATGAAGTAACAAATAGCAAGATTTCACTCTTTGTCATGGCTGACTAACATTCCATTGTGTGTATGCATACATATGTGTGTGAAAATTATTGCATAGTTCAGTTCATATGAAGGACTTGAGGTGATTCAAAACTTTAAAGTAAACCTCTGCCTGATATATGGTGATACTAAACCATTCTCTTGGAAAGGAGGTAGGACAAGATATAAAAGACAAAAAGACAGACAAAAGAGTTAGGGACAGAGACCTGTCCTGGGGAGGGAGTCATGAAGGATGAAAAGTGTCCACACAGTAGAAAATCCTCTCACAGGTGGGTCTGCGGGGAGTTTTGGAATCTCAGAAGGCAACATAGCCAGGAGAGAAAAAAAAAAAAAAAAAAAAAAAACACAGAGTACACGCCTAACTGCAACTACAGAAAAGAGAACTTTCCTGCAAAAAGCTCTAACCTAACAACCTAATGAACAGCCTGATGCTGGGAAAGATTGAGGGCAGGAGGAGAAGGGGACAACAGAGGATGAGATGGTTGGATGGCTTCACAGACTCGATAGACTCCAGCAGTTGGTGATGGACAGGGAGACCTGGCGTGCTGTGGTTCATCGGGGTCGCAAAGAGTCGGACACGACTGAGCGACTGAACTGAACTGAACTGAATGAGCAACCTGGCCCACTCACAGAACAAAGGATTGAGCAAATACCAAAGGACAGCTAGCCAGCTGCAGACCCACCCCTCCCTGCACGGAGGCAGAGAGGAAGGCTTGCAACAGCCAGAGCCAGAAGGTAAGGGACTATTACAACCTAAACTCCAGAGATGGCATCTTCCAGCAGACTAAGAGCAGGCTCCCAGCTGCTAACTACATCTTCCTGAGATCCTGGATGCTTGACTTCAGCCAGGAGGGTCACAACCTGAGATCAGCTGTCCAAAGGAAACCCGAGAGTTTTCCATCATGGCAAACCTGAGACGGTGCTCTCGGGACACACAGGGAAACTGAGTGGCTAGGACCAGGAAGGTGTTTAAGATGGAGGGCCCATCTGGGACAGTGCACTGGCCAACCACCTGGTCGCCTGAGCTGCTCAGACATGGGAAGGGCACAAACACATGCCCAACACATAGAAACTGAGCCAGAACTGTGTCTGAGTGCCTCCTGTGAAGGTACAGGTCAGCAGAGGCCTGCTACATGAGCTTTGGGTGCAGCAGACCTGGGTATGGCATAAGCCCTCTTGGAAGAGGTTGCCATTAACCCCACCATAGAACCACCAGAACTTTCACAGGACTGGGGAAATAGACTCTTGGAGGGCACAACAACAACAACAATAACAAAAACTGTGCGCACCAAGACCCAGGAGAAAAGAGCAGTGACACCACAAGAAACTGATGCAGACATGTGCATAAGTCTCCAGGAATCTCTGGTGGAGGCATGGGTTGGTGGTGACCTGCTTCAGGATCATAGGCACTGAGTGTAGCAGTGTGTGAATGAGACATTTTTAAGGAGGTCACCATTATCTTCATTACCTCCACCATAGTTTGGCCTCAAGTCAAGCAACAGGGAGGAAACACAACCCTGCCCATTAAAAGAAAACTGGATTAAAGATTTACTGAACATGGTACTGCCCATCAAAATAAGACCCAGTTTCTCCCTTAGTCTCTCTGGAAGCTTCCATAAGCCTCTTATCCTTATCCATCAGAGGGTAGACAGACTGAAAACCAAAATCACAAGAATCTAACCAATTTCATCATGTGGACCACAGACTTGTATAACTCAGTGAATGTATGAACCATGTCATATAGGGTCACACAAGATGGATAAATCATGGTGGAGAGTTCTGACAAAACGTGGTCCACTGGAGAAGGGAATGGCAAACCACTTCAATATTCTTGCCTTGAGAACCCTATGACCAGGATGAAAAGGCAAAAAGATAGTACATTGAAAGATGAACTCCCCAGGTGGGTAGGTGCCCAATATGCTACTGGAGATCAGTGGAGAAATAACTCCAGAAAGAATGAAGAGATGGAGCCAAAGCAAAAACAACACCCAGTTGTGGATGTGACGGGTGATAGAAGTGAAGTCTGATGCTATAAAGAGCAATATTGCATAGGAACCTGGAATGTTAGGTCTATGAATCAAGCCAAATTGGAAATGGTCAAAAAGGAGATAGCAAGAGTGAACATTGACATTTTAGCAAACAGTGAACTAAAATGGATTGGAATGGGTGAATTTAACTTAGATGACCATTTTACCTACTACTGTGGGCAAGAATCCCTTAGAAGAAATGGAGTAGCCATCATAGTCAACAAAAGAGTCCAAAATACAATACTTGGATGCAATCTCATAAATGACAGAATGATATCTGTTTATTTTCAAGCCAAACCATTCAATATCTCAGTAATCCAAGTCTATGCCCCAACCTGTAATGTCGAAGAATCTGAAGTTGAATGGTTCTATGAAGATCTATAAGACCTTCTAGAACTAACACTCAAAAAAGATGTCCTCTTCATTATAGAGGACTGGGATGCAAAAGTAGGAAGTCAAGAGCTACCTGGAGTAACAGGCAAATTTGGCCTTGGAATGCAAAATGAAGCAGGGCAAAGCCTAACAGAGTTCTGCCAAGAGAACGCACTGGTCATAGCAAACACCCTCTTCCAACAACACAGGAGACAACTCTACACATAGACATCACCAGATGGTCGATACTGAAATCAGATTGATTACATTCTTCACAGTCAAAGATGGAGAAGCTCTATACAGTCAGCAAAAAAAAAAGAAAAAAGACTGGGAGCTGACTGTGGCTCAGCTCATGAACTCCTTACTGCCAAATTCAGACTTAAATTGAAGGAAGTAGGGGAAACCAACAGACCATACATGTATGAACTTAACCAAATCCCTTAAGATTATACAGTGGAAGTTAGAAATAGATTCAAGGAATTAGATCTGAGAGAGTCCCTGAAGAAAATGGACAGAGGTCCATGACATTGTATAGGAGGCAGTGATCAAGATTATCCCCAAGAAAAAGATATTTAAAAAAGTAAAGGGTTGTCTGAGGAGGGCTTACAAACAGCTGTGAAAAGAAAAGGAGAGAAAGGCAAAGGAGAAAAGGAAAGAAATACCTATTTGTATGCAGAGTTCCAAAGACGAGCAAGGAGAGAAATAAAGTCTTCCTCAGTGATCAATGCAAATAAACAGAGGAAAACAATTGAATGGGAAAGACTAGAGATCTATTTAAGAAAATTAGAGATACCAAGGGAATATTTCAAGCAAAGATGAGTATAATAAAAGACAGAAATGGTATGGACCTAACAGAAGCAGAAGATATTAAGAAGGGTTGGCTTTAGGGGAAATGCTTTCAATTTTTCACCATTGAGGATAATATTTGCTGTGGGCTTATCATATATGGCTATTATTATGTTGAGGTATGTTTCTTCTATGCTTGCTTTCTCGAGGGATTTTATCATAAATGGATGTTGAATTTTGTCAAAGACTTTCTCTGCATCTATTGAGATAATCATTTCGTTTTTATCTTCCAATTTGTTAATGTGGTGTATCACATTGTTTGATTTGCAAATACTGAAGAATCCTTGCATCCCCTAACGTCTGGAACAAGACAAGGGTGCCCACTCTCACTAATACTTTTCAACATAGTTTTGGAAGTTTGGGCCACAGCAATCAGAAAAGAAAAAGAAATAAAAGGAATCCAGATTGGAAAAGAAAAAGTAAAACTCCGACTGTTAGTAGATGACATAATTCTCAACATAGAAAACCCTAAAGACACCACCAGAAAATTACTAGAGCTAATCAATGTATATAGTAAAGTTGCAGGATAAAATTAACAACATAAGAATCAATATAGTGAAAATGAGTATACTATCCAAAGCGATCTATAGATTCAGTGCAATCCCTATCAAGCTACCAATGGTATTTTTCACAGAACTAGAACAAATAATTTCACAATTTGTATGGAAATACAAAACACCTCGAGTAGCCAAAGCAATCTTGTGAAACAAGAATGAAACTGGAGGAATCAACCTGCCTGACTTCAGACTGTACTACAAAGCTACTGTAATCAAGATAGTATGATACTGGCACAAAGGCAGAAATATAGATCAGTGGAACAAAATAGAAAGCCCAGAGATAAATCCATGCACCTATGGACACCGTATCTTTGACAAAGGAGGCAAGAATATACAATGGAGAAGAGTCAATCTCTTTAACAAGTGGTGCTGGGAAAACTGTTCAACTACTTGTAAAAGAATTAAACTAGAACACTTTCTAACTCCATACACAAAAATAAACTCAAAATGGATTAAAGATCTAAATGTAAAACCAGAAACTATAAAACTCCTAGAAAACATAGGCACTCTCGGACATAAATCACAGCAGGATCCTCTATGACCCACCTCCCAGAGCAATGGAAATAAAAGCAAAAATAAACAAAGGGGACCTAATGAAACTTAAAAGCCTTTTCACAACGAAGGAAACTATAAGCAAGGTGGAAAGACAGCCTTCAGAATGGGAGAAAATAATAGCAAATGAAGCAACTGACAAAAAATTAATCTCAAAAATATACAAGCAGCTCCTGTAGCTTAATACCGGAAAAATAAACGACCCAATCAAAAAATGGGCCAAAGAACAAAACAGACATTTCTCCAAAGAAGACATACAGATGGCTAACAAACACTTGAAAAGATGCTCAACATCACTCATTATCAGAGAAATGCAAATCAAAACCACAATGTGGTACCATCTCACACTGGTCAGGATGGCTGCAATCAAAAAGTCTACAAACAATAAATGCTAGAGCTGGTGCGGAGAAAAGGGAACCCTCTTATCTGTTGGTGGTGATGCAAACTAGCATAGCCACTATGGAGTACAGCATGGAGATTTCTTAAAAAACTTAAAATAGAACTGCCACATGGACCAGCAATCCCATTGCTGGGCATACACACTGAGGAAACCAGAATTGAAAGAGAGATGCATACCCCAATGTTTATTGCAGCACTATTTTACAATAGCTAGAGCATAGAAGGAACCTAGATGTCCATTGGCAGACAAATTGATAAGAAAGATGTGGTACATATACACAATGGAATATTACTCAGTTGTTAAAAAAATGCATTTGAATCCATTCTAATGAGGTGGATAAAACTGGAGACTTATTATATAGAGTGAAGTAAGTCAGAAATAAAAACATCAATACAGTATATTAACATATATATTTGGAATTTAGAAAGATGGTAATGATGACCCTATATGAGAGACAGCAAAGGAGACAAAGAGATAAAGAACAGACTCTTGGACTCTGTGGGAGAAGGCAAGGGTGGGATGATTTGAGAGAATCACATTGAAACATAAATATTACCATATGTGAAACAGATCACCAATCAAGGTTTGTTGCATGAGACAGGATGCTCAGGCCTGGTGCACTGGGATGACCCTGAGGGATGGGATGAGGAGGAGGTTGAGAGGGTGTTCAGGATGGGGGACACATGTACAACCATGGCTGATCCATGTCAAAGTATGGCAAAAAGCACTGCATATGTTAAAATAATTAGCATCAGATTAAAATAAATTAATTAGTTAATATAAAATAAAATCACTGAATATGGTGACTACAGCCATGAAATTAAAAAATGCTTACTCCCTGGAAGAAAAGGTATAACCAACCTAGACAACATATTAAAAACCGGAGACATTACTTTGCCAACAAAGGCCCATCTAATCGAAGCTATTGTTTTTCCAGTAGTCATGTATGGATGTGAGAGCTGGACTATAAAGAAAGCTGAGTGCCAAAGAATTTATACTTTTGAACTGTGGTATTGGAGAAGACTCTTGAGAGTCCCTTGGACTGCATGGAGATCCAACCAGTCCATCCTAAAGGAAATCAGTCCTGAATATTCATTGGAAGGACTGATGTTGAAGCAGAAACTACAATACTTGGGTCACCTGATGGGAAGAAATGACTGATTTGAAAAGACCCTAATGCTGGGAAAGATTAAAGGTGGGAGGAGAAGGGGAAAACAGAGGATGAGATGGTTGTGTGGCACCACCGACTCAATGGATTAGTTTGAGTAAACTCTGGGAGTTGGTGATGGACAGGGAGGCCTGACAAGCTGCAGTCCACGGAGTTGCAAAGTTGGACATGACTGAGCGACTGACTGAACTGGATTAAGCAAAAAAAAAAAAAAAATAAGAAGAAGAAGAAGAAAAAGATGTGGCAAGAATACACAGAAGAACTATACAAAAAAAGATCTTCATGACCAAGATTACTATGATGGTGTGATTACTCACCTAGAGCCAGACATCCTGAAATGAGAAGACAAGTGGGCCTTAGGAAGTATCACTACAAACTAAGCTAGTGCAGGTGATGGATTTCCAGTAGAGCTGATTCAAATCCTCAAAGATGATGTTGTGAAAGGGCTGCACTCAGTACGCCAGCAAATTTGGAAACTCAGCAGTGGCCACAGGACTGGAAAAGGTCAGTTTTCATTCCAATCCCAAAGAAAGGCAATGCAAAAGAATGTTCAAACTATTGCACAATTGCACTCATCTCACATGCTAGCAAAGTAATGCTCAAAATTCTCCAAGCCAGGTTTCAACAGTACATGTACCATGAACTTCCAGATGTTCAAGCTGAATTTAGAAAAGGCACAGGAACAAGAGGTCAAATTGCCAACATCTGCTGAATCATCAAAAAAGCAAAAGAGTTCCTGAGAAATATCTATTTTGGCTTCATTGACTATGCTAAAACCTTTGACTGTGTGGATCACAACAAACTGTGGAAAATTCTTAAAGAGATGGGAATACCAGACCACCTGACCTTTGTCACCTTTGTCCAATTATTTGTCACCCCATGGACTGCAGCACGTCAGGCTTCCTGAGAAATCTGAATTCAGGTCGAGAAACAACAATCAGAACTGGACATGGAAAAACAGATGCATTCCATATCAGGAAAGGAATACGTCAAAGCTGTAAATTGTCACCCTGCTTATTTAACTTATATGCAGGGTAAATCACGCTAAATGCCAGGCTGGATGAAGCACAAGCTGGAATCAAGTTTGTGGGGAGAAATATGAATTCTGTCAGATATGCAGATGATACCACCCTTATGGCAAAAAGCGAAGAAGAACTAAAGGGTCTATTGATGAATGTGAAAGAAGAGAGTGAAAAAGTTGGCTTAAAACTCAACATTCAGAAAACTAAGATCATATCATCTGGTCCCATCTCTTCATGGCAAATAGATTGGGAAACAATGGAAACGGTGACAGAAACTTCAATACTTTGGTCACCTGACGTGAAGAACTGACTCAATGGAAAAGACCCTGATGCTGGGAATGATTCAAGGTGAGAGGAGAAGGGGATCTCAGTGGATGAGATGGTTGGATGGCATCACTGACTCAATGGATATGAGTTTGCATACACTCTGGTAGTTGGTGATGGACAGGGAAGCCTGGTGTGCTTCAGTCCATGGGGTTACAAAGAGTTGGACACGACTGAGGGACTGAACTGAACTGACATTGTTATATAGTGATATATGTATATCACTATATGTATATCACTAATATGAGATATATATATATATATCACTATATATATATATATATACATACACACACACACATATATATTACCTCTTCTTTACTCATTCATGTATTGATGTGCATTTTGCTTGCTTCCATAATTTGGCCTATTGTAAATAATGCTCTAATGAGCATGTGTGTCCCTGATGACTCTGTGGGTACAGAATCTGCCTGCAATACAGTGAAGATAGGGATGTATATACCTTTTCTAATTAATGTTTTCATTTTTCTTCAGCTGAATACCGAACACAGATTTTCTGGATCATATTGAGGAAATTTTGTACTGTTCTCCACAGTGGCTGCACATATTTAACTACCTACCAAGAGGGCATGAGGGTACCTTTTTCTCCACATCCTCAGCAAAATTTGCAATTTGCTGACTTTTTGATAACAGCCATTTGACACATTGGAAGGGATATCTAATTATGGTTTTTATTTGCATATCCCTGATGATTAGCTATGTTGAGTTTCTTTTCATACAACTCTTGTCCATCTGTATGTCTTCTTTGGAAAACTAAGTATTCAGATTTTTTACCCACTTTAAATTGAGTTCATTGACAGTTTTCTTTTTTCAAAAGTTTGTCCTTAAAACATAAGAATTGAAGTTAATTTTGTACTTTTCCTAAAACAAAATTTAGTTTATTTTAATAGAAGAAATAAAATTAGTAAAATTCCTAAATGTCCTACAATCATTAAACACATTACATTAGTACTATAATGACTTATTTAGTAAAATAAACCTATGAGTTTTATATAACTGTTATCAAGTATTAAAGTCTTTTAAAAAGATTAATGATTCTAATCTACATTATATCAACAAAAATGTGGCTATAAATATATATATATAGTGATTGCAAATACTCAAATTTTGTGTCTGTAATTGGAAGTGAAAAAACTATGACTTATTAATTTTATTGCTCTGATATGAATGTACTAGTGAGGTTTAAAATGGATAAAAAGTCCCTTTTTGTTGCTCTGGTTCTTTGGATTTTTTTTTTTTTTTATGTTGAGTTTTGTTACTTCTTTGTACATTTTGGATATAACCTCTTATCAGATATATTATTTGCAAGTATTTTTCCCCTTCAGAAGGTGTTATTTTTGTTTTGTTGATATTTTTCTTCACTGTACAAAAGCTTTTTAGTTAATATAGTCCCATTTGTTTACTTTATTTTTAAAATTATATTTATTTATTTTTAATTGATTGATGATTGCTTTACAATATTGGTGCACTTGTTTATTTTTGTTTTTATTTACCTTTCCTGAAAATATAACCAAAAAGTATTATTAAGGCCAATGTCAAGGAAATTATTTCCTATTTTCTTCTAGAAGTTTTATAGTTTTTGGTCTTACATTTAAATCTTTGAAGACCACACAAACAGGTTTAAAGATATACAATATCCATGGATTGGAAAAAATAGTGTCATTAAAATGACAATACTACCTGAGGCAATCTACAGGTTCAGTGCAATTCCTATGAAAACAACAATGGAATTTTTTTTTCACAGAACTATAGCAAATAATTCTAAAATTTGTGTAGAAACACAAAAGACCCTAGATTGCCACAACAATCTTGAAAGATAAGAATAAAACTGGAGGTATCATGCTTCTTGATTTCAAACTGAAATACAAAACTACAGCAATCAAAACAGCACAGTACTGACACATAAACAGACATATAAATAAATAGAAGGGAATACAGAGCTTGGAAATAAACACATATATGGTCAACAAATTTACAAAAAAGGAGACAAGAATATACACTGCAGGAAAGACAGCCTTTCAAAAAAATGATACTGGGTTAACTGGATAGCTACAAGTCAAAGAATTAAAATGGACCACTCTCTCATAGGATGCACAAAAAATTAATTCAAAATGGTTTAAAGAGTCTATGTTAGCAATTTTTATTTAAAAGATTTGTTACTAAGGAATGAGCATTGGTCAGAGTTATATGTTGTATCAATACAAATATTTAATACAATTAATGAGTAATCACTTTTCTGCTAATTGTTTTTCCCTAAAATATTGAAAACACAATATTTGCCATTTATGCCCAGCATATTAGTAAATATGGCTATTTAGAATGCAATGAAAATAAAATTTACAAAAATAAATTAGAGTATATGCTTTCAGATATAATGTAGTTGCCATTATTCCTGCCACCAAACTAGGGTGGTAGAAAAATTAAAAAAAAAAAATACCCAATTCATATTTTTAAGAACTTTAGAGAGATGTGACACAAAAATGACTAGAAGAATTAAAATTCCATAGATCAAAACTCATGTGGTGGGTATATTGTTGTAGCAATGACCTATAATTTAGTCAGCTTGTCTTTATCCAAAAGTCACCTTAGGGAGTGACTTTTTTTAGGGAGCCCAGAAAGACGGATTCATGAATTTTCAGCAGAAGCACTGGAAGCCATAAAATAATAAAATGTCATGCTAAAGTGCTGTTACTAAATAACTGGCAATGTAATAATGTACACTTAGAAATTCTTTAAAACATGAATTGAAATAACCATATCTTCAGAAGACTAGAAGTTGACTAAATATTTCATGTGCACTAAACAATTATAAAGGAAAATTATTGCATACAGAGATACAGAAATTCTAAGTGAAATGAACCATAATCAGATCAAAGAAATGATGATTTAAATGAATGCTGATTGGGTTATTTGATATTGAGCTCTATGAGCTGTTTGTGTATTTTGGAGATTAATTCCTTGTTAATCACTTTGTATGTAAATATTTTCTCCCATTCTTAGGGTTGTCTTTTTGTTTTGTTTATGGTTTCATTTGCTGTGAAAAAGCTTTTAAGCTTTATTAAATTTCACTTGTTTATTTTTATTTTCACTACTGTAGGGAATGGATCAAAAAGATACTTACTGTGATTTATATTAGAGATTGTTCTGCCTATATTTTCCTCTAAGAGTTTCATGGTACCCAGTCTTAAAAGTCTTTAACCTATTTTGAGTTCATTTCTGTGTATGGTGCTAGAGAATGTCTTTCTTTCTTTTTACCTTTAACTCTCCAGTTTTCCCAGTTCCACTTATTGAAGAGATTATCTTTTTTCCAATGAATATTCTTCCATCCTTTATCATAGATTAGATGACAATAGGTGCAAAGCTTTATCTCTGACCTTTTTACCCCATTCCATTGATCTATATTTCTATTTCTGTGCCAGTACCATATTGTTTTGATGACTGTAGCTTTATAATATAGGCTGAAATGAAAGAGCCTGATTTCTCCAGCTCTATTTTTCTTTCTCCAGATTGCTTTGGTGATTCAGGTTGTCTTGTGTTTCAATATACAATGTAAAATTGTTCTAATTCTGTCCAAAAAATGCCATTGGTTATTTGATAGGGATTGCATTTAATATGTATATTACTTTGGGTAGCATATATATTTTGACAATATGGATGTTTCCAATCCAAAGACAGATGCTTGTATCATTTTTATTTCTTTCATCAGTATCTTATAGATTTTTGAGTACAAGTATTTTGCCTTTTATAGGTATGTTTATTCATCAGTATTTTATTCTTTTTCATGTGATGGAAAATGGAATTTTTCCTTAAATTCTATTTCTGGCATTTCGTTTTTAGTGTATAAGAATGCAAGAGATTTCTGTGTATTAATTTTGTATCCTACAGCTTTACCAAATTCATTGATGAACCCAATTAAAAAAAAATAGGTGGAAGACCTAAATAGACATTTCTTCAAAGAAGACATATAGATGACCAAAAAGTACATGAAAAGATGCACAATGTCACTAATTTTTAGGGAAATTAATCTCCAAACAAATGAGTTATCACCTAACACTGGTCAGAATGACCATCATTAAAAAAAATTTACAAACAACAAATGCTAGAGGAGTATGAAAAAAAGGCAACCCTTCTGCATTATTGGTGGGAATGTAAATTGGAGAACAGTTTGAAGATCCCTTAAAAAAAGTAAAAATGAGCTACCATATGATCCAGCAATTCCACTCATGGGTGTATATCCAGAGAAAAACATGGTTCAAAAAGATACATGCACCCTAATATTCACTGCAGAACTATTTACAATAGTCAAGACATGGAAGCACCCTAAATGTTCATCATCAGATGAATGGATAAAGAAGATGTGATACAAATCCATTATGGAATGTACTCAGCCATGAAAATGAATGCAACAATGCCATATGCAGCATGGATATACATAGAGATTGTCATAAAAAGTGAAGTGAGTCAGAGAAAGACAATATCATATAATATTGCTTATATATAGAATCTTTAAAAAATGGTGCAAATAAACCTATTTATTTAAAAAAGAAAAAAAAAAGAAAAAAAAAAGCCACTATGGAGAACAGTGTGGAGATTCCTTAAAAAACTGGAACTAGAACTGCCTTATGACCCAGCAATCCCACTGCTGGGCATACACATTGAGGAAACCAGAATTGAAAGAAACACGTGTACCCCAATTTTCATCACAGCATTGTTTATAATAGCCAGGACATGGAAGCAAACTAGATGTCCATCAGCAGATGAATGGATAAGAATGCTGTGGTACATATACACAATGGAGTATTACTCATCCATTAAAAAGAATACATTTGAATCAGTTCTAATGAGGTGGATGAAACTGGAGTCTATGAGTAAGCCAGAAAGAAAAACACCAATACAGTATACTAATGCATATATATGGAATTTAGAAAGATGGTAATAACCCTGTATGAGAACAGCAAAAGAGACACAGATGTATAGAACAGTCTTTCAGACTCTGGGAGAGGGAGAGGGTGGGATGATTTGGAAGAGTGGCATTGAAACATGTATAATATCATATAAGAAACAAATCGCCAGTCCAGGTTCGATGCAGGATACAGGATGCTTGGGGCTGGTGCACTGGGATGATCCAGAGGGATGGTACGGGGAGGGAGGTGGGAGGCGGGGTCAGGATGGGGAGCATGTGTACACCCGTGGTGGATTCATGTTAATGTATGGCAAAACCAATACAATATTGTAAAGTAAAAATAATAATAATAAAAATAAATAAAATACACAAAAAAAGTGAAAAAAAATAAAAAAAAAAAAAGAGTCACAATTGTAGAAAACAAAAACAAGCTAATGGCTACTAAGAGGAAGAGGAGAGAGGGATAAATATGGAGACTGGGATTGACATATGCACACTATTAGACAGAATATTAAAAAGCAGAGACATTACTTTGCCAACAAAGGTCCATCTAGTCAAAGCTATGTTTTTTTCAGTAGTCATGAATGAATGTGAGAGTTGGACAATAAACAAAGCTGAACGCTAAAGAATTGATTATTTTGAACTGTGGTATTGGAGAAGACTCTTGAGAATCCCTTGGACAGCAAGGAGGTCCAACCAGTCAATCCTAAAGGAAATCAGTCCTGAATATTCATTGGAAGGACTGATGCTAAAGCTGAAACTCCAATATTTTGGCCACCTGATGTGAAGAACTGAGTCCTTGGAAAAGACCCTGATGTTGAGAGAGGTTGAAGGCAGGAGGAGAAGGGGACGACAGAGGATGAGATGGTTGGATGTCATCATCAACTCCATGGACATGAGTTTGAGTAAGCTCCAGGATGGAGTATACTCAAGCTTTGAGTAAGCTTGGTGATGGACAGGGAAGCCTGGCAAGCCACAGTCCATGGGGTCACAAAGAGTTGGACAGTGCTGAGCAACTGAACTGAACTGAATATATAAAATAGATAGCTAATAAGGTCCTATTGTATAGCACAGGGGACTCTTATCAATGCTCTATAATGACCTATATGGTGAAAGAACATTAAAAAGAGTAAACATACATAATAATATATGTGTAACTGATTCACTTTGCTGTATACTTGAAACTAACACAGCAGTGTAAATTAACTATACTCCAAGAAAAATTTAATTTAAAAGATAAAATAAGTAAATGTTGACAATACTGCCACTACACTATTATTAATGATTATGATAATTATAATGTATTTTGAAGGGTAAAATTACGTAGAGTTAAACTGGGACAAATTTTATTCTGACAAATAGGACAAATATATATCATCATTATTACTTAATATTGTTGTAGATATGTGTTATAACACATGTAGAGAGAAAGAAACTGAAGGTACAAAAAGTATAAATACTTATGATGCTATGATTTTTTTTTACCTAGATACATTTATAAACAATAAAATAAATCACTGAGTTTCTAGATACAAATTAACTAACTAAAGATTTACATCTCAAAGGGGCAGATAAAGAATTTAGTTGTAAGTTTTCTAAAGTAAATGCCCTAAGAAAAGGGACTTTGGAGACTTAGGTTGAAAAACTTGTCTGAAGTTTTGTCAACCTGAGCTCACTAGTGTAGGCAAGGGACAATTTTTTTTTTTTTTTTTTTTTTTTTAATGTTAAGTGGTCTAAAGAAATGTGGATGACTAAAGCAATTAGACTTTAGGCTGGACACTTAGGAATGCCTTCAAACTATACTGACTGACAGTTCAGAATCAGTACAACTGCCATTATCAGAAAACCTCTGTAATCCCAAAGTTCCTGCTGATTCCAAAACCATTCAGCGCCTATCAGGATTCACACAAACAGTATGAATGATTGCAGCCAGGCTCTTAAACTCCTAAAAATTATGTTTGGTTAGTGGACTCACTGATAAAGTAAGTGAGGAAAACAAAAAGCCTTTACAACTGGTTTCGCCAGAAAAAAAAATATTAAAAATAGCAAAATCAATACCAGTGCCACCTCCACTTCACTAAACATTCCAAATCTTAAAATAAATTTCCTGACTTTCTAAACCCAAAATTTCAATTTAACTATAGGAAAACATAGAAAATAAATATTTTAAATTTCCTGACTCTTTAAAACATATACACACGGAGGATTGTTGAACATAATTTAAATACAAATGCAATAAACTCATTTCTTAAGACTAGAATGGTTATTCCCCAAATTTGATAGATAAGCAGAAATATCACTTATACACACTAGTTTCATAAATCTATTTATAGGGCATTTGCTGACATAGAAAGTAGTTAGCTAAACTGAAGAATACAAATTATATTGCCCTCAAGTACATATCACATTTTAGATTAGACATGGAAACATCAGAATTAGTATGGATTATTGCAGATTGACAGATTAAAAACACTAAAGAGATTCAATTACATTGAGTTTACTTTTAATACAAGACATTGGCAGAATACAGATAAGAAAACATATTTTCCCTGTAACCTACTAATTTGCAAATTGTTCTTGAGACAGAAGTACTGTCCTGACATTCTAAGTCCTAGCCCTTAATGGATCACTCTCAGGTTGTACCATTAGGCCCCACAACAGTTATCATATCTGTAAAATTAGTTGACTTGAGCAGAAAATCTCATAAATTACATGTGAGAAGTTGAGTGAAAGACATTATATTTCATATATACAATCCAAAAAAACAATAATGAAGTGACATATCCCTAAAAGGAATGATTTGTATATAATAGAAGAAAATAATACAATGCTTGGTTATTTTTAGTCATTTTGAACTTCTTAAGGCTAATTTAGTTTGGCATTGAAGGAAATTAATGTCAAACTCTAAATCAGGCTTAAAAATTTAAACCCAATCTGACATTTGGACAGAATGCTAATATTAGCTGAAGGGTATAACTTGTGCTGTCATTTTTATTTAAAATATTTATTCATAATATATCACATTAAAAACTCCTTGGGAAAAAAAAAAAGAATATTTGGTACATTAATGCTATATGGAGGTGCCAAACTGGATTTTGGGGAAAATAACTTTTATAAATGACATTGCTTAAATACCCTCCCTTTATTGTTTTAATGCATGCTGTTATGTATGTCCTATTGACCACAGATTCAAGTATTACATAAAATTATCTGGCTAAGTGATCTCTTATAAATAATTAGGGTCTGCTAAATTAACAAAGTTAATGTATCATTTAAATGGTTTAATTCATTTTTCTAAGTGTGTATGTAGCAACTTAGAATGAAATTAAATATTGTTCTCCAAAGAATTCATTCCAAATTTTCCACAAATTCTTCAGTGTGCAATGGACATTTGGTGAATTGATTGCTGACTAGTTTACTCTGCTCCCTATACAGTATTTGTTTTTACTACAAACTTAATACCTATAGAGTGGAGTCTTACTTTAAAAAATGCCTTTAACTCTCCTTGTTAATGTCTGGCATACTTTCACAGATGGAAAAGTTTATGAATTTGGAACTTCTAATTGGATTTGTCTCAAACCTGCCTTCTGTGATTTTCCTTCAGTATTTATCATATTTTGAGAATGCTATTTGTGTAATCTTTTATTAAATATTATCTCTGGTACAATAGTAGTTCCTGGAGAATAGAGCATGTTTTGTTAATATCTTTCACTATAGCATCTACTCATGATTAAAAGAATACCTCAGACATTGTCTTTTTTCAGTAAATATCTGTAGAAAGAATGCACAAATGAGAGAGAATAAATGATTGAGTAGATAAATGAATGAAAAACTGAAACACATTCCCTTTGCATTTAGAACTCAGCTTACAAATGTTTTTCCAAGTCTGGTAGATAACTTTCCAGGTGTGCATATTCTTACATAAGAGTGTATAAAAATTTATTTGAAAGACTTCAGGAGTTTTGTTTTTGACTTTGAATGGTGAAAGCAATGGAGATTGTATAGGTAAGGCTGAGCTTATGCAATAAAGCACAGCTTGTCAGTGTGATTTACTTAAGCCATTCATTAAATCCTTAATTCCTGATGCTTTGGTTGGTATTATATTGGCTATTACAAATCTTCTCCTTCATTATTCTATTTAGAATAATGTCCAGAGTCACAAAAGGAACCATTATAGGACGAACTTTTGTGAAGTCCTATGGCCTGCTGGTAATTTCTCTCAGGTGCTCAATTTGGATTTGGTTTGTTGATTAGATAACCATTGATCATGGTTATATATCTCAGAAGTGCTGAGTATAGGTTCAAACCTAGTGCTATAGTTGACTACATCAATGAATAAAGAGAAATGGGGTCTTTAAGTGTAGGAGTAATCTTTCTGCATTGGAGGGGAGGGGAAAAAAATCGATGGAAGTGTGGCAAATAGCAGCTAAGTACAGAATGTGGTGGAAATATGCTGACTCTAAAACATCCTTTTCTCAGACTAGAAAAAAACAATAATGAGAAGTAAAAATGCCTCACAGTGAATGTTTGCAACAGAAGGATTGGGATTTTCAAAAGAAAACATCAAAAATTCAAGGAAGAATGCAGTCATCCTAAAGACTCTTTCATCTTTTAGAAAAGTCCATTTTTTTTTCTTAAAGGAAGAAATGTTTAAAATCAGCAAGAAGCATCAGTCCTTAATATCTTACAGAGGGAATAGGTTAAAATGTGAAAATGTTACATTGGACAGATATAAGAGCACAACAGAAAAGAAAATGCAATATGACAGGGATACCAGTTAAGTTATCCTACTGCTCAGAAAGAGAGGTGAACCTTTGATCACAATAGAAGAGGTAAAATCTTTTCACAAGCTTGAAAAAGTAAACCTCTGAGAACTAGAGAGATTTGAGAAAGAAAGAACATTGGAGAAGAAAGGCTAAAGAAACATCAAAAAAATCCTACCAGTTTTAGTTCAACAAACTCTTTGAGGACATATTCTAATTCCAAGAAATGAAGAAACAAGTGGGACCCATTCCTGAAATACAGGAGAGTGACAGAGTCTCCTTAAGTTCAGCAGTGAAGTACTGGAAGCACAAGACTCAAAAACACAAACAAAAAGGAAGAAAGGCCCAGACAACTTCTCATGAAAAATAGTCCTTCAGATATTACAGTCTGAAGGAGAACAGCATCTTCCATAGGTAATGGAAAGATATTACCCTAATTAGTCACTTGATAGAAGAGTTCTATCAATCTAAATATTAACCCCCACATTTTAGATTCTAAATTGTGCCACAAAGAAGCAACTTTTTAGTAATTTGGAATCCAAGAAAGCTTCTATTATTTTTGTCTGTATATGTTTTTATATTCCTTTCCCTCAAGACAATTAAATTTCTCAAATGTAAGCAATCACTTCTCAGATGGAATCACTGTGAATCTTTGAAAAAGCATAAACTACCCAGTTCAAGGATCAGCTTTTAATAAGACATGTGCCTTAGTCTTTGAGGGCTGCTATAACAAAATATCATCAATTGGATGGCTTATAAACAAATATATATATATATATATATATATATATATATATATATATATATATTTCATGGTTTTGGAGACTAGAAGTCTGGTATTAAGCTGCCAGCATAGTTGCACTATGATGAGTGCCCTTGTTCAGGTTGCATACTGAAGTCTCTTTGTTTCATCACACGTTAGAAAAATTTAGAGAGTTCTCTGATGTCCTTTTAACAAAGGCGCTAATTCCATTTATGAAGACTCAACCCTCACGACCTGATTACATCCCAAAGGCCTTACTTCCCAGTACCATAATATTAAGGGTTAAGATCTTAACATATGAATTTTAGAGGAAATAAACATTCAATTCATCATATTCCTCCCATATAGAATAAACTCTGTTGGGTTAAGGTATGTGCCTGTATGTATTTAAATAGTTACAGAAGTGATTTCTATGTAACTTTCTGACTTTTTGCCTTCAAACTGTATTTTCATATATATTGTTTTTGCACTTTTCATTTTGTATCAGATATGCTATTTTCTAAGAAAATTTGTTTGTAGATCATAAAAGCATATAGCTGCTTGCATTTGTCTCTAGAGAATTGATTGCATTTTCTAGATATATAGAAGTTGAACTAGTGTTAAAGTGCCCTCATGTGTCTTACTGACGAGCTAGGGTATCAGAAAGGTAGGGACACAGTGCGTCTTGGTATTTACTGTTGAACATGATTTATTGACTGACAAGACATTATAGTAGAAGCTTTTAAAACTTACTTCCATATAATAGATATCACAGATGAATCACTTTATATTTCTTTAATAGTTATGGCAATTAAACTTTGTGTGTGTGTGTGTGTGTGCGCTTTGTGCACAGAAATGGGTTGCCTTAGTTCTGTGACTATTTATGCTAATTTTGGTATGTGCTAATTTATTTATGGGATTTAATTAAACAACATGCAAAATGATCATTCATGAATGCAGGGAAAATAGATTTATTTTGTTCTATAAGCACTATGTTGAATACTTTAGAAAAACTCCCTAAAGGCAAGCCATTAAAAAGAAATCATTGTCAAATTGGTTTTGATAAAGAACTCTAAAAGATTCAGGGGTGGATGGAGAGTAAAAAATGTAGACAAATTTTTATATTCAGATTGATTTTTCTGTTATTTTTAAAATCTCTTCCTTTTTAATAAGCAGAGGGAACTGAAAAGATACATAGTATAAAAGAGGTATATAAGACAACTTGTTAACAATACATATTATCATTGATGAATTTTCTTTTGTCTAAATTAAAAAATATTCCAAATCATGTGTATTATCTTGATTTTTGTCTACAAATTTATTCAATTAATTCACCAAATTATACCAGTCAAATCAGAGAATATGGATTCTATTCTCCTCTGAATTTGCTGACTTGCAGGTCCCAGTTTTAAGGCTGTCTGATCATCTATGCTGGACAGTATAGTTGGCTATGACTCAATAAGAAAAACGGCATACAGAATACATTATTGACCAGATAAATAAGTGTTCTCCTCAAGATAATTAATTTCACACTCTAAACCACTGTTTTTCTGGAGGCAACATTAAAGAGGCATTCAGAGAGTCCCTTGATCAATATGATGTACTGCTTCTCTCTTTGGTTCCAAATGATCAATAGAAGCCATTGCAAAGAGCAGCAAAGTGGCCTCACCACAGTGATGGCAGCAATTCTCTGATCCTCTGCTAATCTCTTTCTCAAGGTGGAAAGTAATGGCCCTAGTTGACAAGACATTTGTCCAACACAATAAGAAACTGGAGGAAGGGCTGAAATGACATCCTCTAGGATAAGATATCTATGTATGGCCTTCTTTCTCCGAAGACAAGTGTAGTTTTGGCAGCTCATATTGTAAGACATTGATGACATGTATTTTACAATAAAATGTACATTTCAGTTGGAGAAGGAAATGGCAACCCACTCCAGTATTCTTGCCTGGAGAATCCCATGGACAGAGGAGCCTAGTGGGCTCCATAAGCGAAAGTTAATTCCGTGGGGTCACAAAGCGTCGGACACAACTGAGCGACTAAACACACACACACAATTCAGTATGCATGAGGATGTCTCCTTTCTTTCTTTCCTTCAAATGCAGAGAGTGGATGGATACTAAAAACCTCTTGCATGCCGAAGGGTCTATGTAACTTGAAATTTCTATATTTTAACCACAGTAGTCAAACCACTGAGACAACTTAAGATTGTCCCTTGTTGTAGTTCAGGTTTACTTCTACCTCTTCTCGAAGACAAACAGTTTGGGTTAAATATTTTATCATTTTATGTGCAAAGCTTTCTAGTATATAATGGCTATAAAGATTTGAAAAAAATAATCATTAGAAAACGTTGATCATAAATATGTATAGCTGTTTACAGAATTTGCTATAAAGTTATACTTACAGAAGCAAGCTTGCTTCTTATCAAAATTTTTGAAAAAAAATTGGATCAACAGTTAATATCATCCCTAATAGCTTGTCTTAATTTTAAGAACTTTATAAAATAAAGTATAAAAATATAATTGTTAAAAAAAAAACAACAAAGCTTCACATAAATGTCTTCAAATCCTTTCCACAGTACCTCCTTTTTCTATATTACACTATAGCATTTTGCCTGTCAGGCTGCTAAAGTGATTAGCATGCCCTGACCTAAAGGGATTTTATATCCAAGTTCCTCATCCTGTGGTGAGGTTCTAATATGAAAGAAGAACTCATAAAGATTCCAGAATAGAGGACTGCAGTTTTCCTTTGGAGTCATAGAAGCTATTCACTCCCTCTGACTCTGTTGTTTTCTGGCTTTTCAATAATTTTCTTCCTTTGCCATTGGCATGGTTAATAGGGGCATGCAAGTATCTCTCAGCTGGGAAATGTACCAACTCATATATTTGTAAAGACAAATGAAGCCCAGACCTTAATAACATGTATTTACTGCTCAATATTTTTTTTTCTTTGTTTGAAAAAAAGCAGTGATATCTTACTGCAATTGGTATGCCATTAAAAGCCATTAAAAATGCACAAAATAGGTTACACATTTCATTTCTTGTATCTTGTCAAGGCTTTACAAATTCAGACTCAAATTTGGTTTATCTAATTTCTATATGGTAAATCCATATAGAGATTTTTAAGGAAACTCCCTACTTTTAGTCATTTTGTTGTTGTTGCCATTTTGTTTTGTTTTGCTTTGCTTTGCCTAGAAGTCCCCCAGTATCCATTTAGGGACCAAGTGGTGATTTGATACTCATGGAGCTGCCTGGTAATTGGGAGTCAAGGTTCTGACCTCACTTTCCTAGGAGACTAGATAAAAATTTGTAAATACCCTAACTTTTTGTTAGTCCAAGTTCATATAATAACCACACAACAGGCCAATAAACAGGCAAATTGTTGGGAAATGGAATAACAAATTTATTGGGAAAGCAGCAGACTGAGAAGATGTTTCACAGAACATCATCTTATTTGAGTTAGAATTCCAGCATATTTTCTACTAGAGAGGAGGGAGGTGTGGCTGGTTGTTGCAAATTTCTTGGTATCAGGGCATGATGTTTGTGTAAACCTTTAAGACAAATGCTATTCTCTATTCTTCAATTTTTTATATCTTTATGAATGGGAAATTGTTATACATTTAAAGTTTAGAGACTTGAGAAAGGGCTCTTCTATACATTTCAAGCTGTTGGCAATATTCTTAGCTTGTAACAAGGACAGTAGAATGTAAAACTTAAGTAGACAAAACAGATCCAACATGGAGTCAGATTTGTTCTTTCCCATTAAAATTTCGATTGTGGTTTTAGCTCTGACCTTAGTCCTTGTAAAGGACATTTTCTTCTTTTTTCAGTGACAATAAGCAACACATGAAGAGATCATTAATTAGCAGTCTTGCCCTGATATTATTCTATTTTAAAAATGGCATTGGGTTCTAGAGATTTGATTATTTTTAAAGAATAGCATAACCTTTACAATTTGCCTCTTGGTTTTATTTTTCCTGATGTGTTCCTAGTCATTCAAGAATCCTAATAAAGATAACCAAAAACACATTTCCTTGGCTCAACACCACCCACAGCATTTTGTATACTGAAGTCAATTTAAATTCCCCAAAGCTTCATTCACATGTGTTGATGATCAGTCACTTAAACTACTAGTCAGCATCTGTCATTTCCTCCTCTTCTGTTCCTGGCAGACATTATTTTATGGAGCCATTGAGTCCTAGTTGCTATGGAGATTTCCTCCACAATTCCAAAGGCAAAAAGCATGCCATGTATTTCAACCAATAAAAAGTCATCACACTTAACTGGGACAAATATGTTTCTTCCAATTGTGGAGCAAATATACCAAGCTGCTCAGTTTGCGGCTTTCTGTTATTTGACAAAACTTCTGAGGTTATCTTCATTTATATAAATATCTATCCTTCCAAGACAGCAACATGTTCTTGAAATCCTGGCAGGAATCTGAAAGATCTAGCATATGAGTAATTCCTAATATATCTAAGGCTGCAATTACGTGTGTTCTTTCTCTCCCATTGTTGACATCGTTGCACCAAGTATTTGCTCAATCTTCTCTTCCTTTAGGAATAGATACTTTTAAGTGATTTTTGAGTCCCTCACACACTCAGGTCCTCAGTGGATGCACTATAAGAACTGTCCACATGAATCTGGATATGTCTGATATACAAGATATACCAATATAAAGTCTCTGTTGCTGGAAACCCAACTGCACTCCCAATTCTAAAACTGCTAATTTTGTATGCAAATTTATACTCTTGTAATCATCCTACTCAAAATATAAAGATCTCATTTACGCTGATTACTTAAAGAGTACATTTATTTTGAAATATATGTCGTTGTAAAAGACATTTCAGTTAAAATTTTACTGAAAACTGCAGAAAGTAACCTTGTGAGAGATCCAAAAGAATTTGCTGTCCTTTTGGAAATGTGTTTAGTTCCTATTCATTTTCCTGGTACACATATGTTATGTGTACATATACAGTGAGTTACCACACATCTTTGAAGTTGCTTGTTATTAGGTTCAAGAATTTCTAAGCTCCTATAGAAGCTTAGAAATAGAAGTACTATTCTCTACAAAGCTGCAAATCTCTTATGTATGAATTGTACTCATTTTATATTTGGAACAGGTGCTGACATCATTGGGAGATACATGATGGAACTTAGTGCAGGAGTTTCAAACTGTGTCCTTGTTGATATATTAATAGGATGGGAGAACTGTCTTCTGCATGCTCTGATCCTTTGAATTATATGTAGAGCTCTAAGTCATAAGCATTTAATATCCTCTTCTATTATAATGGTTTCATTATTCACTTTCATTTTGTTTTAGTACACTTCATATTCCCATTAGTTGAATATACTTGAGAAGTTATCATCTGAGGATTCAAAAATGAATGAATAATGTTTGAAGGGTAAGAAATTTGGACAAAGATATTATCCCATGTTTAAAATACTGTATTGTCACAATTTTACACATATAATGGAGAGGTGTCATAATTCTTGGACTCCTAATCCTCCTCCAAAGAAGATATTAGAAGTCATTTAGAAACCTTTAGAAAATAGGTTACATAAAATTGGCATTCAATTAGAGTGGCTAAGAACCTTTAAATTATGTTATAAAATACTGTCTACCATAAAAATGTGTATATCTCCTCTGACATATTTAAGATTCTTACGCATACTTGATATGTTTATATACAGGATTAGTCTCATCCATGTGCAAAATAAAAAGTGTCAAAGAGAGTATAATTTTTATAGATTCAGGAAAAATCTCTACCAAAAAAAATAGGCAAAAGAAGGAGAAGAGGAAATGCAGGCAAAAGAAAAATAAGGTGACACTACCATTGGACAGAGTCCCTCCATAAGCCTTGACATTTCCTTAATAGGGAAAAAACCTCAACAAATTGTATTATGCAACTAAAAGTAATAATCACAATTTATCACTCTTGTAAGTGAGCTAGGAGACTGTTGGAAATGACTGATAACTGAGTGTAGAGTGAGTGTTGATTGTAGTATATGAGGTCTTGGTGAGGAAGGACATGATTCAGCTTTCTGATGGGTCAAGGAGTCTGACACCAAAGGAGAAAAGAAGTGTACTCTATAGCTGTAAACCCCAAACATATTTGTTCAATTTATATAATTTCTGATCATTCTTGATAATATAATAGTGATATGTTTGTTTTGAGTTTTGGAGGAGACAAGGTGTATATAAACTCAGAACATTAGACCAGTGGAATCTCTGTTCAAAATGTGTTTGTCATTATATTTTGTACATGATATTGGACATTTGTATTTATTGCTGACATCAATTATTATAGTTAGGAAATGAATGAATAAATGAAGAACTGAATTTTCAAAGATATAATTTGATTGCATTGTTCTCCTTTAGTTTGGCCTTGTTAGTATCATTAATATACAAATTATTACATCCAGAGTAAATTTTGAAATATGCTATATTATATAGAAATCTTTTATACACAAAATTAATTCTATGCATAGTGAAATAATAGGAATATTAAAAGCAATATTAGACATATATAATAAAATGCAGGGAAAACTAAGAAGCATCACCACCCATAAATACTTTTTGGAATCCAGGCACATTATAAAAAACTATCACTAAGTGCACTAAATCCAGAAGGTGGCACACTTCTATTATATTATGAAAAACTTGCTATTTCTTTCTTCATATGCACACACACCTTTAAATGTATGCCTTTGTATTTACAAGTATAAACACATAAAACTGCATGCATTTATATAGTGAGTACTTGTTCTCATGGCAACATTACAACACGATTTTTATATTTGTCAATTTAATATTCTGCTAGCTATATGAAGTTGAAAATTGATTTCAGTTAGATAGATAAACATTTCCTTGGATATCAAGTACTAGTTTTGCTATACAGTTAGCACAGATGAATGCACTAGTATATAATTATTTTGTTACATTAATTATAGAATACAGTATTCAAGCAAATAATTTTGCTATAGACAATTCAAATTCAAAATTAAAAGAAAATCTCATCCATATAAACCAATAGTTACATAGTTTCAGTTTGCAATGGAGTACAAACTGTACTCCATCAGGTAAGTTAAAAAAGTTAATTGCCATGATTTAAATTCATTGTATAATTTACTTAAACACATGTAATAAAATTCAATTATAGATCAAGGAAAAAGAAATGTGGATATGCTAACTACGTAGAACTTTAATAACCAGATAACTGATTCTTAGTTAACTAAATCTCAATAAGAAATATTTCCAGCAAATGTATAACATTATATACAAATAAAGCCTGAGGGAAGAAAACATAAAATAGCTATAGACAAATGTGTGGTGTGAAAAATACTGAGGATAAAAACACATACACACAAAAAAAACTTGAAAAGAAATATAAAACTGTAAATGAAATATGAAAAGTCATCATAAAGATGTGAAAATATTTTATTTGTGACAAAACAAAATCAGTTTTTATTCTAGGCTATACAGCCTAGTTCATTCATTTGCTTATTTTATTTTCTCTATCAATTTTTCTTTATTTATACAGAGAAAGCACCATACAATGGAAAGCATGGGGCTTTAATACAAAACCTGGCTTGATGCATGCTCTTGCCTGCTTCCAACTAGTGAGGTGACCTTGAGCAAGTGACTTAACCTGACTGAGAAAGCTGAAGCCCTGCAGAGAAATAAGGGCAGTGTTACTTAGTGTTCAAAGCTGTTGTGACTGATTCATACTTAATAAAGCTTACCTTCTTTTATGTTTTCAAGTTTTGTTCTTGAGGGATGGTTTACAGCGTCAGGTAGGAAATGCAGAAACAAATTCACATTGTTGCTTTTATGATGTCTTTTCATGCCTGATTAGAGGAAAGGAGTCCTTCCTAAGTGCCTCATGTTTCATTTTTCTGAAGAAACCATGTAAATTCATGTGCTTATTGTGAAATTTTATTTTTTGAAATACTTGATTTCCACAAACAGTAGGAGCATTTTTCTTTCTATGAAAAAATGGTTAAATCATCTCATTTTTCTTCTTGCTAGGTTGCTAAAGAAATCTGACATAATTTACATTTGTATTCCCATGAAAAGTATTTCAGATTGGGTTGACAATATGTTTTATGGCTTGATTACCTTCCTAGAAGTTTTATGGTTTCATTTGTGGTTTATTTTTTGTAAGATATAAATGTATGCTCAAACTGCAATAATTGAGTATAAGTGATATGTTTCAAAAGCTGAATTTGATGTAAATCCCCCTAAACTACAAAGTGTTATCATTGTTCTAGGTACATTTCCAGCATAGTTGATTAACTTAATAAATAGCAACATTAAATTGCACAGAACAAACCCCGATGAAATAAAGAATGGGAATGGCAAAAAGAACTATGAGTCAAAGGGACTGATGATGGTGAGACAACGCTAAAATTCCAGTTACTAAAATTTCTCTGATAAAGGAAAAATATATATTAACATAATACTCTCTTCTGTTAACATAGCATAGATGTTTTAAAGTGTTTTCAAATAAATTAAGTTGCATTATTTTGAAGTTTAGTGCTAACTCTATTTTTATTTCTAGCAAAATTGCTTGAGAATTTTATACAGTTGAGTAAGTCATTTTTTTGCTCTATATATTTACTATTGTGTGTGTGTATATGTGTGTGTGTATATATATAGATTTCCCAGTGAAAGTGAAGTAGCTCAGTCATGTCCGACTCTTTGTGACCCCTGTAGACTGTAGCTTACCAGGCTGCTCCGTCCATGGGATTCTCCAGGCAAGGACACTGGGGTGGGTTGCCATTTCCTTCTCCAGGGATCTTCACGACCCAGGGATCGAACCTGGGTCTCCCACATTGCTGGCAGACGCTTTACCGTCTGAGCCACCAGGGCAGTTAGGTTTCCCACGTGGTATGGTATATATACATATGCCTGTGTGTATGTGCTCAATCACTGAGTGACATCCGACTCTTTATGACCCCATGGCTTGCAATCTGTAACGGTCCCCTGTCCATGGGATTTTCCAGATAAGAATACTGAAGTGGGTTGCCATTTCTTCTTCCAGGGGATCTTCCCAACCCAGGGATTGAACCTGAGTCTCCTGCATTGCAGGCAAATTCTCTACCACTATGCCATCTAGGAAGGCCATATATATCTACAAAATGCTATTACGAAGCAATTCAAAATCAGGATTTGGAAAATTGCTTGATGATGTAGAAGAATATTTGGAATAATTTTTCAGGTACCATTTCATGACTAGTTATTAAGCATCATCATGGTCTAGCCCCCATACTGAACTCTGTGTTTGATGTCTTGAATGTGGCTGACACTCAGAATGTGAAAGACAAAATAGTCCCCTCTTAGGATTGCCTTCCTCTCCACATGCAGAATAAAGAGACATAATACCATCTGCATCTTGGTTGAATTTATATTATTTTGATACTTTTATTTATAAATTTTCCAATATCTCAACAATAGATATTTGTTATTCTGATAAGCAGAGGAAAATAGGTAAACTATAGGTGCACATGCACACTACACACACACACACACAGAAAACAAAACAAAACAAAAAATGGTTATTTTAGAGCTATGGGTTTATCAGAGGTGAGATACCAAGTAAGGAAAGGGGGCTAATTCTACTGTACCAAATGTAGGTTAGGCTGTTATTGTTCAGCCACCAAGTAGTGTTCAACTTTTTGTGACTCCATGGACTGCAGCACACCAGGCCACCTTGGCCCTCACCATCTCCTGGAGTTTGCCCAGGTTCATGTCCATTGAATCAGAGATGCCATCCAACCATCTTATCCTCTGTCACCCTCTTCTCCTCCTGCCTGAGCATCAGCGTCTTTTCCAATGACTTGGTTGTTCACATCTGGTGGCCAAAGTATTGGACCTTCAGCTTCAGGATCAGTCCTTCCAATGAATATTCAGTGTTGATTTATGTTAGGATGACTGGTTTGATATCATTGCTGTCCAAGGGACTCTCAAGAGTCTTCTCCAGTACCAGAATTTGAAAGCATCAATTCTTTGGTGTTTCGCCTTTTTTATGGTCCAACTCTCACATCTGTACATGACTACTGGAAAGAGCATAACCTTGACTATGTGGACTTTTGTCAGCAAAGTGATGTCTGCTTTTTAAAACACTCTCTAGTTTTGTCATAGCTTTCCTGCCAAGAAGCAATCATCTTCTAATTTTATGTCTGCAGTCACCATCTGCAATAATTTTAGAGCCAAAGAAGAGAAAATCTGTCACTGCTTCCACCTTTTCCCCTTATATTTGCCATGAAATAATGGGACCAGATACAATGATCTTAGTTTTTTTTTAATATATTTTATTAATACTAAGTTTAAGCCAGCTTTTTCACTCTCCTCTTTCACTCTCATAAATAAGCTTTTTAGTTCCTCTTTGCCTTCTGCCATTGAAGTGGTATCATCTGCATATCTGAGATAGTTGATATTTCTGCCAGCAGTCTTGATTCCAGCTTGTAACTCATCCAGCCTGGCATTTCGTATGATGTGCTCTGCATATAAGTTAAATAAACAGAGTGACAAAAAGCCTTGTTGTACTCATTTCTCAATTTTGAACCAGTCAGTTGTTCCATATAAATTTCGAATTATTGCTTCTTGACTCACATACAGGTTTCTCAGAAGACATGTAAGGTTGTCTGATATTCCTATCTCTTGAAGAGTTTTCCACAGTTAGATCTACACAGTCAGAGGCTTTAGCATAGTCAATGAAACAGAGGTAGATGCTTTTCTGGAATTCCCTTGCCTTGTCTATGATCCAGCGAATGTTAGCAATTTAGTCTCTACTTCCTCTGTCTTTTTGAAACCCAGCTTGAACATCTGAAATTTCTCATTTCACGTACAGCTGAGGCCTAGTTTGATGGATGTTGAACATGGGAGATGATGCTACTCATATATTAGTGACATGCTAGTCACCTTACTAGCATGGGAGACAAGTGCAAGTGTCTGGTAGTTTGAACATTCTTTAGTACTGCCCTTGAGAAGTAGGGGGCTTCCCAGGTAGCTCAGCTGGTAAATAATCTGCCTGAAATGCAGGAGACCCCAGTTCCATTCCTGGATCAGGAAGATCCCCTGGAGGAAGGCATGGCAACCCATTCCAGTATTCTTGCCTGGAGAATCTCATGACCATAGCAACCTTGTAGGCTACAGTCCACAGTGTTGCAGTTAGAGATGACTGAAGTGACCATGGTGTACATGTATGTATGTATATCACATCTTCTACTTTATTGACTATGCCAAAGCTTTTGACTGTGTGGATCACAACAAACTGTGGAAAATTCTTAAAGAGATGGGAATACCAGACCACCTTACCTACCTCCTGAGAAATTTGTATGCAGGTCAAGAAGCAACAGTTAGAACTGGTAATGGAAAAATAGACTGGTTCCAAATTGGGAAAGGAGTATGTCAAGGCTGCATATTGTCACCCTGCTTATTTAACTTATATGCAGAGTACATCATGTGAAATGCCAGGCTGGATGAAGCACAAGCTGGAATCAAGATTGCTGGGAAATAACCTCAGATATGCAGATGACACCACCCTTATGGCAGAAAGTGAAGAAGACCTAAAGAGCCTCTTGATGAAAGTTAAAGAGGAGAGTGAAACAGTTGACTTAAAACTCAACATTCAGAAAACTAAGATCATTTGATCTTGACCCATCACTTCATGACATAGATGACGAAACAATCAAAAGAGTGACAGACTTTATTTTCTAAGGCTCCAAAATCACTGCAAGATGGTGACTGCAGCCATGAAATGCAGCTGCTTGGAAGAAAAGCTATGACCAACTTAACATATTAAAAAGCAGAGACATTACTTTGCCAACAGAGGTCTGTCTACTCAAAGCTATGGTTTTTCCAGTAGTCATGTATGGATATGAGAGTTGGACTGTGAAGAAAGCTGAGCGCCAAAGAATTGATGCTTTTGAACTGTGATGTTGGAGAAGTCTCTTGAGACTCCCTTGGACTGCAAGGAGATCCAACCAGTCCATCCTAAAGGAAATCAGTCCTGAATATTCATTGGAAGGACTGATGTTGAAGCTGAAACTCCCAATATTTTGCCCCCCTGATGTGAAGAACTGACTCATTGGAAAAGACCCTGATGCTGAGAAAGATTGCAGGCAGGAGGATAAGGGATTGACAGAGGATGAGATGATTACGTGGCACCACTGACTAGATGGACATGAGTTTGAGTATGCTCCAGGAGTTGGTGATGAACAGGGAAGCCTAGTGTTCTGCATACCATGGGGTTGCAAAGAGTTGGACATGACTGAGCGACTGAACTTATCACATCTTCTTTACCCATTCATCCATTCATGGTCACTTTGATTGCTTCCATATCTTGGTTGTATTGAACAGTGCCATAATGAGCATTTGGGTGCATGTATCTTTTTGACTTAGATTTTTTGTCTTTTCCAGATGTACAGCATATATCACTTTAATGATTAGATAAAATGAATATTTAAAGTACATTCTATAGCATAGCACTTATACCATAGTCCTGGAAAGGATTCCTTTCTAGCTACTCTCTTGTACCCCTGATTCTCTCTTAAACACACCAAGCATATTGACACCTCCCTGCTTCTTTTCTTAAAGTTTCTACTGCTTGCAAGACCTCATGAGAACTTGTAATATGCCCCAATTTCTCTATGCATTCATCCCTCAGAGGACATTAAGTTTGTTTCCATTTCTTGGATATTATAAACAGTGATGCAAGGAAATTGCTTAGTATTTCTATTCAGACATGATTTCTATTGCTTTTCAGATCTAGATGATGGTTAAAAATAGTAAATTGTTCAAATAATACATATGTGATGTTCTAAAAGCCAATCTTCTCACTTAGACAGGAAATGACTCATAATAATTCCTTGATCAGATGTTGTTACCAATTGTAGTGGTACACTATGCTTTATATAATTACTATTATCTATTATTGTGCTAAGTCACTTCAGCTGTGTCTGACTTTTCATGATCCTATAGACTCTAGCGTTCCAGGCTCCTCTGTCCATGGGATTCTTCAGGCAAGAATACTGGAGTGGGTTGCCATTCCTTTCTCCAGGGAATCAACCCAGGAATTGAACTGGGTTCTCCTGCATTGCAGGAAGATTCTTTACCACTGAGCCACCAGGGAAGCCCATCTATTATTATTATTACTATTATTACTAACATATTGAGCATCAAGTCTGAATAAAGACTTGCTGGGACTGGTAGATGCATGTTCATGATCCTAAGAGAAATTAATAACTCATATGTACCATTTTGTATGCACATACCACTTTGTATGGGCAAATAACTTTTTATCAATCATAACAGTAAATCCTTAGAGCATGTGTGTGAAATAGGTACTATCTGAACCTCCATTTCAGAGACTGTAAAGTTTATACACAGTTATCTGTTCAAGGTCCAGAGAAACCTGGCTAAGCCAGAGTCAAGCTACTTGATCTTCACCATAAAGCCAAATTCTTAAGCCTCACATACTCCAGGCAATGGGGAATGACAGGTAATTGAGTCACTGAGCTGAAGGGCATTATAGATTATCTCATTCTATTCATTTTACATATGAAGAAAATAGAACACAATGAATTTTGTGCCTCCTCTGTAGTCACAAATTCAAAGGAAAATTCTCATCTCTTTATTTAGAACTGTATATTTGGTATAACTTTCTAAAATAGCCCTGTACCAATTTAGAAAAAAATTTCATCCCTTTTCTTCCTGTAAGTACTTACTCACAACTTATCTACTTAGTGTATTACACAAGGTTGATTTTTTAGAACGACAACAACAGCAACAACAAAAAATAGCCACAACTCAAGAGTATTTTTCCCTCAAATCTCTAATTCTGATATTTGTGGGACCTTGAATTCATTTATCTCTGTGACAATAAGTTCTTCATGTGTATGAAAATAAAAGTTAAATATGATGAACTACATTATTTTATACCTCTTAAAAATCCATGGCATATACTGCTATTTTTCCTAATTGTACTCTTGGGTATTGTTGAGCCATCACTTACCATTGAAAATACTATTTTACATCTAAACAACTGAAGGATTCTTTCAAATTAATGCATTTGTTCCTTATAAGTAATCTGCAGATGTAGTTATTTTTAAATTCCCTGTACAGTGAGAAAGCAGTGATTCAAGAGGCTAAATTCAATACTACTCATCTACTAAGTGGTAAAATGGAAATTCAACCACAGTTATTCTGATTCAACACCCAAAAGATTGTCTTCTAAGTTCAGTGGTCTTCTGAATAAAGCATAGTTTTATGACCTATGTATGATGTGACTAAATGAAAAGTCAGAGGCATGAAACATGAACAAAAATTGAAAAGAGCAAAATCTGCAATAAATGTTGGAAGGAAATTAAAAGCAAAATACAGATGGGAGGACTTGAAATTGCTTGGGAAACAAGGAAGTTAACATTTCCTCACGGATTTTGGGATATTTGAACACAACTTAAAAGGACAAGTGATTGACTTCAGAATTTGGACAGTTATCAGTGAAATGCAGTCATTAGAGTGTTCTAGCATCATTCTATTCAAGGTTATTAATTCACCTTTTAGCATAAATTTAATGCTTTCTCTTGATTTGTTAGTTATTATCTTTTGCCCTAGGTTGAATTTTAATTACATTCACCTTGTCATTAGATGTGATGTGCTGGGTCATTATGCCACTTCAAGAATTAGTTGATGAGACAGCTGATATATTTCAATAAAATTCTGTGATGATTTTGTGTGAAATTATCCTTGTGTTGTTATTTAAGTACAAAATCTTTTATAGTTTCTCTCTTGTCATACCTTCATGTTTAGGATATAAAAATGAACATATGGATGTGAAAGTAAGAATGTAGCATATATTTTGACTGTCATACTTGCATTCTGATAGGACAGTTTATTATAATAAGAATATTACTTGCATGTTGATGTATGGCAAAACCAATATAATATTGTAAAGTAAAAATAATAATAATAATAAAATTTTAAAAATAAAATTAAAAAAGAATACTATTGAAGAAAAAAAAATATATATATATATATTTGCATTGTTACTAAATGTTATTGAGAAATCCTCTTACCCTAAATAGTTGGTAATACAAAATTTAACCCAAAGACAATATATACTCTCATAATTTTAGTGAAACTTTTAAATATTTATTTAGTTAAGAATTAAGTAATTTCATATGAATGTGCACATTGCATATATATATATAAAATGGCACTTAGGGATTTATCCTTTATGATTCTGATACATTTTATGTATAGAAGCCTGAATGGATGGATGTTTCCAGTATAACACTAATGTGCATGCAAGGTGTGTTGTCAAATATAGGACAAGGTAGCATACAAGTTGAAGTGTATTCTCTCATATGACTAACCACATATGGGGAAAGGATGGCACAGCAGTTCTAGAAGACAGTAGTGAGGGTCTTGAACCAGATTATCTGAATTCAATGTCATACTCTGGTATTTGAATCAGAATGAATTGGTTGAATTATTTCTCTGTGATTTAGTTTCTTTATCTGCAAAATAGCAATTTCATTGCAGATTAGAGGATATTTTATGGACCAAATACAAACAGTAACTTTCACAAGTAGGTAAATTACTTTCAATAATTGCTGATAAAAAGTAATCACTCCCTGTATGCTGTCTTTGTTATGGTTATTATTATGTAGCCATACTTTCTCGTATTTTTCCCGCATGCATAAATAAATGTGCTAGCATTGACTCTGATTCTAGAAACATTTTTCCTGAGTTTGTCTCTTCCTTCTATCTGTACTGTACTTGGGGATGCTTTGGAACACATATAGAGCAACCCTCTTGAGGTCAGTGATACAGGTTCTGGGTCTCATAATCTGTGAGAGGCACCAAAAGGAGTTAGGACCACTAAGATCTGACAATATGCCATTTATAGTTCTTATAGTTCACCAATTCAATGGATGTGAGTTTGAACAAACTCTGGGAAATAGTGAAGGACAAAGAAGCCTGGTGTGCTGCAGTTCATGGGGTCACAAAGGGTAGGATATGACTTAGTGACTGAACAACAACAAGAAGCACCAAAGAGAAACATGATTTGTGATTGTTATGATTCACTTTAGGCTGCTACATATTCACAGACACGAAAGAAGACATGAAAAAATGGTTTTAAATTTGTAACTTCCATCTTCCTTTTGGGTGGGTCTCTTTCAAAATTAGGAAGGTCTCTTGGTTCTCTTGGGCTTCCCTTGTAGCTCAGCTGGTAAAGAATCCACCTGCAATGCAGGAGACCTGGGTTCTATCCCTGGGTTGAGCTTTATCTCTGGAGGAGGTCATGGCATCCCAGTCCAGTATTCTTGTCTGGGAAATCCCATGGACAGAGGAGCCTGTTACGTTATAGTCCATGGAGTTGCAAAGAGTCAGACACGACTGAGCAACTAAACACACATTTGGTTCTCTTAGAGAATGGGTTCTAAGCAAGAGCCAGTCCTCCACATTGTACCTGGATATTGATACTCAAAATGTCATTGATGAGCATTTTAAGAGTGTCTTTATTCCTTTTTGGCTCTGGATCAGCTCTTCAAATGACCATGAATTTATACTGAGCCAGAAGTGCTGAAGAAAGCTTCATTACTGGTGAATAAAGTGCAACGCCATCATTCATTTTTTAATTTAGGCTGTGCTTCAAGTGTTGGAGGTTGTAATCAATTACATTAACACATGATGCAATTTGACTCATTTGAGCAATTTCAATCAGGGTTTCATCCTCATCATAGTGCTGAGACTGCTGTATTGAAAGTAAATAATGACCTTTTGATTGCAGCAGCGGATGTTGTCTTTCATGATTTTGTTGGGCCTTTTGGGAACATTTGATGCAGTTATTCATGACATTTTATTGGCTGGTAAATAGATTTTGGTAAGATTCTCTTAAATAAGAGTAAAACCAAATTCAAAGTGTTATCTCTCTGTGATCTATTTAAATGTCTGCTTGGTAAGGTCGTTTGATCTCTAGTGTAAGATCCTACAAGACTGAAAGTGACTTTTTCTCTGCTTTTCTATTTACATTTGGTACAAATTCACTTTTTTTTTTTTTTAATAGGCACGTGTATGTTAGTTTTGTGACATGATAGAATGACTTGGACAGTTTTTAACATCTCAGTTTGAAAAATTAAAGAAGTGTGTTTGTTCCTTAAATACATAATAATGTTGCCCAATTGTTATATTCTATTACTGGTATAATCATTCACACAGCTCTAGCTTCTAATTCTGTTATCTACACCCGTGGCAGATTCATGTTGATGTATGGCAAAACCAATACAATATTGTAAAGTAATTAATCTCCAATTAAAATAAATAAGTTTATATTAAAAAATGAATTACAAAAAAGAAAGAAAACATAAGCTTACACAGCATATACACATATTTACATGGATTCAAACAAAATATGTTAATAGGCTAATAAATAAAAAACAAATTTCTTTCTCAAATCGAGCCATTTCCAGAAGAGTCAGAGGCAAAAGGGACATAGCTAACAGTAAGGTAGTTCTATGGCTTTATCTGAAAAGCCTAACTGTATTGGTGTGAAGAAAGCAACTGGGAACTTCTTCTTTACACTGTTTAGCTGAAAGTCATAGGTAACAATAGGGCTTCCCTGGTAGCTCAGTGGTAAAGAATCGCTGCCATTGCAGGAGATGTGTGTTTGACCCCTTGTCTGGAAGATCGTCTGGAGGAGGAAATGACAACCCACTCCAGTATTCTTGCCTGGGAAATCCCCTGGACAGAGGCACGTGATGGGATACAGTCCATGGGGTCACATACAGTCAGGTGTGACTCAGGGACTAAACAACAGCTGTTGCCTCTGCACTTTGTAACTCCCATGATGAGAAGCTAGAAATTTAAGTGAATATGGGAAGCTCAAAAATTGTGAAATATAGAAATATAGTTCTGGAACAACAACAAAAAAAAATGGTTATAACTAGGCCTTCAGAGAATTCTGTCAGTCATGTTATTGGAGAAATGTCTGCAGGGGAAAAAAAAAACAAAAACAAAACTACATAACTTGGTCAAATCTCCTGGTAAACTGTCTATGAGAAACATTTTGCAAACATTAAGGTATTTACCAGTAGAAGAGCCCTTACCTATGGAGTGCTCTTAGCAGAAAACACCTATTTGAATTGCTTTATGTAAACACACTTAGCATGTGTGGCTTTCTAAACATGGTTTCCTTGATGAAAGTCCTGCATGCTATACAAATATCAGAATATAAAATGGAGATTTCTCATGACTGAAACAGTTTCTTTACTATTTTTTTCCTTTGGTGAAATTGATGTAGCTACAAATATTATTTAGAGACTTCATATATTACCCTGGACCAGAATATTCTTTTATTTAGGAAAAAAAGATGTGACAGTTGCAGTGGCAATCGTGGACTTCCCTCTGCTTTGCTCATCAGTTCAGTTCAGTCACTGTCTGATTCTTTGCAACCCCATGGACTGCAGCACCCCAGGCCTCCCTGTCCATCACTAACTCTTGGAGTTTACTCAAAATCATGTCTATTGAGTTGGTGATGCCATCCAACCATTTCACCCTCTGTCGTCCCCTCTCTCCCTGCCTTCAACCATCCCCAGCATCAGGGTCTTTTGAAATTAGTCAGTTCTTCATGTCACGTGGCCATAGTATTGGAGTTTCAGGTTCAGCATCAGTCCCTCCAATGAATATTCAGAACTGATTTCCTTTATATATCATGGTTATTTCTATTCTTGAAATTTTTCTGAAAGTTCAGTCTTCAGTTGTGTGTCTGATTTGACAATGCAGCTCTGTGTTATTGTCAAATTTTCTAAGCAATTATGTTTTTACTTATTTTGTACACCTTTTCTAGAAATAAATGGTGTGCATTTCGTAAGAACATGAAATTAGATATTGAATACAAGCTATAGGGAATTATTTTAAATTGGATTTTAAATGAGTTTGGAACTTTAGACTAACAATAATTCTTAAGCAAGTTGGTTCCTATAGTTAGAGTAACACTAATATAAACAACTATGCTGCTGCTGCTGCTAAGTCGCTTCAGTCGTATCCAACTCTGTGCGACTCCATAGATGGCAGCCCACCAGGCTCCCCAGTCCCTGGGATTCTCCAGGCAAGAATACTGGAGTGGGTTGTCATTTCCTCCTCCAATGAATGAAAGTGAAAAGTGAAAGTGAAGTTGCTCAGTCATGTCTGACTCCTAGCGACCCCACGGACTGCAGCCTACCTGGCTCCTCCATCCATGGGATTTTCCAGGCAAGAGTACTAGAGTGGGTTGCCATTGCCTTCTCTGATAAACAACTAGAAATACTAACAAATTACATGCTACACCCAACATTAGTTTATCTTTACATAATTAATTCTGGATATTTACCAAGAATAATAATTTTAGAACATATTTTCTATTATATTTATTTTAAAAAAATCTCCTTCTGACAGTTATTGCTTTGTATTTATTATTTACAATGTTCTTGCCCAAGAGGAGGTACCCCACATTCAAGGTCAAGGGTGGCAGCCTAGAGGAGCTACCCCACATCGAAGGTAAGGAGCAGTGGCTGCGCTTTCCTGGAGCAACCAGAAAAAGATACCCCAAGTCCAGGGTAAGAGAAACCCAAGTAAGACAGTAGGTGCTGAGAGAGGGCATCAGAGGGCAGACAGACTGAAACCAAAGTACAGACAATTAGCCAATCTGATCACACAGACTACAGCCTTGTCTAATGCAATGAAACTAAGCCATTCCATGTGGGGCCACCCAAGATGGACGGGTCATAGTGGAGACGTCTGACAGAATGTGGTCCACTGGAGAAGGGAATAGCAAACCATTTCAGTATTCTTGCCTTGAGAACCCCATGAACAGTATGAAAAGGCAAAAAGACAGGACACTGAAAGAGGAACTCCCCAGGTTGGTACCTAATATGCTACTGGAGATCAGTGGAGAAATAACTCCAGAAAGAATGAAGGGATGAAGCCAAAGCAAAAACAACTACCAGTTGTGAATGTGACTGGTGATAGAAGCAAGGTCTGATGCTGTACAGAGCAATATTGCATAGGAACCTGGAATGTTAGGTCCATGAATTGAGACAAATTGGAAGTGGTCAAACAGGATATGGCGAGAGTGAACATCCACATTCTAGGAATCAATGAAATAAGAGGGACTGAAATGGGTGAATTAAACTCAGATGACCATTATATCTACCACTGTGGCAAGAATCCCTTAGAAGAAATGGAGTAGCCATCATGGTCAACAAAAGAGTCCGAAATGCAGTACTTGGATGCAATCTCAGAAATGACAGAATCATCTCTGTTTGTTTCCAAGGCAAACCATTCAATATCATGGTGATCCAAGCTTATGCCCCAACCAGTAACGCTGAAGAAGCTGAAACTGAACGGTTCTATGCAGACTTACAAGACCTTTTAGAACTAACACCCAAAAAAGATGCCCTTTTCACTATAGGGGACTGGAATGCAAAAGTAGGAAGTCTAGAAACACCTGGAGTAAAAGGCAAATTTGGCCTTGGTGTACAGAATGAAGAAGGGCAAAGGCTAATAGAGTTCTGCCAAGCGAAAGCACTGGTCATAACAAACACCCTCTTCCAACAACGCAAGACTCTACACATGGACATCACCAGATGGTCAACACTGAAATCAGATTGATTATATTCTTTGCAGCCAAAGATGGAAAAGCTTTATATAGTCAGCAAAAACAAGATCAGGAGCTGACTGTGGCTCAGATCATGAACTCATTATTGCAAAAATCAGACTGAAATTGAAGAAAGTGGGGGAAACCACTAGACCATTTAGGTATGACCCAAATCAAATCCCTTACTACTATACAGTGAAAATGAGAAATAGATTTAAGGGACTAGATATGATAGACAGAATGCCTGATGAACAATGGATGGAGATTCATGACATTGTACAAGACAAAGATTAAGACCATCCCCAAGAAAAGGAAATGCAAAAAAGCAAAATGGATGTCTGAGCAGGCCTTACAAATAGCAGTGAAAAGAAGAGAAGTAAAAGCCAAAGAAGAAAAGGAGAGATATACTATTTGAATGCAGTGTTCCAAAGAGTAGCAAGGAGTGATAAGAAAGTTTTCTTCAGTGATCAGTGCAAAGAAATAGAGGAAAACAACAGAATGGGAAAGACTGGAGATCTCTTCAAGAAAATTAGAGATATCGAGAGAACATTTCAGGCAAAGATGGGCTCAATAAAGACAGAAGTGGTATAGACCTAACAGAAGCAGAAGATATTAAGAAGAGGTGGCAAGAATACACAGAAGAACTGTACAAAAAAGATCTTCATGACCCAGATAATCACAATGGTGTGATCACTCACACTCATCTAGAGCCAGACATCCTGGAATATGAAGTCAAGTGGGCCTTAGAAAGCATCACTATGAACAAAGCTAGTGGAGGTGATGGAATTCCAGTTGAGCTATTTCAAATCCTGAAAGATGATTCTGTGAAAATGCTGCACTCAATACACCAGCAAATTTGGAAAACTCAGCAGTGGCCACAGGACTGGAAAAGGTCAGTTTTCATTCCAATCCCAAAGAAAGGCAATGCCAAAGAATACTCAAACTACCGCACAATTGCACTCATCTCACATGCTAGTAAAGTAATGCTTAAAATTCTCCAAGCCAGGCTTCAGCAATAAGTGAACCATGAACTTCCAGATGTTCAAGCTGGTTTTAGAAAAGGCAGAGGAACCAGAGATCAAATTGGCAACATCTACTGGATCATTGAAAAAGCAAGAGAGTTCCAGAAAAAAAAAATTATATTTCTGCTTTATTGACTATGCCAAAGCCTTTGACTGTGTGGATCACAATAAACTGGAAAATTCATAATGAGATGGGAATACCAGACCACCTGACCTACCTCTTGAAAAATCTATATTTAGATCAGGAAGCAACAGTTAGAACTGGATATGGAAAAACAGACTGGTTCCAAATAGGAAAGGAGTACATCAAGGCTGTATATTGCCACCCTGTTTATTTAACTTATATGCAGAGTACATTAGAGAAACGCTGGGCTGGAGGAAGCACAAGCTGGAATCAGGATTGCGAGGAGAACTATCAATAACCTCAGATATGTAGATGACAGCACCCTTATGTCAGAAAGTGAAGAAGAACTAAAGAGTCTCTTGATGAAAGTTAAAGAGAAGAGTGAAAAAGTTGGCTTAAAGCCCGACTTTCAGAAAAGTAAGATCATGGCATCTGGTCCTATCACTTCATGGCAAATAGATGGGGAAACGGTGGAAACAGTGACAGACTATTTTTTGGGGCTCTAAAATCACTGCAGATGCTGATTGCAGCCATTAAATTAAAAGATGCTTACTCCTTGGGAGGAAAGTTGGGACCAACCTAGACAGCATATTAAAAAGCAGAGACGTCACTTTGCCAAAAAGGTCCATCTAGTCAACGCAATGGTTTTTCCAGTGGTTATGTATGGATGTTAGAGTTGGACTATAAAGAAAGCTGAGTGCCGAACAATTGATGCTTTTGAACTGTGGTGTCAGAGAAGACTCTTGAGAGTCCCTTGGACTGCAAAGAGATCCAACCAGTCCATCCTAAAGAACAATCCTGGGTGTTCATTGGAAGGACTGATATTGAAGCTGAAACTCCAATATTTTGGCCACCTGATACGAAGAGCTGACTCATTTGAAAAGACCTGATGCTGAGAAAAATTGAGGGCAGAAGGAGAAGGGGATGACAGAGGATGAAATAGTTGGATGGCATCACCGAGTCAATTGACGTGGGTTAGGGTAGACTCCAGGAGTTGGTGATGGACAGGGAGGCCTGGCATGCTGTGGTTCATGGAGTCACAAAGAGTTGGACACGATTGAGAGACTGAATTTACTTTGTCCAAAGTTCAATCATTTTACTCCCTGGTTTGTGCCACATCAGTTCCCCAAACCAGAGTATTGTTTAAGAGAAACTTCTGCATTTCCTAATCTTATTTCTGAATCTAAACAAACAAAATAAAAAGACCATGCATTCTAAACAATGAAGGGTTCTCAATTTTATACAGCAAGCCTTCTGGAATCTTTAGTCATAACTCTCATTGATTTTCAAATCCCTCACTCATAGACTCCTTCTCATACAGCAGTCTTGCCCCCTACTTCATAAGTTAACAGACTGAATGAGATGCAGACTCCATCAGCATTTTATGCTTTTGATCCAGAAAATAGTCTGAATTGTAATACCTCCTTCCTCTTAAAATCCCATTTGAAATGATTTTTAAAAAAAATTATCCTAGAGAAATATAACTTACCCATTTTTTGATGTGAAACTTATATTTTCCTGCCTGCTGCTGCTAAGTTACTTCAGTCATTTCTGACTCTGTGTGACCCCATAGACAGCAGCCCACCAGGCTCCCCCATCCCTGAGATTCTCCAGGCAAGAACACTAGAGTGGGTTGCCATTGCCTTCTCCAATGCATGAAAGTGAAACGTGAAAGTGAAGTCGCTCAGTCGTGTCTGACTCTTAGTGACCCCATGGACTGCAGCCTACCAGGCTCCTCCATCCATGGGATTTTCCAGGCAAGAATACTGGAGTGGGGTGTCATTGCCTTCTCCATTTTCCTGCCTATTTGGGCCTTATTCCATTAGTTGCTCTTTCTTTAGTTTTATTGACATTTATTTTTTATCCCTCTTACTCTTTTTTGCCTTGTCCATGTCCCTCCATTTTAATCAAAATTTAAAAAAATGAAATGATTATAAGAAAAAAATTTAATCATAAATCTGTCATCTTATCATAATCTGTCTTGTGTAATCAGTGAAATATTTCACTTCTCTAAACAGTATAAGTTCTTAAAGGGATAACCTACAGTATTTATCTCCAATTTCATATTTATTCTTTGGCACTTTGCCTACCATTCCACTTACAGTGTTCTTCCGAGAGTTACCAAAGACATTTTAGTTCCCAGTTATAATACAGAAGCTGTTAAAGTTGCTTTTTACTATCTGATTCCTTTGGAGTAAACTAATACTGTTTATCAGTCATCTTTCGTCTTGTGAATGTGATAAAACTATTGGTCTTCCCTTTAAATTCTCTAATGCTTATTGTCAACATTCTTTCTTGGCTCTCTATCTTAATCTGGCTCCTTAAACTTCAGTGCTTCCTGCATTCTTTACTAACCTCCCCATGTTATACTCATTTGTATTTTATATAAATTATATTTATTTAGATAAATTTACATTTATTTATTTTAAGAATTATTGTTGTTTTTGCCAGTCCCTAAAGATCCATAATCTTTAAATCCCTCTTTCCTACTATTGCTTTGCCCTAAAATATTGTTGTTATTTTTCAGTCACTAAGTCGTGTCTGACTCTTTCTAATCCCATGGACTGCAGTAGAGCAGGCTCCTCTGTCTTTCACTATCTCGCAGAATTTACTCAAATTCAGGTCCATTGAGTCAGTGATGTCATCTAACCATCTCATCTTTCTGACACCCCCTTCTCCTTTTGCCTTCAATCTTTCCCAAAATCAGAGTATTTTTCAGTGAGTCAGCTCTTCGCATCAGGTGGCCAAAGTATTGGAGTTTCAGCTTCAGCATCAGTCCTTCCAATGAATATTCAGGGTTGATTTCCTTTAGGATTGACTGGTTTAATCTCCTTGCAGTCCAAGGGACTCTTAAGAATCTTCTCTAGCAACACAATTAAAAATCATCAGTTCTTCGATGCTCACATTGGACGTTTGTTGGCAAACTGATGTCTTTGCTTTGTAATATGGGGCCTAGGTTTGTCATAGCTTTCCTTCCAAGTAGAAAATGTCTTTTTATGTCATGGCTGCAGTCACCATCCACAATGATTTTGGAGCCCAGATATACCATCCATTTGGAGCTGAAATACAGATCAACATTTCTAATTACATGTTTAATGTCTGCACTTTGATTAATTTAACTTGTCCAAACCTTCACTCGTAGTGTTGATGCCCTCAAAACTGGCACTCGAAGGTATCATTCACACAGTTATCCAAACAGAAGAGCGGTGTTTCTCATTGTGGTATGCTGGATATTGTTCATGTCTGTCCTTTTTGCAGGTGATTTCCTCTAAGTTGTTTTTTCCCAGCATGCTATAAAATCAAATTTTGGTGTGCTTCATCAAGTCACAAAAACATAGACTTCTTATATATTCTAATTTCTGATAATTTAAGAAATCATTAAATTTGATCAAATCAATATCTGACATGCTTCTCAAAATTGCTTTCTGTTGCCTATCACTGCTTTCCTCTTTCTTTTTTTTTTTTTTCCCTTGTTTCGTACATGATATTTTACATGTTTCAATGCCATTCTCCCAAATCTTCCCACCTTCTCCCTCTCCCACAGAGTCCATAAGACTAAGAACCTTTTCATTTCTGCCCTGGATTACAGCCAGAACTATTTAATTAGTCTTTATGAATCAGGTGTATTTCCAAACTTGATTCAATCTTCATAGTGCTTCCAGGGAGCTCTTAAAACTCACCATTATATTTCTTTACTTAAAAATATCCTAAAGGCTGTCATCAAATTTTAAAAGACAAAACCATTTGGCCAGATATGAGAAGCTTTTTTTTTTTTTTCCACCTGCCTATAATAACAGCCTGAACTTAACACCCAAGTGTATTCTATCAGTACTTGGTTCATGGCTCTTCTTTTCAAGGAAGTTTTCACTTATTTCCCCAAATTGGGAGGGGTTAAATAATGTTTCTGTATGGTGTCTATTATAATAATATTCACTTTGTAATGTTTCTTTATATTTCCCTATGATCTAAATAGATGTGGCCCTCCTTGTAACTGAACCGATATGAATGAATGAGTACAAGAGTATAGAGATGTTTATTTATTGTAAATTATGTAAATGTTTAAGTGTTTAGACTGTTTGTTTTAGAGTGCCAGTTTCTTGTCTGCCACTTCGCAATATCATCAGCTACGTCAGTTCATTCTGCTACCAACCATGCCAGTGCATGTTCCCTTGCCCTAATATTTGTCAACATGCATTCTTTATTTTGTTTGTTTTTGCTTTACAAACCTCTATAAAAACTACCAGATTCCTAAGAAAATAGAAACATAGCCAGAAAAGGAAAATATAAGTATATACTTTGAAACTGAGATATTTTGTCAAAAAGCAGTAAAATCTGTAGAGCTCATATTAGATAATTTATCTAGAGAGAAGAAGAACATAGGTGTGGCATGGAAAAATGAGTTGTTTTGGAGGGGAAAGTAAAGGAGAAAGGCATTGCAGTTAGGAGGAACATAATATATTAAAGAAGAATTAAAATGAGATTCATTTTTTAAAAGTAAAATAAGTCAAAATATAATACAAATTGTCATTTTATTTTTTCTAATAAATCTCATGTTAATTCTTGTTTTGTGTGTTTCTATGTTCTATTTCTCTTATCTGAAATGCATTTTTTAAAATGTCTGCCCAAATATACTAATTTCCTATAGCATATTTGATTGTCTATCAAAAAGAAATGAATTTAATATATTTTCATATAACAACTTCTACCACAAAGGGTCCAAATTATTTTCTTACTGTGAAACATTAATACACTATTTCTAGACCTATCATTCGGAGAAGGCAATGGCACCTCACTCCAGTACTCTTGCCTGGAAAATCCCATGGATGGAGGAGCCTGGTGGGCTGCCGTCTATGGGGTCACACAGAGTCAGACATGACTGAAACGACTTAGCAACAGCAGCAGACCTATTGTTAAAATCCTTTTTCTTCTAATTGGAATATATCTTAGACTTAAATCCTTCATACTATTTAATTCTAGTTCTGTAAAATAGAATTATTTGTTTATTTGTCACATGATAGAACTTAAATCTAAATTTAGCTGATTTTTTTTCTTATTATTAAAATAGTGAATATTCACTATAGGAAGTCAGAAAAGTGTAAATAATAAGAAATGATCATGTATAATTTCTTTGCCTTAACATATTCACTGCTAGTGATTAAAGGATTTCTTTGCAGCCTTCCTAAATGAATTTTGAAATGCATAGATTAAATATTTTATAGAAAATTAAGAGAAAAACCAGGTTTGTTTAATTTTATAAACAGTTAATCTCAAGGTATAAAACTTAGATGGAAAGTGGAAATATCTCTATTGATATTTGTGTGATAAATAAGTGATGTAACTCAACTACTTTGGGAAATTTTCAATAAAAGAAAGAAAAATTATTTTCTCAAGTCTGTTAAAGATTTGCCATTTTAAAATTCTTAGTAATTAAAATTATGTTTACAAAACTTTATTAACATTTTAATGTTTTCTAATTATATTTTAAAAGTTTGAAGTAATTAGACCATACAAAATTAAAATAACTTCAAATAAAATTTGAGTCAGCACTTATTTAATGTCACTGCATTTCATTTTGGAGAAGGAAATGGCAACCCACTCCAGCGTTCTTGCCTGGAGAATCCCAGGGATGGAGGAGCCTGGTGGGCTGACGTCTGTGGGGTCACACAGAGTCAGACACGACTGAAGTGACTTAGCAGCAGCAACATTTCATTTTGGATTAAAAATTTATTAAACTTAAAAGAATTCCTAAATTTATGTCTGTTTGAAAGTATCATATTCAAATTATGGTTAGATTAGTATTTGTTATAGAAACAGTTGTTCAGGCTTAAAGATAAGAATTCACCAGTAAACTATTGACATCTTAACAACTTAATTCTCTAAATATTTAGTATGTTAATCGAATTATTCTCTATACATATACATAGCACTGGCATTTATTCAGTTCACTGTTTTACTTTGCTCTGAAAAACTCTGAGTTTGTGTTGATTTTATCATCTCATGCCATCTTGGGCAAGTTATTTCAACTTTTTGAGATCTAGTTTATTGATCTATAAAATGGGAACATTAATCAATTACAGAATATAAAACTTTCTCACCAGAGTAACACATAGGAAGAATAGAAACATATTAAAGTGAAGAGGAACTAAAAAGCCTCTTGATGAAAGTGAAAGAGGAGAGTGAAAAAGTTGGCTTAAAGCTCAACATTCAAAAAACGAAGATCATGGCATCTGGTCCCATCACTTCATGGGAAATAGATTGGGAAACAGTGGAAACCGTGTCAGACTTTATTTTTCTCGGCTCCAAAATCACTTCAGGTGGTGATTGCAGCCACGAAATTAAAAGACTCTTACTCCTTGGAAGGAAAGTTATGACCAACCTAGATAGCATATTCAAAAGCAGAGACATTACTTTGCCAACAAAGGTCCATCTACTCAAGGCTATGGTTTTTCCAGTAGTCATGTCTAGATGTGAGAGTTGGACTGTGAAGAAAGCTGAGCCCTAAAGAATTGATGCTTTTGAAGTGTGGTGTTGGAGAAGACTCTTGAGAGTCCCTTGGACTGCAAGGAGATCCAACCAGTCCATTCTGAAGGAGATCAGCCCTGGGATTTCTTTGGAAGGAATGATGCTGAAGTTGAAACTCCAGTACTTTGGCCACCTCATGCGAAGAGTTGACTCATTGGAAAAGACTCTGATGCTGGGAGGGATTGGGGGCAGGAGGAGAACGGGATGACAGAGAATGAGATGGCTGGATCGCATCACCGACTCGATGGACCCGAGTTTGAGTGAACTCCAGGAGTTGGTGATGGACAGGGAAGCCTGGCTGCTGCAATTCATAGGGTCGCAAAGAATCAGACACGACTGAGGGACTGAACTGAACTGAAGTGTAAATCTCTTCTTTCTAAAGCATTCATTACAATGACACTTTATCAAACCCTAAAAGAAATAACTAAGAAGTTTTGAAACTCTATTTGAGGTGAAGTCTGTAGGAGCAGATATTGAATGGACTGGAGATAGTAAAACACACGGTGGGTCCAGGTTCATAATGTTGCAATAGCAATATTCATATCAATGGTAATGAGTAGGAAAGACCACAAATATGAAATGACTATAGGCATGGGTCATATTCTGGAAACACATTCAAGCTATGAAGATAAAGGGACATTTTTCATAATTGATTATCTCACTATAAAAGAGCAAGTAGTGTCTGTAACTCCTTTATACCGATGCACTAGCATTATGTAAAGGTACAATATTAGATAATCCAACTTACAGGCTCCTGGGAGACAGCAAAATACCCTACTGAAGCTGTTCTCTGAGGGTATTACTGTGTTTTCAATACTGTAATTTTGATTTCTTCTTATTTTGTGAACTTTTTTCTATTTTCATCACTGAGTTCCTTCCTCAAGTTGATTCTAAAGTAAAGAACTTATTTCCCCCCGCCCCCGCTTTCACTAAGTCTCCTATATTTATGTTTCTCCAAAGTGATATAAACTTACCTGTCTTCAAGTGAACATTAATATTTCTAAGACTGAATGCTTGATCTTGTTTAATAATACACTTAAAACATTAGTAAATTCTAATTACTCCAACATAAGTACTCAAAAATATAAAACGTTAGTCACTAACATATACATATATATACATACATATCTATCTGTCAACACTTTTTCTATCCAGTCTTCACCAGGTTTTTTCTTCCTTTGTCCACATGTGGAGAATATCAGTAAAAATAATAGTCAATATGATAATATTTAAACAAAAGTAGAAAGAAAAAAAAAAAGATGACAACTATTTCCAAAGATTCAACTTTTTTTCAAGAGAAAAAGAAAAACCAAGCAACATAACTTGCTGATAAAACAATCAGCAATTAAGCATAAGCTGTGTTTTTAGTGTAACCTCTGTTTTAGCAGAAATAAAACATTCAGTATCTTAACTGGCGTGGATGAGGAGCATACAGTTCTTGCCAAATCATAATTTCTCTTTATCTTATTGTTTTTTCCTGAATGCACTCTCAAATAATATCCATTCATGTTTTTCAATTGCAGTGTGGGCCATTGATTTGGCCTTCCATATGCTGGTTTTCTTTGTTAGTTGTTCTTCCCCCCCCCCCCCCCGCCCCCGCCCCCTCAAGCAAGGTTTTAATGGGGACTTTGCTGCAACAGGGGTTAGGGAGAAAAAACAACAGGCTCCCTTCCCTGCTAGATCCCTGAGAGGGGAGTGATATTTTTCCTTGTATGGGGGTGAGGGTAAAGGTGTGTCCAGAAGTTGGGCCAGAGGGTTGGCTTAGGTGTTTTTCCCACCTTTGAAGTCATGTTCTGTGCAGGGGATATGTGCAGTGCCCCTGCTTTTGTTCTGGACCCTCTGCTTTTGCATCAGGCTCTTCAAAAAAAAAAAAAAAAAAAGTGGCAGTTGGGTTTTTTAGTCTCTGTATCTTTTGCTCAGAATTTGTCCTAACTGTGTATGCATGAAGTTATTATTAGTCCCACATGATTTCTTTGTATTTTGTTGCTGGAGGAGTAGTGTGTCCAGGTACAAGCATTGCAGCACTGCAGAAAACAATCCCAGGTCTGAGCCTATTTCATTGCCTCCTGAGAGACTCTACACCCTGTTCTTAAGGGGTAAGAGGCTGAGGATTTCTTTCTTTTTTCTTTTTGAAATGTCTTCCTGCTGGATAGGGGTTTCAGACCCTCGTCTACCCTAGGGGTGTGGAAGTCCATTGCTGACTGTTCCAAGGACCTGATAGGGACTTGGGACCACTTTCCCCTGGAATGGATTAAAGTCCTTGAACCATCATGAGCCTAACTTCAAATTGTTGGAGCATATCTTTTAGGATATGGAACAATTTCCATTCCAGTGGAAAGTGGTCCCAAGTCCTTATCAGGTCCTTGGAAAAGATATGCTCAGAGGTTAAATCATCTGCCTGCAATGCAGGAGACCTGGGTTCGATCCCTGGATCGGAAAAGATTCCCCTGGAGAAGGAAATGGCAACCCACTCCAGTGTTCTTGCCTGGAGAATCCCATGGATCGAGGAGCCTGGTGGGCTACAGTCCACGGGGTCCCAAAGAGTCAGACACGACTGAGCAACTTCACTTTCACTTTCAAAAGATATAAACTTAACCAAAAGGTAAACAAGCAAGGGCTAAAAAGGAGAAGGACAATAGCCATTAAAGAGCCTAACAAGAAAAGAAACCGAGGTTAACTTTGGGCTTCCTTAACTGTTGACCAGACAAGGACGGTGATATTACCTCTGCAAAAATTATGAACCCTTGTCAGAAGATAGTCAACAGTCAGAAGTTAGTTTTGTTTTAATATACTGTTTAACCCTATTTGTTTATTGATACATTATGTATATGGTAACCTTAAACAAAAAATTGGGTTAAAGATTAACTGATCATGGCCCTGACAATCAGAACAAGACCCGGTTTCCCACACAATCAGTTTCTCCTATCAGGAATATTCCATAAGGCTCTTATCATCCATTAGAGGGCAGACAGAATGAAAACCACAATCACAGAAAACTAACCAAACTGATTACATGGACCACGGCTTTGTCTAGCTTAATGGAACTATGAACCATGTCTTGATTGGGCCACCCAAGATGGAAAGCTTTGACAAAATGTAGTCCACTGGAGATGGGAATGGCAAACCACTTCAGTATTCTTACCTTGAGAAGTCAATGAACAGTATGAAAAGGCAAAAAGATATAACATTGAAAGATAAACTCTCCAGGTCAGCAGGTAAACTAGAGAAGAGTGGAGAAATAACTCCAGAAAGAATGAAGAGATGAAGCCAAAGCAAAACAATGCCCAGTTGTGGATGTGATGGATGTGGTGATGGAATTAGTCCAGTGCTGTAAAAAATAATACTGCATAGGAACCTGGAATATTAGGCCCATGATTCAAGGTGAATAGGAAATGGTCAAACAGGAGATGAAAAGGATGAATATTGATATTTTAGGAATCAGTGAACTAAAATGGACTGAAAAGGTCATATTTAATTCAGATGACCATTATATCTATTACTGTGGGAAATAATCCCTTAGAAGAAATGGAGTAGCCCTCATAGTCAACAAGAGTCCAAAATGCAGTACTTGGATGCAATCACATAAGAGACAGAATGAACTCTGTTCGTTTCCAAGGCAAACCATTCAATGTCACAGTTCAATTCAGTTTCAGTCACTCAGTCGTGTCTGACTCTTTGCAACACCATGAACTGCAGCATGCCAGGCCTCCCTGTCCATTACCAACTCCAAGAGATTACCCAAATGAATGTCCACTGAGTCAGTGATGCCATCCAACCATCTCATCCTCTGTTGTCCCCTTTTCCTATGGCCCTCAATCTTTCCCAGTAATCCAAGCTTATACCCCAACCACTAACACTGAAGAAGCTGAAGTTGAATGGTTCTTCCATGACCTACAAGATCTTATAGACCTAACAGCAATACACATATACATACATGTATGCTGCTGCTACTGCTGCTAAGTCGCTTCAGTCATATCCGACTCTGTGCGACCCCATAGATGGCAGCCCACCAGGCTCCCCCATCCCTGAGATTCTCCAGGCAAGAATACTGGAGTGGATTACCATTTCCTTCTCCAATGCATGAAAGTGAAAGTGAAGTCGCTCAGTTGTGTCTGATTCCTAGTGACCCCATGGACTGCAGCCTACCAGACTCCTCCGTCCATGGGATTTTCCAGGCAAGAGTACTGGAGTAGGTTGCCATTGCTTTCTCCAGTGTATATATATATATATATATATATATATGTATATGTATGTATGTATTTTTCATCATAGGGGATTGGAATGCAAAAGTAGGAAGTCAAGAGATACCCAGAGTAACAGGCAATATTTGGCAAAACCAATACAATATTGTAAAGTTTAAAAACAACATAAAAATTTTAAAATAAATAAATAAATCCCTATTTAAAAAAAAATAAAGTGGATAACCAATAAGAAAAAAAAATGAAGGAGGGCAAAGGCTAACAGAGTTTTGTAAGAGAATGCACTGGTCATGGTAAAACCCTCCTCCAACAACACAATAGAAGACTCTATACATGGACATCACCAGATGATCAATACTGAAATCAGATTGATGTATTCTTTCAGGCAAAGATGGAGAAGCTGTATATAGTCAGCAAAACCAAGACCAGGATTGACTATGGCTCAGATCATGGACTCCTTTTTGAAATATTCAAACTTAAATTGAAGAAAGTAAGAAAAACCACTAAACCATTCAGGTATGACCTAAATCAAATCCCTGATGATTATACAGTTCAGTTCAGTTCAGTTGTTCAGTCGTGTCCGACTCTTTGCAACCCCATGAACCACAGCACACCAGGCCTCCCTGTCCTTCACCAACTGCCAGAGTCTCCCCAAAGCCAAGTCAATTAAGTTGGTGATGGCATCCAATCAACTCATACTCTGTCATCCCCTTCTCCTCCTACCCTCAATCCCTGGGTTGGGAAGATCCCCTGGAGAAGGAAATGGCAACCCACTCCAGTATTCTTGCCTGGAGAATCACATGGACAGAGGAGCCTGGTAGGTTACAATCCACAGGACTGCAAAGAGTCGGACACGACTGAGCGACTTCACTCACTCACCTGGCTGTATATTTTCACTCAGCTTATTTAGGTTATATGCAGAGTACATTGTGTGAAATGCCAGGCTGGGTGAGGTACAAGCTGGAATCAAGATTGCCAGAAGAAATATCAATAACCACAAATATGCAGATGAAACCCCTTATCGCAGAAATTGAAGCAGAACTGAAGAGCCTCTTGATGAAAGTGAAAAAGGAGAGTTAAAAAGCTGTCTTAAAACTCAACATTCAGAAAACTAAGATCATGGAATCCCGTTATATCCCTTCATGGCAAATAGATGGGGAAACTTGGAAACAGTGATAGACTTCATTTTCTTGGGCTCCAAAATTACTTAGATGGTGACTGCAGGCATGAAATTAAAAGACACTTCCTCTTTTGAAGAAAAGCTATGACCAAACTAGATAGCATTTTAAAAAGCAGAGACATTTCTTTGCCTACAGAGGTCCATGTAGTCAAAGCTATGATTTTTCCAATAGTCATGTATGAATGTAAGAGTTGGCCTATAAATAAAGCTGAGCACTGAAGAATTGATGCTTTTGAAATGTGGCATTGGATAAGACTCTTGGAGTCCCTTGAACTTCAAGGAAATCAAACTAGTCAATCCTAAAGGAAATCAGTCCAGAATATTCATGGGGTGTTGATACTGAAGCTGAAACTCCAATACTTTGGCTACCTGATGCGAACTGACTCATTGGAAAAGACCCTGATCCTGGGAAAGATTGAAGGCAGGAAGAGAAGGAGACAACAGAGGATGAGATGGTTGGATTGCATCACCGACTTGATGGTCATAAGTATGAGCCATTTCCAGGAACTGGTGATGGACACGGAAGGCTGGCATGAAGCAGTCCATGGAGTCTCAAAGAGTCAGACACAACTAGGTGACTGAACTGAACTGATATGGTAACCAGGGGATGCTGAGGATTTTCATTTTTTTTCCAAAAAAATTTTAATATCAAGGGAAAGTGTTCAGTAGAATATGGAAAAGTTATTTAATACCTATTTTATGAGCTGGATGTAATTTTATCTTGTAATAATGCAGTCAATACTTTTTGTTGACTTCTAAAATATATATGTATATATTATCATTTATTTGTTTTTCAGTCACTAATTTGTGACTGGATCTTTGTGACCCTGTGGACTATTGCCCATCAGGCTTCTCTGCCTATGGGGTTTCCCAGGCAAAGATACTAGGAAAATCTCATGGTATCTAGAGTGTGTTGCAATTTCCTTCTCCACTATGTGCTATTACATAAAATCCAATGTTATTTTACTGAGTAACTAGCTACATAGAACATTTATAATGTATTTAACATGTTTATGATACACTCTGTTGGTTTTACAATGACTGGTGTTATTGTATCAAATTGTCTTTATAAAGTTACTCTGGATGTAAGTTCCATTTAATTTTAAAGCAAAGAAGTGAATGATTCAGAGTGAAACACAGTCCAGATAACACCTCAGTTCAGTTCAGTTGCTCAGCCGTGTCTGATTCTTTGCGACCCCATGAATCGCAGCACGCCAGGCCTCCCTGTCCATCACCATCTCCCAGAGTTCATTCAAACTCACGTCCATCGAGTCAGTGATGCCTTCCAGCCATCTCATCCTCTATCGTCCCCTTCTCCTCCTGCCCCCAATCCCTCCCAGCATCAGAGTCTTTTCCAATGAGTCAACTCTTTGCATGAGGTGGCCAAAGTACTGGAGTTTCAGCTTCAGCATCATTCCTTCCAAAGAAATCCCAGGGCTGATCTCCTTCAGAATGGACTGGTTGGATCTCCTTGCAGTCCAAGGGACTCTCAAGAGTCTTCTCCAACACCACAGTTCAAAAGCATCAATTCTTCGGCACTCAGCTTTCTTCACAGTCCAACTCTCACATCCATACGTGACCACAGGAAAAACCATAGCCTTGAGTAGATGGACCTTTGTTGGCAAAGTAATGTCTCTGCTTTTGAATATGCTGTCTAGGTTTGATATAACTTCCCTTCCAAGGAGTAAGTGTCTTTTAATTTCATGGCTGCAGTCACCATCTGCAGTGATTTTGGAGCCCCAAAAAATAAAGTCTGACACTGTTTCCACTCAGACAGGTGAAATAATACTAGTGACTATGACCAATAAGCTATCACAGAACCTCCTATTGTCAGAAGATATCGAAAAAAAAAAAACCAGTTAATTTACACTTTGACCCTGAGAAGCACAATTGTTTACTTAAAAAGAAAAAAAAAGAAAAAGGATTTTGTCATTAGAAGTAACCTTATGCTTTCCTGAGAAACTTGCATATTTCTCTTTGTCACAGTATCTCATAGCACATTTTTATCATAGAAAAGGAGAGTTGAAATAAAGGTATAAGCAGTGCATGTAATCATTTAAATTCAATTTTCTTAAATCTTTATACATTTTTATATAATTTCTATTATTTAGAATTGAACACTGAAGTGATTTCTTTTTTATTTCACCATACTAATTTAAATTTAAAGAAATTTTAAAAAATAATTTAAATAAATTTAAATTTAAAGAAATTAAAAAAAAAACACTTTATGGAAATACATGCAATTCTTTCAAAAAGATGTTGATTTTAGTACTTTCATAAAAATAGCTATTTTAGGTAAAATATATTACAGTAGGATAAAATTAAAGTTTTTATTGAAATATGTACAGTTAGCTTTATTGTGTTTTATGTTACAAATGCAACCTTTTATGTCTTGTTTCACAGACAGAAAACTTAAAATATGTGTCTGCTCATAGAGAGTCAATGCTGTATCATGAAATGCATTATCTTACTTCAAATTATATTTTCAAATAGATAGGTTCTTAAACAAATATGTAGTGATAGTAAAATGTACTGAGTTATTCTAAAGAAAAGTTGTCCATCTTAATTTTTGTGTCTCATGCATTACAAATTCAGAAGTGCTAAATATATCCATTTTAATACATAAATGATTTTTAAAAACAAAAGTACACACAGAGTTAGAGTAGTAGTGTTAAAATTATTTGGAGGATTTAATTTTAAAGTTAAATAATGACATTGAAATTCCAATTTTCTTTTTAAAAATTATGCTTACGATGAGATCCCAAAATGCAATTTATCCACCAAAGTTGTTTCTCACTCAACACGGGTCAATAAAACCTCATGCTATTCTTAACCTAAGGAAAATTATACATTATTTATACCTCAGAAACATGTTAAATGATGTTTTAAAGTAAACTAAGAGACAATATATGCATTAGAATATAAGTATGCATCTTTATTATTAACATCTGTGGGGCTTTCTGCCATTACAAAATTACCCAAAAGATGTCAGTGTGAGGCTGTAAGAAATGACATTCCAAAATAAAAGCAAAATTAAATTATGAAAGTCATTTAGGACATCAGAGTACACTTGTGTTCTCAACACCAGAAGGTCACCCCACTGAATGTCTGCAGAGAAACTCTGTGAAGTCAAAACAAACTTCTAAAAGTTAATTTTTAAAAGGTAGTTACACATTAAAAGATAGGTTGGCAAAAATTAACATCAGCGTATAACTGAAAAATACACTGTACATGAAGATGTGTGAAAATAAATTCATAAATAATTCTCCTTCTAAGTATGCCAATGACTTTAAGATGATCAAAATAAGAGAACTGCTGGGAAAATAATTTGAAATGTTGATGACTGAAGATGATTTATCTTTCTGAAAGTAAATATAACACTTCAATTACCTTCTTATATATACACAGACTCACATTTCTTTTTCAAAAAACTGAAACTTTCTTTTACAGTTGAGAGAGCTGCCATGGCCCAATCTGGCAATTGATACCACCATGTAGTGACCTCACAGGGACATTTTTATTGGCTTTGGTCCAAGAGGGACTTTGTATCTGTTTAATACTTGTTCTTCCTGATCTATTTACCACATCCTAAATTAATTATGAATTTAGTTAGTTAACTAAAGATGCAACTCCAAAATGTTTTTTCTCTAAAGAAAATCACACTGTAAACTTACTAGCTGATGACAAAGCTAGAACTAGAAGATAGCATGAAATATCTGCAAGAGAAAGAAATATTAGAATAATATATATTTGTCTTAGCTACTTAGAAAATATTTGTTTACCAATTTAGACAAAGCTCCAAATAGGCTTATAAATATCTGAATAAAACAGATAAGTAAAGAATAAAACTGAATAAAGTTAAAAATAAAATTTTTCAGATTAAAAATACCTAAAAAAATAAAATATCTGAATATATATATATATATATATTCCTGTTTTATTTTTATTATATGTGTATGTGTGTGTGTTGTTACTATTTAGTTAAATTGTTTCCAACTCTTTCACAGCTCCATGGACTGTAGCCTACCAGGCTTTTCTGTCCATAGGATTACCCAGGCAAAAATACTGGGGTGGGTTGCCATTTCCTTTCCCAGGGGATCTTCCCAACTCAGGGATTAAGCTCACATTTCCTGCATTGGCAGACAGATTCTTTCCCACTGAGGCAGCAGGGAATCCTATCTATCCTATATATTCTCCTATATATACATAGGATTCTCCATCTGGAAGGCAGCCAGTTGTAATAAAGTTTCCCCAATAGAACGTTCTATGGTGGCTCAACAGTAAAGAATCTGCCTGCAATGCAGGCGACCTGAGTTCAATCCCTGGTTTGGGAAGATCCTCTGTAGAAAGAAATGGCAACCCACTCCAGTATTCTTACCTGAAGAACTCCGTGGACAGTGGAGCCTGGTGGGTCCCAGACCATGGGGTCACAAAAAGCTGGATATGACTGAGTGACTAACACAACAACTACCCAATAGAACTCCAGTGTATGCTACATTTGAGAAATAGGGACAGGCAATGTGTTAGTTACAATCCTTTGTAAATGCTTTAGTTTACATATTGTGTGTATATGTTTGCATATATAACAAATTTTTAATAAAATGAAATTTTTACTTTGTTAAAATCTAAAATAAATATGTAAAATTCTTGGTTAAGTGTGAGATTGAGTTTACACTTTTGAGTCACAGAAATAATAGAATTGCCAAAAAGTGTTCACATACTATAAAGGAAGTGATGAGCATTTGAAAACCCTTCTCATAGCAGGCAGTTTGTACTAAATGCAACTAATTATTGCTGAAACAAAAATCATTAACATAGGAGGACATTTGGTCAATACAGAATGTGTAAATATTTTGATTACTGGTTAATATTGTTAATAAAGTTATAAAATCACAAAGTATCACATTTGAAAAATAGTTGTTTATGTCAGTAAAATTTCATCTGAAAACACACATTTTCTAATCTCATTTCTTTTAGTGTTAAATAGAATTTTGGTTAATGGTTTAAATCTATGGGGCTACTATCTCTGCTTTGTATTCAGAATTTCAAAGCCATCTGCCACATACTGAACAACACTCATATTTACTAAAGGTGGTAACAAATGACTCCATTCTCATCAATCATTAGATTCAATTGAGGACTTTAATATTAGATGGTTCTCATCAATTTAAAATAAAAAATCTGATATCATAATTTATTGATTTCAATGATATATTTGAAATATATCAATATTTTATTTTACAGAGAACACATTTTATTTAAAATCTTGTTTCTACACTTTGAATTTGAAAACACTTACTTTGATAGAAATTTGTTTTTTCCTGAATGTCTATGGATTTGAATTAAGGTTGAACATTTAGAAGCTGAATTTTAGAGTCGTGTCCTTTCATCAATATCCATCCATCTCCTAATTTCTGAGGTAAATGATCTTCCAAATTCTTATTTTGAGAAACACCATTTTGGTATTGGATATGTGAAATAAAAACCACACTGAATTAAGGTTTTTGAACACTAGTCTACAAGACCAGATAATGTATGATCAACAGACACATCCCACTAAAACCTGGGTTTAATTGAGCATCATTCTCAGTGAATGATATACATTCATAAAAAGCAATATAATCTTCATATATAATAATGTAACTATACATTCTCAAAGCAGTTCACAATATCTCTTGATATTATTTCAAAAACACACAACTGTTTACAACCATATTCTTATCTTTAGAAATTCACCCAAATAAATAATTTTTAAAGAATCAAAATTGGTATATATCAAATTTAATGAGAAAAGCAAGGCTAATTAAATAGTAATTAAATAGTAAAAAAAAATAATAGTAGTTTACTTATGGGAGTGTGTCTTTGTTGTGATGGCCAGTTTCCCCCTTTTTCCTTTTCTTCATTTTATTCTTGAGCCAATTTTGATATCAATCATACATTTATTAATTTATTTATGTACCTACTCCCATAAAATAATTTCAGACAAATTTTATTAAAAACAGATATAACAAAACCAAAGATATTTTTAAAAGACAGTTGATATTTACTGAGGTTCTATTTTCCATGTGTTGTATACATATTATTTTATTTAATTACAAAATAGTAATAAAAAAGAAACCATATTCTTCCATTTTACATAAAAGAAATAGAGTCATACTTGGTAAGAAAATTGCTCAGTCATGAAGTCTCAAAGACTGTTTGCATACAAATGCATAGTTCTATAATGTGAAATCCAGTACTTTTTTCACCACATCACAGCATATTCAAAAGAATAAAGGTAAAAATTAAATAATAAAGAGTTAAGGAGAGGTGCTCATTAATTAAAAAGTGCAACATTTAAGTCTCAGCATCTGTGAATCTGAAACTAGTAAACTAGTATCTAACAGAATTGGTTACATAGCTATTACTTTTTACAAAAGCATCTTCCTTTTGAATATTCACATTCTTAACTAAGTTTTTAATAGCAGCAGCTTTTACAGTTTTATGATTAAGTTGAAATACTTCACACAAATCTACAAAAGAAATATTTTTTTGATATTGGCTAAATAAAAGTTTGTCTTCTGAATACCAAGTACATAGATATTATGTGTGATGTCTTATTGAAAAGATAAGTGCATTTGAGCTATATTTCTGGTCTTAAAGAAGAGTGCCAGATGTCCATATGCTTAGGAATATCAGTAATGTGAATCTGAACTTTTTTATTTTAAACAGAGGGCAAAGAAATTTCAGCATCCCAGTAAGTAATAGGTTAACATACTGTACCATGAGACTTATCCTGGAATCCTCAAGAGTTGCATAGTGATGATGCTTTAGTATGTTTCCTTATGCATTTGATGTTAAAGAGATAAGAAATAGAGTTTCAAAGAACTACATGAAAGTAAGGTAAGATGTTCAATGTTATGAAAAATGACCTTATGAAGAAAATCAAAGGTGCTCTTTTTGCAACAGAGACTACTTCAGAACTCCTAAAATGTTTCTTTAGAGTCAGAAGAAGGTATATTTGTATAATGAAACATATACATATATTTACCAGTTATAGGTAAAGTCTAATTACATAAAATATCATTGCAACGAAGACTTTTAAAAGATTTAAAACATTATAGATATATAGTGGTTTCACAGTTTTCAAAGAAAAGTTCCTATATGCAGAAAATTTACATTGTAAGCACTAATGCAGAAAATAAAATCACTTTTAAGCACTTTATAAACAATAAAATCAGTCAAAGATGGGTGAAAAAACTGTATACCTCTTAGGTTGGTTGATACTTGCTTTTAATACCTCCTTACTGATACTATGTCTGAAATTCAGAAAAAATAATTTATTTAAAATCATAGTGATATAAGTTGTCATTCATTGAATCCTGAATCTCCAGTTCAACCTCTGTAACTGTTGCTAATCACAAAAGAACCAACATTTGTAAGTTAAATACTATTGTGTGTGTGTATGTGTATGTGTGTGTGTGTATATATATATATATATATATATATATATATATATAGGCTTCCCAGGTGGCACTACTGGTAAAGAATCCACCTTTAATGCAGGAGATGACATGGGTTCAATCTCTGGGTCAGGAATATCCCCTGGAGGAGGGCAGGGCAATCCAGTCAAGCATTCTTGCCTGGAGAATCCCATGGATGAAGGAGTCTGATGGGCTACAGTCCATAGGGTCACAAAGAGTTGGACATGACCGAAGAGATGAAACACAGCACTATATATATATATATATATATATTCACTGATTTAATATTAATAATTTAGATTGCTTTTTACATGATACTATTATCCTCACTTTATGAGAAAGGAAACCATATCTCAAAGAAGTTTAACACTATGCTCAAAACTATTTAACAGAATCATTTTTGAAATCTAGATATTTTAACTTGAGATCATATGTTACATCTACTTTGCCAGATTCCTGGACTCTATTCAATAAACAAATTGTTCTGTTAATTCTGGCACAATAAAGCAAGTTGTTGGTTCCTTTAAATTTCTTGCATTACATTTGGTATTAATAGCATCATTGGACTTAAATTTTTTTTAATTATACAAAACTCTGAGTAATTAAATGTACCTTTAAGTGATCAGGATAAAAGACAGCTTTCTCCACACATTCACAAGATTAGGTCTTCAACTCTTAAACTTCCTTCATTTTCCTCCCCTGCATACATTTCACAGACCAGCGTGATCCGCATTTCCCTCTGCTGCTGCTGCTGCTGCTGCTGCTAAATCACTGCAGTCTTGTCCAACTCTGTGCGACCCTATAGACGGCAGCCCACCAGGCTCCCCCGTCCCTGGTATTTTCCGGGCAAGAACACTGGAGTGGGTTGCCATTTCCTTCTCCAATTCATGAAAGGGAAAAGAGAAAGTGAAGTCGCTTAGTCGTGTCCGACCCTCAGCGACCCCATGGACTGCAGCCTTCCAGGCTCCTCCGTCCATGGGATTCTCCAGGCAAGAGTACTGGAGTGGGGTGCCATTGTCTTCTCTGGCTTTTCCCTCTGCTAATCCAGTAAAAGTACTCTTGTTTCGATCACTTTGTTGTTGTTTTTTAGATATTAAGTCATGTCCAACTCTTTTGTGAACGTATGGACTGTATAGTCTATAGGCTCTTCTGCCCTTTTAATTGCTCAATACAATTATCTACTCTCAGTTTTTACCTATATAACTTCTCTAGAGCATTTTCAATGTTGTTCACAGTCTATTTTTTTAAACATTTTGTTGTTGTTGTTGTTGCTGTTGTTGTTCTTTGTTTTTGATTCAGCCTCTCCTTTCTTCTAATTTTAGAATAGATCTTTTTTAAACTTGTTTTATCATTACTCTCATTCTATGTCCCAGTCAGCCTTTTGCACTGCCAAGTCAAGCTTGCATTTACTTAGTGGATATTTCTTCTGGATGTTTTACAGGAAACACAAATCTGTACAAAATACAACTCAAAATCTGCCTGAAAAGATCAACTTCTGATTCTGCAACTCAATTAAAAATAATACCCACTTCTTAAAATGTGTTTACCTTTTATGCATCTCTCTGTTCTTGGGCTCCAAAATCACTGCAGATGGTGACTGCATCCACGAAATCAAAAGACACTTTCTCCTTGAAAGAAAAGTTATGGCCAATCTAGACAGCATATTAAAAAGCAGAGATATTACATTGTCAACAAAGGTCCATCTAGTTAAAGCTATGGTTTTTGCCAGTAGTCATGTATGGATGTGAGAGTTGGACTATAAAGAAAGCTGAGCACTGAAGAATTGATGCTTTTGAACTGTGGTGTTGGAGAAGACTTTGAGAGTCTCTTGGACTGCAAGGAGATCCAGTCAATCTTAAAGGAAATTAGTCCTTAATATTTATTGAAAGGACTGATGCTGAAGCTGAAACTCCAATACTTTGGGCACCTGATTTGAAGAAGTGACTCATTTGAAAAGACCCTGATGCTGGGAAAGATTGAAGTCGGGAGGAGAAAGGGATGACAGAGGATGAAATGGTTGGATGGCATCATCAACTCGATGAACATGAGTTTGTGTAAGCTCCAGGAGTTGTTGATGGACAGGGAAGCCTGGTGTGCTGCAGTCCATGAGGTCGCAAAGAGTCAGACACAACTGACCGACTGAACTGACTGATTGACTGTACAGAGATCTTTCTCTCTCTTCTGTTCATTCACTCTACTCTACCCAAATTATAACCAATGTCTGGAAAGTTCTTTCTCAGAGAGTTTCATGACTTCTTCCCTCAAATCCACATCTCACTAAGGCTTTCATGGAAAATTGCTATTACTCTTTTGCTCGATCTCCTTTCTCACCTAATTTCCTTCATGAGTACATGTTAAGTCACTTCAATCATGTCTGACTCTGTGAACTCCTTGGATTGTAGCCTGCCAGGCTCCTTTGTCTGTGGGATTTTCCTGACAAGAATAATGGAATGGGTTGCCATGCCCTTCTCCAGGGAATCTTCCTGACCAAAGATCCAACACACATCTCTTGTGTCTCCAGCATTGACGGGTAGGTTCTTTATCACTAGTGCCATGTGGGAAGATGAATTTCCTTCAATGTTCTCACCAACTTTGATTCTACATTTATTTTACATATTTGCTAATTTCTTATCTCCCCTAATAAAAGTTAAACAACGTACACATAATCAAGGATTTTTCAGTTTTATCTGTGGCTCTAAACATAGAATATAGCAATTTGCTTGGTATACAAAACTTAGTGTTGAATAAATTAGTGAAATAATATATCACTCTTTTTCACATATTTCTTGCACAAAGAACTAAGTGTTATTTATTATGTTATTTTCCAACAATGACCTATTCCAGGCTGATGGCAAAGATGGTTTATTCTCAGGCAGTGACTTCCTCTAAGTGCTGCTATTGACTCTGCTATTTTTCCTTATTTTCAGCATCAGAGTTATAGCAGGGCCATCTCTCTAAAACATACACCTTATACTTTTAATTTCACATAATAAAAGCACTTTCCAGAGGACAGAGTTCAAAGTTGTTTTCATTTTGCATCAAGTTCTTCACAGTCTTGGTTCCATCTTTCTGGAACATACCCAGTTCCATCTTTTCACACCTTTCTGAATTTTTTCCATAGTGTAACCATATAAAACAAATTGTTGTTAATTGATCATACTCTTCTTTTTCATACATTTCTGTCGGTGATCAGAGTTTTTCCATACAGCAAAGTTAATTACTACTCCTTTATCCAACAAGCAAATTTCCTTTCTAGCCCTCAAAAACCATTTCTAGCCCTCAAAAACCATTTCTTTTATGAAATCTTCTCTTACCCCTTAAGGCATAATTATCATGCATTCTACTCTGCTTAAATTGTACTTCATACTGTCATTATTAGCATCATCAAAATGTGCTTGTGCAATTTCCTGACCATGGCATAATATTAATGGAGGATATTCAGTTGCTTATAGCAAGAGCAGGAAAGTTGGAAGATGCAAAGAACTAAAATTGCATACATTCCTGAGGTGGTGACCATCAGAAAAGATGAAAACAAATGGGAAACTAATATTTGACAGGCAAGTATGCTGTCTAAATACAATAATTATGCAACTGATTTCCAGACAAACATTACTGGGGAAAGACAAAATAAAGCAATATGATTTTCTAATAGGTTCAGGACATGCCAGGAAACCTATACTTGTAAAGTTCAATCAATGTATTAACAACATTAATTCAAAATTCAACATTTTTCAGGATTTCTGTGGCACAGACAGTAAAGAATCTGCCTACAATGCAGGAGACCTGAGTTGGTCTGGTGTGGGAAGAGCTCCTAGAGGAGGGCATGACAACGCACTTCAGTATTCTTGCCTGGAGAATCCCCACAGACAGAGGAGACAGGCAGGCTGCATCCATGAAGTCACAAAGAGTTAGACATGACTGAATGACTGAACACACACTGTTGCACAAATTAATTCAACAATTTCATATACATAAAACATGTACTTTTTGCTAGGACCTTTGGTGACTGCAGCCATGAAATTAAAAGATGCTTATTCCTTGGAAGAAAAGTTATGACCAACCTAGATAGCATATTGAAAAGCAGAGACATTACTTTGCCAACAAAGGTCCATCTAGTCAAGGCTATGATTTTTCCTGTGGTCATATATGGATGTGAGAGTTGGACTGTGAAGAAAACTGAGTGCCGAAGAATTGATGATTTTGAACTGTGGTGTTGGAGAAGACTCTGAGAGTCCCTTGGACTGCAAGGAGATCCAACCAGTCCATTCTGAAGGAGATCAGCCCTGGGATTTCTTTGGAAGGAATGATGCTAAAGCTGAAACTCCAGTACTTTGGCCACCTCATGCAAAGAGTTGACTCATTGGAAAAGACTCTGATGCTGGGAGGGATTGGGGGCAGGAGGAGAAGGGGACGACAGAGGATGAGATGGCTGACTCGATGGACATGAGTCTGAGTGAATTCTGGGAGTTGGTGATAGACAGGGAGGCCTGGTGTGCTGCAATTCATGGGGTCACAAAGAGTCAGACACGACTGAGTGACTGAACTGAACTGAACACTCTGTGGGGAGCTATCCAGGACTCCTGCAGTGAAGAAAAGGATGAATGGAAATGTTAGGAAGATGTACAAACCTGTCTCATTCCCCTCTAGGCTATGACTCATTCTATGTTAGAAACAATATCTTATGTATCTTTACATTCTCAGGACTTAGAACAAGTAATAGTACATATTAAGTGCACAATAAATAATTACTTGGTGAAATTATTAAACAGAATTAGACTCACAATAACTGTTTTAGTAATTAGTAATTAGACCCACTATTGTTTAATTTTACTACAGGGACACATTGGTGGGCTATCAATCACAATAGTATTAAATGGTGTAAACTGAGAATATCCAAAAGTATAAAATGGAAAACTCAGAAAATATAACACCTAAACCATATTTTGTTCTTAGCCTTTCTCAAACTTAAGTTTCATTCTATAATTTTATAATAAGAAATATTTAAGTCTAGGAGAAAAATCTAGGACGTGCAAATATAAATCAGAAAATAATATTTGCAAGGTAATCAGTTATATATTATAATCACAAGATTTATTTTGAAATCTATGTTCTAAATTTATGAGGGGGAAAAGGCAAGAATACTGGCGTGGGTTACCACTTCTCCAGGGGATCTTCCCAACCGAGGGGTGGAACCTTTAACCTCTGAAGCCACCAGGGAAGCGCTTATTTAAGCTACTGCAGAAAAAGAGTAAATAAAACTTATTATACATCTACTCTCCTCAATTTAGTTTAGCACGTTCCACACACATCCAGTTCAGTCACTCAGTCGTGTCTGACTCTTCGTGACCCCATGAATCACAGCACGCCAGGCCTCCCTGTCCATCACCAACTCCCAGAGTTCACTCAAACTCACGTCCATCAAGTCAGTGATGCGATCCAGCCATCTCATCCTCTGTCGTCCCCTTCTCCTCCTGTCCCAATCCCTCCCAGAATCAGAGTCTTTTACAATGAGTCAACGCTTCACATGAGGTGGCCAAAGTACTGGAGTTTCAGCTTTAGCATCATTCCTTCCAAAGAAATCCCAGGGCTGATCTCATTCAGAATGGACTGGTTGGATCTCCTTGCAGTCCAAGGGACTCTCAAGAGTCTTCTCCAACACCACAGTTCAAAATCATCAATTCTTCGGCACTCAGCCTTCTTCACAGTCCAACTCTCACATCCACACATGACCACAGGAAAAACCATAGCCTTGACTACATGGACCTTTGTTGGCAAAATAATGTCTCTGCTTTGGAATATGCTGTCTAGGTTGGTCATAACTTTCCATCCAAGGAGTAAGCGTCTTTTAATTTCATGGCTGCAGTCACCATCTGCAGTGATTTTGGAGCCCAAAAAATAAAATCTGACACTGTTTCCACTGTTTCCCCATCTATTTCCCATGAAGTGTTGGGACCGGATGCCATGATATTCATTTTCTGAATGTTGAGCTTTAAGCTAACTTTTTCACTCTCCTCTTTCACTTTCGTCAAGAGGCTTTTTAATTCCTCTTCACTTTCTGCCATAAGGGTGGTGTCATCTGCATATCAGAGGTTATTGATATTTCTCCCGGCAACCTTGATTCCAGCTTGTGTTTCTTCCAGTCCAGCGTTTCTCATGAGGTACTCTGCATAGAAGTTAAATAAGCAGGGTGATAATATACAGCCTTGACATACTCCTTTTCCGATTTGGAACCAGTCTGTTGTTCCATGTCCAATTCTAACTGTTGCTTCCTGACCTGCATACAGATTTTTCAAGAGGCAGATCAGGTGGTCTGGTACTTCCATCTCTTTCAGAATTTTCCACAGTTTATTGTGATCCACACAGTCAAAGGCTTTGGCATAGTCAATAAAGCAGAAATAGATGTTTTTCTGGAACTCTCTTGCTTTTTCGATGATCCAGTGGATGTTGGTAATTTGATTTCTGGTTCCTCTGCCTTTTCTAAAACCAGCTTGAACATCAGGAAGTTCACGGTTCAGGAATTGCTGAAGCCTGGCTTGGAGAATTTTGAGCATTACTTGACTAGCATGTGAGATGAATGCAATTGTGCGGTAGTTTGAGCATTCTTTGGCATTGCCTTAAGAGAACTTTTACAGTATGAATAGGAAATAGAAACTCATTCAGAAGAAAGTCATGCAGTGTGTCATGATTTTAAAAGACTAGGAGTCACATGGCACTGTGTGGTAATGCATTTTTCACAGAAGTTTAGGAATGTCTGTTCATGCTCAGTCACTTCAGTCGTGCATACTCTTTTTGATGCTATAGACTGTAGACCACCATGCTCCTCTGTCCATGGGGATTCTCCAGGCAAGAACACTGGAGTGGGTTGCCGTGCCCACCTAACAGGGGATCTTCGTGACCCAGGATCAAACCCACATCTGTCTCCTGAATTGGCAGGAGGGTTCTTTACCATTAGGGCCACCTAGCCCAGAATTAGAAATATGTTTAGTTAATACATTCTGGGCTGCTTTCTCTTTAAAAATAACATGCATACATTAAAACAAACAAACAAACAAACAGTGCACTATTCAGTTCAGTTCAGTTGCTCAGTCGTGTCCGACTCATTGTGACCCCATGAACCACAGCATGCCAGGCCTCCCTGTCTATCACCAACTCCCAGAGTTTATTTAAATTCATGTCCATCGACTCGGTGATGCCATCCAGCTATCTCATCCTCTGTCATCCCCTTCTCCTCCTGCCTTCCATCTTTCCCAGCATCAGGACTTTTTCCAATGTGTCAGTTCTTCAGATCTGGTGTCCAAAGTATTGGAGTTTCAGCTTCAGCATCAGTCCTTCCAATAAAAATGCAGGACTGATTTACTTTAGAATCGCCTGGTTTGATCTTGCTGTCCAAGGGACTCTCAAGAGTCTTCTCCAACACCACAATTCAAAAGCATCAGTTCTTCAGTGCTCAGCTTTCTTCATATTCCAAATCTCAAATCCATACATAACTACTGGAAAAACAATAGCTTTGACTAGAGGGACCTTTGTGAGCAAAGTAATGTCTCTGCTTTTTAATATGCTGTTTATATTGGTCATAACTTTTCTTCCAAGGAGCAGTGTCTTTCAATTTCATGGCTGCCCAAGTAAATAAAGTCTGTCACTGTTTCCATTGTATCCCCATGTATTTGCCATGAAGGCATGGGACCAGAATCCATGATCTTAGTTTTTTTTGTTGTTGTTGTTGTTTTATTTTTTTTTTTTTTTTTTTTTGGGGAAGATTTTTATTTGAAAATTAATGTTATATGCATAATTAAAACATTTCCAAATCCCCAAACAGAATACAAAATTGTAGAAACAATTAGTTAACAAAATTAAAAGTTATAATTTATAGGGCCCAGTTCAAAATAAAAAGAGAAGGTCCTTCTTTTAAAAATTATTTCAAGCTGGTGACAATAGGACATTAAACCACATATGATTTAGTGTAATAAAAGAGAGGCGGTTAGGGTATTACATAAATATGTTTAATTTGAGATTTAAGCCAGCATTTTCACTCTCCTCTTTCATTTTCATCAAGAGGTTCTTTAGTTCCTCTTCAATTTCTGCCACAAGATTGGTGTCATCTGCATATCTGAGATCATTGATATTTCTCCCAGCAAACTTGATTCCAGCTTGTACCTCTCACAGCCTGGCATTTCACACGATGTACTCTGTATATAACTGAAATGAACAGAGAGACAATATACAGCCAGGGCATACTGCCTATTTGGAACCAGACTGTAGTTCCATGTCTGGTTCTAACTTTTGCTTTCTGACCTGCATACAGATTTCTCAGGAGGCAGGTACAGTGGTCTAATATCCCCATCTCTTTAAGAATTTTCCATATCTGTCGTGATTCACACAGTCAAAGACTTTAAAATAGTCAATAAAGCAGAAGTAGATGTTTTTCTGAAACTCTCTGGCATTTTCTATGATCCAATGGATGTTGGCAATTTGATCTCAGATTTCTCTGCCTTTTCTAAATCCACCTTAAACATCTGAGAGTTCATGATTCATATACTGTTGAAGACTCACTTGTAGAATTTTGAGCATTATTTTGCTAGTGTATGAGATAAATGCAATCATGTGGGAGTATGAACATTCTTTGGCATTGCCTTTCTTTGGGATTGGAATGAAAATTGATGTTTTTGAGTTCTGTGACCACTGCTGACTTTTCCAAATTTGCTGGCATATTGAGTTCAGCAGTTTCACAGAATCATCTTTTAGGATTTGAAATAGCTCAACTGGGAGTTCATCCCCTCCACTAGCTTTGTTTGTAGTGGTGCTTCCTAAGGTTCACTTGATTTCACACCACAGGATTTCTGGCTCTAGGTGAATGATCACACCATCACATTTATCTGGGTCATTAAGATATTTTTTGTATACTTCTTCTGTTTATTCTTGCCAACTCTTCTTATTATCTTCTGCTTCTGTTAGGTGCATGCCGTTTCTGTCATTTATTGTACCCATCTTTACATGAAATGTTCCCTTGGTATCTCTAATTTTCTTGAAGAGATCTCTAGTCTTTCCCATTCAATTGTTTTCCTCTATTTCTTTGCACTGATCACTGAGGAAGGCTTTCTTATCTCTCCTTGCTATTTTTTGGAATTCTGCATTTAGATGGTTATGTCTTTCCTTTTCTCCTTTGCCTTTCACTTCTCTTCTTTTCTCAGCTTTCTGTAATGCCTCCTCAGATGACCATTTTGCCTTTATGCATTTCATTTTCTTGGGGATGGTCTTGATTACTGTCTTCTGTACAATGTCACAAACAACCATTCATAGTTCTTCAAGCACTCCGTCTATCAAATATACTCCCTTGAATCTATTTTTCAAATCCCTTATGAGTATACAGTGGAAGTGAGAAATAGATTTCAAGGAATAGATTTGATAGACAGAGGGCCTGATGAACTATGGATGGAGGTTCGTGACATTGTGCAGGAGACAGGAATCACAACCATCCCCCCGAAAAAGAAATGCAAAAAAGAAAAATGGCTGTCTGAACAAGCCTTAGAAATAGCTGTGAAAAGATGAGAAGTGAAAGGCAATGTAGAAAAGGAAAGATATAGCCATTTGAATGCAGAGTTCCAAATAGCAAGGAGAGATAAGAAAGCCTTGCTCAGGGATCAGTGCAAAGAAATAGAGGAAAACAATAGAATGGGAAGGACTAGAGATCTCTTCACGAAAACTGGGGATACCAAGGGAACACTTCAGGCAAAGATGGTCTCAATAAAGGACAGAAATGGTATGGACCTAATAGAAGCAGAAGATATTAAGAAGAGGTATCAAGCATACACAGAAGAACTGTACAAAAAAGATCTTCATGACCCAGATAAGATCATGGCATCTGGTCCCATCACTTCATGGCAAATAGATGGGGAAACAGTGGAAACAGTGGCTGAGTTTACTTTTGGGGGCTCCAAAATCACTGCAGATGATGATTGCACCCATGAAATTAAACGATGCTTACTCCTTGGGAGGAAAGTTATGACCAACCTAGACAGCATATTAAAAAGCAGAGACATATGCACATGGAGTATTACTCAGCTATAGAAAGAATACATTTGAATCAGTTCTAATCGGGTGGATGAAACTGGAGCCTATTATACAGAGTGAAGTAAGCCAGAAAGAAAAACACAAATACAGTATACTAACACATATATATGGAATTTAGAAAGATGGTAATGATAACCCTGTATGCAAGACAGCAAAAGAGACACAGATGTATAGAATAGTTTGTTGGACTCTGTGGGAGAGGGAGAGGGTGGGATGATTTGGAAAAATGGCATTGAAACATGTATAATATCATATATGAAATGAATCGCCAGTCCAGGTTCAATGCAGCATACAGGATGCTTGGGACTGCTGCACTGGGATGACCCAGAGGGATAGTATGGGGAGGGAGGTGGGAGGGGAGTTCAGGATGGGGAACACGTGTACACCCGTGGCAGATTCATGTTGATGTATGGTAAAACCAATACAATATTGTAAAGTAACTAACCTCCAATTAAAATAAATAAATTTATTAAAAAAAAAAAGTGCAGAAATATCAATTGCCATCAAAGGTCCGTCTAGTCAAGGCTATGATTTCTCCAGTGGTTTTGTATGGATGTGAGTGTCGGCCTATAAAAAAAGCTAAGCGCCAAAGAATTGATGCTTTTGAACTGTGATGTTGGAGAAGACTCTTGAGAGTCCCTTGGTCTGCAAGGAGATCCAACCAGTCCATCCTAAAGGAGATCAGTCCTGGGTGTTCATTGGAAGGACTGATGTTGGAGCTGAAATCCAGTACTTTGGCCCCCTGATGTGAAGAGCTGACTCATTTGAAAAGACCCTGATGCTGGGAAAGATTGAGGGCAGGAGGAGAAGGGGACAACAGAGTATCAGATGGTTGGATGGCATGACCAACTCAATGCACATGGGTTTTGGTGGACTCCGGGAGTTGGTTATGGACAGGGAGGCCTGGCATGCTGCGGTTCATGGGGTCACAAAGAGTCGGACATGACTTGCGGCTAAACTGAACTGAACTGAACTTTTGCATTCCAGTCCCCTTTGATGAAAAGGACATCTTTTTTGGGTGTTAGTTCTAGAAAATCTTGTAGGTCTTCATAGAACCCTTCAACTTCAGCTTCTTCAGCATTACTGATTGTGGCATAGACCTGGATTACTGTGATATTGAATGGTTTGCCTTGGAAATGAGCAGAGATCATTATGTCATTTTTGAGACTGCATCCAAGTACTGCATTTCAGACTCTATTGTTGGCTATGATGGCTACTCCATTTCTTCTAAGGGATTCTTGCCCACAGTAGTCCAAACGCTCTCAAGATGGCAGAGTAGCTGGACATGTGCTCATCTTCTCCTATGAGAACACCATAATTACAAATCACTGCTGAACAACCATCGGCAGGATAATTTTGTATCCCACCAAAAAAAGATACCCCATGCCCAAGGGCAAAGGAGAAACCCCTGAAAGATGGTAGTGAGGGCAAAATCACATTTAGAATCAAACTCCATACCCACCAGAGACACTTGGAGAGCTCAAACAAACCAATGTCCCCACCAGGACCCATAGACCCCACAGAGACTGAGCCAGACATGTGTTTGAGTCTCCTGTGGAGGTATGGGTCAGCAGTGGCCTGCCACAGAGACAGGAGCTGTGGGTACAGCTACCTGCATCACAGAGCCTGTGACATAAGCCCTCTTGAAGGAGGTTGGCATTAATCCCATGAAAGAGCTGGTGAACAGACAACCCACAAACTGCAGAACAATTATACCAAAGAAATTCTTGTACTATTATGAAAGTTCTAGGACCCACAACATATTTTCCAACCTTGGGATCTGGCAAAGGGACTGAGAACTCCCAGAGAATTTGACTTTGGAGGCCAGTGGGTTTTGATTAGAGAACTCACATCAGACTGGTGAAAGACTCTTAGAGAGCACAAACAAAACACTGTGCACACCAGGAGAAAGGAGCAGTGACCCCACAAGAGACTGACCCAGATTTGCCTGTGAGTATCCAGGAGTCTCTGGCAGAGGAGTAGGTTGGCAGCAGCCTCCTACAGATTTAGGGGCACTGAGTGTGTCAGTGTGTGCCCAGGACCTTTTTAAGAAGATCACCATTGTCTTCATTACCTCCACCATAGTTTGGTCTCAGGTCAAACAACAGGGAGGGAACACAGCCCCACCCATCAACAGAAAATTGGATTATAGATTTAGCATGGCCCTGCCCATCAGAATTACACCCAGTTTTCCCCAAAGTCAGTCTCTCCTACCAGGAAGCTTCCATAAGCCTCTTATCATTATGCATCAGAGAGCAGACAGAATGAAAATCACAATCACAGTAAATTAACCAAACTGATCACATGGACCACAGCCTTGTCCAGCTCAACGAAACTATGAGCCATGCCATGTAGGGCCACCCAAGTCAGACAGGTCATGGTGGAGAGTTATGACAAAACATGGTCCACTGGAGAAGGGAATGGCAAACCACTTCAGTATTCTTGCCTTGAGAACCCCATGAACAGTATGAAAAGGCAAAAAGATAGGACACTGAAAGATGAACTCCCCAGGTTGACAGGTGCCCAGTATGCTACTGGAGATCAGTGGAGAAATAACTCCAGAAGAATGAAGAAACAGAGCCAAAGCAAAACAATGCCTAGTTGTGGATGTGACCTGTGATGGAAATAAAGTCTGATGCTGTAAAGAGCAATATTGCATAGGAACCTGGAATGTTAGGTCCCTGAATCAAGGTAAATAGGAAGTGGTCACTCAGGATATGGCAAGAGTAAACATCTCTTTTAGGAATTTTAGGAATCTCATTTTAGAAATTAGTGAACTAAAATGGACTGGAATGGACAAATTTAATTCAGATAACCAGGTGACAATCATTTGTAAAATGGTGATGTGATTGAAAAATAAATGGTGGAAAAAAACCACAAAATTTGCATATATGAGTATTCCAAATAATTTATGTAAATATTTTGTTCTCATGGAAAAGGAACATAACTCCACACTAACGAAGTGTGGGCCATGAAGAATGTTTTCCTTCCTAAGTGCATAGTATGGAGAGGGAGGAAAAAGAGAGTAACTTTACAGTGGAAATACCTGACAACTACTCCCCCAGCCAGGTGATCAAGGTCTGTAAATCATCTAACACTGTTCAAAATAAAGTAGCACCTGTCAAGGGCCACTGTAACACTCTTTCAGACACCAAAGAGCTGGAAAACTACTGAAGACAAGAATATACAGATTCTCAGGAAAACCACATCCTTTAGAAGCACAGCCAACTCACATACAACTGTGGATCATAATAGACATGAACCTGCCTTCCTTTTTCCTGCGCCTTGTCCTTTAAACTCAATAAGTCTCAAACTTTCACCCTTCAGAGTCATTGCCATTCTCTGTGTCTCCACCCCTTTCCTCCCTTGGAAAGTGAATGTGTGTGTGTTTGTGTTAGTCATTCAGTCCTGTCCAACTCTTTTCGACTTCATGGACTGTAGCCCATCAGGCTCCTTTCCCATGAAATTCTCCAGGCAAGAATACTGGAGTGGGTTGTTATTTCCTTCTCTAGTGGATCCTCTTAATCCAGGGATCAAACCCAGGTCTCCTGAATTGCAGGTGGATTCTTTATTGTCTGAGTCAAAGAAGTGAATAACTCTTTTTGTTAATTAGTTCTGTGAATCCTGTAAAAACTCAACTCACCTAACAAGATCAACAATGGTGATTCCATGACAACAGTAAGTATTCTTGATATGAGATGAGAATTGGTGCTTTACCTCTCTGGTCTAGCACTCAAACAACAACAACAACAAAACCTTCAATTTAGTTACCACATAAACAACAGGCAAATTCCACTTAAGGCATAGTCTACAGAAACCCTGGGTAATGCTTAAAACTGTCAAGGTTATAAAAAAAAAAAAAAAAAGGAAAGTTGAAGAAATGGGCACAGCTTAGAGGAGCCTGAAGAGCCACGAGAACTAAATGCCACGTGGTATCTCAGATGGAATCATGCAGCAGTTAATTTTTAAGTCAAAAGCAAGGAAATCAGAATGAAATATAGACTTCATTTAATAATAAGGCATCAAAATCGTTGACGAATAGACCATATTAATGTAAGCAGTTAATTTTAGGAAAACTGGGTGTGGAGTATTTGGGAACATTGTGTACTACCTATACAACCTTTCTGCAAAGCTAAATCTATTTTAATATTTTAAAGTTTATTTTAAAAGCTTTCAGCTGTGTTTTCTTCCAGTTCTATTTCACTCATTGTCTACCATTTTTCAATTTTTACTTACCATCATATGCTGATAATGTTCAAATATCATTACAGCAAATCATAACATTTTTAGGTCTGCATTTATTTCCATGTTATGGCTATATCATATGTTATCTATTTACTGATTTATACTGTTTGTCATTCTGATTGCTTCTATAGTTTTCTTTAAAAAAAAATAAGTAGTCCTATGGTGAACACTGTATACATGAATTGTTCTGACTCTGGGTTTTGTGTTTGGATTTTGATTTTAATGTCTGTCTCTCTCTTTTTTAATTCAGTAGGTCTGAATTAGGTTTTTGATTTACATATTATAGTTGATTTTTGAAATTTTATATTTTTGTAATATTGAATTATAATTTTTAAGACTGATATAACTGAAGCTTGTGTGTGTGTACTAAGTGGCTTCAGTTGTGTCCAGTTTTTTGCTACCCTATGGACTGTAGCCCATCAGGCCTCTCTATCCATGGAGGATATCCTCTATTCTTCAGGCAAGAATACTGGAGTGGGTTGCCGTGCCCTCCTCCAAGAGATCTTTCCAACCCAGGGATTAAACCCAGGTCTCCCACATTGCAGGCAGATCCTTTATCATCTTTGCCACCAAGAAAGCCCATAACTGAAGCTTAAGATAGCTTAAACTAAAAATAGTCCCAATTAGATTTTTTACCTTAACCCACATGATTCACTCAAATTAAGCACTTTTTTAATACCAGAAACTTGCTAAAGAGTTGATTCATTTACAAGGCAGAGCCAGCTACTTACCCTTTTTTCCTCCCATCCTTTCCCTATCCTTCTGGACAGATCCTCTCAGTCCAGAATTTTCCACCATGTGGTTATTACTAGGCACAGGTTGGTGACACTGACTCCACTTGAATGTTCACACAAGGGAAACAGGTTGAGTCTCAGGATATCATTATTTATTTATGAGATTTTTTTCATTCTTTGATCAGGACTTAGACTTCCCTGATGCTCCACAGAAGTGGCCTATGGCTTATATATTCATTATCCTTGAGAGTTCGACAACATTAAGTATTGAAGGTAGGAGGATAAGGGGATGACAGAGGATGAGCTGGTTCTATGGCAACACTGACTTAATGGATATGAGTTTGAGTAAGCTCTGGGAGTTGGTGATGGACAGGGAAGCCTGGTATAATTCAGTCAATGGGGTCGCAGAGTTGAACGTGACTTAGTGAACTGAACTGTCTTATTTTCTGCTAAAACTCCCTTTTAAAAATGTAGGTGAAATATTTACACATGCATCATCCTACTTGGGCTTCCCTGGTAGCTCAGATGGTAAAGAATCTGCTTGCAATGCAGGAGACCAGGGTTCAATACCCGGGTCAGGAAAATTCCCTGGAGATGGGAATGGCTACCTGCTCCAGTATTCTTGCCTGGAGAATTCAATGGACAGAGTAGCCTGGCAGGCTACAGTCCATAGGGTTACACAGAGTGGAAACATAACTGAGTGATGAACGCCTTCACTTAACATCCTACCTCAGGGTGAAAATGCTTAGTAATATTCCAGATTAAAAAAAAAAAAAAATATATATATATATATATATATATTTATGGGCAAGCTATTCTGATCAGTAAAATCATTTTGACATCAATTTACATTGTATGTTAACTATCTAAAATTCAGCATATTTACCATGAATTTAAATTATTTTACTATATAAGTAAATCATGACAAAAGGCTTTATAAGATATATCCATTCAACGATTGAGACCTGTTCTTATTTCCTCCTCTCTCCAGCTAGATAATTATCAACCATTAAGAAAAAGTTCATAATGTACTAAAATATTTTTGATCTAGTAAGTCAGGGATCTTGAAATAGCTAATAGTAATAGCCCCAAAGAATAATCCTATAAAGGAATATTATTAGAAAAAAATGATCTAAATTATTTGTCAAATATTTATTTCATGTGAAATAGTTTAATGAAATAACAAGTGTATGTGTCCAAACTCCAACAGTAAAATCAACTTAGAATTTTCTAAAAGAAAATAAGCTTTTTAAGGGCTGGATTTTTAAAAATTTATTCTCATTCTTTTCTTTTAGAATTTCTGAATTTAAAAAATTTAAAAAAAATAGTTTTCAGAATGTGTTGGTCATTTTGTATTGTATCACTTGTCAGAGAACAGAATAAAATCACTTCAAATGATTCATTTCTATCAAAGAAAATGAAATGCCTCCAGTGAAAGGTATCTTCAGAATGCTGACAGTCAGGTTTGAGTCCAAAAAATAGGCAAAGTGAAATAAAAAAGCAGAGCAGAGTGAACACAATAATTTATTCGGGTAATTAGAAGTAAAATTGCATTCAACTGAGTACCATAATTGTTTTGAGGTCAGCAACTAAAATTTATAATTAAACACATTATTTAGTATATTAATAATTGTGCCTTCACTTTTCAATCTTTGGGCATCAGAGAAATGTTGAGTTAAGTGAAGTTAAAGCAAATTATCAAACAAAAGTTTTTAAGCGTGGATGTCAAACTTACTTAAAATTCCTTTAAATAGGGAAAGCTTAAAATTCAGTTCTTATAATATCTCTTCACCAAGTATGCTGCATTGACATATTTAAACTATTTCCTAAAGTAAAGAAAGGCAATTTATCTTATGGAACTTTTTTTGCTAATTTGATATCCTTCTTATGTTTTCTATTTATTATATTATTTCTACAATAAAATGTGCTCTATAAGTTTGAACTCTAAAGAATTTTTTAAAATGTGAAAAATATGGGAAACTGATTATATTCAATTCACTATATTTATAGTAGGCACCACTATCCTATTGATGTTATAGCAAACTGTCTGATCAATGTACACCAATTAATATAGATGATTCAGTATAAAATCATGATAAACTTGTAGCCTGGGCTTCCCTGGTAACTCAGTGCAAAAGAATCTGCCTGAAAAGGCAGAACATGGGTTTGATCCCTGGGTCAGAAAGATACCCTGGAGAAGGAATGACAACTCACTCCTGTATTCCTGTCTGAGAAATCCGATTGACAAAGGAGCCTGGTGGGCTACAGTCTCTGTTTTCACAAAAGAGTTGGAGATGACTGAGCAACTAAACAGCCACAAACCTGTAGCCTAATATTTTTCACATCCTTAACTTCCATATGAAAGGATCATCTTTAACCTACACCCTTTCATGTGTACATAACTCTAAAGCTCCTTTTGTGGGTGTAAGGGTTATCAATCTTAGAAGACCAAATAGAATTCAGGCCACTTCCATATATATGGAAGGTTCTAAGTGGCTCCATGGTAAAGAATCCTCCTGCAACTTCAAGAGACACAATTTTAATGCCTAGGTCAGGAAGATCCCTTGCAGAAGGAAATGGTAACCCAATTCAGTATTCTTGTCTGGGAAATCCCATGGACAGAGGAACCTGGTAGGCAACAGTCCATGGGGTCACAAAAGAGTCAGACACGACTTAGTGACTAAACAACAACTGATACATCGTTAAAAGTTATCTGAAAAAGTTTCCAGTTCTCTAATTCTGTAGGATTGGTAATAGATTTCTCCTCTTATAATAAAAGGAAAATATGAAAGAAATTCAAAGCATGATGTATAAAAAAGCAGTACTCTTTACAAGTTGGATGTACAATTTCAAAACTTCTCTCACTTATTCATTCTTTCAATAAATATCTATTAAGTAGCAATAAGTATAGCATTGATAATCCTTGTCCTGCTTTCAAAGACTATAAAGTCTCATGCATAAGACTGATAAGAAAACTAGCAATGAGTACGAATTAAACACTGCTGGGATCCCAGTTTCTGAACAAGATTTTGCACTTTATAGGCATTCAATACATATGTTGAATTAATTCAATATATATTCTTTCACTTACTTGTTCATATATTATATTATCTTCCTCCTAGGTCATGAAGTTGGTTCAAATATTAAGAACATGCAATCTGTTTTCAAGGCACTTAGAGCACATCGATATCCAGGGATCAGCAAAACAACATCAGAATAGAAGATTTGCAGAGATTTAATAGCAGGTTCCATTTTTATCATTATTTTGAGCAGTAGGTCTGTGACATGGAGGTAGGTTATATGCTGAAAACAACTTGACACATGAATTTGAAACTCACCATTCAGTGATATAGCTCCAGGCATCCCTTGCATAGAATAGTTACAATCTTGAGATAGGAAAAGATTTCTCTGAAGAGCATTCAGAGTCGGAAATACATATAGCTCAGGCAAAACACACAGGAAAACATGATAATCTAAAAACGCAGAATTACCAACAGAGTATTTTGTTTGAGGCAACAGAAATTCACAAAAGCAAGAGATTGAGCCACAGTCTAAAAAGCTGTAATAATATACTCATTGTAATGAGCAAAAGAAACAAAGTGAAGTCACTGGTGACCACTTTTCTAATGTAGTTTCAGTGTAGCAGTGGGTGTGCATATTAAATCAGATTGGGGGAATGGGAAAATAACAACAACGAGATAATGAATGTGAGCTTAGAAGGATGTTCAACAAACACATTTGAATGGAAGTAGAGAAGACTGCAACTAAATGGTATCTTGGGTCAAAAATTAATTTTTAAGGCACTATGTGTAGCTAAGAACCTGAAGAGGAAGGAAAGATTAATGTGATTCCATGGGCAGTGGATAATTGATGAAGTCTTGAGGAGAGTGAGAGTGTGAGATGCAGAACAGGTGTGGTGCGTTAATCTTAGCCAAGGAGAGGGACATGTTTTTCACAGAAATTACCTAAAAAGGTGAGTGCTTTACTTCCTGAATGATTTTTATTTGTTTGTTTGCTTGCTTGCTTGTCTTTGGTATAGTGGGTGAGGATATCTGTTGGGATTGAGGGGGAAAGCCAGATATATTATAAGACTATAGGAATGTCATAGTGCTTAGAAGTAAGTGAAGGTCAAATTGTCTTACAGTTAGACACTTCCATGTGAAACAGTGAAAATTGTTTCTATTAGAATAAATATGCACATATTTTATCCATGAGGTATAAAGTACTTCTATTTAAATATTGTGAAAGGTTATCTCTTGATGTACCTGCTCTGTGTCTGGACTCCCAGAATTCTCCAACTTCCTTAGCACCTAGAGATTCCCCTGTGAGTCTGGGTGTGAGCTGAGGACTGGATGCAAGTGGAATAAGTCTGTGGCTCAGGAGCACAGGCTCTTCTTGGCTAATCCTGACAGCAGCTAGGGAGAGGTTTCAGGCAGAAAGAAGTTGCAGTAGGAGGACTTGGAATCCCTTCTCATCCAGTGTTTGTAGCAGCCTCCTAAGTGCTGATAAATCCCTCCAGTTTTGTTCCTGGCTCCCATCTAAAAACATTGCAACTGATTCTCTCACTAAATTCCTCTCTATATGAAAGCTCTAGAGTAGTTTCTGCATTCCTGATTGATCTGACTGATACAATTGTCAAGAAATAAATTAGAATTTTAAAAATTGTATTGTCTGAAAACAGTGTAAACAAAATTTTGCATGTTCAGGGTCTTTTGTGTTTACATATGAATTGTGAAATTTGTTGTTCTAGTTCTGTGAAAAATGCCATTGGTAATATGGAAACACAAAATTACCCAGATAACCAAAGCAGTATTGAGAAAGAAGAATTGAGCTGGAGGAATCAACCTTCCTGACTTCAGATTATACTAAAAAACTACAGTCATTAAGACAGTATAGTACTGGCACAAAAACAGAATATAGATCAATGGAACAAGATAGAAAACCCAGAAATAAACCCATGAATCTATGGGTACCGTAATTTTGACAAATGAGGCAAAAATATGCAAAGGTGCAAGGACAGCCTCTTCAACAAATGGTGCTGGGAAAACTGGACAGCTCCATGTAAAAGAATGAAATTAGAACACTTCCTGACACCATACACAAAGATAAAATGGATTAAAGACCTAAATGTAAGACCAGAAACTATAAAACTCTTAGATAAAAACTTAGAACACTCTATGATATAAATCAAAGCAAAATCCTCTATGACACACCTCCTAGAGTAATGGAAATAAAAACAAAATTAAACAAGTGGGACCTGATTAAACTTAAAAGCTTTTGCACAGCAAGGGAAACTATAAGCAAGGTGAAAAGACAGCCCTCAGAATGGGAGAACATAATAACAAATGAAACAACTGACAAAGGATTAATTTCCAAAATATACAAGCAGCTCATACAACTCAATGCCAGAAAAACAAACAACCCAATCAAAAAGTGGGGAAAAGACCTAAACAGACATTTCTCCAAGGAAGATGTACAGATGGATAACAAACACATGAAAAGATGCTCAACATTGCTCATTAACAGATATATGCAAATCAAAACTACAATGAGATATCACCTAACACGGGTCAGAATGATCATCATCAAAAAGTCTACAAACAGTAAATGCTGTAGAGGGTGTGCAGAAAAGAGAACATTCTTGCACTGTTGGTGGGAATGTAAATTGATCCAGCCACAATGGAAGACAGTTTGGAGATTCCTTAAAAAACTAGGAATAAAGCCACCATATGACCCAGTAATCCCACTCCTAGGCATATACCCTAAGGAAACCAAAATTGAAAAAGACACATGTATCCCATTGTTCATTGCAGCACTATTTGCAATAGCTAGAACATGGAAATAACCTAGATGTCCATTGACAGATGAATGGATAAAGAATTTGTGGTACATATACACAATGGCATATTACTCAGCCATAAAAGGAAATGCATTTGAATTAGTTCTGATGAGGTGGATAAACCTAGAATCTGTTATACAGAGTGAAGTGAGTCAGAAAGAGAAAGCTAAACACCATATTCTAACACATATGAATGGAATCTAGAAGAATGGTACTGAAAAACTTATTTACAGAGCAGCAGTGGAGAAACAGATATAGAGAATAGACCCATGGACATGGGGAATGGGGAGGAGAGGGTGAGATGTATGAAAAGAGTAACATGGAAACCTACATTGCTATCTACTAATATAGATTGTCAACGGGAATTTGTTGTATGGCTCGGGAAACTCAAACAGGGGCTCTGTGTCAATCTAGAGCTTTGGTATGGGGGGTAGATAGGAGGGAGGTTCAAAAGGGAGGGGATATATGTATACCTATGGCTGATTCATGTTGAGAACTGACGGAAAACAAGAAAATTCTATAAAGCAATTATCGTTCAATTATAAAAATAAAGTTTGTATATATGTATACTCAAGTTCCAAGTTCTAAGTCAGTTTAACTGAATCAAATATAAATATGGAGCAGAGTATACCTGTGGTGGATTCATTTTGATATTTGGCAAAACTAATACAGTTATGTAAAGTTTAAAAATAAAATAAAATTAAAAAAAAAATATGGAGCAGATATCTCATTTTCTGAACTAAGCCATTAGATGGCATCAAAATTGCAGAATGACATTATAAAATGATATTTTTAAATGTTTAATCCATATTTAATAAAAGCTCACTTGAATTTTAAATGTAGTATTTTCTCTTAAATTATGATTCCAGTTAATCTGTTTATCACCTTGTATTTGCATTATTATATAATCTTATCTCTTTCCTAAAATGTAATATCAATATTTCTAAGTTTAGCTCATTTAAAATATTATTTTCTTTGGGTTCAAATTAATGAGCAAATTTTCTTTCTTGTTTTTAAAATTAACACATCACCTTATTCATTTACCTTTTTTTGTGTGTGTATAAGAGAATTCTTAAGTTTTAGTCTCTAGGCAAACTTCTATTATATAATTGTGTTAACAAAAATAGTCTCCACATGATCTATTAGATCATATAGCTTACTGATTTAATAATTGAAAGTTTGTACCCTTTTACCAAACTCTCCCTGTTTACACTATCCTCAAGCTCTACACAATCATTTTTCTATCCTCTGTTCCTATGAGTTTGATTTATTTTTGTCAATTCCATATATAACTGACACAATGCTGTATTTGTCTATGACTTTAGCATAATGCCCTCAAGATTCATTCATGTTGTCACAAATGACAGGATTTCCTTTTCAGTTCAATTCAGTTCAGTTGCTCAGTCCTGTCTGACTCTTTGTGACCCCAAGGACTGCAGCACACCAAGCATCCCTGTCCGTCAACTCCTAGAATTTATTCAAACTCATGTCCATTGAGTCAGTGATGCCATCTAACCCTTGCATCCTCTGATGTCCCCTTCTCCTTCCATCTTCAATATTTCTCAGCATCAGGGTCTTTTCCAGTGAGTCAGTTATTTGTATCAGGTGGCCAAAATATTGGAGCTTCAGCTTCAACATCACTCCTTCCAATGAATATTCAGGACTGATTTCCTTTAGGATGGACTGGTTAGATCTCCTTGCAGTCCAAGGGACTCTTAAGAGTCTTCTCCAACACCAAAGTTCAAAAGCATCAATTCTTTGGTGCTCAGCTTTCTTCACAGTCCAACTCTCACATCCATATGTGACTACTGGAGAAACCACAACTTTGACTAGATGGAACTTTGTTGTCAAAGTAATGTTTCTGCTTTTTAATATGCTGTCTAGGTTGTTCATAACTTTTCTTCCAAGGAGCAAGTATCTTTTAATTTCATGGCTGCAGTCATCATCTGCAATGATTTTGGAGCCCCCCAAAATAGAGTCTGTCACTGTTTCCATTGTTTCCCCATCTATTTGCCATGAAGTGATGGGACTGCATGCCATGATCTTAGTTTTCTGAATGTTGAGCTTTAAGCCAAATTTTTCACTCTATTCTACTCTTTCACTTTCATCAAGAGGCCCTTTAGTTCTTCTTCACTTTCTGCCATAAGGGTGGTGTCATCTGCATATCAGAGGTTACTGATATTTCTCCTGGCAATCTTGATTCCAGCTTGTGCTTCATCTAGCCCAAGGTTTCTCATGATGTACTCTTCATATAAGTTTAATAAGCAGGGTAACAATACAGAGCCTTGACATACTCCTTTTCTGATTTGGAACCAGTGTGTTGTTCCATGTCCAGTTGTAACTGTTGCTTCCTGACCTAAATAAAGATTTCTTAAGAGGCAGGTAAGGTGGTCTGGTATACCCATCTCTTGAAGACTTTTCCAAAGTTTTTGGTGATCCACACAGTCAAAGGCTTTAGCATAGTCAATAAAGCAGAAGTATATGTTTTGTTTGTTTGTTTGTTTGTTTTTTTCTGGAACTCTCTTGCTTTATTGATGATCCAAAGGATGGTGGCAATTTGATCTTTGGTTCTTCTGCCTTTTCCAAATCCAGCTTGAACATCTGGAAGTTCACATTTCACATACATAAGGCTGGCTTGGAGAAATTTGAATATTTATTTGCTAGTGTGTGAGATAAGTGCAATTGTGCTGTATTTTGGCATTCTTTGGCATTGCCTTTCTTTGGGATTGGAATGACAACTGACCTTTTTCTAGTCCCGTGGTCCCTGCTAAGGTTTCTAAATTTGCTAGCATATTGAGTGCAGCACTTTCACAGCATCATCTTTTAGGATGTGAAATAGCTCAACTGGAATTCCATCACCTCCATTAACTTTGTTCACAGTGATGCTTCCTAAGGCCCACTTGACTTCACATTCCAGGATGTCTGGCTCTAGGTGAGTGATCATACCATCGTGATTATCTGGGTCATGAAGATCTTTTTCATATTTCCTTTTCAAAGACCAAATAATGTTCCACTGCATATGCATGTGTTTGCATTATATATATATATATATATATATATATATATATACACATATATATATACATATATATACACATAAATCTATATATGTATCACATTTTCTTTATCCATTTTTCAGTCAATGGACACTTTGCTTCTATACCTTGGCTATTATTAATATTACTGCTATGAGCATGTGAGTAACTATCAGGTATTAATAGATTAGCAAAAAAAAAATGTTTGGCTATTTAAAGCACTGGTGCTGAGAATCCTATCACAGGTGTAATTTTACATGTGGGCCTTATCTTTCCTACAGAGAAAGCTCTATTCTATTGTTTGAACCTGCACTCTTCACCCCAGCCAGCTATCTTGTAAAAACATAACTGTATTAATTATCTATTGCTGGATCATAAATTACCCAAAACAAATATTTATTATAATACATAGTTTCTAAATTTCAAGAATCTAGGAATAGGTTACCTTGGTGGTTTAGGGTCTCTCGTGAAGTATCAGTTATATTGTAAGTGCTTGCTCTTACCATGAATTCTTTCAAGCTGGAGATTTCTCTCCCAAGATAACCCACTTGGCTCTTGGTGAGAAGTTTTAATTCCTTGTCTTTCTATAATCTGTAATCATCTCTATACAGCTTCTCATGACATGGCTTCCTTTTTCCTGAGAGACACAAGAGAGAGTGTGTGTGCTGAAGAAGTCATGCTTTTTTTATAATTACAGATTTTCCAAAGTGAAAATGTCTATTTTTTTTTTTTTTGGTAATTGTTGAAGAAAAACAAGTGCTGAGTAGTAGTTAGGGGTACAAGTAGATTTTATTCAGGACTAGTAAAATAGGGAAAAATAAACTTCAGTATTTATTCAGTAAACTAGGTTCAGTTTCAAATACATCATGGTCAAGTAGGAATTTATAGCCAAGAAAGAGAATGGAGTCATTGAATGAAAAACTGGTAAAAGAAAACATCAGGGGTACATGTGTACAGTTCAAACTGACCTAACAGGATTCTTGGTAAAGACATGCCAGGGTAATCAGATATCACTTGGGAGATGGTGGAAGATGAAGATCCTGATTAGATATTGTGTAAGATCAGGTATGGAGGGTAGGGTTCCTGCTAAATTGACAAAGTAGAGCTCTTGCCAGAATTAGATTTTATAAGGGAGTACACACAGTAGCCTAAGAGAAGTTTCAGAAGCCTCACTAAAATTTGGTCAAGTGAAGAAACTTAGTCATAACCTAATCCTGAACTCACATTTCAATACAGCTGCCATATGTTATTGGTCCACATAGACCAACCCTACAATGTGGGAAGAGTTGCAAAAGATGGTAAATATCAGGAATCATCTTTACATTTGGGTGATTTTTCTGTTTGTTTTGGGATTCTTAGAAATGGGATTCAAAAGTTAAATTGAGATATCATTTTTAGTTACTCTTCCTGTAAGAAACACAGTCTTTATTTCTCCAGTACTTGTATAAAATATTCAGATCTCTTTTTATCCATTTATTCCTATATTACATCTAAAAATTTTATTCACTTTCTTTAAACCTTCCTTTTTTTTAAATAAATGTCTTTAAGGCTATAAGTTTATATCAAATCCTATTTCACCATCAACACACATTGTTTGTTGTTCAATTCAATAAATTTTCTTGTGAATACATCTTTTCATAGAGGAGACAGTTAAGATTGTTTTTCTTTTATGGTTTATTTCACAGTTAATATCAGTAATACCTGACTTGTGGGAGAGGAAGGGAAGTACATTTATTTGCATGTGAAGTGTAAAATATGATGGAGCATAAGCATCTGAAATCTGAGGGAAAGCTGAAAGTGAAAGCCACTCAGTGTCTGACTCTTTCTAACACTATGAACTATATAGTTCATGGAATTATCCAGGCCAGAGTACTAGAGTGGGTAGCTCTTCCCTTCTCCAAGGAATCTTCCCAACCCAGGGATCAAAAACCCACGTCTTCCTCATTGCAGGCGGATTCTTTATCAACTGAGTCACAAGGGAAACCTGAGGTAAAACTGGGACTTGTTTTATTCTCTGATCCTCTACGGATCTTCAAAATAACAATGTGTCATGGAAGTTGGTGCCCTTTTTTACCTAACCCAGGAGTTGTAGAAGGGGCTTATGGACCAACATCTACCATGCAATCGGAAAATGCTGGCCCGGGATTTAGAAACCTGGACCCGAATTTGCTGAGAACTAGTGAGACAGTGGTAGATTGGTGACAGCATAGGTGCACTGTAAGAGCCGCTGATTCTTTGTGCCCAATTTCTAAGCATATAAAGGATATGTCTGCTGCTTCTTAGCTACTTGACTTCTTTCCTGCAAATTGTGTGCAAAATGTTTCCAGTGGGTGAGACTCACCTGCAACTATTTGCTCTTTTGGGAAATATAGTTGTACCTTAGTTAAATTGATATATTGCAATCCATTGAGGTTTATCTATTATCAATTTGGCATCCATATACACCATTTGCTGCTGCTAAGTCGCTTCAGTCGTGTCCGACTCTGTGCGACCCCATAGACAGCAGCCCACCAGGCTCCCCTGTCCCTGGGATTCTCCAGGCAAGAACACTGGAGAGGGTTGCCATTTCCTTCTCCATTGCATGAAAGTGAAAAGTGAAACTGAAGTCGCGCAGTCGTGTCCCACTCTTCGCGACCCCACGGACTGCAGCCTACCAGGCTCCTCCGTCCATGGGATTTTCCAGGCAAGAGTACTGAAGTGGGGTGCCATTGCCTGTGCTAGAAAGGCTGCATTAATTATTGCCCTAATTTGAATTTAGGCATGTTTAAATATACCATGCTTAAATTCAAATTAAGGCAAAAACTTAATGCAGCCTTTCTAGAACAATTGAAAACATATCAATCTGAGGTATACCTTCAAAAAAGTATTTATTTATTTTTATATAAATTTACTCTTGCTGATTCACATTCCCATTTTAATAGTCTCAGTAAAGATTTTACTGAAATATACAATTAACTGCTGTTAAGATACATTTATGTCAGATGACATGGGATTGAGAAATGGGAAAAAAAATCACAAAATATATTTACAAATAAATTCATATCAAAATAAGAAATAGATTACTATTAACAATTTGAGTCCTTGACTCTGTAACTAGTGTGGTCATAACTGGTATTTATGACTATTTTCTTTCACTACCCATTTCATATTCTCTTTGGCAAAAAAAAAGAAAAAAATTCTCAGATGCTCATTGTTTTTTGCCTGATAGAGTGACTCAGACTTCAAATCTGCAAATATTTCAAGTGCAAGTAAAATTAAAGGCTACAGTTTGAGAGTACCAGATTCACAACTTTTTTTCCACTGTATCTAGTAAGTCAGGCTTGTAAACTCAGGGTGTGCAGTACCTTTTGAGAAAACTCAGTAAATTATGAAAACAATGAGAAGAACACTGTCTTTTTTTTTTTTATTCATCTCAAATGCCATTTTCACATAAAGTGTTGCCTGATTCAGATAAAGTATATTGTTCAGGACTTCCCTGGTTCAGTGGTTAAGAATCCACCTGCCAAAGCAGTGGACACAGGTTTGATTCTGGTCTGGGAAGATACAGCATGCTGTGGGGCACTAAACCTGTGTCCCAGAACTACTGAGCCTGCCCTCTAGAGGCTGTGATCCGCAACTACTGAAGTCTGTGCACTCTAAAGCTCTAAAGCTTTGCCACCATAATGCGAAGCCCAAACATCACAACTAGAATAGACTCTGCTCACTGCAGCTGTAGAGAAAGCCCACGTCCTACAACAAGACCCAATGAGGACAAAAATACATTGAATAAATAATTTTTTTTTAAAAGTGTATTGTTCATTTGTATGTCCCTTGACATGGAGAAGGAAATGGCAACCCACTATTCTTGCCTGGAGAATCCCGTGGACAGGGGAGCCTGGTGGGCTGCTGCCCATGGGGTCGCACAGAGTCAGACATGACTGAAGGGACTTAGCATGCATGACATGTAGAGGGCTTCCCTGATAGCTCAGTTGGTAAAGAATCCATCTACAATGCAGGAGACCCTGATTCGATTCCTGGATTGGAAAGATCACCTGGAGAAGGGATAAACTACCTACTCCAGTATTCTGGCCTAGAGAATTCGATTGACTGTATAGTCCATGGAATTGCAAACAGTCAGATACGACTGAGCGAATTTCTCTCACTCTGACATGTAGAAAGTATAGCACAGTCTTGGCATTTCTTTTACATTCCTACTGACTGGGGATATAAATCCCCATGCAAGTTGTCTTCTGCCATTAGAGTATAAGCAAGGGCAAAGTAAGATCTGTTATCCCACATTTCCAGGTACATGTTACTTGATATCTTAAAATTTCACTTCTAAATATCAGTCTCCTTTCAACAAATTTATGTCTTACAAGAATTTTAAATTTAATGTCATAGTTGTTTTCAAATCATTGAAACTGAATTTTGCATAAACAAATTGTCAACCAAAAATAGTTTGCAAACATGAAAAGAATTCACTTGGGGCCGTAAGCATTACAGGTCCATAGACACAGACTCCAGTAAAGTCAAGAGTGTTGCAGGGAAAGGGAAGTCAGGGGCTTATAAAGACAAAGTCAAGAGGTTGTTAAAAAGTTGCCTGACAAGAGTTTTGATTGACTTTGGCACAGTCAGAAAATATTTGTCCTTAAGGAATAAGGAACTGTTTTAGGGGTTCAGTAAGTAGATGTGGTATCAGGAGTTTTTGGCAGATGTTCTGAATGACTTCATCAGATCAGAAGGTTAGATTCCATCCAGGCTGAGACAGGTGTAAGTTATACTTCCTCAATGGCCTCTTGGCTCCATCTTAGAGGGCTCTAAATACTGACTGCATTTTGATTTTCCTTTCATAAAACCTACGTCCGAAGTGCCAAAGAAGTTTAAGGAGGAAGGAAGTCACAGGGTTGAAGGATTCAGGATTGGCATTTTTCTCCAGCAAATAAATGAAACAGCTCCATTATTTCTGGCAAGTGTTGCTAGTATTAAAAAGACTGCTCTCTATCAAAAATTTGCCTTTGTTGATAATCTGTTTTTCCTCTTCCTGTAGTCCTTAAGATTTTTTCTTTACCCTCAATGTTTCATAATAATTATGGTATATTTGACATAGATGTATTTTACAATTTGTTGTTCTTGGTATTTGGCCTGTGTTGTTTTGTCCTGAGGAATCCTTGGGAAATCTAAGTAATGACTTATTTGACTCCACCAATGTTTTTTATCATTCCTTTCAAAATTCTTAACTTATGTTGTGATCTGTCAATATAGATTAAATATCTGTAAACAAAGATTTTTTTTTTTTTTTTTTTTTTTGTCCTGGGGACTAGTCTGTTGAACTGGAATATTTTTAATGTCTTTTAACTTGTAAGAACCAAACCCTGACTATCATCATCAGCCTCAAAACCCAAAGTACAACAGCCTTGGTCACCTTGTTTTCAGTGTTATTTGAATTTCTTTTTAATTTTCTAGTCAAAGGAGACAATTACCTTGTTTTTCAGATATTCTACAACTTCTTTCCACTATTTTTTTTTTAAATTGTTATATGTTGGGAACAGAGAGAATGTACCAGAAAGTGATCTTATGCTGCCATCTGAGCCATAGGTCCATTAAATCATCTTATAATCCTGCATTTATTAGTTTCTTCCCTTTGAAACACGTTTCTTTTTTTTTTTTTTTCGCATTTCCTACTTTTATTTTCCATTTTTCTTTCCTTTAAAAGTCTCTCATTAAAATATAAACCTTCATTGATATATTTTAAGCTTACATTTATGCATATTTCCCATGCTGATGCATTTTCTATATATTTATGTAACAAAACTCTTTACATGTAATTGTTATGATTAATATACATTGCATTTAATGATATGCCTGATGATGCATAGTTCTCCTTGCTTAGAGTAGAAATGTTTGAGAAAAAATATACAAGTTTTAAATGTTTAGAGTAATAAATATGCTGTATGAAAAGGAGTACAAAGAACAGTGCAAATCATAAATATTAAAAAGAGCACTGGATACTAGGTCAAATCCTAACGATATCCTCTCTGAGGAGTCAAACCCAGAGTAAAAAATAAAAAACATCAAAGAAAATGCTTTCTTGAACAATTTACTAGCTAATGACAGAATTGTATAAACATAAATGTGAAAAGAATCAAAAATAGAGTGAAGAAGTAGAGCAAACAGAGAAACCTGTGGAAAATTAATTCCCAGGACTAGAATGTTCAAACACGATAATAGTATTAGGCAGGCAAAGAGAAATGTGTGTCATCCTAGACAAGAAAAGAAATATGCAAATTTAATCTTCACTCAGGAGTCTGCATGTTAACAAGCTCAGCCTAGCAACTAATCAGTCTCTAATATCCCAATACTTTGTCTCCTGCTGTAGTAGAAATGACCTACATCACAATGTTTTACTGAGATATACATATGTAAATAGAAACATTTTGGGCAATTGTTTCAGTACGCTTTTTTTTTTTTTTTTTTAAGGTATAAGAACACTAAATAATGGCTAACAAGAGGTTTAGTTTCCAATTCTTCTGTTTGCCCTTGAGAATTTAACAATTTTCCTTTCTAACCTTCTGCATTTCTTTCTCCCAGATAAATGAGAGAAAAAACGAAACAATAATGTTTTCTATAGGAGATTTACCTGTCCACGGGGAGAAGTGTAAAAATTAATAAACAAAAACCTCAGTTAAAATAGTTTAGAGACCAGAGTAGGAAGCTCACATGCTCAACAATGAAACCAGAGCTCAATAGGAAGAAGGAAAACATTCTCTTTTTGCCAGGCAAGAGCTCAGCCAAGGAGAGATTATCACAACTCAGCCAATGAAAAGCCATTATTCTTCAATCTCTGAATTATTCCAGGAGACCCTTTATTCTCTCTAGCTGTCACTACTGCCTTTCCTTCTATAAAAGAACTCTTTTTCTCTTGCTGTGCAAGGACTTAACTTGTGGCATGCTGTGATTGCTGATCCCAAATTGCAATTCTTTACTGATCTTGAATAAAGCCATTCTTTGCTGGATAAATAACTAGCATCCTACTTTGTTTAAGATCAACAGAAGTAAAAGCAAACAAAAATCTGTTTAGTCACAAATCACGTCAACTCAGATGGAAGATAAAAATTGTTGTTGGTGTTCAGTTACTAAGTTGTGGCCAAATCTGTGAACCCATGGATGCATCATGCCAGGCTTCCCTGTCTTTGACTGTCTCCTGGAGATTGCTCAAACTCACATCCATTGAATTAATGATACCATCCAACCATCTCATCCTCTGTTGCCCCCTTCTCCTTCTGCTTTCAGTCTTTCCCAGCATCAGAGTATTTTCCAGTGAGTCATGTTTTCGCATCAGGTGGCCAAAGTATTGGAGTGTCAGCTTTAGCATCAGTCCTTCTAATGAATATTCAGGGTTGATTTCCTTTAGGATTGACAGGTTGGGTCTCCTTGCAGTTCAAGAGACCCTCAAGCGTCTTCTCCAGAACCACAGTTTTAAAAGCATCAATTTGTTGTTACTCAGCTTTCTTTATTCTCCAACTCTCACATCCATACAGAACTACTGGAAAAATCTTAGCTTTGACTATAGGATCTTTGTTGGAAAAGTGACATCTCTGCTTTTTAATATGCTATTTAGATTTTTTCATAGCTTTTCTTACAAGGGACAAGCATCTTTAATTTTGTGGCTAGTCACCCATCCACAGTAATTTTGGACCCCAAGGAAATAAAGTCTGTCATTGTTTGTACTTTTTCCCCGTCTATTTGGCATGAAGTGATGGGACCAGATTTCATGATCTTAATTTTGTTTTTTTTTTTTTAATTTTGAGTATTATCTCAGCTTTTTCACTCTCCTCTTTCACCCTCATCAAGAGACTCTGATGGAAGATAAAAATTAGCATCTTTTTTATATAAAAATGTACTCCAAATTTTCATGAAAATATATAATTAATGTGAAGATTAAACTATTTAACTTGACAAGGATATATTGAGTACCTAGTTTGTGCCATATACTTGGGATAAAAGAGTGTGCAAAACAAGCATAGATGACTCTCACTGGGGAGTTCACATTTTGATAGAAAACAATTTAACAATACCAAAATTACTATATGTTAGGTTCATGGTTGGAGAAGGCAATGGCAACCCACTCCAGTATTCTTGCCTGGAAAATCCCATGGATGGAGGAGCCTAGTGGGCTGCCATCTATGGGGTTGCACAGAGCCAGACACGACTGAAGCAACTTAGCAGCAGCAGGTTCATGGTATGTTAAAAGACGGTAAGGGCTATGAAAAAATAATCAAATAGAACAGTGAAGACGTATTGACAACACTTTACTGAGAAGATGGCATTTACCCAAATATTTAAAAAGATGAAGGAGTTGGATACAAGAATACTTGAGAGGTAAGGGTTCTAGGGAGACAAAAACTCTTTTAAAGACCTGAATTCAATCTTAAGTTGAATAGTATTCAACTTAAAAGAAATAGAAATTATATGATTTCTACAAAAAAAGAAATAGTAATTATACGATGTGATGAAGGTATTAATCTTAAAATGGCAATTATTTTGCAATTTATATATATATGAAGCCAATATGTGCTTTTTAGACTTAAATGGCATTAAGCTACTTATGGGCTTCCCAGGTAATGCTGGTGGTAAAGAACCAATATAGGTAGATGCAAGAGATGCAGATTTGATCCGTGGGTCAGGAAGATCCCCTGGAGTATGAAATAGCAACCCACTCCAGTATTCTTGCCTGGAAAACCCCTTTGACAGAGGAGCCTGGTCGGCTACAGTCCAGGCTCCTCTGTCCAAGGTGTTACACAGAGCCAGACATGACTGAGTACACATACACATACGTGCCAATTATATCTTAAGAAAGCTGGGGAAAACTTAAATTCAATAATATAGTGAGGAAAATAAAAGGTCAGTGAGAAATGAAATCTGAAATATGATGGTTTCTCCATCTCCACACTGTTGGACTGGATAATCCCTCATTGCAAGGAGGTTGTCCTGTACATTTTAAGGTATTTAGAATATTCCTGGTCTCTACCCACAAATGCCAGCAGAATATAGGTTGAAAGCAAATTATAGGACAGTAAGAGAAATGTGAGGATACCAATTAGGAGGTTAGTGTAATGCTCCATCCAGGCATGGTAAGAGGGCAGAGACCACAAAGTTCTAAGCAGTGGAGTGGTGAAGATGGATGGAGCTAACATGGTTTCCTGGTAGTTTGGATGTAGGTTATAGATAAATAAATTAAGAAGTCAAGACTGATGCCAATATTTTTGACCTAGTAACTAGGAGGGTAGAAATAACATCAACTATGATGGGCAAAGGGTAGAAATAACATCAAGTATGATGCCATCCAGTCCCATCAATTCATAGCAAATAGATGGGGAAACAATGCAAACAGTGACAGACTTCATTTTCCTGGACTCCAAAATCACTGCAGATGGTGATTGCAGCCTTGAAATTAAAAGACGGTCACTCCTTGGGGAAAAAAGCTGTGACAAACCAAGACAGCTTATTAAAAAGCAGAGACATTACTTTTCTGACAAAGGTCCGTTTAGTCAAAACTATGGTTTTTCCAGTTGTCATCTATGGATATGAGAGTTGGATCATAAAGAAAACTGAGCACCAAATGATTGATGCTTTTGAACTGTGGTGTTGGAGAAGACTCCTGAGAGTCCCTTGGTCTTCAAGGAGGTCAAATCAGTCAATCATAAAGGAAATCAGTCCTGAATATTCATTGGAAGGACTAATGCTAAAGCTGAAGCTACAATATTTTGGCCACCTGATGCAAAGAACTGACTCATTAGAAAAGACCCTGATTCTGGGAAAGACCAAAAGCAGAAGGAAAAGGGTATTACAGAGGATGATATGGTTTGATGGCATCACCGGCTTGATGGGCATGAGTTTGAGCAAGCTCCGGTAGTTGCTGATGGACACAGAACCCTGGTGTGCTGCAGTCCATGGGGTCGCAGAGTCAGACACGACTGAGCAACTGAACTGATTGACTGACGATGAGCAAACAATAAAATAAAAAGAACCATTGAGGTATTTTAATAATTCAACTATTTTTTCATAAACTTTAGTCAGCACCATATATATCTAAGGTTAGATCTCCTGCAATTTTAAGATATTGCAGATATGTTAAGTCATTTGAAATTACAATAAATATCCCTTTTTAACTTTTTTGTTCACTTGAAGCTCACATCTCCATTGTTCTGTATTATGAAAATAATATATGCCAGTATCCTTAACAAAATGAAAGTAATCTTCCTTTACATAATTTTCTTCATGTTAACTTCTTTATTTCAACTCTTCATAATAAGTAGTTCATTAATAAAAATAGCATTTCTTTTAAACCTAAAAGTAATCATTCAGTAAATTGGACATATGTAGAAAACCAGCCAAGCAAACCTCTTAGTGGAACCAGAAAATCTTCTGTAAATATCCTTTAACCAAGCTTTGCCATTTATGATACTTACAGAAAAAATACTTCTTGTGAAGTCCACATGACATAGTTTCTCTTTCTAGTAAAAAAATTCTCTCTCAAATACTAATTTTCTATTATTTATCTGCATTTCACTCTCACATATTATAAAAAGGGTATTTCGCTTAGAATCTTGTTTTCTCACTGGTTATTTATTCACTAACTCAACAGTTTGTGAAAGATTATTAGGTTATATGTAAAAGAAAAAAGTAACCTGTTATCAGATCAATTTTAAAACACTGTATTGAAAGGCAAATTTCATAAGACTTCTGTATCTCAGAGCTTCTCAAAGCCTTGTACATGTCTTTGTATGTGTTGTTGCATATAAGGAATCACCTGGTAAGTTATGTAGATTATAACTTTTGCCTTGTACATGTCCGTGTATGTGTTGATGCATATAAGGAATCACCTAGTAAGTTATGTAGATTATACCTTTTCCCAAACCAGTTTGAATTTTTTTTCCTTTTAACATATGTGTAATATTTTATGGCTCTTTCTAAAGAATACACTTTGAAAATACTATTTTCATAACCAACAAATATACCGTAAATGCCAATTTAGAAAATAGAAATATTCATGTTTTCATACTATTTGTCCTTTTGAGAAAAATATTTTGCTTCTTAAAATCCTTACTCTTTGCTCCTGAGTCCTCTACTTCTGCTTTTCCTCATTTAATCATAGCCTCACCAGTCAATCTTCTGTACAGTTGAAACTGAAATACAGAAATTTTTGTAAAATTCAGTTTCCAACACCTTTTTAAAAGGCTCTACATTTCCTTCTCACCAGCACACTTATTTTCTCTATATGTCTTGCCTCTAAGTCTACAGTTTTATTCCAATTTCTTGATCTTTTGACTTTCATGAATTTTTGCCTGTTTATCTAATATCTCCCATCTCTATAAGCAAATTGCAAAGTCCCAAATTGTGTTGTTTTCTAATCCTTCTCCACATCTTCCCTTCTACTGTCGCTATCATTAATCATCAAAATACTTTGTCTCTCAAGCTAAAAATAGTAGAAATAGTTTTAGTTTCTCTCTTTGTTTATACATAATATTGAACTGGACTCAAATTTTGCTGGTTTTAACTTTAGTGTCCCTTGAAAGGTTTATTTCTAATGCAATCTTATTGCTGCCCTACTTCCTCTAAATATCCTTTCATGACTGTTAACAGACTTTTAGCTAGATTTTCTGCTTCAAGCTTTTTCTGAATAAATCATTCTAGTGATGTCATGTCAAGTGCATTCCCCACTGTTACCTGCTGAATTTTGCACACTTTTCTCTAAATCTCTACTTACTGAAAGTGATCTAAGAATTTCAAAATCATTACTTCCTTTCATAAATTCTCTTTTATCTTTCCATTCAAAATAAAACACTTTCTTTTTAAGCCATCCAAATTACTTTGTATTTCTACTAAAAAGAAATTTCTACTGCTTTGCTCATCATTCTACTCACTGTAGGAAAACTAGCTGTTCACATTTCTGTCTATCCTTTTAGACTGTAAGCAATTTGGTGCTGTGAAAATACTTGGATTTTGGGATAACACACATACTCTCTTTGTGTGACTTTTGAAATTAAAAAAAACAAACAAACAAAAAAAACATTTTTTTGAGCCTTTGTTTCTTTATTTTTAAGGGGATAGTTTTTCCCTTAATTTAAATGACATAATATAGGAAATAATTAATAACAGAGTGCTATAGTCCACTATATTTAAATTTCATGAACATCTCCAGGCTCCTTTACACATATTCTTCAGAATCCTTACAAATATCAGCCACATGATAGATCCTTAATAAGTACTGTTGAACAAAATAATATAACTACATTTCCTTTATATTTTATTTCCTTGAGAATGGAGATCAATATTTATTCCATATGACTGTCAGTGTTCTTTTCAGCATAATGTCCTATGACGAACAGACACTAATTGTCAGTTAAGCCATAAATAAAAAATTTTGACAACAAAAGTAACACATTCATTTTACTTTTCTAATCACTTCTTTCAATATAACTTTCCTATTTTATATAAAATCATTTTTAAGAAGTCCGTTCATAGCTCTAAGGCCAGATAACAATCATTAGCATTTATTGACCTTTTGCAGTAGTAATTTAATCTTTGGGGGAACAAAGTTGATTAATCACAGCTTGACATATTGAAATTTGACATAATTCTTTCCCAAATGTGCTTATAGGTCAGCAAGTTCGAGGACATTCAGTGTGATAACTAAGGCACATATTGCAAATAAAATGTACTCAGAAACTCGTCCAGAAATTTAAGGTTTACCCATTTAAATAAAGTCTGTAAATCTTGGAATGGTCTTGCAGGTGCATAAGGAATTGAGCACATGCTTTACTCTTACACTTTTATCCAGAAAATCCACAAAAAAATATGGTTAATAATTTAAAAGAAAGAACAATGAACATATAACAATAATGAAAATCCAAAAGACATTATCATTGAGAGATTTTTAAATGTAGCCAACACTGAGGGCATTCTAATATACCAAATATTCAATATCATCTCCTAACACACAGACTATGAAACACTAAAACTGTATATTTCTGATTCCATTCGAGAATCTGTAAAATTATATCAATAAGATGTACTCATGATGAACTTCAATTTGGAATTGAGATAAATGGGGAAAAAGAGATGGTACTGGAGGTAGAAGATTGTGCCGGAAGTAGCAGGTTTCTTAGAGCTTTCCAAATCAGCAGAAAACTCTGTCATTTTAGCAGAAAGGTCAAAGATCTGAAACTGGTATTTGTAGTAGGACTCTCCTAATTTGGTAGGCTGACTCTTAATTCCACAGTTTCTGAATGTGACAGGGGAGTTTCTAAAGAAAGCCCATTTCAGTATGGCAACTTTAGAAATCAGAAGTTCAGTCTAGAGCAAGTTTCTTCAAGAACTCGAATGATTCACTAAATTATTTAACATTGTATTAGAAATCTCCTTTCTTATGCTAATTGAAGTAGATTTTGTTCTCACCTGTATTATGACCAATAGAAAATTGTGTCAGGGATATCTTTAGCAGCATTCAGCATGAGGGAAATCTAGGTTTCATAATTTAAACTGCTAGGTTGAAGAGATTCAAGCATGCATTCACTGGGATATAGAATACTGGCTATTCCTATTATACAGTGATAAAGCAATTAAGTCATTAACTTTAGCAGTGAGAATGAAATTCCTGTTGAAGGCAAGGGCTTTGGCAGATATGGAAACTGCTTAGGGTGAAAATAAAGCTTATCCCACAGGTTGTAGAATTATTTTTCTTGTTCAGTTTGACTTGGCCACTCATTTGAAAGTTAATTGATAAAAGTTGGATTACCTCATGATGTGCAGCAGTACATTCAGAGGAATCAAATAACAATAAATATCACAATCCTCTCAAAGCCTTTGGGCCTGCCTTGTCAGTGTAAAATGCCTCTCTGTCTTTGTTTTTAAAGGCTCCAGGTTCGATGCACGATACTGGATGCTTGGGGCTGGTGCACTGGGACGACCCAGAGGGAGGGTATGGGGAGGGAGGAGGGAGGAGGGAGGAGGGTTCAGGATGGGGAACACAGGTATACCTGTGGCGGATTCATTTCATATTTGGCAAAACTAATACAATATTGTAAAGTTTAAAAATAAAATAAAATTAAAAAAAAATAAATAAAGGCTGTCCTTGATTTTCTCAATAATCTCACTTAAGGACAAAGCTTCCAATAAACTCCAAGGGATACCAATTGTCCTTATTTCACAGTTCATCGTTTCTTACTGCTGCCAAACTTCAAACTTCAACTTGGTGAGCAGGAAAATATCTGAAGAGAAAAGTTTAGCATAGTGACTAATGCAATATTTTAAATGAATGGTACTGATGTGAAATTAAAAAAAAAAAAAAACTTTGATGTTAGAGATTCCTTATAGAAATGAGTTTGCTGATATTACGATGTTTGCAATTCCTTATTGTGAAAAAATAAAAGGGAACTCCAAGACTTAAGAAGATATAAATGTTACAAAAATTAATTTTATGTGACTGTCTAATTCTCAAAAGACATACAGGAATATGTTATATATATAATCAGTATCACTTAAACACCACAAGTGTTGTTCCTTATGACAGGAATAAATATGGGAAATGCCTGAAATTAGTTAATTGATTTCCATGGAGATGATGAATAGTAAAATGTAAGAGGCAAGGCAACCTGACCTAACAGCTATAGGAAAGGCAGACATGCTTATCCCAGTAGGCAAGATTATAACTAGAATGGTTGTTAGGTAACTGGGCAGGACACTATGAGGCCTTTCCCTCACCTCATGTCCTCCACTTGCCTCTTGTCCATAGAAAAACTTTGGCCTCTTAGACTTTCCCCAGTTCCAAATACTAAATTCAATCAGAGAAGTGAGCAAATACAGAAAGAAAGGAGAAAGTCAACTAAAACAAAATAATAATGGCTTAACTATTAAAATCAAGGAGTTCCTCCTCAGGGACTATAGATAATATTCTGAGCTATGCTCTTTGCATTGTTTTGCAGAGACTAAATCCTCACCAGGTGGGGATAGTTAACTGTTTGCACCCACAAGCATGTAGACCCCAGACCAGTGGGAATCACAAGCTGGATGAAGTTGACTCACAATTACCCTACCGCCAACCAATTTCAAGACTACTGTGAGCTGATCACACATGCCACAACCTACGAACCTCACTCTGTCTTTAAAATCCTTTCTCTGAAAGTGTTTGGGGAGACCTTTCAAGTACTAGCTCTCTGGTCTCCTTGCTTGGCGCTCTACAATAAATGTTACACTTTCCTTCACCACAACATGATGTCAGTAGATTAGCTTTACAGCACAGTGGTGAGGGGACCCAAGTTTGGTTCAGTAATAGTCTCACTGGTGGTGACTAATTCCTGTTTCAAGGGCAGAAATAAATGACCAGCTATCTAAGACCATACTTTTTCAGTTCAGTTCAGTTCAGTCACTCGGTTGTGTCTGACTCTTTGTGACCCCATGAACTGCAGCACACCAGGCCTCCCTGTCCATCACCAACTCCCGGAGGTCAGCCAAACTCATGTCCATCAAGTCGGTGATGCCATCCAGCCATCTCATCCTCTGTCATCCCCTTTTCTTCCTGCCCCCAATCCCTCCCAGCATCAGAATTTTTTCCAATGAGTCAACTCTTCGCATGAGGTGGCCAAAGTACTGGAGTTTCAGCTTTAGCATCATATCTTCCAAAGAACATCCAGGGCTGATCTCCTTTAGAATGGATTGGTTGCATTTCCTTGCAGACCAAGGGACTCTCAAGAGTCTTCTCCAACACCACAGTTCAAAAGCATTAATTTTTTGGTGCTCAACTTTCTTCACAGTCCAACTCTCACATCCATACATGACCACTGGAAAAACCATAGCCTTGACTAGATGGACCTTTGTTGGCAAAGTAATGTCTCTGCTTTTCAATATGCTGTCTAGGTTGGTCATAACCTTTCTTCCAAGGAGTAAGCGTCTTTTAATTTCATGGCTTCAATCACCATCTGCAGTGATTTTGGAGCCCAAAAAAATAAAGTCTGACACTGTTTCCACTGTTTCCCCATCTATTTCCCATGAAGTTATGGGACCAGATGCCATGATCTTCACATTTTTTTCATAGTCAAAATATGAATCTAAGTCTATTTTAAAGTGGAACAGACATGAATCATCACAATGGAGAGTTATAAATTTTCAGCCAATTCCCAGACCCAGTTAAGTTCAGAAAAGCAGTATCACTTGCTCAAAGAAAAGGGAAGCTGGCAGGATTTAAACTTAAAGGAAAAATTTTGTGTTAATGTCTTAATTACATACTGAAAACCTTTCTCTTAGCCTTTTACCCAAAACAGTCTTAGCCCTTTACATGTGTAAATATTCATTTAGGAGATAAACATTTCCAGTTATTTCATTGATTACTAGAGACTGTTCCTGAGTTATTAGTCATCCCACATGGTCCAGAAGTAATCTATTAGTCAATGAGAATTTTGGAACTGAATCAATCCCATCATGGATTTTCCATATACATCAACCCAGCCAATGAGTATATTTCTAGATTCTGATTATATAAAAATAGATATACTTAGCAGTTAGCAGAAATATCACTTTGGCTTGTGCTTCGTCTCTCAGTCATGTCTGACTCTTTGCAATCTACTGGATTGTATTCTGTCAGGCTCCTCTGTCCTTGGAATTTTTCAGGCAAATTGTCATTTCCCTCTCCAGGAGATTTTCCCAACCCAAGGCTCAGATCCATGTCTCCTATGTCTCCTGCACTACAGGAAGATTCTTTATCTGCTGAACTATCAGGTAAGCAAATATCACCTTGGCTCCTTGACCTTAAAAGCAAGAGTAATTATTGTATGATGGGAGAAGTGTAACCTTTGGAACAAAATTTCCTTAAGAAAATAGCAAAATGACAGCAATACCACATTACAGATGACATGCATAAATAAGCATTGCCATTAAATTCCTAAATGGTATAGATAACATATTCACATTTAACTTATCTGATTGGTCTGTACAGGGGACAGATGTGTCTTGCAAAATGATAGTGGAGAAAATTAATGCACCCTCTGACAAGAAACCATCCATCTGCTAAAGCTCTTTCTAATGCTCTAAGAAACACCAGATGCAATTTGATTCAATCTATCAGAAAACAGAAATATACATTCATTTTCCTGCTAATTTGTGTAATCTCTCCTGTTAAATGTTCTAATTAACCCACAGGTCCCCTGATCATTTCACTACCCCACACCACAACATGTTGGTCTATGACATTTATCACACTGAGTCTGGTGGAAAGAAAGATGCAGAAACCCTGAATGACTTGATGAGATACATGTCTCCTGGAAGCTTAGAGATAAGCCTCATAAAAATGCAAAAGTCTGCCTCCTGAGTAGTTTCTAGGACTCATGGCATGAATGGGTCGTGATGACAGGATAGTCCTTCCAAAAGGAAATGCAGATTATAGTTCCAATCATCCACTTACGCTAAAAGAGAGACACAGTACTGTTGGGATTATGGGATCATTTTTCTTTTTTTTTTACTTTGGAAATAAGATGTACCATAGATGGTATAATGTTCTGATCCATTTTAATGAGTAAATTGAAGGACTACCAACTTTTATAAGAACCCAAAGCAAGAAGAGGCAACCTATCTTGTCAAAGATTTATTTTAAGAGTCATATTAAGAATGGGACAAATAAAGTTAGAAGACAAGCTGTAAGCATCATTAGTAGTGGTTAGACTGCAAGGTAAACACACAAAAAGCATTCAAAATATAACTTAAATACTCTATATTTGTGTTGGAAAATAAATTATAATTTTATTTTTACAAATTTAGAAAGGTGTATATCAAGAAAATAAAATAGAAAAGTTATGCCTAATGGTTATCGATGTAAACTTCATAGATTTGAACTAATAAACATTGGTAACAATTGAGAAATAAAAAAAGCTTAAATAAAGAGAGAAATACAGTAGATCAAAATATAGTAGAAAAATATCCACAAAACTTTAAAATCCTTCCTTAAAGAATGGTATCAGTTCAGTTCAGTTCATTTCAGTCGCTCAGTCATATCCCACTCTTTGTGACCCCATGAACTGCAGCACGCCAGGCCTCCCTGTCATCACCAACTCCCGGAGTTCACTCAAACTCATGTCCATCGAGTTGGTGATGCCATTCAGCCATCTCATCCTCTGTCTTACCCTTCTCCTCCTGCCCCCAATCCCTCCAAGCATCAGAGTCTTTTCCAATGAGTCAGCCCTTTGCATGAGGTGGCCAAAGTATTGGAGTTTCAGCTTAAGCATCATTCCTTCCAATGAACACCCAGGACTGATTTCCTTTAGGATGGACCGGTTGCATCTCTTTGCAGGCCAAGGGACTCTCAAGAGTCTTCTCCAACACCACAGTTCAAAAGCATCAATTCTTTGGTGCTCAGCTTTCTTCACAGTCCAACTCTCACATCCATACATGACTACTGGAAAAATCATAGCCTTGACTAGATGGACCTTTGTTGGCAAAGTAATGTCTCTGCTTTTGAATATGCTATCTAGGTTGGTCATAACTTTGCTTCCAAGGAGTAAACGTCTTTTAATTTCATGGCTGCAATCACCATCTGCATTGATTATGGAGCACAAAAAAAAATAAAGTCTGACACTGTTTCCCAATCTATTTCCCATGAAGTGATGGGACCAGATGCCATGATCTTCGTTTTTTGAATGTTGAGCTTTAAGCCAACTTTTTCACTCTCCTCTTTCACTTTCATCAAGAGGCTTTTGAGTTCCTCTTCACTTTCTGCCATAAGGGTGATGTCATCTGCATATCTGAGGTTATTGAGATTTCTCCCGGCAATCTTGGTTCCGGCTTGTGCTTCTTCTAGCCCAGCGTTTCTCATGATGTACTCTGCATAGAAGTTAGATAAGCAGGGTGACAATATACAGCCTCCACGTACTCCTTTTCCTATCTGGAACCAGTCTGTTGTTCCATATCCAGTTCTAACTGTTGCTTCCTGACCTGCATATAGGTTTCTCAAGAGGCAGGTCTGGTGGTCCGGTATTCCCATCTCTTTCAGAATTTTCCACAGTTTATTGTGATCCACACAGTCAAAGGCTTTGGCATAGTCAATAAAGCAGAAATAGATGTTTTTCTGGAACTCTCCTGCTTTTTTGATGATCCAGCGGATGTTGGCAATTTGATCGCTGGTTCCTCTGCCTTTTCTAAAACCAGCTTGAACATCAGGAAGTTCATGGTTCATGTATTGCTGAAGCCTGGCTTGGAGAATTTTGAGCATTACTTTCCTAGCATGTGAGATGAGTGCAATTGTGCGGTAGTTTGAGCATTCTTTGGCATTGCCTTTCTTTGGGATTGAAATGAAAACTGCCCTTTTCCAGTCCTGTGGCCACTGCTGAGTTTTCCAAATTTGCTGGCATATTGAGTGCAGCACTTTCACAGCATCATCTTCCAGGATTTGAAATAGCTCAACTGGAATTCCATCACCTCCACTAGCTTTGTTCATAGTGATGCTTTGTAAGGCCCACTTGACTTCACAGTCCAGGATGTCTGGCTCTAAGTGAGTGATCACACTATCGAGATTATCTTGGGCATGAAGATCTTTTTTGTACAGTTCCTCTGTGTAGTCTTGCCACCTCTTCTTAATATCTTCTGCTTCTGTTAGGTCCATACCATTTCTGTCCTTTATTGAGCCCATGTTTGCATTAAATGTTCCCTGTTATCTCTAATTTTCTTGAAGAGATCTCTAGTCTTTCTCATTCTATTGTTTTCCTCTATTTCTTTGCATTGATTGCTGAGGAAGGCTTTCTTATCTCTCCTTGCTATTCTTTGGAACTCTGCATTCAGATGCTTATATCTTTCCTTTTCTCCTTTGCCTTTCACTTCTCTTCTTTTCACAGCTATTTGTAAGGCCTCCCCAGATATCCATTTTGCTTTTTTGCATTTCTTTTCCATGGCAATGTTCTTGATCCCTGTCTCCTGTACAATGTCACAAACCTCAGTCCATAGTTCATCAGGTACTCTATCTATCAGGTCTAGTCCCTTAAATCTATTTCTTACTTCCACTGTATAATCATAAGGGATTTGATTTAGATCATACCTGAATGGTCTAGTGCTTTTCCCGACTTTCTTCAATTTAAGTCTGAATTTGGCAATAAAGAGTTCATGATCTGAGCCACAGTCAACTCCTAGTCTTATTTTTGCTGACTCTGTAGAGCTTCTTCATCTTTGGCTGCAAAGATCATAATCAAGATTGGTATACAATGCTTATTTCTACATGTCAATTGATTTGGAACACTTATTGGTACTTGTATATGTAGAAAACTTTTTTTAAGTTTTACTCTTCTCTCACTTTATGTCTCTGCTTTACTCAGCCCATCTCCATATGGAAAAAGTACCTGTCACTCTGGGGAAGGTTTTATTTTGATTTTCCTATTGTCTTTGACAGATAATTTAGAGCTGGGTTTGTACATAACATGCAAATTAGTGATGAACCATAAATTGTATCATGTACTAGTGAATGATTTTTTTTTTTTTTTTTTCCTTTAACGCCAGGGAAATTTACTATACAAGACTTGGGCAGAAGTGATTTTTTTTTTTTTTTTAAATCAGGTAGGGAATAATCATCTAGTTATCCAGATGAGTCATCACAATCCTGACTTTTGAAATGTGCCCCTTCTGTCAGATTGCTCAACATATCTTTCAAAGAATACTTTCTCCAGATCATTCTTTCATCTTTGAGTTTCACTATATTCTAGTCACACCTACTACTATCCTGCCATATAAATCTTTTCTACTTTAGTTATTCATAATAATTTGTGATACAGCCCCCAAGGAATGGATTTCTCAGTTTCACTGAAGGCATATCATTAAGGAAAATAATTCTGCCTTACACAAAGATAGTAAGGTTTCAGTCTTCCTGAGGAAAATGGCCTTGGCAGCAATTCTTGAAGGCAAATCAAGGAAAATATTTCCTTCCGTGCAGGGCATTCAGTTCTTTCTGTGATAAATACCCAACTTATTACTTCTAATGTAACAAAGCAAAGACATAATTTTCTTTCCTTCACAAACAATTTAAATATCCATTTCCTCCTACAAAGATATTTTGGTGTTTTTTTAGAAAATCTGAACAGAATTTTCCTAAAACTTTATGAAAAACATTTCTTTAGAAACTAAAGTGATATAGATTTTTTTGTTATAACGTGGTAGTAATTTGAGAAGTAGTTTTGAAGGTTGAAATGTCTGTTTTTCTAACTGACTTTATTTACATTAACTGAAATGTTTTTCTTTTCTTTTTTTTAAACTGAGAGCATAAATCAGTGGTATAACTGTTGGATTTTTTATCCGATATGTGGCAATTGAAAGAGGGACAAGAGACTTTATCCAGATAGTTCTTGTGACAGCCACTAAATGTTTTCATACAAAAATGAAGACCAAGTGGTTATAACAGTGGAAAGCAATTTGAAACAATGCTAGTACATAACATGCTACATATTGTTAGAATACAGTGCTTCTTGTGCTTCTTCTGCTGCTAAGTCACTTCAGTCATGGCCGACTCTTTGCGACCCCATAGACGGTATCCCACAAGGCTCCTCTGTCCCTGGGATTCTACAGGCAAGAATACTGGAGTGGGTTGCCATTTCCTTCTCCAATGCATGCATGCATGCTAAGTTGCTTCAGTTGTGTCCGACTCTGCGACCCTATGGACAGTGGCCCTCCAGGCAAGAATACTGGAGTGGGTTGACATTTCCTTCTCCCAAAATGCTTCTTAAGAAATTACAAATACTTGTTAAAGCTACTCAAAATAATGGGAAGTAAAGGAACATAAATAACATAAAAATTTTTATAAAACACAGATAGTAGATTACATTTTATAAAATGAAATCACAGTATTGAAATACATTCTTTCTATTTTTGATATAAAACAAAACTAAGCCATAACCAAAACCATGAAGGAATTATGATACCTTAACTCAGACATCTCAAATTATCAAATGTATCTAAATATATGTGTATACATATGTGTCTGCAACCTTATATGTATGCACATGAACACATATGCATTTATACATACACACATACATAGACACACACACATACAAGTTCTTGATCATTTTATTTTGCTATACTGACTGTGTGGCTGCTTAGATTTTAGAATTTCAATAAATTAATTGCTTACGCAGTTTTCTTGGCATAATTTCTGGTATTGATATTTTGAAGAAGGTTGTTTTTTTTTTTTTTCCCATCATGAGAAGATTTTTTTGTATCTTGGTTTTAAATAGTTAATGGTTAAAAAAAAAAAAAAACTAAAATAATTAGGCTGTATAATTTTATTTCAGACAATGCACTAATCAAATCCTTTTGGAGCAAAGTTCTAATTAGTCTTTAACTTTGAGTAGAGAATTAAATATGAAATACCCATAAAGGAATTGTTAACAAATCTTTGAGACATAAAATTTTTGTAGTAATATGCAGATTGCTTACTTAGCTCTCTTTTCATTTTGATGACTGTGATATCTCTTTGCTGATATCTCTTTACACTTATTTAAATGTGTCTTTGAAATTTTTAAAAATTTCTTCCTTATGTTTTTCTGAAGTGATGCCTCCTTCATGACATTTACCTTTGAGCATTGGTAATAAGTAACTTTTTCATTTATTTTTGTGTACTTGATGAAGTAAATATAGAGTTTCTTAATATTTGCATCATTATCACTTCTAAATCACTTTTTTATAATTGTAATCAGTATGCCTCAATTTATTATTAATAAAGTTCCATAAGGTATGATAAAACTGTCTAACATATAGTCTGTTTTATATATGAACACATGTTCTTTAATATTTGGAAGTAAACATTATGCTTCCATTTTTACAAAAGAAAAAAATTATGCTTCCATTTTCTTCTCTCCCTAACATTTCTTACAGACTTAGGGGATGATAAAAATAATTAAAAATCCTGCTATGGGCTTCCCCAGTGGTCCAGTGGTCAAGAATCTACCTTGCAATGCAAGGGACACCGGTTTGATTCCTGGTCTGGGAAGATCCCACATGCCATGGAGCAAGTAAACCTGTGTCCCACAACTACTGACCCTGTGCTCTAGAGCCCATGCACCACCACTACTGAGCCCAGGTACTACAATTACTGCAGCCATGCAGCTAGAGTCCGGGGTCTGTCAGGAAGACACTGGCCACTGTAATGAGAAGCCCACTTGATGAGAAGCCCACACATGTACCTAGAGAGCAGCCCCCACTTCCTGCAACTAGAGAAAGCCCATGTGGAGCAACAAAGACAACAGCCAAAAAATAAAAATAAATCTTAAAAAAAAAAAATCCTATGCTGTTAATATCACAAGATAGCATCCACTGTGAAAGAGAACTAGACAACCAGACATAATAAAGTGTTCAGCTGATGGTAGCCAACACCTGTTATTGGATATCTGAGCATAGAAAGCACAAGAATTAAATAATTTGGGGTGGGGGGGGGCAGGAAAGGAGACTATGCAATGGCATGCGTATGCGTAGGCATAACAGCATAAATTCCCATTTACCAAACTTTGTAAAGCTAGCAACTCTTTTGATATTCAGTCTGTAGGCAACAGGGGCTTTACTGATAGCTCACTTGGTAAAGAATCTGCCTGCAATGCAAGAGACCTGGGTTCAATTCCTGGGTTGGGAAGATGCCCTGGAGAAGGGAAAGGCTACCCATTCCAGTATTCTGGGTCACAAAGAGTCGGACACGACTGAGTGACTTTCACTTCCACTGTAAGCAACAAGAAATAACAGTGAGCCCCCAACCTTTGAGAAGAGAGTTTGGAGACTTGACAGATAATTGACTATTTGTGATCTCTTCTACCCTAGACAGGAATAGAAGTTCATTTTTGATAAAGATGGATGTATATTCCAAATGTAAGTTACTTCCCTGCATTCAGAGAAAGGAAGCATCACTCTCTAAAGAGTTACAGAATGTTTATATTGCCTGTACAGGATTTTATGTCACATGTCAGACTGATGACTACACTTTATACAGGAAAGTTGCAAAAATGTGTCCAAGACCATGGTAAACATAGATTCTTTCAATGATATTATACAGAATCTAGAGAATGGCAGAGCAATGGAATGACCAACCAAATGCACAGCCAAAGCACCAGCTCAATGATAATGTTTTATGACAGTGGAATGCCATTTTCCAGCATACAACATATTAAAAACCATTATATGGTGATGTGTCCCAGTAGGAGGAGAACATGGTTCAAAATCCAAGAGCTGGTAACAGAAGTATCCCACTAACCATCATCCTAGGGACTGCTCTTGGGATCAACATTGATGAAAGCAACAGTAAGGAAGCATGATTTGTCAGAAGGAAAAATTAAGTTGTGTAACATATTTAGCAATAATTTTGGATGTCCCAGTGAAAAGATCCTTTTAGAGTTTCCACTTTTGGGGTGGAGAGAACCACTGGCTATCAAGAGTAAGGCTTGATCTCAAGCTGGGCAATTCAGTGACTCATATGGGAAATGCATTTTTCCTTCATGTTATAGCAACTCTTCATTTTGCAGGTTTGCAGCCAGACATCCTGGACTGTGAAGTCAAGTGGGCCTTACAAAGCATCACTATGAACAAAGCTAGTGGAGGTGATGGAATTCCAGTTGAACTATTTCAAATCCTGGAAGATGATGCTGTGAAAGTGCTGCACTCAATATGCCAGCAAATTTGGAAAACTCAGCAGTGGCCACAGGACTGGAAAAGGGCAGTTTTCATTTCAATCCCAAAGAAAGGCAATGCCAAAGAATGCTCAAACTACTGCACAATTGCACTCATCTCACGTGCTAGTCAAGTAATGCTCAAAATTCTCGAAGCCAGGTTTCAGCAATACGTGAACCGTGAACTTCCAGATGTTCAGGCTGGTTTTAGAAAAGGCAGAGGAACCAGAGGTTAAATTGCCAACATCCACTGGATCATCAAAAAAGCAAGAGAGTTCCAGAAAAACATCTATATCTGCTTTATTGACTAGGCCAAAGCCTTTGACTGTGTGGATCACAATAAACTGTGGAAAACTCTGAAAGAGATGGGAATACCAGACCACCTGATGTTGGGAGCCACGTTAGGCATTACTGACAAAATGGAGGCACGGCCCCAGTCCCCTCTCCTCATTTCGCAGGCATGGTCCCGGGATCAAGGAGTTAGGCCTTGCAATTCTGACTTGTCTTTTCCTCTCCTCGGCTGAGTTGACTGAAAAGGAATATTAAGGTGCTTATTGTTCTTAAGAGGGGCATGAGAAGGCACCAAGCCTTCTGCAGCTGTGCTCAGAGAATAATTCATAAAGTTAATCATTGGCATTTGTTTAAGGACTTTTACAAAAGAGTGTTCCAGGATGAGCACATAGGCCGCAGCTCTAGGCCATGGGAGAGATTGCTATCTGAAGCTTATTTAAGGAATGGCAAAGGAGTTTACTGAATTTAGGGCTTAGAAATAATTAAAATAGTTAGAAGTTAAAGATTTAAGGAATGCTTTAAAGTTAGCATATTTTACTATAGCTTAATAGAAGTTAGGAATTTTTAGAGACACTATAGCTAGAAGCATTTTTAAGAGATAGTGTGCTCAGGATGTTAGGGGCAAACAGAATTTAGGAAGATAAGTAGCAAACTGAGGAATGTAGCATGAGTTACAATGTAATCACAAGTTAACTATAGGACACATTAGAGAAGGTAGATAATAGATGATAAGGCTGATTCCAAGAGAATCACTGAAGCAGGAACTCTGTTTGAAGAGCAACAATGATTTATGGAGATAATAAATCTGGGAGAGGGGGAACTGAAAATGTCAAACCTCTGGCCTAATGTCTTTGTAAAAGTATAAAAGAGAATCTTAAACTTGAAATAAATAGGCAGTCCAAAAGAAAACTGCAAGGCTGTCTCATTCGGCAATACAGTCCATCTCTTCAGGTTGAATCCCTGGCTGCTGGAGCTGGACTCTGGCAACCTGACCTGCCTCTTGAGAAACCTATATGCAGGTCAGGAAGCAACAGTTAGAACTGGACATGGAACAACAGACTGGTTCCAGATAGGAAAAGGAGTACATCAAGGCTGTGTTTGTCACCTTGCTTATTTAACTTATATGCAGAGTATATTGTGAGAAACACTAGGCTGGAAGAAGCACAAGCTGGAATCAAGATTGCCCGGAGAAATCTCAATAACCTCAAATATGCAGATGACACCACCCTTATAGTTAAAAGTGAAGAGGAAATAAAAAGCCTCTTGATGAAAGTGAAAGAGGAGAGTGAAAAAGTTGGCTTAAAGCTCAGCATTCAGAAAACTAAGATCATGGCATCTGGTCCCATCACTTCATGGGAAATAGATAGGGAAACAGTGGAAACAGTGTCAGACTTTATTTTTTTGTGTGCTCCAAAATCACTGCAGATGGTGATTGCAGCCATGAAATTAAAAGATGCTTACTCCTTAGAAGGAAAGTTATGACCAACCTAGATAGCCTGTTCAAAAGCAGAGACATTACTTTGCCAACAAACGTCTGTCTAGTCAAGGCTATGGTTCCAGTGGTCATGTTTGGATATGAGAGTTGGACTGTGAAGAAAGCTGAGCACCGAAGAATTGATGCTTTTGAACTGTGGTGTTGGAGAAGACTCTTGAGAGTCCCTTGGACTGCAAGGAGATGCAACCAGTCTATCCTAAAGGAAATCAGTCCTGGGTGTTCATTGGAAGGACTGATGCTAAAGCTGAAACTCCAATACTTTGGCCACCTCATGTGAAGAGTTGACTCATTGGAAAAGACCCTGATGCTTGGAGGGATTGGGGGCAGGAGGAGAAGGGTACGACTGAGGATGAGATGGCTGGATGGCATCACCAACTCGATGAACATGAGTTTGAGTGAACTCCGGGAGTTGGTGATGGACAGGGAGGCCTGGGCTGCTGTGATTTATGGGGTCGCAAAGAGTCAGACAAGACTAAGCGATTGAACTGAATTGAGGTTTTATATTCCAGAGAAGAAAGGTTTCTTTCATGAGACGTCTATCAATAGCCACATTTAATAAGAGGTACTGCTGCTTCCTAGGCATTTTGAATGATCCAGTAGGCAGATGATCATGTTATTCACATGAGTAAAAAATTTTAAACTGTCGGTAAGAAAACTACCCTATAAAATGTGACTCTAGCCAATCTATTTCCAAAGTTGCTGTGAATATTCACTAGTATACACTTTAGTAATAATCATGTGACATAGTGAACCTGTATTTTTCACTCTTTTGCCAGGAATTCAGTTTTGTAGCCATTAAATATGTATATGAAATGTAAAATAATCTTATTCTCTCAGTACCTAAAATACTTATTGTGTGTGTGTAGGCTCTATTGTCATCATCCAGTTGCGCTAGTGGTAATGAACCTGCCTGCCAATTCAGGAGACAGAAGAAACACCGGTTCTTTTCCTGGATGGGGAAGATCCCCTGGAGGAGAGCATAGCAACTCACTCCAGTATTTTTGCCTGGAGAATTCCATGGACAGGGGAGCCTGGGTCCCTGTCCATAGGGTTGGACAGGGACCCGGAGCCCAGTCCATAGAGCCCAGTTCATAGGGTTGGAAAAGTCGGACCAAATGAAGCAACTTAGTTCACATGCATGTGATAAAAATACAAAAATAAATAAAACCAAGGTACCAAGTAATATATTCTAAAGATTCACCAAACTGTTCCATTATTTGCTCTTAATTATAGTTGCTAATGCTTACTCCTCAATTTCCATCAAGGGAAACATTGTTTTAAATAAATGAATGCTTTTTAATGAAGTGTTAATTTATACTAACATGAAAGTGAAAATAAGCTATGACAGAAACTCATTAAGGATTCTTCTAGAGGGATAAAGAAACTGTAGAAACTAACACAGTTTTATTTTAAAATTAAATGCACTCAATTTGCAAAGAGTTTAGAAAAATAACTTTCTTTCAGTAGCAAGTTTCTCAGAATAAAGTGTTCCAATTTACAATTTTCTTTTGTTATGACAGCAAGTAGGGGAAACTGTCATGGTTAATAAAATGCATAAGCCTTAGATAAAGATCACTGTTTTGCTATTTAACCTTTTCTTCCCTCTCCAAGGTGATGTAGAATGGTTAGTTTTACTTAGGAAATTGAAGGCAAAAATAGATTTTGCCCATAAAAAATATATGATCGCTACAGTTTTTATTCCTTTGGCTTTAAAATAATTTAAATTTTATTTTATATATTTTTTATTCCTAAATAATTAATTTTAAAAATTTCTTGAAAAAAAAAAAATCCCCAAATAAGAAGTAATAGTGCAGAGTTAGGTAGATGATTTAACAGGCTTAAATTAATGATGTAATTCATTAATCAGATAACAACATCAGGAGGTTCTCCTGTCCATTTGCTTGAATTTTTATTACATAAAAGTATTCTGAAAGCACTCTTTCTTATAGGACAAAAAAAAAAACAAAAAAAAATAAGAAAACAGCATGTGAAACCTTTCATTATATAGTTGAAGCACATGCAATTATATATAATCAAGAATGAAAATTTCCTATCAATCACTGACTGACAAATGAATAGAAATTTACTTGACTTTAAGTAAATGTTACCCCTCAGGAAGGAACTGTCTTTGGACAAGAGAAAGTAATAATCCATTCAACAATCTGTTTAAAAGTGGAAACCCAGAAGAAGCTGTAGAGAATAGTAGAGTTTATTATTCCATCATGTACTCAACAAACTCCTAGCCAAATATCTTACACAGTAGGCAATTTGAAAATAACATATATTTACATTTCTTTTTCTATGATGTATTATTTATATATCTTATTCACGTCTCAGTAAATGCAATAAAAAATACACATTTTACACTATTGAAAATAAACATTTCTTATATTCCAATAAAGTAATCCTTTAATTTTAAAAAGCTATTACCATATATTAATATAGCCATAAATTTATTTAAGCACAGTTTGTAAAACTTTATTATATTTTACAACCATATAGAATATTTAAATTCTATAAGTATATACAAATAACAAATGCCTAACATTTACAAGTAAAAATTATCTAAGATGATAATTTCCTGAATAGAAAACTATTCAGAGTTGCAGATATTACTTCAATTAAATAACGATAATATTCATATAAAATTACAACTAAAATAACAGTTTGTTATTAGATAGTCTTTAGCCCAGATAAATACAAAGTAACCTTAAGAGACTTGAGAAATTGAATTGAATTATTATAAATGAGACAAGTATTTCATCAGTTTTAAGATCATATTTCTGGGTCTGAAAATTACATATACTCTACACTTTCTAAAATCATGCTTGGTCATAGGAGATGTTGTCAGATATTGAAAGATACAGGATTATCAAGTAATCCTGTAACTCATACTAAAAAGCTTAGAAAAACAACAAGCTTTTAGCATTGTTCCTTAAAGGATTATATGAGTACTTATGGAAATTTTGAGTACGTAAAAGTGATCACAACAAAATATTATGAGAGAAATGTTATGTGAAAAATCATTTAATACCTATTTATTTCATCATATTATGCAGATAGCACTATGTACATGTGTTACCCACTCAGTCGTATCTGACTCTGTGACTCCATGGACTGTAGCCCATCTGGTTGCTCTGTCCATGGAATTCACCAGGCAAGAATACTGGAGTGGATTGCCATTATCTTCTCCAGGAGATCTTTCCAATCCAGAGATTGAACCTGGTTTTCCTGCATTACAGGCAAATTCTTCACTGTCTGAGCTACCAGGGAAGCCCAGAAAACACTATATCATTATTTTAAAAGCTAAAAAGATGGAGAAAAAATGGAATAAAATATGATTTCTTGTTTTAAACATATGAGAAAATGCAAGTCATATATTACTGATAATATTAAATAAAAATGTCAGATTTTTTACATCTATTTTACAAGAGTAAATGACTAGAATGTATTTGATCAGTTTGAATGACAATGATCCAGGTACTCTGAGATTTTAGGAGACTGCATGTATTTAAATGAGCCTATTTTGGCTATGTAGAACATAAGTCCTAAGTGTTTACTACTTGCTAGGAGTCATTTATTGTCTTGATGATAATTTGTATTGTCTCATAGAGCAGCACATTCAATGGTTATTTTTATTATTCCATAGAGCAATATCTTAAATGGATGGGTAGTGGGCTAAGAATAGCAGACCATGAAATGGACATTATCAATCAAGAAAGGAGAAAATATCAACAGATAACATGTGCTGACATAAACCAATATGCAATGAAATACCACATCTGGGAAAACAGTTGAAAAAATGTTCTTAGCCTAATTATGGAGGACCCTGGATATCAAAAGAAGTGTATTTATAATAGTAGCTGTTTTAAGTAGTTACTATGTATTTTAACATTTATTTTTGCAAAAACTGAATTCAGTGAAGTCTAGAATTTCCTTTACATTATAAGCAATAAAATGAAGATGGAATTAAAAGAATTAACTTAATCCAGGTCACATAGCTACCAAGTTCTGTAAATAAAACTATGCCCAAGAAGTCTGATATGTGTGTGTGTGCTCAGTTGTGTCCAACTCTTTGTGACCCCGTGGACTCCAGTCCATCAGATTTCTGTCCATGGGATTTCCCAGGAAAGAATACATTTCCTTCTCCAGGGGATCTTCCAGACCCAGGGATTGAAGCCAAGTCTCCTGGATTAGCAGGCAGATTCTTGACCACTGCACCACCTGGAAAGTCCAAGAAGTCTGATGACAGAGCTTCTATTCTTTTTTTTTTTTTTTTTTTTAGAGCTTCTATTCTTAATCACACAGTACATGGCCATTGCAATGAATTAACTTACCTTGATTCTTTGTTTTTTGTTAATTTTAGACACAATGTCTCCAGCTATTTTATGGGCAAATTATCTTTGGAATTGGTTTTAAATATGTATTATCTATAATTTACAAAAATCCATCTATTCTTGGTTTGTGTTATAGTTCACAATAAATTCTAAATTTAAAAAATATTTAGAATCTATTATTATAATATTTACATTATGTCCCAGGTACGGGGAAGCCTGGTGGGCTGTCGTCTATGGGGTCGCACAGAGTCAGACACAACTGAAGCGACTTAGCAGCAGCAGCAGCATAATATTGGCATTTCTGTCAGTAATTAATAGTATATAATTTTTCTATTTGATGTTACATTAATTATATCATGAAAGGTATAGACCTATATATTAAAAGTTTGTTTCATTAAAGTAATATTTATTATATAAAATATATATATTATTTAATGAATCAAATACTTCACCAGTTATATTTTACAGTATTCAGTTTTCTATATAGAACTTAGTCAAATTAAGTGATTTCTATTTACTTATATTCTTATTTTTCATTAATTTCTAGATTAAGGATTTATATTAGTTGTAAAAACTATTTACTTTAGAAATCCTAGAGTGAAAACAGAAAGTTCATTTTCAACTTAAGTCAGTCTCAGAAGTCAGGAACCTATTCCCTTCCCAGACATAATTCGGTCACCACTTTGGTATGCATCTTTCTAGAAATATTTGTGTGTATCTATAAGTATTCATGCATTTAGTTTTTTTGGTTGTTCAGTTGCTATGTATCCAACTATTTGCAACCCCATGGACCGAAGCAGGACTGGCTCCCCTGTCCTTCTCTATCATCTGGAATTTACTCAAACTCATGTTCATTGCATCCCTGATGCTATCAAAAATCTCATCTATTGCCACCCGCTTCTCCTTTCGCTTTCAGTGTTTCCCAGCATCAAGGTCTCTTACAATGAATTGGTCTTCACATCGGGTGGCAAAGTATTGGAGCTTCAGCATTGGTCCTTCAAATGAATATTCAGGGTTGATTTCCTTTAGGACTGACTGATTTGATCTCCTTGATGTCCAAGGGGCAGACTCTCAAGAGTCTTCTCCAGCAACACAATTCAAAAACATCAATTCTTAGATGTTTAGCCTTCTTTATTTTTCCAGTTCTCACGTTCATACCTGACTACTGGAAAAAAAAAAAAAAAAAACATAGCTTTGTCTATACGGAGCTTTGTTAGTGAAGTAATGTCTCTGCATTTTAATACACTGCCTAGATTGATCATAGATTTCCTTCCAAGGAGAAAGAGTCTTAATTTCATGGCTGCAATCACTGTCCTCAGTGATTTTGGAGCTCAAGAAAATAAAATCTGTCACTGCCTCCACTTTTTTCCCTTCTATTTGCCATAAAGTAATGGGACCAAATGCTGTAATCTTAATTTTCTGAATGTTGAGTTTTAAACCAGCTTTTTCACTCTCCTCTTTTACTCTTATCCAGACTGTCTAAATCCTTTTCACTTTCTGCCACTAGAGTGATATCTTCTGCATATCTGAGGTTGTTGGTATTTTGCCTCACAATATAGATCCCAGTTATGATTCATCCAGCCCAATATTTCACATGTAGTACTCTGCATATAAGTTAAACAAGTAAGATGACAATATACAGATTTTCCATACTCCTTTCCCAATTTCAAACCAGTCAGTTGCTCCATGACCAGTTGTTAAGTTGCTTCTTGACCTACATAGAGGTTTCTTAGGAAGCAGGTAAGGTGGTCTGTTATTCCTATCTCTTTAAGGATTTTCCGCAGTTTGTTGTGACTCCCACAATCAAAGGCTTTAGCATAGGCAATGAAGCAGAAGTAGATATGTTTTTCTAGAATTCTTTTGTTTTTCCTATGATCCAACAGATATTGGCAATTGGATCTCTGGTTCCTCTGCCTCTTCAAAACCCAGCATGTAATCTGGAAGTTCTCAGTTCACATACTGCCGAAGCCAAGGAATTTTGAGCATAACCTTTCTAGCATGTGAAATGAGAGCAATTGTATGGTAGGTGAACATTCTTTGGCAGTGTCCTTTGGGACTGGAATAAAAAGTGAACTATTCCAGTCCTGTGACCACTGATGAGCTTTCCAAATTTACTGACATATTGAGTGCAGAACTTTAACAGCATCATCTTTTGGAATTTGAAATAGCTCAGCTGGAATTCCTTCACCTCAATTAACTTTATTTGTAGTAGTGCTTCCTAAGCTCCATTTAACCTCACACTATAGGATGTCCAGCTCTAGGTGAATGACCATGCAATCCTGGTTACCTGTGTCATTAAGATATTCTTATATAATTCTTCTGTGTTCTTGCCACCTCTTCTTAATCTCTTCTGCTACTGTTAGATCATTAAAGTTTCTGTCATTTTTTGTGCCCATCCTTGCATGAAAAGTCCCCTTAATACCTCCAATTTTCTTCAAGAGATCTCTAGTCTTTCCCATTCTATTGTTTTCCTCTGTGTCTTTGCATTGTTCATTTAAGAAGGCCTTCTTATCTCTCTTTGCTTTTCTCTGGAACTCTGCATTTAGCTAGGCATACTTTCCCCTTTCTCCCTTGCCTTCACCTCTCTTCTTTCCTCAACTATTTGTAAAGCCTCCTCAGACAACCGCTTTGCCTTTTTGCTTTTCTCATTGTTTTGGATGGTTTTGGTCACTGCCTGCTGTACAATGTTACAAACTTCTATACATAGTATTTCAGACACTCTATCAGGTCTAATGTCTAATCTATTTATCACCTCTACTGTGTAATCATAAGTGATTTGATTTAGGTCATACCTGAATGGTCTAGTGGTTTTCAATACTTTTTTCAATTTAAGCCTGAAGTTTGCAATTAAGAGCTCATGATCTGAGCCACAGTCCACTCCAGGTCTTGTTTTTGCTGACTGTACAAAGCTTCTCTGTCTTCAACTGCAAAGAATATAATCATTATGATATTGATATTGACCATTTGGTAATGTCTATGTGTAGAGTCTTCTCTTTTGTTGTTGGAAGAGGGTGTTTGCCATGACCAGCGTGCTTTCTTGGCAAGATTCTGTTAGCCTTTGATGTGCTTCATTTTGTACTCCAAGGTCAAATTTGCCTGTTCCTCCAAGTATCTCTTGACTTCCTACTTTTATATTCCAATTCCCTAAGATGAAAAGGGTATCTTTTGGTGTTAGAAACTGTTGTAGGTCTTCATAGAGTGAGTCAACTTCAGCTTCTTTGATCTCAGTGATTGGGACATAGACTTGGATTACTATAATGTTGAATACACACACACACACACACACACACATATGCATATATATCCACAAGGAGAGAATTTATGTAATTAGGGATGTATTAGATAGACTTTTCAATTCTATTTCCTTTCAACTAATTTATTATAATTAGATATGCAAAATATTTTAAAGAATGTTTCTATATTTTACATTAAAATGTTATTTAACTATTTATTATTGAGAATTTAGGTTGTAACAATATGTATAAAATATTTTCATATATGACATTAAACTTATAAGCATCATTTGGTGAATGTGTATACAATTTAACTTCTAGTAGATATTGTAATCAAATGAACCTCAAGGTAAATGAATTACACTGCCATCAGTCACCATGGTATATCTGTGTGTCATCAAACATTAAAACTGTACCACTGTGATCTCTCATTATTTAAAAAAGTAAACAAATAAGAAAAACAACTAATAAGAAAGGCCTATAATGATTTTAGAAGACATTGTAATACAAACAACTGATTTCAGAATAATATCAATAGTATATAAAGATCTTGAATGAGCTAAGAACACTCAAATAAACTGGTTTTAAAAGAGGCTGATTACATGACAATGCAATTCTGAAAAGAATAAATACAAATACCAATGAATACATGAAAAAACATTCATATTGTAAGAAACTGGAGAAAATTGTAAATGTGTAAATGTGTGTATGTGTGTCTGTATTTTAACTTGCTTTGTGTGCTTTTCCTGTTTACCAAACAAAAGATTTGTGGTCTCAGTTATAGTGTCTTCTCCCATCATTTACTGACTTGTTAACCAGTTTTTAACAAAAACAGCATAAAATACGGATTAAAATACTGATTCAAGAAGTAGTCTAGAAAGCCTTCAAAAATTCATGAAAGTGGGCTGTTACACATAAGCTTTAGGGTAGCTTGAGTGTATTTCCAATGAACGAGTGAGGGGATGAGAAACTGTTGTGTATACTTGTATCCTTAGAAATTTGTCCAGAAATTTTGGAAACCAAGTCAAGAATAAATCATGACTATATTCTTACCAATCAGAAAAAAATAAAGAGATTCAAAAGTGATGCCAACTGAAATGCACCTTTAGAAAAGTTATGAACATTTTTTTAATATATTTTTTGAGGGGGACAGTGCACCTGGTGGCATGTGGGATCTTAAATCCTTGACTTTTTTTCATGCTAGTTTGTAATATCATTGTTGAGTCACAGCAAAAGCAATGAATAGAATATAAAAAATATAACTAGAATAGTTATGTTCATCTGGTGCTGCATTTTTAAGCTTGCCTCTGATTTTTAATTTAACATGTACCTATAATACATACCTATAATTTAAATACATATCCATGTATCTATTTTATCAAATAAAATTCTTCCATTTATGAAGAATCCATTTTTCTATTGATGTTAATATGTTGAAATATATAGATTTTCTATGACTGAATTATAAAATAAAGCCCTATTTGCTCTGCAGCGTATCTTTGAAAATTCTCCTGTCTTCTACTTTATAATATTTTATTTAAGATATTTGCTTCAGTATTCACAAGTGAGATTGTTCTGTACTTTTCAGCTTTGGCATCAATATCATACTGACTGCTAAAGGAATTTCAAAGTGCCTGTTTTCTTGCTGGACTCTGAAACAGTTTAAATAATATTTGGCATTATCTATTTCTTGAAGTTTTCAAAGAACTGACTTTAGAGTTTGATGCCTTTTGGGAAAAGTCATTCTTTGACAACATTTCCAATTATCTACAGAGTAATTGGTCTGTTTGGATTTTTCATCTCTTTCTGCTTACCAATATAGGTGATTAGTAAATAAAACAATTCAGTAATTCAGACTCACTTTATAATACCTTACTATTTATTTAGAAAAAAATAAAAATCCTACTCACACACAAAAAAAATTGGATAAAGCCTAAGAATAAATGTAAGAAAGACTCTGTAGTATATATCTATATCTATATATAAAACTACAAAATATTTATAAGAAAGAACTATATACTCAGACGGAGAAGGCAATGGCATCCCACTCCAGTACTCTTGACTGGAAAATCCCGTGGAAGGAGGAGCCTGGTAGGCTGCAGTCCATGGGGTCGCTAAGAGTCGGACACGACTGAACGACTTCACTTTCACTTTTCACTTTCATGCATTAGAGAAGGAAATGGCAACCCACTCCAGTGTTCTTGCCTGGAGAATCCCAGGGACAGGGGAGCCTGTTGGGCTGGCATCTCTGGGGTCGCACAGAGTTTGACACGACTGAAGCGACTTAACAGCAGCAACAGCAGCATATACTCAGAGGGGAAGCTATACCGTTTATTTTCTGGATGAAAATGTTCAAAGATGTCAATTATTCCAAAAATAGCTCAGTTCAACCCTAAAGGAATTTAAAATATTAAGAATATGTGCAGGATAGCCAATGTAGCATTAAAAAAAAGGAATGGGAAAGATTTGGCCTATACAATATCAAAATGAAACTGGGTCTTCCTAAAACTGAGTTCCTTTACTGAGTTTATGATTAACTTCTCTGTCCAGAACATTATTCCCTTTCTTGTCCAACACACCTGTTTCCCTCAAGATTGAGGAGTATCAAAGAAAAACAAGGACTGGAACCACATACAACCTCCTCTGTCCCTGTCCTTTGAAGTCTCTTAGGCTCCCCTGAGTCTCAAAAGGCTAGTCCAAGTACAAACTAAGGTTAGCTGTTGGGCAGGGAGATGGGTAACTACACACCAGCTAAACAACAGAATCACCAAAACTCCCAGTTTCCTGAAACATACAGAAAAAGATAAAGGTCTGACACACATTCCTAAGTTGTTTTCATAGGAAGTAGATTCCCATCTGATGAAAACTGCTGACCACAAGCATGTAGTCACCAAACCTGTGGAGAGGAGAAAACTGGTGATGCTGAAACTTCATCTTGATGTCAAACAAACAAAGAACCTTGCAAGATCCGTTCAGGTATCCTGCAGCCCCCACACTCATACTGCGTTTAAAAGTCCTTTATCTGAACCAAGAGGTTAAGATAGTTTTTAAGAACTATTTGACCATATTCTAGGTTAGCTGACTTTCTCAAATAAAGTCACTATCTTTTCACTGGACTTACTGTCCTGTCATGCAGTGAGTAGCTGAAATTGAGTTTGGTAACAAAAATATATTCTATGGCAATATTAACTAAAGTAATATTAGATTAACAGATGAATAATCTCATAGGGCAGTAACACAGAATGATATTTAGAAACAATCATATTTTATGAATAAGAAAATATTTTTAACTAGTGGACTTAACAGAAGCAGAAGATATTAAGAAGATGTGGTAAGAATACACAGAATAACTGTACAAAAAAGATCTTAATGACCAAGATAACTACAGTGGTGTGATCACTCACCTAGAACCAGACATCTTGGAGTGCAAAGTCAACTGTGGCCTTAGGAAGCATCATTACAAACAAATTTAGTAGAGGTGATGAAATTCCAGCTGAGGTATTTCAAATTCTAAAACATGATGCTATTAAAGTGTTGCAATCAATATGCCAGCAAATTTGGAAAACTCAGCAGTGGCCACAGGACTGGAAAAGGTCAGTTTTCATCCCAATCCCAAAGAAAGGCAATGCCAAAGAATATTCAAACTATTGCACACTTGTACTCATTTCACATGCTAGCAAAATAATGCTCAAAATTCTCCAAGCTAGGCTTCAACAGAACATGAACCTAGAACATCCAGATGTTCAAGCTGGATTTAGAAAAGGAAGAGAACCAGAGATCAAATTTCCAGCATTCATTAGGTCATAGCAAAAGCAAGAGAATTCCAGGAACGCATCTACTTCTGCTTCATTGACTATGCTAAAGCCTTTGACTGTGTGGATCACAACAAACTGAAAAATTCATAAAAAGATAAAAATACCAGACCACCTTACCTGCCTCCTGAGAAACCTGTATATAGGTCAAGAAGCAATAGTTATAACTGGACATGGAACACAGACTGTTTCAAAATTGGAAAAGGAATACACTAAGACTGTACATTGTCAGCCTGTTTATTTAACCTATGTGCAGAATACATCATGACAAATGCCAGGCTGGATGAATCACAAGTTGAAATAAAGATTGCCAAGAGAAATATCAATAACCTCAGAAATGCATACAACATCACACTCATGGCTTAAAGTGAAGAGGAATGAAACAATCCCTTGATGAAAGAGATAGAGGAGAGTGAAAAAGCTGGCTTAAAACTCAACATTTAAAAAACTAACATCATGGCATCTGGTCTCATCACTTCATAGCAAATAGATGGGGAAACAATGGAAACAGTGACAGACTTTGTTTTCTTAGGCTCCAAAATCACTGCAGATGGTGACTTCAACCATGAAATTAAGACACTTAGTCCTTGGAAGAAATGTTATGACTAACCTAGACAGCATACTAAAAAGCAGAGACATCACTTTGCCAACAAAGGTTCATCTAGTCAAGGCTATGGTTTTTCCAGTAGTCGTGTGTGGATGTGAGAGTTGGACTATAAAGAAACCTGAGCACCAAAGAATTGATGCTTTTGGACTGTGGTGTTGGAGAAGACTCCTGAGAGTCCTTTGGACTGAAAGGAGATCCAACCAGTCCAACTCGATAGACCTGAGTTTGAGCAAGCTCCAGGAGATGGTGAAGGACAGGGAAGGCTGGAGTGCTGCAGTCCATGAGGTTGCAAAGATATGGACAAAACTGAGTTACTAAAAATAACAACTAATGGATACTAGATATTCAGCTCATTAAAGATATTTGCTTAAATATGTGTATATTAGAAAATAGATAATATGTCTTTCAAAAATCAATAATCATATTACTTGAAAAGTGGGGTAGATAACCACAGAAATATATTATTTAGTTTTTAAATTCATTGTACCCACTATAGAATATGCATCAGCCAACAAATCTTGGACACTTACCAGTCAGAGAGAGGGAATAGAGAATCAGATACAGTCACAACCACTAGAGAAGATGCATAATAGGGAAGAACAAATCTGACTGTATACTGAATCTGTTTTGTTTACCTTAATCTTTATATTCTATTGTTTTTGCTAAAAGTTAATCACTAGAGAGATATTTCATAAAACTAAAAGTTATATGACTCATCTGGAACCCTGTCTCTCATGTCTGAGTATGAGCTAAAATATCTTGTTTAGCCCAAAGGAAACATCCTGAGCAACCGATTTGTGAACAGTAACAAGAAAGAATTTAACACATCCCCTCTGAGTCTGGCCAGAACCAGGGAATATTTGCAACAACTTGTCTCCTTTTATCTCCTTCATAGGTCGCAACCTTTTCATGGCGAAGGGGCTTGTGTAACTCAGTGAAACTCTGAGCGATGCCATGAAGGGCCACCCAGGATGGAGGACTCACAGTGAAGAGTTCTGAAAAAACATGGTCCTTTAGAGGAGGAAATGGAAATCAACTGCAGTATTTTTACTTGGAGAACCCCATGGGCATTAAGAAAAGGGAAAAAAGATGACACTGGAAGATGAACCCCCAAGGTTGGGAGGTGTACAATATGTTACTGAGGAACAGTGGATGGCAATTATTAATAGCTCCAGAAAGAATGAAGTGGCTGAGCCAAAGCAGAAATGATGCTCAGTTGTAGATGTGCCTGGTGGTGAAAGTAAAGTGATGCTGTAAAGAAAAATATTGCATAGAAACCTGGAGTTTTAAGGTCCATGAATCAAGGTAAATTGAGTGTGATAAACAGGAGATGGCAAGATTGAACATTGACATCTTAGGAATCAGTGAACTAAAATGGGCAGGAATAGTAAATGACCATTATATCTAATTCTATGGGCAAGAATACATTAGAATAAAAATAATAGGCCTCATAGTCAACAAAAGACTGCAAAATGTAGTGCTTAGATGCAAACTCAAAAATGACAGAATGGTTTCAATTTATTTTTAAGGCAAACCATTCAACATCACAGTAATCCAAGTCTATGCCCCAAGCACTTATGGTAAAGAAGCTTAAGTTGACCAATTCTTTGGAGACCTACAACAGCTTCTAGAACTATCAATGTAAAAAAGTGTCCTTTTCATCATAGGGGATTATAATGCAAAAGTAGGAAGTCAAGACATACCTTAAGTAACAGCAAGTTTGGCCTTAGAGTACAAAATGAAATAGGACAGATGCTAATAGGGTTTTGAAAAGAGAACATGTTGGTCATAGCAAACACCCTTTTCCAAACACCCATGAGAAAGCTTTACACATGGACATTACCAGGTGGTCAATACTGAAATCAGATTGACTATATTTTTGCAGCTGAAGATGGAGAAGCACTATACAGTTAATGAAACAAGACCTGGAGCTGACTGTGGCTCAGATCATGAGCTCCTTATTGCAAAATTCAGGCTTAAATTGAAGAAAGGTGGGAAAACCACAAGGCCATTCAGTTATGACCTAAATCAAATCCCTTATGATTATACAGTGGAAGTGACAAATAGATTTAAGATTTTAGATCTTGTAGATGGAGTGCCTGAAGAACTATGGACACAAGTTTGTGAAATTGTACATAAGGCAATAAACAAAACTATCCCAAAGAATAAGAAATGCAAGAAGGCAAAATGGTAATCGAAGAGGCTTTACAAATATTTAAGAAAGAAGGGAAGCAAAACACAAGCAGAAAGAGTAAGACATACACAACTGGGCTTCTCCAATGGCTCAGCAGGTAACGAATCCACCTTCAGTGTAGGAGCTATAGGAGATGCAGCTTTGAGCTGTATACCCTGGAGAAGGAAACGACAACCCATTCCACTATTCTTACCTGAAAAATACCTTGGACAGATGATCCTGGCAGGGACATTCCAAAGAGTAGCAAAGAGTCAGACATGACTGAACCACTAAACATAGCATAAAACATAACATAAAACATATCCAACTGAATTCAGAGTTCCAGAAAAAAGCAAGGAAAGATTAGAAGGTTTTCATTTAAAAAAAAAAATAATATATGTATTTTTGCCAGTGTTGGATCTTCATTGCTTCATGGGCTTTTCTCTAATTGCAGCAAGCAGGGGCTATTCTCGAGTTGCAGTGCATGGCCTTCTCACTGCAGTGGCTTCTTTGTTCTCTTGTTGCAGAGCATGAGCTCTAGGGCACACGGCTTTAGTAGCTGTGGGACATCGGCAGTGTAGTTAAAACTCCTGGGTTGTAGACCACAGGAGTTGTGCTCTACAATAGTTGTGGTGCCCAAGCTTAGTTGCTCTATGGCATGTGAAATCTTCATGGATTAGGGATGGCAGTTATGCTCTATTGTATTAGCATGCAGATTCTTTACCACTTAGCCACCAGGGAAGCCCCAAGAAGGTCTTTTTAAATGAACAATGCAAAGAAGTAGAAGAAAACAACAGAATGGGAAAGATAGAAATATCCTCAAGAAAACTGGAGAAGTAAGGGAAAACTTAATGCAAGGAGAGACATGATAAAGGACAGAAAGAGAAAAGCCGTAACAGAAGTAGAAGAGGTTAAGAAGAGGTGGCAAGAACATACAGAACTATACTAAAAGAAAAAAAAAGTAACGACAATGGTATGGTTACTCACCTAGAGCCAAACATCCTGGAGTGTGAAGTTAAGTGGGCCTTAAGATCCACTACCAATAACAAAGCTAGTGGTGGTCACAGAATTCCAGCTCAGCTATTTCAAATCCTAAAAGATGATGCTGTGAAAGGGCTGCAGTCAATATTGCAGCCAATCTAGAAAACTCAGCAGTGGTCACAGGACTGGAAAAGGTCAGTTTTCATTCCAATAACAAAGAAAGGCAACACAAAAGAATGTTCAAAGTACCGCACAATTGCACTCGTCTCACATGCTAGCAAAGTAACGCTCAAAATTCTCCAACCGAGGCTTTAACAGTACGTGAATCATGAACCTTATACTCCAGAAGTTTAAGCTGGATTGAGAAAAGGCAAAGGAACTAGAGATCAAATTACCAACATCCTCTGGATCATTGAAAACTCAAGAGATTTCCAGAAAAACATTTACTTTTGCTTTATTGACTACACCAAAGCCTTTGACTGTGCTTATCACAACAAACTGTGGAAAATTGTGAAAGAGATGGGAATACCAGACCACCTGACCTGCCTCCTGAGAAATCTATGCAGGTCAGGAAGCAATAGTTAGAACTGGACATGGAAAAACAGACTGGTTCCAAATCAGGAAAGGAGTATGCCAATGCTGGATATTGTCACCCTGCTTATTTAACTTATATCAGAGTACATCATGTGAAATGCCAGGCTGGAAGAAGCACAAGCTGGAATCACAATTGCCAGTAGAAGTATCAAAAACCATAGATATGCATATGATACCACACAAAGAACTCTAGAGCCTCTTGACCAAAGTTAAAGAGGAGAGTGAAAAAGTTGGCTTATAACTTAACACTCAGCAAACAAAGATCATGGCATCCGGTCTTATCACTTCATGGCAAATAGATGGGGAAACAATGGAAACAGTGACAGACTTTATTTTGTGGGGGCTCCAAAATCACTGCAGATGGTAACTTCAGCCATGAAATTAAAAGATGCTTGCTCCTTGGGAGAAAAGCAATGAGCAACCTAGACAGCATATTGAAAAGCAGAGACATTACCAACAAATGTCTGTCTAGTCAAAGTTATGGTTTTTCCAGCAGTCATGTTTGGATGTGACATTTAAGTACTGAAGAATAAATGCTTTTGAACTGTGGTGTTGGAGAAGACTTTTGAGAGTGCCTTGAACTGTAAGGAGAGCCAACCCGTCAATCCTAAAGGAAATCAGTCCTGAATATTCATTGGAAGGACTGATGCTAAAGCTGAAACTCCAATGCTTTGGCCACCTGAGGCGAAGAACCAACTCAATTGGAAAAGACCCTGATGCTGGGAAAGATTGAAGGCAGGGGGAGAAGGGGACAACAGAGGATGAGATGGTTGGATGGCTTCACCAATGCGATGGACATGAGTTTGAATATGATCTGGGAACTGGTGATGGTCAGGGAAGCCTGGAGTGCTGCAGTCCATGGGGTCACAAACAGTCGGACACGACTGAGTGACTGAACTGAAATAACAAACAGATAAAAACATTTTGATCTACATTTCATTATTTTTTCTAATCTTCAGAAAGTATATCTCATATCTAAACATAATTTAAATGTTGTTATATGTTGCAGATTACATTTCAAATAATTAAAAAATCAGTAGATAAATTTTGTTGTTAGGATCCATAAATATAAGGTATACATTTTATTATTATTTTCAAGATATATATTTGGCAAAACTAATACAATTATGTAAAGTTTAAAAATAAAATAAAATTTAAAAAAATAAAATAAAATTTATAGTCATGAAAAGCAATATAAAAAACTATGTATATTCTGAATTTTTTGGAGAATCTAAAACTAGAAAGACAACATTTCTGAATTTAATTTTAAATATTACTCTGTGTTATATATTAAGCATCATCCCTTATTAAGATACAGATATCAATTAAACCCAAGTGAGTTTTCTGATGGGATGCATGATAAAAGTCAATATTATTTGAAACCCATTTTCAATTACTTGATTATGTTCAGTGGTTTTTGTTCATCGTTCTAAAGATTTGGTAATGATTTTTTTTCATGTTTTTAAAAAAGAATTTTAATATGATTTTTGAAGGCAGAAATAAAGCTAAGAATTGCAGTCTCATCTGGCATCATGATAGGAATTAGTGGGAGGTAATGAAAGATATCTATGACCTGCGTCACCCAGCCCTGCATGAATGGAAATGTACAGAGCAAGAAAATTATGGACAGATTTTTTTCTCTAGTTATTAGATGTATAAAATCCTAGGAGGAGTGTATGGTTTTAGTGATTATGATTTAAAATGAAAATTTTCTTTTGCAAGAAACATAGTTGGTAATACAGTGCATTTCACCAAATTCTATTTAATAATATGAATCATAGGAAACAGACTGTTTTTTTAATTTGGAGAAAGCAAGGAATATATTAAATGGTATGCCTATATGTGAAATCTCATGTTTATGCATCTCAGTGTATCAAAAACAATTTAGCATAGCTAGCACAACTTGTTCTGACAAAGTCACCAGTTCCAAATTAAGTGCATGTGAAATTTTTATTGACACAGAAAAACCGTTCAAAGATAAAAGTGTTCAGTGATGAAATGTCTACTCATATACATTAATAAATAAACCCATGCTATGAAACAGTAATATTATTTTACAAATATTGGAAATGCAGAGGCAGATGCAGTATAGGGAGATTTTAAAACACATTTGATGATATGCATTTTTTAAAGAATATCTGTGAATTTTTAAATAAACTATTTGTCATGCTAAAGTAAAAACATGATAGAAAATGTCTTAAGGGAAGTAAAAATGTGAACTGAAATAAAGTAGTATTTTTCAGCATTCTAAAATTTGTGATTATTTTGATTTCTGGGCTCATTGAAAATGATTTTTTTAATGTATTTTTTTTCTTAAAAAAAGACCCAAAAGTTTCATATGCCTCACACCTCATGAAAGCTGTGTCTCTGCCTCAAAATATCAGTAGATTTCTTTTTTTTTTTTATATTTTTTAAATTTTATTTTATTTTTAAACTTTACAAAATTGTATTAGTTTTGCCAAATATCAAAATGAATCCGTCACAGGTATACATGTGTTCCCCATCCTGAACCCTCCTCCCTCCTCCTTCCCCATACCATCCCTCTGGGTCGTCCCAGTGCACTAGCCCCAAGCATCCAGTATCGTGCATTGAACCTGGACTGGCAACTCATTTCATACATGATATTTTACATGTTTCAATGCCATTCTCCCAAATCTTCCCACCCTCTCCCTCTCCCACAGAGTCCATAAGACTGTTCTATACATCAGTGTCTCTTTTGCTGTCTCGTACACAGGGTTATTGTTACCATCTTTCTAAATTCCATATATATGCATTAGTATACTGTATTGGTGTTTTTCTTTCTGGCTTACCTCACTCTGTATAATAGGCTCCAGTTTCATCCACCTCATTAGAACTGATTCAAATGTATTCTTTTTAAGGGCTGAGTAATACTCCATTGTGTATATGTACCACTGCTTTCTTATCCATTCATCTGCTGATGGACATCTAGGTTGCTTCCATGTCCTGGCTATTATAAACAGTGCTGCGATGAACATTGGGGTACACGTGTCTCTTTCCCTTCTGGTTTCCTCAGTGTGTATGCCCAGCAGTGGGATTGCTGGATCATAAGGCAGTTCTATTTCCAGTTTTTTAAGGAATCTCCACACTGTTCTCCAGAGTGGCTGTACTAGTTTGCATTCCCACCATCAGTGTAAGAGGGTTCCCTTTTCTCCACACCCTTTCTAGCATTTACTACTTGTAGACTTTTGGATCGCAGCCATTCTGACTGGTGTGAAATGGTACCTCATAGTGGTTTTGATTTGCATTTCTCTGATAATGAGTAATGTTGAACATCTTTTCATGTGTTTGTTAGCCATCTGTATGTCTTCTTTGGAGAAATGTCTATTTAGTTCTTTGGCCCATTTTTTGATTGGGTCATTTATTTTTCTGGAGTTGAGCTGTAGGAGTTGCTTATATATTCTCGAGATTAGTTGTTTGTCAGTTGCTTCATTTGCTATTATCTTCTCCCATTCTGAAGGCTGCCTTTTCACCTTGCTAATAGTTTCCTTTGATGTGCAGAAGCTTTTAAGGTTAATTAGATCCCATTTGTTTATTTTTGCTTTTATTTCCAATATTCTGGGAGGTGGGTCATAGAGGATCCTGCTGTGATGTATGTCAGAGAGTGTTTTGCCTATGTTCTCCTCTAGGAGTTTCATAATTTCTGGTCTTAAGTTTAGATCTTTAATCCATTTTGAGTTTATTTTTGTGTATGGTGTTAGAAAGTGTTCTAGTTTCATTCTTTTACAAGTGGTTGACCAGATTTCCCAGCACCACTTGTTAAAGAGATTGTCTTTAATGCATTGTATATTCTTGCCTCCTTTGTCAAAGATAAGGTGTCCATATGTGCGTGGATCTATCTCTGGGCTTTCAATTTTGTTCCGTTGATCTATATTTCTGTCTTTGTGCCAGTACCATACTGTCTTGATAACTGTGGCTTTGTAGTAGAGCCTGAAGTCAGGTAGGTTGATTCCTCCAGTTCCATTCTTCTTTCTCAAGATCGCTTTGGCTATTCGAGGTTTTTTGTATTTCCATACAAATTGTGAAATTATTTGTTCTAGCTCTGTGAAGAATACTGTTGGTAGCTTGATAGGGACTGCATTGAATCTATAAATCCCTATCAAGCTACCAACGGTACATTTCTTAAAAAAATTGCAGTTTAATTACTCCAGTATATCATTTAGAAACTGATCATCTTACTCTTTTGGAGTGCAAGGAGATCCAATCAGTCAATCGTAAAGGATATCAGTTCTGAATATTCATTGGAAAGACCGATGCTGAGGCTGAAACTCCAATACTTTGGCCACCTGATGTGAAGAACTGACTCACGGGAAAAGACCCTGATGTTGGGAAAGATTGAAGGCAGAGGAAGCGGTTACAATAGAGGATGAGATGGTTGAATGACATCATCAACTCAATGGTTATGAGCTGGAAAACTCCGGGAGCTGGTGATGGTCAGGGAGGCCCTGCCTGCTGCAGTCCATGGGGTGACAAAAAGTAGGACATGACTGAGCCACTGAACTGATCTGAACTGATCCCAACTGGATTGAGAAGTTGATTTGTGAACCAGCTTCCCAATTATCCATGGTTTGGCAAATTGAATAAAGTTTGTGCCATTCCAATCTTAGCATCAGTTTTATTATTAATAGTGTGAATTTGATCAGAAAAAGAATCTCCCTGGGTAGGACACCAGTATACCAATTCTATAAAGCATATGCCCAGGAGATTTTGAAATTTGACTGCTTCTTGTCCTAATGTAAGCATTCAGAGCAACTGCCTAATATTCTAGAAACTAAAGATACTTATTGAACACTTATCCTAAAATACTGGGAAGTCTGCCTGCAATGCAGAAGCTTCTGCAGACCCCGGTTCAACCCCTTGGTGGGGAAGATCCCCTGAAGAAGTGAATGCTTATCCACTCCAGTAATCTCACCTGGAGAATTCCATGGACTGAGAAGCCTTGCAGGCTAAGTTCATGGGGGTGCAAAGAGTCAGACTGAGCAACTGAACTGAACGGACTCTGAGATAACATAGTTTAATCAAATATTGGAGAAGAGTAGAGAAATAAAATCAGAAAGATTGAAGAGATGAAGTCAAAGCAAAAATAATGTCCAGTAGTGGATGCAACTCGTGATGGAAGTAAAGTTCAATGCTATAAAGAACAATATTGCATACAAACCTGGAATGTTAGGTCCATGAATCAAGCCTACCTGGAAGTGGTCAAACAGGAGATGGCAAGAGTAAACATCAACATTTTAGGAATCAGTGAACTAAAATAGACTTGAATGGCCAAATTAAACTCAGATGACCATTATATCTACTACTTTGGGCAAGAATCACTTAGAGAAATGCAGTACCCATCACAGTCAACAAAAGAGTCCACAGTGCAGTGTCTGGATGCAACCTCAACAATAACAGAATGATCTCTGTTCATTTCCAAGGCAAATTATTCAATACCAGAGTAATCCAAGTCTATGCCCCAAACAGTAATACTGAAGAAGCTGAGGTAGAATAGTTCTGTAAAGACCTACAAGACCTTCTAGAACTAACACTCAAAAAAGATGTCCTTTTCATTATATGGAACTGGAATGCAAAAGTGGAAATTCAAGAGATACCTGACATAACAGGCAAATTTGGCCTTGGACTACAAAATGAAGCAGGTCAAAGGCTAACAAAGTTTTTACAAGAGAAGACACTGCTCATAGCAAACACCCTCTTCCAACAACACAAGAAAAGTCTGTACAGATGGTTCATACTGAAATCAGATTGATTATATTCTTTGCAGTCAAAGATGGAAAAGCTCTATACAGTCAGCAAAAACAAGACTGGGAGCTGATTGTGTCTCAGATCATGAACACCTTATTGTCAATTCAGACTTAAATTGAAGAAAGTAGGGAAAACCACTAGACCATTCAGGTATGACCTAAATTAAATCTCTTATGATCATACAGTGGAAGTGGCAAATAGACTCAAGGGATTAGATCTGATAAAGAGAGTGCCTGAACAAATATGGATGGAGGTTTGTGACATTGTACAGGAGACAGGGATCAAGACGATCCCCAAGAAAAAGAAAGGCAGACAGGCAAAATGGTTGTCTGAGGAAGCCTTACAAATAGCTGAGGAAAGAAGAGAAGTGAAAGGCAAAGGAAAAAAGGAAAGATACATCCATTTGAATGAAGAGTTCCAAAGAATAGCAAGGAGAGAAAATAAAGCCTTCCTCAGTGATCAATGCAAAAAAAAAAAAAAAAGAGGAAAACAATAGAATGGGAAAGACTAGAGATTTCTTCAAGAAAATTACTGATACGAAGGGGAGATTTCAGGCAAAGATGGGCACGGTAAAGGACAGAAATGGTATGGACCTAACAGAAGCAGAAGATATTAAGAAGAGGTGGCAAGAATACACAGAAGAACTGTACAAAAAAAAGATCTTCCTGACCCAGATGGCCAAAATCATGTGATCACTCACCTACAGCCAGACATCCTGGAATGTGAAGTCAAGTGGGCCTTAGGAAGCATCACTATGAACAAAGCTAGTAGAGGTGATGGAATTCCAGTTGAGCTATTTCGAATCCTAAAAGATGATTCTTTTAAAGTGTTGCACTCTATATGTCAGCAAATTTGAAAAACTCAGCAGTGGCCACAGGACTGGAAAAGGCCAGTTTTCATTCCAATCCCAAGGAGAGGCATTGCCAAAGAATGTTCAAACTATCGCACACTTGCCCTCATCTCACACACTAGCCAAGTAATGCTCAAAATTCTACAAGCCAGGTTTCAACATTTGGTGAACCATGAACTTTCAGATGTTCACAGTGGATTTAGAAAAGGCAGAGGAACAAGAGATCAAATTGCCAACATCCTCTGAATTATTGAAAAAGCAAGAAAGTTCCAGAAATACATATATTCTGCTTTATTGACTATGCCAAAGTCTTTGAATGTGGGGATCACCAGGAACTGTGGAAAATTCTTAAACAAATTTGAATACCAGACCCCCTGACCTGCCTCCTGAGAAATCTGTGGGCAGGTCAAGAAGCAACAGTTAGAACTGGACTTGGAACAACAGACTGGTTCCAAATAGGGAAAGGAGTATGTCAAGTTTGTATACTGTCACCTCGTTTATTTAACTTATATGAAGAATATATAATTTGAAGTGCCAGGCTGGATGCAACACAGGTGGGAATCAAGAATGGTGGGAGAAATATCAATAACCTCAGATATGCAGGTGATATCACCTTTATGGCAGAAAGCAGAAGAACTAAAGTGCTTCTTGATGAAAGTGAAAAAGGAGAGTGAAAAAAGTGGGCTTAAAATTTAACATTCAGAAAACTAAGATCATGGCATCTGCTCCTATTACTTCATGGCAAATAGATGTGGAAACAATGAAAACACTGAAAGTCTTTATTTTGGGGGGCTCCGAAATCACTGCAGATGGTGACTGCAGCCATGAAATTAAAAGAGAATTGCCCCTTGGAAGAAAAGCTATGAACAACCTAGACAGCATATTAAAAAGCAGAGACATTACTTTGCCAACAAATGTCCATCTATTCAAAACTATGGTTTTTCCAGTAGTCATGTATGAATGAGAGAGTTGTATTATAAAGAAAGCTAAGGACTGAATAATTGATGCTTTTGAACTGTGGTGTTGGAGAAGACTCTTGAGAATCCCTTGGACTGCAAGGAGATCTAACCTGTAAATTGTAAAGGAAATCAGTCCTGAATATTCATTGGAAGGACTGATGCTGCAGCTGAAACTGCAATACTTTGGCCATCTGATGCAAAGAACTGACTCATTGGAAAAGATCCTGATGCTGGGAAAGATTGAAGGCAGGAGGAGAAAAGGATGACAGAGGATGAGATGGTTGGATTGCATCACTGACTCGATTTACATGTGATTGAGGAAGTTCCGGGAGTTTATGATGGACAGGGAGTCCTGCTGTGCTGCAATCCATGGGGTCACAAAGAGTCAGACATGACTGAGTGACTGAACTTGACTGAACTGAATCAAATGATAGACATTATTTGAAATTTTTTGAGATTAATTTCATACCCTTATATATATTTACTATTTTCTATTTGTATAAAAAATAATCTATATTCTATAAGGAAAGATGGATATTAAAAATTGAAGTTTTATTCTTCCCACACAAAATAGGAGAAATTACTCTCCTTCCCTCCTTTTTAGTTAGAGCACTTATTTAGAAAACTTGTAATTCAAAGTACTTTCTTCTCTCCTGGAAACGTGTATAAATAGTTTGGAAAACTAGATAGGCTTTTTATCAGCTTTCAGACCCAGGGATGCTTTTTTCTGGAACTCAGGAAGCATCTCATTGAAATGTAAATATCCAGGGACAGAGCACCCAGATTCTTCCCTTCTATTGGTGACTAGGAGCATTGTAAAAATACCTCCTTTCGATGAGATGCTTGTTTCTTCTCTGGATAGAGTCAATTAACTAATACAAGTGGTCACCCAAGTTACCAGGTGAATTTTGAATAAACTACATGTGAGAAATGGAGCTATCAAGTTCTCATACTTGAGAATTAGTTATTACTTACTAGGAAACAGCTGCTTCCCTGGTGGCTCAGACAATAAAGCATCTGCCAACAATGCAGGAGACCAGGGTTCAATCCCTGGGTCTTGGAAAGATCTCCTGGAGAAGGAAATGGCAACCCACTCCAGTATTGTTGTCTGGAAAATCCCATGGATGGAGGAACCTGGTAGGCTACAGTCATGGGATCGCAGAGTCGGACACGACTGAGCAACCTCACTCACTCACTATTGGGAAACATGTCTATGATGGGTTGTATGTGCTTGGCTATACGAAAGGATACAATTTCTTTCTGCCTTTGCAAAGTCTGAGAAGATTTCCTATGACATGCATCATATTTTATTTTAAAGCTTATTTAATAATAAGAGTCTTTTCTTTCTTTCCTATTTTGTGAAGAGGATTTCTGGTTTAGGAGGAGATTTTGCTTTTGGTTATATTTCTCCACAATGCTTAAGAAAAAAGTCTTCTCTGTCAGATTTTTTTTTTTTTTTTTAATTTATGATGTTATCTGCTGCTTCTGCTGCTGCTGCTGCTGCTAAGTTGCTTCAGTCGTGTCCGACTCTATGCGATCCCATAGACGGCAACCCACCAGGCTCCCCGGTCCCTGGGATTCTCCGGGCAAGAACACTGGAGTGGGTTGCCATTTCCTTCTCCACTGCATGAAAGTGAAAAGCCAAAGTGAAGTCGTTCAGTCGTGTCTGACTCTTAGCGACCCCATGGACTGCAGCCTACCAGGCTCCTCCACCCATGCGATTTTCCAGGCAAGAGTACTGGAGTGGGTTGCCATTGCCTTCTCTGATGATGTTATCTACCTAACTTTAAAATTTGTATTTGCATTGCTTAGGTTTTTAATATCACCATTTATTTTTCATCAGTGGATCTTAGTTTCTGAATTGGATAAACCAAAATATTCTGCTATAAATGTTGATATACGTATTGTAGGGAAGGAAAACTTAGGTTCTTTTGGCTCGTTTATTAATTAAATTATGAGACAGATTAGAAGGAGAGGGGGGAAAAAAAAGCAAATTTAATTACATACATACAGAAGTCCCATAAGAATATGAAATCCAAGGGCAATTCGGGCAGTTAAGCCTTCCATACCATCCTGAGCTGAGGAATGGTACAGCAGCCCAGGGCTTCAAAGGTAGAAGGGTCATTTAGAGGAAAATAAGAAGAACAGATGCTTCATAATTAAATGTGTGCCCTGTCATACATATAGGTCATTCAAATAAAAATTGTTTCTGGTAATAACTCTCTCTCTTAGACAGGCCTCCTATCTAAATTCTTTCAGACAGTTGAAGGAAAGTTAAAAAGCTCTTACTGAGTATTTTGGGTCTCCATTATATTCAGCTCAGAAAAATCCACACATCAAAGTGGCATATCTTGGGGAGGCTCATTCTGAACCCTACAATATTTCTTCAATTTTTTAAGTTGTTACATTTATGTTATGATACTATATTTTTAGTTATATACATATGTATAATGGTAATGTCATGCGAGTGTATGTTCCTCGGTTTTTTGTCTCGTCACAACAAAGATTTGGAGCAACGGACATTAAAGCCCTCAGCGAATCACAGCTCTCGGGTCTTGGACAAACCGTGTTACAGCTCTTAGGCAAATCAGTGTTACAGCTCCATTTTATTTAAAAGATAGCAGGAGAATCCAAGACTCGAAGAGAAGGGAGTGGAGAAGTGCATGGGGAGGGAGAGAGAGAGAGAGAAAGAGAGAGAGAGCGCGCGCGTGCACATGCACGGGGGAGAGAGAGTCCGAAAGCGCTTTGGCTCCTCCTTTTATATGTTTTTTCTTCCACCTGGGCCTGCCCTAAGCAAATTGGGCTTAGCCAGGAGTGCTGTTTGTTCTGCCTGAAGTTTTCACTCTGGTCCTCGGACCTTCCTTTGACCTTCCTTGTCTTTTAGCCACCGCCATTTTGGACTCCTTTTCCCTATTCTACCCCTCAAGAGATGGGAGGCCCAATTCTTTGGGAATAGGGGCATCGAGGTCTTTCTGGCTACTTCCTGCTGAACTGGGGCGGCAAGGGGTATTGGGCCTCCCCCTCTTGCTAGTCTCAATCCTGAGTCCTTATAGAGGTGTCCAAGGGTGTGTGATATTTTCCATGGTCAGCTGTAGTTTTATATCTTTGTGGAACTGGCACTGCATGTTGTAGCTGGTTGACCTGGGCAGAGACAAAACAGGTTAGACAATTCATAGTACATGGAATAATCATAGGCATCATCAATATAGCATAACAAGGACTAGTAGGGACATTGGTCAATTTTAAATTCACATCGCCAGGTTGGCTCAAGTCCCTCCTTGTTCAGGGATCAGAAGATCTATCTCCTGTCTATTTTGGAGTACAGTCTCTATCAAGCTGTGTTGCCTCTTTAGAGTTATCTTGAGAAATCTTAGCCCCAGAAACCAGACCTCCCTGGGATGGAAGGAGGCTTTACCAATAGCTCTCCTCCGCACCCGCATTGCCCCTAAGGAACAGGTTGGTCTTAGTCCTTATGAGATGCTATATGGGAGACCTTTTGTTTATAGTCAATAACCTCTTCCTAGATCCAGAGGTTCAGACCCTCCAGTCTTATACCATGGCCATTGGGCGATTCCAACAGGATATACGCTTGTGGGGTATGAAACAGGACCCAGAAGATTCTAAAGAGTCACCACTATATGCTCCAGGAACTCAAGTCCTAATTAAAGTCTGGAAAGATGGGTCCCCAAAGGCTCAACTCCAGCCCACATAGAAGGGCCCCTACCCTGTAATACTTTCTACCCCCATAGCAGTCAAGGTACCAGGACATGACTCCTGGATTCACTACTCACGAGTCAAGCCATGGAAGAAAACAGAAGAGGACACTCAATACACCTGTGAGCCCCTGGGAGCTCTCAGATACCTATTCAGAACTACCAATGAGTGTCATTCTAATAAACACCCCCAAAATCTGGTTTCTGGTGATAAGATTTCTCAGGATAACTCTAAGAAGCCAACACAGCTTGACAGAGACTGTACTCCAAAACAGACAGGAGATAGATCTTCTGATCCCTGAACAAGGAGGGACTTGAGCCAACCTGGCAATGTGAATTTAAAATTGACCAATGTCCCTACTAGTCCTTGTTATGCTATATTGATGATGCCTATGATTATTCCATGTACTATGAATTGTCTAACCTGTTTTGTCTCTGCCCAGGTCAACCAGCTACAACATGCAGTGCCAGTTCCACAAAGATATAAAACTACAGCTGACCATGGAAAATATCACACACCCTTGGACACCACTATAAGGACTCAGGATTGAGACTAGCAAGAGGGGGAGGCCCAATACCCCTTGCCGCCCCAGTTCAGCAGGAAGTAGCCAGAAAGACCTCGATGCCCCTATTCCCAAAGAATTGGGCCTCCCATCTCTTGAGGGGTAGAATAGGGAAAAGGAGTCCAAAATGGCGGTGGCTAAAAGACAAGGAAGGTCAAAGGAAGGTCCGAGGACCAGAGTGAAAACTTCAGGCAGAACAAACAGCACTCCTGGCTAAGCCCAATTTGCTTAGGGCAGGCCCAGGTGGAAGAAAAAACATATAAAAGGAGGAGCCAAAGCGCTTTCTCTCGGACTCTCTCTCCCGCGTGCATGCGCGCACGCTCTCTCTCTCTCTTTCTCCCTCTCTTTCTCCCTCCCCATGCATTTCTCCACTCCCTTCTCTTCGAGTCTTGGATTCTCCTGCTATCTTTTAAATAAAATGGAGCTGTAACACTGATTTGCCTAAGAGCTGTAACACGGTTTGTCCAAGACCTGAGAGCTGTGATGCACGGAGGGCTTTAATGTCCATTGCTCCAAATCTTTGTTGTGACGAGACAAAGAACCGAGGAACATACACTCGCGTGACAGTTAGTAGTCTTTTTCTATTCTTTATTTTACCATACATGACTATTTTCTTTTTCCCTTAAATCATATATATATATATATATATACATTTACATATATATATATATATATATATATATATACACACACATATGATGCTGATATTGATTCCCAAGAAAGTTTTTAGTTCACAAATATCTCATATTTTCATTAAAGTTATTTTACCTGTTACAGTTTATTTTTGGTTTGTTCATTGCTTTAACTTTTTTGTTTACAGAGCATATTTTGAAAGTCATATAATACCATATGAGATTAAGAGTGGTAAATTAAACTCATTTATATTAATTGAACATCTATTTAATTAGGATTATAATTTTAATTTCATCATTCTTATTTTTGTTCTACTATACTATCATTTTTTCTTTGATATTTCTATTTTTCACCTTTCCAACTTTTTGCCATAGTGTTATCTTCTGCATGCTTAAAATATATTCATAATAAATTTCTTATAAAATAAAACTCTTAAGTGAAGATCCAAGTCATTATTTATAACTGGTATTCATGCTACCAAACTCAGGTTTGGCTGCATACCACTTGAAACCCAATGCTAGAAAGGCACATGTTGGTAGAAAAGAAATGTTGCTTTATTTAGGGTGCCACTAACCTGGGGAGTTGGAGAACGCAGTAGCACCCCACTCCAGTACTCTTGCCTGGAAAATCCCATGGGTGGAGGAGCCTGGTGGGCTGCAGTCCACTGGGGTTGTGGACATGACTGAGCGACTTCACTTTATTTTTTCACTTTCATGCATTGGAGAAGGCAATGGCAACCCACTCCAGTGTTCTTGCCTGGAGAATCCCAGGGACAGGGGAGCCTGGTGGGCTACCATCTATGCGGTCGCACAGAGTCAGACACGACTGAAGAGACTTAGCAGCAGCAGCAGCAGCAACCTGAGGAGGAGGTGGACTTGTGTTTCAGACCAACTCCAAAGATTCTGCTTGGACATGACAGTTTTTAAAATGAAAAAGGGAAAAGAATTTCCGTGAATCATCAAGGCAGGAGGTCAAGCTCTATGTCAATTTCCATTGGGTACAGACTGGTTGACTCCTCATGACCTTTCTTCCTTTTATCTCATTCACATGGTATGCCTGCAAGATTGCTGAGGGGACTGGTGGTGGTGGAGGTTGTAGTTGTTTTTGTTTGGTCACTAAGTCATGTTCAACTCTTTGCGACCCCATGGACTATAGCTCGTCCGGCTCCTCTGCCCATGGGATTTCCCAGTCACTAATACTCAAGTGGGCTGCCGTTTCCTTCTCCAGGGGATCCTTCCAAGAGCTAGTCATTCTTTACTTAATTTTTCATTCCTACTTCTTTTAATCAGAAAAGAATCCACAGATTAGGCAAGGCATTGTGAGCATTCAGGAGAGCATAAGGCAGGAGTTAGGTTACCTGTCAACTAGTGATCTCATTAGCAGAATGAAGGTTTAGGAGAATGGAAACAAACAGGAAAGGGGCATAGAGCTGCTTATATTCATATCTTATTTGTAATCATATATATCTGCTACAGAGGAAAATTCTATCAGACTCTTATTTCTTACTCTCTTTTTTACTTTCTAGCAAACTTATTTTAACTTAAAGTGTATTTTCTATGGTTTTATATGATGTAGTAATTTTAAAGTTGTGTTTTTTCATTTTTTTGTTTCAATGTGGCACTTTGTATAGCTCAATGATGTTAAATATAGCTTTACATATATATATATATTACTTCAATAAAATATGGCAGGATATATAATTCTAATTTTTATTTTCTTTTAGATACAAATTATTATACCTTTTTTTTTTATTATATTCTATTTCAATTAGAAAAGCTCAATCTACTTAGGCATTTTCTTTTTTTGCATGACCATTTCTTTATCTCTGGATGATAAAGAAGTTTTCATTGTTATGCTTATTTTTAAATGTTAGTTTAACATTTCTGGAGCATATTTTTCTTTATCATTCATTTGAAACTTTATGTATAAGGAAATTATGGAACATTATATATGTGTGTGTGTGTCAGTCACTCAGTTGTGTCCCACTCTTTGTGATCCCATGGACGACAGCCCACCAGGCTCCTCTGTCCATGAAATTCTCCAGGCAAGAACTCTGGAGTGTATTGCCATTTCCTTCTCCAGTTATATGTATGTACATATTACTGTTTTCTTAAATATATTTACCATCTTTCTTTTTAATATATCTGCTCCAACAATATCAGTTTGGAGAGCATATACTATTGATTATTTGCATGTTTTTTATTCGAAAGCTTATTTTATTTTATTATTTTGGCTCTTAAGTACATATTCTTTTAATAGCTGAGTTCTTTTGGTGAAGGATATTGGAGAAGAGCAAAAAGGCAGGCCCTAGTCTGATTCATTTATTTGAAAAAGATTTTGTGCCTGGTAGTCATCTGTCTGCTCTGTATATGTTGAGAGCTAGATATCAAAGGAGTGAAATCTGAAAATAAACTCATTTACTGTCATTTATTTGTGTTGGCCCTCAGTAATGGAGTAAAACTTCTGTGACCCAATATCACTATGAAGTCTAACATGTTGTGTGCCAACATGTTGGCATGGAAAGAGAATATTTTACATTAGAAATCCTTTCATTGTTTTCTCTGGAAGCCATCTGCTTGAAACATTCAAGCCCACTCACCAACTCCCAGATTTATTACACTACAGAGATCAGGACAAGATTCACATTCACTTGCAGTTTCTAACATATGTTGCTGTGATTTTGTTGCCATTGTTGTTATTGATATTGTTACTTACACAAAGTCAGACTTACCTCAATTTAACTCAAACCCATGTTGTTTATTTTCCTGACTTAAAATATATATATATATATATGTTTTATACTCACATTGTAAACTGCCCCCAAGTTTGTTTGTGAAACTTTTCTTTTCTATTTTAAAATGAAAGCCAGAAGAAAAATGACCTAATGCTAGAAATAATAGGTCAAATAACAATAGAACAACCTAATTTCCAATTTTAGCTTTCCACCATCATCTGACAATCCCTTAATAATTTAAGATACTTATAACTTTATCTCTTCTTTTGTAATTGGACTTATCTGTTATATTTTATGAAATTAAGCCTCAGTGGCACATAATTTATGACTCATGGATTTTACACTTGTAAATTAAATGGAAAATAAGTTAACTTTAATCTGAATTTTGGAGGGTATTTTGTGGTTCCTACTGTAAAAAAAAAAAAAAAATAGTTGTCCAAATTGCAAAATAATCAAGTCAAATTTAAATTGGTCATACTGAGAAGAGAAAGATTATTATAGCCCTTGAATAATCACACTCACAATGATACATGAAAAGTAAGTATAATGTTTATACTAACATAATATAAATAAATATATTGAATAACCTGCAGAATTTTGAAAAATGAAACATTTAATTATTAAAACTATGAGATAAGGAAATTATTTGTAAGTATCATATATATATATAAAGAAATATATATTAAGAAAAAATATTGGCAATTTAGTAAACTATGGACTTAGCTCAGGTTTAGAATCGACCCTTCTATTGATATTTCATGGGAAGAATATTTGAGATACATATAACTCAAAAAATAAATAAATGTACTTACCATGATAATAAAATCATTTTGGATTGTTAGGTTAATTGGAAATATAATTATAATTAAACATTATAGTATGCAGAATAATGCCACTCTACCACCAAAATGCCTACACATTCATCCCTGAAAGTATGGATTTTTTTATGTGGGAAAAGGGACATTTCAGTTGAGATAATCTAGATTTTCTTTTTCTTTTTAAAATTTATTTATTTTCATTGCAGGCTAATTACTTCACAATATTGTACTGGTTTTGCCATGCATTGACATGAATCAGCCATGGGTGTACATGTGTTCCCCATCCTGAAACCCGCTCCCACATCCCTCCCCATCCCATCCCTCTGAGTCATCCCAGTACACCAGCCCTGAGCACCTTGTCTCATGCATCGAACCTGGACTGGCGATCTGTTTCACATATGATAATATATATATGTTTCAATGCTATTCTCTCAAATCATCCCATTCTCTCCTTCTCCCACAGAGTCCAAAAGACTGTTCTATACATCTGTGTCTCTTTTGCTGTCTAGCATATAGGGTTATTGTTACCATCTTTCTAAATTCCATATATATGTGTTAGTATACTGTATTGGTGTTTTTCTTTCTGGCTTGCTTCACTCTGTATAATAGGCTCCAGTTTCATCCACCTCATGAGAACTGATTCAAATGTATTCTTTTTAATGGCCAAGTAATATTCCATTGTGTATATGTACTACAGCTTTCTTATCCATTCGTCTGCTGATGGACATCTAGGTTGCTTCCATGTCCTGGCTATTGTAAACAGTGCTGCAATGAACATTGGGGTACACATGTCTCTTTCAATTCTGGTTTCCTAGGTGTATATGCCCAGAAGTGGGATTGCTGGGTCATATGGCAGTTCTATTTCCAGTTTTTTAAGGAATTTCCACACTGTTCTCCACAGCTGTACTAGTTTGCATTCCCACCAACAGTGTAAGGGGGTTCCCTTTTCAATCCTGTTGTACTTCTATCCTACAGAACTATAAGGTTGTCAATGTGTTTTGATTTGAGCCACTAAGTTTGTAGTCATTTGTTAAAGCAGAAAACATACAAAGTTGTGAATTGTTTTCATTCTTTGATAATTAAGAAAACTGCTATAAAAGACAAGCAAGCAAAGAAGAAAAAAAATCCCTAGAACCCAGAATTTCTAAAATTTGATTTAATAAACAACTAATTTTCTCAAGATTAATTTAAAAACATGCCCATATGAAATAATTTTACTAAATTGAGTACACATGTTTTGGAGATTCAGAATAACTTTTATTAGTGCGTAGCTTCCTTTGTGGCTCACCTGGTAAAGAATCCATCTACAATGTGGGAGATCTGGGTTTGATCCCTGGGTTGGAAATATCCCCTGGAGAAGGGAACGGCTACCCACTCCAGTATTCTGGCCTGGAGAATTCCATGGACTGGATAGTCCATGGGGTCACAAAGAGTTGGACATGACTGAGCAATTTTCACTTCACACTAAAGCAACATTTGACCTGTTATTATATATTTTATTATGTGAAAATGTCTATTATTGCTGTATTGAACAAAATGACTTGATCATTATAAAACTGAAAAGATAATTGCAAATTAAGGAAAAAAAAAAAAAAAAGAGAGAGAGAGAGAGACTTCTCTTGTAGCTTAGTCAGTAAAGAATTTACTTTCAATGCAGGTGACCCAGCTTCAATTCCTGGGTTGGAAAGGTCCCCTGGAAAGGGAAATGACAACCCACTCCAGTATTCTTTCCTGGAGAATCCCATGGACAGAGACGCCTGGCAGGCCACAGTCCATGGGGTCGCAAGGGTCACACATGACTTAGCAACTAAACCACTACTACCAAAGGGAGGGGGGGGGGCGCAGAAAACTCACTAGTTTTATCATTGAAGAGCACTAATATCTGAATATATAAAGAATAGTCAAGAGAAAAGCAGTAACATAGTTGAAAAACCTTTGATATTTATAAATTGCTAGTTCTCAGATGAATCAATGCAAGTGACTATGATTAGGAGAAAAATAGTCAATATCCCTCGTGTATACTCACAATTCACTATAATAGAACTTCATATGTGTCAAAAATTTTAAAGTTTGGTAATATAGCCTCTGGATATGCTGACAAGAAATATTAAGATGTTTTCACAGGAATATTTAGCAATACATAGTGAAATTATATGTATATTTCCCTGTGATCTAGGAAATCTTAGTTTTGGAACACTATTCACAAGACAACTATGTATATCAAGTTATACACATATGAAGTTATTCCAGATAGCACTACTGATCTAAATAATGACTAAAAGCAGCTCACACAACACTCAGAAAAAACAAATAAATAAAGTATTGATTAACACATAGTATAGCCACAAGATAGTATGCTGTGCAAGTGTAAAACAAGGATGAGAAAATATCTAAATATTAATAAGGATGATATAGGTACCAATATCTAAATACTGATAAGACAAAACTGTAGGATGTTAAACAGTATTTACAATATGATAGTTTAATGAGAATTTCTTGTTCATTGTTCAGTCACTCAGTCATGTCTGACTCTTTGAAACCCATGGACTGCAGGAACCAGTCTTCCCTGTCCTTCACCATCTCCTGAGGCTTGCTCAAACCCATGTCCATTGAGTTGGTGATGCCATCCAACCATCTCATCCTCTATCGTTGCCTTCTCTTCCTGCCTTCAATCTTTCCCAGCATCAGGATCATTTCTAGTGAACTGGCTCTTCACATCAGATGTTCAAAGTATTGGAGCTTCAGCTTCAGGATCAGTCCCTCCAATAAGTATTGAATGAATATTGATTTCCTTTAGGATTGACTGGTTGGATCTCCTTATAGTCCAAGGGACTCTCAAGAGTATTCTCCAGCACCACAGTTCCAAAGCATCATTTCTTTGGTGCTCACTTTCTTTATGGCCTAACTCTCACATCCATACATGACAACAGGAAAACTGTAACTTTGACTAGACAGACATTTTTCTGCAAAGTAATGTCTCTGCTTTTTAATATGCTGTCTATAGCCTTCCCCTTCTCCAGGGGATCTTCCCAACCCAGGGATGGAACCCAGGTCTCTCAGGAGAAGATCCCCTGGAGAAGGGAAAGGCTACCAACTGCAGTATTCTGGCCTGGAGAATTCCATGGATTGTATAGTCCATGGGGTTGCAAAGAGTCGGACACAACTGAGTGACTTTCATCATCATCATCATCATCTAGGTTTGTCATTACTTTTCTTCCAAGAAGCAAGATTCTTTTAATTGCATTGCTGCAGTCACCATCTGCAGTCCACAAAAAATAAAGTCTGTTTCCAGTCACTGTTTCCCCATCTATTTGCCATGAACTGATGGGGCCGGATGCCATGATCTTAATTTTTTGAATGTTGAGTTTTAAGGCAGCCTTTTCATGCTCCTCTTTCACTTTAATCAAGAGACGCTTTCATTCCTCTTTACTTTCTGCCATAGGGTGGTATGGTCTGCATATCTGAGGTTATTGATATTTTTCCCAGCAATCTTGATTCCAGCTTGTGCTTCATTCAGCCCAGCATTTAGCATGATGTACTCTGCATATAACTTAAATAAGCAGGGTGATGATATACAGTCTTGATGTGTTCCCTTCCCATTTTGAATCCAGTCCATTACCCCACATCCAGTTTGAATTGTTGCTTCTTGACCTGCATACAGGTTTCTCAGGAGGTAGGTAAGGTGGTCTGGCACTCCCATCTATTTAAGAATTTTCCACAGTTTGTTGTGATTCACACAGTCAAAGGCTTTAGCATAGTCAATAAAGCAGAAGTTGATGTTTTTCTGGAATTCTCTTGTTTTTCTATGATCCAATGGATGTTGGCAATTTGATCTCTAGGTCTTCAGCCTTTTCTAAATACAGCTTGCATATCTGGAAGTTGCTGGTTCATGTACCATTGAAACTTAGCTTAGAGAATGTTGAGTATTACTTTGCTAGTGTGTGAAACGAGTGCAATTGTGCAGTAGTTTGAACTTTTTTTTGATATTGCTTTTCTTTGGGATTGGAATGAAAACTGACCTTTTCTAGTCCTGTGGCCACTGGTGAGTTTTTCAGATTTGCTGGCATATTAAGTGCAGCACTTTAACAGAATCATCTTTTAGGATTTGGTTAGAGAGAGATGAGTAAATATAAAAAGGTACTTACAAGAATAGAGAGATGAATAAACATACATAGTTACTTGCATGTATATAAGCACTGCTCATGTAATTCAAAAATGAATAAAAAGTAATTCATTAGATATGAAGGAAGCAAACATAGTAGAAGGGTTCAAGATTTAAATGAGATGTCTGCAAATGAACTTTGCATATACCTTTGATATTTGAACCATTTAAATATTTTTGAATCATTAAATAATTAAAAGGGATGGGATACAATTAAAACAGAAACATACAGAGCAACCTCTAAATAATAAAACCAGTTCACCTAATTTATATCAAGTTGATGGCAAAATTGTATAAGAAAAATAATTACTTCTTGGAGTATGAAAACACAGTATTTTGAATGTACATCTTTAGTGATTTATTTTTCTAATGAAAAGGACTGCAAAAAAACTTAAATTTATTTCAATATCATTATTAAAAATATATATAATGAATAATTAATTTTATTTTGAAACTATTACAAGTTTATTGTAGAATAAATTCCACATATGTTAATGTCAATAGGGATTACATTACTCAGTGTTAAATGAAAGAGATTAATGTATAATAACAGAATATAAGTTCAATTTAGTAAGCTTACAGTTGAAAGGGAAACATAAATATTAATTTGTATTCTGTAATGAGATTTATATATGTGTGTATGTGTGTATTCATATACAGAAACACATATATATGCACATTTTCTGGGAAATGCCTAGAACCAATAACAATTCAATGGCAATAAATACCAGAAGCATCAAAATTGTGATATTTGACATCTATTTCCTATGAAAATGAAAAAAATTATAAAAACAGATTATTCTAAGTCAAGGGAAAATCAAAATATACAAGGACATTTTAGGCATCTTATTTTTCCCAAGAGATGGGACATCATTGAACATTCTTGGGAATATATCAAAAGGACATAAGAACCATCTTGAAAGATCTGCCTCTGCCCAAAGATGAAAGTATTTAATCATCAAGAAGAATAACTGGAACTTTTATTTTTCTTATGCACACAGAAACACAGGCAACATCTAACCAGCTAGCTATCATTCATCTAACTATTGCTCACTTAAATGCACAACACTGGAGGTTGTAACAGAAGAAGCACATTACTATTGTACATTGAAAATAAAAATAAAGAATATATAATTTGAATGATGTTGCAAAATGCTTGTCAAGATAACTAAAGAATACCAGACATTTTCCCTGACGCTGACCCTAGGACCTGATGCCAAAGCACCTTCCCTACCCGTGAAGACTGGGCTGGTGAGAAGGGATCTGGGTGGGAAGTGGTTACCAGGTTTTTCAAAGTCCCTTTTCCTCCACTGTCAAACATATACAGCTTCCTAATAAATAACTGTGAGAATAGAGAAGTGGAGTATCTCCAGCTTTTATTCCTGCAATATAAGTTCCAGCTCTTGCAAAAGTGTGTGTGGTTTATCTTGCAGAGGGGAGTTATTCTTGCCTGACTTTTAGGAGCTTTGGTGGGGAAAAGAGCTTTGATGAAGGGAGGGGGACTTTAGAGAAAAAGACAATGAGCCCTGGAAAGGTGGAAGGGAGGAGGAGGGGTGGCTGTGTGTTTTCCACCTCCCCACAAAGGGAGGGTGAGGCAGTTGACAGAGAGGAAATCCTTTGCTATTCAGCCCCAGAATAAAGACACTGTACACTGGCTCAGTCACCTGCTGCATAGTTTTATGAGACTTTGTTGTTCTGCATGCAGACATATTCTGTTGGGAATCTTCGCTTCCTCTCAGGGACCACAGACTATTCCAACAAAGAGAGTAATATTTACTTGGGTGATACTCCCTTAAGCCAAAGAGAAGCTACCCAATCTTCCCTAGGGAGTCAGGTAAACTAGAAAGGGTGGCAGCAGAGAACACATCAGGCAAGATAAGGGGGGAGTCCCCAGTTTGGGGCTCAGGTTTTTGGATGACACTTACTCCCCCTCCTGAAAACCTGGATATGGACTGAACTTGGGTTAGGTAGGAGGCCTAGTTAGGGGACACTCGTCGTCACAAACAGCAAAATAGTGGAAGGCAGCCTGGGAAGACATGGTCACATCCTTCTCCCCAGAAGGGGCTAGGGAGAAAGGCAGTTTGCATGGCAAACCTCCCACTTCCTCTTTACTCCCCTTCACTTTCCTGTTACCACTTTCCTGGTCTCTTCACATCCACCCTTTTCTGTCCCAATTCCTTAGCTTTATTGGTTGTACATATAAACTCCAGTGAAAAAATCTAAGGATGAAAGTTATTTATATAAAATTCTTGCTGTATTAGTTTCCTAGGGCTACTATAACAAATTACCACATACTACCTACCCCACGCCCGAGGCCACGGGCGGCGGCTGAGAGGAGCAAACCCACATCCAAGGAGCGGTGGCTGCGTGGGCGCAGGAGGGCCGAGAGGAGTTACTCCACATTCAAGGTCAGGAAGGGCAGCAGTGAGGAGGTAAGGAGGAGTGGCTGCGCTTTGCTGGATCAGCCATGAAGAGATACCCCATGTCCAAGGTAAGAGAAACCCAAGTAAGATGGTAGGTGTTGCGAGAGGGCATCAGAAGGCAGACACACTGAAACCATAATCACAGAAAACTAGTCAATCTGATCACATGGACCACAGCCTTGTCTAACTCAATGAAACTAAGCCATGCCAAGTGGGGCCAACCAAGACAGGCGGGTCATGGTGGAGAGGTCTGACAGAATATGGTCCAATAGAGAAAGGAATGGCAAACCTCTTCAGTATTCTTGCCTTGAGAACCCCATGAACAGTATGAAAAGGCAAAACAATAGGATACTGAAAGAGGAACTCCCCAGGTCGGTAGGTGCCCAATGTGCTACTGGAGATCAGTGGAGAAATAACTCTAGAAAGAATGAAGGGATGGAGCCAAAGCAAAAACAATACCCAGTTGTGGATATGACTGGTGATAGAAGCAAGGTCCGATGCTGTAAAAAACAATATGGCATAGGAACGTGGAATATTAGGTCCATGAAACAAGGCAAATTGGAAGTGGTCAAACAGGAGATGGCAAGAATGAACATCGACATTCTAGAAATCAGTGAACTAAAATGGACTGGAATGGGTGAATTTAATTCAGATGACCATTATATCTACTACTGCGGGCAAGAAACCCTGAGAAGAAATGGACTCAGGAGTCCGAAATGCAGTACATGAATGCAATCTCAAAAACGACAGAATGATCTCTTCGTTTCCAAGACAAACCATTCAATATCACAGGAATCGAAGTCTATGCCCCAACTAGTAATGCTGAAGAAGCTGAAGGTCAACACCGAAATCAGATTGATTGTATTCTTTGCAGCCAAAGATAGGGAAGCTCTATACAGTCAGCAGAAACAAGACCAGGAGCTGACTGTGGGTAAGATCTTGAACTCTGTATTGCCAAATTCAGACTTAAATTGAAGAAAATAAGGAAAACCACTAGAGCATTCAGGTATGACCTAAGTCAAATCCATTATGATTATACAGTGGAAGTGAGAAATAGATTTAAGGGACTAGATCTGATAGATAGAGTGCTTGATGAACTATGAACGGAGGTTCATGACATTGTACAGGAGACAAGGATGAAGACCATCCCCATGGAAAAGAAATGCAAAAAAGCAAAATGGCTTTCTGGGGAGGTCTTACAAATAGCTGTGAAAAGAAGACAAGTGAAAAGCAAAGGAGAAAAGGAAAGATATAAGCATCTGAATGCAGATTTCCAAAGAATAGAAAGGAGAGATAGGAAAGCCCTCCTTAGAGATCAATGCAAAGAAATAGAGGAAAACAAAAGAATGAGAAAGACTAGAGATCGCTTTAAGAAAGTTTGAGATACCAAGGGAACATTTCATGGAAGGATAGGCTCAATAAAGAAAAGAAATGGTATGGACCTAACAGAGGCAGAAGATGTAAAGAAGAGGTGGCAAGAATACACAGAAGAACTGTACAAAAAATATCTTCATGCCCAAGGTAATCACGATGGTGTGATCACTAACCTAGAGCCAGACATTCTAGAATGTGAAGTCAAGTGGGCCTTAGAAAGCATCACTAGGAACAAAGCTAGTGGAGGTGATGGAATTCCAGTTGAGCTATTCAAATTCTGAAAGATGATGTTGTGGAAGTGCTGCACTCAATATGTCAATAAATTTGGAAAACTCAGCACTGGCCACAGGGCTGGAAAAAGTCAGTTTTCATTCCAATCTCAAAGAAAGGCAATGCCAAAGAATGCTCAAACTACCACACAATTGCACTCATCTCACACACTAGTAAAGTAATGCTCAAAAGTTTCCAAGCCAGGCCTCAGCAGTACGTGAACTGTGAACTTCCAGATCATCAATCCAGTTTTAGAAAAAGCAGAGGAACCAGAGATCAAATTGCCAACCTCCGCTGGATCATTGAAAAAGCAAGAGAGTTCCATTTCTGCTTTATGCCAAAGCCTTTGACAGTGTGGATCACAATAAACTTTGGAAAATTCTGAAAGAGATGGGAGTACCAGACCACCAGACCTGCCTCTTGAGAAACCTATATGTAGGTCAGGAAGCAACAGTTAGAACTGGACATGGAACAACAGACTGGTTCCAGATAGGAAAAGGAGTATGTCAAGGCTGTATATTGTCACCCTGCTTATTTAACTTATATGCAGAAACATCATGAGAAACGCTGGGCTGGAAGAAGCACAAGCTGGAATCAAGATTGCCGGGAGAAATATCAATAACCTCAGATATGTAGATGACACCACCCTTATGGCAGAAAGCGAAGAGGAACTCAAAAGCTTCTTGATGAAAGTGAAAGAGGAGAGTGAAAAAGTTGGCTTAAAGCTCAACATTCAGAAAAATAAGATCATGGCACCTGGTCCCAACACTTCATGGGAAATAGATGGGGAAACAGTGGAAACAGTGGTAGACTTAATTTTTTTTGGCTCCAAAGTCACTGCAGATGGTGACTGCAGCCATGAAATTAAAAGATGCTTACTCTTTGGAAGGAAGGTTATGACCAACCTAGATAGCATATTCAAAAGCAGAGACATTACTTTGCCAAAAAAGGTCCGTCTCGTAAAAGCTATGGTTTTTCCAGTGGTAATGTATGAATGTGAGAGTTGGACTGTGAAGAAAGCTGAGCACTGAAGAATTGATGCTTTTGAACTGTGGTGTTGGAGAAGACTCTTGAGAGTCCCTTGGACTGCAAGGAGATCCAACCAGTCCATTCTGAAGGAGCTCAGTCCTGGGTGTTCTTTGGAAGGAATGATGCTAAAGCTGAATCTCCAGTACTTTGGCCACCTCATGCAAAAAGTTGACTTATTGGAAAGACTCTGATGCTGTGAGGGATTGGGGACAGGAGGAGAAGGGGACGACAGAGGATGAGATGGCTGGATGGCATCACTGACTCGATGGACGTGAGTTTGAATGAACTCCGGTATTTGGTGATGGATAGGGAGGCCTGGAGTGCTGCAATTCATGGGGTCCCAAAGAGTTCAACACTACTGAGTGACTGAACTGAATTGAAATGAGGTAATTTAAAATACCACAGCTTTACTTCCTCATAACTCTAGAGGACATAACTCTAAAATTGATGCATCAGTTGGGCCATGTTCTCTCTAAAGTCTGCAGAGGAAGATACTTCCTTTCTTCTTCCTAGTTACTAGTGGTTGCAGGCAATTTTTGTGATTTCTATATTTGCAGATGCATGATAATTCTCATCTTCCCTTACATTATGACATGTCTTTCTTTTCCCATGTCATCTCTGTTTCTCTATTTTCTCTTGTTTTAAGGACAACACTTACATAGCCCACACTAATCCAATGCAACCTCATCTTAACTTCATTACATTTGCAAAGACTCTAGTTTCAGAAAGTTTCAGGAGAATAAGCATGTGCCATATGAATGCTTATTAAAGGGTGACCTCAGCAAAGGGGGATTTAATAATCAACTTAGTAGAATGACTTTGGAATTTTGCATTCAAATGGGTATATCTTCTCTTGTCTCTTTTGCTTTTCGCATCTCTTCTTTTCACAGCTATTTGTAAGGAATCCTCAGAGAGCCATTTTGCTTTTTTTGCATTTCTTTTTCTTTGGGATGGTCTTGATCCCTGTCTCCTGTACAATGTCACGAACCTCCATCGATAGTTCATCAGGCAATCTGCCTATCAGATCTAGTCCCTGAAATATATTTCTCACTTCCACTGTGTAATCATAAGAGATTTGATTTAGGTTGTATCTGAGTGGTCCAGTGGCTTTACCTACTTTCTTCAATTTCAGCCTTAATTTGGCAATGAGGAGTTCATGATCTGAGCCACTTTCAGCTCCTGGTCTTGTTTTTTTCTGAATGTATAGAGCTTCTCCATCTTTGGCTCCAAAGAATATAATCAGTCTGATTTTGGTGATTTTGGACCATCTGGCGATGTCCATGTGTAGAGTCTTTTCTTGTGTTCTTTGAAGAGGGCATTTGCTATGATGAGTGCATTCTCTTGGCACAATTTTATTAGCCTTTACCTGCTTCATTCCATACTCCAAGGCCAAATTTGCCTGATACTCCATGTGTTTCTTTACTTCCTACTTTTGCATTCCAGTCACCATAATGAAAAGGATATCTTTTTTTGGGTGTTAGTTCTAAAAGATCTTATAGGTCTTCATAGAACCATTTAATTTCAGCTTCTTCAGCATTACTGGTCAGGGCATAGACTTGGATGACCATAATATTGAATGGTTTGACTTGGAAACCAACAGAAACCATTCTCTCGTTTTTGAGATTGCATCCAATTACTACATTTTGGACTCTTTTGTTTGCTATGATGGCTACTCCATTTCTTCTAAGGGATTCTGACCCACAGTAGTAGATATAATGGCCTTCTGAGTTAAACTCACCCATTCCAGTCCATTATAATTTGCTGATTCCGAAAATGTTGACATTCACTCTTGCCATCTCCTGTTTGACCACTTTGAATTTGCCTTGATTCATGGACCTAACATTCCAGATTCCTATGCAATATTGCTCTTTACAGCATCAGACCTTGCTTCCATCAACAGTCATATCCACAGATGGGTGTTGTTTTTGCCTTGGATCCATCTCTTCATTCTTTCTGAGGTTATATCTCCACTGATCTCCAGTAGCATACTGGACACGCACTGACCTGGGGAGTTCATCTTTCAGTGTCCTATATTTTTGCCTTTTCATACTGTTCATGAGGTTCTCAAGGTAAGAATACTGAAGTGGATTGCCATTCCTTTCTCAAGTGGACCACGTTTTTTCAGAACTCTCCACCGTGACATGTCCGTCTTGGGTGACCCTACGTGGATGGCATGACTCATAGCTTCAATGAGTTGAACAAGGCTGTGGTCCATGTGATTAGATTGGTTATTTTTCTGATTGTGGTTTTCAGTCTGTTTGCCCTCTGATGGAGAAGGATAAGAGGCTTATGGATGCTTCCTAATGGGAGAAACTGACTGAGGGAGAAACTGGATCTTGTTCCGATGGGCAGAGCCATGCTCAGTAAATCTTTAATCCAATTTTCTGTTGATGGGAGAGATAAGAAAATGATCAGTGATCACTTCCTCAGTTATAGTGAGTTACACTCACTTCCTCAGTGTAAAGAAATAGGGGAAACAATAGAATGGGAAAGACTAGAGATCTCTTCAAGAAATTAGAGATACAAAAGGAATATTTCGTACAAAGATGGGCTCAATAAAGGACAGAAATGATATGGACCTAACAGAAGCAGAAGATTATTAAGAAGAGGTGGCAAGAATATACAGAAGACTGTACAAAAAAGATCTTCATGACCCAGATAATCATGATTATATAATCACTCACCTAGACCCAGACATCCTGGAATGTGAAGTCAAATGGACCTAAGGAAGCCTCACTATGAACAAAGCTAGTGGAGGTGATGGAATTCCAGCTGAGCTATTTCAAATCCTAAAAGATGATGTTGTGACAGTGCTGCATTCAATATGTCAGCAAATTTGGAAGACTCAGCAGTGGCCACAGGACTGGAAAAGGTCAGTTTTCATTCCAATCTCAAAGAAAGGCAATGCCAAAGAATGCTCAAACTACCACACAATTGCACTCATCTCACACAATGGTAAAGTAATGGTCAAAATTCTTCAAGCCAGGCTTCAGCAATATATGAACTGTGAACTTCCAGATGTTCAAGCTGCTTTTAGAAAAAAACAGAAGAATCAGATCAAATTGCCAACATCTGCTGGATCATTGAAAAAGCTAGAGAGTTCCAGAAAAACATCTATTTCTGCTTTATTGACTATGTCAAATCGTTTGACTGTGTGGATCACAAAAAACTGTGGAAATTTGTGAAAGAGATGGGAATGCTAGACCACCTGACCTGCCTCCTGAGAAATCTGTATGCAGGTCAGGAAGCAACAGTTAGAAGTAGACATGGAACAACAGGCTGGTTCCAAATAGGAAAAGGAGTATATCAAGGGTATATATTGTCACCATGCTTATTTAACTTATATGCAGACTACATCATGAAAAATGCTGGATGGGATGAAGCACAAGCTGGAATTAAGATTACCAGGAGAAATATCGATAACCTCAGATATGCAGATGGCACCACCCTAATGGCAGAAAGTGAAGAAGAAATAAAGAGCCTCTTGATGAAAGTGAAAGAGGAGAGTAAAAAAAATGGCTTAAAGCTCAACATTCAGAAAACTAAGATCATGGCATCCAGTCCCATCATTTCTTGGCAAATAGATGGGGAAACAGTGACAGACATTATTTTGAGGGGCTCCAAAATCACTGCAGATGGTGATTGCAGCCATGAAATTAAAAGATGCTTACTCCTTGGAAGGAAAGTTATGAGCAACCTAGACAGCATATTAAAAAGCAGAGAAAATACTTTTCCAACAAAGATCCATCTAGTTAAGGCTATGATTTTTCCAGTAGTCATGTATGGATGTGAGAGGTGGACTATAAAGAAAGCTCAGTGCTGAAGAATTGATGCTTTTGAACTATGATGCTGGAGAAGATTCTTGAGAGTCCCTTGGACTGCAAGGAGATCCAACTAATCCATCCTAAAGGAAATCAGTCCTGAATATTCATTGGAAGGACTGATGCTGAAGCTGAAACTCTGGCCACCTGATGCAAAAAACTGACTCATTTGAAAAGACCCTTATGCTGGGAAAGATTGAAGGCAGGAGGAGAAGGGGACGACAGAGGATGAGATGGTTGAATGTCATCTGAGATCAATAGACATGAGTTTGAGTAAACTCCAGGTGTTGGTGATGGACAGAGAGTCCTGGTGTGCTCCCATCCATTGGATCGCAAAGAGTTGGACACGACTGAGCAACTGAACTGAACTAGTAGAATGGCTTATTCTGTGCAAATGGTCAGTCTCTTTCTTCAGTCACTCCTGTTATTGCCAAAAGTGTTCATAAACAAAATGGCCCTAGTAGCAAGGATGAAGCAACATGGACTCTTACTCACCAAGGATGATCTGGCTAAAGCCACTACTGTGTGTTCCATCTACCAGCAGTCAAAACCAAAAAGCACATGCATGCTAACTTGCTTCAGTCGTGTTTGACACTTTGAGACCTCATGGACCGTCGCTAGCCAGGTCCCTCTATCCCTGGGATTCTCCAGGCAAGAATATGGAATATGTTGCCATGCCCTGCTCCAGGGATTCTTCCCAATGCAGATATTGAACTTGCATCTCCTTTTGCTCCTGTTTTGACAAGTGGGTTCTTTATCACTAGCTTGGGATGATCAGCCACTTGGTGGTAGTTTGACTTTATTGAACCACTTCCATTATAAAAGTTTGAGTATTTTGTTTTTGGCTCAAAAGATTCTTACTCTGAATATAAATTTTCCTTCCCTTTGACCAAATTCACTACGTATGGCTTTACATAATTCCTTCTTAACTATCATGGTATTCCACATAGCATTGCTTCTTATTGAGAAACTCAGTTAAGTTCAGTCACTCAGTCATGTATGACTCTTTACAACCCATGGACTGCAGCACACCAGGCTTCCCTGTCCATCACAAACTCCTGGAGCTTGCTCAAACTGATGTCCATCAAGTCAGTTATGCCATTAAACCATCTCATCCTCTGTTTTCCCCTTCTCCTCCTGCCTTCAGTCTTTCCTAATATGAGGGTCATTCCCAATGAATCAGTTCTTTGCATTACTTGGTCAAAGTATTGGAGCTTCAGGTTCAGCATCAGTCCTTTCAATCAATATTTAGGGCTGATTTCTTTTAGGATTAACTGGTTTGGTCTCCTTGCAGTCCAAGAGACTCTCAACAGTCTTCTCCAACACCACAGTTAAAAAGCACCCATTATTTGGTGCTCATCTTTCTTTATAGTCAACTCTCACATCAATACATGACTACTGGAAAAAACCATAGCCTTGACTAGAAGGACCTTTCTCAGTCTCTGCTTTCTAATATGCTGTCTAGTTTGGTCATAGCTTCTTTTACAATGAGCAAGAGTCTTTTAAGTTCTTGGCTTCAGTCAGCATCTGCAGTGATTTTGAAGCCCTTCAAAATAGTCTGTCACTATTTCCATTCTTTCCCTATCTATTTGCCACAAAGTTCTGGGACCAGATGTGATGATCTCAGTTTATTGAATGTTGAGTTTTAAGCCAGCTTTTTCACTCTTCTTTTTCACTTTCATCAAGAGGCTCTTTTGTCTCTTCAGTTTCTACCATAAGGGTGGTGTCATCTGCATATGTGAGGTTATTGGTGTTTCTCCCATCAATCTTGATTCCAGCCTGTGCTTCATCCAGCCTGGCATGTCACATGATGTACTCTGCATATAAGTTACAAAAGCAGGGTGACAATGTACAGCCTTGATGTACTCTTTTCCTAAGTTGGAACCAGTCCTTTGTCCCATGTTTGATTATAACTGTTACTTCTTGACCTGCATACAGATTTCTCAGGAGGCAGGTAAAGTGGTCTTGTATTCTCATCTTTTAAGAATTGTCCACAGTTTGTTGTGATTCACACAGTCAAAGGCTTTGGTGTAGTCAATAAAGCAGAAGTATATTTCCAGAGTTTTGGAGCTTTCTTCCTTTTCCTGTGATCCAACAAATGTGGGTAATTTGATCTCTAGTGTTTCTGCCTTTTCTAAATCCAACTTGAGCATCTGGAAGTTCTCTGTTCATGTACTGTTAAAGCTATACTGTTGAAGCCTCAGTTGGATAATTTTACACATTATTTTGCTAGTGTGAGATATGAGTGCAATTGTGCAGTAGTTTGAACATTAATTGGCATTGTCTTTCTTTTGGATTGGGATTAAAACTGACCTTTCCATTCTTGTGACTACTGCTGAGTTTTCCAAATTTGCTGGCATATTGAGTGCAGCACTTTCACAGCATCATCTTTTAGGATTTGAAATAGCTGAGCTGCAATTCCACCACCTCTACTAGCTTTATTTGTAGTGATGTTTCCTAAGGCCTACTTGACTTCACATTCCAGGATTTCTGCTTCTAGGTGAATGATCACACCATAGTGGTCATCTGGGTCATTAAAATATTTTTTTGTATAGTTCTTCTGTGTATTCTTGCCATCTCTTCTTAATATCTTCTCCAACTCTTATATCCATACCATTTCTGTCTTTTATTGTGCCCATCTTTGCATGAAATATTCCCTTTGTATCTCTAATTTTCTTGAGTTCTCTAGCCTTTCCCATTTTTTTCCCTCCATTTCTTTTCATTGATCACTGATTTAGTCTTTCTTGTATCTCCTTGCTATTCTTTGGAACTCTGCATTCACATGGGTGTATCTCCTTTTTGACTTTGTCTTTCACATCTTCTTTTCTCAGGTATTTGTAAGGCCTCCTCAGGCAACCATTTTGCCTTTTTTGCATTTCTTTTTCTTGGGGATGGTCTTGATCACTGCCTGATGTTCAATATTACAAACCTCCATTCATAATTCTTCAGGAACTCTGTCTGTCAAATCTAATTCCTTGAATCTACCTGTCAATTCCACTGGGTAATTGTAAGGAATTTGATTTAGGTCATACCTGAATGGTCTAGTGATTTTCCCTACTTTCTTCAATTGAAGTCTGAATTTTGCAATATGGAGTTCATGATCTAAGCCAGTCAGCTCCGCTCTTGATTTTGCTGACTGTATAGAGCTTATCTATCTTCAGCTGCAAAGAATATAATTAATCTGATTTCAGTATTGACCATCTATTAATGTCCAAATGTAGAGTCACCTCTTGTGTTGTTGGAAGAAGATGTTTGCTATGACCAGTGTGTTCTCTACAGAAAACTCTGTTAGCCTTTGCCCTGCTTCATTTTGTACCCCAAGACCAAACCTGCCTGTTACTCCAGGCATCTCTTGACTTCCTACTTTGTATTCCAGTCTCCTATGATGTAAATGATATCTTTTTCTGGTGTTAATTCTAGAAGTTCTTGTAGGTCATCAGAGAACTGTTCACCTTCAGCTTCTTCAGCATTAGTAGTTAGGGCATAGGCTTGGATTACTGTGATATTGAATGGTTTGCCTTGGAAACAAACAGACATCATTTTGTCATTTTTGAGATTGCACCCAAGTACTGCACTTTGGACTCTTTGAATAACTCACTTCATAGCAAATGAAGAGAGGCAATAGGACCGTGATCCTGGAATTCACTGGTCTTACTGTATCCCCCACAAATTGAAACAGCTGGGTTGAGAGAATGGTGGAATGGCCTTTTAAAGACTCAGTTACAGTCATCACTAGATGGTAATACCTTGTATTGCTGGACAATGTTCTCTAGGGGATTACGCTATAAATCAGCTTCCAATATAAGGTGCTGTTTTCCCCAACACTAGGATTTACCAGCACAGGAATCAAAGAAGGAAATTGTAGAAGCATTATATGCTCTTATCCGTAGTCATTTATCAGCAAAATTCTGTATTCTGTCCCCAGAATCTATGTTTTGCTGATCTAAAGTTCTTACTTACAGAAGGAGGAAAGCTTCCACCAGAAAGTACAACAAAGGACATTTTATGATTGACATCTGCCTACTTTGAGCTAGTAGTCCTTCTGAATTTACAGGAAAACAAATAATTATTGTACTGACTGGGGTGAATGGTCTTGATTATCAAGAGGAAACTGAGCTAACTCTACACAGTAGAGGTGAAGGAGGTTATGTCTGGATATTGGAGAGGCCTTAGGTTGTCTTTATGTGCTACTATGACCTGTTATTAAAGTCATTTGAAAACTATAAGCTGATTTAGCAAGATGATTAACATCTCAGACCTTCCAGGATTCAAGTTTGAGTGACCCTACTATTACTGAAAGCTCAGATTCTTTGTATATCAGTGCCAAATTAAATCCTGGAGACAGAATTTTGATGAAGTAAAAAAAGGATAACTTTGCCAGGCAAAGGGAGACGCACTGGGCTTCTGCTTCAGAAAAAACTTTCTGTCTCAACCTCAGAAACTTGATGTGGGGTTTTAAAACTGTGGTTCAAAGGTAGGGTCTCTGACAAGACCAGGGTGTGAGCAGGCTGGTGCTCCCTAAATATCATCCCTAAAGATTGTCTCCTAATCTTGATGAGATTCCTGGTCCCTCTAATCTTGCCTCGGGTGATTTCTTTTCTGTTCCTCCCTTGATTAGCAACTGTTCAAATCCACCCTTTGGAATGCAGGGAGGAGACTGAGTGACTTCTGGAGGCTGGAGACTTCTTACAAGACATGGGTGACAGAAAGGCATCTGTTCCTGAAAGCTCCACAAGGTCCCATTTGGTTTCACTACTACTGAAAGAGATGGGAATATCAGACCACCTGACCTGCCCCTTGAGAAACCTATATGCAGGTCAGGAAGCAATAGTTAGAACTGGACATGGAACAACAGACTGCTTCCAAATAGTAAAAGGAGTATGTCAAGGTTATATTCCTTTTCCTATTTGGAACCAGTCTGTTGTTCCATGTCCAGTTCTAACTGTTGCTTCCTGACCTGCATAAAAAGAGTACATCAAGGCTGTATCAGAGAAGGCAATGGCACCCCACTCCAGTACTCTTGCCTGGAAAATCCCATGGAAGGAGCAGCCTGGTAGGCTTCAGTCCATAGGGTCGTGAAGAGTCAGACATGACTGAGCGACTTCACTTTCACTTTTCACTTTAATGCGTTGGAGAAGGAAATGGCAACCCACTCCTGTGTTCTTGCCTGGAGAATCCCAGGGAGGAGGAGCCTGGTGGGATGCCCTCTATGGGGTCGCACAGAGTTGGACGCCACTGAAGCGACTTAGCAGCAGCAGCAGGAGCAAGGCTGTATATTGTCACCCTACTTATTTAATTTATATGAAGAGTACATCATGAGAAACGCTGGGCTGGAAGAAGCACAAGCTAGAATCAAGATTACCGGGAGAAATATCAATAACCTCAGATATGCAGATGACATCACCCTTATGGCAGAAAGTGAAGAGGAGCTAAACAGCCTCTTGATGAAAGTGAAAGAGGAGATTGAAAAGGTTGGCTTAAAGCTCAACATTCAGAAAACTAAGATCCTGGCATCTGGTCCCATTACTTCATGGGAAATAGATGGGGAAACAGTGGAAACAGTGTCAGACTTTATTTTTGGAGGCTCCAAAATCACTGCAGATGGTATTGCAGCCATGAAATTAAAAGGCACTTAGTCCTTGGAAGGAAAATTATGACCAAACTAGATAGCATATTCAAAGCAGAGACATTTTTTTGCCAAAAAGGTCCGTCTAGTCAAGGCTATGGTTTTTCCAGTGGTCATGTGTGGATGTGAGAGTTGGACTGTGAAGAGAGCTGAGTGCCGAAGAATTGATGCTTTTGAACTGTGGTGGTGTTGGAGAAGACTCTTGAGAGTCCCTTGGACTGCGAGGAGATGCAACCAGTCCATTCTAAAGGAGATCAGTCCTGGTGTTTATTGGAAGGACTGATGCTAAAGCTGAAACTCCAGTTCTTTGGCCACCTCATGCGAAGAGTTGACTCATTGGAAAAGACCCTGATGCTGGGAGGGATTGGGAGCAGGAGGAGAAGGGGATGACAGAGGATGAGATGGCTGGATGGCATCATTGACTTGATGGACATGAGTTTGAGTGAACTCCAGGAGTTGGTGATGGACAGGGAGGCCTGGGGTGATGGGATTCATGGGGTCACAAAGAGTCAGACAGGACTGAGTGCCTGAACTGAACTGAACTATAGAAAAAACCACAATATCTGAGGTTTGCAGAGGGCAATGGGAATATGGAGTGAATAGTGGCAGAAGGTAGTTTTAAATGCCAACTACAACTATATGATCAGTTGCAGAAATAAAGAAATTAATCATTATAAGTATTTTACTTCTTTTTGTTCTGCATGGATTTGCATGTTTATATATACATGAATATATGTATGAATCTGAGCAAATATTTTTGTTTTTTTCCCTCTCTTATCCCTTTATCATCTAATATAAGATGCATTAATCAAGGTTAACTTTAAATTACAATATTAAGTCACAGGTAACAAGAAGGAAAGTTAGCAGTACCCAAGGATTCTGCATGAGACCAAGCAGGACCTTGCAAGCCCCTCCCAAGAATAAAAGCCTTTCAGTGTCCCCCATTTCTTGGTTATAGGAAAAGGGTCTCTTAAATCTTCCTTGAGTTCTAAAGGGCAGATACAAATAGTTACTAATTTTGAAAGTGAGGGAATCTGGAAACAGAGGAGGGCCAGTCAAGAAACAATAGTCCTAGTTCTTTCTCAAGGAAAATACATAACAAATCTGACACATATATTTTCATTCTTTTATAGAAACTAAGGCCCTCATTCAGATTGTTGCTGTTCCGTTGCTAATTTATGCCCAACTGTTTGTCATCCCCTGGATGGCAGCATGCCTGTCTTCCCTGGCCTTCCTTATCTCTCAGAGTTTGCTCAAATTCATCTCCATTGAGTCAGTGATGCTATCTAACCATCTCATCCTTTGCTGCTCCCTTCTCCTTTTGCCATCAGTCTTTCCCATTATCAAGGTCTTTCCCAGTAAGTCAGCTCTTTGCATCAGGGGCCAATGTATTGGAGCTTCAGCTTTGGTCTCTATCCTTCCAATGAATATTCAGAGTTGATTTCTTTTAGAATTGATTGGTTTGATCTTGCAGTCCAAGGAACTCTCAAGATTCTCCAGCATCACAATTTGAAAGCATCAATTCCTTAGTGCTCAGCCTTCTTTATGGTCCAGCTCTCACATCTGTGCATGATTACTGGAGAAATCTTAACTTTGACTATATGGACCTTTGTCAGCAAAGTGATGTCTCTGGCTTTGAATATGCTGTCTAAAATTTTCATAGCTTTCCTTTCAAGATGCATGTGCCTTTTAATTTCATGGCTGCAATCCCAGATGGAGGATGGTAACTTCAGGCTAAGCACAAGATTCCTAGAACATCACCCTGTTACCTCACCATCAACTAATCAGAAGAAAGTCACACACCCTACAGCCATTACTCCAAATTTTGCCTTAAAAAATCATTCCATGAAAACCATTATGGAGTTCAGTCTTCTAAACATGAAGTTGCCTGTACTCTTTACTTAGCACCTGCAAAATCCACTTCACCACAACTAGGGTGTCAGTATATTGGCTTTGTTGAGAGCCAGGAGAGCAGACCCAAGCTATGTTTGATGCCATCCTTTTTTAGGTAAGGGATTAGCATGCTATTAATAAATAAGATTGCTGTACCATGTTAGGTGCAGGTATGACTATCATAGCTTTCATTTCATGTAACTGAAATTTTAAGAAATGTGTATGAATGCCAAGTTGAAAAAAGAAGTGTAAACTGTGATAGCTTCACTTGTCAATGTAACTAAGATGTGCATGCCTCTGCATGCTCAGTCATGTCTGATAATTTGCAACCCACTGAACTGTAACCCACCAGGCTCCTCTGTCCATGGAACTTTCCAGGCAAAAATACTGGAGTGAGTTGCCATTTCCTACACCAGAGTATTTCCCAGTAATTCAATTAAACACTGTTACAGTGACGATAACAGTTCTTGGAGAAGGAAACGGCAACCCACTCCAGTATTCTTGCCTGGAGAATCCCATGGACGGAGGAGCCTGGGGGTCTACAGTCCACGGGGTCACAAAGAGTCGGACGTGACTGAGCGCCTTCACTCACTCACTCACTGTGAAGATATGTTGCAATTATGGTTAATATCTGCAATCAATGAACTTCCAGTTCCGTTCAGTTCAGTTCAGTCGCTCAGTCGTGTCTGATTCTTTGCAACCCCATGAATCGCAGCATGCCAGGCCTCCCTGTCCATCACCAACTCCCGGAGTTCACCCAGACTCACGTCCATCGAGTCAATGATGCCATCCAGCCATCTCATCCTCTGTCATCCCCTTCTCCTCCTGCCCCCAATCCCTCCCAGCATCAGAGTCTTTTCCAATGAGTCAACTCTTTGTATGAAGTGGCCAAAGTACTGGAGTTTAATCTTTAGCATCATTTTTTCCAAAGAAATCCCAGGGCTGATCTCCTTCAGAATGGACTGGTTGAGTGAATAAAATTACACTTGATGTTGTGAGTGGGATTCAATCCAGTCTATTGAAAGGCCTTAAGAACAAAACTGAGGAAATCTCTCTTTCTTTCTCCAATGAGTTCTGTTTTTCTTGTAAGAGCCTGAATGATACAGAAAGTGTAGGAAATAAAGCAATCAATTTAAAAGTACTGTGAAGAGCCAGCCAAGACAAATCCAGAATATGCAATATTCTACAGAACAATCTAATGCCTCTAAAATATTTTTTTTCAATCATTTTTATAGTTTCATTTTTTAATTTCAGTAATTTCAGCTTCTTAAACAAATATTTATTTTGTTTTTGAGTCCTTGATCTTATTCACATTTTATTCTTAGCTTGGTGACTTCAGTGTTTAACTCATTAAATCTCTTTGTTTTTTAAGTATCCATAATCTAAATATTCTTCTAAGAATAAAAATCTGTGTTTATATGGTATTTCCTTTCATTTAATTTTTTTTAATTTAGTTTATAATTACTTTATAAAATAATTTGCCTGCCAATGCAAGAGAAACAGGATACCCAGGTTCAGTCCCTGGGTTGGGAAGATCCCCTGGAGAAGGTGGATAGCAACACACTCCAGTATTCTTGCCTAGAAAAATCCCATGGACACAGGAGCCTGGCGGGCTACAGTCCTTAGGGTCTCAAAGAGTCGGATGCAACTCTTGCCACTTCCTTCTTCAGGGATCTTCCCAACCTAGGGAATAACCCTGGGTCTCCTGTGTTTCTTGTATTGGCAGGCAGATTCTTTACCAGTGAGCCACCTGGGAAGCCCTCACATTATATTCACTCAGATATTACTTAATTTATATTATTTTCTGTAATTTGATGTTGTCCAAGCATATATGTGTCTTTTGTTTGTTGGATTTTATTTTGCTTCTGGTCATGGATTTTAAAAGACTTCCCTAATAGCTCAGTTCGTAAAGCATCCACCTGCAATGCAGGAGACTCTGGTTCAATTCCTGGGTCAGAAAGATAAACTGGAGAAGGGATAGACTACCCATTCCAGTATTCTGGGGCTTCCCTTGTGGCTCATCTGGTAAAGAATCCACCTTCATTGTGGGAGACCTGGGTTTGATTCTTGGGTTGGGAGGATCCCCTGGAGAAAGGAAAGACTACCCACTCCAGTATTCTGGCCTAGAGAATTCCATGGACCGTATAGTGCATGGGGTCACAAAGAGTCAGACACAATTGAGTGACTTTCATGTTTATAGATTTTTATAACTATTTTTATATTACTTCATTTTCTTCAGAGACTGATTTTTTTCCACCTCTGGTGTTCATTCAAGTTTTTCTATATTGACTTGACCTGAACTTTTTAAAAGTATATAATATTTATTTTAAAATATTACACATTGGCATTCTGAGTTTGCCTTTTATAACTTTTCCTTGAGTTGTTGAAATAGGTCCCTTTATTGCAGTGAGTAAAAGCAGTGACTTTAGAATTCAGCTATTTCATATTACACATTTATTAGCTATTTTATTCTAGACATACTACTAAAACCCTCTATTCAATAGTTACATCTTTTAAATGATAATATATTTCCCTATCCCAAGGAACCTTCAGAGGATTCAATTAAATAAGAAATATAAAGTGATACTGTAGTCATTACATAGTAAGAATTAAAAATATGTTAGTTATTATTATTAACTCAGCTTATTAAAGAGTTTTGTTAAATATTTTCAAACATAGTTGTGGAATTATTCATCTAATTCAGAGGAATTTTGACTTGGGCACAATATTTTATTTATTATGTTTAGTCATTGGCTCCTGTCCAACTCTTTGTGATCTCATGGACTGTAGCCTGTCAGGCTCCTCTGTCCATGGGATTCACCAGGAAGAATACTGGATTGGATAGCCATTCCCTTCTCTAAGGGATCTTGCTGACCCAAGGATCAAACCCAGGTCTCCTATATCACAGACAGGTTCTTTACCATCTGAGCCACCAGGGAAGCCCATCATGTTTTATGGTTTTTATCTAATTGTTGGAACACCACTTAAACTTTATAGTTGTCACTTTTATTGCTACACAAACTTTGACTTTTGCTATTTTCTTTTGCAGTTAAATACATTTTTCTATTCCTTCATTTTCAAAGACTACTATAATCATGTTTCAGATATATATTCTAAAAAGTTATAAAGTTAATTTTTTTATCCATTTTTGTGAGTTTAATCTACTTTTTTGTTTGAATTGTATTTATTGAATACATTTGTTTTTCTATATTATTTCTATTCTATTTATATTTTCTCTTTAGAATGCACTCCAAATACTAGTATTTTTTTCTTCTGCTTTAAGTGTCTTGTTTTCACTCTTGCTTGTTATTTTTCTGCTAATTTGCGAAATAATTATGATCTATTAATATTACTAGACTACTTATATTTCTTCTTATAAATATATCTCACATAGTGTTCTCTTATCATATTCTAAATTGATTTGTTATCCTTTGAATTTAATTAGAAATTTAGAATATTTTAATTTCCCTTTGGACCTACCATTCTCTTGTTCACAAACTTAAGATCTAGATTCTTAGTTAAATCTTATCTTTTACCCATTAAAGTTTTACTATTAATCACAATTGACTTCCCTTATGGCTCAGATGGTAAAGAATCTACCTGAAATGTGGGAGACCTGGGTTTGATCCCTGAGTTGGGGGAACATCCCCTGGAGGAGGGCATGGCAACCTACTCCAGTATACTTGCCTGGAGAATCCCCATGGGCAGAGGAGCCTGGTGGGCTACGGTCTATGGGGTCACAAAGACTCAGACAGGGCTGAGCAACTTTCAGTTTCACTTTGTCTATATAAATTTATCAATTGTCTATATAAGTTAACCAATTATGTAAGGTCTCATGTCTTCTTTCCTGTTTCCTCTTCCTAGGCTTAATTTTCTCACTTATGAAATTTTTTCCAATTATAGTTTTTCAATTAGTAATTCATTAAAGTCAACTAAGAAAATATTCTAGATTGACATGTGTTTCTTTTTATGCTTTGACACTGTCATCTATTGCTATTGTTTGAAAATCGCTTTTCATTCTATTTCCTATTATTTCATGGGAAAATCTGCTTTATGATATTTCCCAGATATTTTCTTTCTGCTTCATTATATGATAGATATGTTTTTATTTTTTCCTTTCTAATAGGCAACATTTTTCTCCAAAATCACTGAAGACAGTGATGGCAACCATGAAATTAAAAAACAAACAAACAAACAACAAACAAAAACACTTGCTCCTTGGAAGGAAAGCTGTGACAAACCTAGACAGCATATTCAAAAGCAGAGGTATCATTTTGTTGCAAAAGCCATATAGGCAAAGCAATGATTTTTTCAGTATTCATGTATGGATGTGAGAGTTGGATCACAAAGAAGGCTGTGTGCTGAAGAATTGATGCTTTCAAATTGTGGTTCTGGAGAAGACTCTTGAGAGTCCCTTGGACTGCAAGAACATCAAACCAGTCAATTCAAACCAGTCAATTCTAAAGGAAATCAACCCTGAGTATTCATTAGAAAGACAGATGCTGAAGCTGAAGCTCCAATACATTGGCCAATTGATGTGAAGAGATAACTCACTGGGAAAGACCTTGATGCTAGGAAGGATTGAAGGCAGGAGGAGAAGGGAGCCACAGAAGATGAAATGGTTAGATAGCATCACTGACTCAGTAGACATTATTCTGATCATTCTCTGAGAGATAGTGAAGGAGAGGTGAACATGGCATACAGTAGTCCATGGGGTGGCAAAGAGTTGAACACAATTAGCAACTGAACTACAGCAACAGAGGCAGCATTTTGAATACCCCTTTTTGGTCTTGTTTGCTCTTTTTTCTTTTTTTTAAATCAATCTGAATATCTATTAAATCCTATAAGATTCATCACAATTATCTTTTAAAATAATAAGCCCGTCATCTTTCTCATTTCTTACTTTCACAGGACTTTTATTTGCCTTAAGTGCCTTTTTTTTTTTTTATTTGTTTAACATAACTGATAGATTTCTTAAAGGTTATTTTATTTATTACTGGTTTAGGATTGTCTAAGTGCCTTTGTCATTAGTAATTTCTGGTAGTTTGTAGGCCCTGAAGCAGCTCCTTTTGCTAACTAATGAGAGCAATGTTTGTCTTTCCTGCATTGATGAGAAAGCATTAATGAGGCTGTAGGGACAAGCCAAAATAACAGCTACTTTGTCTCTTGTTCACTGTTATGGCTTTGAATTTCTTTTGCAGTTCAGTTTCTAGGAGGTTTAATTCTTTCTTTTGATCTTTGATATGGATTTTATATGTAATATACACACATATATTAATTAGTTAGTTCTGCCTTGTTTAATATTGAACTTATTCTAAGGCTATTCAGAATATTTGTATTTTTTAATGTTATTTATTTTTTTTAATTGAAGGATAATTACTTTGAAGAATTTTGTTGTTTTCTGCCAAACCTCAATATGAATCAGCCATAGGTATATATATATCACCTCCCTTTTGAACCTCCCTCCTATCTCCCTCCCCATTCCACCTCTCTAGGTTGATAAAAATACCTTTTTTGAGTTTCCTGAGCCATACAGCAAATTGCTATTGGCTATTTATATTACATGTGGTAATGTAATTTTTCATGTTACTCTTTCCATATATCTCACCCTCTCCTCCCTTCTTCCCATGTCCATAAGTCTATTCTCTATGTCTATTTCTCCATTGCTGCCCTATAAATAAATTCTTCAGTACCATTTTTCTAGATTCCATATATATGCATTAGAATATGATATTTCTCTTTCTCTTTCTGAGTTACTTCACTCTGTATAATAGGTTCTAGGTTCATCCACCTCATCAGAACTAACTCAAATGTGTTCCTTTTTATGGCCAAGTAATATTCCATTGTGTTTATGTACCACAACTTCTTTATCCATTCATCTGTTGGTGGACATTAGGTCGCTTCCTTGTTCTAGCTATTGTAAATAGTGCTGCAATGAACAATGGGATACATGTGTTTCTTTCAATTTTGGTTTCCTCAGGGTATATGCCTAGGATTGGGATTGCTGTGTCATATGGTAGATTTATTCCTAGTTTTTTAAGAAATCTCCAAAACGTTTTCCATAGTGGCTGGATCAATTTACATTCCCACTAACAGTGCAAGAATGTTCCTTTTTCTCCAAACCCTCTCCAGCATTTATTGTTTATAGACTTTTTGATGATGGCCATTCTGACAGGTTTGAGGTGATACCTCATTGCAGTTTTGATTTGGATTTCTCTAGTAGTGAGTAATGTTGAACATCTTTTCATGTGTTTGTTAGCCATCTGTATGTCTTCCTTGGAGAAATATCTGTTCAGGTCTTTTTCCCACTTTTTTATTAGGTTGCTTGTTTTTCTGTATTGAGTCATATGAGCTGCTTGTATATTTTGAAAATTAATCCTTTATCAGTTGTCTCATTTGCTATTATTTTCTCCCATTCCGAGGGCTGTCTTTTCACCTTCCTTATAGTTTCCTTTGCTGTGCAAAAGCTTTTAAGTTTAATCAGGTCCCACTTGCTTACTTTTGTTTTCATTTCCATTACTTTAGGAGATGGGTTATAGAGGATCTTGCTTTGGTTTATGTCATCGGGTGTTCTATGTTTTCCTCTGAGTTTTATAGTTTCTGGTCTTACTTTTAGGCCCTTAATCCATTTTGAGTTTATCTTTGTGAATGGTGTTAGGAAGTGTTCTAATTTCATTCTTTAACATGTAGCTGTTCAGTTTTCTAGGCACCATTTATTGAAGAGGCTGTCTTTGCTGTATTGTATATTCTTGCCTCCTTTGTCAAAAATAAGGTACCCATAGGTGCATGGGTTTATTTCTGGAGCTTCTATATTTTTCCATTGGTCTATATTTCTGTTTTTGTGCCAGTACCATTCTGTGTTGATGTCTGAACCTTTGTAGTATAGTCTGAAGTCACCAAGGTTTATTCCTCCAGCTCCATTCTTCTTTTTCAAGACTGCTTTGGCTATTTGGGGTCTTTTGTGTTTCCGTATGAATTGTGAATGTTTTGTTCTAGTTATGTGAAAAATACCATTAGTAATTTGATATGGATCACATTGAATCTGTAGATTGCATTTGGTAGTATTGTCATTTTCACAATATTGATTCTTCCTACCCAGGAACATGGAATATCTCTCCATCTGTTTACATTGTATTTGATTTTTTCATTAGTGTCTTATAATTTTCTGTGTACAGTTCTTTTATCTCCTTAGCAATTTATTCCTAGATATTTTATTCTTTTTGTTGCAATGGTGAATGGGATTGATTCCTTAATTTCTCTTTCTGATTTTTCATTGTTAGTACATAGAAAGGCAAGTGATTTCTGTGTATTGATTTTGCATCCTTCAACTTTGCTAAATTCACTGATTAGCTCTAGCAATTTTCTGATACTATCTTTAGGGTTTTCTATGTACAGTATCATATCATCTGCAAACAGTGAGAGTTTTACTTCTTTTCTTATCTGGATTCCTTTTATTTCTTTTTATTCTATGATTGCTATAGCTAGGAATTCCCAATCTATGCTGAATAATAGTGGTGAAAGTGGACACCTTTGTCTTGTTCCTGATCTTAGGGGATATGGTTTCAGGTTTTCACCATTAAGGATAATGTTTGTCTTAAGCTTATCATATATGGCCTTGACTATGTTGAGGTAGGTTCCTTCTATGCCCATTTTTTGAAGAGTTTTAATCATAAATGGATGCTGAAGTCAAAGGCTTTTTCTGCATCTATTGAGATTATCATGTGGTTTTTATCTTTCAATTTGTTAATATGGTATATCACATTAATTGATTTTAATATATTGAAGAATCCTGGCATCCCTGGAATAAACCCAACTTGATCATGGAGTATGAGCTTTTTGATGCATTGCTGAATTCTGTTTGCTAAAATTTTGTTGAGAATTTTTGCGTCTATGTTCATCAATGACATTGGCCAGTAGTTTTCTTTTTATGTTGTCTTTGTCTGGTTTCAGTATCAGGGTGATGGTCACCTCATAGAATGGGTTTGGAAGTGTTTCTTCCTCTGTAATTTTTTGAAAGAGTTTTAGAAGGATAGGCATTAGCTCTTCTCTAAATGTTTGATAGAATTCTCCTTTAAAGCCATCTGGTCCTGGGCTTTGTTTTTTTGTGAGATTTTTAATCACAGCTTCAGTTTCAGTGCTTGTAATTTGGTTGTTCATAATTTCTATTTCTTCCTGATTCAGGCTTAAAAGAGTGAACTTTTCTAATAATCTGTCCATTTATTCTAGGCTATCCATTGTATTGCCATGTAGTTGTTCATAATATTCTCTTATAATCCTTTGTATTTCTTCATTGTCTGTTGTAATCTTTCTTTTTTCATTTCTATTTTTTTTTATTCTTCTCTCTTTTTTTCTTGATGAGTCTGGCTAAATGTCAATTTTGTTTATCTTCTCAAAGAACCAGTTTTTAATTTTATTAATCTTTACTATTGTTTCTTTCATTTGTTTTGTATTTATTTCTGCTAGGATTTTTATGATTTCATCTTTTCTACAAATTTTTTGGGTTTTTTGGTTCTTCTTTTTCCAGTTGTTTTAGGTGTAAAGTTAAGTTGTCTATTTGATGTTTTGCTTGTTTCTTGAGGTAGGACTGTAATGCTATAAGTGTCCCTCTTAGAACTTCTTTTAGGTTTTGAGTTGTTGTGTTTTCATTGTCATTAGTTTCCAGAAATTTTTTGATGTCCCTTTTGATTTTTTCAGTAACCTGTTGGTTATTTAGAAGCATATTGTTTGATCTTCATGTGTTTGTGTTTTTTTAGTTTAGTTTGTTTTTTTTTTTTCTTGTAATTGATATCTAGACTCATAGTGTTATGGTCAGAAAAGATGCTTGATACAATTCAATTTTCTCAAATTTACTGAGGTTTGAGATGTGACCCAAGATGTGGTCCATCCCAGAAAATGTTCCTTGTGCACTTGAGAAGAAGGTATATTCTTCTGCATTTGAATAGAATGTCCTGAAGATATTTATGAGATCCATCTCCTCTAATGTATCATTTAAACTTGTGTTTCCTTATTAATTTCTATTTTGATCATCTGTCCATTGGTGTGAGTGGGGTGTTAAAGTATCCTACTATTATTGTGTTACTGTCAATTTCTCCTTTTATGTGTGTTAGAGTTTGTCTTATGTACTGAGGTGCTCCTATGTTGGGTGCATAGATATTTACAATTGCTATGTCTTCCTCTTGGATTGATCCCTTGTTCATTATGTAGTGCCCTTGCTTATCTCTTGTTGTGTATTTTAAGGTCTATTTTGTCTGATATGAGGATTGCTGTTCCAACGTTCTTTCACTTCCCATTTGCACGGAATATATTTTTCCATCCTCTCAATTTCAGTCTATGTGTGTCTTTTAGGTCTTGTAGCCAGCATATATATGGGTCTTGATTTTGTATCCATTCAGCCAGTTTGTATCTTTTAGTTGGAACATTTAATCCATTTACATTTAAAGTAATTATTAATGTATATGTTTCAGTTTCAATTTTCTTAATTGTCTGTGGTTGATTTTGTGGATCTTTTTCTTCTCTTGTATTTATTGTCTGTATAAGTCCCTTTAATATTTGTTGTAAAGTTTGTTTGGTGGTACTGAATTCTCTTAACTTTTGCTTGTCTGAAAAGCTTTTTATTTCTCCACCAATTTTGAATGAGATCTTTGCTGGGTACAGTAATCTTCGTTGTAGATTCTTCCCTTTCAGTACTTTATTTTTTTTTTTTTTTTTTTTTTTTTTATTTTTTTTTTTTTTAAAATTTTATTTTATTTTTAAACTTTACATAACTGTATTAGATTTGCCAAATATCAAAATGAATCCGCCACAGGTTTACATATCATGTATGAAATGAGTTGCCAGTCCAGGTTCGATGCACGATACTGGATGCTTGGGGCTGGTGCACTGGGACGACCCAGAGGGATGGAATGGGGAGGGAGGAGGGAGGAGGGTTCAGGATGGGGAACACATGTAAACCCTTTCAGTACTTTAAATAAATCCTGCCATTCACTGACCTGCAGAGTTTCTGCTAAAAGATCAGCTATTAGCTGTATGGTATTTCCCTTGCATGTTACTTGCTGCTTTTCCCTTGCTGCTTTTAACATTCTTTCTTTTTGTTTAGTCTTTGTTAGTTTGATTTGTATGTGTCTTGGCATGTTTCTCCTTGGATTTATCCTGTATAGGACTCTTTGCACCTCTTGGACTTGATTGACTATGTACTTTTCCATGTTGGGGAAATTTTCAACTACAATCTCTTCACAAATTTCCTCATACCCTTTCTTTCTCTCTTCTTTCTAAGGAACCCCTATAATTTGAATGTTGGTGTGTTTGATATTGTCCCAGAGGAGAACTATCCTCAGTTTCTTTTTCTTTCTTTTTTTTTTTTACTTTATTCTGTTCTTCAAAAGTTGTTTCCACTATTTTACCTTCCAGCTCACTGATTCGTTCATCTGCTTTGGATATCCTGCTATTTAATTCTTTCTAGAGTATGTTGAATATCAGTAATTGTGTTGTTTGTCTCAGTATGCTTATTCTTTTATTCTTCTAGGTCTTTGTTAGTTGCTTCTTGCATTTTCTCCATTTTGTTTTCAAGGTTTTTGAGCATGTTTACTATCATTATTATGAATTTTTTTGGGGGCAGTTTGCATATTTCCTCTTCATTTATTTGGACTTGTGTGTTTCTAGTTTGTTCCTTCATTTCTATTGTATTTCTCTGTCTATATATATATATATATATATATATATATATACACATATATACATATATATATATATATTTTTTTTTTAACTTATTGTGTTTGAGGTTTCCTTTCCCAGGCTTCAGGCTGAATTCTTTCTTCCTTTTCATTTCTGCCCTCCTAAGTTTGGTCCAGTGGTTTGTGTAAGCTTCATAAAGGGTGAGATTTGTCCTGAGGTTTTGTTTGTTTGTTTTTCCTTGGATGGGCAAGGCTGAGTGAGGTGGTCATCTTGTCTTCTGATGATTGTGTTCGCATTTTTGTTCTGTTTGTTGTTTACATGAAGTGTCCTGCACAGGGTGCTACTGGTGGTTGGGTGATACTGGGTTTTGTATTCAAGGGATTTCCTTTGTGTGAATTCTCACTATTTGATACTCCCTAAGGCTAGTTCTCTGTTAGTCTAGGGTTGAAGTCAGTGCTACCACTCCAAAGGAAGCTCAGATTCTAATTTGGTCCTACTCCTGTGTGTTCTTGTCTCCAATGTGTGTTTACTTTTGTGGGAGCTTGCTATGCCCTTTTATATATTCCATAGACACAGAGTCTGGCTAGTTGATCCTGTGGATTTAATCTGCCAATTGTACAGCTGGTGGGAAGACTTTGGGTCTTCTCCCTTAGCCACACTGCCCCTGGGTTTCAACTGTGGTTTTATTTACACCTCGGTATGTGTTTTGTCCATTGGGGTTTAGAACTGGACATGGAAAAACAGACTGGTTCCAAATAGGAAAAGGAGTATGACAAGGCTATATATTGTCACCCTGCTTATTTAACCTATATGCAGAGTACATCATGAGAAACGCTGGGCTGGAAGAAGCACAAGCTGGAATCAAGATTGCTGGGAGAAATATCAATCGCCTCAGATATGCAGATGACACCACCCTTATGGCAGAAAGTGAAGAAGAACTAAAAAGCCTCTTGATGAATGTGAAAGAGGAGAGTGAAAAAGTTGGCTTAAAACTCAACATTCAGAAAACGAAGATCATGGCATCTGGTCCCATCACTTCATGGGGAATAGATGGAGAAACAGAGGAAATATTGTCAGACTTTATTTTTCTGGGCTCCAAAATCACTGCAGATGGTGACTGCAGGCATGAAATTAAAAGACACTTACTCCTTGGAAGAAAAGTCATGACCAACCTAGATAGCATATTCAAAAGCAGAGACATTCCTTTGCCAACAAAGGTCCGTCTAGTCAAGGCTATGGTTTTTCCAGTGGTCATGTATGGATGTGAGAGTTGGACTGTGAAGAAAGCTGAGCACCGAAGAATTGATGCTTTTGAACTGTGGTGTTGGAGAAAACTCTTGAGAATCCCTTGGACTGCAAGGAGATCCAACCAGTCCATTCTGAAGGAGATCAACCCTGGGATTTCTCTGGAAGGAAAGATGCTAAAGCTGAAACTCCAGTACTTTGGCCACCTCATGCGAAGAGTTGACTCATTGGAAAAGACTCTGATGCTGTGAGGGATTGGGGGCAGGAGGAGAAGGGGACGACAGAGGATGAGATGGCTGGATGGCATCACTGACTTGATGGACGTGAGTCTGAGTGAACTCTGGTTGTTGGTGATGGACAGGGAGGCCTGGTGTGCTATGATTCATGGGGTTGCAAAGAGTCAGATATAACTGAGCAACTGCACTGAGCTTAACTGATGTGTTTTGTCCATTGGGGTTTGCTCCTGAGGCTTCACTGGAAGACTTGGTTCTACCTTGGTGAGGGACAGGTGTGGAGGTGGTGCAGCTGCTTGGGTCACAATGGTTCTGGCTGCACCAGGTACTCAGGGGAGTTGGTGGCTACAGCAGCAATAATATAGTGCTCTAGAAAGGTATTGCAAACAGTATTGGCTAATACACTCCAGTATTCTTGCCTAGACTCCCTGACAGAGAAGCCTGGCAGGTTACAGTCCTCAGAGTCACAAAGAGTTGGACATGACCAAAGCGACCCTACATACATACACGCAAGACTTTTTTTGACTGTTATAGCTCTGCCCCAGTGAGGGTTGAGCATGAAGGTGATGCAGCTGCTTGGCTTGTGAGTATCCTGATGGCTCCAAGTGTGTAGCATACAAGGATTGCCTCCACTGCAGGAGTTATGGCCCTATCAGAGTCTTATTTTGAGCCCTCTGTAGATGGCAATCAGAAGACTTCTTGGATCAGTCTTTCTTCGTAGCTCTGCCCATTCAGGCACTTAGAGGGCTCCCTTACCTGGGGTCCTTCTCTGTTGTTTGGGCCATCAGATACATAGAGCATCCTCCCCACCCTCACCCCGGATGGGGTCCTTCTCTGGAGATCGGCACATCAAGCACTTAAATGTGCACCCTGGGTGGGGTCCAACTCTGTAGTTCAGTGCATCAGGCATTTGGTGGGCCAGCGTCTATTGTTCAGCTGCTGATGCTGGCCTGTGGGAGAGAGAGAGGCTATGATGATGGCTCCACCCCCTACATGTAAGTCAGCAGTAGCGCCTTGCTTCCATGGCTGCCTGGTATTCTTCCAAGGCATTTCCCACCCCACCACAATCACCTCCCTCACATCCCCTTGATCCATCTCTCTGCAGTCAACAGAAGCCCTCACCCCGGGATTGCTCCATAATCCCTAAACTCCAGCTCATAACTGCTTCACCTTCCAGGGGACCTGCCTCCCTGTCTGGGGTATGTATGGCTGAGGCAAGGACTGTCTGATTCTCATTCCATTTAGGCTGCCACAGATTAGCTGTTTGATTCTCAGCCTTAAATGTTTCTTCTCTGACTCAGGCAATTGCCCCAATGTGGGAATCGGACCCCTGCTTCAGTCATTGGACCCCCTGTCCCACCAGGGGCAGGTCCAGTTCTACACACACTCTGGTTTTGCCCCTAGTTCCTTCAGCCTACTGAGTTTTGCATGATTCTATATATCATTTTCCAGTCGTCAGGTACTCCTGACCACTCTCAGTTGGTGTCCTGCATGCACTTCTGTGTCTAAAGGTGTATTCCTGATGTATCCATGGAGAGAGACGTACTCTATGTCCAGCTACTCCTCTGCCATCTTGTTCTCTCCTATATTTTTTTATAAGGTAAATATTAACATTACAGATCAAAACAAGTATTATCTTGTTTTAATATGATTCTTGGGGAAAATTAAAAAAAAACAAATTTAAGATAAATATGTAACTTACAAGGAAATTTCCTAATCAAAAAGCTGATTGTAGGTCTAAGAAAAAAATTCTAGGAAGTCAAATATATATGTCTTTTATTTAAATTGGTTAAGATATTATAGAGTCTTAACCAAAATTTTCAGATTAGAATATTTTTCAATGACAAAAATAAATCTCCAGTGTTTTATTCTTATAATCAACAAGTGTTTGCTTTATTTAGTTATATAGCAGACAGAAAAATCTAATGAAATGGTTTGTGCATACCTATAATGAATCTTCATGTATCATGAAAATACATGTCTATAAGAACATTTAAACCCAACCAACTACTCATGACCTTCCTTATCCTGTTGCATTAACTCTCCAAATAATTTTTCATTGAAAAAAGATTAATATGACAACAACACAGAGTGTTGTTGAGTCTCACTGTGTTAGGGACATTCTGGAAAGTAGGAGAGATGTGAGAGGAGAATGGTTAAAGTAACACTGAATAAATTATTTGACCTGTTGCCCAAGTTTTAGAATTTTTGGTTTTAAAATGCTGGAAGATTTATGGGTATGCTTGCCATTAAATTTACATATATTTCTCACTTTTGTATGAAAAAAATAACTTTTTAAAAGTCTGAGTGCAGTTATGGATACATCATGTAAGCAATAGAGTTTTTGTTTTGTTTTGTTTTCTTCCTAGTAATCACAGCTGCTAGAGAAAAAGGTGGCAGGCAGAAGCAGCAGGACAGGCAGCAGGAAAGCCATCTGCTTTGCAGACAGCAATATGTAGTTCTTTGGGACTGTTGATTAAACAAGTCAATTCAACTTTTTTTTTTTTTTCCTTGAGAAAAATATTTTGAGATCATCTATTCAATGAAAAGGTCATTTGTTACCAAGAAAATGAAATCTCCATTTTAGTTTTACATTTCTTACTGTGTTAAGCTGCTCTGTCTGTGATACCCTCTAACATTATCAGATCTAGAGAGCGCTATCTTATTTTCATAGGAACTATGCAATCAATTATGGACAATCTAAGTCATAATTTCACTCATCTCACTTAGAAATTTATGAGTTAGATATAATTTGTTAGATTCTGTTAAAACATACAAAATAACCATAGAAATACCTGGAGTTAGTTATCAATAATTTGCACTACAAATATTTGTTTTCTTTTTTATTTCATCACATCATCACTTCCTCAAGAAGGAAAGTAGAAAATCAATTAAGCCCACAATGTTCAGCTTTGGTAGAAAATAGCTTAGAGTCCTAACTAAAACCTTTGAGGAGGTTTTCCTGAAATTTCCTTCCTTATATATAATCAATAAAAATTGCAATTTGGCCCCTTACCAACCACTTTTTTTAAATGACTTAAAATTGACCGCTTATAAAAATTGAGTAAAGAATCATATGCGTAACTGAGACATATTTGCAAAACTGAGTCTAACCACTCATTTTCTTCTCCCAAATAAGTTTACAAGAATAACAAGCAATTAAGTTGACTGGAATTTTATTAATTCTTCTTTCAGTTACTTCAGTTCTCTTTATTTTGCCCAAAGCATAGGTAATTAATTAAGATAAAAATAATATGAGATCAGAAGCAATTAAACTGGTATAAATTTCCCTTAATTAAGTCTCTTAACTTGGCAGTTTATCATTTTGGCACTTTTTTTTTTTTCAGATATAACTGAACAAATTGTCAGATATCTCAGTGAAGATGGATATTTAGTAAATTTGGATATGTATTATAGAAATACACCTTTGTTAATGCAGAATAATTTAATTTCCTTTAAAAATGTTTACTAAGTTAACTAATTATAAAGGAAAACAAGTAGAAATAGAAACATTTTCAAAAAGAAGACAAATGTGATTTCAGTTTTGCCTGGAAAGTTGAAGCCCCCAATGTTTATGATTACTTGCATCCTCATCCAAACAGATGGCATGCTTAAATTCTCCAAACACTATCACCTCTTTGCCTTTCTCAGTTCTCTGTCAAAGCAAACCACAACTCTTGATAGAAAAAAAAAAAAAGCATAATGAAAAGTACATAGTGACTGATAAACTGAACTTATTATGTTTGTGTCAAAGACCTTCATTAGCAAATTAAACTATTAAAATATTAAATTAACTATTTCACCAAATTAACCTATAAACTACATAAGCTAATAATACAAAAATAATAGGATAACTGAACTCGGCCCAAATATTTGACTTTTTTTTTTTGTCTCACTTCATTTTGCAAAATACTGGTTAGAAATATTTTATTATGATAGCAACTCTTAAACTGAATTGTACCTAGGATCTCATTGAGAAATAGGTAAAGAAACACCACAATGTCAATTTATACACACAGAAGTCTTGCACTCTCACTTGCTTCCTCCTTTACTCTCTCCATCACTTTCCCCTCCTCTCATTCTTCTTCCCTCTCTCTCCTTCTCACACAACTCCTTGTGTCAAACATGCACACACACAAAGAGCTGTTTAAAATTTGGTAAGTGTTATAAACCTCCTAAATTTTGTGCCAGAATATTGATTTTAGAAACAAAATGTGAATTAAAGATTATTTTTAAAAATGCTACTCTTTTAGGTACCTTTCCTCCCACATATCACATCCTACCCAAGAGTCTATAACATTGCATGGCTTAATCCATTTCATCATTCAAATCTCATCATCAATTCCCTAGAGCTGACCTAAAGAGAAGAGCCAATTTTGTCACTCTACACTCTCAACCCCATTATCCCTTTTATTTGGTTCATGGTATTAATAATATTTGAGATTGTGTTTCTCATTTATTAGACTACTTATTTCTTTTTTTATCTATCCTTGCTGCTGCTGCTGCTAAGTTGCTTCAGTCGTGCCCGACTCTGTGTGACCCCATAGATGGCAGACCACCAGGCTCCACGGTCCCTGGGATTTTCCAGGCAAGAACACTGGAGTGGGTTGCCATTTTTATCTACCCTTACCAGCTTATAAATTACATGAGAGAATGAACAAAGATTGTTTTATTAATTGCTATAATAAAAGGACTGAGAGCAATGGCAGTGCCTTTGCCTTTGACTGTGTGGGTCACAACAAACTGTGAAAAATTCTTCAAGAAATGCAAATACCAGACGACCTTACCTGCCTCCCAAGAAACATGTATGCAAGTCAAGGAGCAACAGTTAAAACCAAACAAGAAAAAACAGAATGATTCAAAAATGGGGAAGGAATGCATAAAGTTTGTGTATTGTCACCGCAATTATTAAACTTTTAACCATTCATCATGCTAAAATGCAAACCTGGATGAATCACAAACTGGAATGAAGATTTCCAGGAGAAATATCAATAAACTCAGTTCAGTTCAGTTCAGTCACTCAGTTGTGTCCGACTCTTTGTGACCCCATGAATCGCAGACAGGCCTCCCTGTCCATCACCAACTCCCGGAGTTCACTCAAACTCATGTCCATCGAGTTGGTGATGCCATCCAGTCATTTCATCCTCTGTCATCCCCTTCTCCTCCTTCCCCTAATCCCTCCCAGAATCAGAGTCTTTTCCAATGAGTCAGCTCTTCGCATGAGGTGGCCAAAGTATTGGAGTTTCAGCTTTAGCATCAGTCCTTCCAATAAACACCCAGGACTGACCTCCTTTAGGATATACTGGTTGGGTCTCCTTGCAGTCCAAGGGATTCTCAAGAGTCTTCACCAACACCACAGTTCAAAAGCATCCATTCTTCGGGGCTCAGCTTTCTTCACAGTCCAACTCTCACATCCATACATGACCACTGGAAAAACCATAGCCTTGATTAGATGGACCTTTGTTGGCAAAGTAATGTCTCTGCTTTTGAATATGCTATCTAGGTTGGTCTTAACTTTCCTTCCAAGGAGTAAGCATCTTTTAAATTCATGGCTGCAGTCACCATCTGCAGTGATTTTGGAGCCCAGAATAATAAAGTCTGACAATATTTCCACTGTTTCTCCATCTATTTCCCATGAAGTGATGGGACCAGATGCTATGATCTTAGTTTTCTGAATGTTGAGCTTTAAGCCAACCTTTTCACTCTCCTCTTTCACTTTCATCAAGAGCCTCTTTAGCTCCTCTTCACTTTCTGCCATAAGGGTGGTGCCATATGCATATCTGAGGTTATCAATATTTCTCCCAGCAATCTTGATTCCAGCTTGCGCTTCTTCCAGCCCAGCATTTCTCATGATGTACTCTGCATAGAAGTTAAATAAGCAGGGTGACAATATACAGCCTTGACATATTCCTTTTCCTATCTGAAACCAGTCTGTTGTTCCATGTCCAGTTCTAACTGCTGCTTCCTGACCTGAATATAGGTTTCTCAAGAGGAAGGTCAGGTGGTCTGGTATGCCCATCTCTTTCAGAATTGTCCACAGTTTATTGTGATCCACACTGTCAAAGGCTTTGGCATAGTCAATAAAACAGAAATATATGTTCTTCTGAAACTCTCTTGCTTTTTCGATGATCCAGCGGATGTTGGCAATTTGATCTCTGGTTCCTCTGCCTTTTCTAAAACCAACTTGAACATCTGGAAGTTCACGGCTCATGTCCTGCTGAAGCCTGGCTTGGAGAATTTTGAGCATTACTTTACTAGTGTGTGAGATGAGTGCAATTGTGAGGTAGTTTGAGCATTCTTTGGTATTGCCTTTCTTTGGGATTGGAATGGAAAATGACCTTTTCCAGCCCTGTGGCCACTGCTGTGTTTTCCTAATCTGCTGGCATATTGAGTGCAGCAATTTCACAGCATCATTTTTCAGGATTTGAAATAGCTCAACTGGAATTCCATCACTTCCACTAGCTTTGTTCATAGTGATGCTTTCTAAGGCCCACTAGACTTCACATTCCAAGATGTCTTCCTCTAGGTGAGTGATCACACCATCGTGATTGTCTTGGTAGTGAAGATCTTTTTTTGTACAGTTCTTTTGTGTATTTTTGCCACCTCTTCTGCTTGTGTTAAGTCCATACCATTTCTGCCTTTATTGAGCCCATCTTTGCATGAAATGTTCCCTTGGTATCTCTAATTTTCTTGAAGAGATCTCTAGTCTTTCTCATTCTGTTGTTTTCCTCTCTTTCTTTGCATTGATCACTGAGGAAGGCTTTCTTATCTCTGCTTTCTATTCTTTGGAACTCTGCAATCAGATTCTTATATCTTTCCTTTTCTCCTTTGCCTTTTGCTCCTGTTCTTCTCACAGCTATTTTTAAGGCCTCCTCAGACAGCCGTTTTGCTTTTTTTGCATTTCTTTTCCATGGGGATAGTCTTGATCCCTGTCTCCTGTACAATGTCACGAACCTCCGTCCATAATTCATCAGGCACTCTATGTATCACATCTAGTCCCTTAAATATGTTCCTCACTTCCACTGTATAATCATAAGGGATTTGATTTAGGTCATACCTGAATGGTCTAGTGGTTTTCCCTACTTTCTTCAATTTAACTCTGAATTTGGCAATAAGGAGTTTATGGTCTGAGCCACAGTCAGCTCCTGGTCTTGTTTTTGCTGTTGTATAGAGCTTCTCCATCTTTGGCTGCAAAGAATATAATCAGTCTGATTTCAGTGTTGAACATCTGGTGATGTCCATGTGTAGAGTCTTCTCTTGTATTATTGGAAGAGGGTGTGTGCTATGACCAGTGTGTTCTCTTAGCAAAACTCTATTTGCCTTTGCCCTGCTTCATTTTGTATCCCATGGCCAAATTTGCCTGTTACTCCAGGTGTTTCTTGAGTTCCTACTTTGGCATTCCAGTCCCCTATAATGAAAAGGACATCTTGTTTGGGTGTTAGTTCTAAAAGTTCTTATAGGTCTTCATAGAACCCTTCAACTTCAGCTTCTTCAGCATTACTGGTTGGGGCATAGACTTGGATTACTGTGATATTGAATGGTTTGCCTTGGAAACAAACAGAGATCATTCTATTGTTTTTGAGATTCCATCCAAGTACTGTGTTTCAGACTCTTTTGTTGACCATGATGACTACTCCATTTCTTCTGAGGGATTCCTGTCTGCAGTAGTAGATATAATGGTCATCTGAGTTAAATTCACCCATTCCAGTCCATTTTAGTTTGCTGATTCCTAGAATGTTGATGTTCACTTTTGCCATCTCCTGTTTAACCACTTCCAGTTTGCCTTGATTCATGGACCTAACATTCTATGTTCCTATGCCATATTGCTTTTTATAGCATTGGACCTCGCTTCTATCACCAGTCACATCCACAACTGGGTATTGTTTTTGCTTTGGCTCCATCCCTTCATTCTTTCTGGAGTTATTTCTCCACTGATCTCCAGTAGCATATTGGGCACCTACCGACCTGGGGAGTTCCTCTTTCAGTATCCTATCATTTTGCCTTTTCATACTGTTCATGGGGTTCTTAAGGCATGAATATTGAAGTGGTTTGCCATTCCCTTCTCTAGGGGACCACATTCTGTCAGACCTCTCCACCATGACCCACCCATCTTGGGTAGCCCCACATGCCATGGCTTAGTTTCAGTGAGTTAGACAGGCTGTGGTCTGTGTGATCAGATTGACTTAGTTTTCTGTGATTATGGTTTCAGTGTGTCTGCCCTCTGCTGCCTCTTGCAACACCCACCATCCTACTTGGGTTTCTCTTACCTTGGATGTGGGATACCTCTTCACAGCTGCTCCAGCAAAGCACAACTGCTGCCCTTACCTTGAACAAGGGGTATCTCCTCACTGCTGCCCCTCCTGACCTTGAATGTCGAGTAGCTCTTTTCAGCCCTCCGGCCCTCGTGCAGCCGCCTCTCCTTGGACGTGGCATTGCTCCTCTCGGCCGCCGCCCCTGACCTCAAGGACGGGGTAGCTCCTCTCAGCCACGCTTCTGCGTGGTCCATCTCACCCGTTATTGATAACCTCAGATACACATATAACACCACCCTTATGGCAGAAAGGAAGAGGAATTTAAGAGCCTCTTGATGAAATTGAAAGAGGAGAGTAAAAAAGCTAGCTTAAAACTCAACGTTAAAGAAATTAAGATCATGGCATCCAGTCCCATCATTTCATGATATATAGATAGGGAAAGAATGAAAACAGTGAGAGACTTTATTTTTTGGGTCTCCAAAATCACTGCAGATGGTGACTGCGGCCATGAAATTAAAAGATGATCACTCCTTGGAAGAAAAGCTATGACAAACCTAGACAACATATTAAAAAACAGAGACATTACTCTGCTGACAAAGGTCCATGTACTCAAAGCTATGTTTTTCCAGTAGTCATGTATGGATGTGAAAGTTGGACCATAAAGAAGGCTGAGCACTGAAAAATTGCTGCTTTTGAACCTTGGTCTTGAAGAACACTCTTGAGAGTCCCTTGGAATGCAAGGAGATCAAACCAGTCAATCCTAAAGGAAATCAACCCTGAATATTCATTGGAATGGTTGATACTGAAGCGCCAATGCTGACTACCTGGTGCGAAGAGCAGACTCATTGGAAAAGACCGTGATACTGGGAAGGATTAAAGGCAGGAGGAGAAGGGGAAGAAATAGCATGATATGGTTGGAGGACATCACTGACTCAATGAACATGAATTTGAGCAGACTCTGGGAAATCGTGAAAGACAGGGAGGCCTGGCATGCTGCATTCCGTGGGGTCACAAAGATTTGGACTCCACCGAGCAATTGAACACCAATAATGCCAAACTCAAGGAAATAGTCAATAAATTCTTTTTTGGAAGAAAATGAAAAGTGAGTGAATATTATATCTCTAAAAATATTAATGAAAATTCCTAATCTTTTGCATTGTAATTTCATTTATAACTTTCTTAAAAAATACAATTGATTTAATACATGAATCTGTCCTTTCTATCTTGTTCATGTAGATAAGACCATAGCTTCCTCTTAACTAAGTGAAGAGCCAGATAAATTTTTGAAAGCAACATTAATGATATAATTTAAATATTCCAGATTACTGTATTTATTGTAATGGAGTAATGGTCCCTTTAAAACTCAATGTCCATTAATGGTCAGGAAACAAGTATTACAATGAATCTAAAATATTTGAATTTTACAAATGAAAAATTAAATACACAACTTTTTTTCTCAATGAGAATTGTTTTATGTTATCTTAGAACTTTGCACCTATTTTTTCATTAATTATATGGAACTGTAACAACAATTTTTACTTGCTTTTACAATTAGAATAAGACATGTCTTTTCCTCCCAATTTTTTTCATATAATACAAGTGTGGGAATTAGTAATACTTCAAGTCCTGTATGTGAGGAAGAATGTATGTATTATTATTCTACACTAAAATTTATTAGGCTCAGAATAGAACAGAATGAGAAATAAAGTTCATAAAATAAATTAATGAAATTGGAAATGACAATAGCAGACATATTTTCAGCTTTACAAATATATATAGGAAAGTACATTTCCTTACTTATATATCAAAACATTCCACAGAAAAGTTGCTATTACTAAACTTTAGTCCTCAGAGTATTTTCTTATTTGATATTTATATGTGGCAAGTAACATGCTTGCTTAAAATGTACAGATCATGCATTCTTTGGTAGTTGATTTCAATATGCATTAAACAATTGAAAAAGTTCTATGGTCTAATTTATAGGGCTTAACTGATTAAATCTTTTGGGAAAAAATCACAGGAAAATTTTTATGTGACATGTATTTTCTGTCTACAGTCAGCATTGCAAATGTTATGAAATCAAGAGATTTTAAATAAAGTTTTAACTATTCATTATGTACTGCAATGATTTTTGCCATCAAAAATAAATATATAGCAAAATTAACTTGAATTAAAAAAAAAGATACTTTTATTTCTTTGAGACAGTTCAAAGTTTTCAGATTTAGCTTAGTCCTTAAAGTTACAATGTGGCACATTTGGAGATCAAACAATTGCAACCATTTCCTGGATGCTATTTGACGCAAGCAGAATTGTCACTATATACTAACATGCATTTTTGAACAGATATGAACAAGTTCACCAAAATCTATTTTCATAAATGTTAAGATTATTTTTTGCTTATATTTTTTAAAACAGTGTGGGAATCTGATTCTAAATAAAATGAGAGTTTTGCACTTACTCTTTCCTAGAAAATCCCATGGATGGAGGAGTCTGGTGCAGGCTACTGTTCATGGGGTCACAAAGAGTTAGACAGGACTGAGCAACTTCACTTTCACTTATAAAGCATTTTAGAGAGATAAACCTATTAACAAGCAAAAATTAAAAAAAAAAAAAAAAAGAACCAAAGTAACTATGGCCATATACACTCTACTACTGGTGCCACTACTGCTATTTACTATTATTATTAATTAAATGTCAGTAACAAACCATAATTATTGAAGAGTTTCTATGTACAAGGAAATACCTCATTCAACTCTCACAATAAACCTATAAGCTACCATTTATTCTTTTCTTATATGATAAAAAAAACCTAGTTCAGAAAAATTAAATAATGGAGACAAGGTCATAAATTTAAAAGTTATTAATAAAAGTTCAGTCTAGGAATTCTGGTATACTAAATTCATATCAATCTCTAAAAACAAATATTTTATTTACATGATTATGTTAACAAATTTCTCAGCAGATGGTTACTTATTTTATTATTGTTTTAACTTTTCCATAAATCAAGGTAAATTGGAAGTGGTCAACAGGAGATGGCCAGAGTGAACATCAACATTTTAGGAATCAGTGAACTGAAAAGGACTGGAATTGGGGGAATTTAAAATTCAGATGACTCTTATATCTACTACCATGGGCAAGAAACCCTAAAAGGAAGTGGAGTAGCCCTCATAGTCAATAAAAGACTAAGAAACGCAGTAGTTGGGTGCAAGCTTTGAAAACGACAGAATGATCTCTGTTCATTTCCAAGGCAAACCATTCAATATCACAGTAAACCATGCCTATGCCACAACCACTAATGCATAAGAAGCTGAACAGTTTCATGATAAACTACAAGACCTTATAAAACTATCACCAAAAAAGATGTCCTTTTCATCATATGGACCTGGAATGCAAAAGTAGAAAGTCAAGAGATCCCTAGAGTAACAGAAAAGTGTGGCCTTGGAGTACAAAATGAATCAGGGCAAAGGCGAACAGAGTTTTACCAAGAGAATGCACTGGTCATAGCAGACATCCTCTTCCAACAATACCAGAAGACTCTACACATGGATATCATCAAATAGTCAATAGAGAAATCAAATTGATTATCTTTTTTGTAGCCAAAGATTGAGAAGTTCTATACAGTCAGCAAAAATAAAACCAGGAACTCCCTGCAGCTCAGATCATGAACTCCTTATTGCCAAATTCAGACTTAAATTGAAGAAAGCAGGGAAAAGCACTTGACCACTCAGATATGACCCAAATCTTATCCCTTATGAGAACGCAGTGGAAGTGACAAATAGATTCTAAGGATTAGATCTGATAGAGTCCCTGAAGATCAATGGATGGAGGTTCATAACATTGTACTGAAGGCGGTGATCAAAACAATCCCCATGAAAAAAAATTCAGAAAGTCAAAAAGGTTGTCTGAGGAGGCCTTACAAATAGCTGAGAAAAGAAGAGACATGAAGGCAAATGAGAAAAGGAAAGATATATCAATCTGAATGCAGAGTTCCAAAGAATAGCAAGGAGAAATAAGAAAGTCTTCTTTAGTGATCATGCAAAGAAATTGAGGAAACCAATAGAATGGGAAAGACTAAAGATCTCTTCAAGAAAATTAGAGATACCAAGGGAACATTCTATGCAAAATGGGTACAATAAAGGACAGAAACGGTATGGCCCTAACAGAAGCAGAAGATACCAAAAAGAGGTAGAAAGAATGTACAGAATAACTATACAAAAAAAAATCTCAATGACCCAGGTAGCTATGATGGTGTGATCACTCACCTGGAGGTGGACATCCTGGAGTGTGAGGTCAGGTGGGCCTTGGGAAGCATCACTACAAACAAATCTAGTGGAGGTGATGGAATTCCAGCTGAGCTACTTCATATCCTAAAAGATGATGCTGTTAAAGTGCTGCACTCAATATGCCAGCAAATTTGGAAAACTCAGCAGGGGCCACAGGATTGGAAAATGTCAGTCTTAATTCCAATCCTAAGTAAAGGCAATGCCAAAGAATGTTCGAACCAGTGCACAGTTACACTCATCTCACATGCTAACAAAGTAATGTTCAAAATTCTCCAAGCTAGGCTTCAACAGAACATGAATCAAGAACTTCCAGATGTTCAAGCTGAATTTAGAAAAGGCAGATGAACCAGAGTTCAAATTGCCAACATGCACTGGATCATTGAAAAAGCAAGAGAATTTCTGACAAATATCTACTTTTGCTTCATTGACTAAGCTAAAGTCTTTGACTGTGTGGATCACAACAATCTGTGGACAATTCTTAGAGATGTAATGAACCTGAGAAATCTGTATACAGATCACGAAAAACTGGAAAAGGAGTGCATCAAGTCTGTATATTGTCACCATGCTGATTAATTTATATTAAATGAGTGAAAGTGAAAGTGAAGTCACTCAGTCGTGTCCGACTCTTTGCGACCCCATGGACTGTAGGCCACGAAGCTCCTCAGTCCATGGGATTTTCCAGACATGAATACTGGAGTGGGTTGCCATTTCCTTCTCCGGGGGATCTTCCTGACCCAGGGATCGAACCTGGGTCTCCCGCATTGTAGGCAGAGGTTTTACCATCTGAGCTACCAGGGAAGTACCAATATAATCAAAGTAAAACTATCAGTCAATCTGATATATATGATGACAATATATGATATTCAGAGTATATCATGCGAAATGCTGGCCTGGTTGAGCCACAAGCTGGAGTCAAAATTTCTCAGAAAGATAACAATAACCTCAGATATGCAGATGACATCACCATTATGGCAGAAAGTGAAGAGGAACAAAGGAGCCTCTTGAAGGTGAAAGAGGAGAGTGAAAAAGTTGGCTTAAAACTCAACATTCAATAAACTAAGGTCATGGCACCTGGTCTCATCACTTCATGGCAAGTAGATTTGGAACAGGGACATACTTTATTTTCTTGCACTCTAAAATCACTGCAGATGGTGACTGTAGCCATGAAATTAAAAGATGCTTACTCCTTGTAAGAAAAACTATGATCAACCTAGACAGCATATTAAAAAGCAGAGACATTACTTTGCCAACAGAGGTCTGTCCAGTCAAAGCTATGGTTTTTCCTATAGTCATGTATGGATGTGAGAGTTGGACTATAAAGAAAGCTGAGAGCCAAATAATTGAGGCTTTTGAACTGTGGTGTTGGAGAAGACTCTTGAGAGTTCCTTGGACTGAAAGGATTTCCAACCAGTCAATCCTAAAGGAAATCAGTCCTGAATATTCACTGGAAGGGCTGATGCTAAAGCTGAAGCTACAATACTTTGGCTACCTGATGCAAATAACTGACTCATTGGAAAAGACCTTGATGCCAGGCAAGATTGAAGGCAGGAGGAGAAGGGGATGACAGAGGATGAGATGGTTAGATGACATTGTTGATTCAATGGACATGTGTTTTAGGAAGCTCTGGGAGTTGATGATGGACAGGGAAGCCTGGCATGCTGCAGTCCATGGGGTCGCAAAGTGTCAGACAACTGTGAGACTGAACCGACTGACTGATAGTTTTACTTTTATTATATATAAGCAAATATATATATATATATATATATATATATATATATAACACACACACACACACATATATATATATATATATATATATATATATATATATATATATGTTTAAGTTTAAGGAAATTAAGATATCCCTGGTATCTCCAACAATAAAGAATATGCCTATAGTGCAGTAGATCAGGTTCAGTCCCTGGGTTGTGAATATCCATTGAGAACCAAATGGATACCTACTCCAGTAGTCTAGCCTGGAAGTTTCCATGGACATAGAACATAGTGTCCTACAATACATGGTATCACATAGAGTCAGACACAGTTGAGTGACTAACACACACACACACACACACACACACACACACATATATATATATATATATACATATATTCAGTTTTTGTAAATTATATCTTCCACTTCAGGGAAAAAGTCTTCCAGGATCCCTTCACACCCATGCATGAGGAGTCTCTAGACCCAGCTACTCAAGAACTAAGCAAATTTTTATCCATGTAGACTACATATCAATTAAAAGGAAACACACTGCATATAAGCTACCATCTCTTATGGGTGAGTAGGTCTTATGTATCTTATATATAGGAAATTTTGTATTTTCTGGATTAAACAAGGAATATAAGCTTAAAATGGTATTAAAATATACCTTTCTGGATTTATGGGTTTTATAATCATAAGTAGAAGACACAGAATATTTATTAAAAATTGACTGCAAATTTATACTTACATGTTTATGTATTGTGCTTTTCCTCATTATGTTTCTTCCACTCTGACCTGTCATATATTGAATATGATTCTGTTATGCTAAAGGGGAGGGGAAAGTGGGTAAAAAGTGAAACACTATTTTGAAGGAAGGGGCTTTTCATTAATGATATGTCATTAAATTGGGGAGATAAAACTAAACCAAACTTTAGCATTTCCAATATCCTTTAAGGTATATTTATTGTATGAGAATAAAATATCAGATGGACTATGGTATTCTTTTTTAGTGTTTATCAGCAATCAATTTAAAAGAAGGTAGGATGTCAGCAATATGGCAAAGTGAAGAAAAATATTTTTCTATCCCCTTCAAATTACAATCAGTAAAATATCCACAACTCAGTGAAGGTTCTTCTTCCCAACACAAGCAAAGCTGGAGAATTCCACACATCTGCTTCCCAAGTGGCTCTAGTGATAAGGAATCTGCCTGTCAATGCAAGATTTTGATATCTGTGTTGAGAAGATCCCCTGGAGAATGGCAGGGCAACACACTCCAGTGTTCTTGCCTGGAGAATTCCATGGACAGAGGAACCTAGTTGGTTACAGTCCATAGGGTTATAAACAGTCATACCTGACTGAAGCTACCTAACACGCATGCACATGCAGATACATATAAAAGTGGGTGGGCTGGAATACACAGAGGAGACAGATCCTGGGGAATAACAGAATTGGTTCCTGCAATCCCCACCCTCTGACTGCAGCAGCTAAGCCCACAGCTTCAGAAAACCCAGTGGCAACAGGGAAGGTGGCATACAGGACTCCAGCTTCCTGACAAAAGTGGTGCCAAAGGTAGCTGAATAACTGTGACAATGTGGACTGGGACACTGTCTCTCCAGGCACTGAGGTGTCCATTGCCCCAGTCCCCATGTTACTCATCTACAGTGTAGAAACAGCAAACCTTACAGTAACAGGCAGGGTAGAGGCACTTACATCACTCCAACTCCCCTTCTGCTGTCTTCCTTTCTCCCTGGTGGCAGAGCCTGTGACTCAGGGGATGTTGGATGCAAGGGAAGAGCCCACCATCCCAGGGACTACAGTGACACTGGCAGAAATAGACATCAAAACCCTCAGAGGCACAGAAAGTCATGAAGAAAGCAGGGAGCCCCACATCTTCAGAAGTGGTAGAGGCTAGAAAGCACCAACTCTCAAAAAAAACCAGAGGCATCTCAGGTAAAAGAGTGCAAAAACGTGTGATTTAGTGCCACCTAAAAGAAAAGAAGACTCTAAGCTCTAATTTGTCATTTAATTTCAAATGCATCAGCAGAGGAATTCATCAAGCACTACAAAGAGTCACAGAAGCACCACTCAAGCAAACTGAAGTGATGATTTAAAAATAAATAAATAAATAAATCATAGAGTATTTCAATCTGATAGAGAACTCAAAATGATTGTTATGTGTAAACTATAAAGAACTATAACTATAAAGAGCTACAACCCATGGATCAAACTCAGGTCTCCCACATTGCAGGAGGATTCTTTACCAGCTGAGCTACCAGGGAAGCCCATAAAAGAACTCAGAAAGGCAATTTAATGAAATGAGATAAAGAATGCATAAGAAAATATTGTAGAAAATATTGCAGAAAGAGTAGACCATATGGAAGAGAGAATAAGTGAACTTGATGATAAACATCTAAAAATGATACACATAAAAAATGAAAGGGAAGTAATATATAAAAAATAAAGAAATTCTACAAAAAGGATCCAATATTTTCAGGAAAGGTGATATTGGGGTAATAAATATCCCAGAAAGAAAAAAGCAGGAAAAGGGTGGAGAGAGGTTATCTCAAGAAATAGCTGAGAGCTTCCCAAATATGGGGTTGTTGTTCTTGTTTAGTTGCTATGTCGTGTCCAGCTATTTATCAGTCCCATGGACTATAGCCAGCCAGACTCCTCTGTCTATGGGATTATCTTGGCAAGAATACTGGAGTGGGTTGCCATTTCCTTCTCCAGTGAAAGCAAAAGGATATACAAGTCCATGAAACTAAGAGAACATCTAAATACCACAATATAAAAAGACCTTCTTCAAGACAAATATGTGTTAAAATTGTCAAAAGTAAATGACAAAGAAAGAATTTTAAAGGCTGCCAAGAAAAAAATGAATGGCAACCTGCAAAGGAACCCTCATAAGGCAATCACCAGATTTGTCAGCAAAAATCATACAGTCCAGGAGTGGAATGACATTATCAAAATACTGAAGATAAAAGCTGCCACCCAACAATGCTCTATCTAGAAAAGTGATCATTCCTATATGAAGGATATATAATTTCCCAGATAAACAAAAACTGAGGAAGTTATCAACACTAGACATGCCTGGCAAGAAATGTTGAAAGGAGTTCTTACATCAGATTTCACTCATATGTGAAATGCAAAAAAACTAATAAAGAAACAAACAAATAAAGACAAATCAATTAACACACCAAACCAAATCAAAACACATAGATACAGAGAACAGAGTTGTGGTTACCAGAAGAGGAGCTTAGGGAGAGGGCAAGATGGGCAAACTGTATGGTAACAGATGGAAACTAAATTTTTGGTGGTAAGCAAGAAATTTGGAGAAGAAATATAATGTACACATTAAACATTATAAATCAATGTTGCCTCAATAAAATAAATTAAAAAAAAATAATGATCTAGGGTAACAAAATATTGTCAATTTTTTTTAAACTTTACAAAATTGTATTAGTTTTGCCAAATATTAAAATGAATCCGCCACAGGTATACATGTGTTCCCCATCCTGAACCCTCCTCCCTCCTCCCTCCCCATACCATCCCTCTGGGTCATCCCAGTGCACTAGCCCCAAGCATCCAGTATCGTGCATTGAACCTGGACTGGCAACTCATTTCATACATGATATTATACATGTTTCAATGCCATTGTCCCAAATCTTCCCACCCTCTCCCTCTCCCACAGAGTCCATAAGACTGTTGTATTGGTTCAACTGTTTGTCTTAAATTATAATTCTTATCCAAGCAAATTCACAGGAAAAATAAACATGAAATGCTATTCTTCAGTTCCCTGTCATCTAATACTATCTGGAAACAAGGTATTAAGTTTGTGTTATCTGCTACAATAAAATAACACCTACATTTCTGTGAAAGTGTTAGTCACTCAGTAGTGTCTGACTATGAGGTCCCATGGTCTGTAACCTGAGATATCCCTCTGTCCATGGCATTTTCAAGACACAAGTAGTGGAGTAGTTAGCCATTCCTTTCTCCAGGGTATCATCTCAACCTATGGATCAAACCAAGGTCTCCTGCATTGCAGGTGAATTCTTTACCTTTCTAAGCCAACAGGGAAGCCCAGCAACATTTCTGTGGTTTAATACAAAGAGACTTTTCTTTCTAAATCTTGGGATAGACCAATACTTGTTTTCCTACTCAAGTGTTGAGATAGTTTGGTTTGGGAAGTCATGAATGCAACAATGCTGCCCAGGGAAGAGGTGTGCAATCATCAGAAGGAAAGGAAACAGAAGAGGATTGTGAGTGGTATCCACAGGGTAAGTTGGAAGTGGCCTGCTGCATCTCTTCTCAAATGTCAAGGCAAGGGTGCAGTCATAAGGCCAAAACTAAACTCAAGATTGGGGGGGGGCGAAGCCCACGGAGGGTGGCGGGGCAGGGGGGGAAAGGGGGTGGGGACACGCATTTTGTTAAGCAGCTAGCATTCTCTCCCCGAATCTTCAGTTACACATTTTTAAAATTTTCATTTTGTACGTATATATATCAAATTGGTAAGCTTATTTTTTGATTCAAACTTTCTTTCATTAAAAAAAGAGAATAATCAACAAAATATTGCCTTTTTAGGGTTTAATAGTATTAGAAAAGTATGCACTTAATATACTGCTGATGTATTGTCACAAAATTGTATTTTTCCTAAAATTAGTTATATTTCAAAGATGATTAGATTTATTTGCATTGATTATTTCATTTTATTTTAGTTTAGTTTGTGAGTTATGATGTGAGATTACTTGTTTCCAAATCAGTAATTTTAATTATATATGTTTTAACTATATACAAAAATTATTGTGAATGCAATTGTTTCTAAAACCTATTTTGTGTTATAAGTAATAAAGAGAAAAAAATAGAGCCAAGAGTATTTGAATAAAAGGTGATGAAGTCTAAAATGAATAAAATATAAAAGAAGATTTGATATTCAAGAACTCCAGAGAAAGATTTGATTAACAGAATAGTGAGGAACAAAGCTTCCTACTGCTCTATTAGCAGATGGAACCCTTTCTTGAAGCTGCAAGAATAAGGGCTTGAATAATCCTCAAACATGCGTCAGAGCAGGAAAATAAAGGATCAAAGGAAAGAAATACTTTTGCTAAACTCCTAAATGAATTTCTTAAGAGTGTTCAATTTTCTCTCCAGCAGACTTAGAATAGAAGAGAAAAGATTTTGCTGATTGTTGTATGTAAAGTGGTTCAAGTTAAAATTTGCTCAGAAATTATGGTAACTCATAGCTACAGGGAACTAAAAAATCTATAAAAATAGTTATTTCCTAATAGGGACATATGCAGAATCATTGTAAGATCAAGAAAAGTTCTTCCCAAAGGGGGATATAAATGAGCTGATTATCAGAACAATGTCATTACCCACTTAAAAAAAAAAAAAGTGTTATTAACTATGTCAAGCTGTTATACATCTAATTTTACTCTTGGGAAGTATTCGTTTCATAAGCTATTTGCATCAATGTACTACTTAATTGGTTTCATCATATATGTCTACCATCAATTTTAAGTAAAACAAAAGATAAATTATCTTGTTTAATACTCTAAAAAAAGATAACCTAAGTAATGATTGTAAACTTTTGAGCAAGTGACATCCTCCTGGGAGGAGTCCCACTTCTTGGAGGACAGCAAAGAGCATAATAAGGCCTGCCACCAGGCCCAGCAGTCCCAGGATGTCAACCACCATATGGCTTTCAGTTATGAGTGGCCAAGGCTCTATGACACAATTTTACACAGGCATTGGATGGAATAAGACTTTTCTCATAGAGAAGAGACAGAGTGAGATCAGCTTCAATTGTGAATGATGGTCCCTAAGGCCATGTGAACTTGGCCACCTCCCTCCCCCACTGAATTTGACAGAGTGAGAGATGGTGGTGTGCATCACCCCATGCTACAGGTGTAGGACCCCATTTGTTCTCTGGCAGGAAGAGATAGAGCAGTAGCATTGGCCAGGTGTTATATGATGTACACTCATAAGCAGAACAAAGTACATATTAAATCCAGAATGAAGAGGAAGATATTACCAGACAAGGCAATATGCTCAGCACAGGTTCCCTGGATTTCTTATATCCATGTAAGAAAATGTTGCAAGTCCAAGGGTCAACAGGCTGCACATGGTTGCCTTTCTCAACATCCATTCCCCTAATCCTTGCTCTGCCACTTAAAATAGCAGATAAAGTATATAAAATCTGGGAAGGATGATACAGTTTGTAGCAATATCGATCTACACTGTGGGTAGCTTACATTTCAAGTCTTGTTTTACATTCAGCCAGTTGATTTTTTTTTTTGCACTTTATTTCTATTAAATTAGTAAATACTAATTTAGGTTTTTAAGTTTAGCAATTCATAGTTTGCTCAAATATTGTTCTATAATTTTAACAAAGTATCGAGTGACTTCTCTCTGAATTTCATCTCTCTGTCAATTAAAATATACTATACAAAACTAATATGGAGAGGTAGAAGAAAATGGATTAAAAATCTATACTTTGAAGCATTTAGCATGTTAAAAAAGTATTAGAGTTCGTTGAACTATTTGTGTATGATTTTAAAATATAACTATTAATAAATGATGACTCATTCTTTCCTCAATTCCAAAATTGAGAAAAATACTGCTATAAGGCTGAAAGCGTTTCTCCAAAATTCATATGTTGAAAAACTAATGCTGAAGTTGATAGCATTAGGAAATGGGGCTTTTCAGAGGTGATTAAGTCATGAATGGGGTTCATAACCTAATATTCATCCTTCCTACCATGTGAGGACACAGCAAGAAGTTGGCAGTCAACAACCTAGAAAAGGGCCATCACCAACCATGTTGGTACCCAGATCTCAGACTTCCAGCCTCCAGAACTGTGAGAAATGCATTTCTGTTTTTAACAAACCACACAATCTGTGATACAATCTGGAATGCATTAGAGCATTCCAAGCAAACTAAGACAAATCCCAATTTTTGGGAAGCTGTGAGTAAGCAGATTTCACCAGAATTACTTCAATATTCTTATATAATGGCTCTGATAATGCTTTAAAAGCAGAAAGTAATTATTAACATACCTGCCCCCCCTTCTAAAACTAACAAACAAACAAACAAAAAATTGAAAAATCTAAAAGATATAATGTCCTTATAATTTAAATATTTGATATCTCTGCACACAAAGATGCCTGAGTCTACGGTTAGATGATCATACAAGCTTAGAAACTTTCCTTTCCCTGGTGGCTGGAGGTTAATTTCAGAGATTTTCCACAGTTTACAAACAAAAGTCTTAAGAAACAAGTTAATCTTTCTTACAAAAGAGAGGGATTATTTCAATCTGTCTAACTGCTTTCTTCAATGCTGAATGTGTGCTTCTTTGTTGAAATATAATTCCAACTTCCTTTTGCTCTGTTAGAGACTTACTAGGACAAAGTTTCTCTTTAAATTATGAAGATGAGACATAGCTATCAAAACTAGCAAGTAAAAATAATTCACAAACCACAGAGCTTAAGCAGGGGAGTTACAAATGGGTCACATCTGCTCTCAGTGATTCAAACCCAGGTGAAGATGTGATGAACTGATGTAGACATTGTTACCAATCCCAGGCTTGGATGTTCCCTACTTGAAAAACCAATACTACCCAAGAGACAAGTGTTGGTTGGAAAAGGAAAGGTTGCTTTGTTCAAGAGACTGGCAATCTGGGGAGAAGGTGAACTCATGTGCAATAACCCATTCCCAAGATTCTGCTCAGCCATCACAGTTTTTAAAGGGAAAAAGGAGAAAAAATCTCAGTGAATCACCAAGGCAGGAGATGAGATTCTGTGTCATTTTTAACTGTTTGCAGACTGGTTGACTCCTCCTGATTTTTCTTTAGACATTATTGATCTCAGGTGGCCTTGGCCTTCAGTGGTTTGAAGCAGGGCTTGCTTTCCCAGACAGAGATTGAAGCCATTTTGTGGCAATGAGAGCACCGAATCCTAGCCACTGTACCAGTGGTCAGTGACAAGAGCCCTGGGCTATGGTTTTACAGAAGAGAATCACCACAAAATGAAAATAGTACAATACATGTGGATAGACACACAGGCAGACTTAGAAGGAAAATTCCTGAGTCATGCCCTTGTGGAGCTTGAATTACTTTTATGCAACATTTCTTCTGTGTTTCCTTTGGCTAGTAATTTTGATTTGCCACAGTCCATACTTGGTGTATCTCAGGATCCCCCAATGTGTGCACATGCATCTCTTAGCCAAGATGAATTATACTGTAAAGGCCTATGGATAGCCTGGCATAAGTTAATATCACTCCCCTTTGACCTCTAAAGAGCATTTCTATGCATGTGTGATTGCAGAGGCCACCTTACTTTGAGAGTGAGAAATATGTGGTCTGGCAGAGCTCAGACTCCTCTCTTAATTGTCCTGATGTTCTCTTGTAGTTTTGGCCACAGAGAATGAATCTCCAATTGCTTTATCCTGAAGAGGGAGGGAGAAATCTACTTCCTGCCTCATTATGCTGCCCATCAGTCTGCCTGCAGAAGGCTGAGGGGAGAGGAGGGAGTTGGGAATAGAGAGTTAGTCATCCTTAAACTACTTATTCTTCATTCTTATTTCTTTCAATCTACAGAAAGAAGTAACAGGTTAGGCAAGGCATTGTGTACATCCAGTGGAGCATAACTCAGGAGTTAGGTTAAACGTTGCCTGGTGATTTCACTTTTTAATTAAGTATTTAAGGCTTGGGTGTGCAACAAATAGACAAATAAAAATGGGACAAAGGAGATGCTTACAACTGTTCAGAGAAAAAAGAATGATTGTAATGTGAATTCTCTTTGAAATACTACAATATTTCAGTGGGTTGTAATCACTAGAATTATAACAGGTGCACCCTAAATATGAAGTGGCCAAACTCAGCTTCTTTTTTTTTAATTTAAATTTATTTATTTTAATTGGAGGCTAATTACTTTAAAATATTGTATTGGTTTTGCCATACATCAACATAAAACTCAGCTTCTAATTACGGGGAAATTCTCAGCATCAACTCACTTACCTAGCTATGCCACTTGAATGAGTGAATGAGCTACTTTATACAGATTGTCTCTACTGACTTTATTTGATATGAATGTTTTAAAAATTCATTCCACATTTCATTCATATGCTTATTTCTCCTACATATCCAATGTATTATGAAGAAAGTATCTTATAACTGTGCTCCAATTTTTCCACTGAGGATGGCAAAAACTGCAGTTGATAGATAACATGTATTATAGGCACTATTTTTATTATTTAGTTTTTTCACTGATTGAAATCAACAGATTGAAGAAGCCTATGGAAGCTAGAGCAACAACTTCAGCTCTTATTGATGTATAACCAGACAAGAATTCTGAAGTTAGTAGACATTCCAGGGAATCTTCCTCACCCAGGGGTCGAACATGGGTCTCCTGCATTGCAGACAGATTCTTTACAATCTGAGGCACCAGGGAAGGCCCTGATGCACAACTAATACCTTAAATACCTACAAGAAATCACCTTCAGAGTACCCCTGCTTTAAGTAGACATTCACATTACCACGCAATTCTGGCAAGGCCAAACACCTCACAGAAGCCATCACAACACCACACACTTGAGTTACCACATCCACTAAACTAATGACTAGGAGAAAACAGTAAACAGAACACCACCATGCATCGCTTCCAGCAGAGTTAAAGAGGGTATGGCTGTCAGTGGAGATGATGCACTTGACAAACTGGTTTTCAGTTCACCAGCAATATTAACATTCAGGAATCTGGGATTTCCTCTAGCTACTTGTGACATGGGAGGCAAGGAGTCAGGTAGGCATTTGTTGTTGCTCAGTAGCTAAGTCATGTCCAACTTGGAGACCCCATGGAGCGCAGCATGCCAGGTTTCCCTCCCCTTCACTATTTACCAGCGTTTGCTCAAATTCATGTTCAATGAATCAGTGATGCTATCTAACCATCGCGTCCTCTGCCACCTTCTTCTCCTTTGGCCGTCAATCTTTTCTGGCATCAGAGTCTTTTCCAATGAGTCATCTTTCACATTAGCTGGCCAAACTACTGGGGCTTCAGCTTCAACATCAGTCCTTCCAATGAATATTCAGGACTGATTTCCTTTAGGATTGACAGGTTGGTCTCCTTGGTGTCCAAGGGACTCTTAAGAGTCTTCTCCAGCACCACATTTCAAAAGCATCAAGTATGTAGACATAATTTCCCCCAAAGATAAGAAGGTCTAGGAAAGTATATCAAAGTACAGTGAAACTGCAAAATAAAGTTTTTAAAGGACCTGAAAAATTTCTCATCCCTGTCAAATGGTAATAAGTAGTGGGCCCTTATTTTGGAGATTTGTGAGCCAGGTAGTCTAGAAATAAAAATTACAATATATCTTATGTTTAGAAGGGCCTTAAATCTCTTGTATCATTTGCTAAAATTAAACAAATATATAATCCTTACATGTATAAATCTGTGCCTGAAAAAAAAAGTCTGTAAAAATAAGGTGGAAATAGCTAGGTTATTTGGAGGTGATCTGAGGAAGCAAAAATAAGAATAAGGTGGATGAGACAGTGAAAACAGGACAGCCATGGAAAGATGCTTTGTTTTTGAAATTGTTGCTGTAGGCTACTAAGACTCAACTCACCAGAGCCTTCTGAGGCTGGAGCCCACTATCTGAAGGATCAGAGACTTTGTCATTCATCTCCACAGCAATAATGCACCCCCTCCCACTCACTGGTTGAAGGCTGTTGCTAGAGGTATTAATTGCCCTGCACATCAGAGAAAGACCTATGGAAGAAAAGCAGAAAGATTAATGAAGGATATCTAAGGTTAGATTCTGTTTCCATACACAAGATAGTCCATCATAGTTATTGTTGGTGTCAGAGGTGAGCTGAGAGAAGATGGCATAAGGAGCAAAAATTGACTGCTCCACTCACTACCTTCCTATTAATCGTTGTCGTCCTTTTCCAACTGTGTACATATCAGGTATACTGAACAGTATGGATGTGTGTGTTATTACTTATTTACATGGCTTTTATTTTTAAGAAGAGCAATTTTGTTTCAGTTCTTTCCAATAAATTATACCACAAGGTCTCTCATGTCATTTCTAACATCTTCCTGAGTCCAAAATACTATTTCCCAATCACAGACCAATTTAATATATAGCAATTGTCCTCTTTTCTATCTCTACTTATGTTATTATTATTACTTTTGTAGTAGCTTTATCTCTTCAATGGCATACACTTTGTGAATCACACAAAAATTGTATCATCTTCAATATGCTAATTTCAGAAATCCCTTGCTCAGGTGGCGTGACTTACATCACCAGTTCATGTCCTGTAGTTAATCCATTTCAGTAATTCTTTAAGATATTGATTCATCCAATCTATTAATTCCATCATCATTTCTTGGTCCATCACCCCCTTTATATACTCAAATTTTTTATGGTCTATTCTAATTATTCACTTGATCTCAATTTTAAATATTCTCATTTGCTACACTTAGTTCTTTCTTCATTATACTCACCTAGTTATAATAAATCTAAATTAAGCCCTCAAATACCCACATCTTGTCTGACTAAACCTAAGGGATTAAATGTCAATTTGGGAGGATAATACAGCAGTCCTGATATTTCACCTTTTATAATCAGGATGCTGAAACATATTTTTCATTTTAATTTAGCTTGTCCATTTTCCTGATTAGATATTTGATTTTTCTTTTCTCTGGAAACCTCTAAAAGACTCTTCTCTTCCCCATAATCTCAGCTGATGTCCTTATCTTTTCATTTAGAGAAAATATAGAGTAAATTAAATGGACATTTACTCAGCTTCTGAGGGCCAATGTCTAAACTGCCCCATGTCTGTACTCTTATTTTCTGGATTTCTTCATATGAATGGGAGATATACCACTCTACCTTTCAAATAAAAATCAATTTATTAGTGTCTGGATTTCAACTGCTTTTGCCTTATTTTTGAATTCTTAATTTCTCTCTCCCACATAAATTGTTTTCAGCCGTATTCAACATACTCTAAAATGTCTTTTTTTGAAGGAAAGAAAAAGAATTAAATCCAGTAGTTTCCCTTGATGCTATAACTACTTCTAATTCTTATTTTCTTTCTTTTTTATCATTAACAGAAATATCATTCAAAAATATTCTTTAATTATTGATTTTTTTATTTTAACTTTTACTGATTTTAACATTCAATAGATAGGTTTTTTCCCCGCCTATGAAATAACTTCTTTCAAGGTCAACTAAAGCTTGAATGTTTTAGGCCCACTGGTTAGAAAATTTATTATTAATTATAGTCAAATAACTATAAAATATAATCTAAATATAGCTATTTTAAACTCCAAGCTTTAATTGAAACATTGCCAGAATAGATGATTCTTTTTAGGAACAAAAATCACATAAATATTAAAATTCAAAATTTATATACTTTAAAAATATTAAATCATAACACATTTTGAATCAGTTCTAAAGAGGTGGGTGAAACTGGAGCCTATTATACAGAGTGAAGTAAGCCAGAAAGAAAAACACCAATACAGTATACTAACACATATATAAGGAATTTAAAAAGATGGTAACAATAACCCTGTGTACGAGACAGCAAAAGAGACACTGATGTATAGAACAGTCTTTTGGACTCTGTGGGAGAGGGAGAGGGTGGGATGATTTGGGAGAATGGCATTGAAATACGTATAATATCATATATGGAATGAGTCACCAGTCCAGGTTCGATGCACGATACTGGATGCTTGCGGCTGGTGCACTGGGAAGACCCAGAGGGATGGTATGGGGAGGGAGGAGGGAGGAGGGTTCAGGATGGGGAACACATGTATACCTGTGGCGGATTCATTTCGATACTTGGCAAAACCAATACAATATTGTAAAGTTTAAAAATAAAATAAAATTTAAAAAAAATTAACAAAAACATATTGTATGACTCCACTGACTCATCATGCAGTCATGAGGAAAACTTTTGCTTTTAAAGCATAATGCAAATTGACAAGTATACAACAATGTTAACTATTATCTTAAAATTAAAATGATAGCCATTATCTTATTGATACTCCCCAAATACCAAATACACTTCTCATTTATTTTGGAAATGTATCATACATATATTAAAAAGAGAACACACTTTTTCTATACCTTCTAATGTGAGATATCTATAGTATATTTATGTTATCTTCTAAGATTTGAATTTGTTCTTCAATACCTGGAAGAAAATAGTCGAGTTTTTCTTGTTCAGAAAAACTTATATTAGTCTATATATTACATTTTTTTTTGTAGACACATATAGATAATTTTCTTGAAATGAGATACAGTACATCTTTCAAAAAGCATAATAAAAGAAATTAGTAACACGTGATACTAACACTTCAATGTCATCAATAATAAATTTTCTTTAATAAGTGATTTATATGTTGTTGACCTTTTAAAAAGATGTGTGATTAGAGATTTCACAGAAATAAAATATTACTACATGGATTTTTTCATGTTCTTAAAAATTATTGGACATGTACAATATACTAAGTTGACTAATGTGTCCTTGTCCTTGGATCACCAAATGGGAATTTAATTAATTGCTTAAAATATACATTATGACTAAATGGAATAGAAATCATAAAGACATAAAGAAGGCTATACAACTTTATAATCTGAGTAGAAACTCTTTATGCTGCATTTTAGAAAACTGAATGTGGGATAGTGAAGGGACATTTTTTGGAACAGCTTGTAAAATCCTATATTTTAAAATTATTTTCACAGAATGCATTCATATTTTTAATTTCATATATTGACAATGCTGACATATACAACATTTCTATTCATTTTGTTTACAGTGTGAGAATAACATGAGTTTCAAATAATCTTTCATATAAGGATACGATGTTAAATGATCTAGCTGCCATCAGACTGAGAAAAGAAGCAAACATGTGAACATGCTGATAGTGACTTTCCAGTGTCTGATCCTTTATGGATGAGACAGTTGTTTTCCAGACTGATTACACTGTCCTTCACTGGAGCCTATCTTGTCTGGCTGTCATGCTTGTTCTTTGACATTAGCAATAAGATTAGCACTGGCACTGACTGTCACAACACCAACTGGAGCCTAAAAGATAGTAGGGAGCTCATTCTGATACGTTTAAAAGAAAACTAGTAAATCTCTACTCGCAATCATTGTCCAGCTATACCCAGGGAAAGGAGACTGCTGAATTTTTACAAAATTGTAGTTCACAGTGAAGAAGACATAAACAATGTAGCCTGATAATTATGAGATTATTTGTTGATATAATTAAGGGAGTTATGTTCTAGTGAAGAAAATCTCTGTAGAATAACTTGCATAATCTATAATAAGTAAAGAGGAATTTGAGTGGGCTTAAATCATCCTTTCGTGCACCGTTGTTGTTGTTTAGTCACTAATTCATGTCTGATTCTTTGCAACCCCATGAAGTGCAGAATGCCAGGCTCCCCTGTCCTTCACTATCTCCCAGAGTTTGCTCAAACTCATGTCAATGACTCAATTATACCATCCAAACATCTCATTTTCTGTTGTCCTCTTCTCCTCCTCCATCAGGTTATTTTCCAATGAGCTGGTTCTTTGCATCAGTTGATTAAAGTATTGAAGCTTCAGCTTTAGCATCAGTCCTTCCAATGAATATTTAGGGTTGATTTCCTTTAGGATTGACTGGTTTGACTTTGTAGCTGTCCAAGGAACTCTCAACGGTTTTCTCAACACCACAGCTCAAAAGCACCAATTATTTGGTGCTCAGTCTTCTTTATGGTCCAACTCTCTAATCCATACATGACTACTGGAAAAATCACAGCTTTGTCAAAAGTGATGTCTCTGCTTTTTAATATGCTGTCTAGGTTTGTCTTAGCTTTTCTTCCAAGGAGCAAATGTTTTTGAATTCCTTTACTGAAGTCATCATCTGCAGTGATTTTGGAACCCAAGAAAATAAAATCTGCTACTGTTTCCAATTAAGTGATGGGACCAGATGCCATCTTAATTTTGAATGCTGAGCTTTAAGCCAGCTCTTTCACTCTCCTCTTTTACCCTTATCAAGAGGCTCTTGAGCTCCTCTTCACTTTCTGCGAAGGCTTCCCTCATAACTCAGTTAGTAAAGAATCAGTCTGCAATGCAGGAGACCCTGGGTTGATTCCTGAGTCAGGAAAATCTACTGGAGAAGGGAAAGGCTGCCAACTCCAGTATTCTTGGGCTTCCCTTGAAGATCAGCTAGTAAAGAATCTGCCCGCAGTGCCGGAGACCTGGGTTCTGTCGTTGGGTTGGGAAGATCCTCTGAAGAAGGGAAAGGCTATCCACTCCAGTATTCTTGTCTAGAGAATTCCACGGACTGTATAGTCCATGGGTTTTCAAAGAGTCAGACACGACTAAGTGACTTCAATCACTATTCATTTTCTGCCATTAGAATGATATCATGTGCATATCTGATACTGTTGTTATTCCTCCTGGTAACCTTAATTACAGCTTGTGCTTCATCCAGCCCAGCATTTTGCATGATTGTGTGCAACGATATTTTGTGCATCAATAATGAATAATTTTTGAACATAAAGGAAGTTAATATCTTTTTTTGGTACTCTTCATTCTCTTACTCATTTGACAAGTATCTATATCAGTAAAGGATTATCTTCAAAAAGGCAACAATATGAAAGGCCTTATTTTAAGTAAATATATTTTAACTCTTTTTCTCAAATTCTATATAAACTATAGGATAATTTTTATACTTTATATCCATAATTTATACTTTTAGAAAATAAACTTTTCCCCTAGTGCACTTGTTAATGTGAAAAAAATGGTATTGTTTAAGTTGAGATCTTTCTGATAAAAGATAATGAATTATAGGAAACATGGTATGAAGGTAATGAAAGACTTGTGAATATATAAGAAAAGCTGAGATCTTTGAAAAAAATAATATTTAAAAATAGTACTACAAAAAATAATAATATCAGTTTCCTCTTCTCTTAGCAAATCACCACCTTCTTATAGACTTGAAACAGCACATATTTATTGTCTCTCAGTATTATTAGCAGAAGACTTTAAGCAGAAGCAGAGATATTAAGAAGAGGTGGCAAGAATACACAGAAGAACTGTACAAAAAAAGATCTTCACGACCAAGATAATCATCATGGTGTGATCACTCACCTAGAGACAGACATCCTGGAATGTGAAGTCAAGTGTAACTTAGGAAGCATCACTACAAACAAAGCTAGTGGAGGTGATGGATCTCTAGTTGAACTATTTCAAATCTCAAAAGATGATGCTGTGAAAGTGCTGCACACAATATGCCATCAAATCTGGAAAACTCAGCAGTGGCCACAGGACTTGTAAAGTTCAGTTTTCATTCCAATACCAAAGAAAGGCAATGCCAAAGAATGTTCAAACTACTTCACAATTGCACTCCTCTCACACACTAGCAAAGTAATGCTCAAAATTTTCCAAGCTGGGCTTCAACAGTATGTGAACCATGAACTTCCAGATGTTCACACTGGATTTAGAAAAGGCAGAGGAACCAAAAATCAGGTTGCCAAAATCTGTTGGATCATCAAAAAAGCAAGAGAGTTCCAGAAGAAAGAAAACATCTATTTTACTTTATTGACCACTCCAAAACCTTTGACTGTTTGGATCACAACAAACTGTGGAAAATTCTTAAACAGATGGGAATACCAGACCACCTTACCCGCCTCCTGAGAAATCTGTATGCAGGTCAAGAAGCAACAGTTAGAACTGTATATGGAAAAACAGACTAGTTCCAAATCAAGAAAGGAGTATACCAAGGCTGTATATCGTCACCCTGCTTATTTAACTTATATGAAAAATACATCATGCGACATGCTGGGCTGGATGAAGCACAAGCTGTGATCAAGACTGCCAGGAGAAATATCAATAACCTCAGATATGCAGATGACACCAACCTTATGTCAGAAAGCAAAGAAGAACTAAAGAACCTTCAATGAAAGTGAAAGAGGAGAGTGAAAAAAATGGCTTAAATCTCAACATTCAGAAAACAAAGATCATGGCATCCAGTCCCATCACTTCATGGCAAATAGATGGGGAAACAATGGAAACAGTGACAGACTTTATTCTTTTTTTTTTTTTTTTTTTGAGGAGGGGCTCCAGAATCACTGCAGATGGTGACTGCAGCCATAAAATTAAAGGACACTTGCTAGATAAGTTGTCCATAGGTGCATGAGTTTATCTCTGGGCTTTCTATTTTTTTCCATTGATCTATATTTCTGTCTTTGTGCCAGTACCATACTGTCTTGATGACTGTGGCTTTGTAGTAGAGCCTAAAGTCAGGCAGGTTGATTCCTCCAGTTCCATTCTTCTTTCTCAAGATTGCTTTGGCTATTCGAGGTTTTTTGTATTTCCATACAAATTGTGAAATTATTTGTTCTAGCTCTATGAAAAATATCGTTGGTAGCTTGATAGGGATTGCATTGAATCTATAAATTGCTTTGGGTAGTATACTCATTTTCACTATATTGATTCTTCAATCCATGAACATGGTCTATTTCTCCATCTATTAGTGTCCTCTTTGATTTTTTTCAATAGTGTTTTATAGTTTTCTATATATAGGTCTTTAGTTTCTTTAGGTAGATATATTCCTAAGTATTTTATTCTTTTCATTGCAATGGTGAATGGAATTGTTTCCTTAATTTCTCTTTCTATTTTCTCATTATTAGTGTATAGGAATGCAAGGGATTTCTGTGTGTTGATTTTATATCCTGCAACTTTACTATATTCATTGATTAGCTTTAGTAATTTTCTGGTGGAGTTTTTAGGGTTTGCTATGTAGAGGATCATGTCATCTGCAAACAGTGAGAGTTTTACTTCTTCTTTTCCAATTTAGATTCTTTTTATTTCTTTTTCTGCTCTGTGGCCAAAGGAGGCAGGAATATACAGTGGAGAAAAGACAATCTCTTTAACAAGTGGTGCTGGGAAAACTGGTCAACCACTTGTAAAAGAATGAAACTAGAACACTTTCTAACACCATACACAAAAATAAACTCAAAATGGATTAAAGATCTAAACATAAGACCAGAAACTATAAAAATCTTAGAGGAGAACATAGGTAAAACACTCTCTGACATACATCACAGCAGGATTCTCTATGACCCACCTCCCAGAATATTGGAAATAAAAGGAAAAATAAACAAATGGGATCTAATTAAAATTAAAAGCTACACAACAAAATAAACTATAAGCAAGGTGAAAAGACAGCCTTCAGAATGGGAGAAAATAATAGAAAATGAAGCAACTGACAAACAATTAATCTCAAAAATATACAAGCAACTCCTGCAGCTCAATTCCAGAAAAATAAACGACCCAATCAAAAAAATGGGCCAAAGAACTAAATAGACATTTCTCTAAAGAAGACATGTAGATGGCTAACAAACACATGAAAAGGTGCTCAACATCACTTATTATCAGAGAAATGCAAATCAAAACCACAGTGAGGTACCATTTCACACCAGTCAGAATGGCTGCGATCCAAAAGTCTACAAGCAATAAATGCTGGAGAGGGTGTGGAGAAAAGGGAACCCTCTTACACTGTTGGTGGGAATGCAAACTAGTACAGCCACTATGGAGAACAGTGTGGAGATACCTTAAAAAACTGGAAATAGAACTTCCATACTACCCAGTAATCCCACTGCTGGGCATACACACTGAGGAAACCAGAAGGGAAAGAGACACGTGTAGCCCAATGTTCATCGCAGCACTGTTTATAATAGCCAGGACATGGAAGCAACCTAGATGTCCATCAGCAGATGAATGGATAAGAAAGCAGTGGTACATATACACAATGGTCTGAGTATTACTCAGCCATTAAAAATAATATATTTGAACCAGTTTTAATGAGGTTGATGAAACTGGAGCCTATTATACAGAGTGAAGTAAGCCAGAAAGAAAAACACCAATACAGTATACTAACGCATATATATGGAATTTAGAAAGATGGTAACGACAACCCTGTATGTGAGACAGCAAAAGAGACACAGATGTATAGAACAGTCTTTTGGACTCTGTGGGGGCAGGGGATGATTTGGGAGAATGGCATTAAAACATGTATAATATCATATAAGAAACGAATCACCAGTCCAGGTTCGATGCAGGATACAGGAAGCTTGGGGCTGGTGCACTGGGATGACCCAGAGGGATGGTATGGGGAGGGAAGCGGGAGGGAGATTCAGGATGTGGAACACGTGTACACGTGTGGCAGATGCATGTTGATGTATGGCAAAACAAATACAATATTGTAAAGTAAAAAATAATAATAAATTTAAAAAAAAAAGCAAAAAAAAAAAAAAAAAAAAGACACTTGCTCCTTGGAAGTAAATCTATGACCAACCTAGGCAGCATATTAAAAAGCAGAGACATTACTTTGCCAGCAAAGGTCCATCTAGTCAAAGCTATGGTTTTTCCAGTAGTCATGTATGGATGTGAGAGTTGGACTATAAAGAAAGCTGAGCACAGAAGAATTGATGCTGCTGAACTATGGTTCTAGAGAAGACTCTTGAGAGTTCCTTGGACTACAAGGAGATCCAACCAGTCAATCCTAAAGGAAATCAGTCCTGTATATTCATTGGAAGGACTGATGCTGAAGCCAAAACTCCAATATTTTGGCCACCTAATGCGAAGAACCAACTCATTTGAAAAGACCCTGATGCTGGGAAAGATTGAAGGCAAGAGGAGAAGAGGATGAAAGAGGATGAGATGGTTGGATAACATCACCAACATGATGGACATGAGTTTAAGTAGGCTCTGGGAGTTGGTGACAGACAGGGAAACCTGGTTTGCTGCAATCCAAAGGGTGGCACAAAGTTGGACACAACTGAGCAAGTGAACAGAACTGAACGGATTTTTAGGTCGGGAGTCCAGCCATAGTTTAATTGGGTTCTCTGCTCAAGGCCTCACAAGGCTTCAATCAAGAAATGGCTGGGTTCATTCTTATAGGGAGGATTGACCGTCAAGAATCTATTTCCAGTATTATTCAAGCAGTTGGGAGAATTCCTCCTCTTGCAGTTATAAGGGATTTTCTTGCTAGTTATAGGAGTCACTTCTTAAAGGCCTGGTCATGTCTCCTTGTCATATCATTGTCTCACAACTTATTTCACAATTTGGCAGCAAGGGCTACTTTTTCATTCCCATCTGCACATACTGAGCTTTATATAATGTAACCTGATCAAGGAAGTAATATCCATGTTCTACTCATTAGAAGTAATGCACAAACTCTATCTTAACCTAACCCAAGGGTGTGACATGTTGAGAATAACACTAGGGCATGTACTCAAAATAATTATGAAAGATTTTGTTAAGAGAGATTATGGCTTTAAAATAATGAGGAGATAAGTTAACAGATAGCTATGACAGTTCAGTGATACACAGGATATGATGAGCTTTCAGAACAGAAGAACGTTTAGTTTAAGGAATTTCAGATGGTAAAATGTAGCCATATTTCATAGTTGGAAGATTGTATGTACAATAAAACTGTGTTTTAAACATAAAATATGATATTTTTAAGTGCAGAAACTGGGTTTCAGTTGATTTGCTCTTGCAGAAACTGGGTTTCAGTTGATTTGCTCTTCCAGATTAGCTCCTCCTGTATCTACCCATGTTCTGTGCCTCAGGAAAGGAAGCTAATCTTTATGAACTGCATCAGAAAATTCTTTTGGGGTCAGGCTTTGACTTATATTTCATCAAAGGGAGAATATGAAAAGATTACTGTAAAGAAAACAAGTAAAAACAGTGATGCATTTATGCTAAGTCACTTCAGTTGTGTCCAACTCTTTGTGACCCTACAGACCCTCCTCCAGGGGATCTTCCTAACCCAGTGATCAGTGATCAAAACAAGTGTCTCTGTCTCCTGCATTGGCAGGTAGGTTCTTTACTACTGAGCCACCTGGAAGCCCCCAAATAGCGATGTACTCTTAAATGCCTAACCCCCTAATTTTCAGCCACCACTCTTTTGATTTTGCAATGATCATGCCCTTTGTCTGCTTCTATATGCCAAGGAACATTTTCTTGTGGCTGTTATGATACCCTAAAGCCCTATTATATTCTTGCATTTTTATACATAGCTTGACCGGAAACATGAAACCTCTGGATCATATGGCCTATCACTCATAGAACCCTTAGATTCAGTTCTCCATTCCCCAGTTTTCCATGGGAAGACATGATAAGATTCAAATGTTCCCCTGTTCATACAATGGGGTTGTATCACAAGAGAGGGATCTTGAAATTATGAGATTCAGAGATTGTACACATTGGCCCATTCCTCCTTCAGATGAGAAATTTTTATTCTGTAATAAAAACAAATAATTTCAAAGGAGAGGCGAAATTGTCCCTTAAGTGTAAGCAAAATGGTTTTCAGGGAGTTAAGTATACAAATATCTAATAGAACTGTAATTTCTAAGGCATGTTTGCCATTTAATCATTCTTCAACAACATTTTGTAAAATAATATTCTTGACATTTTTTTGTAACTCTTTTTAATCAATTTTTAGCATTTACCCCATTTCTATTTCTTACTGGGACCTTGTCTGATATAGCCAATAACTAGTGGAACTGAGACTTTGACCTATGCAATTTGGCTCTGAAGACTGAGTTATCAATCACTGTGGTATGTGTCTTAAATCCATGAGCATTATTCTGTTATGAGCAACAAAAGAATAATCCAGTTAAAAATCTGCTACACTAGCAGGGTTCTGTAATTGAACTAATATTTTCAACATCTTCACAACAAAATAATTAAGAAAATATCAACATAAAATAAAAAATATGAATATATTAGAAACAGTAGTACCATTCTTCATTTAAAATGATATTCAATGATTTAAGCATTCCTTTACTATTCCAAAAATTGCATCTGAACTAGGCATAAAGACATATTATGGCTTCACTTAGAGTATGGTAAAAAGCTTTTTCCCAAATAAAAATATTTTGATATTTATCTATTTACAGGTATTAGATATGAAAATATACATGAAGGGAAATAAAACTATCATTATTCATTCCTATGCCTTTTGGAAAATCCTGGTTATATTGCTTATCCTATGTATTCTTTTCAAGTGCATGAATAGTTTTCACAGCCTCACTTGCATTTATGTTAGGTCCTTGAACATTCTGGTCAATGTAATGTGGTTGTAATTAATGTGCTCCACCTCTGAATTTGGTCCATAAAAACACCTTGTTCTATCCAAATTTTCTTCAGCCACCACTTTAATGTTGCAGTTTAAAAAGTTAGGTGGAGAATGAATCCCTAGTACAACACTTGGAAAATATCTGCCAAACTAGTTTCTCAATAACATTGAATTATTATGTGAGTGAAAAAAAAATGTATATACTTCTGATCCACTGAGATATGGAAATGGCTTTTTAAAATGTGTTTCTTCTTTTAAATTAATTTTTACTACAGCATAGTTAAGTTACAATTTTGTGTTAGTTTCTTCTTCATAGCACAGTGAATCAGCTACATATATCCACTCTTTTTAAGATTCTTTTCCTAAATACATCATTACAGAGTATTGAATAGAGTTCTCTGTTCTGTAAATGTAGGTTCTTACTAATTATCTGTCACATAGTGGCATATGTCACTCCCAATCTCCCAAGTTACACGCCACCCCTACCCCAACTGACTTTATATAGCAACAAAAGACTAGATTACTCTAATCACCTAACCCCACTACTTTCTACTTAATAAGATGAAAACATATTGGTGAAAATTATAAATTAATTGTAGATTCTGACAAACTAGAGCTGGTCTTCTTTCACTTTCAAAAGATCTCTAAATTTGCATCCTCCTCCTCAATCACTATCATAGTCATCATATTCCATCTCCCAAATAGCCAAATACTCTACCTAATGAAACCATGCATCCTCTGAATCAATTGAAAAGATGAGAAAATCCATTAGTATCTCTTGTATCATTTTAGACAATTTTATTGAACTCTCTTAAGATAAATAGTCCAAACTGAATGTAATGATTCCACCTGAGTCACAGATTTAAACCACCATTTTCAAAATGGGCCACATTTAATTCTTGCTCATCAATATATTTCTCTTAATATCCCTTCAAAAGTTGTTTCATTTGATGTTTCTCTTATTTTATAACAATAAAATCAAGCCATCAGAAACATACCAGTAAATACAAATTCTCTTCTCATTTCATAAGAAAAATAAAATTTCCAGTCACATATGAACAATTAAACAGAATACTCTAAAATTTTCTGAACAATGGAAATAATTACATTTTTCCCTGGGATAGTCAGGTATCTGATGGTGGTGGTAGTTTAGTCACTAAGTAGTGTGCCATTCTTGCAAGCCCATGGACTATAACCTGCCAGGTACCTCTGTCTATGGGATTCTACAGTCAAGAATACTAGAGTGGGTTGCCATTTCCTTCTCCAGGGGATCTTCCCAACCCAGGAACTGAACCTGGGTCTCCTGTATTACTGACTGAGCTACAAAGGAAGCCCAGTTAAATATTTATCAATCATCAAATATGTTAAATGATAGCTTTCCAATCAGTGGTTATTATTTATGAATGAAGATATTATCTATGTTAAAGAACCTATGGTGGGTTTTGCCTGCATATTTTTGCGCTTGATTTAATTTTTGATAGAAAAGAGAATGACCTCAGGAAAAGGTAAAGTCCTAAATACAAACAAGCAATTACAACAATTTAGTGAACTGTATGTTCCAATTATAGCAGAAAGAAGTGGATGTGGAAATTTTAGTAGATGTGCAAGACATCTTCAAAACTAAAATATTCAATGTTTATTGATGAAGATAAAACATGTTGACTGAATTAACGAGCAAGGATTTTACATAAACTAGTGAAAATCGAGTCAAAGAAAATTTAAAAGGTTTTATAGGAAAACTGTTGGATGCCAAGATGCTTTATTAGACTATAGATGGATTTTCTGGAAAATATGTAGCCTCATTATTTAAATCCTTTGAAGAAAGATAAGAAAAAAAAAAAAAAAAAACTTTTCCAAATGGTTCTCTAAAGAAAACCCTACCAAATTGCTATTGACAACAGCATTATTCTGAGTAATGCTCTGACAGAAGGCTCTGAATATCCTTTCTCCTTTCCTTTAGCAATATCATTGACATTTCACCCACTTTGTAGACATAATTAATTATCCTCCAAAATAAATGGGGCTAGTGTGTTTTTATTTTTATGATTACTTTTAATCTCTTTATGTATATATATATGTCTCATATATACATATATATATATCTCTCATATATATATATGTCTAAATATTATGAAGCTCGGTGTATTACTCTGCACTTCAAATATTTTTAGGTGCTATCTCCTAGAATTTCTGATGAAATAAAGTGTATCTGAGCCAATATCAGAGTAAGCGTTTGTGTCAAGTAGATATCTGAGGTCAGAACATTTCACAAGAAGTAACGGGGAGTTGAAGTCTCTAAGCAGGTAGGTGCCTCCTTGATCTCTCCCAGAAAGTGAGGGCAGGGAAGATTAGTTTAAATAAAGTAAATAAGTGGGTGATTCAGAAGATAAATAGAGTTAGCACAGGTATCCATTTCCTAATCAGGGTAAGGATACTGCATTTTATTCTGAAATGGAAACATTAGGAAGATTTCAGAAGATACACACTTAAAAGATTATTATGGTTCTGTTTTATATAGAAAGACTATATAAAGGGAAAATTAAAACAGATAAAAATGCCATCATCCAGAGGAGATGATAGTTCTTGGAACTAACTGTGCTATGGTGAAGATAAGATGAGAAATGATCAGATTCTGGACATATATCAGAAAAAGAGGGAATACGGTTCCTTAGTGGACTAAACACAGATGTGAGAGAAACAAAGAAAATAATAATTAAATGATTTGGGGGCTGAAATTTGACTGAAAGGAATTGAAAACAACAAATATGGAGAACAGTATAAAAAATATGAAAAGGCAAAAATACAGGACACTGCAAGATGAACTCCCCAGGATGGTAGGTGTCTAATATGCTACTAGAAAACAGTGGAGAAATAACTCCAAAAAGAATGAAGAGATGGAGCCAAGCAAAAATAACACCCAGTTGTGGATGGGACCGGTGATGGAAGTTAAGTCTGATGCTGTGAAGAGCACTGTTACATAGGAACCTGGAATGTTAGGTCCATGAATCAAGGTAAATTGGAAGTTGTCAAACAGAAGACAGCAAGAGTGAACATTGACAATTTAGGAATCAGTGAACTAAAAGGACTGGAATGGGCAAATTTAACTCAGATGATCAAACATGGATCAAACTGAATACCTTTGGCATTTCAGGTGGATTCTTTACCACTGAGCCACCCAGGTAGCCCAATCCTCATGATATACTTGCTTTTTAGAGGCTTGAATACATGTGATATCTATTAGAAAATGGTAAGGACAGAGTAGAGAAGTCTGAAGACTAAGTCATCACTTTGAAATGTGAAAATGAAAAGGAATATCCAGTAGTTTAGGAGTAACTGTAAGAAAATATTCATTCTCTTATAATTGCTTCTATTTCATTAGTAAATTGAGAAGCAAACAGCTGAAAGTGTGTTACAGGGAAAGGTATTAAAGATTTAGTAGAGTAACATTTCTGAAATATTGGAGTGTAGGACAGTATAATAACTGAGAAAATGTAGACTAATTGGCAATCAGCATTGAGATTCCATTGGAGGTTTGTGAAATGAATCTGCATGGTTGTGTGTTTTACCAACCTTGTCCAAATACTTGGAACAGATAAAGAAAAGGTGTAAATTTGAATTTTTATCCTCACTTGTGCTTTGCCCAAATTGTTTCCCAGACAGCAAGGGATAAGATTTTTTATGTAATTAAATCAGTATCTAGAATAGTGCTACTGAGGGAAGTAAGAGCATAAGAAGAGTTGGGGGCAGGGGAAAGAGTGAAGGGTGGCAGGGGAAAGGGAAAGGGAAAGGGAAGAGATGGTACAGACAATGCATTTGAAGTCCTGGTAGAATTCAACGTTGTTCAGTTGTAATTGTTTAGATAGTGAGTCGGAAGGTTAAGATGTGATATTTGGAGTTTCAGATGCTTGAAACTTAAATTTTGAAGAGTTTGCACATATTAAGTTCTCCTAGTGCTTGATCATGGGACGGAATCACTGAATGGATTGAAAGACAAAGCATTTAAGGAAGAATAGAAATTATGATATTAAATGAAAACATTGACAGAGACTGAATATTTCAATAATAATGGTAGTATAAATGGTAGGAAAGGAAAAGGGATTCAGGTGTTAAAATTTCTAATAAAAGCAATGGTATATGGCTGAAACAATGGGAACTAGTGGGTAGAATATTTTGGTACCAAGAAGATGAGAAGTTTAGAAATCAGGAGAAACAAACAATCAAATGTTAACAAGTAAGGAGGACTTTTAGTCCATCTCCATGCTCTATCATTGTGAAGAAGGGGAGATGAAGAAAAACAACAGCAACAGAGCTCACTTGCAAAGTTTGCACTGGACACACTAACTTTAAATGGCCAGCTTTTGTGTAGAGAAGTAAAATGTCAAGAGCATAGGAAAACATATTAGGGATTTGGGAAATTTTTCTGCTGACAAGAGTTCAGAGAAATAATGGAAGGTTTGGTGTTAATTTTGTAGGATGTAACTTGGGTTAAATTAAGAATTATACAAAACTATATAGAGATGAGAATGGCTCAAGTATTGAATTTCTAATGGGAGTCGAAATAGATATATAAAGCATGATAAAATTAATCTTGATGGTCTTCAAGAGGGTTATGAATAATCAGTTAATATTGAAACTTCTTTCTTGGCATTAATCTCTTAGACATCTTTAGTTGAGGTGGATGAGTTATGGGAAAGGGAGAAGAGTATTGCTAAGAGAAAGCTGAGCACTGGGAGCCCACTCTTCAATCCTCAAGAACATAATAGAAAGGTTGAAGTTGCTGTTCAAAATGAAAAATGATGAAAAATGAAAAAAAAAGAGAAGGAATTAAGATTTGAATAATATTAAAATATTTAATTTGAGGTAACCAGTGAAAAGTTTATAAGATAACATTAATTACATGTATTACATATCCAAAGTTAATATAAAATTAATTTTTATCTCATTTTGCTTTATTGTTAGTCTTGTAATTTTTCTCTTTTTTTCCCCTCTCTGGACACTTTTTTTTTAACTCTTATTTTCTTTCATTAGCTTTTAAACTCCTATTATATAACAGATACATGCATTACAAGGCCAGTAAGTAAACAAGTTTCCACATTTTTAAATACATAATGCTCCTGGAGAGGAGTTAGTTATGTAAACCAAAAGAATGGTACAGTACTTGATGGCTTATAAACCTGTGAATCAATGCTGTGTTACTTCCAGAAGAGGAGTTGGTGTTTCTGTGTGAATTTATTGGGAGAATCAGGTAAACTTTTATCTGGCTGGACAATAGAACATAGGGTGTATCTAAATAGATTTATGTTGGATGTTTAGAACTGGAAATGGTGAGGTGAAGCAAATGAAAAGGGGAAAAGTAAATTGCCCAAATTTGCTGCAAGAAACATTTTCTTTGGTAAAGAAAATTTTGTAAAGCTTGGTCTTTGGGAAATAGATTTATCAAAAATATAATATAGCATTTTTCCTGTGATGATTTTGCTTTCTACAAAGGTTGGTATGAAAATTGTAGAAATTAACATTTATTGGAGGGTTATAGCACCCCACTCCAGTACTCTTGCCTGGAAAATCCCATGGGCGGAGGAGCCTGGTGGGCTGCAGTCCATGGGGTCGCAAAGAATCGGACACAACTGAGAGACTTCACTTTCACTTTTCACTTTCATGCACTGGAGAAGGAAATGGCAACCCACTCCAGTGTTCTTGCTGGAGAATCTGAGGGATGGTGGGCTGCCGTCCATGGGGTTGCACAGAGTCGGACAAGACTGAAGTGACTTAGCAGTAGCAGTACAACATTCCAGTCACTAGGCTCAACATAGTAACTACCATTTAGATGTTCCATGTATCTTCCAATGATGCTACACTAACAAGCAACATGCATTTATGTATGTATGATTTAATACAATAAAATTTTAATAAATAGCATGATTCAGAAGAAATTTTAAAATAGAATATTAAAAAAGAACAAGAATTTTCTTATCCTTTAATGTAATGTAACGATCATCAAAGCAATTTATATTAGAGGTTTGATGTAGAATTTTGCAGAAGAGTTTGAAAAGTCAACTAGAAAGTCATTAAACTTATAACTTAAATGAAATTTACTTTATAATTTCATAGATCATTATTAATATGAGGAAATGGGATACTATATAATTCCTGTAAAACTCCATTTTCCACAATTCCAAATTAATTTGGAGAAGAAAAGAAAATTTAAACCAAGTCTCCAGTGTTACAATACTTCTTGAAAAATTATTTTTACCTTCCAAAAACTGAAACCAAATTGGATTCTTAACTTATCTTTGTTAAATTCCTTTAATTCTAATTGCATCTAATTTGCATATATTTTTATCTTTTCTAAACAGTAGCCAGATAACACTGCTGAAGTCAATGCAAGTTCTCTTTATTGTATTATAGTTTAGCTTCTAAGTTAGTTTCTTTGCTAAATCACATATCTACACAAAATATTAACTTTCAATTATAGTCTCAACTAGCTCAAAGTTCTAAAGTCAGTTAATCTAAGAAAAGGAAAATAGGAAATATTTTCTCTAAGAGTTTTAGTATTTTTGATACAGAGTCCAGGCTTGTACTGTTTTCTGCATGACAGGTTAATAAATCAAGAGAGGAGTTTTTGGTACAAGGAATAGCAACTTTATTTAGAAAACCAGGAGACTGAAAAGATGGTGGACTACTGTCCCAAAGAACCATGTTATTAGAGTTAGAATTCAGGCTCCTTCTATGCCAAATGTGTTGGGAGTGTGGTTCATTGTTGCAAACTTCTTGGTGTTGGAATCCTTTGTTCTTGCAGTCATCCACTTGGAGTCAGGTCACAATATTCCTGTAAACCTCTAATAAGACTTGTTTTTGCTGTTCTGCAACTTTTTATTTGTATATAAATGGAAAAGTATTATACCTTTAAAGGTCAGAGCCTTCAAAATGTGCTATCCTATATTTTTCAGATTTCAGATTATAGATATATTTCATTTGTAGCAGAAGTAATGGAATACAAAAGTTAAAGGAACAGATCCAATATGGAGTCAGATTTGTTCTTCCCTGTTACATTTTCTTCAAAAAGTGCTAATAAACACTAAGAATCAATTCAAAGATAGTTGGCACAGCATTAAAACAGACCAAGTGTTGCTAAAACTCCATATCTACAGCATAAATATGTAAAAAAGATATAACCATAGAAATTCCCCTCAGTCCTGAATAACCAATAACATGGGAATTGACTAGTTTTAAAAAGGAAATGGCAATACAGTCCAGTATTCTTGCTTGGAAAATCCCATGGATAGAGGAGCCTGGTAGGTCCATGTGGTCGCAAAGAGTCAGATATGACTGAGCGACTTCACTTCACGTCACTTCAGTAAGGAATTTGGAGATTTTCTTTTTTCTTTTAAATGGCATAGAACAATTGTAGTCAAAGATGTAGATGAAGGAAGCAAAAAGTCTGAAGAAAATGTGGCCATAGTAGAGGATTTTTAATCTTATTTTAATTTTTTAATTGGCTTGGGATCATTTAGACTATTAATTTTCTCTTGCTGCAATTTTACCACCTTATAACTTTTCATAGAAATGCACCATTTTATAGTTTTCCAAAAATATTTTGCATATGATCATTTTGTCTATTTTAATGTCTAATTTAATCATATTTTATTTAAAAAAATGCCCACTCTATTCCTAGTTGTCTTTCCTCTCTTATTAGTAGATTTATTTTTTACTTTTTAAATATATTTATTTCATGTTTAGTAGTCATTTATTTATTATTTCCTTGTCAAGAATCAGATTTTTGTTTTATTAAACTACATCACATTACCCTGTTCACCTCTACAAAGTTTTTTATTCTTATTTTTATCATTTCCTCCTTTCATCTTACTTATTTGGCCTTACCCTATTTCTCAATCTCCTGAAATTTAACATTTGGCCTATTTTTAAAAATTTGCTCTTAATTTCTTTTTTTTTTTTTCCATTGGTCAGATTCTTTTTTACTTTATTATTTTTTTAATTTTATTTTTAAACTTTACAAAATTGTATTAGTTTTGCCAAATTAATTTCTGATACACATAACTGAAGTTTTAAAGAGGTGAAATCGTGTCTCACAGAATGTTTTAATTTCCTTTACATTTTAGTTATTTTGTAATTTCCTTATGTTTTCTTATTCAAAATACAGGATTTTCTCATTGTGCTGTCAGTTTTAGGATATATACATTAAATAATTATTGATTTATAATTTGATCAGATTTACTCTGAAATATATAACCTATAGATTTTTTGAGGCTTCTCTCAACACCTAATGCATGTTGGACTTTTAAATATATTCTATTTGCAATCTAAATCTTGTGGGTTTTGTTGTTCAGTATGTATTTCATTATATGTTTGGTTAGAGTTACATACTGCAATACAGGTACATCTTAAAAAACACTGGGTAAATCATTTATGAAATGCAATAGTTTATAAAAATACTTTTATAAATATAAACACATTTATAAAACTCCACAGTAAATATTATATATGCATATGCATTATATATAAATATATTTAGGAATTTATACCATAAATGTGCCCATAACTAGGACATGATTCCTAAATTCATGTGTTTCTACTGATACAGAACCACAGAACCATTTATAGAGATGGATATCTCTCTCTCTTCCTCTCTCTCTCTCTTTCTGCCTCTCCCTCTAACCCTACCTCTCTCTCTCACTCTAGTCCCTTCTTCTAATTTTCCCTATCCTCTGTTTTGAAATAAACACACATAAAAAGTCTATATTATAAATACAAAAGGATTAGAGTAGCAAACAGATATGAAAACAATAAAAAACAACATACGAACAGGTCATTTGATGGGATATTACAGTCTCCTAAGAGCTTAGCCATTATTATTCACAAATGAAGAATGGAAAATTCAAAGTTTTAGATTTGAATTGTAATTTGTAATTTGAAAGATTTGTAAAACCAAATTCAAGGCTGTGTAGTCAACAGGTATTTAAAGCAGGATTCCAATGTCTATTCTTCTTATTTTACATAGTATTTCAGATGTACTAATATTTTAAGAATGGTCTATATTTTGGCTTTACATAGGTTAGTGGCCCCATATTCATTTGCACATGCATCTGTATAAATCACTTTATATAAAATATCCATGAACTTAGCCACTCAGTCATGTCTCTTTGCAACCTCTTGGATTGTAATGTGCCAGATTTCTCTGTCCATGGGGATTCTCCAAGTAAGAATACTGGAGTGGGTTGCCATGCCCTCCTCCAGGGGATCTTCCCAACCCAGGTAGCAAGCACAGGTCTCCCACATTGCAGGCGGATTCTTTATGTCTGAGCCACCAGGGAAGCCCCAAAATACTGAAGTGGGTAACCAGAGGATCTTCCCAACCCAAGAACTGAGCCAGGATCTTCTGTATTGAAGTCAGATTCTTTACCAGCTGAGCTACCAGGGAAGCCCTATATAAAATATTCTTTATGTTTTAAATATCCGGTAAAGCATAAACAATATTTTATATATAGTTATACTTTAGCGAGGATTCATTCACCTTTCTACTAACAACTTGTTTAGCATTAAACACTCTTAAGGGAAAGAACTCTTTAGATAACTGTGAGCTTAGACCAGAGGGACCAAACTGACAACTGTAGTCAAGATATATTTTCCCAAAATGTGTAGTGACTAAGTTCTTGGAAATAATGCCAAAACAAGATTAAAAAAAAAAATCAGTATCAGGACCTTAGAATGCTGAAACAACATTTTAGATTTCTATAACTGAATATTTCCTTTGAAAATAATATAACTGTTCATTGCTTGCATAAGTTTGTTGAAAACAAGAATTTATGAACTGGATGGTATTCGATAGTGTACCCACTTAGCTCCACATTAATTACAAGAAGTATCTGAAGACTGGTAAAGTTAACTTAACTCCCTAATATTTCAAAACTAGTTAGTGACTGAGAAGTTATTAATATATATATATATATATATATATATATTTGTATGGCACCCAGGCCCGTGTCTATAGACTATTTTTGGTAATCTTAAGCCATACCAACAACAACACTTTTGCAAGTATTAGAACTCTTTCTTACACAAAACTGTCACTAAGTCTTAATATATAATGTCCAATGGCCATGTGAATTTATGCCCAAGGTTTCCAGAATGCACTGGCCATTCTCATTTGTATTTGTTGTCAGAAAAATTTCTCAATAAATTGCTACTCCATTTGCCTTCCCTTTTATTTGTGATTTTTGGAAACAGAAATTAAAACATTTTTTTTTAATTAAAAATTTAATAATTTCTGTACAAATTCTAGACCCTAAAATGTTTTGAAAAAAAAATCTTACAATTTAATCACTTTGCTCACTATAGATATTTTAGTTATAGAAATAAAATTTATTTACAGAAATATAAATAAAGTATTTAATTTTAGCCAGAACAATTTTATGTATACAATATGTACTTTATCAATGTGGCATAAGTTACTAGTTAAAAATAATTATGGAAAAGTTTGACAGCACAATTACTCTAAAATATGTTAGTTAAAATATAAGATTATATACATTAATATAGATAGCCAGTATTGGCATTTCTCTTTTAAAGTATAGATATATAATAGTACTAAACTGATAAATAGTTTAAAAAATGTGATTTATTGTAGTAATTATATTGCCAAATTTAGACTCATAAATTATGAACCATATATTTATCTTCCAATATTGCTTGTAGTAGAAATATTCAAACTTTCTTGAAATGTACTGTTGAGCATTATACATTTTGCTATGTTTTCAAGAAAGACTGTTCAGAAAAAAAAAACAAACAAACTAATTATCATCTTGGATGAACTCTTATCAACATGTACTTTATTCTGATGAATTTTAAGTGCACAGTTAACTGGAAATTGAAGTAGGAAAGATAAGTTATTTTATAAACCTCATTTGGGATTCCTTTACAATCATAAGATACAATATCACCAGCTATTTAGAATTCAAATTCTTAAATTTATAATATTTCATTTCTTCCACCTAAATGATACTGCATGTGTTTGAGATGAGGGGCCCTCATAATACCTCATCACTAGTCTCTCATTCTCTGATAAGGACAACTGAATTTTTCCTGCCTTAAGTAAACTTGAATGCCAAAGCAGTTTTTAGGCAATTTCTAAAGCATCCTTCTTTTTATTTGCATTTCTGAACTATTCGCCAATTTTAAACTTCCCTTCTGCAGAAATCTGCAACTGAAAGAGAGGCATTAGGTTTTTAGGAGGTCAGTTTGAAATCATAAATCTGCTACCTGACCTTTCACCAAGGTTTATTCTAATCAAGGTTTATTTTAATTAAGTAAATTTTATTATTATCATGTTACATCATGCCTTTTGCTCAAATGCTTTCACTAAGTTGCCCTACATGCTACTGACTTAATTTGCTATTTCCTAGGAGAGTATAAACTAGAGCAGACAGCTCAACAAAAGACAGACTAACACACCTACCACACTATACTGACAAAAGCAGTTTCAGTGCTAGTCTAGATTAAGGGGAAAAAAAACATTCAAAATCATCTTCAATTAGTCAAAAGTAAACAATAAGCTGAGTAGAGTTCAGTTCAGTCACTAAGTCCTGTCCAACTCTTTGCGACCCCATGGACTGCAGGCTCGCCAGACCTCCCTGTCCATCACCAACTCCCGGAGTTTACTCAAACTTAACGTTCATTGAGTCGGTGATGCAATCCAACCATCTCATCCTCTGTCATCCCCTTCTCCTGCCTTTAATCTTTCCCAGCATCAGGGTCTTTTCAAATGAGTAATAAGCTGAGTAACATGTTTGAAATAATACATTGTGTGTATTCTATATTTTGATTGAATATACTTGTTTTCTTGTTAATCAGAAGAATCTGAACATGTGGATGCATATATAATTATCAAATTACACACCTTTCCTAATTATACTAAAAAGCCTCATTGCATAGAAGAGATATAGTTTTATTTTGTTAGTGTAGGTTGGAATTTCATAGTTATGTGATTTTAAAAATTGTTTTTACTTTAAATTATTAGTCATATATTATTTTCCTTTTAAAATATATTATTTAAAATACATTCTTGTACATATATGCATAATAATATATTTTACCTCAATAACAGTATTTAACCTTCTATTATTTTGAAAACCTTCCTAAGATCTTTAGCAAAGTCATTGTAATAGCTTCAAAAATACAGCTCTATCTTTCTTCCTCTAATTTTGTAAAGGAAGGAAATTATTTGGTTATCAACCAAAAGCAATGGAAGCTTCTATAAATTACTTCAATTTATAGTCATCTTTTGACATTATAAAGCAAAAAATATCTGCTGAGAGCAGACCAGAACTTCATTATTCTGAGCAGTAAAATTAACATTCAGACCAGCAAATGGAATTTTTAGTTACAATTCATTAGTATGTTGTTAAGCATTTTTATTATTTTTTTTTTACTACTACCCATGTACAAGAGAGTCAGCATCCGCTGCTGACAGCTGTCCCCTATATGCTTTCTGTAAACAGAAAATGAAGCAACATTCCAGTCATTCTCTTTGGAAAGATAGCTTTCAGAGCTTTATGCAAATAACATGACCCTCTAGCTGTGGCACATTCTTCAAAAAGACACCTACCTTCAAAAGTGACAGCAAGTAATAATGTGACAAACGAGCATGCAGCCTGCACATGTGCCACATATTTCACCTAAGAATCCTTGGATGTGATAAAATTAATGTGACCTCTATCACCAAGGACATTATAATCAATGGAACAGAGCCATAGGAGAAGCAGAAATGGCGGGGACTATGTCCTTGTTAGTAGGCTTTTACTTGAAGCTTTTGAAAATAAATTTTCTTTTATTTTATATTTTGAACAGAGAAACACTCAGTTACAGAATTTCTATTGTCTTCATTACAGAAAGAAAGAACGGTATTTTGCGGATCATCAGAAAGAAAAAGAAAGGTTGTGTATGATATACTAGAGTAATTAGACTGTGGGTAGGCACTATAAAACTTTAATGAATATTGATATGAGATTAAAGATCTTAGCTTATTGTTAGTGTAGTCTTCTGTACATTTTGCTTTGTTTTAAAATTGATTTTTTCCCTCTTTTCAAGAGAGAAGACAAATGATGCACCTTTTCTTTTTTTTCATAATGAGAGAATTATGCAAAATAGAATAAAATATTCCCAATAGACTTTGCAAAATAAGTAATGTACAAATGAATTGTTTTCAGTGTACCCCCTCACATGAAGGCAGCAAGCACACTGTGAAAGCTTGATTATATCTTAGTTGTAGCAATCAAATTCAAGAAAAACAATAGGATACATTTTCAATCTGCTTTGACAGATTTTGCCAAAAATTTAAAAGTCTTAAGCAAATAACCTTGTGGCATCAAGCTGAGATTGAGGCCACCAACTGATATGGACATAAAAAATGCAACAAAAGTAGATGTAGACATTTGCTTACATTTGTTTTAATACTGATTGTGAACAGAATTTTATTCAGAATTCATACCAGCTGAAGTTATGTGGAAAATGAACTAACGTGCATTTCTACTAAAAGAGTTGTGAAAGATTAAACTGAATTCATTATGATGAACTTTTATAATGAATTTGATAAAATAAAAATGCACTCAAATCACAAACAAAAATCATATTTCTAATATATGTTGAATATATATCTAATTTTTAATGGAAAAAAGCCATGACATCACTTGTTTGAATATGTTATCTATAAACTCCAAGGCAACAAAAAAAAGTTAGTAGATTATGAATAAATTTTCGATATTCTAAGTCTAAATGGCCTTCAAAACTATAAATTTGAAAAAAGGAAAGGTTAAGCTATCTCATGTTTTACCAGGAAGCCAGTCTGTTTGTGTATCTCTAATTACATGTAAAAAAGAGTGGACATAGGAGATTGGTTCACTTTATAAAAACTTATTATAAAAGTATGATTTTTTGAAAATACTAAGAATAATACAAACATAACAGTTTTTACTACTAAATTTGACACTGAGTCTGATATTATTTTTATTTTTATCTGAATAGCTATTTCAAAATTAATAATTAAGGACAAATTATTTCAGCCATCCTTTCTACCACCCAGAGACAAGCACTTTTGATTATTTTATCTGCCTACATCAATTTTGGCCTTCATATATCTAACTAATATGATTCTATTTTATTTCTTATTTATCATTTTGAGACAATTTTCAATCATTTGCAGTTGGAGGATAAGGTTTTGGATTTCCTCATAATAGTCCTGAAGCACACACTTATAGCTCTGTCCCTATCTTTCCAATAAAATTTCATTATAAATTCTGTGGAATTGATATTTAGATTTGAAACTATGATGGATATTTAGACACTATTCACAAGGGATTTATTTGCTATTTATGGCTCACTCTGATTCATTGTGGTAACTCTGTAGCTTGTTTTTCATTCTGGAATATATTTTTACATTCATTGACATCATTTTTATTTTAATGCTACTTAGGTTTCTGCGTATTTATTTTTAATATAGTAGTTTTTTTTTTATTTTTACAATCACAGTATTCCCTCATGTCACAAATATTCTCATTTATTTATTTTTAAATATATTTTTCTTTATTGAAGAATAATTGCTTTACAGAATTTTGTTGTTTTCTGTCAAACCTCAACATGAATCAGCCATAGGTATACATATATCCCCTCCCTTTTGAACCTGCCTCCCATCTCCCTCCCCATCCCACTCCTCTAGGTTGATACAGACCACCTATTTGAGTTTCTTGAGCCATACAGCAAGTTCCCATTGGCTTTTTATTTTACATTTGGTAATATAAGTTTCCATGTTACTCTTTCCATACATCTCACCCTCTCCTTCCCTCTCCCCATGTCCATAAGTCTATTTTATTCTTTCTTGAACTTTCTTAGTTAATATTTCCTCTGTCAAATACCAGTTTCTCATACATAAAAGAGACATTTTCTTGACTTCTGACTGTTTTATTTACATTTTAATCTTTTTTATTCTATGAACAATATTGTTCTGCCTTTAATGTTTATGGATTGTGAGTATGAATGAAATTACCTTTTTTAAAAAATAAATTGTGTAATAGTATATTTTTTGATCATATAATTTTTATGTAGATGCATACATTAAGGGAAAGCTTATACCTTACAAGTTTTATACCTAATATTTCCTTTGATCTTTGTCAATGAGGAGATACATGGAGATAATTCAGTTTTATTAATAACTGTATTATGAGATATAAATCACAAACTATAAAATCCACCCATTTAAAATGCACAATGCAATGTTTTTAGTATGTTTGTAGATTTGCCCAACCACTGCCATGGTCTATATTTAGAGCATTTTCACCTCTTTAAAGAGAAATTTAATTCTCATTAGCAGTCACTCTCATTCTCCTTTTGCCCCAACTCCTGAGATAATTAAACTAATGTCTATAGATTTGCTTAATGCAAGACATCGTAAAATGAATTTATTGGGGGCTGACATTTCAATGAGCTAATGTTTTCAAGTCTCATCATATTGAAAAACATAAATGTCAATTCCTTTATATTTCTGAATTCAGTTCAGTTCAGTCACTCAGTCATGTCTAACTCTTTGCGACCCCATGGACTGCAGCATGCCAGGTTTCCCTGTCCATCATCAACTCCCAGAGCTTACTCAAACTCAGGTCCATCGAGTTGGTGATGCCATCCAACCATCTCATCCTCTATTATCCCCTTCCCCTCCTGCCTTCAGTCTTCCCCAGCATTTTTTCAAATGAGTCAGTTATTCACATCAGGTGACCAAAGTATTGGAGTTTCAGGTTCAACATCAATCCTTCCAATGAATACCCAGGACTGATCTCCTTTAGGATTGACTGGTTTGATCTTGCAGTCCAAGGGACTCAAGAGTCTTCTCCATCACCACAGTCCAAAAGCATCAGTTCTTAGGTGCTGAGCTTTCTTTATATTTCTGAATAATATACTATTTAACAGATGTTCTGTAGTTCAGTTATCTATCCATCAGCTGATTGACATTTGCCTCTACTTTTTGGCTATTATGGATAATGCTGCTATGAATATTATTGCACAAGTTTCTGTATGGGTATCAGTTTATAGGTCTCTTGTGTATTTGCTTAGCAGTATAGTTGACAGGCCATATAATAACTAGATTTAATATTATGAAACTAATAAATTGTTTTCTAAAATCCCTGTGCCATTTCACATTCCCACTTGAAATGTAATAGGATTTTAATTTCTTTCTATTATACCGCTTGTTACTGCCTGTCTTTTTGTTTTTTCCATTTTTATATGCTTCAAGTTGTATCTCAGTAGAGTTTTGGTTTGTATTTATTCAATTATTAAGAAATTACTAAGAAATTATTCTTGGACTTAGCATTTGTATTTCCTCTTTGGAGAAATCACTTCAAAATCTTTTCTTGTTTTAAATTGGGTTCTCTTTATTATTCTCTAAATTTCTGCATTTGTCTTGGTAGTACATTTTTGAGGAATTTTTTTGTCTGTATTCATAAGGTGTATGTCAGTAGTTTTATCTTTTTCATGTTATCTGTGTCTAATTTTAGCATCAGGCTCAAACCGACCTCTTTGATCACTTGGATAGTGTATTCTCCTCTTCTCTTTTTTGAAACAGTTTTAAAGATTGGTATTAACTCTTACTTGTTAATTCTTAGGGTTTCCTTTGTGGCTCAGCTGGTAAAGAATCTACCTGCAATGTGGGTGACCTGGGTTCAATCAATTTGGCACTGCTAAAGAAATGTTCAAACTACCACACAATTGTGCTCATTTCACGTGCTAGCAAGGTTATGCTCAAAATATTTCAATAAGCTTCAGTAAGACTATAACTAAGGACTTCCAGATGTACAAGTTGGATTTAACAAAGTCAGAGGAACCAGAGATCAAATTGTCAACATTCATTGGATCATGGAGAAAGCAAGGGAATTCCAGAAAAACATCTACTTCTGCTTTATTGACTACGTTAAAACCTGTGACTGTGTGGATCACAACAAACTGTGGAAAATTCTTCAAGAGATGGGAATACCAGACCACCCTACCTGCCTTCTGAGAAATCTGTATGCAGGTCAAGAAGCAACATTTAGAAACAAACATGGAACAAAGGACTGGTTCCAAATTAGGAAAGGAGTACATCAAGGCTGTATGCTGTCATCCTGCTTATTTAACTTATATGCAGAGTACATCATGTGACATGCCAGGCTGAATGAAGCACAAGCTGGAATCAAGATTGCTCGGTAAAATATCAATGATATCAGATTCACAGATGACACCACCCTTATGGCAGAAAGCAAAGTACCTCATGTTACATGCCGGGCTGGATGATGCACAAGCTGGAATCTATATTGAAAGGAGAAATATCAACAACCTGATAGCACTCTAATGGCAGAAAGTGAAGAGGAACTAAAGAGACTCTTTTATGTTTTTTTCCTTCAGAACTTCTTGATGAACGTGAAAGAGGAGAGTGAAAAATCTGGCTTGAAACTCAACATTCAAGAAACTAAGATCTTGGTATCTGGCCCCATGTCTTCATGGCAAATACAAGGGAAAAAAAGTGGAAGCAGTGACAGAATTTATTTTCTTGGGCTCCAAAATCACTGCAGATGATGACCACAGCTATGAAATTAAAAGGTGCTTGCTAAACAAAATGGAACAAAAATATCTTGGAAAGAAATATATGACAAACATAGACAGTGTATTAAAAAGCAGAAACAACATCTTGCCAAAAAAGATCCATATAGTCAAAGCTATGTTTTTTCCAGCAGTCATATATGAATGTGAAAGTAGAACCATAAAGAAGGCTGAGTGCTGAGGAATTGATACTTTCAAATTGTGGTGCTGGAGAAGACTCTTGAGAGTTCCTTGGATTGCAGGGAGATCAAACCAGTCAATCCTAAAGGAAATCAACCTTGAATATTCATTGAAAGGATTGATGCTGAAACTGAAGCTCCAATACTTTGGCCACCTGATATGAAGAGACAACTCACCGGAAAAGACCTTGATGCTGGGAAAGATTGAAGGCAAAAGAGAAGGGAGTGGCATAGGATGAGAAGGTTAGATAGCATCACTGACTCAATGGATGGTATTTTGAGCAAACTAAAAGACAGCAGACGGCAGAAGAGCCTGGGGTCTCAAAGATTGGGACAGGACTGAAAATAACAACAGCAACTTTTTGATAGTTTTCCAAGGAAGCCTCTGAGACTATTTTTTGTTTAGTTGACTTGTTTGTTTCATTTGAAGGGAAGTTGTAAAATTAATAATTTAATATTTTTAGTTTTTAAAGGTCTATTCAGACCTTTTATTTCTTTTTTATGTAAGGTTTGGGAGAATACATTTTTCTAGGAATGTAGTCTTCTCATCTGGAGAAGGAAATGGCAACCCACTCCAGTGTTCTTGCCTGGAGAATCCCAGGGACGGGGGAGCCTGGTGGGCTGCCGTCTATGGGGTCGCACAGAGTCGGACACGACTGAAGTGACTTAGCAGTAGCAGTAGCAGTCTTCTCATCCTAGTTACATAATTATCTCATTTGTTCCCACACAGTTTTTATAGCATTCACATATTCTTTTTCATTTCTCTACAGTAAGTATCAGATGTCTCCACTTTTATCCTGATATTAGTTAATTCTAACATGTCTGGGATTTATTGCTGTTATTGTTGCTTGTGTGTGTGTATGTTTTAATCAGTCTAGCTAAGGATTAGTCCTTCCATTACTCTTTGCCAAGAATCAACTTTTAGTTTGGTTAATTTTCTTTTTGGTTTTCTATTTCATTAATTTTTGCTTTACTAAGTCTAATCTCTGCATTTTTTCTGCTTGCTTTGATTTTAAGTTCTTTTTTTTTTCTAGTTCATGCAGTGTGTGTGCATGTATGCTCAGTCATTTCAATTGTGTCCAATTATTTGGGATGGTGGAAACAGTGTCAGACTTTATTTTTGGGGGCTCCAAAATCACTGCAGATGGTGACTGCAGCCATGAAATTAAAAGACACTTACTCCTTGGGAGGAAAGTTATGACCAACCTAGATAGCATATTCAAAAGCAGAGATATTACTTTGTCAACAAAGGTCCATCTAGTCAAGGCTATGGTTTTTCCAGTAGTCATGGATGGATGTGAGAGTTGGACTGTGAAAAAAACTGAGCGCCGAAGAATGGATGCTTTTACACTGTGATATTGGAGAAGACTTTTGAGAGTCCCTTGGATTGCAAGGAGATCCAACCAGTCCATTCTAAAGGAGATCAGTTCTGGGTGTTCTTTGGAAGGAATGATGCTAAAGCTGAAACTCCAGTACTTTGGCCACCTCATGCGAAGAGTTGACTCATTGGAAAAGAGTCTGATGCTGGGAGGGATTGGGGACAGGAGGAGAAGGGGACAACAGAGGATGAGATGGCTGGATGGCATCACCTACTCGATGCATGTGAGTTTGAGTGAACTCTGGGAGTTGGTGATGGACAGGGAGGCCTGGCCTGCTGCGATTCATGGGGTTGCAAAGAGTCGGACACGACTGAGTGACTGAACTGAATGGAACTGATTTGGGACACCGGATGGTAGCCCACCACGCTACTCTGTCCAGGTTTATTCTCCAGGCAAGAATACTGGAGTGGGCTGCCATGCCCTCCTCTATGGGTTCTTCCTGACCTGGTGATCAAACCCGAGTGTCTTATTTCTTCTGCATTGGCAAGTGGGTTCTTTACTACTAGGGCCACTATAGGCCAATCTACATGTGATCTAGTTTCCTTTTTGCTATAGATGTTTGCATCTCTAAATTTTCCTCTAAATAACCATTTATCTATGTGGGGAGAGCACAGATGAGCCAAGATGGAGTGTTCAGGCTCTCTTGCCCCACATTTTGTAAATAGATAATACAGCAACTGAGATTATTTATAGCACAGTGCATGCATGCCACGAGGTGCTTGCCTGATCATGAGCTACTTTGTGCTGTAGGGATATATGAGCTCTACCTAAAGTGTGAGGCATTACTGAGGCATCATGGCTGTGTCCATTGGGTTTGCCATGAAAGGAGAGAATACAGTGTGTCTTCTGCTACAGCTGGTATGTCAGCCAGGAGAGAATAAACGTGTCTGCAATTTCTATGACTCCTTGTGGTTTCTTCCAGCTTGTTAATTCTCACCTTGCCTCCCCTGGGTTCAGCAAACAGTGCAGACATTGTGAAGAACAAGACAATTGCACTGTGAGTGGGCTCAGTAATACAATTGGTGTAGTCAGCAGAATACCCATCAGGTAGAAAAGGCTGAGGCTCCACTGGATGGAGGAAGCCAGTGGCCATCAGATAGCATGTGGTACATGTGGTCCCTATCCTCTCGGCATGGGCTCTGGTGTAAGACTGGGAAGTGGTGGATAGGTCACCAGATAACACTGAAAGGCATTATGGGTGGTGAGTTCCTGTTTGCTGAACAAGGTGGCATAGACTGCCGCTGGAACAGTGGGGTGGATTTTTCTGACTGCCCTGAAGGCGAATACAGGTAGTGCTCTAATAGATGCCATGTCAGTGAATGATGTGAAAAGACACTTGGAAAAACTAGAGCAATGAATATGACGTTAGAGCTAGAACCCCGTGGACTTGAAGAACCCAACATCTCTGATAGTGATGTGTAAGTGACAGTGATGATGAATGTTATGAGACTGAGGGTTCCTGCTTGGCAGTGAGGCTTGTGAAACAGATAAAGTGAAACATGAGAAGCGCATGACCCAGGGGAGCAAATGCAAGGGGCCCCCGATATGACTGAGTTCATACTGTATTAACCATATATTCAGGCAGAGTTGGTCAATTTGGGTAAGCAGTTTTAGCAAAAGCAAAGGGAAACCTTGGCAGCTTGACATTTGCGACTCTGGGACACAGAGATGGGCCCAATTACTGTGGAAGGTTTCTCAGGTCCTTACTAAGAGAAGTAGAAGGACAGCATGCGAGATGCCATTTTGAAGATGTGACGACCCTGAAAGGAGGCCAAGATGGCAGAAATCCCATATGGGTTATGTGGATGCAAATGAGAGACATACTGTAAAGATTGTGTCCTATCATGTAGACAGTGTATTGTGAAGCTTTGTCCTCAGATTTAGAAAAGTACAATCACATGGATGGGCTGTGAACACTGAAAAGATCCCCTCCTTGAAGGGGTGGACTCAGTGCCTGTGGGGGTTTTGTGGATCCTTAATAAAAAATCCACAAGAGTGGAGTTGCCCCTGTGGAAGCTTTCCTGCAATCTCACAAGGACAGATGATGGACTGGACTTGGTCATGGAAGATAAAGGCCCTCAACATGTGGCGGGTGGCTCTTCTAGCACCAGGAGGGCAAGGATTGCAATACGATGAGTTCCAGGTGATACCTGGCATTGAGTTTTTCTGTATATTGGGGATGCAATTGTTTGTTGTTGTAGCTACTGCTGCTGCAAGGGGTAAATCCAAGGGTCAGTGTTACTTGCCAAGGGAATATTGCAGAAGATTGACTGCATATAGAATGTGAGGCAAGAGACCCTGAAAGGGTGGAGTGTGGGAGAGAGCAAATTAACCAAGATGACATGTTCAGGTTTACTTGCCCCACATTTTGTAAATAATGACCATATAACAGCTGAGATTATTTATAGCAATGGGCATGCACGTCAAGAGGTACTCACTTGACCATGGACTACTTTGTGTGGTATGCTTGTATAAGCTTCACCTGGAAAAGCCCTGAAGGGTTGTGTGCATTTATTTTATATTATGCAATGGCTGCTGCTATGGCTGCTGCCCCAGCCAGGAGAGAAAAAATGCCTCTGCATTTCCTAAGGCTCTTCGTGTTTTTTTCCAGCCTCTTAGCTCGTGCCTTGCCTACCATGGATTGAGCAAACAGTGCGCTCAGTAAGATATGGCAAGACAATTGGTGTCACAAACAGGATCGGTAGGACCATCTATATCTCATAAGTTTTGGTATGTCCTGATTTTTTCCCCATTTATCTCAAAGTGTCTTGCAAATCCTCACATGATATCTCCTTGACTAAGTTGTTATATGGTCATGTGCTGTTTAATGTCTATTTTGTTGTGAATTTCCTATTTTTATCTGGTTATTGATTTTTAATTTAAATCTCTTTGATTTGAGAATATATTTAATATGATGTCATCCTTTGAAAAATGTCCAGTCACCTAACATATTGTCACCCTGCTTATTTAACTTATATGCAGAGTACCTCATGAGAAATGCTGGGCTGGATGAAGCACAAGCTGGAATCAAGATTGCTGGGAGAAATATCAATAACCTCAGATATGCAGATGATACCATCCTTATGGCAGAAAGTGAAGAAGAACTAAAGAGCCTCTTGATGAAAGTGAAAGAGGAGAGTGAAAAAGTTGGCTTAAAGCTCAACATTCAGAAAACTAAGATCATGGCATCTGGTCCCATAACTTCATGGCAAAACATGGGGAAACAGTGGAAACAGTGGCAGATTTTATTTGGGGGGGGGGCCTCCAAATTCACTGCAGATGGTGATTGCAGCCATGTAATTAAAAGACCCTTACTCCTTGGAAGTAAAGTTATGACCAACATAGACAGCATATTAAAAAGCAGAGACATTACTTTGCCAACTATGGTTTTTCCAGTAGTCATGTATGGATGTGAGAGTTGGACTCTAAAGAAAGCTGATCTCCAAAGAATTGATGCTTTTGAACTGTGGTGTTGGAGAAGACTCTTCAGAATCCCTTGGACTGCAAGGAGATCAAACCAGTCCATCCTAAAGCATATCATTCCTGGGTGTTCATTGGAAGGACTGATGTTGGAGCTGAATCTCTAATACTTTGGCCACCTGATGGGAAGAGCTGACTCATTTGAAAAGACCCTGATGCTGGGAAAGATTGAGGGCAGGGGGAGAAGGGGATCACAGAGGATGAGATGGTTGGATGGTATCACTGACTCAATGGACATAAGATTGGGTAGGCTCCAGGATTTGATGATGGACAGGGAGGCCTGGTGTGCTGCAGTTCATGGGGTCACAAAGAATCAGACACGACTGAGCAACTGAACTGAACTGAACATATTTTATATCCTCGACTATGTTCTATGTATGCTTGAGAATGTATGCATTCTGCTACTGTTGAGCCTTCTATTTTATAGAGGCCTAATAGGATTAGCTGTTTTACCACATTGCTCTGGGTTTCCCAGGTGTCAATAGTTGTAAATAACCTACCTGCCAATGCAGGAGACATAAGAGACATGGGTTCGATCAGGAAGATCCCCTGGAGGAGGGCATGGAAACCCACTCCAGTATTCTTTGCTGGAGAATCACATAGACAGAGGAGCCTGACAGGCTAAAGTTCATAGTATCACAAAGAGTAAGACACTGAAGTAACTAGGCACTCATGAACATGTTGTTGAAGGATGCTATTTCTTTAGTGATCTTCTGCCTACCCACAATTGAAGATGGGTTTTGGAAATCCCATTATTATTGTTGTATACTGCTCCTTTAATTTTTTTCATTTATTTCCTCTTGCAATTTTGGGTGATATTATTATGATCATATGTGATTATAATTATTAAACTGATAAACATACAGAGAATTTGCTATTTAATCATTATAAAATACCATTCTTTATCACTTGTAAAATTTCTTGTCTGAAAGTCTACTTAGTCTTATATTAATGGAGTCATTTAGCTATCTTTTGCTTACAGTTTGCATTATATATATATAAAGTTTGTATTAGAATTATACACATATCATAAAGGAAATCAACCTTGAATATTCATTGGAAGGACTGGTGCTGAAGCTGAAGCTCCAATACTTTGGTCACCTAATGTGAAAAAGTGACACATTTGAAAAGACCCTGAAGCTGGGAAAGATTGAGGGCAAGAGAAGAGGGTGACAGAGGATGAAATGGTGGGATGGTGTCATCGACTCAATGAACATGAACTTGAGCATATTCAGAGAGTTGGACATGACTGAGCGACTTCACTTTCTAATGACTGAACAACAATTCAGCATATAATATACAGCATATAGTTGTCTCATAGTGTCCATCCAACTCTTTATGCCTTTTAGAGTATTTATTTAATTTTATGTAATATGATTTGATACGGTTTGATTGTCATTTAGCTATGTTTTCAATTTGCTATTTGTCTTGTATATTTGCTCCTCTTTCCTCTATTATTGCCTTCCTTCATGCTAAGTGGATATTTTTGGTGTGTCCTTCTAAACCCATTTTTGTTTCTTTTAATAAACCTTTTGAAATATTTTCTTTGTGGCTGCTAAGGGGCTTATATCATTATATAAAATAATAGAGATAAGATAGATATTACTTTAATTAACAACATACAGAAACTGTGCTCTAAAGTAGACCATCCTTCACCCTAAATTTGTGATACTTAATTATTATAATATTTTTTACACACAGTTACCTCATCAATATGATTTTCTAAGTATTACTTTATAATGTATTTCAATAGTAAAGGAGAAGAAAATTGTTACAAAAATAACTTTATACTGTCATCTACATTTACCTATATAATTAACTTTGTAATGTTCTTCACTTCATGGTGCTAATTTGAGTTCAATTGTATTTTAATTTCAGACTTAACAACTCCATCATGAAGGGCAAGTCTAACAACAACAAACTTTCTCATTTTTTTATCTTGGTTTACCTTAATTTCTCCTTTATTTTTGAAACATAGTTTCAAGATAAGCAATGTTTTATGGATAAACTATGTTTTCTTTTTTGACAATATTTTTTCCCCATTCCTTTAATGTGGTTACCTATTGATTTCTGGCCTCTATGATTTTTTTGTTTTGTTTTGTTTTAATATGATGCCATCTTTTCCCATTGTTTCTTTCAAGATTTCAGTCTTGCCTTTTAAAATTTTTGTATTTTATCATGGTAGGAGTAGATCTCTTTCATTTAATTTAAAATTTGTTGAGTTTCTTGAGTGTGTGTAGATTAATATTTTTCATCAAATTTTCCATTTTCAGACTTTATTCCTGCAAATATTTTTTCGACTTCACCCTCTCCACGTTTTCTGAAAATCTTATTATGCATATATTGTTGCACTTGATGATATCCCATAGGTTCTGTTCATTTTTCTTCATTTTATTTTTACCTTTCTCTGACTCAGACTGGATAATCTCCATTGACCAATTTTGAATTTCACTGCTTGTTTAGTTTCTCAATTCTAATTAGCTCTCAAGTGCTTCTAGTAAATTTTATATTTTGCTTACTGTATAAGCTCCAAATTTTCTTTGATTCTTTATTTTCTAAGTTCTCTATTTTATGAGATATTGTTACCATACTTATCTTTAATTCTTATACATGATTTTCTTTGAAATCTTTGTCTAATTTAACATCTGTCTTTCCTCTGGAAAAATATTCTCTTGATTTTTTCTATGTTGAACTATAACTTCCTGTTTATTTTCATGGTTTTTATTTTCTGATAAAAACCTAGACACTTTTAATATAATGTGCCAACTCTGCCTGTTATATGGTCCTCTTCCCCAAGGTTCTTGTTATTGCTGGTTTATTCACTGTTGCTGCTGTAGCTGCAGTTGTAGTTATGTGTTTGTTTAGTGACTTTTTTGAGCTAATTCTTCTTCTTTTTTTTTTTTTAATATTTACTTACTTATTTGGCTAAGTCTGGTCTTATGTGGCACCTGGACTCTTTCTTATGGTATGCAGGATCTTCTTAGTTGTGATATATGTGATCAACTTGCCAACATCCGTTGGATCATTGGAAAAGCAAGAGAGTTCCAGTAAAATCTTTACTTCCTCTTTACCAAAGCCTTTGACTGTGTGGATCACAACAAACTGTGGACAATTCTGAAAGACATGGGAATATCAGATGATCTTACCTTCCTCCTGAGAAATCTGTATTCAGGTCAAGAAGCAACAGTTAAAGCCAGACATGGAACAATGGGCTGGTTCCAAATAGGGAAAGGAGTATGTCAAGGCTGTATATTGTCACCCTGTTTATTTAACTTATATGCAGAGTACATCATGAGAAATGCTGGGCTGGCTGAAGCACAAACTGGAATCAAGATTGCCGGGAGAAATAGCAATAACCTCAGATATGGAGATGACACCACCCTTATGGCAGAATGTGAAGAAGAACTAAAGAGCCTCTTGATGAAAGTGAAAGAAGATAGTGAACAAGTTGACTTAAAACTCAACATTCAGAAAATGAATATCATGTCATCTGGTCCCATCTCTTCATGGCAAATAGATGGGGAAATGATGGAAAGCGTAACAAACTTCATTTTCTTTGGTTCCAACATCACTGCAGATGGTGACTGCAACCATGAAATTAAAAGAGGCTTGCTCCTTGGAAGAAAAGTTACAACCAACCTAGAGAGCTTATTAAAAAGCAGAGGCATAGTGTACCCCAATGTTCATCACAGCACTGTTTATAATAGCCAGGACATGGAAGCAACCTAGATGTCCATCAGCAGATGAATGGAGAAGAAAGGTGTGGTACATATACACAATGGAGTATTATTCAGCCATTAAAAAGAATACATTTGAATCAGTTCTAATGAGGTGGATGAAATTGGAGCCTATTATATAGAGTGAAGTAAGCCAGAAAGAAAAACACCAATACAGTATACTAACGCATATATATGGAATTTAGAAAGATGGTAACAATAACCCTGTGTACGAGACAGCAAAAGAGACACTGATGTATAGAACAGTCTTATGGACTCTGTGGGAGAGGGAGAGGGTGGGAAGATTTGGGACAATGGCATTGAAACATGTAAAATATCATGTATGAAAGGAGTTGCCAGTCCAGGTTCGATGCACGATACTGGATGCTTGGGGCTGGTGCACTGGGACGACCCAGAGGGATGGTATGGGGAGGGAGGAGGGAGGAGGGTTCAGGATGGGGAACACATGTATACCTGTGGCGGATTCATTTTGATATTTGGCAAAACTAATACAGTTATGTAAAGTTTAAAAATAAAATTAAAAAAAAAATTAAATTAGGAAAGAAAAAAAAACAAAACAGAGGCATTACTTTGCCAACAAAGATTCATCTAGTCAAAGCTATGGTTTTTCCAGTAGTCATGTATGGATGTGAAACCTGGACCATAAAGAAAGCTGGGCACTGAAGAATCAATGCTTTTGAACTGTGGTTTTGGAGAAGACTCTTGAGAGTCCCTTGGACTGCAAGGAGATCAAACCAGTCCATCCTAAAGGATATCAGTCCTGAATATTCATTGGAAGGACTGATGCTGAATCTGAAGTTCCAATGCTTTGACCACCTGATTAGAAGTACTGACTCACTGGAAGACACCGCGATGCTGGGAAAGATTGAAGGCAGGAGAAGAAGGGGATGCCAGAGGACAAGACAGTTGGATGGCATCACCAACACGATGGATGTGAGTTTAAGCAGGCTCTAGGAATTGGCAATGGACAGGAAGTCTGGTGTGCTGCAATCCATGGGGTTGCAAAGAGTTGGACACAAATGAGTGACTGAACTGAAGTGTACTGGGATCTAGTTCCCTGACCAGGGATCAAACTCAGGCCCCCTTCATTGGGAGCACAGAGCCTTAGCCACTGGACCACCATGGAAGTCCCCCTTGGGCTAATTCTTAAAATTTCCTTGAAAGTGTGTGGCCACTAAAGTCATTGCTTTGTTAGCTATGTATTCAGTTAGTAGTAGCTAAAGATTTCCTTAAATGCTTTGAATCAATAAATCTTCCATTCTCCACTGAAAGACTGTAAGAATTGGAGCAGCCTTCAATTCTTAGGCAGTTTATGACTCTTCATTAGCTTTCACTTATAGCTTATGAAAGGCCGTAATGATAACCAAATTGAGAGACTGGAGAGCACTCATGTGTTTCTTGGGCAAGCATTTACAGTCCAGCAAATGTGTGGACTTTCTAGATTCCCCAGGAATATATTTTGGACACTCCTGTGTGAGCAATTTATTTCTCAGTTCTTCTTTTTCAGTCTTGTCCATGTTTTTGTTTATAACCCCAAGTATCACAGTCTCATGGCTCAAGCTATAAAGAATATGCCTGAAATGCCTAGGTTCGACCCCTATATTGGGAAGATCCCCTGGAGAAGGGCATGGAAACCCACACCAGTATTCTTTCCTGGAGAATTCCATGGACAGAGGAGCCTGGTGGGCTATAGTCCAAAGGGTTGAAAACAGTTGGACACCACTGAGTAACTGACATCACAGCCTTAGTCATCCACAGTGTTAAACTAATGCCACTGATAGTTTCCAACAAATGCTTTGGAATAAGGCATTTATGACAATGGAGCACAAATCCAGACTGATAACAATGCCCTGGAAATGAGTCATTTTCATTGTATTGGAAGTCAAGTCAAGAAGTAGCAGTGCTGGAGAAGTCAAGAAGTAGCAGTACTGGAGAAATAGGAATCTGAAACTCCAAACAAGCCTTCCCTGGTGGTTCAGTGGTAAAGAATCTACCTGCCAAGGAGATGCAAAAGATGGAGGTTTGATCTCTGGATCGGGATATCCCCTGGAGGAGGGAATGGCAACCCTCTCTGGTATTATTGCCTGGAGGATCCCATGGACAGAGGAGCCTAGCAGGCTACAGCCGATAGGGTCCTGAAGAGTCAGAAACATCTGAGTAACTCCATATAAATTTTGTTCCCTCTGGTAATTTAAAGGGTGCTGGTTTCACATCAACTGAATTTTTAAAGTAATAGGTTGGTCCTGGGAGATTGATTCACAACATTACAAATCCCATTGTTCTTACTGAGATTCTGCACATTGTTAAAGAATTAGGCTTTTAAAACTTTTATTTTATTTGAAGAATTCTGGGGGGATGATTTTGGAGAATGGCATTAAAGCATGTATAATATCATATAAGAAATGAATCGCCAGTCCAGGTTCAATGCAGGATACAGGAAGCTTGGGGCTGGTGCACTGGGATGACCCAGAGGGATGGTATGGGGAGGGAGGTGGGAGAGGGGTTCAGATAGGGAACACGTGTACACCCATGGCGGATGCATGTTGATGTATGACAAAACCAACACAATATTGTAAAGTAAAAAAAAAATAATAATTATAATAATAAAAATTAAAAAATGAAGAATTCTGAAAATGTTGATTTTTTTGTTGTTGTTTTCTTTGCTTTCTCATATGTATAGATTATAGAGATCTTTATTCCATCATTTCAGCAGTCTCATAAATGTTACTTCATTTTAAATCATGACTTTTATTCCATTAACTCTTTCACACCTTTTAAACTATGAAACAAAGGGTAAATTTTACTCTTTGATATTTCTGATACCGTGCAATTATTTTTTTTTTCTACTTTGTTTTTCCTCACCTTGATTATCCTTCAAACTTGATTTTATGAAAGGGGTTTCACAACAAATGAATAAAGTAGAATTCAGTGTATACATATGTAGAGTTTTGGGTTTTTTTTCTGTTGTTGTTGTTGTTAAGTCTGAAGTGAAGTCACGGTACTCCCCCTGTATTCATGGCTGGTGTTTATATTGAACTCCTTTTGCATTGGGCTCATCTTTAAGTAGGAATCTCATATCAGACTTGCTGTATGAAAATCAATGCTATTACTGCAAGGTTCACTTGGTTATTAAATTTCAGATCACAGCCCTTGGAATTTAATTTTTCTTGATTCTCATTGCAACACCAATTCTATAAATCATGACCAGTGTTGCTATAGCTTTCTTTCTTTGAGCTTATGAAGTGAAGTGAAAGTCCCTCAGTCATGTCCAACTGTTTGCAACCCCATAATTATCCAGGCCAGAATACTGGACTGGGTAGCCTTTACCTTCTCCAGGGGTTCTTCCCAACCCAGGGATAGAAGCCAGGTATCCCACATTGCAGGCGGTTTCTTCACCAGCTGAGCCACAAGGCAAGCCCAAGAATACCAGAATAGGTAGCCTATCCCTTCTCCAGCAGATCTTCCCAACCAAGGAATCGAACCGGGGTCTCCTACATTGTAGGCAGATTCTTTACCAACTAAGCTATCAGGGGAGCCCTTTGCGCTTATAGACATATTGAAATTATTGTTGACCTATGTATTTTTGTTCATCACTTGAGTGTACATGAGAATAACCTTAGCTTTCCAGGTTCCATCATTCTTTTATTGTAAATATAATTTTCACTTTCCTGCCCAAATTCTCTTTAATAACTTTCCATTCTTAATGTATATTTAGTTATGTTTGCCTCTAGGAGAATTTGTCAATGGCATAATTCTTGACAACTTCTCTAACTTCGTTGCTTATAAATCACTCTTTATCATATGTACTCTTTAATTCTGTTTTATGGGTCTGGGTTACACATTTTTCATTCCCTTTAAATTCTGAGACTACTTCTTGCTTTTCTAACCTTTTTTCATTTTTCAAAGATTATTCTTTCATGAAGTTTTTGCAAGCTAGACATAATGGATTTTTTTTTCAAATAATTTATATGTTCTTCTCCCTTGTTGATTACAAGAATTGCACTTAATTTATATTTTTTGCTTCCAGTACTCACCACAGTTTCTGACATATTTTACATACTGAAGAAATTTATTTACTAAATAAATCTTTTAATTCATCATATAGTCCTTGATATAGAAAACTGAATAATATCATAATTGAAGGTTAAATAGTATAAAATATTGTTCACCTATAGTTTGCCTTTTTTATTTATAGGAAAAATTAATTAATTTCATTGAAATTTAATGCTTCTGATTCATTAACTTTACAATGAAAGACTCAAACATCTAAGTAGCTACTCATCTCTCATCTATAATATGTTCAGATTTGAAGTGGTCAAAAACTTTCTGTACACAAAGTACTAATTTCAGTAAGTATGACTTTCAGGGTAAAAGAAAAAATAATGTACATTAAAAAATCAACTTTAACATTATTGCTAAATTGTTAGAAAAATATATATGTATATAACTTTGATACTAATGTACAATTTTCATTTCAACCAAATTTCATTGTTGTTTCATTGTTCAACCAAACAATTTCATGTTTTTTATAAGGCGAAGCAGAATGATTAATGAAATTCACATATTATCACATAATTCCACCATGCTCAATTGAAATATGTCAGCCAGAATTACTTGACATTGTATTTTGTCTTTCATTAGATAATATGGATTTATGATGATTATACCTATGCAATTATATATTTATGTAATCAAGGCCATGTTCTCACAGTGTTCACTAATATTATCTTTTTATTCTATTATTCAGACAACAAGAAAAGTTATTTGAGGTTTAGAATATAAAGAAAATTTTGAATAAATGGTTATTGAGTATAAAACATTGCATTTATATACTTCAGAGTTAAAAAGGAAATTTTGAACTCCAAAAACTTTTGATGTCATTGCTTTATTTATTTGATGGAAATCATATTCATTTCTGTAACTGTTTGCCAAGTGTACAACAGTGAAGTTTTAATTAAAAAATATGTCATTTCTGCAGATATATTTAATATTATGTCTGCTTTTAAGAATTCATGATATGCAGAAAAATATCAAGTGATCTATACATCTTTTAGGATATATCTTTGGCCCAGACAGTAAAGAATCCACTTACCAATGCAAAAGACTTGGATTTGATCCCTGGGTCAGGAAGACCTCCTGGAGAAGGGAATGGAAACCCACTCTAGTATTCTTGCCTGGAGAATCCCATGGGTGGAGGAGCCTGGAAGGCTACAGTCCATGGGATTGCAAAGAGTCAGACATGACTGAGAGAATAAGCATACAAATATTTTTTTCTAATATTTTCACGTTTATAGGTAAAATAACACTTTACACAGTACAAATAATTATTTTTTGGTAGATGCTGTAAAATTGTTCCCCAAATATGTTTAATGCTTTCATTGTTACATGGAATTCATGATAATGCCTACTATTTTCCACAGTGTTTCTAAAAAATGCAAACTGTAGAAAATTCTTAAAAAAATGGGAATACCAGACCACCTTACCTGTCTCCTGAGAAACCTGTATGTAAGTCAAGAAGCAACAGTTAGAACCAGACATAGAACAAAAGGCTGGTTCAAAATTGGGAAAGGAGTATGTCAAGGCTGTATACTGTCACTCTGCTTATTAAACTTATATGCAGAGTGAAATGAAGTGAAGTGAAGTCGCTCACTCGTGTCTGACTCTTTGGGACCCCATGGACTGTAACCCTCCAGGTTCCTCCATCCATGGAATTTTCCAGGCAAGAGTCCTGGAGTGGGTTGCCATTTCCTTCTTCAATATGCAGAGTACATCATGTGAAATGCTGGGATGGAAGACTCACAAGCTGCAATCAAGATTGCCAGGAGAAATATCAACAACCTCAGATATGAAAATGATACCACTCTCATGGCAGAAAGTGAAGAGGAACTAAAGAGCCTCTTGATGAGGATGAAAGAGCAGAGTGAAAAAACTGGCTTAAAACTCAACATTCAAAAAATGAATATCATGGCATCTGATCTCATCACTCATGGCAAATAGATGGGGTAAAAATGGAAACAGTGACAGATTTCATTTTCTTAGACTCCAAAATCACTGCAGCCACAAAATTAAGATGCTTGCTCCTTGGAAGAAAATATATGACAGATCTAGACAGCATATTAAAAAACAGAGACACTATTTTGCCAACAAAGGTCTGTATAATCAAAGCCATGGTTTTTCCAGTAGTTGTGTACAGGTGTGAGAGTTGGGCCATAAAAAAGGCTGAGCACTGAAGAACTGATGCTTTCAAATTGTGATACTCGAGAAGCCTCTTGAGAGTTCCTTGGACAGCAAGGAGATCAAACTAGTCAATCCTAATGGAAATCAACTGAATATTCATTGGAAAGACTGATGCTGAAGCTGAAACTCCAATACTTTGGTCAACTAATGCGAAATATTGACTCATTAGAAAAGACCCTGATGATGGGAAAGATTGAAGTCAAAAGGATAATGGGGTGACAAAGGATGAATGGTTGGATGGCATCGCTGACTCAATGGACATGAGTTTGAGCAAACTCTAGGAGGTAGTGATGGACAGGGAGGGCTGGTATACTGCAATTCACGGGGTCACAAAGAGTCAGACAAGACTTAGTGTCTCAACAGCAACCAATACAATGTGTTCTAAACTCTTTTATATATTTTTAAATCAAATATGCAGCATTAAGGTTTTCATAATTTTAATTTGTAATTTAACATTATGAATCAGTTTGAGAATCTTTTAAAATGAATAAGATCTATTTTCTTTATTTTCTACCTATATATAAATATATATATATATACATAAGATATATATTAATATATTTAAATATATATACTACATAGAATCTAGTAAAATGTTATATTAACAACTAATCATTTTAAGTTTTCTGAATAGATCTATTAGTTATGATTGTTTCTCAGTTAATTTTATCAAAAATTGTTAATCCTTTATTCACAAGCATCTTTCTTTAAGACGTATTCTTTGAATTATGCTTAAATCACTTTTGTAAACTTTAACAGTCTACAGTAGCTGTTCTGTATAGCATTCAATATTAAATACCGAGTATTTAAATGACTAACGGTGAGTTTTATTTAATAGTAATTATCCGAATTCATAATTTAAAGTTGCTTTCTCTAGTCACTTATTGATTGTACTGAATTATTAATACCTTCGATTAATCCTGTCCTATTTTATTTTAAATCATCTCAGTTCATCAGGGTTTTGCTGGCAAATAAAACATGTGAGACTCGGTGAGGAATTTTTCTATATAGTATTAACTGAATTTATTTGTTTATATAGTGGAGGCATTATCACAGGAGCCAGCCTATGGCTAGTACAGCTAACCACCTAGATATGATAGCATAATTTGACAAATTAATGTGCTCTATCAGGCCATTTTGTTGCATATTTGATCTCTTATTTCACTTAAAAATAAACTATTATTATTCTGCCAAATATAGATTTTGCCCAGTTAAAAATAATCTTTGTGACAGCTTAATCCTACCACAATCCATAACAAAATGAATATGACACATTTACTCTAAGTCAGATTCTCAGGAATTTTACTAATGGTCCATTTAATGTTCCACGGAGGCAAACATTCATATTGACAGAAAGCTGGCAGCTGCAATTAACAATACAAGCTGTCAAAGTCAACAGAAGCAACTTTATTTCAAGAAAGTCTTTTAGCAGATTTCATTTGTAAACTGAACACAAAAATTTCATGAAATAATATAGGCACACACAGCTAAGAATGAAATTGCCTATTACACCATACGTGGTAAGATTAATGTCATTCCTGCGGTTTTAATGATACAACTTAATGGAAGGACCTGAAATAGAGATGAAAAGGGATGAGACTATAAACATGTAGTCTCATCATTATTGTCAGCATGAATTTGGATGTAAATAGCATTTTGTTTCCTTTTATATTTCTACCAAAATATTTTTATTCAGTCATTTATTGTTTGTTTGTTTTTTTTTCTTTTTTGCTGCAAATTTCAAGACGTAGTAATGAAAATCAGGAGTGGACACGGGACTATAAAATGCTTGTTTTCCTACCTGCCTGTTTACTACTTTTTCATTTCAATTTTGTACTCAGAATTTAATAGTTTTGAAGTTTTTGTTGTTGTTAAAACATATGTTGAGTCAACCTCATCATGTCTTTGAATTGCTATTGCCTTTAGTAATCAACTTTACTTAAAGAGAGTTTTGAAAAGTTTACATGACTATCCACAAAATACAAATGAAATGATAAAAGCCTTTTAATATAATGTATATTCCAAAGTTTTCCTCCATAATGTTAGTGATCAGTATTTATGAGATGATGAGAATTTGTGTCTGAATATACATGCTACTTTGTATCAAGGTATTGATCTAAGTAAAAATATTACAATTACTTTCCCAGATTTCTTATTACAGATTGATTCGTGTATTTGAACTCAATATATGAATTCAGTTCAATTCAAATTCAATATATGAATGAGGCTTTCAAAATGTTTGATGAAACAAAAATATGTTAGCATTCTGAATTTAGAACTTCTCTTCCGAGGGGTGGGGGGGAATCTCTCTTCTCTCTCATTTGTCCAACTCTACTTTCTCATATATTTTTACATATATATATTTACATTTCTCACTCTTTGTCTCTTGATAGATAGGTAGGTAGGTAGATAAACATTGATTTATAGATATATTTATAAGGAAAAAAATTTAGATAATCTATGTCTATATCTATAGTCACCTATCTTTCCCAAATAAAATGGGACCTCTTACCCACTAGTATGACTGAAATTTTAAAAATAAAGACTATTGACACTAAATACGGGCAAGCATGTGGAAAAATTGAAATTCTCATAAATTAATAATGAAAATGTAAAATGATATAAAAATTGGGGGAAATTCTACCATTGCCTTATACATTCCATTTCCTTAACACATACCTACCCTATAACTAGAAATTCCATCATTATATTTTTAGTCCAAAAGCGGGGAAATATATTGTGAAAGTCACTCAGTTGTGTCCAACTCTTTGCAAACCCATGTACCTATTTGCAAACCCAGTCCATAGTATTCTACAGGCCAGAATACTGGAGTGGGTAGCCTTTCCCTTCTCCAGGGGATCTTCCCATTCCAGGGATAGAAACCAGGTATCCCACATTGTGGGTGGATTCTCTACCAGCTGAGCCACAAGGGAAGCCCAAGAATACTGGAGTGGGTAGTCTATTCCTTTCCCAGCGGATCTTCCAGAGCCAGGAATCCAATGGGGGTCTCCTGCATTGCAGGTGGATTCTTTACTAACTGAGCTATCAGGGAGTAAGTGTAAGTAAGTGTTAGTCGCTCAGTTGTGCCCGACCCTTTGCGACTGCATAGACTGAAGCCCATCAGGCTCCTCTGCGCATGAGATTTTCCAGTCAAGGATACTGGAGTGGGTTGCCATCTCCTTCTCCAGGGGATCTTCCCAACCCAAGGATCGAACGCAGGTCTCCTGCACTGCAGGCAGATTCTTTACCGACTGAGCTACAAGGAAAGCCCAAGCTATCAGGAAAGCCCCATATATATATAAATATATTTACAAAGCCTTGCTTAACAAATAGCCCTTTATTTATAATAGTAAAAATCTAGAAATAATTTTATTTAGAATGCTTTCATAAACTATGAAATATTTTTACAATGAAGTGCTACTAACCATAAAAAGTAACACTCTCAATATACAACATGGAAAAATCTTTAAAAAAAATAGCATATAGTGGTATAAGATTTGTACAAAAGAGTAGATTGTATATGATACTTGGAATTGGCCAAAATAATCTGTGTTCAAAAAAAAATTGAAATCACTGTTGCTTCTTGAAGAGTAAGGATTAAAGAGGAATCAGGGAAATTTCAGAGATGCTGATAATTCTTTATATGCTGATAAAATTTTGAGCTATGAAACTGTATGCATTTGTCAGCACTCACTAAATAGGGACTCAAGACGTGCATTCCAAAGTTTATAAATTTTACATCATACTATATGTGTGTGTGTGTGTGTGTGTGTATGTGTTTTACCATATAATGAACTATCAATATGCATACTGAAGCATTTGGGGGGAAAATGAATCATAGATAAATTTCATGTGATATGGTAATCAGTAAAATTCTACTTGTACAATCTAGATGGAGAATATTCAGATATTCACTATAAAATTTTAAAAATTATTTTATATTAGAAAATTCTAGTAATAAAATATTAACAATAAAAAGTGAGTATATGAGGTTTTTACTACATTGATGTAAGTTTTGTCATTAGATTAGATTATACTTATCTTTGATTCAAAATTTTTATAGATTATATTCCAGTTATAGTTATTATAAAACATTGGCTATATTCCCTGTGCTGAACAATATATTCTTGTAGCTTATTTATTTTATTCATAGCAGTACATGTGCTTTATCTCCTACCTCTAATTTGTCCTTCTTCTCCTCAATGGTAACCACTAGTTTGTTCTCTATATCAGTCTTTTCTTTTTTTATTTGCTAGTCAATTATAATTTTTACATTCCACATATATGTGGTAATACATAGCATTTGTCTTTATATGACTTAGACAAAATGCCATACATGTGTTTCAAATGCAAATTTTCATTCTTTTTCATGGCTGAATAGTATTCCATCATGTTTGTGGAACACACACACTTATATGCCACATCTTTTTTATCCATTCATCTGTTGATGAATATTTAGATTATTTCTATATCTTGCAAAAAATGTTGCTATGAATATTGGAGTGCATGTATCTTTTCAAGTTTGTGATTTTGTTTCCTTCAGATATATACACAGACTTGGAATTGCTTGATGATATAGTAGTTCTATTTATAGTCTTTTGAGGAAACTCCATAGTGTTTTCCACAATGGCTGCACCAACTTCCATTTCCAACAACAATGTAGAAACGTTCTCTTTTCTCCACATACAAACCAGCATTTTTGGTTCTGTTCTTTTGATAATAGCAAATCTGAGAAGTGTTGAGGTAATATCTATTATGTTTTGAATAATTTGCAGCAATTGTTTAGCAATAATTTTCATGTTTCTATTGGTTAGGAAGTTTGGAAAGATATCTATTCAGATGTTTGGCCAACTTTTTAATTGGGTTGTTTGTTTTTTTCCATATTGAGTTGTATGAGCTTATTACATATGTTGAATATTAACACCTTATTGTTCATTTCATTTGCAAATATTTTCTCCACTTTTCATTTTGTTGATGAGTTCACTTGCTGTATAGATTTTTTTAAGTTTACTTAGGTTTCATTTGTTTATTTTGTAGTTTGTCTTCATTGCATTAGAAGAGAGATCCAAAAAATATTGCTACAGTTTATGTCAAAGAATGCTTTCTTCTATGAGTTTTGATTCCTGGTTTTATATTTGGGTCTTTAACCTATTTTATTTTTGTACATCATATGAGAAAATTTTCTAACAGCATTTATTTCATGTCTGTTTTCAGTTATCCCAGTATCACATTGTCTTTCCTCCATTTTATGTTCTTGCTTCCATATTTGTAGATTAACTGACTTGGAGTGTGTGGGTTTATTTCTGGACTCTCTATTGTGTTCCATTGATCCATAGGTCTAATTTTGTGCTAGTTCCATATGGTTTTGATACTGTAACTTTCTAGTACAGTCTGAAGTCAGGGAGCATGGAACATTAAGCTTTGCTCTTTCTCAAGATTATTTTGACTATTCAGGGTCTTTTGAGCTGCCATATAAACTTTACAATTATTAGCTTGACTTCTGTGTAAAATGCCATTGGTAGTTAATAAGGATTGCATTGAACACTTAGATTGCTTTGAATACTTGGTCACTTTAACAATATTTATTCTTCAAATCCATGAAAATGTTGTATCTTTACACTTGTGTTGTCTTCAGTTTATTTCATTGATGTCTTACAATTTTTGTAGTACAGGTCTTTTGCCTCCTTCAGTTCAGTTCAGTTCAGTCACTCAGTCATGTCTGACTCTTTGCAACCTCATGAATTGAAGCACGCCAGGCCTCCCAGTCCAACACCAACGTGAGTTCACACAAACTCACGTCCATTGAGTTGGTGATGCCATCCAGCCATCTCATCCTCTGTCGTCCCCTTCTCCTCCTGCCCCCAATCCCTCTCAGCATCAGAGTCTTTTCCAATGAATCAACTCTTCGCATGAGGTGGCCAAAGTATTGGAGTTTCAACTTTAGCATCATTCCTTCCAATGAACACCCAGGACTGATCTCCTTTAGAATGGACTGGTTGGATCTCCTTGCAGTCCAAGGGACTCTCAAGAGTCTTCTCCAACACCACAGTTCAAAAGCATCAATTCTTCAGTGCTCAGCTTTCTTCACAGTCCAACTCTCACATCCATACATGACTACTGGAAAAACCATAGCTTTAACGAGACAGACCTTTGTTGGCAAAGTAATGTCTCTGCTTTTGAATATTCTATCTAGGTTGGTCATACATTTCCCTCCAAGGAGTAAGCGTCTTTTAATTTCATGGCTGCAGTCACCATCTGCAGTGATTTTGGAGCCCCAAAAAATAAAGTCTGACACTGTTTTCACTGTTTCCCCATCTATTTCCCATGAAGTGATGGGACAAAATGCCATCATCTTAGTTTTCTGAATGTTGAGCTTTAAGCCAACTTTTTTACTCTCTTAGTTCACTTTCATCCAGAGGCTTTTTAGTTCCTCTTCACTTTCTGCCATAAGGGTGGTGTCATCTGCATGTCTGAGGTTATTGAGATTTCTCCCAGCAATCTTGATTCCAGCTTGTGCTTCTTCCAGCCCAGCGTTTCTCATGATGTACTCTGCATATAAGTTAAATAAGAAGGGTGACAATATACAGCCTTGACGTACTCCTTTTCCTATCTGGAACCAGTCTGTTGTTCCATATCCAGTTCTAACTGTTGCTTCCTGATCTGCATATAGGTTTCTCAAGAGGCAGGTCAGGTGGTCTGGTATTCCCATCTTTTTCAGAATTGTCCATAGTTTCTTGTGATCCACACAGTCAAAGGCTTTGGCCAAGTCAATAAAGCAGAAATTGATGTGTTTCTGGAACTCTCGTCCTTTTTCCATGATCCAGCAGATGTTGGCAATTTGATCTCTGGTTCCTCTGCCTTTTCTAAAACCAGCTTGAACATCTGGACATTCACGGCTCACGTCCTGCTGAAGCCTGGCTTGGAGAATTTTGAGCATTACTTTACTAGCATGTGAGATGAGTGCAATTGTGCAGTAGTTTGAACATTCTTTGACATTGCCTGTCTTTGGGATTGGAATGAAAGCTGACCTTTTCCAGTCCTGTGGCCACTGCCGAGTTTTCCAAATTAGCTGGCATGTTGAGTGCAGCACTTTCACAGCATCATCTTTCAGGATTTGAAATAGCTCAACTGGAATTCCATCACCTCCACTAGCTTTGTTCCTAGTGATGCTTTCTAAGGCCCACTTGACTTCACCTTCCAGGATGTCTGGCTCTAGATGAGTGATCACACCATTGTGATTATCTTATTCCTAGGTGTGTTATTTTTTGTTATGTAATTGTAAATTGGATTATTTCTTATAGTTTGCTTGCAGAGTTTTTTTTTTTTTCTTTTTCAATTTTGATGCATTTTATTTCTTTATCTTTTCTTATTGCTGTGGCTGAGACTTCCAATATGATATTGAACAAAAGTGATGAGAGTGAGCATCCTCCTCTTTAAATCTTAAAGTAAATGTGTTCTGTTTTATACTACTGAGTATAATATAATGTGTGGCTTTATCATATATGGCCTTATTATATTATGGTATGTTCCTTCTATACTCATTTTCTACAGAGATTTTTTTTTTATCATAAATGGATGTTTAATCTTGTCAAAGATTTTTTCTACATCTGTGTAGATGAAAATATGATTTTTGTTCTTTAACTTGTAAATATGCTATATCACATTGATTTATTTGTAGATATTGAACCATCCTTGCATCTCCAAGATAATACCTCTTGATCATAGTGTATAATCTTTTTCATATATTTTTGGATTTGGTTTGTTAATATTTTGTTGAGGAACTTTGTGTTTACCTTCATCAGTTTCATTGAATGATAATGTTTTTTTTCTTCTTTTTTTTTTTCTGATGTCTTTTTGTGTTCTGAATCAGGCTGATGTTAGCATCATAAAAGGATTTTGAAATCATTTCTTCTGTAATTTTTCAGAATAAGTTGAGAAGAATAGGTGTTAAATATATAAATGTTTGATAGAATTCATCTGCTAAGCCATCTGATCCTGGACTTTTGTAGGTAGTTCTTTCTTCTTCTTGTTTTTATGATTGATTCAGTTCCATTAATGGAAAATGATCTTCCTGTATGTTCTATTTCTTCCTGGTTTCATCCTGAGAGATTGTACATTTCTAGGAATTTTCCATTTCTCCTAGATTGTTTATTTTATTTGCATGTAGTACTTTAAAACATGCAGTTTTAAAGCGTGTAGTACTTTAAAGTCTCATGACTTTTGTATTTCTGTAATGTTAGTTGTAATTTCTCCATTTTAGTTTCTGATTTTTTCGGGATTCCCTGTTTTCTGATATGTCTGTCCAAAATTTTGTCAATCATGTTTATCTTTTTAAAGAATCAGTTCTAATTTTAGTGATATAGTCTATTGATTTATTTTTTGTTTGTTTGTTTCCACTTCATTTATTTCCTCTCTAATCATTATAATTTCTTTTCTTCTACTAATTTTTATTTTTTCCTAGTTCCCTTAGATGTAAGTTTAAGTTGTTCATATTTGAAATTTTTCCTGTTTCCTGAGGTAAATTTATATTGCTATAAACTTCCCTCTTAGAACTGTTTTTGCTGCATTCCATTGATTATAGATCATTGTGTTTTCATTTTCATTTGTCTCCAAATATTACTTGATTTCATTAATTTCTGCAGTGATCCATTGTTAGTTAAGTAGCACATTGTCTAATTTCCACATTCTTGTGTTTTTGCACTGTTATTCTTATCACTGATATCTCGTCTCATAGTGTTATGGTAAAATAATGATGCTTGATGTGGTTTTAATTTTATTAAATTGACAGAGACTTATTTTGTGGCCTGACATGTGATCTATCCTAGGAAATGTTTCATGTGCATTTGAAAATGATGTGCATTCTGCTGCACTATTATAGAATGTTATACATCTGCTGTAATATGTCAATTAATGCTAGTTTTCCTCACTCATTTTCAGTCTGAATGACTTGTCTATTGATATAAATGACATATCAAATCTTCCTGTTATTACTGTGTTACTGTCAGTTTCTCCTTTTATTTCTGTTAATGTTAGTTTTATTTGGGTCATCTTATGTTGGATGAATATATATTGACAATTGTTATATCTTCTTTTATTCTATACTTTTTTCATTGGTAACATCCTTCCTTGATTCTTGTAGCAGTCTTTGCTTTACACTTTATCAGGCTGTTTTGTCTGATATATGTATTGCCATGACAGCTATCTTTTATTTTCCATTTAGATAGAATATCTTTTTCCATTCCTTCACACTTCAATTTGTGTATGTCTTTAGACTTCATGTGAGTATATGGTAGGCAGCATGTAAAAGGACTTTAGTTTTTAGTTCTATTCAGTTCCTCTCTATCTATTGATGCATTTAGTCCATTTACATTTAAAGTAATTATTGATATGCAGTACTATTGCCACTAGTGGAAACTTGTATGTAGTTGGATATAACCCAGTATTAACTGTATAAATGTGCCAGTTGCATTTTTCAGAGTACTTGTTGGGTAATCTGAAGCTCTTCTCTTCTCAGGTAGGTCTTTTTTGCGTTTTCTGTCTCATCCACACAAATGCTGATACCATTCTAGTTTTACTCCACTCTGATTGAATTAATGTATTTTAATATCCACAGTGACAGCTTTTCATGAACTTTTGTTGTAGACATTATCCTTAAGATTTTGGTTTTGCTATAGTTGGTCTGATGTTCTCATTTTATTGAGGGAGTCAGAAATATCTAAAACTATACTGCAAATAGCTGCTTTAGCTTAAATACATTGTACCAGGTATTAATAAAAAATGCATCTTTAACTTCCTAAACTAAAAATTAATTCCAGTAATTTAATATTTACCCTTAATATTTATGCTTAATTATATGCTAATTTGGAAAAGGCAATGGCAGCCCACTCCAATACTCTTGCCTGGCAAATCCCATGGACTGAGGAGCCTGGTAGGCTGCAGGTCCATTGGGTCGCTAAGAGTTGGACACGACTGAGCAACTTCACTTTTACTTTTCACTTTCATGCATTGGAGAAGGAAATGGCAACTCACTCCAGTGTTCTTGCCTGGAGAATCCCAGGGACAGCGGAGCCTGGTGGGCTGCCGTCCATGGGGTTGCACAGAGTCGGACATGACTGAAGCGACTTAGCAGCATATGCTAATTACTATTGACTTATGTCAATATTTATGTCTATATGCATTTAATTTTATAAAAGTTTATCTATATTTATGTAGAAATCATGTATTACTAGAATATATTTTTATAAGTAAAATATATATAACTGAACAGTGAAATCATTAGGTGTCTGCTATTGCTGCAACACCACACATATAATTTACAGAAGCTATAATCTCTCAGGATATTTACTTCTAATCATTGTAAGCTTTATGATTTAATCAGGAACAAATGGAGTAAAGTATCCTGGCTAGATTGATCATCAACATTGATTGACAGGGGAAAACAATAACAAAATATTACCAAGCTTCCAATTAATTTTGTGGCCTACAAATGAAACAAAGATTGATTGGTTTTAATTTATGAATTATATCTTCAGCTTCATTTTACCATGACTAAATAATACTTAGTTTATGTGGTTGATAAAATTTATTCATTCATTTATTTAGAAAACATTCACAGAAAAACAACTTTTCTAAATAATGCATATTTGTGTTTTTGCATTTACTTTTTGTTTGTTTTTATTTTCATACAGTCTATAAAATATATCCCTTAATCAATAAGAAGCAACATGTGCATTTGTTCTGAACAATTCATAAGAGCTTAATATAGAAAATCAATATGCATTTGATGTTTTTAATGTTAGGATTAATTCACAAAGTAAAATATAGGAGGCTCTATGTTGATTCACTGGTGCAAGATGCAATGCATACTTTATCAAATAGAATTTTTTTTTAAGTCAGTAAATGAAAAATTCTGTGTTTCTGGATTATAGTAATGTATATTTTAAAATATCCTTAAAATAAACAGGTTAACTTTATACCTCAAGGAACTAAGGGAAATAAAGAAACTAAGCTCAAAGTTAGTATAAGAAAGGAAATAGCTAAGATGAGAGGAAAAAAAATTGACACATAAAAACAAAAATAATTAAACTAAAAGCTGGTTTTATTAAAAAAATAGATAAAACAGAAGTTTCAAATAGACAAAATTATAAATGAAAGAGAAAACAACTGATATCACACAAATACAAAGGATCACAATGGACTACTACAAACAATTATATATCAATAAATTGGGCAACTTAAAAGAAATAGATATATTTCTAGAAATATGAAACCTAAAAAGACTGAATCATGAAGAACTAGAAAATATAAATAGATCAATTATTAGTAAAGAGGTTTAATCAGTATTTTACATATATATATATGAAGGAATTTTGCATATTCATATATATGAAAGAAATGGCAACCCACTCTGGTGTTCTTAACTGTCTTTCATGGACAGAGGAGCCTGGTGGCTAAAGTCCATGGGATCACAAACAGTCAGACATGACTGAGGGACTAACACACAATTCGGTTATAAAACAGAGGAAACTGTCATTTGTAACAACATGGATGGACTTTAGAAATTTTGGTGCTAAAATAAAAGAGAGATAGAGATGTAGATGCTGTGCAATATGATTATATGTGTAATCAAAAAAAAAAAAACAAACAACCTAAATTCATAGACACACAGAATGTATTGATTGTTGCGAAAGAGATGGGCATACCAGACCACCTGACCTGCTTCTTGAGAAACCTGTATGCAGGTCAGAAGCAACAGTTAGAACAGGACGTGGAATAACAGACTGGTTCCAAATAGGAAAAGAAGTACGTCAAGGCTGTATATTGTCACCATGCTTATTTAACTTATATGCAGAGTACATCATGAAAAACACTGAGCTGGAGGAAGCACAAGCTGGAATCAAGATTGCCGGGAGAAATATTAATAACCTCAGATATGCAGATGACACCACCCTTATGGCAGAAAGTGAAGAAGAACTAAAGAGCCTTTTGATGAAAGTGAAAGAAGACAGTGAAAAAGTTGGCTTAAAGCTCAACATTCGGAAAACTAAGATCATGGCATCTGGTCCCATCACTTCTTGGCAGATAAATGGATAAACAGTGGAAACAGTGGCTGACTTTATTTTTCTGGGCTCTAAAATCACTGCATATGGCAATTGGGGGCAGGAGGAGAAGGGGATGACAGAGGATAAGATGGATGGATGGCATCATTGACTCAATGGACATGGGTTTGGGTGGACTCCAGGAGTTGGTGATGGACAGGGAGGCCTGGAGTGCTGCGATTCATGGGGTCGCAAAGAGTTGGACATGACTGAGTGACTGAACTGAACTGAACTGAAAGGCTAGAAGTGTGGGGTAGAGGGAATGGGTAAAGGTGGCCAAAGGGACCAATTTCCAGTTATAGAAGAAATAAATTCTGCAGATGTAATGAACACCATGGTGACTATAGTCAACAATACTATATTTGAAAGTTTTCAGGAGAGTAAATCTTAAAAAAGCACTTATTACAAGAAAGGCACTTGAAAATATGTGATATAATGGATATTAACTAACCTTTGTGGTATTCATTTCTTGATGTATATTGTACATCTTCAACTAATACAATGCTATATGTCAACTATATCCTAATAAAGCTAGAAAAAGTAAAAATGTCTTTCATTGACATAATAATATAAATACTATTGATACTCTTCAAAATAAATTGAAAACATTTGCAAATATATACAATTGATTGGAGAATTAAGGTCATTGATGAATTTCAAAAGATTTTTTTAATTTATTTTTTTAAACATTCTGAATAATTTCATAAAATTCTAGTGCCCAGCAATAAAAAGGAAATAAAAGAGTCAAAATAGAAATCTTAAATTAGAAAATATCTTATTAACTAAATGCCATGACATTTGTCATGTCAAATAGTTCATTTAAAAGGAAGGATTATTTTATACTGTATGTTATGCTATTATCACCTCAATTAATTTTTAGGGAATTTCATCAGTTGTGGACCTATTACCCCTTTCAATTGTTTATTTAAACAGAATATTTTTACTATTTTTTATAACTATTATTTAAATAAGATATACTGAGAATGTGTAAACACGTTGAAATTTTAATGTTAAGCACTTTAAAATAGATTCTTATCGTAATGAAAATATATTTTTTATATTGAGTACTGAGAAATATGGCAAAATAATTAGAAATAAAACACCTTATATTGTGCATCTTATACTTTCATGCTTGACTACTTTTTAAATATGACAGGATTCTTTAGCAACTCTTGTTTTGTTTCATAAGTGTCTTCCTTTTCAGATTATGCGTGTGTTTTGTTTAGTGTGTGCATGTACACTAAGTCGTTTCAGTATGTCTGACGCTTTGCGACCCTATGGACCTTAGCCTGTCAGGTTTCTCTGCCCATGGGATTCTCCAGGCAAGATGATTGAGGCGGGTTGCCCTGCCTTCTCCAGGGGATCTTCCTGACCAAGCCGTTGAACCTGTGTCTCTTATGTCTCCTGCATTGTAGGTGGACTCTTAACCACTAGCACCACCTGGGAAGCCTGTTTTATGTAATACTCGGTTATAAATATTTGAAAATTCATTTCTATGTTTACTAAGTTTGAACATTACAATAAATGAAAGTATGACTTTTGAGTTTCTAACAATATGTGCCCTAGCCAAGAAAGCTTGTTTTCAAGTTTTCTTTTTGTAAAATATTGTATCAAAGAAAAAATTGCTGCCAATGTCTTTGTCATTTTTATTCTCTCGTAGTTTATATCTACATAGAAAACAATGCTGTATATGTGCTTGCCATAAAATTATGATAAGAAATATGTAATATATTAATCATAGTATTATATTATTAGTATAAATGATGTGGATTGACTTAAACATGTTTTATAAGAGTATGTAAAAGTCACCTGGGCTAGTCTAGGCTCTACTAGTTGATTAGTGAATTCTCAACTGAAGCACTTAAGTGCTTTTTTAAAACTCATTCTCAGAGCTTTACTTCATGCATTTTGAAACAGAGATCTGAGAAGTTCCTTTCCACAAGTTTTTATACATTCAAAAACTGAACTTAGCCTATACTCTAAAAAACAAAAATACTATTCTCTTTCTCTTTACACACATGCAAACCCACACACAACCTTTGATTTTAATAGAATATAAGTGAAAGTGTTAGTCACTCAGTCGTGTCCAACTCTTTGTGACCATATGCACTGTAGCCCACCAGGCTCCGTGGAATTCTCCAGGCAAGAATACTGGAGTGTGTAACCATTCCCTTCTCCAGGGGATCTTCTTGACCCAGGGATCGAAGCTGGGTCTCCTGAACTTCAAAATGATTCTTTACCACATGAACCACCAAGGAAGCCCTATATTGAAAATAAAATCACTCTTGAACCATTCTAGGTAATCGTCCAGACTATAGAGAAAGTATAGAGAGTTGGAATATAAAGAAGGCCAGTCTTCTTTATGGACCTTTGAAGAATCGATGCTTTCAAACTGTGGTGCTGGAGAACTCTTGAGAACCTCTTGGAGAGCAAGGAGATCAAACCAGTCAATCCTAAAGGAAATCAACTCTGAATATTCATGAAATAACTGATGCTGAAGCTGAAGATCCAATACTTTGGCCACTTGATGCTAACAGCTGTGTCACTGGAAAATACCCTGATGCTGGGAAAGATTGAAGGCAGGAGAAGGAGGGGATGACAGAAGATGAGATGGATGGCATCACTGACTTAATGGACGTGAGTTTGAGCAAACTCTGGGAGATGGTGAAGGACAGGAGCCTGGTGTGCCACAGTCCATGGGGTTGCAAAGAATCAGATACAGCTTAGTGACTGGACAACAGGAATAGTGTGTTAAGCCTATATTCCAGGTAGGATGTTAAATCTTAACCTATGAATTCTCACTTAATTTCTATTTATTCCTTGTAAATTTCTTTCATAGCAACTGGGAAGATGATTTGAGAAATCAGTGAGAGAACTCCGTGTGGGACTCTCCAAGACCCTTGGCTACAGGGTCTTTTCTCTCCTGCTATGTATACCTCCTGTGTGCTAAGCTGCTTGAGTCGTGTCCAGCTCTATGAGATCCCATGTACTGTAGCCCACCAGGCTCCTTTGTCCATGGCATTATCCAGGCAAGCATACTGGAATGGGTTGCCACTTCCTTCTCCACCAGTAATCTATATTCCTCAATAAAGTCACTGTGTATAGGCAACTGCTGAAGCCATGACCTTGCAGGGATTTTTTTAGTCCTGGGATTGTCCCTCCTCTGTCCCATGCAAGATACTTGACAAGCACTAGTAAAAAACTTTGTCCATCAATTTATTAATTCATTTATCCATCCATTCAAATCCTATTCTAAAATTAGTGTCCAGTTAATGACTGATACTAATTCAGTTTCCAAGATAAATGTTTCCTTCAAGAATTCTGTTATACTCATATAAATACTCCAATCCAGTATATTGCAATAAATATGTTCATATAAATGGACCAAGGTAGATAAAATTTAGATTAAATCTCCTTTTAAGAAAAGGAAAATATTGGTTTAAATGATAACGGAAATAAATACTATCTTCAATTTTACACATTTCCATTTCAAGTGCACTTTTTAATTCCTGTGTGTGTGTGTGTGTGTGTATATATATATATATATATATATATATATATATAAGCATATCTATCTCTCTCTATATATATATATATATATATTATTTTATTGGGCAAAGTTATATTTGTTGTTCTCTTAAAAAAATGTTGGAGAGTATTTAATTTACAGCATTGTGTTAGTTTCAGGTATACGGTAAAATGAATCAATTATACATTTATGATATATTCACTCTTTTTTTTTACGATTCTTCTCCAAACGGTCCTTATAGAGTATTGACCAGAATGCTCTGTGCTGTACAATGGGTCCTTATTAGTTTGTTGTTGTTCAGTCACTGTTATGTTTGATGCTTTGCAACCCCATGGACTTCCCTGTCCTTCACTATCTCCTAGAGTTTGCTCAAATTCATGTCCATTGAGTCTGTGATGCTATCTAATGATTGCATATGCCATTGCCCTCGTCTTTAGCTTGCTTTCTTTCTTAGTATCAGGGCATTTTTCAATGAGTCAGCTTTTTGCATCAGATGGCCAATGTATTGGAGTTTCAGCTTCAGCATCAGTCCTTCCAATGAATATTCAGGGTTGATTTCCTTTAGGATTGACCGGTTTGAGCTCCTTGAAGTCCAAGGGACTCTTCAGAGTCTTTTCAAGCACCACTATGTGTTCATCAATTTTCTGGCACTCTGCCTTCTTTATGATCCAACTCTCACATCCATACATGACTACTAGAAAAATCATAACTTTGACTATTTGGATATACAGAATATTAGAGGGATTTGCCATTCTCTCCTCCAGTGATTTCGTTTTGTCAGAACTCTCCACTATGATCCATCTATCTTGGGTGGCCTTGCATGGCATGGATCATAGCTTCATTGAGTTACACAAGCCCCTTTACCACTACAAGGCTGTAATCTATGAAGGGATATTATTAGTTACCTATTCTATACATAATAGTGTGTATAGGTCAACCAAATCTCCCAATTTATCCCTCCCCCCTGCTTACACCCTAGCAGCCATAAGTTGGTTTTCTACATCTGTGACTCTACTTATTTCTTGTAAATAAGTTCACTTGTAATTATTTTTTTTTACAATTCCACATATAATTGATATCATATGATATTTATCATTCTCTGACTTACTTCACTCAGTATGATAATCTTTAGGTCCATCCATGCTGCTGCAAATGACATTATTTCATTATTTTTATGGCAGAATAATACAATACATACATACAGTTTATATAAGTACCACATCTTTATCTTGTCCTCAGTCAATTAACATTTAGGGTGCTTCTAAATCCTGGTTTTCACAAATGCTGCAATGAACATGGTGTTGCATGTATGTTTTTGAATTATGTTTTTCCCTGGGTATAAACCTAGGAGAGGAATTTCTGTGTCATATGGTAGTTCTATTTTTAGTTTTTTAAGGAACCTTCATAGTGACTACACCAATTTACATTCCCATTAACAGTGTAGGAGGATTCCATCCATCCTACATGCTCTCCAGCATTTATTGTATGTGGGTTTTTTTGTTTTTTTTTTTTAAATTGAAGGATAATTGCTTTACAAAATTTTGTCATTTTCTGTCATACATCAACAAGAGTCAGCCATAGGTATACCCTGTCCCCTCCCTCCCAAACCTTCCTCTCATCTCCCTCCCCATTCCACCGTTCAGGCTGTCACAGCACCCCTGTTTGAATTCCCTGAGTCACATGGCAAATTCCCATTGGCTATCTATTTTACATATGGTATTCTAAATTTCTATGTTACTCTCTCAATAATCTCCCCTCTCCCTCCTCTCCACTCCCATGTCCAGAGGTCTGTTCTTCAGTGTCTGTTTCTCCACTGCTGCCCTGAAAATGAATTCATCAGTGCCAACCTTTTAAATTCCATATATATATATATATCAGTATACAATATTTTAATTTCTTTTTCTGTCTTCTCTCTGTGTAATAGACTCTAGGTTCGTCTACCTCATTAGAACAGAATCAAATGTATTCCTTTTTATGGCTAAGTATACTACTTAGCCATTGTATATATGTACCACAACTTCTTTATCTATTCATCTGCCGATGGTTGTTTTCATGTCCTAGCTATTATAAATATTGCTGCAGTGAACATTGGGATATATGTGTCTTTTTCAATTTCGGTTTCCTCAGGGTATATGCCTAGGAGTGGGATTGCTGGATCATATGGTGGTTTTATTCCTAGCTTTTTACGGACTCTCCATACCATCTTCAATATTGGCTATATCAGTTACATTCCCACCAGCAATGTAAGAGTGTTCCCTTTTCTTCATATCCTCTCCAACATTTATCTTTTGTAGACGTTTTGATGATGGCCATGCTGACTGGTATGAGGTGGTATCTCATTGTATTTTTGATTTGCATTTCTCTAATATTGAGTGATATTGAGCATCTTTTCATCTTATTTGTATATCTTCTTTGGAGAAATGTATGTTTAGATACTCCACCCATTTTTTGCTTGAGCTGCATGGGCTGTTTGTATATTTTGGAGATTAATCCCTTGTTAATTGCTTCATTTGCAAATATTTGTCTCCTTTCTAAGGTTTGTCTTTTTACTTTGTCTAAAACTTTCTTTTGCTGTGCAAAAACATTTAAGTGTAATTAGATTCCGTTGTTTACCTTTGTTTTAATTTTCATTACTTTAGGAAGTAGATCAAAAAAATATTGCTGTGATTTATGTCAAAGTGTTCAGCCTATCATTTCTTCTAAGATTTTTGTAGCATCTGACCTTACATTAATGTCTTTAATCTATTTTGAGTTTATTTTTGTGTATGTTAAGAAGTGTTCTAATTTCATTATTTTACTTGTAATCTGTTCAGTTTTCCCAGTACCAATTATTGAAGAGACTGTCTCTTCTCCATTGTATATTTTTATTTGCTTTATCATAGATTAAATGACCATAGGTGCATGGGTGTATCTCTGGACTTTCCAGCTTGTTCCATTGATCTATTTTCTGTTTTTGTGCCAATAACATACTGTTTTAATTATTGCAGCTTTTTACTATAGTCTGAAGTCTGGCAACCTGATTCCTCCATCCTCATTTTTCTTTCTTAAGGTCCCTTTGGCTATTCAGTATCTTTTGCATTTCTATAGCCACTGTGAAATTTTTTATTCTAATTCGGTGAAAAATGCCATTGGTAAGGATTGAATTGAATTTTTAGATTGCTTTGGGATACTTCCCCCACCAATACTATATGAAAGAATATCAAAAAGGAAACACTTTAAACTTAGCCTAAGTGCTGTATTTTTCTCCTAGAAATTTAGAGTATTAACTGCATGCATGCTAAGTCACTTCAGTTGTGTCTGACTCTTTGAGACTCTAAGGACTGTGACCCAAAAGGCTCTTCTGTCCATGGGATTCTCCAGGTAAGAATACTGGAGTGGGTTTCCATGTCCTACTCCAGAGAATCTTCCTGACCCAGGGATCAAATCTGCATCTCTTATGTCTTCTTCATTGGCAGGTGGACTCTTTACCACACACACCACCTGGGAATTCCTTAAAGTGTTAACTAGTACTGTCAAAAAATAGTTTATAAGCATTCAAATTTGGGATTTGCAGAATGATCACTATTTGGGGAAGAATTAATTAGCCTCCTCCACCTCTTTATTATAACATTGTAATTTCACTGTGTGTCTGTGGAATTTATGTTAAGGATGGATTTCTTTATAAATACTTTGTGAGAAACTTTGGGTCTAGAATATGCAAAAATAGGGCTTCCCAATGGCTCAGTGGTACATAATCCACTTGCAGTGCAGGAAGGAGACCCAGGTTCAATCCCTGGGTCTCGAAGATCCCCTGGAAGAAGGCATGGCAACCCACTCCTGTAGAATTCTCACCTGGAGAATCCCATAGACAGAGGAACATGGCAGGCTACAGTCCATTGGGTCACAAAGAGTTGGACATGATTGAAGTGACTAAGTACACACACACACACACATTCAGAAATAATGCATTTTCAAGCTTGAAAATACAATTTTTGATATAACTTAGTAATGTTTTAAAACTTCACAATTAATGGCATATTCTCAGAAGTGCCAATTTAAATTTATATTATCTTAATTGCTATACAGGTAAACTCTTGAGTCCCTTGTACAGCAAGGAGATCAAACCAGTCAATACTAAAGGAAATCAACCCTGAATATTCAATGGAAGGACTGATACTGAAGGTGAAGCTCCAATATTTTGGCTACCTGGTGCCAAGAGCTGACTCACTGGAAAAAACTCTGATCTTTTCCAGTGAGTCACTCTGGGAAAGATTAAGGGCAGGAGGAGAAGGGGATGACAAAGGATGAGGTAACCATCCTTTTGTGGGATCACCAATTCACTGGACATGAGTTTGAGGAAACTGCGAGAGAGTGAAGGATAGGGAAGTCTGGTGGGCTGCAGTCCATGGGAATGCAAAGAGTCGAACATAACTGAGTGACTGATCAACATAAACAATATATGTGTTATTTTTTATTTAGTCACTAAGTCGTGTCTGACTCTTTTGGAATCCCATGGACTGTAGGCCAACAGGCTCCTCTGTCCATGAGATTTCTCAGGCAAGGATAGTGGAGCAGGTTGCCATTTCTTTCAACAGGGGATCTTCCTTACTCAAGGATTGTATCTGCATATCCTGCATTAGCAGGCAGATTCTTTACCATTGAGCCACCTGGGAAGCCCATATATGTGTTATATATAATATTATATTAATATATATAATGTGTAAATGTATAATAGATAATTTGAAATATATTAATAGTTAAAAGTATAATTTCATAATAGTAACAACAATTTTCATTCTAGAGAATAAAACCAGGAGTAATACTATAGAAATTTTATGATTAAAAATGATCATGTAGAGAAAGAAATAATATGTAAGGAAGTAAAAATTAAAGCATGCATACACACACGTGTGATGGATTACATTAACTGAATTTTCCCAAGGCATTTTGTGAATCAAGAATGTGTGGTTTTTGTTCCTGAGGAGTTACTCATGGATACATATACCATGGTATAGTTATACCTTCATTTCTTGAAGGACATCTGGATTATTAGTGCTATGAATATTTCTGTACAGATTTTTTTATGTGAAAATAAGTTTAATTTCTCTAGGATAATTGCCAAAGAACGCAATTCCTAGGTTTTATGGTTGTTGTATATTTAGTTTTGTAACAAATTCTCGAACTGTTGTCCAGAGTGTACCATATTCTTTTTATTTTTTATGCATATTCTGAAAATCACTTGTTATTTTATTTTACAGTATGTCCTTGTAGGTTATTGGTTTTAAATATAGCAGTTTGTACATGTCAATCTCAAACTTCTATCACTCTTCCCCAGCCTGATAACCATAAATTCATTCTCTATGAGTCTGTTTCTATTTTATAGATAAGTTCATTTGTGTTTTTTCAGATTGTACATATAATCAATATCATATAATATCTGTCATTGGTATTCTGACTTACTTCACTTACTTGCTATGATAATCTTCAGATCCATCCATTTTACTACAAATGACATTATTTCATTATTTTTAATGGCTGAGTAGTATTCCATTGTATATATGTACATCTTCTTTATCCATTCATCTGCCAGTGGACGTTTACATTGATCTTGTGTGTTGGCTGTTGTGAACCATATTCCAAGGAACACAAGGGTGCATGTATTTTTTTCCACCCATGTTTTTCTCTGGATATATGCCCAGAAGCATGATTGCTCGATCATATGATAGCTCTAATTTTAGTTTCTTAAGGAACCTCCATGCTGCTCTCCATAGTGACTACACCAATTTATATTCCCATCAACAGTGTAGGAGAGTTCCACTTCCTCAACACCCTCTCTGGGTTTTATTGTTTGTGAACTTTTGATGACAGTCATTCTAACTGGTGTGAGGTGATATCTCATTGCAGTTTTAACTCAAATTTGTCTAATAGTGATGTTGAACATCTTGATATACCTCTTGGCCATCTATATGTCTTCTTTGGAGCAATGTCTGTTTGGGCCTTCTGTCCATATTTTGATTGTGGTTTTATAGCAGATGACACCACCTTTATGGAGAAAGTGAAGAGGAACTAAAAAGGTGAAAGAGGAGAGTGAAAAAGTTGGCTTAAAACTCAACATTCAGAAAATGAAGATCATGGCATCTGGTCCCATCACTTCATGGGAAATAGATTGGGAAACAGTGGAAACAGTGTCAGACTTTATTTTTGGGGGCTACAAAATCACTGCAGATGGTGACTGCAGCCATGAAATTAAAAAATGCTTACTCCTTGGAAGGAAAGTTATGACCAACCTAGATAGCATATTCAAAAGCAGAGACATGACTTTGCCAACAAAGGTCCATCTAGTCAAGGATATGGTTTTTCCAGTGGTCATGTATGGATGTGAGAGTTGGACTGTGAAGAGATCTGAGTGCTGAAGAATTGATGCTTTTGAACTGTGGTGTTGGACTGCAAGGAGATCCAACCAGTTCATTCTGAAGGAGATCAGCCCTGGGTGTTCTTTGGAAGGAATGATGCTAAAGCTGAAACTCCAGTACTTTGACCACCTCATGCGAAGAGTTGACTCATTGGAAAAGACTCTGATGCTGGGAGGGATTGGGGGGAAGGATGAGAAGAGGACAACAGAGGATGAGATGGCTGGACGGCATCACTGACTCGATGGACGTGAGTCTGAGTGAACTCCGGGAGTTGGTGATGGACAGGGAGGCCTGGCGTGTTGCGATTCATGGGGTCACAAAGAGTCGGACACGACTGAGCAACTGAACTGAACTGAACTGATATATATATATATATATATATATATATATATATATATAAAATTGAGCCACATGAGCTATTCATAAAATTTGGAGACTAAAATTTGCCAGTTGCACTGTTTGTGAATATTTTCTCCCATTCTCTGAATTATCTTTTTACCGTTTCAAATTCCTAGCAGCAAAGTGTGAGAAAATCAGCTTTTTCACATCTTTACCAGCATTTGTTGTAGCTATTTTTTTTTATTGTAACCATTGTTACAGATGTGTATTGGAAGCTCACTGCGGCTTCAATTCATATTTTCTGGTGGGTAATGAGGTTAAATATCTTTTCATATAGTTGTTTGCAATCTACAAATCCACTTTGGTGAAATATATGTTCATCTAATTTCTTTTTTCACTTAATGTATTGCTTGTTGATTTTACTACTAAGCTTTGAAATTTCTTTTTATAGTCCAGATATTAATCCTTTGGTGTATGGTTTGCAAATATGTATTCCCAATGTATCACTTATCTTTTCCTTCTCTAAGCAGAGTATTTCACAAAGCAAATGTTTTTAGTTTTGATGAGATCTATTTTATCTTGATCTTGGTGTCAAGTCTAAGAATACTGCCTGGCCCTAGATCCTGAAGACTTTTCCTCTTTTTTTTTTTTTTCTAAACATTTGATTGTTTTGCATTTTAGCCTGTGGTGTATTTTGAGTTAATATTTTTATAATGTGTGAAGTTGCATTTGAGGTATTTATTTTTTGATGTCCAATTATCACACCACCGTTTTTTGAAACTATTATCCTTCATCCATCCAGCCATCTCATCCTCTGTCATCCCCTTCTCCTCCTGCCCCTAATCCCTCCCAGCATCAGAGTCTTTTCCAATGAGTCAACTCTTAGCATTGAGGTGACCAAAGTACTGGAGTTTCAGCTTTAGCTTCATTCCTTCCAAAGAACACCCAGGGCTGATCTCCTTTAGAATGGACTGGTTGGATCTCCTTGCAGTCCAAGGCACTCTCAAGAGTCTTCTCCAACACCACAGTTCAAAAGCATCAATTCTTTGGTGCTCAGCTTTCTTCACAGTCCAACTCTCACATCCATACATGACTGCTGGAAAAACCATAGCCTTGACTAGACGGACATTTGTTGGCAAGTCATAAGCCAACCTACAAACTGGCAGAGAAAAAAAGCAAACAGTATCTATAACCCTACAGTCTTGTTCTTTTTGTTGCTTCATATTATCTTGTAACATGTATGTTATCTTGTTCTGAACTATAGTACTTTCAAAATGACACATCAAGTTGTACATATTAACAACAGCACATAAAATGTAAAAAGGCCCATGAGTGTTAAATTCAAGTGATTTCCAACATAAATATGTTTATATCAGTTATTTTTAATCACTTACTTGAAAATATTTCTGCCAGAAAGGGAGTATAAGAGGTATGGTCTATTACACACTGTATAATTGAACATTCCCACATGCTGAACTCACAAATTCAACATTTTATTATTGCCCATGCTCATTGTTTACATGAATGAAATGCCAGTGCATTAAATGAACTTCTATTAAAATTGACTGTTAAATGTAGTTTATGCCAGGATTTATTGGATTTGAAAAGTACTTAATGCATTATTATTTTTCTTCCTTAAACTTACCATAAAAATATAATTGTCTTCTCAGCTTTCTACTTAATAAAGCACTATAAAATAAAGTTGTTTAGAGAATTAAATTTCTACAGATTGTCCTAGAATGCAAAAAATGGACATTTGGGGAGGGGGAAGAAAGAACTTATCTCTACTGTTTTATATTTGAGATATTAAAGAAGGCAGAAGATGATGTCAAAGGACTTTATACTTGCTACTTATTTATACAATAATTCAGCTGTAGTACAGCTGCTAAACATTTCATATTTATGTGCTAGGTCAAGGGGATACAAAAGTTAGTAAGAATGATACTCAGTCTATTGAGAGTTCATAGTCCAGAAGACAAATGTAATTGTAATATCAAGCAAGCAGTGTTTTATAAGAGGCCTATATATCATGCTGTGGAGAAAGAACAGTGAGAGACTGTTTGATGAGCTGGAGTTTTCAAAGGACATGACATTTGAAAAAGGTCTTGAAGTAAGAATAGAAGTTCAACGTTATAGGAAAGGGGGGCTGACATTCAATGCAAAATAAATTACATGAAAAAGGTAGAGCAAAGACAGGAAATAGAATGTTATCTGCTCAAAAACTGATAGACTATTTGATTATAATGTCAGATGAAGCACATGGATTAGGGTTATGGTTATTAGAGTTAGAGTTAGGATGCCCAGGGTTTGAAGTCAAGAACCAAGTAATGCACATACCACCTTGGCTTATATTCTTCTAAAAATAATTTAAACACAGATGGCCACAAGACTTGCTTCACAATCATATAACCTATGCAGGTGCTTAGGTCCCCATGCTTACAATGGACCATATTTGGTTTAATATCCTGCCCTTTCTATTTTGAAAAAAAAAAAAAAATATATATATATATATATATATATATATATATATATATCTTTTGATTAGAGGCTCTGCACATACATTCTTTTTTTTTTTAATTTTTTTAATTTTATTTTATTTTTAGACTTTACATAACTGTATTAGTTTTGCCAAATATCAAAATGAATCCGCCACAGGTATACATTCTTTATGGGCTTCTGCAGATCATGTAGCTGGTTATGCACCTAAAAGCAAAGAAGGATAGGTAACACAGTCTAGCCATGTGCCAATAAGAAAAGTATATTCACATTGAATCAATATCTAGCAGGTCTTGCCAAGGTAAATATAACAAAGCAGTTATACAGCCCCAGTTAATCATTGTGCAATTATAGGACATAAATTTTGTAATGAGCTTGGTTTTCTACATTAAACTCATTCATCGTTTTCTTTTTTAAAACTGAATTTGTATGTATGTTCTCCATAGACATTTAAGTAAGAGTTGAAAATATTTCCATGAAAAAGTGATAATTTTTTGCTTAGTTTTCTTTTGCTTGTATTGTTGTTTTCTCTGTGAAAACTGTACAAAAGTAGTACGTCAAACAAAACTTAAAAATAATTCACTCATCTGCAAGCAGTTGTTCTGTGTGTCTTGTTAGCTTTTCCAAAAATAGAATAAGTTAAAACTTAACATTTGTTTGGAGAGCTAATTCAATAGCATAATATGAAATAAAAACATGGAGTTTATCTTAAATAATACTTCAGTAAATAAGCAAATTGGAAAATAGAACTGTTACTCTGTGTTTACATGAGAGAATATTGGAAAGAGATTATCCCTAATCAGCATGATGAACTAATCAGGAAGTTTAATTGAAAGTCAAATACTGAAGTAAACATTAGTCAACAATAAGTAAAGGAAAGAATAAAAATATGCTTAAGAAGCCTAAACAAAAATATAAATATGAGGCTTTAAACAGAGAGTAATTTTGTTTGTTGAAAATTATTATATTTTAATATACCCAATGTGAGGCAGTATGGATGAGAGGATTTGAGAATAGAGTTTGGGATTGAAGTTGGAAGACAGAGAGAGAAAAGAAGGAAGGGAGAAGAGACTGAATGAAAAATGTGTGGAAGTGAAAATTTCCATCCAGATCTTCTTAGCTTTGCAAAAATTTTCATCAGGATGCCATGCCTAGTTAAAATGTCTTATTTCCATGGAATCATTTTGTGTGATCATCACATACTAGACTTGCACCTACCTGCCAACCCAAAAGAAGAATACAGATCAGATACATAGCAAATATTTGTGATAAATAATGCATATAAAACCCTGTACCTAGATGAAGATCATTTATTCTGATTACTGATGGATTACCCGAAGGTAGAAATTCTACAAAAAAGAAAGAAGGAAACAAAAGCAATTTGCCCGTTGTTTCTTTTTTCTTTTTTTCAAGAAAATGAGGGCCTTTTTGATACATCTTTGCATTTATAAACTGAAAAAAAGAAAAAAAAAATCTGTTCATTCCTTATACATAGGCCATAGAAATAATGTTAAAAGATCTTCATTTTGTAAGAACAAATACTTTTTTTTTTTAGATTGACCAGCATACTCAAATGTACACAGCAAGTTAAGAAACAGAGCTAGGAATTGAACTAAGGGGTCCTGATTGCTCTCTCTGAATTCAGGCCACTGTTCTAGAGTGGAAGGAACGAGGGTAAAGAGGATGAAGATGAGGTCAGTTATACAATATTTAAATCCTTTAGAACCAGAATTGGAAATACATGGAGCTTAAATTTTTTTAGGCTTATGAATAGTGATATATTTTACATTTATGTATCAAAAATATTTCTGACTTAGTGTGAGGGAATCTAGTGTGAAAGTAATAAGACTAGTCAGAGGCTATTTCAGTAGTCCAAGTGAAACTAGTTTCAGAGTTCTTGAGGGTTAATTGGGCCAGGACTATATTTGGAGGATCAAGCCAAGAGTTTGTAGAGGGAATAGATATCAAAAATAAAGAAAGAAAGGAATCAAGTATGAATCCTAGTTTTTAACTGAATACTGACTTATGGTTCATTTTCTAAATGAGGGTGAGACTGTGGATTAGAAAGAAAACAAGAGAAAATACCAAGTTTGAGGTGTTTATCAAATTTTATTTCAATTTTTCTATATGACAATTTTTATAATAAAAACATGAGAAAAAACTATTTTGAAAATATAAAAGAATATTATCATAATGTCATAAATGGGTCCACCATTTCAATTACAGGAAATTCCAAATTAACACAATGCATCTGATCTTAAGCTTGCTTCAGAAGCTGGAATTCAATGGTATTATTTTGCATTCACTTTTTAATGGGGCACGTAATTGAAATTCAGCAATGTTTTAAGGCACCTATAGGAAATCTAAGTCAAGTTATAGAGTAAAAGGTGAATATATAAATCTTGAGAGCTGAAGTAAAGGGGAGAAATCACAGCCTTGTAATAGAAATGCAAGAGAAAGAGATTGAAGCAGAGATTCAGAGGAACTGATACAGTTACAGAGAGTGGGAGAATAATAAATGTAGAGATAGAGAGCTATGGCATTACTTCTGTCGTGGCTTTGATGAATACATTGATGATGAGAGCACAGGAAGTGCCAAGTACTATGGTGACCATCTTCTAAAATGAAAGTAAAGGTGAGAGACACTATGATTAATATAGCTGTCTAATTTCAATTGGAATGATATGATATTGGGGTAACAGGTCAAGTCACTGCTTTTAACTTACAAAGTAGGTTTCCGTAGTTATCATTATAGGAAAGCCAGAATGGTAATCAGAACAACCTGATCTACAGAGATCTTTGGTGATGTTAAAAGCATAATCAACTAATCAGAACCATGGAGATGGCAGTCCTGATTAGTAAAGTCTTACTTGATCTATTTAGTTGTAAAATGTAGTAGATCTGGTTAAACCAAAGCTTGATTTGGCTTACCACAATAAAATGTCAGGAGCTTTTACTCAATTCTGAGATATGACTCAGATGATAACCCTAAATCCCCTGGAATAAAGCATATCTGGTAAACTTGAGGAAGAATTTTATAGTAACAACACAGGTCTTTGCAGTATCTTCCTCCTAGCATTTGGAATGGGGAAAATGGGAATTGTGTGCTTGGAAACAGAAGCTATTCAGCTCTGTTAGGAATTATTGAACACTGACTCTGAACCAATTCCTGGAATGTAGGATGTGTCTGTGATCTACCAGTTAGAGTTAAGGCTTATGGAATTTAGGTGGAAATTGGCATTTTAACCTAATTTTATCTTACAATGGGTCCAGTGAGATAAATTCATACTCATGCCATTTCCTAAATTCATGAGCCAGAATTAAAATACAAATGTCTTTTGTCTTATCCTCATAATGGCTCTGTGAATCAAAGTATGAGGGTCATTTAGGGAGAAATATAAAATGGAAATTTCTGTATTCCCTACATTCCATCAAATTTGTAAACTAAAACCAAAAACACATCTGTGATAAATACAAAAATGCTAGTAATATAATGAACCTTCAAAAGCATAAAAGTAATAACAGCAGGTGGATTTCATCAATGGCTGCATGGAGAGCAGAACACTCTATTCCACACAGGTAATGATTTGAAAAATGATATGGTAGAAAATGGGCTTTCCAGGTGCCATGAGAGGTATAGAACACATCTGCCAGAGCAGGAGACATAAAAGATGCAGGTTCATTCTCTGGTTCTGGAAGATCTCCTAGAGGAGGGCATTGAACCCACTCCAGTATTCTTGTTTGGAGAATCCCATGGACAGATAAATCTGGTGAGCTATAGTCCAAAGGGTCAGAGTCAGACACGACTGAAGTGACTTAGCAAAGGAGCACATGCTAGCAAATGGAATGCAAGCTGAGGCTGGAAAAGCAATTGAACAATAGGACTGGCTCTTTAACACAATTTGTTCTTCTAACTAACCATGACAACGTGCCCTGGGGCCAGCAGGAGAATAAAATGTGTGGATGAGACGAAGAGCTAAACCATTCCATCTGGGGCCTTCTGATCACAAATGTGTGCATGAGATTAACAAATAGCAATAAAAACTGGTAGGGGTCAACAAAACCACCCAATGTGATTTAGACTCAAGAGAAACAGTAGATTTGTTGTTTTAGAACAGGTGAAATATTGTATCTGAATATGCCCTTTTATTGGATTAGTAGTTAACTATTATAGGTGGTTTGGAGAAGGCAATGGCATCCCACTCCAGTACTTTTGCCTGGAAAATCCCATGGACGGAGGAGCCTGGTAGGCTGCAGTCCATGGGGTCGCTAAGAGTCGGACACGACTGAGCGACTTCACTTTCACTTTTCACTTTCATGCATTGGAGAAGGAAATGGCAACCCACTCCAGTGTTTTTGCCTGGAGAATCCCAGGGACAGAGGAGCCTGGTAGGAGGCCGTGTATGGGGTCGCACAGAGTCGGACACGACTGAAGCGACTTAGCAGCAGCAGCAGCAGCACTGTAGTTGGTTACCATTCCATCTCCTTTATTTCACTTATTAACCTAATGCTCAAGAGAGAGTGACCTTGCCATACGAAAGCGGATTAAGTTTAAGCATGAAGTGACTTCAATTTCAGCTGTTCATCTATAAGGAGACAACCTATAGATGAACAGCTGAAATTGAAGTCACATCTTCTTAGTTGAGGAAGTCAAACACCAATCAAATTTTAGGCACTTATTTTACAACTAGTTGTAAAACTTGTTTGTTTGTTTGTTTTAATCAACTATCAATGTGGAAATTCTCTTTCCTCATTTCCTTTCCCCAGACTACACAGAAGTAGTTTGCTTTTGCCCAGCAGGAAAGTACATCTTCATTTTGCCTCTAGGTTTTAACACATTTTAATTTGTGGATATATTGATAATTGTACCTTCTGAAAGAACATCACACTTTCCCACTAAATAATGGTCTTATTCCTATAAGAAATCCAGAAAGCAGCATTTCATTACTTGACATTTAGTGAGATTTCATAAAAATAAATGGCTTCTTTACTGAAAGGATATTTTTGGAGATCCAGTGCCATGGATAAACTGAGATATCCCCTCAAAAATAAAAATTTAGATTATGTCTTGGATTTCCATCTATTCAGAAAAAAAAAATACAGATATGCACAGCCACTTCTGGTTTTATAAATGTTAGGTAGTTAGAATAGGGAAAAGGAGTCCAGAATGGTGGTGGCTAAAAGACAAGGAAGGGAAAAGCCCAGGAAAATTGAACAAAGGAAGGTCCAAGGATCAGAGTGAGGACCTCAGGTAGAATAAACAGCACTCCTGGCTAGCCCAACTTACACAGGGCAGGCCCAGAGGGATGGAAAAAAACATATACAAAGAGGAGCCAAAAGGCTGGGGGTCTCTCTCTCTCTCTTGTGCATGTGCTCTTGCTCTTTTTTTCTCTCTCTCTCGTTCTCTCTCCCTTCTCTTCGAGTCTTTTGGATTGATATGCCCTCATGGCTCAAGGATGTATTTTCCTTTATTTTCTAAATAAAACTGAGCTGTAACACGGAGCTGTAACACTGATCTGTCCAAGAGCTTAGACATGGTCTGTCTTGAGGGTTTTATCATCCGTCGCTTCAAATTTTTGTTGTGATGAGACAGAACCAAGGAAATTACACACTCCCCTGACAGAAACAAGACTCATTTATTAACAGATAAGCTGTGCTGACCATTTTCTGTGTTACTGAAAATGCTTTCAATTTTAACCCAGAAGAGAAGACTTGTCAGACTGTCCTGAAAGGGAAAGAGGAAATTCTGGCACCCAACCTTCAGAAGCAATGGATCTGATGATGAAGGTGTTTATGTCAATCCAGGGTGCTTCAAGGACCTTATGGTGAGCCCAGCAAGAAGAATAAAAAGAGAGATTCCCAAGATACTTCAGTACATATGCAAAACCATGACAAACATTAATATATATGAATGATATAAGTTTTTCAATTTTTTCATAACAATTATATTTGATGTACTTTTGGTAACACACACAGTTCAGTCCATAAGTTAAATAAAGATTGTAATATTACTATGAAAAACAAATTTTAAGGGAAGAATGGGCATGATCCAGAGAGAGTGGATTTAGAATTACATATAGAAACTGCTATAGTGTTAAAAATACATCCTCCCAAACTTCTAGTTTGTCAAGAGTCAATTGTCTATGCTTGTATGATTCATGTCTGGAATACACTCTCACTGATCATTGTATCTATTACTTTTACACTGACTTCATTAAGATGGTGATTGTTTTGAATTTTTAAATGGTTGGAATGTTTTTAAGGTCTTTATCTAAAAACCTAAACTTTTGAGCATATTAATGGGAGCAATTTTACACTATTTGATGGAGGTACATTCATGGAAAAAGAAAAGCTCATTATGCCATTTTACCACATAACTAATTTTTAAGATATTTAACTGTATACTTAATTTTCTTAGATATAACATTTATTTAAATAACAATAATTTTTACTTTTGAACACTGATTTTGAAAATGTCTCACTTTGCCTCAGGCTGTAGTGGTAATTGTTCATGGTTCAAGTCCACAGATACACTAAAATGTTATGCTACCTATGTGTTCATTCTAGGGTTTTAATTGACAGGGAAGCACACATTCAGGAAAACCTATTTTCACAAAAATGATGGGAATGATTTTTGAGAGAACACATGTCATGCAATTTTAAGTCCTTGTTTGTTTAACACTTATTAATGTGCCCATTAGTCAAAACAGATTATATGACTGAGCCCAAAAACAAAGTTTAGAGAGTATATTCCACTGAAGGAAGTAGAAAAAATAAATATTAAAATACTATTCAAATTCTCATGATCTGTCTTCTTCAAGTTTCTCTGGCATACAAAATACAAGAATATCAAATGTTTGTCAAAATCAGGGTATCAAGTTTGAAGTTCGGGTTCTTGAAATATGAACTATTGATGCTATTCTGCTGTTTCTGTAATCATGTAAACAAAAACAAACAAACAAAAAAACAAGTATTACCTTCTTTTAATATTGGAGAGCAGGTAGCCTTGCAAGGCACATTGAAGTCTTTGGTCCTTAAGACAAATGTTACAAAGTATTCCTACTCAGAAATATTCCAAAGGAATATTTCCTCACTAGGCATAGGTTTTGTTACCACAGCTGTTGCCTCTGCCATCTGGAAAATTCTTTCTGCAACATAGACCTAAACAATTCTGGATGTTCTTAAAATATTATCAATTGACTTTTTAGATGATTTATATATATTTACTCCCTTACTTTATTTTTTTATTTTTTTAAATTTTATTTTATTTAACTTTACAATATTATATTGGTTTTGCCATATATCAAAATGAATCTGCCACATGTGTACATGTGTTCCCCCTCAGAATCAAAGAGGTATAAACATCTACCATAATTCTATGCTAAATCCATAAATTAGGAGTTGGTGGTAATTCAAGAACAGAAATTTGCCTTTCTTAGTCATCTAAGTATTACTTAAGAATTCAGCAGTGTTAACAGTTGCAGACTGTTCAGATTTTTCTTGGAAAAGATACTTATGAGACTTAAAATAGTTTATTTGAAAGTAACAGATTCTTACTAATTCCTTCTGTCATGAGAAATTATGCTCTGTTATATAGAAATCTTTTAAAACTTTGGATGATGTGCATGATCCATACATAAGAAGTTTTAGTGTCAAAAATATAAGAAAATGAACACATTAGTTTTCACCTTAAACAATGGAGAGAGGATTAACTAAACTATGTATGTTTTGATTTTTACATTAAAAAATGACTTTTTTGCTGTGGAAAGGAAAAAAAAAAACAATTCTGGAAAAAATGGTTAAAAATAAAATAGCTTTAACAGAGTACCCAGCCTGGCACTCTGTGACGACCTATACGGGTAGAATGGGGTGGAAGGAGGCTCAAGAGGTGGAGGATGAGCCTCCTTCCACCCTCATTCCTCCCCTCTAAGTTGTACCATAGTGCCCGGCTGGATTCTCTGTTAAAATTATTTTATTTTTATTTTTAATAAATTTTCCAGAATATATGTGTATGTGTGTGTGTGTATATGTATATATATATATATGTATAAATATGTGTGTGTGTGTGTGTGTGTGTGTGTGTTGTTGCATGGTAGAGACCACTACAATATTGTAAAGCAATTATCCTCCAATAAAAAAGAATAAAATAACTTTAAACATTAAAGAATATGCCTTTTGGGAGTTCGAGAGTCTATCTCTTCCTGATTCCCATCTTTGGAAATTTGGGGCTGATAGACTAATTGACATGTAGGGGCTTTCCAGATGGTTCTCATGGTAAAGAATCGCCTGTGAATGCACCAGATGTAAGAGATAGGAGAGATGAGCGTTTGATCCCTGGGTTGGGAATATCCCCCTAGAGGAGGGTATGGCAATCCACTCCAGTATTCTTGCCTAGAGAACCCCATGAGAGAGGAGCCTGGCAGGCTATAGTCCATGGGGTTGCAAGGAGTGACTGAAGTGACTTAGTATGCATGTAACAGGAAGACTTCTTATGGCTTTACAGGTGCTGCAGTGATAAAGAATACACCTGTCAATGTAGGAGATGCCAGAGATGTGAGTTCAATCTCTGAATCAGAAGGATCCTCTGGAATAGGAAATCGCAACCCCCTCCAGTAGTCTTGCCTAGAAAATTCCATAGACGGAGAAGCCTGGTAAACTACAGTCCATGGGGTCGAAAAGAGTCAGACACCACTGAGCACACACCCACCCACCAAACTTGTTATAATTTGAAAAATTTTACTTTTCTTGCAATCTGGCTGACAGAACTTTTGACTATATAACTTCTATAAATATTATGGTTGTTTAAGTCTTAAATTCCAGTCAATTCCATGTGCCAAGAGCCTCACTGTCAATTATTTCTACATCTAGACTAAATTGCAGTTTCAGTGAGCAAATCAGGCTGCAGTAAGACCACATTTTCCCTTGAATCCTTTTATACAGCTTAAGAGATATATTTGACACCAATTCTTTTCAGAAATGGAAACTAAAAGTATTTGAGCAGCACATCTAATTAGGGTTTGTCTTTAATATATTCAATAGCACTTATATTTTACTTTGTGAAAATAAGATTTGTTTTCAAAATCTGTAAGTTATGGTTTTGCCATATTTGCTCCAGATTTTATTTGCAAACTGGCAAATACTTTTTTGTGACTTTATCTCTGCTGCTGCTGCTGCTGTTCCATTTGGTTAGTCGTGTCTGACTCTTTTCAACTCTATGGACTGTAGCCCACCAGGCCTCTGTCCATGGGATTCTCCAGGCAAGAATATTGGAGTGGGTTGGCATGTCCTCCTCCAGGGGATCTTCCTGATCTGCATCTCTTGTGCCTCCTGCATTGCAGTCAGATTCTTAATGACTGGGAAAGCTTGACCTTATCTCTATCTTATAATAAATTGTGAGATACAGCTACAGCAATCAGCTTCTTATTTCAACATTTGACTCAAAATCTCCAAATCCAGCATTGAAAAAGCATCAGGAGTGTTGTTTCTTTTCTTTTTTTTTTTTTTTTTTTACATTTTAAAAGATCATAAGAAAATTTCACCAAATAATTTAGCACTAAAGAAAATAAATCTCTATATTTCCTACCTCTAGTATCAAACTAAGAAATATAGTGATTTATTTTTTGACTTCAAGAATTTGGTCCAAAATCCAAGAACTATATATTCTAAGTTATTTTTACACATGCTTAGTCCCCCTAATTCTATTGTCAATTTTTCTATCAATTTTTATTGCATAAGTAAAAATAAGTAAAAAATAAAATCTTCTACCTTCTAGCAATAGATATTTGTTTTCCTCATGGCTCTGTAGTTCAGTTTAGGAGTTTCTGCTTCCAAGTGTTCCTCCTGAATGCCTCCTGATGCCAAGGTTGAAGGACAAGGCTTACTCAGTTACAGCTTTCCCAAAGGTCATAGATGAGTAACACGACACACTCAAGCATGCAAACATATTAAAAGCCCTGTTAGTGTCACACCTACTAATATCTCATTGGCCAAAAACATAATATGCTTGAACCCAATTTCAACTTGTAATGAAAGCACTCTTCTCTTGTACTTCAGGTAAGAGAAATCACTATTTTTTTCTTTCAAAACTAGCAAGTCTTTATCTGTTCAGGCTGCTATAACAGAAAACCACAGATTGGATGACTTACACACAGCAGAAATTTATTTATCACAGTTCTAGAGACTGGGAAATCCAAGATTAAGGTATCAACAGATTTGGCATCTGATGAGATCTTGATTTCTCATTTATAGACATCTATCTTTTTACTGTATCCTGTCAGGGTTAATGGGAAAAGGAAACTTGTCCATGTTTCTTTCAAAAGGGCCCTAATCCATTTCATGATGATTCTGCCATCAAATCACTTACCAAGAGCTGCACCTCCTAGACCGTCACCTTGGGGCTTAGGATTTCAACATAAGAATCCTGGAAGTGGCACTGACATTCCACCTACAGCATAATGTAATCTAATACAGTCTTACTAGAAAGAGGTTAGGTAAAATAAAGTCTTCAACAGTAGTTTTTCAAGAGTAAAAAACAAACTGAAAACATGTATATATATATATATATATATATATACTAATAAACCACAATCCATTTAAAATGTCATCCATTTGAAAAGTTATCCGTTTCAAGTGATTCTTTTTAGCTTAAATTGTAAGAGACAGCAAGAGGGGTACAAAATTATTCACTTCTATCATCATGATATCCTCACAAGAAATATTATTATAGGCAAATCCTCAAGGAACCACTGGCTGATAAATACTTAATATTTTCTCTTTAGCCCCACTTGTGGTAATGTGAAATTAATTTTTAAATATTTCACTAGAACATAATTAAGGTTTTTAAAAGCTATATTATTTTTACACACTCTTCTTCTGAGGGAGGTTGTGGGACTTGATCCAACAAAATAAGGTGATAATTGAGACAGAGATGTAGTGAACTGATGGTTCAAAACAAAAGTAAGGCAAAGTATTTAGAATCACAGTGAAGGAAAACTCCAAGTTATACATGTGCAGTCAGCTGAAAGTCAAATAAACCCTAATAGGAGAAGGTAGAAAGAATGCTCTAAAGGTGTATCTCTGAGGTGGAAAAAAAAAAAAAAAAGTATGACAGATTATTTGATGTGGTAGTTTTGACAGATATAACTGGTTTGCTTACCTATTTCTGATTCTTAAATGTTTTCTATATATCTAAAAACCTGTAATACTTTTATATTTATACTTTTATTATAGGCATTTTGCCAAGGGAAACATGAATATGATCTTTTATGTTTGTTAACCTTGATGCAATATACCCTTTCAATCTGAAAACTCAATTTTGCCTATGGATCAGGTGAATAATCTTTAAATAGGAACTATTTATTTTCCCCCATTCTATTTTCTTCTTTAAGAATGTCTATTTATTTTCATTATAAGACTGTAGATTAACTTTCTTGTAACTAGTTTTCTCTTAATGATCCTCTTTAAGACAGGATTTTACACCAGAAGTTTATACTGGACACAAAAATAAATAGACCCAATATTTGAAAATGATTTGCCAAATAATCATGTACTGATTTTCAAATAATCTGTGAACTGTTTCTTTGATCTTGGACACTCTCATATATTTTGAACGTTTTGAGAGAATGAGTGAGATAATTTTGAGAGGATGGTGTTTTAGGAGAAGTCTACACTGTGCTCCTTCAACCTCCCACAATGGTAAACCTAAGGCTAATCCTCTTATCTCAAATTTAGTGAAGAACAAGGCCTTGACAGGGGCATTAGAAAGCTTAGAGTATTCCTAGTAGCTCAGCTGGTAAAGTACCTGCCTGAAATCCAGGAGACCCTGGTTCGATTCCTGGGTTGGGAAGATCCCCTGGAGAAGGGATAGGCTACCCACTACAGTATTCTTGGGTTTTATTGGTGGCTTAGTTAGTAAGGAATCCACCTGGAATATGGGAGACCTGGATTTCATCGCTGGGTTGGGAAGATCCCCTGGAGGAGGGCATGGCAACCCACTCTAGTATTCTTGCTTGGAGAATCCCCATGGACAGATGATCCTGGAAGGCTGCAGTCCATGGAGTTGCAAAGAGTCAGACACCACTGAGTGACTAAGCATAGCTTAATAGATAACATACTTCACTCTGTATGACAGTCTGTAAGTCAGAAAGAGAAAACAAATGGACAAGCACCATATATGAAAGCATATATGTGGAATCTAGAAAAGTAGTATACTTGTGTTGTGCTAAGTCACTTCGAGGAGATACTCCTTGTCCAAGGTAAGGAGCAGCAGCTGTGCTTTGATGGAGCAGCCCTGAAGAGATACCCCACGTCCAAGGTAAGAGAAACAAAAGCAAGATGGTAGGTATTGTGAGAGGGCATCAGAGGGCAGACACACTGAAACCATAATCACAGAAAACTAGTCAACATAATCACACAGACCACAGCCTTGCCTAACTCAGTAAAACTAAGCCATGTGGTCCATGGAGAAGGGAATGGCAAACCACTTTAGTATTCTTGCCTTTAGAACCCCACAAACAGTATGAAAAGGCAAAATGATCGGATAATGAAAGAGGAATTCCTCAGGTTGGTAGGTGCCCAATATGCTACTGGAGATCAGTGGAAAATAACTCCAGAAAGAATAAAGAGATGGAGCCAAAGAAAAAACAATACCCAGCTGTGGATGTGACTGGTTATAGAAGCAAGATCTGATGCTGTAAAGAGCAATATTGCATAGGAACCTAGAATGTCAGGTCCATGAATCAAGGCATATTGGAAGTGGTCAAACAGGATATGGCAAGAGTGAACGTTGACATTCTAGGAATCAGCGAACTAAAATGGACTGGAATGGGTGAATTTAACTCAGATGACCATTATATCTACTACTGTGGGCAGGAATCCCTTAGAATAAATGGAATAACCATCATGGTCAACAAAAGAGTCCGAAATGCAGTATTTGGATGCAATCTCAGAAATTACAGAATCGACTGTTCGTTTCCAAGGCAAACCATTAAAGATCTCAGTAAGTCAAGTCTATGCCCCAAACAGTAATGCTGAAGAAGCTGAAGTTGAATGGGTCTGTGAAGACCTACAAGACCTTCTAGAACTAAAACCCCAAAAAAGATGTCCTTTTCATTATAGGGGACTGGAATGCAAAAGTAGGAAGTCAAGAAATACATGGAGTAACAGGCAAATTTGGCCTTGAGTACAGAATGAAGCAGGGCAAAGACTAATAGAGTTCTGCCAAGAGAAAGCACTGGTCATAACAAACACCCTCTTCCAACAACACAAGAGAAGACTCTACACATGGACATCACCAGATGGTCAACACCGAAATCAGATTGATTATATTCTCTGCAGCCAAAGATGGAGAAGCTCTGTACAGTTGGCAAAAACAAGACGGGGAGCTGACTGTGGCTCAGATCATGAACTCCTTATTTCAAAATTCAGACTTAAATTGAAGAAAGTAGGGAAAACCACTAGACCATTCAGGTATGACCTAAATCAAATCCCTTCCTATTATACAGTGGAAGTCAGAAATAGATTTAAGGGACTAGATCTGATAGATAGAGTGCCTGATGAACTATGGACTGAAGTTCATGACATTGTAAAGGAGACAGGGATCAAGACCATCCCGATGGAAAAGAAATGCAAAAAAGCGAAATGGCTGTCTGGGGAGGCCTTACAAATAGCTGTGAAAAGAAGAGAAGTGAAAAGCAAAGGAGAAAAGGAAAGATAAAAGCATCTGAATGCAGATTTCCAAAGAATAGCAAGGAGAGATAAGAAAGCCTTCCTCAGTGATCAATGTAAAGAAATAGAGGAAAACAACACAGTGGGAAAGACTAGAGATGTCTTCAAGAAAATTAGAGATACCAAGGGAATATTTCATAAAAGATAGGCTCGATAAAGGACATAAATGGTATGGACCTAACAGAAGCAGAATATATTAAGAAGAGGTGGCAAAAATACACAGAAGAACTGTACAAAAAAAGACCTTCAAGACCAAGATAATTACGATGGTGTGATTACTCACCTAAAGCCAGACATCCTGGAATGTGAAGTCAAGTGGGCCTTAGAAAGCATAACTACAAACAGCTAGTGGAGGTTATGGAATTTTAGTTGAGCTATTTCAAATCCTGAAAGATGATGCTATGAAAATGCTGCACTCAATATGCCAGCCAATTTGGAAAACTCAGCAGTGGCCACAGGACCAGAAATGGTCAGTTTTCATTCCAATTCCAAAGAAAGGTTAATGCCAAATAATGCTCAAACTAATGCACAATTGCACTCATCTCACATGCTAGTAAAGTAATGCTCAAAATTCTCCAAGCCAGGCTTCATTAGTACATGAACCATGAACTTAGAGATGTTCAAGCTGGTTTTAGTAAAGGCAGAGGAACCAGAAATCAAATTGCCAACATCTGCTGGATCATCGAAAAAGCAAGAGAGTTCCAGAAAAACACCTATTTCTGCTTTATTGACTATGCCAAAGCCTTTGATTGTGTGAATCACGAGAAACTGTGGAAAATTCTGAAAGAGATGGGCATACCAGACCACCTGACCTGCTTCTTGAGAAACCTATATGAAGGTCAGGAAGCAACAGGGAGAACTGGACATGGAACAACAGACTGGTTCCAAATAGGAAAAGGAGTATGTCAAGGATGTATATTGTCACCCTGCTTATTTAACTTATATGAAGAGTACATCATGAGAAATGCTGGGATGGAAGAAGCACAAATTGGAATCAAGATTGCCAGGAGAAATCTCAATAACCTCAGATATGCAGATGACACCACCCTTATGGCAGAAAGTGAAGAGGAACTAAAAAGCCTCTGGATGAAAGTGAAAGAGGAGAATGAAAAAGTTGGCTTCAAGCTCAACATTCAGAAAACGAAGATCATGGCATCTGGTCCCATGACTTCATGAGAAATAAATGGGGAAACAGTGTCAGACTTTATTTTTTTGGACTCCGAAATCACTGCAGATGTTGATTGCAGCCATGAAATTAAAAGATGCTTACTCCTTGGAAGGAAAGTTATGTCCAACCTAGATAGCATATTCAAAAGCAGGGACATTACTTTGCCAAGAAAGGTCCGTCTAGTCAAGGCTATTGCTTTTCCAGTGGTTATGTATGGATGTGAGATTTCGACTTTGCAGAAAGCTGAGCACCAAAGAATTGATGCTTTTGAACTGTGGTGTTGGAGAAGACTCTTGAGAGTCCCTTGGACTGCAAGGAGATCCAACCAGTCCATTCTGAAGGAGATCAGTCCTGGGTGTTCTTTGGAAGGAATGATGCTAAAGCTGAAACTCCAGTACTTTGGCCACCTCATGCGAACAGTTGACTCATTGGAAAAGATTCTGATGCTGGGAGGGATTGGGGGCAGGAGGAGAAGGGGACGAGAGAAGATGAGCTGCCTGGAAGGCATCACCAACTCGATGGACGTGAGTTTGAGTGAACTCCGGGAGTTGGTGATGGACAAGGAAGCCTCGCGTGCTGTGATTCATGGGGTCGCAGAGAGTTGGACATGACTGAGAGACCGGAACTGAAGTCACTTCAGTTGTGTCAGACTCCATGCAACCATATGGACTGCCCCCTGCCAGGCTCCTCTGTTCGCACGATTATCCAAGCAATAATATAGAGTGTGTTACCGTGACCTCCTCCAGAGAATCTTCCTCACCCAGGAACTGAACCCATGTCTCACATCCCTGCTTGGCAAGTGGGTTCCTTTCCACTAGTGCCATCTGCAAAGCCCTGAAAAATGGTTTTCAGTTCAGTTCAGTTGCTCAGTGGTGTCCACCTCTTTGCGATCCCATGGACTGCAGCCCACCAGGATTTCCTGTTCATCACTAGCTTCAGGAGCTTACTCAAACTCATGTTCATTGAGTCAGTGATGCCATCCAACCATCTCATCCTCTGTCGTCCCCTTCTCTTCCCACCTTCAGTCTTTCCCAGCATCACGGTCTTTTCAAATGAGTCAGTTCTTCGGATCAGGTGGCCAAAGTACTGGAGTTAAGGGCTTCAGCATCAGTCATTCCAATGAATATTCAGGACTGATTTCCTTTAGGATGGACTGGCTGGATCTCCTTGCAGTCCAAGGGACTCTCAAGAGTCTTCTCCAATACCACAGTTCAAAAGCATCAGTTCTTAGTGTCCAACTCTTTGAGACCCCATGGACTGTAGCCACCAGGCTCCTCTGTGCATGGGATTCTCCAGGCAAGAGTATTGGAATTGGTAGCCACTTCCTTCTCCAGGGATCTTCTGGACAAAAGGATCAAACCCAGATCTCAGGCATTTCAGGCAGATTTTTTGCCATCTAAGCTACCAGGGAAACCCAAAAACAGCTATACTCCAGTAAAAATATATATTTTTTTAAATGATAAGAAAAAGTAAGAGCATTAAAATTGCACATTTCCAGTGTATTATATTTTACTGTGTAATAAACTACCCAAAGATTTAAAAAGATAAAAAATAAACTTAATAGGTGACAAACACTGGTGGGTTCAAGGGTGGTCTAGAACTTTTAAGGTTAATTAGGTCCCATTTGTTTATTTTTGCTTTTATTTCCAGTATTCTGGGAGGTGGGTCATAGAGGATCCTGCTGTGATGTATGTCAGAGAGTGTTTTGCCTAGAACTTAACTTCAGTTTGAGAAGTACTGAGAACAAAATTTTCTCTCACAATTTTGGTGCCAGAGATGGAAAGTATCATCACTATGGGATTTGGCAAACTTCTCATGCTTTATTGGGCAAAGGTTAAGTGTGTACTTTCAGAATTTGAGATGTGGTCCTGATGAGAAAGAGAAGCAACAGATTCTACAGAGCCACAAAGATGGGTATAAAGAACCCAGTAGCAAGAAACTTGAAGTAAATGCACTGAAACAGAGGATGAAGTACCAACTGGCTCCCTGGAATACTGTAGAATCTGCAACAGTGAAGAAAAACGGCACTTGCATCCCCCAGAAATGTCTGAATAGCCTCAAAAATCATGTCCCAGGAGAAAAAAAAAAAAGTCACCTTTAAATAATGAGGCTCATAATCAATGAACAAACCTTGAGGCAGTACTAATAAAATTACAAACTGCCATACTCCTGTGCCTCTCATTTCATGGAAAAAAAAAAATCAAGAGGACAGATGGAAAGAGATAGGAATAAGAAAAGAAGCAACAGTAGATTATAAAAGTCAATAATGCTCTTTCCCACTTTCGGTGCCCAGCCTGAAGCCACTTGAGCTAAGACAAGGTTATCATCTTATCATTGGACCAATTCAGAATTTTGATTATCTTGGTTTTGTATTATAAGGGTTGAATTGAATTTGTGTTTAAAATTGTTGTCAACAGAATGTCCACCTCATAAGATTGACTAGGCAGTCTATATAAATTGCCAGAATTCTTGTCTAGGCAAGACTTATTATTTTTTAACATACGGACAAGAAACACAATTTCACTCAATGAATGGAAAGAATGTTAAGAAGTCAATACAGTGTGATCTAAATGCATTGTAAACCCAGCTTATTCAATATCTTTTTTCATCTTTGTTGTAATTTATTCCAGGCCATGTAATATTTCTTCTATCTGATCAATCAGTTTATCTATCTGTCTATATCTATCTATCTATTTATCTATCACTTATCCACTTAGCTAACTGAAATTATCATTGGGTAGAGTAAATAAAATTCATATGATATTAGAGAAACAAGGAAAGTTAAGATGTGAAAAGACCTGAGATTCTACTCAACCATTCACCCTCATTTTTTACATGCTTTCTCCATTCTTGTGAACTGATAACAGCCCTAGTTTTAAATATTTATACCGATAGAACAGCATACTCCTGAAGGTAATTGAGGCTGAGGTAAGAAGCCTAATAGGTTCTTCATTATGTTCAACTGAATTGATCTTTCATATTTCACCAATTTACTTTTCCTACCAAATACTGTAGGCTTTTCCTCTGGAACGATATATAAACACTATTAAACATGGAAAAAATTTAAGTCAACTGAATTTAGATACCATGTTCTTATGCTATCTCTGGATTTTCCCAGGCTTATCAGTGGTAAAGAATCAGCCTGCCAGAGCAGAAGAATTGGGTTTGATTCCTGGGTTTGGAAGATCCCCTGGAAAGGGAACAGAAAACCACTTCAGTATTCTTGTTTGGAAAATTTCATGCACAGCAGAGCCTGGTGGGCTATAGTCCATGAGGTCACAGAGAGTCAGACATGACTTAGCAACTGAGCATATACTATCTCTGCAAGTCTCTTAATCCTCAATTTCTTACACCACAGAGAATTGTGAGTAATTTATTTAAACATATATATATATTTGAAACATTAAGCAATTTCACTTTCATTCTATCCATCAGTGGGATAGTAAGAGCTCATATTGAACTCATCAACTTCTAGAACAAGTATTATTCAAATAAACTATTAATTCAAGTTCATGCCCTGTCATACCTATAAATGAATGCAGTGTTTTTAAATTAAAAATATATATGTATATTAATTCAGCTAACAAGATTCAAATTATCATTCTAATATTGTTAATAAATTTTAAATCCCAGTTATTTTATCTAACTCACTAGACATCCTTTCAATTTTCCTCTATCCAGGTTTTTCAAGCAGTATCTTATATTTTAATTTTATATTTATATTAATTTTAACTTGATTAAATTCTAAATGATATGAGGCTACCCATGAAATTAAACACCAGAGGGGCTTCCCTTGTGACTCAGTGGCAACTAGAGTCACATTGGTTCATCACAACTACAGTAAAGCCTGCACAGCAATGAAGAGCCAGCAAAACCATAAGAAACAGACAAAAGAAGAAAAATCTCAATTTACATCTTTGACAGTTTTAGATGATTTTTATATAAGTTTATAGTCTACTGTAATTCACATTTTCATATATTGATAAGAATATCAAAGGTGGTTTTTGGTGGCTTGCTAAAATAAATAGATCAACAACTGACATCAAGTCTATTCTATTTAATACCAGATTTAATGGACATTTTAATCTATTATTTTACTTGACTTCACAACATAATCAGATATTACTTGATTAGTTTACACTTGGTTACATAGACAGAATTCAATTCACAGTAGTTTAGCACAAAGGAAGAATTTATTAGAGTTTAAATTTCCTTTTTAAAAATATTTCTTCATACTTTCAGTTTGAACTGCTGTCATTTGTTGCCTGAAACATTAAAATAGCTTTCTAATTAGTTTCCTTTCTCCCATTTCATTTGGTGGCAACTGAGGTCTGTTGACTGTGTAAATCACAACAAACTGAGGAAAATTCTGAAAGAGATGGGAATACCAGACCACCTGATCTGCCTCTTGAGAAATCTGTAGGCAGATCAAGAAGCAACAATTAGAACTGGACATGGAACAAGAGACTATTTCCAAATGGAGAAAGGAATACATCAAAGCTGTATATTGTCACCCTGCTTATTTATCTTATATGCAGACTACATCATGAGGAATGCCGGAATGGATGAAACACAAGCTGGAATCAAGATTGCAGGGAGAAATATCAATAACCTCAGATATGCAGATGACACCACCCTTATGGCAGAAAGTGAAGAACAAAAGAGCCTCTTGATGAAGTGAAAGAGGAGTATGAAAAAGTTGGCTTAAAAAACTGAACATTCAGGAAACTATGATCATGGCATCTGGTCCCATCACTTCATGGCAAATAGATGGGGAAATAATGGAAAGAGTGGCAGACTATATTTGGGGGGGGGGCTCCAAAATCACTGCAGGTGGTGATTGAAGCCATGAAATTAAAAGATGCTTGCTCCTTGGAAATGCTGGACTGGAAGAAACAGAAGCTGGAATCAAGATTGCCAGGAGAAGTATCAATAACCTCAGATGTGCAGATGACACCACCCTTATGTCAGAAAGTGAAAAGGAACTAAAAAGCCTCTTGATGAAAGTGAAAGAGGAGAGTGAAAAAGGTGGCTTAAAGCTCAACATTCAGAAAACAAAGATCATGGTATCCAGTCCCATCACTTCATGGGAAATATATGGGGAAACAGTGTCAGACTTTATTTTTCTGGGCTCCAAAATCACTGCAGATGGTGACTGCAGCCATGAAATTAAAAGACCTTAACTCCTTGGAAGGAAAGTTATGTCCAACCTAGATAGCATATTCAAAAGCAGAGATATTACTTTGCCAACAAAGGTTCGTCTAGTCAAGGCTATGGTTTTTCCTGTGGTCATGTATGGATGTGAGAGTTGGGCTGTGAAGAAGGATGAGTGCTGAAGAATTGATGCTTTTGAACTGTGGTGTTGGAGAAGGCTCTTGAGAGTCCCTTGGACTGCAAGGAGATCCAACCAGTCCATTCTAAAGGAGATCAGCCCTGGGATTTCTTTGGAAGGACTGATGCTGAAGCTGAAATTCCAATACTTTGGCCGCCTGATGTGAAGAACTGACTCATTTGAAAAGACCCTGGTGCTGGAAAGATTGAAGGTGGAAGGAGAAGGGGATGACAGAGGATGAGATGCCTGGATGGCATCAGCGACTCAATGGACATGTGTTTGAGTAAGCTCTGGGAGTTGGTGATGGACAGGGAAGCCTGGCGTGCTGCAGTCCATGGGGTCGCAAAGGATCAGATATGATTAAATGACTGAACTGAATTGAAATGAGGTCTTCTCTGTAAAACCTAATCAGGTAACTATATTATCCTAATATAAATTCCCCTAATGGCCTTTGATTGCCCGTAAGGTCCAGTGTGATTTCAAACATGCTGACTTCATTGGACAAATATGCAGTTATCGCTATCCCTTCCTGAGTTCTAGCACCTAGATCATTTTATGTTTCTTGAATTCATTAGACTCCTCTCAATTCTTAGTCTTAGCTCAGCTCTTTCTTTGGTTTATACCTTGTTTTGCTTCCTGACCTTCCTTTGCTTGACTGCATATGTTATTCAGATCTTGACTCACATTCCTATTTTCTAACTAGCAAGTCTAAATCACTCTCAGTCACTTCATTCTGGTTCTTTTTTTCTGACATGCATTATGCTCTACCACTATGTTATATTATGTATTTATATATGTTTATTTTGTTTACCCTCAGAGAAACAGATTAGAAAAGAGATCCCATTCATTCATACCTACATTGCCCACACTAAGACGGCCTGACAATTGGTTGGTCATCATTCAATATAGTGTAAATTAGTATAACATCCAGAGGAAGGGAAGAAAGTAAGGAATAAATAATATATAATCTGTCATTACCAAATATCATTTGGATGCCTAAGTTTATCTCTGGGTGTCCGCTTTCTCTCAACCTGTATATTCAAGATGCTAGAAACAAAAGGTCCAGAAAACTCTTAAGTTACATGTTTATTTTGTTACTTCTTGACATGAGTGAATTTCTTAATCTCAGTTGAATTAAAAAAAAAAAATTCTGGAGAAAAAGAGATCATTGGTCTCACTTTAACCACATATCCAATACTGAAAGGGTAACAGGCAGGAAATCTAGGGGTCTCCAAATGGAGGAAATAGGTTGAAAGTGTCAGACATTTTTTTTCTCTCTCCCTTAAGCAGCAAGAGGAAACTATGTATTTATCCTAGACTCTTTCTACAAGGCGGTTCAGCTAAAGATGCAATCAATAAGGGCTCAACAAACCAGTATGTTTTACTTATACATTGTTCTTCTAATCTATGTCAATGAAGCTACATGTTTACTTGGAAACCTGCCTTTCTTTAAGATTCATGTGGATCATTTTATGGTTGACTCACGGGATGACTCACCTGGGGCCAATGTTATCTCAAAATCATGTGGTGGGTGAGGGGCCTGATGCCACTTTGAGTTTCCAGACATTTCCTTTCTCTAATTAACAGCTTGCTGATAGGTATATAACATATTGCTAAAGGCTAGCAGGGGGTCACTCTTTCTTTCCCCTTCTGACGTTTATGCCAGAAGCTTTCTCTATCTCTTTTATACTTTAAGAAAGCTTTATTGCACAAAAGCTCTGAGTGATCAAGCCTCATCACTGGCCCGGGATTGAATTCCTCTCCTTTGGAGGTCAAGAATCCCAGTGTCTTTCATAGCTCAGCAACAACCTTTCAATATCTGGACAAATTATTTCAAAGACAAACTTAATATACTGTTGTAGAGACTACTGGTCCAAATTAACATCAGGTCTCTCCTCTTACCTCTGAGCTCACCACTAAACTAGGTTTCACAAGGCCTTTGCTTTGAGTTGTTCTTGTGTGTAGAATGTGTGTGGAAGAGATGTGATTGGGGTCACCTCTAGCTTAAGTGGATAAGGGAGAAGGAGCACTCATCTTGTTCTCTTTGCTCTGCTACCAGCAAGACAGGACGAGTCAGAGGAGTTGGAGGTCACAGGGTATCGTGGAGTCACTTAATGAAAGGAAATTGGGCACCAGATTGATCACATGAAAGTGACCCATTAATCTCTAATCAACTGTATGTTCTGTTAGAAATACACTGTATTGTGATGGTCTACTAAAATTTTAGTGTTTGCTACAATATTTAGCCTATATAAACAATATCTATTCCCCCATTCTCTAATTTTCTGATGTAAGTCTCAAGCCTTTTACGTGTGCATGGTTCATTGATCTAAATTCCTAGTCAGTCAATCAGTCAATCAAAGAACTTTTTTGCCTTTTTTCTTGCCAAGTTTCAGCAAACTGACTTTCAAAAATCTACAACTTAATTAAAGCAACCCTTATTAATGTCATGTTTATAAAGAAACCCTTTGTTGAAATGAGTAGCCTCCAGCTTTGGAAGTGATCATGGTTAAGGCTGTCAATATTCATTAACAGCTTTATGTACAGAAAGACAGAAATAAGTTACTGAGTAAAATGCCTTAGATGGTAGAATACTCTATAAAATACTGTAATCTGTTTCTGATCTAGAAAATTAAGAATGGATTAATTACCCAAGACTGCTAAGAAGTGGTATACAAGAAGGTTTAAAGTTCTGGGTTTCTTTAAAGATAGTTCAATTTATATCTAACATGGGAAACACACTTCTCTGAAATTTTCTGTGGAAACTGAAGAGAAATAGCTTAAGGAGAAAGAGTCTTGAGGCAAATGAGAGTGAATGTCTTTGTTAAAACAGTACTGAATTCAAACTCAAATTCAAACAAACTTGTTTCTAAGACTGAATTAACTTCTAATTGAGTGAATTCAGACAAATCACAATCTGTAAAATTGGACTAATAATCTATTTCAACATATAAATATATTATCCTGAGATTCAAAATTAGATCTTTCCCCAAAGCAGCTCCTTCCTTAAAATAGTTTTAAAAAATAGAAAACACTCAGTAGAGCTCCATCTACTTTTTTATTAATTTTATTTTATTTTTAAACTTTACATAATTGTATTAGTTTTGCAAATAAATTTCATACTACTCATAAAGAAGTAAAAGCTTATAGGAATTTGGAAATAAATCCACATGCATACTATTTTTAAAATAATTTTCCATTTCTTTTATATATGTAGCATTCAGTATCTTTATGTTGACCTCTACTTCTCCTGATAAGGTCTTTCTAACTGACTCTATTTACATTTTATAAAAGCACAACCTCTTTTCCTTTAGTAGTTGTATTCCATCATTTTATTTCTACTTAATTAAACTAATTAAAACTAGAATAAAACGCATTTAGTAATGAGTATAAGTGACTTTTAGTAAGAGTACATCTTGATTTGTAGACAAAGAACTGAGAGAACATATTACAAAGTAGTAAATTAGTAGGCTTTCATTGTACATAAACATCAGTCATTATTTTTCACAAAGGAAGAAAAACATAGAAGCCCAGATCACTGATTAAGAGAAGGTTGATTAATAAAATTTTTAATTTGCTACCTTTAACATCACTCAATACCATCTTTCTGATCACAAGTCTGCTTCTGTTTCTTTTTTGCTGTTGTTGTTTAGTCGCTGAGTCCTGTGCAACTCTTTGCAACCCCATGGACTGTAGCTTGCCAGGCTTCCCTGTGTATCTCAGGACTGTCTCAGGAGTTTGCTCAAGTTCATGTCAAATGAGTCAGTGATGCTATCTAACCATCTCATCCTCTGATGCCTCCTTCTCCTTTTGCCTTCAATCATTCCTAGCAACAGGATTTTTTCCAATGAGTCAGCTCTTCATATCAGGTGGCCAAATTATTGGAGCTTACTTTAGCAACAGTCCTTCCAATGAATATTCAGGGTTGATTTCCTTTAGGATTGACTGGTTTGATCTCCTTGTAGTACAAGGGACTCTCAGGAGTCTTTTTTTTTGCACCACAATTTAAAAGAATAATTTCTTTGGTTCTCAGTCTTCTTTGTGGACCAACACTCACATCCACACATGACTACTGGAAAAACCATGGCTTTAATTATATGGACCTTTCTCAGCTAAGTGATGTCTCTGCTTTTTAAAACACTCTCTAGGTTTGTTTTAAGCCTTTCTTCTAAGGAGCTTAAAAGGAGTATTTTAATTTCATGGCTGCAATGACCTTATTCAGTGATTTCTGAGCCCAAGAAAATAAAATCTGTCACTGCTTCCAGCATTTCCCTCTTTATTTACCATGAAATGATGGGACTTGATGTCATGATCTTACTTTTTTGAATGTTGAATTTCAAGCCAGCTTTTCAAACCACTCTACTCTTTCACATTCATCAAGAGACTCTTTAGTTCCTCTTCTCCTTCTGCCATTAGAGAAGTATTCTCTGCATATCCGAGGTTGTTGGTATTTATCCCTGAAACCTTGATTTCAGCTTTTGAGTCATCCAGCCAGGAATTTCATGATGTGCTTTGTTTATTTCAAAGGCAAACCATTCAATATCACAGTAATCCAAGTCTATGCCCTGACAAGTAATGCTGAAGTAGTTGAAGCTGACGATTCTATGAAGACTTACAAGACCTTCTAGAACTAACACCCCAAAAAGATATCCTTTTCATTATAGGGGAATGGAATGCAAAGGTAGGAAGTCAAGAAAAACCTGGAGTAACAGGCAAATTAGGCCTTGGAGTATAGAATGAAACAGGGAAAAGCCTAATGGAGTTTTGCCAAGAGAAGGCACTGGTCATAGAAAACACCCTCTTCCAACAACACAAGAGAAGACTCTACATATGGACATAACCAGATGGTCAATACTGAAATCAGATTGATTATATTCTCTGTAGCCAAAGATAGAGAAGCTCTATACAGTCAACAAAAACAAGACTGGGAGCTGACTGGGTTCAGACATGAACTCTTTATTGTCAAATTCAGACTGAAATTGAAGGAAGTAAGGAAAACCATTAAACCATTCAGGTATGACCTAAATCAAATACCTTATGATTATTCAGTAAAAGTGACTAATTGATTCAAGGGACTATATCTGATGACGGAGTGCCTGAAGAACTATAGACTGAGGTTTGTGACATGGTACAGGAGACAGGGATCAAGAACATCCCCAAGAAAAAAAAAAATACAAAAAGGGAAAATGGTTGTCTGAGGAGGCCTTATAAATAGACAAGAAAAGAAGAGAAACAAAAGGCAAAGGAGAAAAGGAAAGATATAAGCATCTGAATGCAGAGTTCCGAAGAATAGCAAAGAGAGATAAGAAAGCCTTCCTCAGTGATTAGTGCAAAGAAATAGATGAAACAATAGAATAGGAAAGTCTACAGATCTCTTCAAGAAAACTAGAGATACCAAGGAAACATTTCATTCAAATATGGGCACAATAAAGGACAGGAATGGTATGGACCTAACAGAAGCAGAAGATATTAAGAAGAGGTGGCAAGAATACACAGAATTATACGGAAAAGGATCTTCATGACCCAGATAATCATGATGGTGTGGTCACTCACCTAGAGCCAGATGCTGGAATAGGAAGTCAAATGGGCCTTAGGAAGCATCACTACAAACAAAGCTAATGGAGATGATGGAATTCTAGTTGAGCTATTCTAAATCCTAAAAAATGATGCTGTGAAAGTGTTTCACTCAATGTGTCAGCAAATGGGGAAAACTCAGCAGTGGCCATAGGACTGGAAAAGGTCAGTTTTCATTCCAATCCCAAAGAAAGGCAATGCCAAAGAATGCTCAAACTACCACACAGTTGCACTCATCTCCCATGCTAGTAAAGAAATGCTCAAAATTCTTCAAGCCAGGTTTCAACAGTACTTGAACCCTGAACTTACAGTTGTTCAAGCTGGATTTAGAAAAGGCAGAGGAACCAGAGATCAAATTGCCAGCATCCATTGGATCATTGGAAACACGAGAAAATTTCAGACACATCTGCTTCTGCTTTCTTGACTATGCCAAAGCCTTTGACTCTGTGGACCACAGCAAACTCTGCAAAATTCTAAAAGAGATAGGAATACCAGACCATCTGACCTGCCTCTTGAGAAATCTGTATGCAGGTCAGGAAGCAACAGTTAGAGCTAGACATGGAACAATACTGTTTCCAAATAGGAAAAGGAGTATGTCAAGGCTGTATATTGTCACCGTGCTTATTCAATTTATATGCAGAATAAGCAGCAGTTAGAACTGGACATGGAACAACAGACTGGTTCCAAATAGGAAAAGGAGTACACCAAGGCTGTATATTGTCACCCTGCTTATTTAACTTATATGCAGAGTACATCATGAGAAACGCTGGACTGGAAGAAACACAAGCTGGAATCAAGATTGCCGGGAGAAATATCAATAACCTCAGATAGGCAGATGACACCACCCTTATGGCAGAAAGTGAAGAGGAACTAAAAAGCTTCTTGGTGAAAGTTAAAGAGGAAAGTATAAAATTTGGCTTAAAACTAAACATTCAGAAAACTAAGATTATGGTATTTGTTCACATCACTTCATGGTAAATAGATGGGGAAACACTGGCAGACTTTATTTTTTTGGACTCCAAAAATCACTGCAGATGGTGACTGCAGCCATGAAATTAAAAGATGCTTGCTCTTTGAAAGAAAAGCAATGACCAACCTAGACAGCATATTATAAAGCAGAGACATTACTTTGCCAACAAAGGTCCATCTGGTCAAGGCTATGGTTTTTCCAGTAGTCATGCAGGGATGTCAGAGTTGGACTATAAAGAAAGCTTAGCCTTGAAGAATTGATGCTTTTGAAGTGTGGTGTTGGAGAAGACTCTTGAGAGTCCCTTGAACTGCAAGAAGATCCTAAAGGAAATCAGTCTTGAATATTCATTGGAAGGACTAAGCTGAAGCTGGAACTCCAATACTTTGGCCTTCTGATGTGAAGAACTGAATTATTTGACAAGACCCTGATGCTGGAAAAGATTGAAAGCAGGAGGAGAAGGGGATGACGGGATGAGATGGTTGGATGGCATCACCTACTGAATAAGTTTGAGTAAACTACAAAGTTGGTGATGGACAGAGAAGCCTGGTGTGCTGCAGTCCATGTGGTCATAAAGAGTCGGACACAACTGAGCGATTGAACTGAATTGAAAGTGAACTTTGCATATAGGGGCTTTCCAGGTGGCTCAGTGATAAAGAATCTGCCTGCAAAGGCAAGAGATGCAGGGGATGTGTGTTCGATCCCTGGGTCGATAAAATCCCCTGCAGGAGGAATAGCCACCCACTCCACTATCCTTGTCTGGAGGATTCCACAGAGGGGTCTGGTGGTCTACAGTCCATTGAGTTGCAAAGAGCTACTGAACATGCACAAGGGAGGACTTTTCATGTAAGTTTAAGCAGAATGACAATACACAGTCTTGTCATACTCTTTCTCAGTTTTAAACCTGTCTGTTATTCCATATCCAGTTCTAACTTGCTTCTTGGTCCACATACAGGTTTCTCAGGAGACAGGTAATGTAGTCTGGTACTCCCATCTCTGAAAATTTTCCAGTTTTTGTTATCCAAACCAGCAAAGGCTTACACTTTGTTATCTAGTATTGCTGCCACCTAACTGTTTTCTAGAAGCAAAACCAAGGAAAATTTTCTACCCTAGCTTTCTTCTACAAAACTCACACCATCATTTCAATATTGATTTAAAGATCTAATCAGATAGTTATTAAAATGTTTTATTACAGCTCTCTTATCTGAAGAAGGTGTTGCTCCTTCATCTTATTTATTTTTTTCCTTCATCTTATTTAATAATAAAGTGCAAGCTTGTGTTGGAAAACTATGCAATGTAATTATTGTTTATCTTATTTTTTTTCCTACTACACATAGGCCATGAGATACTTCAGAGAAGATACAATATTTTATTAAGAGTTAAAAATGATCAGCCTTGAGTAAGGGACATGGAAGCAATTCAGTAAAGAACTAGGGTATATTGATTGCTTACTAAGTTCCAAGAATTCTGCTAAACATTTAACATGGATAAATTAATTACTCATCTAAAGAACACTACAAGGTATACAAAATTAGTCTTTCAATTATACAGATGGTATGTTGAAAGTGAAAGAATTTACGTTTTTGCTCAAGGAATGCCTGGTAGCCACCAAGAGTTTCAGCAGCCTCTCTGGGCAAAACCTTGTGCAAATTTGACATAATGTCCCTACTCTTCACAAGAACACAAGAGATGACTTTACACATGGACATCATCAGATAGTCAATAGTGAAATCAGATTGACTATATTCTCTGCAGCTGAAGAGAGAAGCTCTACACAGTCAGCAAAAAGAAAATCAAGACCTGACTGTGGCTCAGATCATGAAATCCTTATAGCAAAATTCAGACTTAAATTGAAGAAAGTAGGGGCACCACTAGACCATTCAGGTATGACCTAAATCAATTCCCTTATGATTATATAGTGGAAGTGAAAAATAGATTCAAGAGATTAGATTTGATAGACAGTGCCTGAAGAACTATGGACGGAGGCTCATAACATTGTACAGGAAGTGGTGATCAAAACCATTCCCAAGAAGAAGAAATGAAAAAAAGGCAAAATGGTTTCCTGAGGAAAGCTTATGAAGAGCTGAGAAGATAAGAGAAGCAAAAGATAAAGGAAAAATGAAAGATATATCCATCTGAATGCAGAGTTCCAAAGAATAGCAAGGAGAGATAAAAAAAAAGTCATCTTAAGTAATCAATGCAAAGATATAGAGGGGAAAAAAATAGAATGGAAAAGACTAGAAATCTCTAAATAAAATTAGAGATAAGAAGGGAACATTTCATGTAAAGATGGACACAATAAAGGACAGAAATTGTATGGAATTAATGGAAGCAGAAGAGAGCTTCTTGAGAAAGTGAAAAACGACAGAGAAAAAGTTGGTTTAAAACTCGACATTCAAAAAATGAAGACGTGGCATCTGGTCCCATCACTTCATGGCAAATGGATTGGGAAACAATGGAAACAAGTGACAGACTTTATTTTCTTGGGCTCCAAAATCACTGCAAATGGTGACTGCAGTTATGAAATTAAAGATGTTTGCTCCTTGGAAAAAAAAGCTATGACAAACCTAGATAGCATATTAAAAAGAAGAGACATTACTTTGCTGACAAGGTCAGCATAGTCAAAGCTATGGTTTTCCTGGTAGTCTTGTATGGATGTGAGAGTTGGACCATAAAGAAAGCTGAGCATGGAAGAATTGATGCTTTTGAACTGTAGTGTTAGAGAAGACTCTTCAAAGTTCCTTGGACTGCAAGGAGATCAAATGAGTTAATCCTAAAGAAACCAGTCCTGAATATTCATTGGAAGGACTGATGATGAAGCTGAAGCTCCATTATATTGGCCACCTGATGCAAAAAATTGACTCATTAAAAGAGACCTTGATGCTGTGAAAGATTGCAATCAGGAGAAGGGGATGACAGAGGATGAGACAGTTGGATGGCATTCATCAGCTCAATGGATATGAGTTTGAGCAAGCTCCAGGAGTTGGTGAGGTACAGGGAAGCTTGGTGTGCTGCAGTCCATTGGGGTCACAAAGAGTCATACATGACTAAGTGACTGAACTGAAACCCGTTCTTCTGGTACTTGCAGATTATTGAGATGATCATGCCTCAGTCAGGGAATTTTAACAACAAATGCATAATTACACATTTGGATAAATGTACTAAATCAAACATGCATTGCTTATTACTATGCTTTATGTTTTGTATTTGACATGCCATATACTTCCATTAATTTTTGGTATAAATATCCAGCCACACATCTGTTTTATGTTGCTTATATTATTTTGTGAATAATAAATATTATCCATTATAGATTAGTTTTATGTTAATCATGGATGTACATTACTCCCCAATCCTTGAAATTATCCTGAGGTGTTAAGTTTATTTAGAAATTCTGTCTTCTTAGATTTAGTATAAGTTAATATTTATAATTTTACTAAGATCCACTGTGTCTCTTCATACCTTAGTGTTGCAATTCCCCAAATTTTATTGTAATTCCTCAAATAAATGTTAAAGACTTGTACATGTGTTTCATTAAAATTATTACTTCAATAAGGATTTTCATTTTTATATTCTTTTATGAATGGTGCATTCAATTTTTAAAAATAAAAATTCTTGTGGACTTGTCAATGTGCTATTACTAATTAGAGTTTTCATCTCACTCCTTATACTGTGTGCTTACCTACATTTGCTCTTTAAATAAAGCACAGCATGGAAAAACTGGTTGCAAATATTTTTGCTATTATGTCTCTGTCCAATTATTGTTATTTTCCCCTTAATCCTATTGATATTAGTCCTGAGTCATACTTCAGTCAGTTTAGTTCAGTCGCTCAGTCATGTCTGACTCTTTGCGACACCATGGACTGCAGCACACCAGGGCTCCCTGTCCATCACTAGCTCCTGGAGTCTACTCAAACTCATGTCCATTGAGTCGCTGATGCTATCCAACCATCTCATTCTCTGTCATCCCCTTCTCCTGCTGCCTTCAATCTTTCACAGCATCAGGGTCCTTTCAAATGAGTGAGCTTTTCCCATCAGGTAGCCAAATATTGGAGTTTCAGTACAACATTAGTCCTTTCAATGAATATTCAGGACTGATTTCCTTTAGGGTGGACTGGTTGGATCTCCTTGCAGTCTAAGGGACTCTCAAGAGTCTTCTCCAATACCACACTTCAAAAGCATCAACTCTTCATTGCTCAGCTTTCTTTATAACCCAACTCTCACATCCATACATGACTAGAAAAACCCTTGACTAGATGGACATTTGTTGGCAGAGTAATGTATCTGTTTTTTAATATGCTGTCTAGTTTGGTCATATTTTTTCTTCCAAAGAGCAAGCGTCTTTTAATTTCATGGCTGCAGCCACCATCTGCAGTGATTTTGAAGCCCCAAAAATTAAAGTCTGACACTGTTTCCCCATCTATTTGCCATGAAGTGATGGGACCAGATACAATGATCTTAGTTTTCTGAATGTTCAGTTTTAAGCCAACTTTAACACTCTCCTCTTTCACTTTCATCAAGAGGCTCTTAAGTTCCTCTTTGCTTTCTGCCATAAGGGTGGTGTCATCTGCATATCTGAGGTTATTGATGCTTCTCCCAGCAATCTCGATTCCAGCTTGTGCTTCCTCCAGCCCAGCGTTTCTCATGACGTACTCTGCATATAAGTTAAATAAGCAGGGTGACAATATACAGCCTTGACATACTCCTTTTCCTATTTGGAACCAGTCTTTTGTTCTATGTCCAGTTCTAACTGTTGCTTCCTGACATGCATGCAGGTTTCTCAAGAGGCAGGTCAGGTGGTCTGGTATTCCCATCTCTTTCAGAATTTTCCACAGTTTCTTGTGATCCACACAGTCAAAGGCTTTGACATACTCAATAAAGCAGAAATAGATGCTTTTCCGAAACTCTCTTGGGGGCTTCCTTGGTAGCTCAGATGTTAAAAGTGTCTGCCTGAATCAGTTCTAATGAGGTGGATGAAACTGGAGCCTATTATACAGAGTAAAGTAAGCCAGAAAGAAAAACACCAATACAGTATACTAACGCATATATATGGAATTTAGAAAGATGGTAACAATAACCCTGTGTACGAGACAGCAAAAGAGACACTGATGTATAGAACAGTCTTATGGACTCTGTGGGAGAGGGAGAGGGTGGGAAGATTTGGGAGAATGGCATTGAAACATGTAAAATATCATGTATGAAACGAGTTGCCAGTCCAGGTTCGATGCATGATACTGGATGCTTGGGGCTGGTGCACTGGGACGACCCAGAGGGATGGAATGGGGAGGGAGGAGGGAGGAGGGTTCAGGATGGGGAACACATGTATACCTGTGGCGGATTCATTTTGATATTTGGCAAAACTAATACAGTTATGTAAAGTTTAAAAATAAAATAAAATTAAAAAAAAAAAAGTGTCTGCCTACATTACGGGTACCCAAATTCGATCCCTGGGTCGGGAAGATCCCCTGGAGAAGGAAATGGCTACCCATTGTAGTACTCTTGCCTGGAAAATCCCATGGACCAAGGAACCTGTTAGGCTACAGTCCATGGGTTCAAAAGAGTCAGACACGACTGAGTGACTTCACATCACTTGCTTTTTCGATGATCAAGAGGATGTTGGCAATTTGATCTCTGGTTCCTCTGCCTTTTCTAAAACCAGCTTGAACATCTGGAAGTTCACAGTTCACGTATTTGAAGGCTGGCTTGGAGAATCTTGAGCATTACTTTACTAGTGTGTGAGATGAGTGCATTGTTTGGTAGTTTGAGCATTCCTTGACATTGCCTTTCTTTGGGATTGGAATGGAAACTGACCTTTTCCAGTCCTGTGGCCACTGCTGAGTTTTCCACATTTGCTGGCATATTGAGTGAAGCACTTTCACAGCAACATCTGTCAAGATTTGATATAGCTCAATTAGAATCCCATCTCCTCCACTAGCTTTGTTCATAGTGATGCTTCCTAAGGCCCACTTGACTTCACATTCCAAGATGCTAGGCTCTAGGTTAGTGATCACATCATTGATAACCATGATATCATGAAGATCTTTTTTCTATATTTCTACTTTGTATTCTTACCATCTCTTTTAATATCTTCTGCTTGTTAGGTTCTTGCCATTTCTGTCCTTTATTGTGCCCATCTTTGTATGAAATGTTCCCTTGGTGTCACTAATTTTCTTGATGTGATCTCTAATCTTTCCCATTCTATTGCTTTCTTCTATTTCTTTGCAGTGATCACTGAGGAAAGCTTTCTTATCTCTCCATGCTCTTTGTTGAAACTCTGCATTCAAATGGGTATATTGTTCCTTTTGCCTTTCACTTCTCTTCTTTTCTCAGTTCTTTGTAAGGCCTCCTCAGACAACTCTTTTGCCTTTCTATATTTCTTTTTTGGGGGATGGTCTTGACCACTGCCTCATGTACAATGTCATGAACCTCCATCCATAGTTCTTTAGGGACTCTGTCTATGATATCTAATCACTTGAATATATTTTTCAGTTCCACTCTATTATCATAAGGGATTTGATTTAGGTCCTACCTTAACAGTCTATTGGTTTTCTCTACTTTCTTCAGTTTAAGTCTGCTGCTGCTGCTGCTGCTGCTAAGTCACTTCAGTTGTGTCCAACTCTGTGCAACCCCATAGACGGCAGCCCACCAGGCTCCCCTGTCCCTGGGATTCTCCAGGCAAGAACACTGGAATGGGTTGCCATTTCCTTCTCCAATGCATAAAAGTGAAAAGTGAAGTCGTTCAGTTGTGTCTGACTCTTAGCTACCCCATGAACTGTGGCCCACCAGGGTCCTCCGTCCATGGGATTTTCCAGGCAAGAGTACTGGAGTGGGGTGCCATTGCCTTCTCCGCAATTTAAGTCTAAATTCTGCAATATTGGGGTTCATGTTCTGACCCACAGTCAGCTCACAGTCTTGTTCTGGCTGACTGTACAGAGCCTCTCCATCTTTGCCTGCAATGAATATAATAATCTGATTTCGGTATGACCATCTAGTGATGTCCATGTGGAGTCTTATCTTCTGTTATTAGAAAAGGTTGTTTTCTATGACCAGTGTGTTTTCTTCAGAGAACTCTGTTAGCCTTTTTCCTGCTTCATTTTGTACTCCAAGGCTAAATTTGACTGTTCCTTCAGATGTCTCTTGACTTCCTACTTTTGCATTCCAGTCCCCTACAATGAAAAGGATATCTTTTTTTTGGTGTTATTTCTAGAAGGTCTTGTAGGTCTTCTTAAAACCATTCAACTTCAGCTTTTTCAGCATTACTGGTTGGGGCATAGACTTGACTTACTGAGATATTGAATGGTTTGCCTTGGAAGTGAACAGAGATCATTCTGTCATTTTTGAGACTGCACTCAAGTACTGCAATTCATACTCTTGTTGACTGTGATGGCTTCTCCATTTCTTCAAAGGGATTTTTGCCCATGGTAGTAGATACAATGGTAATTTGAATTAAATTTGCCCATCCCAGTTCATTTTAGTTCATTGATTCCTAAAATGTTAATGTTCACTCTCACCATCTCCTGTTTGACCACTTCCAATTTACCTTGATTCATGGACATTACATTCCAGGTTCCTATGCAATATTGTTCTTTACAGCATCGTACTTTTACTTCCATCACCAGTCACATCCACAACTGGGCACTGTTTTTGCCCTGGCTCCATCTCTTCATTCTTTCTGATTTTATTTCTCCACTCTTTTCCAGTAGCATATTAGGCACCTATCAATCTGGGGAGTTCATCTTTCAGTGTCATATCTTTTGCCCTTTCATACTGTTCATGGGGTTCTCAAGGAAAGAATACTGAAGTGGTTTGCCTTTGCCTTTTCCAGTGGACCACGTTTTGTCAGAACTCTCCACCATGATGCATCCATCTTGTGTGGCCCTACATGGTACGGGTCATAGTTTCATTGAGTTAGACAAGGCTGTGGTCCATATGATCAGTTTGATTAGTTTTCTATGACTGTGGTTTTCATTCTATCTGTCCTCTGAGGGATAAAGATTAGAGGCTTATGGAAGCTTCCTGATTGGAGAGACTGACTGTGGGGGAAACTGGGTCTTGTTCTGATGGGTGGGCCATACTCAGTAAATCTTCAATCCAATTTTCTGTTGATGGGTGGGGCTGTGTTCCCTTACTGTTGTTTGACCTGAAACCAAACTATGGTGGAGATAAGGAAGATAATGGTGACTTTCTACAAATGGTCCCTTGCATACACTGATGCACTCAGTGCCCCCAACCCTGTAGTAGACCACCACTGACCCATACCTTCAGGGAGACTCCTGGACACTCACAGGAAAGTCTGGGTCAGTCTCATGAAGGATCAGTGCTTCTTTCTCCTGGGTCTTGAAAAGATTATGTGGTGGTAATTTTCAGAAAATAAAGTAGCTGTTTAAAAAAGAAAATATTCCAGTAGACATCAAGTCTTGGAAATTTCTGGTAGACAAAAACATGAAATTAAAACAATTAGATAATACTTTTAAAATTAAATATTCAAGTTGACCATCACTGATAATACAGGACCGTTCTTACATTGGACATCTGCTTCTATTGGTATATATAACAAACTGTTTCAGTATATAGGAAATTATAGAATAGTACTTGAAACAGCTTTAATCAAATCTAAAAATTTTATTCCTATGTATTAGACTTTTATATTCCTAATTTATTTTAGATTTAAAAAAATCTAAAATAAAACAGGTAGGAGTTGCTATTTTCACTAAGAACCAAGAGATTCAAATTGCTTCTGTGTAATTAGCTCACTCATTGATCAAATACTAAATATAATTACATGTCTGTTCAGTCACTCATAAAGCCTCTGATCATATGACATTATTATTCAAAAAAACATTTCAAATAGATAAACTAATAAGAAGAATTAATTGGTATGCTTATTTGTGGTTCCTGCTGAAGGCAAAAATAAATGTTATATTATCTTCCATCAAAAGTCTCAAAAATAATAATCCATTAAGGGTAATGTAACATTAAAAGCCAATCTAACCAAATTTATGAAATGGTTTTGAAATTAGGTAAATAAATCCTTTGCTAAAAAATATTTTATTATCCATTGTAACTCTAGCTGAGAAAGTTAGCTTATATTAGTATTACTTTTGTCAGAACAGATATCAGTTTTGAATAACAAATGATACATCTTTTCATTCTTCTAAAATTTAAGAAAAGGCACTTCAAAGGGTTATTTGCCTGAGACCATTTCCCCGCTTCACTTTAGGTATATGAGTGGCATCAAAAAGTCTTACTCTTCCTTTAATTCATGATTTCCTTCAATTCTGGGCATTAAAAAGAATAGTTTTTTAATGGCACTTCTTAATATAGCAATAATTCTTCCTGGCATATAATTCCCTTTTTCAAAACTCAGAAATCTAGTGTAATTTCCCTTAATAATACTGCTTTGTCAATAAAATTCTTATTGAATATTATCAATCTTTTGGTATATACCTATACAAAGCATCATATATCTACATTTCTTCCAGGTACATAAATGTCGTTTCCACACTCACCCCACCCCCTGATATCAATGAACAAAAGATACATGCTCACATAAGACAATAGTTGTTACCTAGTTTAATTTTAACACCTGTATGGCAACAAATACTATACTGCCATTTTGAAGCAATGCAATCCAAAGTAGGTTTACTTAGTAAAACATAAGAGTGTTTCTTTATAAAATTTGTTTCTTAGAGATAATCATTTCATATTACTTTCCCATAGCTTTGACCCGAAGAAACAGAAAGAAATTTTATATACTAGTCTAGAATACTTTTGTTATGGATTATTTTTTAAAACAGCGTAAGTAAGCATGAAAAATGAACAGAATCCATAATGTATGGGAAGATGAACAGTGAATAATAAATTTTTAACTTAAACAAGAACCTATTTCTCTAAAGGCGCAATAGTTTGATCCAGACACTGTGTTTTAAAATGCAGCTTATAACCTACCTCACTTAAATAGGTGGAAGAATGCGTTTCAGAAAGGACATGAATTAAGAAACCTCATCTTTTGGTTGCATGTCTCAGAGAGTTGCACTCTTCCTTTTAGTAAATATTTCAATTTAAAGAAAGATGCCTCAGTAAAATGAAAACAAATGACAGTGCTGTCTCCAAAGAGACAGTGTATTATTTTTAACTGGATGCAATGTCCCATGCTCTGCCCCATGGCATTTAAATGCTAAAAATGAAACTGTCAACGATAGAGTTAACTCATTCCCACAGATGTGAAATTGAATCTCCATTTTTGTTTGAATTTGTGATGGTGAAGAGAGGAGGAAAAAGAGCACCAAATCTAAATAAAATTATTACAAAGATTATGTGCAACAATAACTGGGGACTCAAGGCAACCTCAAATACTCTCATTGCAAATTAGAGCTAACCTTATTGATTACTACTGTAATATTCTTTGTTACAGGCATTCAAAAACTGGAAAACAATTGTTAATTGTCTGTAAATATAGATAATTACATTTTAAATGAAATATTATTCGCTGGGTTCTTAGATTTGAATTTGAAATTTTCTTTAGACATTGAAGGTAATTGAATTTTAAACAATTCAATCACATAGACTTCTGATATGCATCTATTTTTTAACACATATTAGGAATGCTGGAGAAGGAAATGGCAACCCACTCCAGTGTTCTTGCCTGGAGAATCCCAGGGACGGGGGTGCCTGGTGGGGTCACACAGAGTCGGACACGACTGAAGTGACTTAGCAATAGCAGCAGCAGGCATGCTCAGGGCATAAAGAGTATGACTGTCACATTATTTTGTCTGTAGCAAACTGAAAACCTTTGTAAAATCTCAGGAAAACACATCCCCCAGTTTTTACATTAGCTCCATATAGCAGAATAAATTTTGTGGGTGAAATATCAATATAAATAGATACATTTTGTGATTGGATTTTCTCTTTCTTCTGCATTCTAATTTCACCTTGGTGCAGAAGACTCTTTTAAGCATTAAAATGCAGCCTAGTCTCTACTTCTCCATTCCCTGTTCTGCTCAGGATAAGAAAGTTCAAAATGTATTCCAATTTACACTACTAGCATGTATTTGTTAGAACTTTAATCTCTATTATTTTCATTAATATCCCAAATATCAGAAGATAAAATGATTAATTGATGTACTATTACTCTTTTAATTTCCTGGATTATAAAGGTGTTAGCATTCAAGTATCAGAAAGAAAAATGATGAAACAAAATAGATACCATTGTTTCCTAGGGAAAAAATAAATAAAATAAAAATATCCAGGGTCCACAGTAAAAGATTCTGAATAGTCACTGTAAGCTTTGTTTAGTTTTAAGGCCCCAGGTAACATTTCGTCAAGATTGGAAAAAAAAAAAACAAAACACAAACAAAACCTCACCTAGATTGTGTTTTCCTGCAAGTTAATTATGCTATGCAAGGTAGTGAAATATAAGCTTTGCCAAATTTGATTACATCTACAGATACCTCAGCATCCTGTACACTACCCATTTTTTCTTAATTCATCATTGAAAGAATTGAGTATCCTTGCAAATATATCTTTTGACTTGTTACTTTCATGATCCAAATACCTTTTAAGAGACCTGATTTCCCAGTTTTCCAATAAGTATGAATGCTAGACTTCTTTCCAAAAAAGTACTGGGAATGGTTTGTAATAGATAAACATGCACACACTGTTATATTTAAAATGGATAGCCATAAATATGCAAAATCCCCTCCCTTTTGAACCTCTGTATACCTATGGATGATTCATGTTGAGGTTTGACAGAAAACAACAAAATTCTGTTAAGCAATTACCTTTCAATAAAAAATAAATAAATTTAAAAAATGGATAAGACCAACAACAAAAAACAATGTACATACATAGTTTTTTAAATGTTTAATCACAAGCAATTAGTCCAATTATATAACTTACCAATTTTTGAATCTTTACTGCAAACTGTAAATTATAGCCATACACTCCACTTAGATTGACTGGAATATCTAAGAGTTATAATCCCCTTAGCAAAAGCCAATTTGTGGCTTAGCATAGAATTTTCATTCTTTTAAGCAAAGACACTAAATAAATAATTTCTCTGCTGACAAAAAGAAGTGAAGCAAAATATTTCAAGTTTTAATACTTTGAAGTGCATAGGTAATATTTGTATTCTGCACAAATTTAACATTAAGTGCTTATAGCACTAGAGGAATAGGATATACATAATTTATATTTATGAATTAGTAGCACAATAGTTAAATGCATGAATAAGTAACACTTTTGCATTATGCAACATACGAACATTCTTTTACTGATAGTTTGCTGATGCATTTGCAATTGTTTTTCTGTATATTTGGACTTAATTTTCATATTCTTCCTGGCATGTAAACATGCTACACTATTTAATTTAACTTCAGGATTCCAGTTCACTAGACAGCTTAATGCCCTTGTTACACAATTGCTTTTGTTCTTTGTACTAAAACTGCAATTTTATGAAATCTTGTGGTAAGTATGAATAGAGATTTACTAATGAAGTAAAGCTATTAATATATGAATGCATTCTACTCCTCAATGTGCATACTTAATGGAACATACAGTCAACTAATATACTGGAAAAGCTTTGAGAAAGAAATTAACTACTTCTGTGCAATATCCACTTTTACATGAGAAATATTTATTTCTATCAAGTAAGCCAACCAGTCCATCCTAAAAGAAATCAGTCCTGAATATTCACTGGAAGGACTGATGCTGAGGTTGAAACTCCAATACTTTGATCACTTGATGCGAAGAGCTGACTCATTGCAAAAGACCCTGATGATGGGAAAGATTGAGGGCAGGAGGAGAAGGGGATGACAGAGGATGAGATGGTTGGATGGCATTACCGGCTCAATGGACATGGGTTTGGGTGAACTCCGGGAGTTGGTAATGGACAGGGAGGCCTGGCGTTCTGCGGTTCATGGGGTCCCAAAGAGTCAGACACGACTAAGCGACTGAACAGAACTGAAGCTGATTCTATTCTTTTCAAAAGGAAAGATACACAGATTTTAACAACACTAAATTAAAGGAAAGGAATACACTTTTGAAATTACAATTTATCTTACTTTGCAAAATATAATATTTGAGGCAATGGTTTACTGTGTAAAAAATGTGAGATAATTCATGGGTTTGTGTTATATTAATGGTTAAAGAGCAGGCATGAAAAATGACTATCCACATTGAAGACTGCATCAATTTAGCATAAGAAAATTCATTAAGTGTTTCTCAAAAGAAAACATTAAGAATCATTGATGAAAGTTAAGCAAGTTCACAGCTCTTGTTTAGGAATTATCACTAATAATTTTTAGTCATTTGTCAAATTACCTTCTTGAAATAAAACCATTACTGAGCTTTTATTTCTTTACTTGTAGAGTCATAAGAGTATGATGTCCACCTTAATTTGTACATTAAAATATAATTTTTATTTTCTGTAGTATTAAAATGTAAAATATAAATAAATCATGCTTTAAAAAAATTTGTGGAGTGTATGCAGTACTTTGTTGCTATTCAGTCACTCAGTTATGTCCAACTCTTTGAGATCCCATGGACTGCAGCACACCAGACTTCCCTGTACTTCACCACCTCCCAGAGTTTTCTCAAACTCATGTCCATTATGTTGGTGATGCCATCCAGTCATTTCAACCTCTGCTGTCCCCTTCTCCTCCTGCCTTCAGTCTTTCCAACATCAGGGTCTTTTTCAATGAGCCAGTTCTTCGTATCAGGTGGCCAAATTATTGGAACTTCAGCATCAGTCCTTCAATGAATATTCAGGGTTTATTTCCTTCAAGATTGACTGGTTTTATTTCCTTGCAGTCCAATGGACTCTCAAGTCTTCTCCAACACCACAGTTCAAAAGCATCAAATATTCTGAGATCAGCTTTCTTTATGGTCCAACTCTCACATCCATACATGATGCTGGAAAAACCATAGCTTTGATTATATTGACATTTGACAGCAAAGTAATTTCTCTGCTTTCTGATATGTTGTCTAAGTTTGTCACAGCTTTTCTTCCTAGGAGCAAGCGGCCTTTAATTTCATGGCTTCAGTCACAATCTGCAGTGATTTGGGGGCCCAAGAAAATAAAGTCTGTCACTGTTTCCATTGTTTCTCCATCTATTTGCCAAGAAGTGATGGGACCAGATGCCATGATCTTAGTTTTTTGAATGTTGAATTTGAAACCAACTTTTTCACTCTCCTCTTTCACCTTCATCAAGAGGATCTTTAGTTCCTCTTTACTTTCTGCCATAAGGGTGGTGTCATATGCATATCTGAGATTATTGATATTTCTCCTAGTAATCTTGATTCCAGCTTATGAAATACTAATTGGATTTAAATATTAGAAACTCAGAAGTAAATGCCAATGTCTCTAAATGCCATGGTGACTAAGTCAGGACAGGACTGTATTTACTCCCAAAGTCCCTGGCTGTTATAGGACACACTGCAACAAATCAAATAAGGGAATATTTTTCAGAATAATGATGATATTTTATTAATTTTAGCATGTACATTTAGTTTTATCATAGGTTCCTGGGATCTTTAGAGTCCTTTGGACTACAAGGAAGTCAAACCAGTCAATCCTAAAGGAAATCAGTGTGAATATTCATTGGAAGGACTGATGCTGAAGCTGAAACTCCAATATTTGTGGCCATTTGATGCAAAGAGCTGATTCATTGGAAAAGATCCTTATGCTGGGAAAGATTAAAGATAGGAGAAGGGCCTGACATAGGGTGAGATGGCTGAATGGCATCATTGACTCAATGGACATGAGATTGAGCAAGCTCTGGGAGATGGTGAAAGACAGATAAGCCTGGTGTACTGCAGTCCATGGGATCACAAAGAGTGGACATGACTGAGTGACTGAACAACACAACAGAAATCTATCATATTTTATTTTTCCATATTTCATATCAAGTGGTTAGATAATGTTGTCAAAATATTTTGCATAAATAACCTATTTGTGATAACACTGATGGACTTTGAGAACATTATGCAAAGTGAAATTAGAGTAAGATAATCTATAATCTTACTTATTTGTGCAATCTTTAAAAAAAAAAAAAAACAATACAAGGAGCTCATACATACAGAGAACAGGGTATTGGTTGCCCAGTCGGGTAGTAGGTAGGAAGTAGGTGACATGAATGAAGTTGGTTCAAAAGGTATGGATTTCCAAATATAAAAAATAACCTATGGTAATGTAACACATAGCTTGGTAAATACAGTTGATAATACTGTATTGCATGCTTAAAAGTTGCCAAGAGTAAATATTGAAAGTTCTCATCACAAGAAAAAAAATTTGTGAGTGTGCATTATAGTGAATGTTAACAAGACTTTCGGTGACGATCATTTTGTATTATACACAAATAGCAAATGATTGAATTGCATGATAGAGAAATTCTTATGGCAAGATCAGATGTTGATTTTTATTTTAAATTAAAGAAGAACTTTTAAAGATTCACTCAAAAAAAAAAAAAAAAAACTATTCCAGAATGCAAATGTACATGTTTATAAATATGTTATTTCTTCCTCTTTCAAACTTTCTTTTTTTTTTTTTAATTTTATTTTATTTTTAAACTTTACATAACTGTATTAGTTTTGCCAAATATCAAAATGAATCCGCCACAGGTATATATGTCTTTCTAATGATTCCTAAGCAACTGTTTTACCTGATAAATAGATTCTCTATTTCTGTTTATAGGGTAAGGCAAAATACTTTGAATAATCAAAAATAATACTAAAGAAATTGAACAAAATTTTAGGAGCTACAATACTCTTTCAGTTGTTTGCTGATGCTTATTTGCCTAATCCTGTCTAACTCTTTTGTATCTCCATGGACTGTAGCCCACCAGGCTCCTCTGTCTAAGGGGTTTTCCAGGCAAGAATACTGGAGTGGGTTGCCATTTATTTCTCCAGGGGATTTTCCTGACCCAGAGATTGAACTTGTATCTCTTGCATTGGCAGATGATTCTTTACTGCTGAGTCACCAGGGAAACCCTGGTATCATGTCTATCATTTTGGCAATACTGCACATTTGTGGGTTTTTTTGCCTTTATTTATTTTTTATTTATTTTTATTTTACTTTTTAACTTTACAATATTGTATTGGTTTTGCCATATATTAAAATGAATCCGCCTCAGGTATACATGTGTTCCCCATTCTGAACCCTCCTCCCTCCTCCCTCCCCATACCATCCCTCTGGGTCATCCCAGTGCACCAGCTCCAAGCATCCAGTATCATGCATCGAACCTGGACTGGTGACTCATTTCATAAATTTTATAAGAATTATTGAAAGAGTCCTAAAAATTTTAGTAATAAAATTAAGACAAATGGAATTGGCAAAATGATAGACACATTTATCAATGCACAATAATGAAGAGTCAAGAAAATAAACTCATGAACACATGGATAAAACTTATTTCTTATAAAGACACAAAAGCAAATCAATGGGAGAAGAACAGTAATTTCAACAAACGATGCTGGAATAATTAATTTTAAATTAACATGGGAAAAAGAAACCTTAGATATAGACCTTATACCTTTCAGAAAGTTATTTCAAAATGAACCTGAAATATAAATATCAAAAGCAAACCTATTAAATTTTTAAAAAGAAACAAGGGGAAACTCTACATGATCTTGTTCATGAGGTTTTAGATACAACACTAAAGAATGATATATTTTAAAAAATTGATAAATTGGACTATATAAAAATTAAAATTTCTGCTTAATGAAAGAGAATATCATTTTGATATTTGGCAAATCTAATACAGTTATGTAGTTATGTAAAGTTTAAAAATAAAATAAAATTTCAAAAAAAAAAAAAAAAAAAAAGAAAGAGAATATTAAGAGAATGAAAAGACAAACTGCTAACTGGGAGAAGATACATATAATTCACATATCTGATAAATAATATTGTGATGGTTAATTTTCCCTGTCAATTCAACTGCCAATAGTGCTCAGATTATTCCCATTATATCTGGGAATGTCTGTGAGGGTATTTTAAAATGAGACTGTCATTTAAATTGATGGACTCAGCAAAGAAGATTGACCTCTTCAATGAGGCATCAACCCATCAGATGAGGGCCTGAATAGATCAGAACATAGAAGGAGAAATGTATCTCTTTGTTCCTGACTCAGTGTTTGTAATGGGACATTTCATTTCTTCTCCTCTGTCCCTTGGAGTAGGATATATACCAGTACCTCCCCTAGTTCTCAGGCCTTCAGATTCAGCCTGAGTTACAACCATTCAGTTTTCCTGGGTTTCAAGTTTGCTCTTGGCATACTGTAAGATTTCTCAGTCTCCATAATTGCAAGAAGTCAATTCCTGATACTAAATCTCCTTTATATCTATTTATCTATCTATCATCTATCTATTATCTCCTATATTCTACAGGTATATTTCTGTAAGAAACTCCAGTCTGGATATTTAATCAAAATACAAGAGCAATTCTTAGAATTCCTTAGTAAAAAATTTAAAATTCTAGTTAAAAATTGGCAAAACATCTGAAGCAAATTTCACTAAGATGGGAAAGATATGCAGATGACAAAAAAGCATATAAAAAGATGCTTAGTATCAGTTGTCATTAAATTCCAAATCAAAATGAGATATTAGTATAGAACAAATAGAATTGATAACTTCCTAAAATCTGATAATATTAGTTTCTGAAAAGAATGTGGAGTAACTGAAAGTCTCATTCAACCCACTGGAGTGGATTGCCTTGGAAATGCAAAGTGGTTCACCTACAAGACAGTTTGGTATTTTCTTAGAAAGCTAATTTTTTTCTTAACATGTGACCTAGCAATCATGCTTGTAGATATTTATCTAACCGATTTGAAAATGAATATTCACACAAAAATTTGAAAGATTGCACTAATTTAAAGCAAAATTGTCACTAGTTGGAATAAACAAAGTTGTCCTTTAATAGGTGAATAAGCTAAAAATCAAACAACAACAAAAACAAACAGGAGTACATATTTATAGTGCAGAATAACTTGGCAGTTAAAAAAGGTTTAACTTATCAACCCACAGAAGAATATGGGTTAATCTCAGATGTTCCCTACTAAGTGACAGAAGCCAGTTTTAAGTACTGAATACTGTATGATCCCATTTATATGACATTCTGAAAAAGTTAAAACTGCTGAGATAGTAAACATATTAGTGGTTGCCAGGAGTTGGAAGGAATATATTGACTAGGTAAAACAAAGAAGAATTTTATTTTTAAGACACTGAAGAGGAATTTTACTTTAAGGTATTGTGCATGATATTGTCACTGGGTATATATAACCCTATCCCATTGCCTAAATATAAAGAATTTTAAAGTACAAAGACTGAACTTTAATATGTGCATTTTTTTTTTAAGTTAGGAAGCCAGGGGATTCCAGAATGAAATAAAGAATGTGACCAAAAAGAAAAGCCTAGCTGCCTTATAAATGTATAAAACAATCTCACCAAATGGAGTGAATAAAAAAAAAAAAAAAAGGAGCCAACTTAATTAACTTTGGAATTGGATGGAGTATAAAAAATCAAAGACAAAAGGAACTCCATATCAGTACTGCAAACTGGCTGAAACAGGTATTTCCCATGACGGTTTAAATTAACAATTCAGAAACAAACTTACACCATACTGGATTTAAACAACTAAGCAAATTTATGGTGGAAAATGGAAGCTAGATGTTCTCGTTGTTGGAGTGGATGATTACAGATAAGTCAGTGACAGGGGAAGACAAGGACTAGGAGGTATTCACTTTCCTATATCAAGTGTTGCTTGGTAGCTTAGAGAAAATTAACAGGCAATGTGATTTCCATTTTGCTGATTTTATTCACCTAATTATCAACTGTGCATGAACAAATTCTTGTGTTATAAATACATGTTTTAACAGGAAACTATTCATTTGTAGTAAATTGTCGACCCCACCCATTTTTCCCAGTTGGGGCTTCCTTTTTTGGGAAGTACCATGGACCTTTGTCTCGCTTTCTCATTCACAGCTTCCATCCTGTTTCTTGGAGCAGGAGGAGGAGAAATTACATGGACATGCAGTTCTTCCTCTAGTTGAAATGCTGTAAGAAGCTTGGTGCACTCTAGACATGGCAGATGGTTAAAGAATGACGTTGCCCTGTGGGTGATTTTGTGGGTTCTTCAGAGTCTGACCCTTCCAGACCCTTCCCACTTGTGGGGGCCACGCCTGTACTTCTGCTGCAGCTCATCCCTCAGTAACTCTTACTGCTGGGATTCTTTGCTATGTCAGATTTCCCTCTTAGGCAGATTCCCTTCAAAAAATGAAACCAGGCTGACACTTCTCATTCATGTGCTTTTTAACCACTCTTGGAAAGAAGAAATGTTATTTGTTAGATGCAACATTGACCCTGCCACCCTACAGGTAATTTGATCTTTCCCAAGGCTGGGTCAGGAAATAGTTCATCTTGTCCTTCCATTACCAGAACACATAGCACCTGCCCGAATTTTTTCTGTTGAAGCCCATTCATTATAGTTGAATTTGAAATCACATCCTTTCATCCCTGTCTCCTGTTCTTATCCTGGGAAAATCCACAGAAACCTCTTTCCAAATTAGATCCTCTTCAGAGATTCCCCTCCTTTAAAATAGCTTTTTCATTGTCTGTCTCAAGAATTCCTGACTTTTATTTTGTTTATGCTTCAGTTGAAACTGAGGTACAAAGAGTTTCATTTTAACATCATGTTCTAGTGATCTGCTTTGCAGTGGAATGGTTGGCATTTTGACCTCGTTTTACCTGAAAAGAAATGAGAGCATTCCTTAAAAGAAGAAATCAATAATAATAATGAAAAAAAAAAAGACATAATTTGATTGCTTACTACTTTTTCATTTGTCATTTTTTTTCTGATTTCACTCATTACAAATAAATACATTTAATGTCAGTTAAATTAGAATCTATGAATTCCCATTTATAAGTCATATGCAAAATCATGAAAAGCTCCACTTACAGACTGAAGCATTCTTTATTGAATGTTTTTGTGATCTACATAATACATTATAGAGAGTGCAAATGGAGAGTGGAAAAAAAAGACAAAATTCAATAACATTTCTTAAAGGTGGTGTAGTAGATTGAATGTTTACATCCTAACCCTTGGAACATATTAAAGATCTTCTGATTAGATTATTCCCCTAAATTCAATGATAAGAATTCTTATAAAGAAACACATCAAGTTGAGATAAGAGAGGAGTAAAGAAGGCCATGTTAAAGATGGAGGCAGAATTGGAGCAATGCAGTCACAAGACCAGAACTAGAAAAGGCAAGGAAGAAATTTCTTCTAGAGCCTCCAGTGGGAAGTAGTCAGACAAAATTTGATTTTGGATTTCTTGTGTCCAGAATTGTGAGAGAATATATTTCTGACATGTTAAACCATCCAGTTTGTGGTAGTTTGTTACAGCAGCCCTAGGAAATGAATACAGGTAGATCCCTAGGAAATTTATTGGTACATAAAAATGCTCTAAAAAACCCAAAAGTATGGCACAAACACCCTTAATCTTATTTATCATTAATTTAACAATCCAAGGAAGTTGATCAAGGGCAGGAAGAATTTCTTCTCAACAAACCCACACCTTCCCATGTAAGTATACTTCAATCATACACTTTACTATAGTTTGTACTCACTCAGGAGAGAGGGAAAAGAGAGGGTAGATAGGTCAAATACACTCTGAAAAAGACATAATTTCTTCTCCCATTCTTTGAGAGGGAACTTAGTTACAAAGTAATATCTAAGTCCAAGAGAGGTTAAGGAATGTTCTCTATCTTGTTTTTGGCTTTTCTCCTATAACTATGAATGAGGAGGAAATGTTTTGATGAAATGTTAGCATAACTAGCCACACTTAGTGTTTGCCAAAATTAAAGTTTAATTAATATTTTCAAATCATTAATATCAACACAATTTTAAGTGTATATATAAATATAATTTTATTTGTCCTTTATATGATAGTCTGTAATTTTCAGAATGTGCACAAGTTATATTGTCTACATAATTTGTCTAACACTAAATAGTTTGGCTTCTCTGGTGGCTCAGATGGTAAAGAATCTGCCCACAATTTGGGAAACCTAGGATCAATCCCTGGATCTGGAATATCTCCTGGAGCCGTGTATGGCAACCCACTCCAGTATTCTTGCCTGAAGACTCCCATGCTCAGAGGAGTCTGGCAGGCTACAGTAATCCATGGGGTCACAAAAAGTAGTACATGACTGAGTGACTAACACTACTATTGTGGATCACAGCCTTGTGGCAAAGGGGATTGCTTAACTCAAAGAAGCTATGAGTGATTCAAAAAACTAAAATGAAATTCTTTGCAATTTCATTTCAAAAAAACAATATGAAAACTCAATGAAAAACTAAAACTCAATGAAGCTATAAGCCATTCAAGTAAGATCATGGGATCCAGTCCCAACACTTCATGGCAAATACAAAGGGAAAAAGTAGAAGCAGTGATAATTTATTTTTTTGGACTCCAAGATCACTGCTGGTGGTGATTGCAGCCATGAAATTAAAAGATGCTTGCACCTCGGAAGCAAAGCTATGATAAACCTAGACAGCATTTTAAAAAGCAGAGATATCACTTTGCTGACAAATGTTCATATAGTCAAAGCTATGGTTCTTTGAGTAGTCATGTACAGATGTGAGAGTTGAACCATAAAGACGACCAAGAGCCGAAGAACTGATGCTGTCGAATTGTGGTGTTGAAGAAGATTCTTGAGAGTCCCTTGAACTGCAAGGAGATCCAACCAGTCATTCCTAAAGGAAATCTACCCTGAATATTTATTAGAAGGACTGATGCTCAAGCTCCAATATTTTGGTCACCTGGTGCAAAGAGCTGACTCATAGGAAGACCCCTGATGCTGAGGAAGATTAAAGACAATAGGGGGCAACTGAGGATTAGATGGTTAGATAGCATCACTGACCCAATGGACATGAATCTGAGCAAACTGGATGATACTGAAGGACAAGGAAGTCTGACATGTTGTAGTCCTTGGGGTTGCAGAGTCAGACACAAGTTAGTGACTGAACAACAACAACAAATAATTATAATCAAGTAAATCTTCAAGAAATTATTTGCATCTTCTATTTAGATTTGGGAACACATGTATACCTGTGGCAGATTCATTTTGATATTTGGCAAAACTAATACAGTTATGTAAAGTTTAAAAATAAAATTAAATTAAAAAAAAAAAAAAAGAAAAGCCCAAATACAATTATCAAATTTGCTGATCTATAAGTGTTTTCTGTTGCTATAAGTGTTGACTAGTTGGTCATTTCTTGAAACAAATTGCTTCTTAGAACCAATCATTATTTATTTAGTGTGTTATGATCATTAAAAAAGCAAGAGAGTTCCAGAAAAAAAAAAAATCTATTTCTGCTTTATTGACTATGACAAAGCCCTTGACTGTGTAGATCACAAGAAACTGTGGAAAATTCTGATGGAAATACCAGACCACCTGACCTGTCTCTTGAAAAACCTACATGCAGGTCAGGAAGCAACAGTTAGAACTGGACATAGAACAACAGACTGGTTCCAAATAGGCAAAGGAGTATGTCAAGGTTGTATATTGTCACCCGGCTTATTTAACTTCTATGCAGAGTACATCATGAGAAACGCTGGGCTGGAAGAATCACAAGCTGGAATCAAGATTGCCAGGAGAAATATAAATAACCTCAGCTATGCAGATGACACCACCCTTATGGCAGAAAGTGAAGAGGAACTAAAAAGCCTCTTGATGAAAGTGAAAGAGGAGAGTGAAAAAGTTGGCTTCAAGCTCAACATTCAGAAAATGAAGATCATGGCATCTGGTCCCATCACTTCATGGGAAATAGATGGGGAAACAGTGTCAGACTTTATTTTTGGGGTCTCCAAAATCACTGCAGATGGTGATTACAGCCATGAAATTAAAAGACACTTACTCCTTGGAAGGAAAGTTATGACCAACCTAGATAGCATATTCAAAAGCAGAGGCATTACTTTGCCAAGAAAGGTCCGTCTAGTCAAGGCTATGGTTTTTCCAGTGGTAATGTATGAATGTGAGAGTTGGACTGTGAAGAAAGCTGAGTGCCGAAGAATTGATGCTTTTGAACTGTGATGTTGGAGAAGACTCTTGAGAGTCCCTTGGACTGCAAAGAGATCCAACCAGTCCATTCTAAAGGAAATTAGTCCTGGGTGTACATTGGAAGGACTGATGCTAAAGCTGAAACTCCAGTAATTTGGCCACCTCATGCAAAGAGTTGACTCATTGGAAAAGACTCTGATACTGGGAGGGATTGGGGGCAGGAAGAGAAGGGGATGACAGAGGATGAGATGGCTGGATGGCATCACTGACTCAATGGACATGAGTTTGAGTGAACTCCGGGAGTTGGTGATGGACAGGGAGGTCTTGCCTGCTGTGATTTTTGGGGTTGCAAAAAGTCAGACATGACTGAGCAACTGAACTGAACTGAACTGAAAGCATTGAACAATTAGAATATTCACCACACTTTTACTAAAAATTTGAAAAGACAAAAGTTATAGATACACTTTTTTTCTGGCATCCTTTTTATTGAAGTATAGTTGATTTACAATGTTGTGTTAGTTTCAAGTGTGCAGCACAGTGAACTTTCTCTCTCTCTCTCTCTATATATATATATATATATATATATCTCACATGATTTTTACCCTTCATCTGTAGATGTACCTTTAAGTTGCTTCTGCATCTTGGCAACTGTGAATAATGCTGATATGCTGATATGAACATTGGGGTGCATATATCTTTTTGAATTGAGGTTTTCTCCATATTTATGCGCAGGCAGGAGTGGGATTGCAGAATCACATAGTGGGTCTATTTTTAGTTTTTTTTGGACCCTCCATCCAGGCTGCACCAATTTACATTCCACAAACAGTGTAGGTACTCCCTTTTCTCCACACCTTCTAAAATATACAAGCAGGTCATACAATGCAATACCAGAAAAACAACTCAATCAAAAAGTGGGAAAAACACCTAAACAGACCTTTCTCCAAAAAAGACATGCAGATGGCTAACAAACAAATGAAAAAATGCTCAGTATTGCTCATTATTAGAAAAATGCAAATCAAAATTACAATGAGATATCACCTCACACCAGTCAGAATGACCATCATCAAGAAGTCTACAAATAATATATGCTAGAGGGTGTGAAGAAAAGGAACCCTCTTTCACTATTGGTGGGAATATAAATTGATCCAGCCTCTATGGAAGATGGTATGGAGATACCTTAAAAAAACTAGGAATGAAACCACCATATGACCCAGCAATCCCACTTCTAGGCATATATCCTGAGGAAACCAAAATTTAAAAAGACACCTGTATCCCATTGTTCACTGCAGCACTATTTACAATAGATAGAACATTGAAGCAACCTAGATGTCCATCAACAGATGAATGGATAAAGAAGTTGTGTTACTTATACCCAAGGGAATATTACTCAGCCATAAAAAGGAACACAGTTGAGTCAATTGTAATGAGGTGGATGAACCTAGAACCTATTGCATAGAGTGAAGTAAGTCAGAAACAGAAAGATAAATATCATATACTAACACATATATATGGAATCTAGAAAAATGGTACCAAATAATTTATTTGCAGTGCAGCAATGGAGAAATAGACTTAGAGAACAGACAAATGGACATGGAGAGAAGGGAGGAGAGAGTGAGATGTATGGAAAGAATTACATGAAATCTTACATTACCGTATGTAAAATAGATGTCTAATGGGAATTTGCTGTGTGTCTCAGGAAACTCAAACAGGGACTCTGTATCAATCTAGAAGGATGGGATGGGGAGGGAAATGGGAGGGAAGCTAATTATTATAAATACACTTTAAATAACTTTAAAATGTATCAGATGAAGATAAGGGAAAAATATAAATGAAATATTGATAGAGCTCTTGTACTATCAATAACAACAAAATTTACTTCACTTGTGAAAAAGAAACAGAAACAAAAAATAGTGACTTCTGTCAGACAAATAGTAAATACAAAACTTGCTTTTCACCCTAGTATAAATTAAATTTCTTATTTATTCATTTTGAAGATTTTATGTTCAAATTCTTCTTAAAAACATACTAATTTTAAGAACCCAATAAATGTCTAAATGCCTTTTAAGAATCCAATAAACAGCTAATTTACATGTTTCAATATTAATATACTTTATATATGTATTTATTTATTTAATGTCAATCATCATGTAACTACTAATGTCAGTCGTTGATGTTCATAGGAATGATGTCTTCAGAATCTGAATTACTTCCTTTACAATCTTTCATGTTGGATGTGCAACCATGAACCAGCTGGCTCCAGCCAGGGGACAGAATCATGGTTAAAAATAAGATCCCAAGGTTTGTTATTGGGGCTGTTGTCATAGCAAGCATTCCAAGGTACACCAGTTTTTCAGACTGGCCAGAATCTTTCAGTTCAGTTCAGTCGCTCAGTCATGTCCGACTGTTTGCAAACCCATGAATCGCAGCACGCAAGGCCTCCCTGTCCATCATCAACTCCTGGAGTCTACTCAAACTCATGTCCATCAAGTCGGTGATGCCAACCAGCCATCTCATCCTCTGTCGTCCCCTTCTCCTCCTGCCCTGAATCCCTCCCAGCATCAGAGTCTTTTCCAATGAGTCAACTCTTCACATGAGGTGGCCGAAGTATTGAAGTTTCAGCCTCAGCATCAGTCCTTCCAATGAACACCCAGGACTGATCTCTTTAGAATGGACTGATTGGATCTCCTTGCAGTTCAAGGGAATCTTAAGAGTCTTCTCCAACACCACAGTTCAAAAGCATCAATTCTTCAGCACTCAGCTTTCTTCACAGTCCAACTCCCACATTCATGCATGACCACCGGAAAAACCATAGCCCTGACTAGACAGACCATTGTTGGCAAAGTAATGTCTCTGCTTTTGAGTATGCTATCTAGTTTGGTCACAATTTTCCTTCCAAGGAGTAAGCGTCTTTTAATTTCATGGCTGCAGTCACCATCTACAGTGATTTTGGAGCCCCCCAAAATAAAGTCTGCCACCATTTCCACTATTTCCCATGTTTCCCCATCTATTTCCCATGAAGTGATGGGACCAGATGCCATGATCTTAGTTGGCACAGTTGATGTGTATAATAAATAAACATTGTAGGAGGTGTCTTGTGCTCTTCAGGATGCTTAGCGGGATTCTTCTACCCAGTAGATGCCAGTAGCTTTTCTAACCCAATATGTCCTGATATTGCCAAGTGTCCCCTGATGGAGCAAAACCACTCTCAGTTGGGAACTTCTGCACTCAAATCATTTGGGACCCTGCTTCAGATTCTGCTAATGGCACCAACATTTCTCAAACTGAAACTCTAATCTCTAGCATATGTTAATTACATAAATCCCAAGCAGAAAGAATTTATTCTGCATATAAATTTGCTTTCTCTTGAGGAAATAAAAAAGCCTGATCATTATGCTGATTAGCAGGTCCTGGGATGATTTTTCTCTCTCCTGACTTTAAGAGAAAAATCAGTGGATAAAACCACTCAGCAGCCAATGTCTAAATAAGGTTTTACTAGGTGAAATGTTGCCAGTTTCTGTGGGTCATTTTCTTCAGGCTTGTTCCAACAAACCACAGGACTTGAAGTTTGCAGCTGAGATGATTCAGGCTATAGCATAGCAGCCTGACACTTGTATTCACCAGCATGAACTGGGAACTTCCAGATGTACAAGCTAGGTTTCAAAGAGGCAGAGGAACCAGAGATCAAATTGCCAATGTTCATTGAATCATGGAGAAAGCAAAGACCTTCCTGAAAGACACCTAATTCTGATTCATTGACTATGCTAAAACCGTTGATTGTGTGGATCATAACAAACCACAGAAAATTCTTAAAGAGCTGGGAATACCAGACCACTTTACCTGTCTGCTGAGAAACGTGTATGCAGGTCGAGAAGCAGCATTAGAATCTTACATGGAACAGCCAACTGGTTCCAAATTGGAAAAGGGGTAAAACAAGGCTGTTGTGAAAGTGAAGTCGCTCAGTTGTGTCCAACTCTTTGCGACCCCATGGACTTTAGATTACCAGGGTCCTATGTCCATGGGGTTTTCCAGGCAAGAATACTGGAGTGGACTGCCATTTCCTTCTCCAGGGGATATTCCCAAACCAGGGATCGAACTTGGGTCTCCCACATTGTGGGCAGATACTTTACCATCTAAGCCACCAGAAAAGGGTGTTGTGACTCTGCTTAAATAACTTATATGAACAGTACATCATGCAAAAATGCCAGGCTGGAAGACTCACAAGCTAGAATCAAGATTGCCTGGAGAAATATCAGAAATCTCAGATGTGAAGATGATACCACTCTCATGGCAGAAAGCAAAGAGGAACTAAAGAGCCTCCTGATGAGTGTGAAAGGAGAGGGAAAAGCTGGCTTGAAATTCACCATTAAAAAAAAGTAAAATCATGGCATCTGGTCCCATCACTTAATAGAAAATAGGATGGGATTAAATGGAAATAGCAACAGATTTTATTTTCTTGGGCTTCAAAATCACTGTGGACAGATACTACAGCCATGAAATTAAAAGATACTTGCTCCTTGGAAGGAAAACTATGACAAACCTAGACAGTATTAAAGACAGAGACATCACTTTGCTGACAAAGGACCATATAGTCAAAGCTATGGTTTTTCTCATAGTGATATACAGATGTGAGAGTTGGACCATAAGGAAGATTGATCACTGAAGAAATGATGCTTTTAAATTATGATGCTGGAGAAAATTCTTGAGAGTCCTTTTGAACTGCAAAGAGATCAAACCAGTTAATCCTAAAGGAAATCATATTCATTGAATATTTATTGGAAGAACTGATGCTGATGGTAAAGCTCCAATACTTTGACTACCTGTTATAAAAAGCTGACTCATTGGAAAATCTCCCGATGCAGGGAAAGATGGAAGGTAAAATAATAAGAGGGTGGCAGAAGATGAGATGGTTAGATAGTATCACTGACTCAATGGACATGAGTCTGAGCCATCTCCAGGAGATAGTGGAGGACAGGGTAGCCTGTAACAAAGAGTCAAGCATGCCTTAGCTACTGAACAACAGCAATGAGGGCACAAGTGGACTCGTTGAATAATCAATCCCCTGCCTATAGGAATTTATAGGTTAAGAGCAAGGGGGATTTTGTGGAAAAAGTTGTTGCTGATTTTCACAATTAATTGTCCTTTTTTTTTTTTTCTTGCATGTTCTAAGCTATTGCTGGTGTACCTACCTCCAGCACAGTCAGATAGACACCAAATGAGACATATCCATGTCAATGAAATATCTTGTTGACCACTCAGAGCACATTGTAGAAGATGAGTCTTATGAGATTGTAAGAGCCAGTCATGAGGGGTGGATTTTTTGGGAAATTCATCAAAAAATGTAACCACTAGTTTGACCTGAGAGCCGGACCTGGGTATTTGGAGGTTGCTCATACCCACCTCTGTATTTGGAAAGTGCACCCTGCTTGCCTTCCCAGAGCTAGAAGCTGCCTATAACACACAGAATTTAAATAGTAGTTTGGTGTTGAGACCATCTGGATCATGTACATGACTGAACACAGTTAACACCTCTATACCATATCAACGTTTTAAGATTTGGTGGGCTTTGCAGAAATCTATTTATCTTGAGGCTACCCAAAACAAACATCTTAAGTACATTTCCTTGTTTATTAAATCTACCACTTAGCAATCTGGTGTGTGCTGCCTTTTTCTTCAGTCTCTCCCTGCCTTACTCCTGTGGAGGGCAATTTCAGATTACACCTGGGAAGCTCCCAAGGAGTTTGCAACCTAACAGCTTCATCTTCTATTAATATATTCTACATCAAGCTTCTATTGCCAATTACTTTTCTTGCAAAAAAAATAAAATTATTACTTGCATTCTGCAGTGCATATATACATAAATATATAAATTTTATGTATGGATTCCATTCATTTTCAGCATAATCATTATTTTCAGATATGATTTATGTGAACTTTATAATTAGGAATTACTTTCAGTTATTAAATTGGTTTTAAAATAAAATGGATTTTACATATTCTAAATCTTTGAAGATTGATAATACCTTCTTCATTTGAAGTTATATACCCTAATTGAAAAGCCATATTATCTTTTTGATCAATTCTAAACCTGGCAAAGTATACTGTAATTTATATGTATTTACTTATTTTCTTGTTGTTACAGTTAGCCACACAATTCAGTTGTTTTTTTTCCCTTATAATTTTCACTCTCTTCATTTGACATAGCATATTCATTAAAATCAGATATTTTTAAAAGTTTTATTTGATTTTTCCACCACTTTTATGCAAATTCTTGATACGGTAAATTTTTCATTATTTGTTAAAATTTCAAAACTGTAAAATATTAAGTGTAATATAACCTTTGACTTTGAAATTATAAACATACAATTTATGGTATTTTTCCTAAGATAAATTATTCTGCTTTTAGTTCAATTCAGTTCAGTTCAGTCACTCAGTTGTGTCTCACTCTTTGAGACCCCATGGACTGCAGCATGCCAGGCCTCCCTGTCCATCACCAACACCCAGAGTTTACTCAAACTCATGTCCATTGAGTTGGTGATACCATCCAGCCATCTCATCGTCTATCATCCCCTTCTCCTCCAGCCTTCAATCTTTCCCAGAGTCAGGGCCTTTTCCAATGAGTCAGTTCTTCGCATCAGGTGGCCAAAGTATTAGAGTTTCAACTTCACCATCAGTCCTTCCAACGGATATTCAGGACTGATTTCCTTTAGGATGGACTGGTTGGATCTCATTGCTGTCCAAGGGACTCTGAAGAGTCTTCTCCAACACCACAGTTTTTAGTTACTCATTACTAAATATTCTATCAATTTTCCCTTTCTCCCAGAAGACAACAACTCTTATCATTAGGTAACTTCACAAGTTAACATTTCTATGGTCTTTCTCCTTTCCTGTTTTCCTTGATGTGGCTACTGAGCTAGATTCTTCTTTATCGTGACTCCCCTAAGGCAATGTTATAACAGATTCTGGCAGAAATTCAGTAATTGCTATAAGGTACTTGATTTTCTCTTGGTGATTGTCACTGAAAACAATTGAACATCATTTTCTTGAATATGTTATTGCTGCAAACTAGGCCTTTACTTTTGACAACACTCTGTTTCAAATCAGTGACTTTTTCAATTATTCTTATGGCTTCAATTTTTAATTCTTTTCTGCTTCAGAGGATTGCTGCTGGTGTCTCAATTGGTGCTTAGCATTTACATAATGTAGGTGAGCGTATTTTGAAGAATATTTTAGAGAAAACACTCTCCTTGACTATGTTATGGCTCCATCACTGTGTTAAATTTGTATACTTGATTTAAAAAAAAAAAAAACAAAACTTTTACATTCTCTCTGTAGTAGGATGAATGACAAATACTGGCTGTAGGCACTTGAAAATGTATGATATAAATTCACATATTCAACTGTCTGAGAAACAGAAATAAGTTTGTTTAACAAAGCATTTCACAGATCTGCTTATTTACTGCCAGGTATTAGCACCCAACAGAATTGATTGACCATTCAAAAGAGTAAAGAAATTGGGGTTTAAGACTCTGTCTTAGGTAGGACATCTCATTTAATCTGGGGCAGAATTCATAGCATTCTATCTACTTCTAAGAACTATGGTTTTATCTGATGTTAAGATAGGCTATCATATTACACAGAAGACAGAGCTGTTAAGTGCTAATAATAGAAAGCTGAGTAAGAATATGAAGAATCAGGAAACAAACTAAAGATCCTCTTTTATGGCAGAAGACCTTACAACAGGAAAAATAAAAAACAATAATTATTAGTCTCAATGCAAAAAGTAGAGTGAGTAAGCAGAAGGGTTTCCCATAAAATGATTAAGTTTCAAATGTGAAACAGAATGTAGCTACAGGTGAAAATCTATGCCTAGTTATTTCTGTATAAATTATATATAGTATAGAATGTGGAAAAAAAATTCAATGTATGTAAGACATGCCTTTTGATGAAACTGAAATGAGCTAGAAATTGCCCATGATGAGGGAAAAGCATATATTAGAAAATGCCAAATGTTAGAACTATGATTACATAAAAGCTAGGCACCACCTAGGTTTAAGTATGTTATATATCTCAACATATACAAAATCTTTTGAAGGATTCTAGAGAGAAAGCCAACATAGGTTACCCCTTATTAAAGAAGCTAGATGCCTAAAATTGTCCTTATTAAGGGATAAAGTGTCTGTTGTGTTTGTATTTTCCATTACTTAAAGAACAACACTGCCACAATACTTCAATCACCTTATCTGGAGCTTCCCTGATAGCTCAGTTAGTAAAGAATCTGCCTGCAATGCAGGAGACCTGGGTTCAATCCCTGGGTTGGGAAGAGCGCATGGAGAAGGGAAAGATTACCCTCTCCAGTATTTTGGCCTGGAGAATTCTATGGAGAAGTCCATAGAGTTGCAAAAAGTCAGACACGACTATGTAATTATCTATCTTGTGAAATAAATTCAGTCATATTTTAAAAATTGTTCTTTCCAGCTAGCATGTTGGACTTGCTTTGGGTAGTGGAGAATATATCTTTATCTATATCTATATCTATATCTATATCTATATCTCTGTCTGTGTGTGAATGCTGTTGCTGCTAAGTCATTTCAGTTGTGTTCGACTCTGTGCAACCCCACAGATGGCAACCCACTAGTCTCCTCTGTCCCTGGGATTCTCCAGGCAAGAATATTAGAGTGGGTTGCCATTTCCTTCACCAATGCATGCATGCATGCTAAGTTGAACGGTTCTGTGAAGACCTACAAGACCTTCTAGAATTAACACAGAAAAAAAAAAAAAAAAGATGTCCTTTTCATTATAGAGGACTGGAATGCAAAAGTAGGAAGTCAAGAAACACCTGCAGTAACAGGCAAATTTTACCTTGGAGTACAGAATGAAGAAGGGCAAAGGCTAATAGTGTTCTGCCAAGAGAAGGTACTGGTCATAGCAAATACCCTCTTCCAAAAACACAAGAGAAAACTCTACACATGGACATCACCAGATGGTCAACATCGAAATCAGACTGATTATATTCTTTGCAGCCAAAGATAGAGAAGCTCTATACAGTCAGCAAAAACAAGACTGGGAGATGACTGTGGCTCAGATCATGAACTCCTTGTTGCAACATTCAGACTGAAATTGAAGAAAGTAGGGAAAACCACTGGACCATTCAGGTATGATCTAAATCAAATCCCTTACTATTATACGGTGGGAGTGAGAAATAGATTTAAGGGATTAGATATGATAGACAGAGTGCCTGATGAACTATGGATGGAGGTTTGTGACATTGTACAGGAGGCATTGATCAAGAAAGGCATTGATCCCCAAGAAAAAGAAATGCAAAAAGGCAAAATAGCTGTCTAAGCAGGCCTTACAGATTGCTGTGAAAAAAAAAAAAAGAGAAGCAAAAAGCAAAGGAGAAAAGAAAAAATATACCCATTAGAATGCAGAATTCCAAAGAATAGCATGGAGAGATGACAAAGCCCTCCTCAGTGATCAGTACAAAGAAATAGAGGAAAGCAATAGAATGGGAAAGACTAGAGATCTCTTCAAGAAAATTAGAGATATCAAAGGAACATTTCATGCAAAGATGGGCTCAATAAAGGACAGGAATGGTATGGACCTAACAGAGGAAGAAGGTATTAAGAAGAGGTGGCAAAAATACACAGAAGAACTGTACAAAAAAGATCTTCATGACCCAGATAATCACAATGGTGTAATCACTCACTTGGAGCCAGATATCCTGGAATGTGAAGTCAAGTGGTCCTTAGGAAGCATCACTATGAACAAAGCTAGTGGAGGTGATGGAATTCCAGTTGAGCTATTTCAAATCCTAAAAGATAATGCTGTGGAAGTGTTGCACTCAATATGTCAGCAAATTTGGAAAACTCAGCAGTGGCCACAGGACTGGAAAAAGATAGTTTTCATTCCAATCCCAAAGAAAGTGAAAGTGAAGTCGCTCAGTTGTGTCCAACTCTTGCGACCCCATGGACTGTACCTACCAGGCTCCTCCATCCATGAGATTTTCCAGGCAAGAGTATTGGAGTGGGTTGCCATCTAAAGGCAATGTCAAGGAATGCTCAAACTACCACACAATTGAACGCATCTCACTCTCTAGTAAAGTAATGCTCAAAATTCTCCAAGCCAGGCTTCAGCAGTACATGAACCATGAATTTCCAGATGTTCAAGCTGGTTTTAGAAAATGCAGAGGAACCAGAGATAAAATTGCCCACATTCATTTTATTATCAGAAAACCAAGAGAGTTCCGGAAAACATCTATTTCCACTTTCTTGACTATGCCAAACCCTTTGACTGTGTGGATGACAATATACTGTGAAAAATTCTGAAGAGATAGGAATACCAGACCACCTGACCTGCCTCTTGAAAAACCTATATGCAGGTTAGAAAACAACAGGTAGAACTGGACATGAAACAACAGACTGGTTCCAAATTGGGAAAGGAGTACTTCAAGGCTGTATATTGCCACGCTGGTTATTTAACTTATATGGAGAGTGCATCATGAGAAACGCTGGGCTGGATGAAGCACAAGCTGGAATCAAGATTGCCAGGGGAAACATCAATAACCTCAGATATGAAGATGACACCACCCTTATGGCAGAAAGTGAAGAACTAAAGAGCCTCTTGATGAAAGTGAAAGAGGAGAGTTAAGAAGCTGGCTTAAACAACAAAATTCAGAAAACAAAGATCATGGCATCCAGTCACATCATTTCATGGCAAATAGATGGGGAAACAGTGGAAACAGTGGCAGACTTTATTGTTTTGGTTCCCAACATCACTGCAGAAGGTGACTGAAGTCATGAAATGAAAAGACACTTGCTCCTTGAAATAAAATTATAACCAACCTAGACAGCATATTAAAAAGCAGAGACATTACTTTGCCAACAAAGGCCTGTCTAGTCAAGGCTATGGTTTTTCCAGTAGTCATGCATTGATGTGAAAGTTGGACTAAACATAAAGATGAGAGCCAAAGAATGATGCTTTTGAACTGTGGTGTTGGAAAACACACTTGAGAGTCTCTTGGATTGCAAGGAGATCCAACCAATCCCTTCTAAAGGAAATCAGTCCTGAATATTGATTGGAAGGACTGATGTTGAAGCTGAATCTCAAGTATTTCAGCCACCTGATGCGAAGAAGTGAGTCACTGGAGAAGACCCTGATGCTGGGAAAGACTAAAGGTGAGAGGAGATGAAGATGACAGAGGATGAGATGGTTGGATGGCATCACTGACTCAATGGACCTGAGTTACAGTAAGCTCTGGGAGCTGGTGATGGACAGAGTGGCCTGGCAAGCTGCATTCCATTGGGTCACAAAGCATCAGACATGACTGAGCAACTGACTGTGCCAATACATAAATGACAATTCTAAAGCAGCTGTTAACTGTACACAATATCCTCTTCTTAATCTAGGCATTTGATTTTCTATTCCATGCACATGTAGATTAGTATCAAAGAAAAAACAATCACTCTCCCAACAGGGAACTCTGAATAAAATATCAATTCCTAGTATTTTTGAAAGTGGAGTATATTTATCATATAGAAAAGCATAGAAACTGACTCTGTTGAAAACTAATGCAGAGGAGTCAACATTAAAGGTTAAAGAAGGTAATTTGGCTTATTATTTATACATATATATATATACATCAAAGAAACTATGAGGCAAATATATATCATCAGATTATATGTTTAAATTCTACAGTTTGATAAGTCAAAGAGTTCAGTTGTTAGAGAAAATACAAATATTCTACATTATGAATTATTTTGGTACAGTTTTCCAGGTTTTTTTTTCTTTCTTAGTGAAATGCAAAATGATGCATTTTAAAATTAGTCGTGTCTTGGATTCAGTAAAATAGAATAAATGCTCAATAGATATTCACTGAATTAAATTCAAATCAGGCATGTCCTTGATTGTTCCCTCAGTTGTATAACATGTTCTTCAGATTATGCACATTGAAGAAAAAGTTTATGAGTAAAAGACATTTGTGAAATAAAATTCTTTATTTCACTTCATTTAAAATTAACTTGGATCTAAGATGTGAAATTTTATATAAATTTAATGTGGTCCTAAGGTGTGAATTTTTCATAGGAAAATATTAATAATTTTATGGTAATTTTTTGGGCTTCAAAATCATTCCAGATGGTGATTACAGCCATGAAATTAAAAGACACTTACTCCTTGGAAGGAAAGTTATGACCAACCTAGATAGCATATTGAAAAGCAGAGACATTACTTTGCCAACAAAGGTCCATCTAGTCAAGGCTATGGTTTTACCAGTGGTCATGTATGGATGTGAGAGTTGGACTGTGAAGAAAGCTGAGCACTGAAGAATTGATGCCTTTGAACTGTGGTGTTGGAGAAGATTCTTGAGAGTCCCTTGAACTGCAAAGAGATCCAACCAGTCCATCCTAAAGGAGATCAGTCCTGGGTGTTCATTGGAAGGACTGATGCTGAAGCTGAAACTCCAATACTTTGACCACCTCATGCGAAGACTTGACTCACTGGAAAAGACTCTGATGATGGGAGGGATTGAGGGCAGGCGAAGAAGGGGACAATAGAGGATGAGATGGCCGGATGGCATCACCAACTCGATGGACATGAGTTTGGGTAGACTCCAGGATTTGATGATGGACAGGGAGGCCTGGTGTGCTGTAATTCATGGGCTCACAAAGAATCGGACATGACTGAGTGACTGAACTGAACTGAACTGAAAAAGTGTAAGAAATAGAAATATAGGCAATAAGATTCAAAAGTTACTTTTGATTGAATGATTTTTTTTATAAAAGCAAACATTAATATTTTCTTCTCTAATTAAAAATACAAGAAAGAAAAACCACAAAAGTAAAGTATTCCTTTTCCTTCAAAGGAATTTCAGGTCTGAAAAATTTCAAAGTATGTATATTTTAGGAATAATAGAACTATAAAATAAGTATTAAGGTTAATAAACTGAGAATAATTGGTAAATATAGCTAATTATGTGCTCCTAGATTATTAGGAATATAGCTTCTTTTTTTCATCTACATACTATTTATTTTATTTTATAAATTCCTTTGGGTTTTGAATAACTTCCATGTTTCAACTTAACTAAATAATCCATTCCATTTTAGGAATAATATTTAAAATGAAGGCTAAATACCAAAAGAAACTGATCCATATCAATCACATTAGTAAATATCATTGGCAGTAAGGAGCACAACTAACCTTCTGGGGATGATTTTAGGGGCAAAATAATGTATTTAATCACTTCCAGCCCAGTACTGATGAGGTTGTTTAAGGCTTTCTTAATTTTTAATGTGATTTTAATTTTTAACAGAACAATGCCAAGGTTTAATTATACTTCTTTGCCCTATGGACAGCTTTCTTTCATGAATGTAGCAATGTCTGCAATGAGTGTTGTTACTTTTTTTATACACAGAAAGGAAATTAAGTCCAGAGAAGGGTTAAGTGACTAGCTAGAGGTCATAGAACTCATCAATGGAATGTCTGTACAAGTAATAGAACCACAGATGTTTCTTCTAATCCTATCTGCCAGCTCAAGAAAATTTCCATTCTTAAACTGCCTAGTTTTCCTATAACAATGTGAACAAGCACAGAAGATTCTCAGGGGTTAGACAGAAAACTTATGAACTTGGATATATACATATATATATATATATATATATTTTTTTTTTTACTAATTTTATTTTTTATCAATCTAGGTTCTTATAAAAATATATTTTAAAATTAAATTCTGGTATATTTAGAATTCTATCAATTCAGAGTAGATAATACCTAGACACTCAGTATTGATTCTTTTTAGACTGAATTGTACTGACATTGCCCTGTCATATGTCCTTGAATCGGTATTTCAGAAATCCAATTGCCCTACCCTTAACCTCTTTCACGAAGGCTGATTTTGGTTATTGTGTGTATGAGGCCAGTAAAATAGCAAGGTCCCCTTGGGAATCGTGATAATGGAAATTAAACAAACACAAGTACTAAAGCAGGCATAACAATTCAATGTCACAAACAGGAAAATATATGCAGTTCTAAATTTTATTACAATTAACTCCTCTTGTGAATTTGTTCTATACTTCAACTTTTGATGTGAAAATTGTAATTATCTTTTTTCCTTCAAATATTGTTAACAACGTGTTATCTACTTGCCATGAAAACTATAAAATATTGATTGGAGTCTCTTGACAGAAAAAGCATGTAAGCTAATATGTCAGCAAAGCATCCCAAAAGCAACTGATGCTTTTCTATTGATTTCTCAACCTTGGAAAAGACAATGAGTTCCCAAACATGCTCTGAAAAATATTCCTTAGAGAGAACACTATATGTATGCGCATATTATTTCAAAAAACAATGTTATAGTGCTTGTGAGCACTATGACATGAAGTTCATTTCAAACTTCACATAAAGGAAGATGTTACCCTTTGTCAAAAATAAACATGCATAGATTTGTATGTACACCTTGACACCTTAAAACATGATCAATGCTTATTTTGCATAGCAAAACAGGAAATTTCTTACTGCTTTCTCTGTCCCAATATGTAATTTATATGCTGTTCAATTTTTTTCAAAATTTAAAACTGTTCTTCAATTTATGCTCTACTATCCTTGACTTCTGCTCCAGATATAATAGAGTTGTTTGTAAGAATTTAAGGCCAGGGCGGAAAAAAAAAAAAAAAAAAAAGAGAGAGAGAGAGACACATTTGTATGACATTGAGCAGATTGAGCAGTGAGGGCCCAGAGAAAGAAAAATCTTAATAATGGTGAGCCCATCTTCCCTTCCCAGATCATCTGTTCTGCTTTTCTTCTCAAAGCATTTGCTGAGAAGCCAGGCAGTGGGATGCTGCTAAGAATCAGAAGAGCTGGCAGGGCTTTAGGCTTCCTCACAGGACTGAGGAGAGAAAAAAAAAAAAAAAAAAAGATTAAGGGTGCTAAGAGAAAAAAAAAAAAAAAGATTCAAAGTTTCAAGATCTCTAAAAAAGGGGAAATGGAGAGACATGCAACTAAAACTCAGCATTAGTTATTCCCTTGCGATATTTTCACATTATTCTCTACAAGCCAAGAGGGTAAAGTGCCAAGTTGAAAGTGGCTGAAAAGCAGTGCAGAGTGTTTAGAAGTCTCACTGTACTAAAGAGCCTAAAGTTGGAGTTCAAAAAGGAACAAGGTGAATCCTAGGAAACAATGGTCCCTGGAGCTCAGTTGGTATGACTTCAGGGATAGGCTCCACCTGGGTGACTTTTCAAGATAAACTGCAGCTTGAATGACTGAAAACCAGTCTCAGTTCCTGATTGGACTGAAATGAGTTACTCTACTCCTAACTCTCACAGAGGATAATATCATCCTCTCAGGAGGGGGTAATATCACAGTAGCAGATGCTGTCAGTTCCCCACCAACCTCCCTGGGCCCTTACTGTTCTACTTCAAGGCAGACATATTTCCATATGCCAGAACCTGTGTCTCTGTCTGAGGGCTTCCTCTGACTGCCAGAACCCAAAGGTCTAGCAGTGGAAGGGAATTAATCATTCTCCAGGTATCATAAGCAGACCTCACTTGGTGACAGAGACCTCTGCTCTCTTACCCTTTGAGTGAGATATCTCTGAGGTGAATGCTCTGGACTATTTTCCCAACTTTCTCAATTGTATATAGCACATTTTTTCCCATAGTGGTGACTAGCTTAATATTGTTTATTCTGCTGGATTTTTTTCCTTCCTTCCCTGACTTCCATACTTCCCCACTGGCAATTTTTGAATGTCGCAAATGCACTGACTGCTGTGCTTAAATTCTTGTCCCAAGGTTTGGTAATGGAAAAACCCAAACTAAAACAAGTAGTCAATATATCTATACTTTATATCAAATCTGGTTGGTTTTCAATCAAAAATAATTAAGCACACTATGAACAGAACAAAAAAGGGGTGGGGGGAATGTTGAAACAGATAAACAGGTGACAACAGATGGTGATTTCAAAACATAATCTTTAAAATAACTGATCTTAAATCATTTCAGGATTCCACAACACACATATTCATAATTGAAGTAAACCAGACTATCTCACTGCAAAATATGCCTTTTCAACATAAAAACTGTTTTGTATGAAAGGCGATTAAAAAGACAGCAGGTGTAAGAAAGTTGCTCTGACCCAAAGCCTTTCAATTTCTGAAAGTTAGAGACAACCTCCATATTAAAAATGTTCTCTCCATAAAAGAAGTAAAGAGACATTCTTATTATCAATGACAGGAAGCTGAAGTCAATAGAATTTTGTACAAATTACCTTGTTAAAATAATTTTTGTCTTCATTTAGCCTAACACATAATTTAGTTAGCTTTCTACGATTGCCTTTCTTTGTTCAAACCAATTTGAAAATGTTTAGGTTTTGCCACTTATTTAGGTCTTCATTCCTTATAAAGTCTCCAGTGTCACATAAAACTTGTGTTAAATAAATGTGTATGCTTTTCTCTTGTTATTTGTTTTATGCCAACTTAATTCTCAGACTCAACTAAGAACCCTGAGAAAAATAGAGGTAAAGTGTTGCTTCAACTACACAAGTAAGAATTTCAATATTACTCAAACTATTACATATTTTACAATTTTCTTGTTTTTGAAAGTAAGACATATGATAGTGACTTGGGGTTTCCCAGGTGGCACTAGTGGTAAAGAATCTGCCTGCCAATGCAGGAGACATGAGAGATGTGGATTTGTTCCCTGGTTGGGAAGATCCCCTGGAGGAGTACATGGCAACCCACTCCAGTATATTTGCCTGGACAATCTCCATGAACAAAGGAACTTGGTGGACTACAGCTCATAGGGTCACACAAAGTCAAACATGGCTGAAGTGACTTAGCATACACACAATGATAGTGACTTATAAAAGATTCTTATTTCATCCTGGCAGATTCTCATAACTATCAGTTTTCTTAATTTCAACTTTGACTACTACTTAGTTTTCCTGTTGTTACATGTATATTTATACTTTTATTAAATGTTTTTAAAGTTAATATGAACATCTACCACTTGCTTTTTCCAGGATGAAATTTATTTTGGGCTTTTAGCCTCCTCCTTACCCTCTCACTATAGAATCTCACTCTATTTTCTAGAGTTGCAAAAGAATCTTGCCTGCCACTGAAACCTCTCCAATTTATATTTAATGAATATTTTTTAATTGTGAATATCCTATTTTGAGAATTCTCCAAGTCCCTGCTCTTATCTTACTGTGTTGAGTACTTTGTAAACGTTTGATAAATCTTTTATTACATTGCTTCACACTCTCTCTTTGGTTAGGAAATTATTTGTCCTATATTGATTCTCACTATATTTTTCTCTCATAAAATTAGAAAGTCTTTGATTAAACACACAGCTTTAAAAGGGATCAATATGCAGAAATATGAGACAGGATAATTTAAACAATTTTAATGGTGAGGTGAGGGATATTGCAGGTTATTCTCATTTTTTATTTTCTTGCCATACACACAGTTTTATTCCTCCCACATTAAAATTCAAAAATAAAATACTTTTAAGTATATATATTTTGTGAATGTTACCCCACACTAATTTTGTTAAAATATTTTTACCAAACACGTTGATTACTTTTCAAATTTAAATTTCATTAACCAAAAAGGGAAATTCATAGTATGTCATATTCAAATTAACTTATGGATAATAATTTATTGTGCAAAACAGTCTGTATGTAAAAAAGGTTGCCATAGTCAGTTCTCCTTCCACTCTATCTTCTTCTTTCTATTTGATTTGCAGTATGTTAAAATGATTACTATGTCTGAGATCTAAGAGGTTGTTTTCCAGGAATAAGAAAGAGGAGGATGTCATGTGAGCCTTATTTCTTCCTTTATCAAGTCTCTTAGTTTCTTTAAAAGCAATGAAACAATACTAGGCAGTCACTTAGTCACTTGGACTGAATTAACACATGATAAACTATTCCAATTTTGCACTTGTTGCAGATCCTAAGAATTACCAAAAGGGAAGGAAAATGATGACTATATTAAAGCTTTGAGAAAAAGAAATAACTGTTGTAATTTGTTTTGGCATTGTCTAAACCATCTAATTGTGTATGTAGCTATTGTGTGTTTGTTTTTTTCTTTGAAACCTGCCCTGTGACTATTGTAAACTGCTAACCTGATGGAATCTGGGAACACATCTCTTTGACTCCTTAACTTCTTCTTCACTTCATAGTACCTTGCCCTATACACAGCATGAACTCCAATAAATATTTGATGGAGAAAGATCTGGTAGCAAGAAAACCAGCCTACAAGAGGTAGAGAGTCAAATCTATGCAATAGTAATTAAGGAGAAACTCCGTGTCAAATGCACAGCCAGGCAAATCCCAGAGGAAAAGACTTCAAACTGATCTGCAGCAAACTCTTCAACAGTGACCTAGTTATGGCTATAAACAATGACATAAAACTGACTCTGTAGAATGTATCACTCCCTTCTCCAAAAATGTCATGTGTGACCAGAAAGATCTTGGGAAAAATTGTGAAGTGAAATAAGTTTATATCTGGCACAACTCTTTCTGTGTATGTATTTCATTTATTTTTATTAGTTTAAATGCTTTCTTTTTCTTCCTATCAGTATCAGTATCCAATCAAATCCATCCCTAGGCCTCTCACCCACATTCAGAAAACAGTTTTCCAAGACATAGCATCTTCTTTTACTGTACCATGATTGTCCTAACACATCAGATTTCACCTAAGGACAGTCAAGTGGACTAATTTATTTAACTCTGAAATAAGTCAATTCCTTCTACATGTCTTAGAGTATGGACTCTGTGTCTATACGTAAGTCTATTTAATTCAGTGTTTCACTACTAGTAGAACACTAGTCCACATATCTGAATCAAGGCCCCCAACTAAGATTTTATCAAAGAAAAAATTTTGATCTACATAAGTTGACCTCTCTTTTTCTCAGTAGGTTAAAAATTTATGTGATGTACAAATGTGTTAATTATATGGTATCTTGTTCAGTCAAATTTTGTTAGTAATGCTTTCTGGTAATTCTTGCTAATAATGGTTTCTAGTAGAGAACAATCCAACATAGCACCAACATTAGAGTTTTGATCTAAAGAAAAGAGGCCTGCAATGAAAACTCTTTTCCTTAGCGATATGAACATGATGTCAGAATCAAATGTTTGTATTCTATTCAAAGACATACATTGGTCATTTCTGAATTTATTTTCTAATGCTGTTTTACAAACTGGGATTGCTTTTTTACTCTCTGCTCTTCTAAAATAGACAAACAATAAGTAAAGCATATAATACAGAAACAAAAATCCAGCAAAACTAGTGGATGAGGTGCAGTTTGTTCTGATATCCTCTTCAAAGCAAATTGTTGAGGTGTTTCCAAATAGGACAAGAAAAAGGATTTCTGAATTGTTTCTGTAGCAAAGAATCTATAGAAAGCAAAGGGTCATATTTATCTTAACCTCACACAACTGGCTTCACCCTGGCTCCATGCTTTCAAGGCTATACCGAGACAATTCTGTTGCCACTCACATGTCCACAGATTCAGAGGTCAGTAGGGTCAATGAGATGAACAAACTGAGAACCCATACTTGAGCGTGTTTTCAAGGCCTGCTTTGCATATATGTGAACAAACTCAGGGTTTCTGTAAAAGTGCTATGCTCTTGCTGAAAATTTTAGGAGCATTTCTATAAGTACCTTCAACAAAATAAACCAGGAGAAGTTTAAGAGATCCCCTAAGGAGTTTGAAATTCACAGAGAGTATATAATAGGCTACCTGTATTTTATATCAGACAAAAAGAAAGCTTCTTTGTTTTTCAGTTGGTTCAAGGAGCTATTTATGATACATTCAAGAAAAATATATTTAGCGACTAAGCTATGTCAGATTGCATATATTTTCTCAGTTAAAATTTAAATAATGGAGACTATCATACAGAGTGAAGTAAGCCAGAAAAAAAAACGCCAATACAGTATACTAACACATATATATATGGAATTTAGAAAGATGGTAACAATAACCCTGTATGTGAGATGGCAAAAGAGACGCAGAAGTATAGAACAGTCTTATGGACTCTGTGGGAGAGGGCGAGGGTTGGATGATTTGGGAGAATGGCATTGAAACATGTATAATATCATATGTGAAATGAAACACCAGTCCAAGTTCGATGCATGATACAGGATGCTCAGGGCTGGTGCACTGGGATGACCCAGAGGGATGGTATGGGGAGGGAGGAGGGAGGAGCATTCAGGATGGGGAACATGTGTACACCTGAGGCGGATTCATGTTGATGTATGGCAAAACCAATACAATATTGTAAAGTAACTAGCCTCCGATTAAAATAAATAAATTTATATTAAAAATAAATAAAGTAATAAAGTGATAATATTAATAAAAGACAGCTACTGATAACAAAATAATGTTGTTTCTCTTCCTCTGCTTCTAAATTTCAGTATTCTCTATTTCTGTCTTTCACTCAATTACTTCTTTGTCTACACTGCAGGCTTTGGCTTCAGTCAAAAATTATTAATTTCTATGTATTCTAACTTCTCTGTATATGACTCTCAATATTTTCTATTTATATTATACATTTGTCAGGAGAAATACCAAATACCTCAGATACACTGATGAGACCACCCTTATGGCAGAAAGTGAAGAAGAACTAAAGAGCCTCTTGATGAAAGTGAAAGGGAAGAGTGAAAAAGTTGGCTTAAAATTCAACACTAAAAAAAGTAAGATCATGGGATCTGGTCCCATCACTTTATGGCAAATAGATGGAGAAACAATGGAAACAGTGACAGACTTTGGGGCTCCAAAATCACTGCAGATGGTGACTGCAGCCGTGAAATTAAAAGATGCTTGCTCCTTAGAAGAAAAGCTATGAGCAACCTAGACAGCATATCAGAGACATTACTTTGCTGACAAAGGTCCATCTAGTCAAAGCTATGCTTTTTCCAGTAGTCATGCATGGATCTGAGAGTTGGGCTATAAAGAAAGCTGAGCACTGAAGGACTAATGCTTTTGAACTGTGGTGTTGGAGAAGATTCTTGAAAGTTGCTTGGACTTCAAACAGTCAATCTTAAAGGAAATCAGTCCTGAATATTCATTTGAAGGACTGATGCTGAAGCTTAAACTCAAATACTTCAGCCACATGATGTGATGAACTGACTCACTGGAAAAGACCCTGGTGCTGGGAAAGATTGAAGGCAGGAGAAGAAGGAGACAACAGAGGATGAGATGTTGGATGGCATCACTGACTCAATGGGCATATGTTTGAGCAAGCTCCAGGAGTTGATGATCGACAGGGAAGCCTGGCATCCTTCAAGGAAGTGTTGGAATCCTGCGGGGAAGTGCTGCAGTCCATGGGGTCACAAAGAGTCGGACACAATTGAGCAACTGAACTGAACTGAACTGAACTGAACCAAACATTTGTGTTAAGTTCTCAGTATATAGGTTTCATGTTTTACTTTTAAATAGATTGTGAGACATGATTTAAGTATGAAATTTACCAATGAAGTATATTTAATAGATTTTTTAATAAATGAATTTTTCATAAATTTAAAAGTTATGCAACCATTACAATGGTACGATTTTAGAACATTTCTGGCATATACGAAAGTCTCCTTTTGAACATTTTAGTAATTGCCTGTTATCATATCCAGCCCCAACAAAGCATTATTTTGTTGCTGTTGTTTAATAGGTTTTATAATTTCAAAATGGCTTAGATTGATAGCAAAATTCAGAAGATAGTATAGAAAATTCTCTTATATACCAAATCAATTTTTCCAATTAAGAGCATCTTAGGTCACTATGGTATATTTGTCACATTCAGTGAATCAATAATGACACAGTATTATCAATTCAAATTGAAATCAGTGTCAGTTTTCCAACTATTGTTCCTTTCTAGTATGGTATTGACTAGTGTGTGTATTTTTCCTTCTACATAAGCTTCAGAGCCATTTTGTTTTCAAATCTATGAAAACCCTTGCTGATTTTTGTTAGGTGGTTTCCCATGTAGCACTAGTGGTAAAGAACCCATCTGCCATTGAAGGAGTCATAAGAGACATGGGTTCGATCCCTGGGTCAGGATGATTCCCTGGAGGAAGGCATGGTGACCCATTCTTGTATTCTTGCCTGGAGAATCTCATGGACAGAGCCTGGTGGGCTATAGTCCATAGGGTCATAAGAAGTCAGACACAATTGAAACGACTTAGCATGCCCAAATCCATTTTGATAGGGATTCTGTGGGAACCACAGATCTACTGAAACTATTGATCCACTATATGGGGATGAGTCAACATCTGAAGAATTATTGAGACTTAATATTTCTCTATTTACAATTCATTTGACTTTTTAATCAGATAATTATAGTTTTCCACTTAGCTTGCTTCCATATCTTGATTATTGAAAGTAATGATGTTATGAACATTGGGGCCCATGTATCCTTTTGAATTGGAGTTTTTGGTTTTTTAGGTATAAAACCAGAAGTAAGTTTGGTGAATCTAAATTTAGTTTTGCTTTTTTGAGAAATCTCCTTACTCTTTTCCATAGTGGCTATACCAATTTACATTTCAACAGACAGAATACAGTGTTCCCTTTTCTTCATGGTTTTTGTCAATTTTTGTTTATTTATATATTTTTGATGGTAGTCCATTGAGGTTGTCTTTTTTTCAATTGAATTCTTATTTATTTGAGTTTATGTTGAGTTATAAGTGCTGTTTATATATTTTGAATATTAACCCCTTATTGGTCATTACATTTTCAAATATTTTCTCCTTCAGTAGGCTGTCTTTTTATTTTGTCAGTGGTTTCTTTGGCTATACAAAGATTTTAAATTTAATTAGATCCTATTGGTTTATTTTTGCTTTTACTTATTTTACTTTATGCAAGAGATGAAAAAAATATTTCTGCCCTTTATATTAAAGACTTCTTTGTCTATGTTCTTTTCTAGGAATTTTATGGCTTAAAGTGTTACATTTAAGACTTTAACCAATTTTGACTTCATTTTTGTATATGGTATAAGAAAATGTTCTAGTCTCATTTGTTCTACAAGCAGCTGTTCAGTTTTTTTCAGCATCAGTTATTGAAGTTACTGTGTTTTCCCCATGGTATATTCTTGCCTCATTTGTGATAAATTAATTGACCATAGGTGAGTAGACATTTCCAGGCTCTCCATTTTATTCCATTCATCTATGTGTCTGTTTTCAGGCCAGTATTATTATGTTTTGATTATTGTAGTTTTGTAATATTGTTTGAAATCAGGGAGTGTGATACCTCTAACTTTGCTCTTTTTTTTGTTTTCTCCTCAAGATTGCTTTGAATCTTGTGCATTTCTATACAATTTTTAGGATTATTTGTTCTTTTACTGTGAAAAATGTCATGGGTATTTTAATAGAGTTTGCATTACATCTGTAAATTGTTTTGGTGGTACTGGCATTTTAATATTACTTTTTTTTAATTCAATAACATGAAATCTTTTTTCCATTTCTTTATATCATTTTTAGATTTCTTCATAAGTGTTTTGCAAATTGTGAAGTATACTATAGGTCTTTACCTCTTCAGCTTAGTTTATTCTTAGTTATTTTATTCTTTTTGATGTGATTTTTAATCCAGATAGTTTTCTTGTATTTTCTTGCTAGTAGTTCATTATTAATTTATAGAAAAGCAACAGACTTCTGTATATTAATCAAGTATCCTTCAGCTTAACTGAATTCATTTATTAGGTCCAATTAACTTTTGGTGAAGATTTTACTGTTTTCTATATATTTTTTTACTTCTTTTTTCAATGTTTTTATTTCTACTTCTTTCCTTCCATTTTATATGCCTTTTATTTCTTTTTATTATATTATTGATGTGTCTAGGACTTCCAATATTATGTTAAATAGAAGTGGTGATAGTAGGCATCCTTGTCTTGTTCCTCATTTTAGAGAAAAGGGCTTTTAACTTCTCTCTATTGAATATGTTAACTATGAGTTTGTCATAAATGGCCTTTATTATGTTGTGATGTTCTTTTTATATCAACTTTGATAAAGTTTTATTACAAGTAAATATAAAATTTTGCTAATATCTGCATCTATTGAGATGATTGTGTGATTTTTACCCTTCCTTTTGTTGATATGGCATACCACATTGATTGATTTACTAATAATGAACCACTTATATCCCTACATAAATCTCACTTGATTATGTTGTATGATCCTTTTTAGATATAGTTGGATTGGCTATGCTAGTATTTTGTTAATCATTGGAGATATATATATATATATAATGTATTTGGTATTGCCATTGTCTGGCTTTTGTACAAGATAATTGGACCTTGTATGATAAATTTGGGAGTGTTCCATTTTCTTCAACATTTTGGAATAGTTTGTGAAGGACAAGTATTAGCTCTTAATTGTATGTTGATAGAATTCTGCTGTGAAAACTTCTGGTCCTAAAATTTATTTTCTAGATTTGTTTTTCTTAATTTCAGATTCAATTTGACTAATAGTGATGAGTGTATTCAAATTGTTTATTTCTTCCTGAGTCTTAACATGCGGTGTGTAGCTAGATATTTGCCATTTCTTCTAGGTCATCCAGTTGCTTGGTATATAACTGTTTACAGTATCCTCTTATGACTTTTGCATCTCTGTGGTATTGGTTATCATTTTCTCTCTTTTGTTTCTTATTTTGTTTATTTGGGCCCTTTCTCTTTTCCACTTGATAAGCCTGTCTAAAGGTTTATCTATTTGGATACCTTAAAAAAAAAAAGCACAAAAAAACTATTGGTTTCATTTATCATTTTTATTTCCACCTGTATTCTATTTTCTATTTTATTTTTACTATTTCTGCTGACTTTTGGCTTTGTTTCATCTTCTTATAACTCCTTGAGATAGTAGCTTAGTTTGAGATTTTGCTTGTTTCTTGGGGTAGGTCAATATTACTACAAACTGTCCCCTTAGAACTGCTTTTGCTGCATCTCATAGATTTTGGAAAGCTATGTTTACATTTTCATCTGTCTAAAGGTATTTTCTGTTTTCTTCTTTGGTTTCCTCTTGGATCCATTTATTTATTTATTTATATTTTGTTATTTAGTTTCCATGTGTATTTGCTTTTTCCATTTTTCTTTTGATTTCTAGTTGCACACCATTGAGGTCAGGGGGAAAAAAAATGCTTGCTATTACCTTTATTCTCTTAAACGTGTTGAGACTTGTTTTGCAGCCTAGCATGTAATCTATCCTGAAGAAAGTTCTATGTGCCATTGAGGATGGCAGGATGTACATTGTGCTACTTTGGGATGGATGCCCTATAGATACCTATTAAGTCCAGATGGTTTATTGTGTCATTTAAGACCACTGTTGCGTTATTGATTTTCTCTTTGGATTATCTGCCAACTGATATAAGTGGTGCATTAAAGTCTCTTATTATTATTTTATCATTGGTGATTTCTTTCTTTATGTTTTTTAATATTTGTTTTTATATATTTATGTACTCCTGTATTGGGTACATATACATTGATAAATGTAGTATCTTCTTTTTATTATTTATTTATTTGGCTCTGTTGGATTTTAGTTGTGGCATTCAGGATCTTTGCTGCATCATGCAGGATCTTTTCTTGTGATGCATGGGCTCAGTAGTTGTGGTGTACAGGCTTCGTTACCCTAGAGCATGTGGGATTTTAGTTCCTTGACCAGGGATCAAACCCACATCTTCTGCATTGCAAGGTAGATTACTAACCACTGGATCACCAAGGAAGTCCTCTAATATCCTCTTTTTATATTTATCCCTTTATTAGTATATAATGCCTTTCATTGGCTTCTGTTATCAGTTTTATTTTAAAGTCTCTTTTTTTTTTCTAATAAGGATATTGGTGTCTCAGTTTTCCTGTTTCTATTTGCATGTAATATCACTTTCCATCTCCTCATTTACCATATGTGTGATTCCTCAGCTCTGATGTCAGTTTCCTCTGGTAGGCAGCATGTAGACGAATTTTTTTCTTCTTTAAACAATCAGTCATGGATTAAAAAAAAAACAACACATCAAAACTGGTAAATTTTTATGTAGCCATTTTAATATTGAAGAGAGAATAAAAAGCAACATTTTCAACATATGTTTTATTTCAAGAAAGCTAAAAACGTAGCTAATATACACACACAAAATTTTTTGCATTGTATGAAGCAGATGCTTTGATTGATCAAACATGTCAATAGTAGCTTGCAAAATTTCATGCTGGAGGTTTCTTGCTGGATGATGTTCCATAGCCAGATAGACCAGTTGAAATTGATAGCAATGAAATTGAGATGTCAATTAGGAGTAATCATGTTATACTCTACAGGAGATAGTCAACATATTCAAAATATCCAAATCAAGTGTTAAAAATAATTTTCACCAGATTGGTTATGCTAATCACTTTGATGTTTGGATTCTACATAAGTTAAGTGATAAAAACTTTCTTGACATTGTTTCTGCATGGGATTATCTACTTAAATGCAATGAAAGCATTCTGTTTTTAAAACAAATCATAATGGACAATGAAAAATGGATGCTTTACACTAATGTGAAATGGAATAGATCATGGAATAAGCAAAATGAACCACCACCAACCACACCAAAGACCAGTCTTCATTCAAAGATGATGTCGTGTATATAGTGTCATTGGAAGGGACTTTTCTATTATGAGCACCTTCTGGAAACCAAACGAGCAGTGCTCCCAATTAGACTAACTGAAATCAGCACTCAATGAAAAGCTTCCAAAATTAGTTGACAAAAAATGCATAATCTTCCATCAGTATCAGAAAAGGCGATGGCACCCTACTCCTGTACTCCTGCCTGGAAAATCCCATGGACGGAGGAGCCTGGTAGGCTGCAGTCCATGGGGTCGTGAAGAGTTGGACACAACTGAGCAACTTCACTTTCGCGCATTGGAGAAGGAAATGGCAACCCACTCCAGTGTTCTTGCCTGAAGAATCCCAAGGACGAGGGAGCCTGGTGGGCTGCCATCTATGGGGTCATACAGAGTTGGCCATGACTGAAGCGACTTAGCAACAGCAGCAGCAGCAGTCATCAGTATAATACAAGACTGCATACTGTTTTGATAAATAGGCAAAAACTGTTGCAATTTGGCAGGGAAGTTCTGATTCATCTGCCATATTCAACAGACATTGAATTTTTGGATGCCTATTTATTTTGGTCTTTATAAAATTATCTTAATGGAAAAAAAAAATTCAATTCCCTGGAAGACTGTAAAAGGCACCTGGAAAAATTCTTTGCTCAAAAAAGATAAAAATTTTGGGGAAGATAATATCATGAAATTGCTTAAAAATGGCAGAAGGTAGTGGAACAAAATGATGAATATGTTGTTCCATAAAGTACTTGGTGAAAATGAAAAAAACAAAATTATGTCTTTTATTTTTACTTAAAAAACTGAAGGAACATTTTGGCTAACCCAATATATCTGTTTTAAACAGGTAGTCCTTCTGTTTTCAATCACATTATTTAAAATATATCTATATATATATTTTTTACTCTCCTCTCCTACACTTTGTGTTTCTGATGTCCTTTTTACATCTTCATCTCTTACTGATCATTATAGTCATACCTGTCTTTTCAGTATTTTGTCTTTTAATCTGTGGACTAGCTTATTAAATGATCTATCCTCAGCCTTTATTATATATTTGCCTTTACCAGTGGGGTATTTTTCTTTCATTAAGATTCTTCTTATTGAAGCCTTTTCTTTTCCACTTGGAGAAGACCCTTGAACATTTCTTTTAGGGTAGGCTTAATATTGCTGAATTATTTCAGTTTCTGCTTATCTAAAAAGTCCATCCTAAAGGAAATCAGTCCTAATATTCATTGGAAGGACTGATGCTGAAGCTGAAACTCTAATACTTTGGCCACCTGATGTAAAGAACTGACTCATTTGAAAAAACCCTGATGCTGGGAAAGATTGAAGGCAGGAAGAGAAGTGGACAACAGAGGATGAGATGGTTGGATGGTGTCACCGACTCAATGGACATGAGTTTGAGAAAACTCCAGGAGTTGGTGATGGACAGGGAAGCCTGGCTTGATGCAGTCCATGGGGGTCACAAAGAGTTGGACATGACTGAGAGACCAAACTGAACTAAACTGAAGAAGTCCTTTATCTCTTCTTCTATTCTACATGATAATCTTGCTGGGTATACTATCCTAGATGGCAAGGTTTTCTTTTTTTTTCACACTCTTTTTTTTCTATTTTTTTCACAAATATTATGAGATTCTCTTCTGGCCTGCAAAGCTTCTGCAGAGAAGCCAGCTGATAACCTTATCAACACTACCTTAAATAAGACTTTTTTTTTTTTTGCTTCCCATAGAACTTTAATTTTTCCATTTTATATTTATGATATACCTTAGTGTGGGTATGTTTTGGTTCATTTTATTTGGGACTCTGTGCTTCCTGTATTGGACAACTGTTTCATTCTTCAGGTGTGGGAAGTTTTCAACTATAAATACCTCAAGTATAGTTTTACCCCCTTCTCTCTTTCTTCTCCTTATGAGGCCTTTCTAATGTGAATTTTGTTACACTTATGCTATCCAGAGTTCTCTAAAACTGTTCTCATTTATTATTATATTAGCTTTTCTGATTAGATTGCTTCCATTTCTCTATTTTCCAGATAACTTATACACTCTTCTGTATCACCTAGTCTGCTATTAATTCCTTCTAGTGTGCTTTTTATTTTCAGTTATAGTACTCTTCTCTTCTGACTAATTATTGTTAAATATTTTCTAGTGCCTTATTAAAATCATCACTGTGTTCCTTTACTTATTTCTCTAATTCAGCTATTGTTCTTATTACTAATGCTTTGAATTCTTTATCTAAGTTGCTTTTTGTTTGTTTCATTATTTGTTTTTTCAAAGGTTTTCTCTTACTCTTTCAATTGAGATTAATTCCTGTTCTCTCATTTTGCTTAATTTTCTCCGTTTCTATTTATTAGGTGAAACAATTATCTACTGTGGTTTTAGAAAAGTATATTTATGTCCGAGCATCCCTATATATGCTATATGCAACAAGTGACTTTGGTAAAAGAGCTAGATTTTATATGAACATGAATCACATATTTCCTAAGGGTGTGCTGGCAGTGATCACTTTGGAAAAGGATGTGTTTAGACATGGAGATGCTATGGTCAGAGCCAGGTGTGAACTGGAGCTTTACCCTTGATCAGTGGCCTTCACGACCATATCAGAGGCAGGGTGGGGTTTTTAGTTGCTGGAGCAGAAGCCCTGAAGGTCAGGCCTAAGCTGGTTGTCTTCATTTTAAGTATGTGCTTTCTTCATTCTTGCTAGAGTGGTGAGTAATGCTTGAGAAAGAAGAGCCCATCTAGACTCTATATGTGAGAGGCACAGGCTGTGGGGACACTGCTGCAAACAGAGGTTGGGGTCACTTCTTATGTACTGCCAGTGAAAGGACCAGTAATGGCTGCCTCAGTCCCATTTGGAGGACACTTTAAATCTGAGCCTCCTTTGTGCATCACAGTTGGGGCCTATCCTCATCATCTGTCACCTCTGCCTGCCCTGTTGTGGAGCTGTGCCACAGGGGAAGAGTGGCCCATGAGGGCTTTTGGTGTGTGCTGTGGTGTAAGCCATGGCAGTCTGGCTACAGACAGGAGTCAAGAATTCTTCTCATGTACTTCCTGTAAGCGCTAATAGTGGCTTCCCCTGCCCTGCTCAGGTGCCACTTCAGGTCTGAGCAACCTCTTTCCTCAGTCATGGCAGCGCTCACTCTAATATGGAGCTGAAGAATGAAGCAAGTGGGGCTGGAGTGTTCACTTGGCTTAAGCTGGAGCACGTGCCAGGGTGTTTGTGGGAAATCAGTCAGCCACTTGAGGAGTTTCAATCTGCCCTCTCCACCCTGCTTCAGGAGGAGCAAACAAGCACATATATATTCCTCATAAGGGAAGTCTCATGTTAGCTGTCCCCTCAACTAAGGGGTCTCACCTTCCTTGTGTTAGACTCCAGTGACTGGGGTGCTCAAAGTGTGAATTAGACCACTCAGTCTCTACTTGTCTAATCTCCCTTTTCCTCTGAGTGCCCTCCTGGGGCACACATCTCAGCCTGCCAGTTTTCTTCCCTTCGTACTTAACTCTGTATGGATCATTCTATTCCTCATTTATTTGTGTGTGTGTGTGTGTGGTCGGGGGTGTGAGTTTCCAAATCCTCCTACACTGCAGTCTTGATCTCCTCTAAACTTGCATCTGGATACCTTACTCCACACATGTATTAGCTACAGAAACTATATATTTGTAATTCTTTGGTATATTCTTTGTAGGCAATTGTGTCATCTTTAAATACAGAAAGTTTTATTTCTTCTTTTCCTATTTATATAGCTTATGTTTTCTATTATTCATATTGAAATAGCTCAGTCTTATTGTGTGCTTGCTTAATATGATTGGTTGGGAGGATATCTTATTCCCAATCTTAGAGAGAAAGTATATAGATTTTCAAGATTAAGTATGATGTTAATTGTAAGTATTTTATAGGTGTTTGTCATTTTCATGAAGGTCCTTCTATTTCTAATATGCTAAGATTTTTTTTTCAAAAACAAGTCTTGAATTTCCAATTTTTGTGTTCTATAATTAATAAAATCATGATTTTTAGTTTTTAGCCTGTTGATGTAGTGGTTTATATTGATTTTCAAATATTATAATAGCCTTCAAAACCTCATATGGTATATAATTCTTTTTATTCATTATTGGATCTGATTAACTACATTTTACTAAGGACTTGCACCCATATTAATGAGAGTTATTAGTCTATTGTTATTCCTTCTTGTAAAAATTATATCTGGTTTTAGTAGTCAGGTAATACTAGCTTCATGGAATGAGTTTAAAATAATTAAATTCTATTTTCTGGGATATATTGTAGAGAGTTGGCATTTTTTCGCTTAGATGTTTCTCAGACCGCCAGTGAAAAACTCTAGCTTTGTACTTTTTTATTTGAAAGATTATTAATTATTGATTTGATTTATTTAATAGATCTGAAGTGGTTGTCTGAGGAGACCTTAAAAATCATTGACAAAAGAAGAGAAGCAAAGCCCATAGGATAAAGGGAAAGATATACCCACCTGAATGCAGTGTTCCAGAGAATATCAAGGAGAGATAAGAAAGCCTTCTTAAATGAGCAATGCAAAGAGAAAGAGGAAAACAATAGAGTGCGGAAGACTAGAGATCTCTTCAAAAGAATTAGAGATACCAAAGGAACATTTCATGCAAAGATGAGACAATAAAAGACAGAAACAACAAAGATCTAACAAGAAGCAGGAGAGATTAAGAAGTGGCAAGAATACATAGAAGAATTATGTTAAAAGGTCTTAATGACTGAGAAACATGGTGGTGTGGTAACTTAACTAAAGCCAGATATCCTGGAGTGTGAAGTCAAGTGGGCCTTAGGAAACATTATTACAAACAAAGCTAGTGGAGGTGGTGGAATTCCAACTGAGCTATTTAAAATTCTATAAGGTGATGCTTTGAAAGTGCTAGCAAATTTGGAAAACAAGGCATTGGACACAGGACTGGAAGAGGTCAGTTTTCATTCCAATTCCAAAGAAAGGCAATGCCAAAAAATGTTCAAACTACCATACATTTGTGCTCATTTCACATGATAACAAGGTAATTCTCAAAATCTTTCAAACTAGGCTTCAACAATACATGAACCAAGAACTTCCAGATGTACAAACTGTACTTAGAAAAGGAAGAGCAACCAGAGAACAAATTGCCAACATCTGTTGGATCATAGAAAAAGCAAGGGAATTTCAGAAAAACATCTACTTTTCCTCATTGACTACATTAAAGCCTTTTACTCTGTGGCTGACAACAAACTGTGGAAAATTCTTAAAGAGATGGGAACACCAAACCACATTACCTGTCTCCTGAGAAGCCTGTGTGTGGACAAGAAGAAACAGAACTGGACTTTGAAAAACTGACTGGTTCAAATTTGGGAAAAGAGTACATCAAGGCTGTATATTATCATCTTGCTTATTTAACTTATATGTATAGTATATCATGTGAGATGCCAGGTTGGAAGATTCACAACCTTGGAATAAGATTGCCAGGAGAAACATCAAGACCTTAGATATGCAGATTTTACCACTCTAAAAGCAAAAACAAAGAGAAATTAAAGAGTCTATTGATGAAAGTGAAAGAGGAGAGAGAAAAAGCTGGCTTAAAATGTAACATTAAAAAAACTAAGATTATGGCATCTAGTCCCATCACTTCATGGCAAAGTGATGGGGAAAAAGTGGAAACAGTGTCAGATTTTATTTGCTTGGGCTCCAAAATTGCTGCAGACTGTGACCCAGTGATGAAAATTAAAAAAAAAGAAAAGAAAAGAAAACTTGCTTCTTAGAAGAAAAGCTATAAAATAAATCCAGACAGTGTATTAAAAGCAGGGGAATCACTTTGCTGACAAAGGTCTTTATAGTCGAAGCTATGGTTTTTCCAGTAGTCATGTGTGGATGTGAGAGTTGGACCATAAAGAAAGCTGAGAACTGAGGAACTGATGCTTTTGAACTATGACATTGGAGAAGACTCTTGAGAGTCCCTTGGACAGCAAGGAGATCAAATCAGTCAATCATAGGAGAAATCAACCCTGAATATTCATTAGAAGGGCTGATGCTGAAGCTCCATTACTTTGCCCATCTAGTGGGAAGAGCTCATTCATCAAAAAAGACCTTGATGCTGGGAAAGATTGAAGGCAAAAGTAGAAGAGAATGACAGAGGATAAGATGGTTGGATGGTACACCAACTCAATGGACATGAGTTTGAGCACACTCTGAGAGATAGTGAAGGACAGGGAAGCCTGGAGTACTGCATTGATGGGGTAGCAAAGAGTTAGGACTTACTGACTGAATAACAATTATATATATGACACTATTCTGATTATCTCTCTCTTCTCATGAAACTTTTGATAGTTTATGTATTTCAGGAAATCACATCATTTCATCTGAATTATCAAATATGTGGACTAGAGTAATTTACAATATGCCTTTACTATAATTTTAATAATTATGGCATGATAGTGATGATCCATCTTTCCTTTCTATTATTGGTAATTTACATCTTCTTTCTTTCTTTCTAGTCAGACTTGTTAAGAGTTTAATAGTTTTATTGATCTTTCCAAAGACATAGGTTTTAGTTTTCTTGACTTTCTTATTTCTGCCTTCAGTTAAAGTGATTGCTATATTTAAACTTTTTTTTATTTATCTTTATTTAGGTTTAAATTGTTTTATTTCTTTTTTCCTAAAGTTGATACTTAGATTGTTGATTTTAGATCATCCTTATTTTTAAAATATGCATTTCATGTTGTAGATTTCCCTTTAAAAACTATTTATACATTCCACTATTTTGAGAAGTTCTATTTTCATTTTCACTGAGTTCAACTTGAGAAACTTCTTTGACTCATGTATTATTCATGTATTGCTAATTCTCCAGGTAACTTGAGAGTTTCCAGCTATCTTTCTGTTGTTGATTTCTAGTTTAATTTTACCATGGTCTTCAGACAAACTTTGGGTGATTTCCATTCTAGAAAGTTTGTTACAATGCTTTATGTGTCAGAATGTGGTCATCTTGACAATGTTTTATGGATCAGAATGTGGACTACCTTGGTGATTGTTCCATGTGAGCATGAGAAAAGACATGCTGCTTTTGTTGGATGGAGAGGGTTTAAAATATTAATTAGATCAAGTTGACTGATACTGCTGCCTTGATCAATCATAATCAAGTATATTAAGTATTGCTAGTAAGTTAGAAATGCTAAGATTGAGCAAAAGGCAAACATGAAGAATGAAAAGTTTGGAAAAGAGGGTAAAAGATCTTCAATGAGTATGTGGTGTGTTTGAATTTCTTTCCTCCACTGGATTAAAATAAAGAGTTTTAAATTTCCTTAAATGCATGTTAAAATAATTTCATAAAATGAGATATATGCATAAGATAATAAAAATACTAGTGAATTAAAGAAAAGTTATTTATATTTTCATTTGGAATACAATTGATCTACTATATTTAAGAACAATCTATAAAATCTCAAAAAAATCCTTTAATCAGTTTTAGAAGAAATTGTTAGAAATCAACATTTCAAACAAATGTTGGAAACATTTGAGCCAAGATGTGTTTTCTTTGCAACTACAAAAATGCACATATTTTTGGATTTCTCACATCTCGTGCTGCTGCTGCTGCTGCTGCTAAGTCCCTTCAGTAGTGTCCTACTCTGTGCGACTCCAGAGACGGCAGCCCACCAGGCTCCCCCGTCCCTGGGATTCTCCAAGCAAGAACACTGGACTGGGTTGCCAGTTCCTTCTCCAATGCATGAAAGTGAAAACGGAAAGTGAAGTTGCTCAGTCGTGTCCGACTCCTAGCGACCCCATGGACTGCAGCTCACCAGGTTCCTCCGTCCATGTGATTTTCCAGGCAAGAGTACTGGAGTGGTGTGCCACTGCCTTCTCCGTACTAGTTCCCATTTCCTAATACAGTTAGAAATGTACATTCACATAAGAGTGTGTGTGTGTGTGTATGTGCATGTGTGTTTGTGTGTGTGTGTGTGCATGTGCATGTGTGGTTGTGTGTGTGTGTGTGATTGCTGTTAGAATCAAATGCAGCTATTTATAGATGGCAAAGCATTTCTGGAAAATCTTTCTAAGGGTTAATGGTGAAAAAGCTAGCTTGGTCATATCTTGTGCTAGCAAAGAATTTACATTAGTTCCCTGTGGCTGTTGTAACAAATTACAAATGAATTGTTGTCTCTCATAGTTCTGCAGGCCAAAAGTCTGAAATAAAATTGTCGTCATTTCTGTACTCCCTCCCCTGTCTCTAAGGAAGAATCAATTCCCTGCCTCATTTGGCTTCTGGTGGGTATTGGCATTCCTTGGAATTTCTTGCTATTGCCTGAGCTTTTGTTAGTTAGCATCACTAAATCTCTTCACATTTGTGTGTGTGTGTATGTGTGTGTGGATTCTTCTTCTGTGGGTGTGTATCTTCTCTTTTTATTTTAAATCAAATCTTTCACTGCCTCACTCTCATAAAGATTTGCCCTTGGATTTATGGCGCATGATGTGTGTGTGCTTAATTGCTCTGCTGGGTCTGACTCTTGGACTGTAGCAACCCCAAGAGCTGCTGTAAGTTGTCAGGCTCCTCTGTCCATGGGGATTCTCCAGGCAAGACTACTGGAGTGGGTCGCCATGCCCTCTTCCAGGGGAATTTCCCAACCCAGGGATCAAACCCAGGTCTCCCACCTTGTAGGTGGATTCTTTACCATCTGAATCACCAGGGAAGCTGTTATGGACCACTGGACAATCCGTAAGCACCTCCTTTCAAAATTCCTAATATAATCATACATGTATTTTTCACATAAAGTAATAGTCTTTAAAAAAAAAAAACTACATAAGATTCATGATTTCCAGGGATTAAAACATGGATATGTCTTTTTAATGTCATCATTAAGGCCACCACAGTCTGACCTTTAGCCCCAGGCTTTCCTGTCTGCACCACATGCAAAAGTTACTCACTCAACCCTAGTATGCCTACAAGTCTCATGCTTGAGCTCTAAGTAAAAAAGGAAAAAAAAATCTCATCTAAGTATTTGGCTCAAAAGCCAAAACTATCACTACTTAAGTGATCTGAATCAAATATGGATGAGACTTTGAGTATTAACAAAGATTGTCTTAGACAAACTCCAGTCAAGCTCTTCTGAGATTTCTTCTCAAGTATACTTCAACCTTGACCAGTGAAAATTTCTTCAATCCAGAAGAAAAGGCCACACACACACAAAGTGAAGAGGTTTAGTGGTGCTAACTAACAAAAGCTCAGGCAATAGCAAGAAATGCCAAGGAATGCCAACAACCACCAGAAGCAGATGAGGCAGGGAATTGATTCTTCCTTAGAGACATTGGAGGAAACAAACATAGTGTCTAAAAGCTACAAGCCACATTTCTATGATGATTTCAGCCCTTCTTAAAGTGTCTGACTGAGAAAAGTCCAAAGATGCCCCAAAATATAATGCTTATTTCAGCTAACATCATACCTAATTTCTTTAGTAAATGGTTTTCTAGTCCTATCCTTGGTTTGCTTGCTAGAGCACACATTCACAACAGTGAAATCTCCTAATAGCACATTTTGTTATCTGGATGGGTTGAGACTTCCTAAATCATGAATTGTGATTGTATTATTATATATAGAACTACCTCAAATTCCTTGATATTTCTGGCTAAAAGGATCCACCTATATGATAAGTAACAAATATTCAGAAATTATTTTTATTTGAATAGCTCAAGTGATTATTGAATTTTTATTTTAAATGATCATTTAAACTTTATAGTCAGAATGTAGTTTTAAGTGTGGAATCACATTATTTAGGCAACAAAGTAAATTTGTTGCCAGGTCTTCCCAGGTGAGAAGATCATTATAGTATTCAGTTATATTGCATGCAGATTTCTAGAGAAATATTTTCTATTTTTCAAATAAAAGGAAAGGAAATAAAGATACACATACTTTTAAAAAATACTGCATACTTTTAAAATTAATTGTTTGAATAACAATGCAAATACAAATCTGTAAGTAATGATAGGCACTGGAAAGGAAGGAAAATTGAGGTAGCACTCAAATTTTGAAACTGTTTTTGGGAGGGCATTTAAAAGCAACAACAACAAAATCAGAGTTTAAGATTCCAAAGAAAGTTACTACAATTGTTTTGCAGGTATAAATCCATCTTGATACATAAAATTCCACTGTTGAAACTGGATGTTTACTCTTAAACAATGTAAAACCCTTCTGGAGAGTTTTTCATAATGTGTAGAGTATCCACCATATTGAATATCTGTCCTGAACAGAGTTTTAAACATTCCAGTTCAACTTATAAAGCAACTGTAAAATATTTTCTTCTGAGAATTATACTGAGGGCTCTTTATTAAACTGGATAAAAGCACAATTTCCTCACCAAAACTGAAGAAACTTGGTTTCTTTAGACCAGTTCTTTTTTTTTTTTTTACTTCATTTATAAAGTATACATAACTTCTATTGTGTCTTAAGCCCTGACTTTACACATGTCAACCCATTGGATCTCCTGAAACTTTATCTAAACTATATTTCAGAAATATGAAGCTATGCTACAAAGGTGGTAAAACAGAGGCTTCAACGTGGGTCTGCAATGCAGCACAATTCACAGCTTTTTCTGTTTTCTGATGTTTTCCTTGTTTGATTGAATATCTCTTAGCTGCCCTGTGTAGAAGAGCTACTATTTGCAAAGCTTAAGGCAATGGCACCCCACTCCAGTACTCTTGCCTGGAAAATCCCATGGACAGAGGAGCCTGGTAGGCTGCAGTCCATGGGGTCGCAAAGAGTCAGATACGACTGAACGACTTCACCTTCACTTTTCACTTTCATGCATTGGAGAAGGAAATGGCAACCCACTCCAGTGTTCTTGCCTGGAGAATCCCAGGGGCAGTGGAGCCTGGTGAGCTGCCGTCTATGGGATCGCACAGAGTCGGACACGACTGAAGCGACTTAGCAGCAGTAGCAGCAGCATTCTCAAAAAACCTACTCTTCTATGTTTCTCATTGAACAATCACCTTCATTAAAGTGCTGTTTTCTGGTATGAAATATATTCACACTTTAAACTCAGTCCTTACATATACTAACTTATATGGAGAAAATCCTCCTTGTGCCTAGACTAAACCTGTCTTTTAAATAAAATAATCTCATAGCTTTTCATTAACAAGACATTATGCCTTTATCAGACGAGTAGCATGAGAGCAGTTAGAGCTAAGACACATGCAAAAGGCATTAATTCATGCAGTAGAATTGCTGTAACTAAAGAAAAATCACCATTTACTGACTTTTGGTGAACAATATGAGGCTTATGTTCAATAAATTTAAAAGTAACAGCATTTAATATAGTTTTAAAACTTGAATTCATTGTCAATTTCTGAAAATATTGCATACTTTGATTATTTTTGGACCAATATAAGAATTATATATTCTTGTGAAACTTACATTACATTGTATCAGTGAATTTAATGAAGTCTGGGATATCTTAATAAAACCAATGAATGGTAAAGAACTGTGTTCAATTCCAAATTGCACTCCCCATAAATTCTAATTTCTTTAGCTATAGAAAGCAAACATTTCTGAATATATGCATTCAGAGCCTTGTTCAATGAAGTGAATTTGAACAAGCCTTGAACATGGTAAATTTAATATACCATGAGGTATATTGACATTAGGGTTTTATTAGCATACAACCTACCAATTCCAATCCTATATCTACTTAAAATGTTAAATCTGCTCTTGCAGTACCTTGACTGATTATAGAGGGTAAAACTAACACATAGATTGTGTTTTCTAGGGCTTCTCATTATATTAAAAGCTATTACATAATTACACACTCAAGTTCACTCCTCAATAGGTATTTAGGTTTTGTTGTTATTTGTGCTTCATGGACTCCTCTAAGAACCTGTGTATCTCTTGCTCCTGAGAGACACAATTATTTATACTTTTTTGTTATTTTATGGGTACATTCAGAAAATATCCAAATACCTAGGAATTGCTCATGAGCATCAGTTTTAGAAACCACAAGCTTTTGCATGGCTACAAGATGTTAAAGTAGCTGTTACTGATTAAAGCTATTTCAAGTGTGTGTCCTTGCAGAATATGAAACTCTGTCTCTTATAAGTAAATGGTATATTTTTAAGTACCATAACCTTGTTTTTAGAAATAACACCTATGCAAAAGAAAGGGCTTTCACTCAAAGCTGTTACAGTTTTATACACTTATATGCAAAGCTCAGATGTTCAGATATTAATTCCCCTTAGTAGAAAAAAAATTTCCATTAATAAAAGCCACTAATACAGTACTGCAGATTATGGGGGATCAAAGAAGAAAAATAGATTAAGGAAATCAAATGGAATTTGACTGTGAACAATTAGAAATCCCAAGTGTTTCCACTGAAATACACATATTTGATCTGTAATAACAGCTGGTGAATTATTCATTTCGAATTTTAATTTCACAGAGGTTGTTCTACTTTTTAGCCTTTCATTTAATGACATGTGTTTGTCCTAATCTATATAGTACTTTTTATCAAATAATTTCCCTGAATGTAATTTTGGTAAAATAACCAAAAAGAAATTTGCTTCAATAAAATACAATTAGTACTAAAAATAATGGGAATGTGATCATCATAAATAAAGTGACCTAATTTTAATACCAAATACTTTTTTATATAAGTTAGAAGACACTTTTAAAATCCATAAGGGAAGAGTTTGCATATTATCAAAATAAAATTTTCCTAGTGTCTAGTCTAATATTGTGCTATGCTGTGTGCTTAGTCGTTCAGTCGTGTCTGACTTTTTTGTGACCCAATAGACTGTAGCTCCCCAGGCTCCTCTGTCCATGGGGATGTTCCAGGAAAGAATACTCGAGTGGGTTACCATGCCCTCCTCCAGAAGATCTTCCTGACCCAGAGATGGAACCCAGGTCTCCCACATTGAAAGCGGAGTCTTTATTGTCTGAGTCACCATAGGAAAACATCATGCAATGTAAGGAATTCACCCAAAACATGTTTACTGTCTTTTCTCTTTATCATTATCACTTTGACTTTTAAAAATGTGTTTATACTTTAAATCCACTTCATTTATTGTCCTAATAAAGTCCATGTAGATTTTATCTGATGTTTCAAACAAAACTTCTGAAAAACATATTTAGCATAAGTTACTCTTTAGGCATAGTTTCTTTTTATTTTATGAGCATATTTATAAGGGACATAGGTGAGATTTTGTATGATAAAGTCAACATCTGGGTCCCTGCAATGTGTCTTTGGATTCATTGAGTGTGAGTCACATGTTCTTTTTTATCCGTGAGCCCTGGATTCTGTTCTCACCTTTGTGCACACACACTAATATTTCTGTTTGATGTTTGCATTCTTCTTTTTATTTCTAGTCTGACTTCCAATAGGTCATTCTTGTGTCTCTGTAGTTTAATGTTCAGTCAATGATTTGGGAAGAATTAGTACTCTAACACCTCAAGCCTGAAAGCTACCAGTCTTTGCTGACTGATCTGTGGTTAGATTGGGAAGCATATTTAAAGACCAGTCACTGGTCAAGACTTCCGTGGCCTTTAATTTCCATCAGGGCCTGTCAGGTCATGCCAGGTCTGTGTGCAGTTTCCGAGTAACTATATAGGTCTGGAAAACATGTACAGCAATCCTATGGTTCTTTTATTTCAGGATCTCTTGATTAAATTGTCTACACTCATTCCAAATAAATCCATGACCTCAGACCATAAAGACAAATATTTTACCTATTTATTTCCCACCAGTGAAAGTGAAAAGTGATAGTCTCTCAGTCTTATCTGACTCTTTTTTAAATTAATTTATTTTTATTGAAGGATAATTGCTTTACAGAATTTTGCTATTTTCTCCCACACCCCAATATGAATCAGCCATAGATATACATATATCTCACAGTTTTATTGTGAGATAAAACTTTTATTGTGAGATAAAATTTCTCCCTTTAGAAATTCCCTCTCATCGCCCTCCCCATCCCACCCCTCCAGGTTGATACAGAGCCCCTGTTTGAGTTTCCTGAGCTATACAGAAAATTCCTGTTGCCTACCAATTTTACACATGGTAATGTAAGTTTCCATGTTACTCTTTCTATACATTTCACCCTCTCCTCCCCTCTCCCCATGTCCATAAGGCTATTCTCCATATCTGTTTTTCCATTGTTGCCCTGTAAATAAATTATTCAGTACCATTTTTCTAGATTTTTCTAGTATATATGTGTTAAAATTTGGTATTTATCTTTCTCTTTCTGACTCACTTCACTCTGTATAATAGGCTCTAGGTTCATCCACCTCATTAGAACTGACTCAAATGTATTCCTTTTTATGGCTGAGTAGTATCCCATAGTGTATATATACCACAACTTCTTTATCCATTCATCTGTCGATGGACATCTAGATTGCTTCCTGCTACTGCTGCTGCTAAGTTGCTTCAGTCGTGTCCAACTCTGTGCAACTCCATAGACGGTGGCCCACCAGGCTCCCCCATCCCTGGGATTCTCCAAGCAAGAACACTGCAGTGGGTTGCCATTTCCTTTTCCAATGTATGAAAGGGAAAAGTGAAAGTGAAGTCGCTCAGTCGTGTCCGACTGTTTGCGACCCCATGGACTGCAGCATACCAGGCTCCTCCGTCCATGGGATTTTCCAGGCAAGAGTACTGGAGTGGGGTGCCATTGCCTTCTCCAAAATTGCTTCCATGCTTTAGCTATTCTAAATAATGCTGCAACGAACAATGGGATACATGTGTCCCTTTCAGTTTTGGTTTCCTCAGGGTATTTGCCTAGGAGTGGGATCGTTGGGTCATATGGTGGTTTTATTCCTAGTTTTTAAAGGAATCTCCACATCGTCTTCCATAGTGGCTGTATCAACTTACATTCCCACCAACAATGCAAGAGTGTTCCCTTTTCTCCACACCTTTTCTAGCAATTTATTGTTTGTAGACTTTTTTTTTTAAGGGTCATTCTGACTTGCATGAGGTGATATTTCATTGTAGTTTTGATTTACATTTCTCTAATAATGACTGATGTTGAACATCTTTTAATGTGTTTGTTAGCCATCTGTATGTCTGACTTTTTGAGACCCTATGAACAGTAACCCACCAGGCTCTTCTATCCATGGAATTCTTCAGGCAAGAATACTGGAGTGGATATCCATTCCCTTCTCCAGGGGATCTTCCCAACCTAGGGATCAAACCTGGTTCTCCTGCATTGCAGGCAGATTCTTTACCACCTGAGCCATCAGGGAAGTCCCATCAAATTCCCCACCAAGATTACTACTATTAAAGAATAAAACTGTGAGATCTTGCCCTGGTGCCAGATCCATTCTTCTCCCTCTGGGGGCAAAGCTGATTACTTTGGGGGTCTGCCAAAACCCTTAAAACTATAATTTATATCCACTATAGAGGAATAGGAGCAGTCTTAGACAAGAAAGCCATAGACCAGTGCTATTATTTTATGAAAGTCTACTAGTTTTCCAGGAGTGAGTGCTTTCAATTTGCTGTCTGCCTTTGGTCTATTTCTGGAGCTTAGAAATGATTTTTTTTTTTTTTTTTAAGAGACACTGATGTATAGAACAGTCTTTTGGACTCTGTGGGAGAGGGAGAGGGTGGGATGATTTGGGAGAATGGCATTGAAATATGTATAATATCATATATGAAATGAGTCACCAGTCCGGGTTCAATGCATGATACTGGATGCTTGGGGCTGATGTACTGGGACGACCCAGATGGATGGTATAGGGAGGGAGGAGGGAGGAGGATTCAGGATGGGGAACACATGTATACCTGTGGTGGATTCATTTTGATATATGGCAAAACCAATACAATATTGTAAAGTTAAAAAATAAAATAATAATAATAATAAAAGAAATGATAGTTTTGATCAATTTGGTACAGTTTTTTTTTTTTTTTCCAGAGAGGATTTCTCCAATCTCTTCATATCAACATAGTTGGAAGTTCTTTGAATGTGACTATTGTATTTGCAATAGACATAATTCCCTACTCTTCAATGTCCTTCATCTCACAGCATGAAGTTTGAGAATCATGAAAGCAATCGAGTATGATGCTGAGCTTAATAGCAAATTGGGGGACTGTCCTGTGTGACTCCTTGACCTGAGCAAATGAGTCTTGAGCATTCTGGACTGAATCCTGGCTGTAAGTGCACAGGTATAAATTGAAATTATCATTAATACTAACAGCTAGAAAAAAAGGAAGAAAGGAAAGAAAGAAAAAGCAAAGACTTTTCTCAAGGGTTCTATACCCCTTCAACTGTGTTTATTAGTTTGTCTCTGGCTTTGTAAAAGAACAGATTTTTTGTTGGGTTTAAATAAGAATTTGTTTAAGCTTTATAAATTAACATTTTGCAAGGGGAAAATCAGAACTTGGGTTCTGAATTAGCATTGCCTAGATCCTAGGCCTCAAATCTGGGGATCTGGCAAAAGGACTGGGAATCCCCAGGGAATCTGACTTTGAAGGTCAGCAGGATTTGATTACAGAACTTCAACAGGACTGGGAGAAATGGATACACTGGGAGGGCACAAACAAAACCTTGTACATACCAGGACTCAGGGGAAAGGAGCAGTGACTCACACAAGGGACTGAACCAGACCTGCCCGTTAGTGTTTGGGAATCTCCAGTGGAGGCATGGGTCAACAGTGGGCTGCTGTGGGGTCAGGGACATTGGCAACAGCAGTCCTGAGAGGCACTGAATGTTGGCATAAGCTGGTCTAGGAGGAGGTCACCATCCCTACCACAAGAACTGCAGATACAGAACTGGGGCCTCTTCAGGCCAAATAACTAACAGGGAGGGAGACAGCCTCACCCTTCAGCAGAAAATTGGATTAAAGATTTACTGAGCATGGCCCTGCCCACCAGAGCTAGACCCAGTTTTCCCCACAGTCAGTTCCTCCCATAAGGAAGCTTGCACAAACCTCTCATTCTCATCTAAGGGCAGACAGAAGAAGCAAGAATTACAGTCCCTTGGCCTCCAGAATGAAAACCACAATCAGAGAAAAAATAACCAAAATGATCATGTGGATCACAGCCTTGTCTAACTCAATGAAACTATGAGCCAGGCCACATAGAGCCATCTAAGATGGACAAGCCATGTTGGAGAGTTCTGAAAAGATGTGGTTCACAGAAGCAAAGAATGGCAAGCCACTTCAATATTCTTATCTTGAGAATCCCATGTACAGTATGAAAAGGCAAAAAGATATGACATGGAAAGATGAGCCCACCAGGTTGATGGGTGCCAAATATGCTGCTGAGAAAGAGCAGAGAAATAACCTCAGAAGGAATGAAGATGCTGCGTCAAAGTGGAAACAATGCCCAATTGTGGATGTGTCTAGGGGTGAAATGAAGTCCCATGCTGTAAAGAAAAATAGTGCATAGGAATCTGGAATGCAAGGTCCATGAATCAAGATAGATTAGATGTGGTCAAACAGGATACCACAGGAAATGAACCAGAAACCATATTGAAATAACCTCATTACAGTCAGATTTTTTTTTTTAATCTGCTCAGCTAACAGGAAAGCTGAAAAAACAAGAGAAGTAAAAGGTCAAGAAAAAAGGAAAGATATACCCATCTGAATGCAGAGTTCCAGAGAATAGTAAGGACAGATAAGAAAGTTGTTTTAAGTGAACAATGCAAAGAAATAGAGAAAAACAATAGAATGGGAAAAACTAGAGCTCTCTTCAAAAAAATTAGAGATACCAAGGGAATATTTTATGGAAAAATAGGCACTATAAAGGACAGAAATGGTATGGTCCTAACAGAAGCAGAAGATATTAAGAAGAGGTGGCAAGAATACACAGAAGAACTATGTTAAAAGGTCTTAATGACCCAGATAATCATGATGGTGTGATCTCTCACTAGAGCCAGACATCATGGAGTGTGAAGTCAGGTGGACCTTACGAAGCATTATTACAAGCAAAACTAGTGGGAGTGATACGATTCCAGCTAAACTATTTCAAATCCAAAGCATGATGCTATGAAAGTACTACACTCATTATGCCATCAAATCTGGAAAACTCAGCAGTGGCCACAGGACTCGAAAAGTTCAGTTTTCATTCCAATCCCAAAGAAAGGCCAATGCCAAAGAATGTTAAAAGTACTGCACAATTGCACTCACCTCACATGCTAGTAAAGTAATGCTCAAAATTCTCCAAGCCAGGCTTCAACAGTATGTGAACTTTGAATTTCCAGATGTTCAAGCTGGTTTTATAAAAAGCAGAGGAACCAGAGGTCAAACTGGCAAATCAGTTGGATCATAGAAAAACCAAGAGAATTCCAGAAAAATATCTACTTTTTTTCATTAACTATGCTAAAGTCTTTGACTGTGTGGATCACAGCAAACTGTGGATTATTCTTAAAAAATGGGAATACCAGACCACCTGCCTCTTGAGAAATCTGTACACATGTCAAAAAGCAACAGTTAGAGCCAGACATGGAGCAACAGACAGGTTCCAAATTGGGAAAGGAGTACATCAAGGCTGTATATTGTCGCCCTGCTTATTTAACTTATATATAGTATACATCAAGTGAAATGTCAGGTTGGATGAAGCACAAGCTTGGAATCAAGATTTCTAGGAGAAATATCAATAACCTCAGATATGCAGATGACACCACTCTTATGACAGAAAGTGAAAAGAAACTAAAAAGCTTCTTGATGAAAGTGAAAGAGGAGAGTGAAAAGCTGGCTTAAACTAAACATTCAAAAACCGAAGATCATGGCATCCATCCCCATCACTTCATGACAGATAAATGGGAAACAATGGAAATAGTGAAAGACTTTATTTTCTTGGGCTCCAAAATCACTGCAGATAGTGACTGTAGCCATGAAATTAAAGTTCACTTGCTTCTTGGAAGAAAAGCTTTGGCCAATCTAGACAGCATATTAGGAAGCAGAGCCATTACTTTGCTGACAAATGTCCATCTACTCAAAGTTATGGTTTTCCCAGTAGTCATGTATGGATGTGAGAGTTGGACCATAGAGATAGCTGAGCACCAAGGAATTTATGTTTTTGAACTGTGGTGTTGAAGAAGACTCTTGAGATTCTCTTGTGCTGCAAGGAGATCCAACCAGTCAATCCTAAAGGAAATCAACCATGAAAATTCATTTGAAGGACTGATGCTGAAGCTGAAATGCCAATACTTTGGCCAGCTGATATGAAGAACTGTCTCCTTAGAAAAGTCTCTGATGCTAGAAAAGATTGAAGGTAGGAGAGAGAGAGGGACGACAGAGGTAGAGATGGTTGGATGACATCACCAACTTGATGGACATGAGTTTGAGCAAGCTCCAGGAGTTGGTGATGGACAGGGAAGCCTGGCATGCTGCAGTCCATGTGGTCTCAAAGAGTTGGATGCAACTGGAAAACTGAACTGATGGAACAATGGATTGGTTCAAAATTTGGAAAGGTACATAAGGCTGTATATTGTCTCCTGCTTATTTAACTTATATGCAGAGTATATCATGCAAAATGCAAGGCTGGATGAATCACAAGTTGGAATGAAGAAGGCTGGGAAAAAAATATCAACAATCTCCAATATGCAGATGATATTACCCTAATGGCAGGTAGCAAAGAGGAGCTAAAGTACCTCTTGATAATAATGGAACTAATGAGCCTCATGAAAAAGGAGAGTGAAAAAGATGGCTTAAAATTCAACATTCAAATAACTAAGATCTAGGCATTCAGTCTCATAATTTTATGTCAAATAGATGGGGGTAAAATGGAAACAGTGGTAGATTTTATTTTCTTGGGTTCCAAAATCACTGTGGATGGTGACTGACACCATAAAATTAAAAGACACTTTCTCTTTGGAAGAAAAGCGATGACAAACATAGTCAGTGTATTAAAAACAGAGACATCACTTTGCTGACAAAGGTTCATAGGTCAAAGCTATGTCAAAGTTCTGATTTTTCCATTCAGTTCAGTTCAGTCACTCAGTTGTGTCCGACTCTTTGTGACCCCATGAATCACAGCACGCAAGGCCTCACTGTCCATCACAAACACCTGGAGTTCACCCAAAATCATGTGCATACAGTCGGTGATGCCATCCAGCCATTGCATCCTCTGTTGCCCCCTTCTCCTCTTGCCCCTATCCCTCCCAGCATCAGGGTCTTTTCCAGAGAGTCAACTCTTCTCATGAGATGGCCAAAGTATTGGAGTTTCAGCCTCAGCATCAGTCCTTCCAATGAACACCCAGGACTGATCTCCTTTAGGATGGACTGGTTGGATCTCCTTGCAGTCCAAGGGACTCACAAGAGTCTTCTCCAGCACCACAGTTCAAAAGCATCAATTTTATGTCGTTCAGCTTTCTTCACAGTCCAACACTCACATCCATACATGATTACTGGAAAAATCATAGCCTTGACTAAATGGACCTTTGTTGGCAAAGTAATGTCTCTGCTTTTGAATATGCTATCTAGGTTGGTCATAACTTTCCTTCCAAGGAGTAAGCATCTTTTAATTTCATGGCTGCAATCACCATCTGCAGTGATTTTGGAGCCCAGAAAAATAAAGTCTGACACTGTTTCCCCTCTATTTCCCATGAAGTGATGGGACCAGATGCCATGATGTTCATTTTCTGAATGTTGAGCTTTAAGCCAACTCTGCACTCTCCTCTTTCATTTTCATCAAGATGCTTTTTAGTTCCTCTTCACTTTCTGCCATAAGGGTGGTGTCATCTGAGTATCTGAGGTTATAAATATTTCTCTCGGAAATACTGATTCCAGATTGGGCTTCTTCCAGCCCAGCATTTCTCATTTTGTACTCTGCATATAAGTTAAATAAGCAGGGTGACAATATACAGCCTTGACACACTCCTTTTCCTATTTGGAACCAGTCTGTTGTTTCATATCCAGTTCTAACTGTTTGTTCCTGACCTGCATATGGGTTTCTCAAGAAGCAGGTCAGGTGTTCTGGTATTCCCATCTCTTTAAGAATTTTCCACAGTTTCTTGTGATCCACACAGTCCAAGGCTTTGGCATAGTCAATAAAGCAGAAGTCATGTACAAATGTGAGAGTTGAACCATAATGAAGACTGAGTGCTGAAGAATTGATACTTTCTAACTGTAGAGCTGGAAAAGACTCTTGAGACTCCCTTGGATAGCAAGGAGATCAAACCAGTCAATCCTAAACAAAATCAACCCTGATTATTCATTGGAATGACTGATGCTGAAGCAGAAGCTCCAATACTTTGGCCACCTGATGCAAAGAGGCCACTCTCTGGAAAAGATCCTGTTACTGGGAAAGATTGAGGGCAGGAGGAGAAGAGGGCAAAAGAGGATGAAATCATTGGATGTCATCACTGACTCAATGGACATGAGTTTGAGCAAACTCTGGGAGATATTGGAGGACAGGGAAGCCCTGAATTCTGCAGTCTATGGTGTTGCAAAGAGTCAGACACCACTTAGCCACTGAAATACAATATTTGGTTTGTAGTTTTATAATGTATTACTGGCTAAAGAATCCAAGATCTAATTTTTGGTCTCTTGCAATCTTGTAGTCTATGTATAAGTATAAATGACCAATTTATAAATATTATTTAAATATGCAATTCTCTTTACTAATGAGGATGTACGGTCCTTTGTTTAAATACTGAATTTGAGAAATATATGATTTTTAATACCATAGTATTAGCAGTGACAATCTAAATTTTTTATTAATTAATTTTAATTGATTGGCTATTTATTTACAATATTGTGGTGTTTTTTGCCATACATTAACATGAATCAGCCATGGGTGTACATGTGCTCTGTGTACTGTACACCCGGGACACCTCCCTCCCCATCCTATCCCTCTAGGGCATCCCAGTGCTTTTATCCAAAAAGTTGTGTATATCATCATCAACTTTTTCATACAGAGTACTTAGGACTACACTCAAAACATTCAAGTGGGTTTTCCTTATATTTTTCTACTTGCCCCTGGCGTACTGCGATTCATGAGGTCGCAAAGAGTTGTACACGACTGAGCGACTGAAATGAACTGAATTGATAAGGATGGTTTTTCCAACAAATAGATCAACTACACAGTTTGAAACTATGAGAAGTAAAAACACAGGTCCAGAACATAGAAATGTGTTCATCTTTTGTATACTGTGAGTTATCAGTACATTGCTATATATAGTAACAGTCACATCAGTCATACTCACTTAGACTTGTTCTGTGGGAATCAATCCTCTGTATTCTGGAATAACACCTTGTCATGGTAAAATAAAAAATCTAATTATCATACCATACTAGAGGACCCCAGAGAACAGCAATAGCAACTAGTGACCCATAGTCAGAATATTTTATCTGAAATAATTACTTTTGTGGCTGTGTCTAAGTTTGTTAGATCTCTTTATTGACAAAGAAAGGCTACCTATTTTTTTTAACAGTTTTATTATTTTAAAGGAAGAAATTTAAATTTTTATGTGTAAGTGGTTAAGTTCTTCTTTGGTGAAGGAGAGGTAACTATAGACAGAGAAATGAGAAGGGACCTAGGAATGGTTGAGGGTAATTATCAAATGACATACTCAACCACTGAATACTTGAGCATTTTATGCATTTAATTTGTTTATCCAAAGATATTCCTAAGCAAATTAATATTGAAAACCAAGTACTCTTTCAGTTTGAATATTTCAAAAGGATTTTGATTATGACACGCTTTTGTGCATTTAGTGTGATAAAAGAAAAACTCATTAACTTTCTTCTTTTGGTGCTTGGCTAACTGGGCTGGATGAATAAGTCTGGAAAGAGAGAAAGAAAGACCTCTGAATCATGTCACCATCCCTGGAAACCAATTACATTCTTTGAAAAAGCAAACAAACAGAAATTAGTTAGTAAGACTAGGAAAGAGAAAAGGAGTTGAAATATTTATATAAGCATATGGAAAGAATAGCAATGAAAATGTGATCCTTACATTAAAGCAAACTGCAAGTCAAAAATATTAAATGTGACCAAAAAAATATTTTTAAATATAAAAGGCCAAATTTTGTATCATGGGTACAGTTTTAGTGAATAGTATTCAGATTTGATTAACTCTAATTTGGGTACATTTTATCCCAAGTACAGCAAGGTCTAATTGTGCCATAAGGATTCCCCTAAGTTGTCCTTTCAGGCCTTCAGAGGAGATATGCAGTCACCTTCATCACTGTTATGTCCATGTCCATTTACATCATCTGGATTCTATTGTTGCTTTTAAAAAACATTTTCCACCCATTTTCACATGTACTAGAGCAGAAAGATCAAACACACTCTGAACACATCCAGAGACAGTGGCAAACTGTTCCCTGTTGTCCTCAGGTTTTGTCTTGTATGTAGTCAAAAAAGTAGTTGGCTTTCAATTGTATTGCAGCAATATATTCTTTTATTGGCAAGCTAAGTCCAGCCCACCTCCAAGATTGAACAAGAAAAGAAGGAAATGTAAATTAAGGGATGAGATGACAAAGATGATCAGTTTTTTAAGCCAGTCTTTATTTGTTTTATGAGGGTTTAAAGTCCTCAAGAACTATGATTCTTAAGAGTTTTCAAGTCCAGGTCTCACTTCACTAGATTTAGACGATGTTAACAGTAAATTCAAATATCTCTGTGCAAAACTGAAATATATACTGAGGATAGCCCACATAAATTAAAATTGCTCTTGGCTGAGTTCAGAAATAAAATGGAAAGAATGTTATAGGCTAACAAAAATGTCAATCACTTTTGCCCATAAATTTGTTGTACATTATTTACCATGATGAATTTTCATATTTTGTATGGCTAAAGCTATTAAGGAAACCACTTCCATTAATCTTCAAGCCTTTAAACCGCTCTCAGTCTGTATGTACAATCTGTCTCCCGACTCCATCATTGCTTTGATCATAACAGAGAACTCTTCTTCCTTCCTAGTTTTATACGTTGCCTAATGTTTACTTCAGAGAAGGGATTGAAATTTCTACAAGTTCACATTTGACATACCTAATTAAAACTGAGTAGATTTATCTCAGCACCAACTAGAGAGTGATGGAGGCAGAGCCCCACATGTATGCCTAACAGCTGGCTTAATTATGTTTTCTCGTCAGAAAACACAACCACAGAATATTTTCTGTAGTGATATATTCTACTTCATGATTTAAGTAAATCCAAAGGATTATCACTACATCATAATTGTACCTTCCAAACTTATTCTGTAAACAGTTCTCTGTTTTTCATAGAGATTAATGTACATTGCCAGCTCATATATAATGATTTCCTATGCTCTCTGGCCCAAATCTTTGGAAAGGGTCTTAGATGCCACACATTGAAAGGTGGCTGAGCCCATCTCAATTGATTGTTTTTATACAGAATATAAAATAATTTTAACTGAGGTGACAATCAAGGGTATGTCTTTTCAAGTATTTTTTGTTCTAAATTTGGATTCTTATAATTGGATTTTTATATATTTAATTGTGGCCTGATTTTTTAAGCAAACAGTTGTCACAGCAGCTTGTCTCATCTTTTAAGAGTTGGGTCATGTGTTATCAATTCTTCCTTTTCCATTATCTTCTTTGAAATCCATATAACTATCTCCAGTTGTAATTTTTGCTTTCTTTTTGGTGCTTGAGATCCCTTAAGTTTTTCTAATTTCCTAGTTTTAGGTCTATCTCCTCCAAATTCCATTGGAAAGATAAGACTATTTTAATTTTCCTAAGGTTTTTGAAACTTCTTGCCAAGGATGAAAATGAGTCCTTTTAGCAAAAATTTCTCTCTTCCTTCTTTCTCTTTTTTTTAAAAAAGCTTTTTTACTTCCATACTTCATGAATTATGATCTGTGGATGTAAAAGACAATCTTATAACTAAACAAATCTACAATATTACCCATGATTAAATAAAAATATATCTATCATTAAACAAAAAATACAAGAAGAATCTGGAAAAGAATATAATATTCCTTCCTTTCTGCTGAAGACCTTACCTGTTTAGACTTAACTCTTTAAATTCCATTATTCTACACTGTGATACAAATTGGTTTAAAACAAATAGATAACTGTTAAAAAAAGAAGCATGAACCATTACTGCAGAAGAATGTATTTAACATCAAGACCTTCTTTTATTTGGTTGGTCACACAGAGGAATAAGATATATATTCTCTGTGTGGAATATATATATATATATATATATATATATATAACTTCTACTCTCAAGCCAACTGTGTTTCAAAATCCAAAATTCCATGGTTACTTAGAGCAACCGTTTTAAACCAAATAAGTAAATACTGTTAAAGAATCCTTAGACAAAATGGATCTGAATAATCTACCATATAGTAAGTAGCTTTAGAATGTTTACAAAGATATCTAATCAGTCAAACATCCATTACATTAGACATAAAAACTATCCAAAAAATTAAGTTAAGTTTAATGTCCTTTCCATGACAAAGAGGTGAGAAATGTGCTCTTTGTGTATTATGCTAGGATTTGAATATATTCAAATTTGATTTGATCTGTTAAGAGGTAGGTAGTTTGCAACATTTTTTTTTTTAATTTTTATTATGGAGGGGGAGGCTAGAGTGGGCTTATTTCTCAAACAATCAAGTAAAATGATTTTGCAAATAAATGTCTCTACATTAATTTTGAGAAGCCATATTTTAGTAAAAATACAGTTCATACTAAAAAATAGAAAATGTTAGAATGAATAGTTCACATGGAAAGCATGCCAAAACTTTAGTATTTATTGATAGCTGTAGCAATGCATTATAAACAAATTATGAAACATTTAAAAAGGATAGTAACTATATTCATTTGCTATGGCAGGCATATCAAAATACACAGACTGTGTGGCTTAAACAACAGAAATATATTTTATCACAGTTCTGAAGGCTACAAGTCTAAGATCAAGGTGTTGGCAGTTTTTGGTTGCTTCTCACCTTTCTCTCCCATGTTATCACACTTTATTGCATTTCATGTTGAAGAAGCCATATGAAAAGGAACTAAGGATATTCTCTGGCCAAGAATTAGCTAGAAATTGAGGACCTCAGTTTGACAATATTAGAGGCACTGAAATATTTCAATAGCCACTTGATCAAGGCTTCTCCAACCAATCTTTGACATGAAACTTTAGCTTTGTACGTTAACTACATTACAGCCTTAAGAGAAAACATAAAGTAGAGGATCCTTCTAAGCCATGCCCATGTTCCTGACCCACAGAAACTTCAAGATAATAAATTTGTTTTATTTTAAGCCCCCGAATTTATGACAACTTGTTAGACAGGATTAGAAAAGAAATTTCCTTTCTCTTTAACTTTTTAAGATTTGAAGGATAATTGACAGATTAAATAAAAATACTGACAATGAAAAAATATTGATGGTGCATTGAAGAGTTTGCAAAATATATTTAAAAGTAAATCATATAACTACAATAGGACAAGGTTTAAGAGGTGCAACTGAAAGTATTGCATTTTAAGGGTTTAACAATATTCTGTAGCATTATTTTAATATGCTGCAGAATATTAAAAATATGATAAATTAGAAATATGTGTTTTGAACCCTACAGCCACAAGTAAACAACAATAAAATTAATAATCTGGTATACAGGATAACCTCATAATAGAGAATAAAGAGAACAATACAAAAATATTCATTTGATGCAAAAGTGTATATGAAAAAATGGGGGGAAAAAACAGCTAAGAACAGATGGGTCATATAGCAAATGAAAAATAAGAAGATATGTTGGAATCCAATAATTAAATTAATTTAAATTAAATGTGCTGAATGATTTAAAAACACAATTAAAGTCAGATAAGATGCAAAAGCAAGACACTATTCAACGTTTTGAGTTTTTTTAAACAAAATTCTTACTTTCACTTTAAAGAAAAAAGATAAAAATTATATATGAGTTTGGTGTGCTATATATAGTCCTTGGGGTCGCAAAGAGTCAGACACAACTTAGTGATTGAAAAACATGAACTTTCTAAGCAGAACAAAATCACTTTAAATTGATAATGAAAAATGTGGACTTCAAAACAAGTAAATATTGTTGTTGTTCAGTTGCTGAGCAGTGTTTGACTCTTTACAACTCCATAGACTGCAGAACACCAGGCTTCCATGTTCTTCACTGACTCCCAGAGTTTACTCAGACTCATGTTGATTGAGTTGGTGATGCCATCCAACCACCTCATCCTCTGTTGTCCTCTTCTATTCCTGCCCTCAATCTTTCCCAGCTTCAGGGTCTTTTCCAGAGAGTCAGTTCTTCACATCAAGTGGCCAAAGGATTGGAGTTTCAGCTTCTGCATCAGTCCTTCCAGTGAACATTCAGGTTGATTTCCTTTAGGATTGACTGGTTTGATCTCCTGGCAGTCCAGGGGAGTCTGAAGAGTATTCTCCATCACCCAATCTGAAATTACCAATTCTTCAGGAGCTCAGCTTTCTTTGGGCTTCCCTGGTGGCTCAGCTGTTAAAGAATCCTCCTGCAATGCAGAAGACCTGGGTCCCATCCCTGGATTGTGAAGATCCCCTGAAGAAGGGAAAGGCTACCCACTCTAGTATTCTGGCCTGGAGAATTCCATGGACTGTATAGTCAAAGGAGTCACAAAGAGTCGGACATGACTGAGTGACTTTCACTTTCAGCCTTCTTTGTGGTCCAACTCTCTCACATCCCTACATAACTACTGGAAAAATCATAGATTTGAGTATGCAGATTTTTGTCAGCAAATCGACATCTCTGTTTTTTTAATGCACTGTACTGTCTAGGTTTGGCATAGATTTTCTTTCAAGAAGTAAGCTTCTTTTAACTTCAAGGTTTCAGTCATCATCTGCAGTGATTTTGGAGCCCAAGAAAATAAAATCTGTCACTGTTTCTACTTTTTCTCATCTATTTCCCATGAAGTGATGGGGCCAGATGCCATGATCTTAGTTTTTAGAATGCTGAATTTTAAGGCAGCTTTTTCACTCTTCTTTCATCCTTATCAAGAGGCTCTTTAGTTCTTGTTCACTTTCTGCAATTAGAGTGGTATCATCTGCATATCTGAGGTTGTTGATATATCTCCCAGCATTTTTGATTCCAGCTTGTGATTGATTCATCCAACCCTGAATTTTGCATTATTTACTCTGTATATAAGTTATGTAAACATGATGACAATATATAGCCTTGACATACTCCTTCCCCAACAAGCTAGAACCAACAAGCTAGAATTCATAATGATTAAATGCCAATATAGCAAGATGGCATAATGGCTGTACTCAACCACAGTTTAATAATTTATAAAATAAAAAAGTGTTACAGGCAAACTTACAGTGATATTTTTTGGATTAAACATTCTTCTCCCAGTAATTGATAGAAAATACATATGGAGAATCATTGAAAATAAAGAAGACATTTTAACACTTTAAATGTCTTATCCTAATTGATATATTTGGAACATTCTGTCCAATAAATGAAAAAATAAATATTTTAACCAGTGCACATGAAATATTTACCAAGAAAGATAACCATAAAACAAATTTCAATAAATCTGAAAACAAATATATCAAATCTCAAAGAACTGAAATTACATAGAAGATATTACTTGACTAAAATGAATTGATTTAGGAGTCAATAATAAAAAGATATATTGAAAATCTCCACACATATTCTAATTAAACCACACATTTCTAAATGTTTTCAATCAAAAACAAATCCCAAGGAAAATATTATAAAACATAATAAAATGTGTGCAATACACCTTATATAGTGCTTATAATGTGGCTTTAAAGAATCTCATCAGAATAAAACAAAAATTTAAAAATCAGTAGCCTAAACTTTTGAGTTAATACACAGAGAAAATTTCAACTAACATGAATTGAGAAAAGGGAAAAGGAAATAAAGAGCTAATATCAACAAAATTATCAACCAATTAAAGGATAACAAAGTCTAATTTGACTTAGCAGTACTAAAAAGAGAAATGAAACGGTTTGATGAAACTGAGGTTGAACAAGGGAACATCAGTGCAGACCCTGCAACATTATGTGGTAATAAGAATAAATTATTTAAAACCTTTATGATAGTAAATTTGGAAATTTAGATAAAAATGAACAGTTTCCTTGAAGTCACATAATATCAAAATGAATTCAAAAATAAAAACTATCAATAAAGCTTTATTTAATTTAAACTGAACTTGTAATTATAAATCTTGAGATGAAAATATTGGACCTTGAATACTTTAATAATAAACTATACCCCACTCCAGTACTCTTGCCTGGAAAAGCCCATGGATGGAGCAGCCTGGTAGGCTGCAGTCCATGGGGTCGCGAAGAGTCGGACACGACTGAGCTACTTCCCTTTCACTCTTCACTTTTATGCATTGGAGAAGGAAATGGCAACCCACTCCAGTGTTCTTGCCTGGAGAATCCCAGGGATGGTAGAGACTGGTGGGCTGCAGTCTATGGGGTTGCACAGAGTCAGACACGACTGAAGTGACTTAGCAGTAGTATATGAAATTTCAAAAATATTTTTAATCCTATGCAAACTATGTTAGCATATAGAGAATCAAAAAAATACTTTCTTAATCATATGACGATGCTAAAAGTCTAAAATCTGATAGCTGAAATAAAATCTCTAAAACTAAAATCAAGACTCTGATAGCAAATTTAAGACATTAGAAGAAAGCAATCTATGTAGTTATGTCCTTTGATAATGTACATTATAACATATTTGCAGTAAACCACATCAAACATTATATAAAAAGAAATATAGAATCAAGTCGGGTTTGGTAGCAATGTGAACTTGTTAAACTTAAAAATTAATTGATATAGTTTTCAATATTAATAAAATTTAAAGTAAAACTAAGAAAGCATATCCTCTCAACACATGCAGAAAAACCATTTAAGATTCAACATCATTCATCACCAAAACTTGGAGAAATTCAGAAAGAAAGCTTTCTTAATATTATAATTATAAAAGCTGTGTATTAAAAATAAATGAGCAGTATCATACTTGATGCTGCTGCTGCTGCTGCTGCTGTTAAGTCACTTCAGTCGTGTCCAACTCTGTGCAAGCCCATGGACTGCAGCCTACCAGGCTCCTCCTCCCATGGGATTTTCCAGGCAAGAGTACTGGAGTGGGGTGCCATTGCCTTCTCCATCATACTTGATGGTTATGGACTAAATGTTTTCATTTAGAAAGCAACATGTTAAAAACTAACAACATGTTATTTTCATGTTAGAATATAACAAAAAATATTTCTGCTTTTATCACCTGTAGTCAATATTACACTGTAAGTTGTAGTACAATAAAAGAAGAGAAATAAATAAAACAGAAATCAGGTAGAATAAAAGTCTCTTAATTTTTAGATGATGTAATGCTTCTGTATATAAAAAATTCTATGACATCCAATGGAAAAAAGTGCTTCTAAAATAGTTAGCAAGATTATGGAACATGATGACAGTATAAAAATAAGTAAGCAGTTATAAATAATTCAGAACAACTGAAATCTGAAATCAGAAGATTTATTCACAGTAGCATATATCAAAAATATATTTGGGCATCAGTTTTCAAATGGTTACAAGATTGATATTCCAATAAAACTGCAAAACATTACTGAAAGAAAAATAAATCAGATATAAAACGAGAGCTATTCTAGCTCTGGATTGGAATTTTAAGCTAGCAATTTTCCCTAAATTGATCTTTAAATTTAGAGCAAACCAAAAGATATGGAACAAGCTTCTTTTTTGGAGGAATTGACAATTTCTTGAGTCTCAGGGAGTGAATTAATACATTTGATTAAAGTTATAATTACTATAAATTTATTTGAAGGCATTTTGGAAGTATATAAAAAAGTTAATGTGGATCTTGGAAAGATAAAGTTTTGAAAAGTGAAAGTGAAAGTCACTCAGTTGTGTCTGACTCTTTGGGACCCCATGGACTGCATGGTCCATAGAATTCTCCAGGCCAGAATACTGAAGTGGGTAGCCTTTCCCTGCTCCAGGGGATATTACCAACCCAGGAATCAAACCCAGGTCTCCCTCATTGCAGGTGGATTCTTTACCTGCTGAGCCACAGGGAAGCCCATAAAGGTCTGAGGGTACTGAATATTTGAAGAGGAACTCCTAACAAAACAGGAGAACTGCATGAAGCCAGAAATTCTGTGTTAAAGAAAGGCAAAGTTATATAATGTGTAAAATGTATATTTTTAAATAACATTTTCTAGAGAGAAACTGTCCAGATTTTTCAAATTATTTAAGGTGCACATATTTTTTAGCATAATCATTATTCCAGAGTTTAATATGAAAATATATCCAGATGAGCTTTTATATTTTATTTACATAATAAAGTATTAATTGAAGTAGTGATGACAATTGAAATAAATTAAATGTTATGTAATAGGAAAGGGTGAAATAACAGTAGAGTGCTTGGTGTTTTAAAATGTGAAATAAAGGAATATATACAAAACTATGTCTCCAGAATTTCCTTTGTGTGTGTGTGCTGGTCACTCAGTTGTGTCCGACTCTTTGTGACCCCATGGACTGTAGCCCGCCAGGCTTCTCTGTCCATGGGATTCTTCAGGCAAGAATACTGGAGTGAGCTGCAATTTCCTTCTCCAAAAAGCCTGATGAAAGTGTATAAAATCAAGATGATAATGGTACATAGCAGCATAGTCGCTGACTATGGGTATTTATGTGTACTATACTCTGAAATAAATTTATAAATAAGAAATATTTTATACTTCACCCTATAAAGCAAAAAATTCATTACAGAATTTTCTATAGACTTCAGAAAGGTAATTTGTAGGTTTTATTTTTGTTTTGTTTTTGCCTAATCAAGACTTCCCTGGTGGCTCAGACCAGGGTAAAGTGTTGCCTACAATGTGGGAGACCTGGGTGTGATCCTTGAGTGGGGAAGATCCTCTGGAGAAGGAAATGGCAATTTACTCCAGTACTCTTGCCTGGAAAATCCCATGGATGGAGTAGCCTGATAGGCTACAGTCCACAGGGTCGCAAAGAGTGGGACACGACTGAGACTAAACTTTCACTTTTCAATTGAGACTTTATAAAGTTTCTACAAACATGCTACCTATAACAGTAATAATAGGTACAGAATAGTATAGATTTATGAAGCTCAGATTAGGCATTTTTAGAAAATTTAACTTTTTTAAAAAGAATTTGAATGATTAAATTAGTTGTAAATAATTTTTGTTAAAAATGTAAAAATATTTTGTTCTTGAATGCTTATTAAAATATTGGTTTAATTCATGTTTATCATATGCATTTTCAAAATTGAAATTTTATGATTACTTTATTTTGAAGGGTGAGTTTTGCCTGGTGTCAGTACCCAGTACTGTTTTGCTATTTCTAGAATCTGTTTTGGTAAAATCTTATGAATACTTGAATCTTGCAAATATCTGAATCCAAAGCTTGAGTGCTTGAAAACTTATTTATGACCCTTCTGTTGCAAGTGTTTAGTATTCTGTGATGTACATTTCAGTTACTAAACTTAATTCTTTCTCTTATTTTTCCTTCTCTTTTTTTTGCTTATTCTTTCTTATTTAAATACTTTAACTTGCTGCATTCCATAAATTTTTAGTAAATATATAGAACAAGGAAACATTTGAATCATGTACTAACTACTCTGATTAGATTATGTTTGTATTATTAATGTTCTCTTTAGATACTTTTTTAAAGCAATACTATATTATGTACAATTGAAACACCTCTACTCTCTGTTCTCAGTACTGCTTTCTTGATGTCTCTGCATCTTTGCCATCCATTTTTAAATGATATATGAATCCTACAATTTTTTATGATGCATGTATGGCTTTGTAAACAATATGTATATGTGAGTATAACTTTGACACATATATTGTATTTTTTTTTGCAAGTTGATCACATCTGAGCTAAGTATTTCTGAGATATAACCATGTAGATGAAAGATGAATATGGTTAATTAATTTTAACTGACAGGTAATGGTAGATGATATAATCTATGCTTGGTACATATAAGTAAAACAAAACCAAATATATTATTGTAATTTTATATTGTTTGGGGTTTCTGAATAACAAAGTGACATATTGATTGTCCTTTATATTCTCACATCAACTAGCTCATTACAATTAAAAATGATATGAGGCACAAAGTGTCACGCCAATCATCTCCACATTAAAAGTGTATTTTCAGTAAATGATAAAACTGCAAAGCACTCTGAGGACCCTACCTTGTAATTATGACTGTTACTCAAGAAACATGATAAAGATTATTGGACTTACTGATGCTATTTCTTTTGTTCCCACACATATTTTTTGTTTGCTTACTTGCTTGCCTTTTGATTGTTGTTTTGTCTTCTCTAGGAGAATGTTATGCAAGTATGCTTCCAATATAACAAGCATTTTAAATGTCCTAATTGCATAATTTTTCCCAGAGAAGCTCATTTTTTAAAATATTTAAAAAGGAAATCTATGTTAAAGAAAATATTTTCAGATGTGGCATTATTTTTTCACATATTAAAGTGTTAGGAAAGCTTTTCTTGAAAATATCATAGTATGATTATATAAACATGTTTTGAGATTATAATGATTACCATAGACTTGTAAATGCTATTATGTTGGAATCATCTGATATGAAATTATATTTTATGTTTTAAAATTAAGTGTCATAATTAATCTCATTTGTATATTATTCCATCAACCATTCTATGAATCTAATGTCTCAGCATCTCTGAGCTGAATGGATATCTGATCACTGAACACCTGGTGCCTGATTTATGGTGACGTAAGAGTTATGTCACTGCAGATGGTGACTGCAGCCATGAAATTAAAAGACGCTTACTCCTTGGAAGGAAAGTTATGACCAACCTAGATAGCATATTGAAAAGCAGAGACATTACTTTGCCAACAAAAGTCTGTCTAGTCAAGGCTATGGTTTTCTATGGTTTTTCACTCATATCCAGTGGTCATGTATGGATGTAAGAGTTGGACTGTGAAGAAAGCTGAGCTCCGAAGAATTGATACTTTTGAACTGTGGTGTTGGAGAAGACTCTTGAGAATCCCTTGGACTGCAAGGAGATCCAACAAGTCCATTCTGAAGAGATAAGCCCTGGGTGTTATTTGGAAGGAATGATGCTAAAGCTGAAACTCCAGTACTTTGGTCACCTCATGCAAAGAGTTGATTCATTGGAAAAGACTGATGCTGGAAGAATTGGAGCAGGAGGAAAAAGGGAACGACAGAGGATGAAATGGCTGGGATGGCATCACTGACTCGATGGACGAGAGTTTGAGTGAACTTTGGGGAGTTGGTGATGGACAGGGAAGCCTGGCGTGCTGCGATTCATAGGGTCACAAAGAGTCGGACATGACTGAGCGACTGAACTGAACTGAACTTAAAAGTTATGTGTTTGTTTAATCTACTTCAATCAGCATTTTTTATTCTCAGAAAAAAGAAAAATTTCAGAGTAAGTATTATATTAAGTAAAGACTGTTTTCCTAAAACTCCAGTGGGAACTCATATTAAAAGTGTGATTTAAAAAACTGATTTGAAGATTTCAAATTTCCATGAAATTTTTTCTATTCCTTGGTAAGTTTTATATGTATTTCAGTTAATTCTCACTTTTATTCCTATTAGGAGTCCATAAAATAGTACAAAGAATTATATTGAATAAGTGAGGGCAAGTTGTCCATAAGAACATACAATGAAAAGATATATGATGATATAAAATTTTTTTAATTTAATTTTATTTTTAAACTTTAAAATATTGTATTAGCTTTGCCAAATATCGAAATGAATCCACCACAGATATACATGTGTTCCCCATCCTGAACCCTCCTCCCTCCTCTCTCCCCATACCATCCCTCTGGGTCAGTCCCAGTACACCAGCCCCAAGCATCCAGTATCATGCATCGAAACCTGAACTGGCGACTCATTTCATACATGATATTATACATGTTTCAATGCATTCTCCCAAATCTTCCCCCCGCTCCCTCTCCCACAGAGTTCCATAAGACTGTTCTATACATCACTGTCTCTTTTGCTGTCTCGTACACAGGGTTATTGTTACCATCTTTCTAAATTCCATATATATGCGTTAGTATACTGTATGGTGTTTTTCTTTCTGGCTTACTTCACTCTGTATAATAGGCTCCAGTTTAAATGAAATTCCCTGTCCTTTTGGCAAGCTCATGATCAGTCACTTAGAGTTACATATTCCTTATTTTCTTTTTCCATATATATAAAAAAGTTATCTTGGGTTATCTTCGTTTGAAAAGTTTATATCTTTCCAGTACCTCATTATCATGAGCTAACTTAGTCCCTGAAATAAAATGACTTAAGAAATAAGGTGCTTTTCATGAAGTAGAAATCAAAAATTTAAATACATTCTTCAGATAAATCAATTGTATACTAGTCATTTGCTCAAAAATGTGAAGAGCAGAGGAAGCTTTATTTTGAATTTAATGATTATCTCTTTCTCCATATGAAACATTGCAAAGTTTACTTATTTAGATAAACTAGTCATTTAATAAGAGATTAATGGATACTGACACTTTGTACAGAACTAGACACTGTATTTATCAAAAGATAGCTCCTCAGACAGAAGATATTTTAGATAGTGATTTTTTTTTCATATTCTGACTACTGAGAAACTTAATAGCAATGACTTTTACACAAAGTATAAAAATATGTAGAATATTTTTTTACCCTAAATTAAATATTTCAAGTTCTTTCCTCAGACCTTTTGGATACAATCATCCAGAAATATTTATAATATCAAAATATGATTAGGCAAGCTATATCCTCTCTTGTCTTCATTAAAAGCCATTGACATATAGCATGTAACATCAAAACAAAATCAATGAAATTATTTGCACCACACAGCTTGCCTATCCTTCCAGTCTAATTCAGTAATACTTCTGTAACATTCCTTGCAAACATCACATAACCTCTCACTTAATCTTATATTTTTCATAAATTCAGTATTGATAACACTTGATGAAACTAGTAAAATGCTTTGGAGTGGCCTAAACACTGTACAGATGATACATCATTTAATCTATTCAACATTCTTTGAATGAGAATCCTGAAAAATTATCTTTACTTCATATTATTTAAATTATTTCTGTAAAGATTTACTGATTTTTCACAAGGCTAAACACTATCAAATACCAAGGCTTGGAATAAAATGCAAGCCTACAGATCTTACAATTATATCATGTGATTTTTCTCTGTATGAACTAATCAGAACTCTTCTACTCCATGGATTCTATTACCATTTACTTGCAACAGTTAGAACTGGACACGGAACAACAGGCTGGTTCCAAACTGGGAAAGGAATACGTCAAGGCTATATATTGTCACCCTGCTTATTTAACTTAGATACAGAGTACAATCATGAGAAATGCTGAGCTGTCGGAAACACAAGATGGAATCAAGATTGCCAGGGAGAAATATCAATAGCCTCAGATATGCAGATGACACTTGTGGCAGAAAGTGAAGAGGAACTAAAAAAGCCTCTTGATGAAAATGAAAGTGGAGAGTGAAAAAGTTGGCTTAAAGCCAACACTCAGAAAACTAAGATCATGGCATCTGGTCCCATCACTTCATGGCAAATATATGGGGAAACAATGGAAACAGTGACAGACTTTATTTTGAGGGGCTCCAAAATCATTGCAAATGGAGATGGCAGCCATGAAATTAAAAGATGGTTTCTCCTTGGAAAAAAGTTATGACCAATCTAGATAGCATGGTAAAAAAAAAGAGACATTACTTTGCCAACAAAGATCTGTCTAGTTCAAAGCTATGTTTTTCAGTGGTCATGTATGGATGTGAGAGTTTGGACTATAAAGAAAGCTGACTGCCAAAGAATTGATGCTTTTGAACTGTGGTGTTGAAGACTCTTGCGAGTCCCTTGGGCTACAAGGAAATCCAACCAGTCTATCCTAAAGGAAGTCAGTCCTGAATATTCATTGGAAGGACAGATGCCGAAGCTGCAACTCCAGTACTTCGACCACCTGATGTGAAGAAACTGACTGATTTGAAAAGACCCTGATGCTGGGAAAGATTGAAGGTGGGAGAAGGGGATGACAAATGATGCGATGGCTAGATGGAATCACCAACTCAATGGACATGAGTTTGAGTAGGCTCCAGGAGCTGGTGATGGACAGGGAAGCCTGGCATGCTGCAGTCCATGGATCACAAGAGTTGGACACGACTAAGCGGAAGAACTGAACTGCTGTTATCATAAGTATACCAGTTATATGTGTTTGCTAAGTTGCTTCAGTGATGTCTGACTCTTGCCAACCCCATGGACTACCAAGTTCCTTTGCCCTTTGGGATTCTTCAGGCAAGAATACTGGAGTGGATTGCCATGCCATCCTCCAGGGGATCTTCCCCATAAATGTCTTGCCAAAAGGTCTAATAGGAAGACTAGATGAGAATTTTTGCTTTTGCTATATAAGGATCCCAAGCAACAGGCTTCTAGTTGCACCCCAGCAATATCTGTTCTCCTATTTCTTCATATTAATTAATAGTTTTAGCTGAACAAAGCCTGCTGGGCAGAGCAATTTGTTTCAGATAACCTTGCCGGTGTTCCCTTTTCTATTGCCCTCCCCTTCTGACCCATCACTCAGATTCCAGCTCACAATCTCTCTTGACTGGTATACCTTAGACCTCATCACTGCAGATTTTTCTGTCCTTCAGGTAGTTCTTATCTCCTCTGAAAAATTTTATAGCTTTTAACTGTTATAATTCATCATTGTTGTTCCTTCTTCTTTTTCATCTAGGACACTCATCTGAAAAAAACAATTTCTTTTTCTTTTCTTATCCTGCCATTTGTTGACTTTGACCTTTAGGGTGAGCTCCAATCTTACACATGTCTTACAAGACCAGCCATTATTTGAGGTTTTTCCTTGTTATTTGCAACAAATTTTGCCATAATCACTTAGAGACTCTATAATTTAAAATTCTCTAGAATACTACCTCTTTCACCAACTCCAAGTCTTAATATATATATATATATTTTTCTTGTCCTTGGATCCAACTGTGTTTCTCTTATTACCGTAATTTTCAAACATCCCCACATCCTTCAGTATTTTTGCACTCCTTGATGTGGTTACTTTGATTACTGACTAGTTTAGGTGACCCTTTTATGTAATACTCTTTGCTCTCCTTTCATAGCACTAATTCCAGTTGGTTGTATTACAATCAATGTATTAACCCCTCATCTTTGAAAGGCTAAAATGTCTTTACATACATTATCCATATTTTATTATCTCCTGTAAATCTGTTTTTTTTTTTTTTGAGGATGAAAGGATTTTATTTTATTTTAATATAAATTTATGTATTTTAATTGGAGGTTAATTACTTTACAATATTGTATTGGTTTTGCCATACATCAACATGAATCTGCCACAGGTATACACGTGTTCCCCATCCTGAACCCCCCTCCCTCCTCCCTCCCCGTACCATCCCTCTGGGTCCAGCTCAGTGTGTGGTAGAAATTCAACACTCAATGGATTTTGCTGAGTTATTAGAAAAATGAACAAGTGGAATTGGCAGTAGTTTGCTTGTACTGTTCTAATGTAATACCACAGACTAGGTGACTTAAACAAAAACCATTTATTTCTCACACTCCTGGATACTTGGAACTCCAAGTTCAAGGTGATAGCAGATCTTATATGTGGCTTCCTTGTTTGCAGATGGCCATTTTATGTTTTATCTCCATGTAGAAAAGAACAGAGAGTGAATCAAGCTCTCCAGTCTCATAAAGGCACTAATCTCATTCATGGGGCCTCCACCTTTGTGACTTATTTATAGCTCAGAGGCCTACCTACTAACACCATCGTATCAAGGGTTAGTCTTTCAAGATATGCATTTGAGAGAACATGAGAGCATTCAGTTTATAAATCATTCTTAATTTTGAGAAAAATTTTCAATAACTGAAGATAGTAGTCTTTAAAGAAAAAAAAAATCCTTCTTTCCCTTTAGCTAAATATTAAAAACAAATGTACCTTACTCAATTGAGTATGTTTGATTGTGTGGACTTTCTGTGTAACTTGTGGTTCACAGAGCTGATCCAGCTAGAGTCAGTGTTATCTGAGCAGGGTTGACAGCTAGGAAGGATTCTCTAATATGGACATTGCCATTGTTTTAATTCCCCCTAAGTCAAAATTGCCTTTCTGACAGAACTGCCATGCTATTGATGTATATTCCACGAGTAGTCAACTTAAACTCTGGGTCTTTTTCACTTAGACTATTAGAAATTCATAACTCACCTGTCCTGTACTTTGCATTTGGTTCCAGAATTTAAGTTCAACAATAAACTAGGAAATAAATTATTCAGTATTGCCAGTGGCTAAATTGCTCTTCTTATTCTTGGTTTTTTTTTTTTTTTTTTTTACTCTAAAGGCATCCAGTGATACTTTGTGAATTTTGAATATAGTTTTCCTTCACAGTAGTTTCTATTGTTCCAATCATGAAAGATATATGTTAACAGTATGCTGAGTCACCAAATATTTCACTTCTGCTTTTTACCAAGGTCTGAAAATATGGACATCAATCTTGCTAAACTGCTCAGCTATCTGGTGATTCTTCTATTTCCTTTAAGAAATTTGTGTGGCAGAGATGGAAGTTGGCAATAGTTTCTGTATCTCTGCTTTTCATCTGAGGAAAACTCATTGTGAATTCTTAAAATGCTATTCTAACAACTTATACATGATTTTTCACTTTATATTTCTATAAAACAACTTTATTTTATTCTTAAAGAATGGTTATTAGGACTTGGGTTTTCAAAATAAATATTTTTCCTTATTATTAAAATGTTTTGATGCCAGACATCATGCCAATATAATGAAAATAATGCAATGATCTCTATTAACTGAAAAGAGAAAATGTACATATAAATATATATATATATCATAGGTGTTGTAAATTTAGATATTTCAGTATTTCTGTTGATTAAAATGTGAGAGTGATATCATTAGATTCCTGTTGTAATTTAGTAGTTAGAAACTTTTGAATGAAAAAAAAAAGTCAGTGGTTAAAAGTCATATTCTTATTCTTGCTCACTAATGATATAGAAAAGGAAAAACCTGAAGTGCTTTATTTCTTCCAAAGAATTATTTGTTAGAATGTAGAGTTGGTAAGATATTTGGTGATTTAGTGAGGGAATTTTATTTTTTTCACTGAGATTTTCTTTTCAATTTAATGTTTCTACTTCTCTCTCTCTGTCTCTACATATATATAGACACTACTGGACACAAAGCAGAGACTTTACTCTGTTGACAAAGGTCCACATAGTGAAGGCTATGGTCTTCCCAGTGTCACCTACAGTTGTGAGAGCTGGACCTCAAAGAAAGTGGAGCACCAAAGAATTGATGCCTTCGAACTATGGTGCTGGAGAAGACTCTTGAGTGTCCCTTGGAAAGGAAGGAGATCAAACCAGTCAATGTTAAGGGAAATCAACCCTGAATACTCATTAGAATGATGACACTGAAACTCCAGTATTTTGGTCATGTGATGCAAACAACTGACTCATTTGAAAAGTTCCTGATGCTGGGAATGATTGAAGGCAGAAGGAGAAGAGGCTGTCAGAGGATGAAATGGCTGGATGTTATCACAGATGCAATGGCATGAACTTGGGCAAGCTTTGGGAGATGATGAGAGACAGAGAGCCCTGGAGTTCTACAGTCTTTGGGGTTGCAAAGTGTTGGACATGACTGGGTGACTGAACAATGATAACAAAAATACACACACTTATACACACACACACATATACACTTTTATCTGTGTACTTATATATCTGTAAAGTGGAATAAATTTTCATCAGATTATGAGATATATAAATGTGATATGTATCAGTTGCTAAATGATCAGTTGGCTCTAATTTAATTGGAAAAATAAGGGAATATCTACAATTTCAATGATTTAAAGAGAAATACAAATGAGCTACACAATCATAGGTCTGTGACTTATAAATCTTCTATAAACAAAGCTTTTTTATGTTGAAATCATGTCTCTTATTTTGTTTATTTTATTTTGAATTATTTATCTATAATGTTGGCTTACTGATGACTTAGAAGGAAAAAAGAGTAAAAAAAATTCATAAGGAATACACACACTACTGAAATGGCTTATTTTTTCTATTTTCTTAGAAAAAATATACAGTTTCAAGTGTCTTTATCTATTTGTAGCTATAAGTTAACTGAAATGAAAATATGAAAACAAAATCAATGCAAAAATTACATTGGATAATTTACATAGATGAGGAGTCTTTCTTCAAGGTCATTGAAATAAAAGAGAGAGGTCGGAATTTAGTTTGAGCTCAATTCCACTGAAACAAAAAGCTGGAGAGTTTTTAAGACCTGAAGTTAGGGGATTTTTAGGTTGTTTTATGTTTCCTAATTGTCATTATCTAAATGAAAAGTAAACTTGCTCATGTCTTCATATCAGGAGGTAGTTTTACAATCTGAAGTTAGCCTGCCAAAGTTAGGCTTATAAAGAAAGACATTTTTACTTTGTAGACTAGCAAGAAGATTTTAAAGTTATTTATATCTCAAAGGATCAGAGAAATAATTTACAAGTATAGGTTTTCTAAAGCAAAAGTTCTAACTAAAGGAATGTAGGGAGCCTAGAGCGAGGAAGAATCCTGTCCAAAATTTAGTTACGTTGTAGGGAGCATTAAATCAAACTTGTTGAAGGAATATTCAAAATCCCTTTATCCATGTGAAATTTTATCTAATTAATTAAAGCCACAATTCTTTCCCTTCTATCAGTTCTTAGAACTAAGTCACAGTGGTATTCTACATGCTGAAATAGTCATTTTGATTGGGGTGCACTGTTTAAAATATTTTAATTTAAACTTCTTTCAACAGAGATGGAGTCTCAAGTTCACCATCATTCCCACCAGCACTTAATGTTTTATAACCATGTGATTTCCTATATTCAACCATTTGCTACATCCATCAGTCAATTTAGTTCAGTCACTCAGTCGTGTCCAAATCTTTGCAACCCCATGGACTGCAGCATGCCAGGCTTCCCTGTCCATCACCAACTCCTGAAACCTACTCAAACTCATGTCCATTGAATTGGTGATGCCATCCAACTATCTTATCCTCTGTCGTCCCCTTCTCCCCCCACCTTCAATCTTTCCCAGCATCACGGTATTTACCAATGAGTCAGTTCTTCACATCAGGTGGCCAAAGTAATGAAGTTTCAGCTTCAACATTAGTCCTTCCAAGGAATATTCAGGATTTATTTCTTTTAGGATGGACTGATTGGATCTCCTTGCAGTCTAAGGGACATTCAAGAGTCTTCTCCAACACCACAGTTCAAAAGCATTGATTCTTTGGCACTCAACTTTCTTTACAGTCCAATTCTCACATCTATACATGACTAATGGAAAAACCATAGCTTTGACTAGACCTTTGTTTGGAAAGTAATGTCTCTGCTTTTTAATATGCTGTCTAGGTTGTTCATAACTTTTCTTCCAAGGAGCAAGTGTCTTTTAATTTCATGGCTGCAGTCACCATCTGCAGTGATTTTGGAGTCCCCCTAAAAATTCTCCCACTGTTTCCATTGTTTCTCCATCTATTTGCCATGAAGTGATGGGACCATATGCCTTCATCTTAGTTTTTTTCAATGTTGAGTTTTAAGGCAACATTTTGATTCTCCTCTTTCACTTTCATCAAGAGCTTCTTTAGTTCTTCTTCACTTTCTGCCATAAGGTGGTGTCATCTGCATATCTGAAGTTGTTGATATTTCTCCCAGCAATCTTGAAGCTTATGCTTCATGCAGGCCAGCATTTCACATGATATAGTCTGCATATAAATTAAATAAGCAGAGTGACAGTATACAACCTTGATGCACTCCTTTCCCAATTTGGAACCAGGCTATTTTCCTATGACTAGTTTTAACTGTCGCTTTTTGACCTGCCTACAGACTTCTCATTAGGCAGGTAAAGAAAGAAAGAAAGTGAAATCATTCAGTCGTGTCCGACTCTTGGCCTCATGGACTGTAGCCCACCAGACTTCTCCATTCATGCAATTTTCCAGGCAAGAGTACTGAGGTGGGTTGCCATTTCCTTCTCCAGGGGATTTTCCTGATGCAGGGATGGAACACAGCTCTCCCACCATGGAGGCAGCTGCTTTACCATCTGAGTCATCAGGGAAGCCCAAATATAGTGGAGATGGTGGTCTGGTAATCCCATCTCTTTCAGAATTTTCCACAGTTTGTTCTAATCCACACAGTAAAAGGCTTTGTTTTAGTCAATAATGAAAAAGTAGATTTGTTTTTGGAACTCTCTTGTTTTTTTGATGATTCAGTGGATGTTGACAATTTGATCTGTTCTTCCTCTGCCTTTTCTAAATTCAGCTTGAACATCTGGAAGTTCATGGTTCACATGCTGTTGTAGCCTGGCTTGGAGGATTTTGAGCATTACTTTGCTAGCGTGTAGTTCAGTTCAGTTCAGTAGCTCAGTCATGTATGACTGTTTGCAACCCCATGAACCACAGCAGGCCAGGCCTCCCTGTCCATCACCAAATCCTGGAGTCCACCCAAACCCATGTCCATTGAGTCTGTGATGCCATCCAACCATCTCATCCTCTGTTGTCCCCTTCTCCTACTGCCCTCAATCTTTCCCAGCATCAAGGTCTTTTCTAATGAGTCAGTTCTTCAGATCAGGTGGCCAAAGTACTGGAGTTTCAGCTTCAGCATCAGTCCTTCCAATGAATATTCAGGATTGATTTCCTTTAGGATGGACTGGTTGGATCTCCTTGCAGTCCAAGGGACTCTCAAGAGTCTTCTCCAATACCACAGTTCAAAAGCATCAATTATTCAGTGATCAGCTTTCTTTATAGTCCAACTTTCACATCCATACATGACCACTGGAAAAACCATAGCCTTGAGTAAATGGACCTTTGTTGACAAAGTAATGTCTCTGCTTTTCAATATGCTATCTAGGTTGGTCATAACTTTTCTTCCAAGAAGTAAGTGTTTTTTAATTTCATGGCTGCAATCACCATCTACAGTGATTTTGAAGCCCAGAAAGATAAAGTCGATGAATGCAATGCACAGTAGTTCAAACATTCTTTTGCATTGCCTTTCTTTGTAGCTGAAATGGAAACTGACCTTTTCTAGTCCTGTGGTCCCTGCTGATTTTTTTCCAAATTTTCTGACATATTGAGGGTAGCACTTAAACTGTATCATCTTTTAGTATTTGAAATAGTTTAACTTGAATTCCATCACCTCCACTAGTTTTGTTTGTAGTTATGCTTTAAGGCCCACTTGACTTTGCATTCCAGGATGTCTGGCTTTAGGTGAGTGATCACACCATAGTTGCTATGAAGTTCTTTTTTACATTGTTCTTCTGTGTATTCTTGGCACCTCTTCTCAATGCATCCATATTTGAATTTAAAACCACTGCAATTCACTTGGGCTTTAATAATTTTTGCATTTTTTAGTTGCTATATTAGTCAGAGGTTTGAAGAGAAGCTGAATCAATTCTATGTTTATGCATAGAAAAATGATATTTATTATAAGGAATTGACACATACAAATCCCGGGTGGTTCAGTGGGTAAAAAATCTGCAATGCAGGAGGTACAGGAGATGCAAGTTCCATTCCTGGGTCAAGAAGATTCCCTGGAGAAGGAAATGGCAGCCCACTCCAGTATTCTTGCCTGGAGAATCCTATGACCAGAGGAGACTGGCAGGCTACAGTCCCTAGAGTTGCAAAGATATGTATATGACTGTAGCGACTGAGAAAAAAAAAAGAGAGAGAGCCAAAAACGAGTACAGTGGGCAAACAGTCTGAAATTTCAGGCAGAATTTGACGTTAAATTTTTGAGTCTGAAGGCAGGCTGGATGATAATTCTTTCCTCTTCAGAGGGCACAGCTTTTCTCTTAAGACCTTCAGTTGATTGGATTAGGCCCACTCACATTATAGATCATTAATATAGGTAATTATCTAATGCTATTCTCTAGGAAAATTGATTATATAAGTTATAGGTATAATTATGGTCATTTAGATTCTTGAACATATAAGAATAGTGTTTACTAAAAGAATAATTTTCAATACAATTAATTGAAATGGAGAGTCAAAATTCTAGCTAAGAAATTGTTCTTGACATCTTTTCAAAAGCAGGGGGAATAAAATATTAATAACTTACCAGTGAATGTCTTATTTTACTTTTTTCTTGTCTGTATGTTTTTTCTTTGAAATATTTTAAATATCATAGCACTATGTCTAATAGTAAAAATCCTGCTTAATTCTCAAAGCATATCCCCAAACCAATGTTATCCTGTTAGTACATAATCTTAGCAGATGATTTGCTCCAAGAAGTGTATAACTAAGCCAATACACATCTGTATTGTAAACAATGCCAGAGTACATGCATTGTTTAACACCTTATTTTTCAGTTGGTAGGTGACTAATAACCTTCTTGATGTAAGATATATCTCTACTTTTTTAATAGGTGCATGTGCCTTTTTTGAGAATCAATTTGCATTTAAACTATTTTTATGATTGAACATTTCAGTCATCTACATGTTGTTTCTTTGAAGACAGTACTGCAAACAACATCTTTATGTATATATCTGCAGGCAGTATAATTTTATATATGCATTTTTACAATTGTACAAGTCATTTCATTATCTATGTTTAATATGGAACATGAAAAATAATCATGCATTAGAAGTGTTTGGAAAGACAATGTTTTGGTACTTGAAGGTTAACTTAACTTTGACATATTTACTGGCAAAGCATTTATTGTTTCTTACTTTGTTTCTGGTATTATGTAATTTTAAATAGTTACATAACATTCTACAGATTCTTATTTTCCAAATTGTCAGTCTATTCAACTTTCTGTTCATGTATTCATGAATTTTCTTTTCAGAGTAATCCATAAGACACCTTCACCTTTTGATTAAATAAACCTCCTCAGTTAATTCTTATACTATACTATCCAAGCAGCTTAATACAAGCCTTCCCAAGCCCTGTGTGCTGCACAGATTTTTTTTTTTTTCCCCTGTGATCTTTCAGAAAGGAAAATTGAGGTGGGAAAAAAAAAAAAAAAAGTTTAATTTTGATCATCTTGAATTAGAACTTCTAACTCTCTCCTTCCTCTCCTTTGAAATGGTTTTACATGTATGCAGTGTTGTCAATATATTTAAGAAATAAAATATCCAACAGTTACTAATTACATATTCTAAAAAAAGAACTTCATTATCTTTTATAATTTTATACTTCATTAAAGCTTTTTTTGTGTGTATATCATACTCCTTCTCATCATCAAAGAGTATCTGAAGCTCATTAACTATCTTGAAATGACAAATTACTTTCTTTATTTGACTACAAGCTTTTCTTCTTTTTATCTGTAAGCATTTTTCCTTCAAGATTACATTTAATCTTTTTTTTTTTTTTAACCTTTTAAATGATTTACTTCTTAACTAACAGGAACAACTTTATAATTAAATGTTTTGACAGAAAAAAAGCTTATCTGTTTTGCTGAAGAGCATGTACCTAGAATGGCCAACTGTATAAAAAATCTTTTTGGTATGGAAATGGGAATGAAAGGGAGATTATGAATACCAAAATAATCTTTAAGCCTGATTAATAAAAAAGTTTTTAATTTTTAATGAACCTGAGATTTTCATATTTATTATGGTTAAGCCACATATTTGAACTCTTCTGCACTGATAACTGTGAAATATATTGCCTTGACTAAATTAGTAGGAGGAAAAAAGTTCTGCCATGTTGTTAGTAAATGATAACTTCTTTCTATTTACAATTTTTTGCCCTCTTTACTTTCAAGTCTACATTTTGTCTGGATCTCAATAGCAGTGTCAACAACTAAATATATCAATATCAGATTTCACAGAAGAGTTCCAACATCAGAACTGGTGCCAAGGTAGAAAGAATTATCCAAGATCCTCAAAATAAGCCCTGCGATATGGATTGGTCACTGATGAGTAAGTCAATCTCTTCCATATTTGAAAATGGATTGAAAAGCTCAGATGTGCATCATGAAAGTAGGAAATTAAACATCTTATTTAACACTGGTAGGGTTTTACTTTTACAAACTTGTTTTTATTCTTTCTAATGTCAATCTTACTGCTTGTCAAGAAGGCAAAGTAATCCAGATTTTAACTGGTGACATATATAAATAGCAAGTAGTTCATATAACATATCAGGGAGATTCAATTCAACTTTTAAAATTAGTGTTTTCTAATTTTCAAAATTATTAGCCTCTGCCTGATGATGCACTACAGAATATGTAACATTAATTCATTATTTAGTATACAAACACATATGTACACACACAATATTACCAGAGGATAATAAAGCATAAGTGACTATTTTTCTTTTAAATAAGGCACTCTTTACAGGTATGCTGCTGCTGCTGCTGCTGCTAAGTCGTTTCAGTTGTGTCCGACTCTGTGCGACCCCATAGATGGCAGCCCACCAGGCCCCAACATCCCTGGGATAATCCAGGCAAGAACACTGGAGTGGGTTGCCATTTCCTTCTCCAATGCATGAAAGTGAAAAGTGACAATGAAGTCGGTCAGTCGTGTCCGACCCTCAGCGACCCCATGGACTACAGCCCACCAGGCTCCTCCATCCATGGGCTTTTCCAGGCAAGAGTACTGGAGTGGGGTGCCATTGCCTTCTCCGCTTTACAGGTATAAGTGATATTAAAATTATACTTACTTAGATCTCATTTTATTTTTTCTCCTTTATTTAAATCTTTTATTTTAATCTAACAATTTATGGACATTATATTTCAATTCATTTTATGGGAAATATTATGAAATTAATGTAAGGCAACATATGATTTATCAACAAATTCAAGAAAGTAACTTTTTAACAGCAGCTGGTTTTACAATAATATGAAAATTTTTTAAAAATTGAAACTTTACATTCTATTTATCTATCTGTACACCTATCCTTCTATCATCTATCTTTCTAATGAGGCCAGTGGTTTAAAATGACTTTTCTAAGATTAATGAAAAAGTCCAAAGATGGTAAAAGCAAGCTTTTTCCTGATATTGGATGTTAACTTTGAGTAGGGTGTTTGGGGATTGAAAAAATAACAGTGGGAAATAAAACACACTTGAATGGTTCTTTTGTGGGGGATAACACAGAAATCACCAGCAATAGATGTCTGCAATCTCCTAGCAACAATACCCTGATGATCTCAAAATCAGTTAAGCATGGGAAACAGAAACCAGTAGTGTACATTTTCTCCATTTTTTAATTTTTATATTGGGTCGTCCAGGCTTCTTAATTTGTAACTTCTTTTCTCCTAAGAGTGACTAACCCCCAGATGACAAAATTTTCTGTTCAAATTTTACATCTTTATTTGAACCAATGCAATCAAGTGAGCCTATTAAGGGAAAATAGTTAATATTGTTCTTTCTTTATTTTTAAAACTTATTTAAGCAGTAATTGAAAGATTTGCACATAAACAGTGGTGTTAGTGACAATTGTCAGGATAAATTGTCAAGTTTATCATTCAGAAAGAATGTCTTCATTCTTTGAATATGAACAACATTGTTTAAGCACCAAGTATTTGACAATGCATTAGCACTCTGTGGATCATGTTGTTAAGAATTACTAATTCAGTACAAGGAATAGATTTTGACTTAAAAAAATAAAAATCTGTCCCATAGGAGAAGAGGACTGGGTCAATGATAATCTTTATTTGAAGATGCATGATTTTTCAGTCTGTGAATAGCTCCATGTATGTATTTATCTATGTATGAATGTGCTGTGTATAGCTCTATGTATGTATTTATATATGTACAAATGTGGTTAGGTGTTTGTTTTTATTATATAATTAACGACTGTGAGATCAACACAAATGTAAAAGCTAGAAATGCAAAAATATCTACTTCTATCTACTCTTTTTAGTGACTTTTCATCCTTTCATATTCAGTATTCCTGCTTGCGTCAAGAAATAAATCTAATTCTAAATTCTGTTTTCATTGTTTGCTTGGATTTTTTAAAAAATAGTGTTATTTCATATAGCATGTTATGATTGAGAATGGAATGAACAAATCCTGGAAAATTGCTCATGCAAACTTCAAAAACATATATGAAAAATTAAGTAAGACATGTTACTTAGTAACATGTTAATGTTTGTATAATTAACATATATAAACATATACAAACATGTTAATGTTTGTATAATTCTTACTTAGCTTTTCATATATGTTTTTGAAGTTTGCATGAGCAATTTTCCAGGATTTGTTCATTCCATTCTCAATCATAACTAGGTTGGTACTAATTTATACTCATATTACTATGTGAATACATTGTCCATTTATAGCTATACTTAGTACTATGTAATATAAATATGTTTTACTTTATTTTTGGTTTCTTCATTTTTACCTATTAGAAACAGTGATGCAGCTAACTTTTTTATTTTTCTTTCTAGTTTTTTTTTTTAATTTTTAACTTTACAATATTGTATTGGTTTTGCCATATATCAACATGAATCTGCCACAGGTATACACGTGTTCCCAATCCTGAATCCTCCTCCCTCCTCCCTCCCCGTACCTGTATGCAAGACAGCAAAAGAGACACTGATGTATTTTTCCTTCTAGTTTTTAAAACTCTGTAATCCTCCTGTTACCCAACCCACACTTGAAGCTGACTACTGATACTGGGTTACGGTGAAGGAAAGTGAGGCATTTATTACAAGTGCAAAGCAAGGAACATGGCAACTAATGCTGAAAAGACCCAAATTCCCTGAAGGATTTCAGAGAAGAGTTTTTTAAAGGCAAGATGACGGAGAGGAATTGCAGAGAGTGAGATCAGTTCATGTACAATTCTCTGGTTGGTGATGAGGTAAAAGGGTGGTGTCACAGGGATTAACATCATCAATCCTCAGACACTTGCTCATCTGGGGGCTCTGTGCTTATAGAAATCATGCAGTTAGCTCCTTCCATCTGATAGGATTTTAGTATCTCCAGTCAACTTGGGAATATGCATCAGACACTGTCATCTACGGCCTTCAAGGAGGAACTAAGATCTGTGACTGCTATATGGCTGACCTATTATTTAAATTGTTACCAGTTCTCCTGCTCCAATGCTATTTTTTGTTAGTACATGTTTTAATCATTAATTCTTGAACCAGCCTCTTGAACCAGACTCAGAAGGGGCCTGGAAGACTAAGGCTTTTCTAGAAACAAGAGACAGGCAGAGGACACAAAGGGATCTGTCATGAGAAGGCCCCATAGTGTCCTGCTCAGTTATAAGTTTAGTCATTGGTAAATCTGCATAACTACATTTTTAAAACCCAATATAATAATCTCTTTCTCTTATTAAGAATGTTTATTGTACTTATTGCCTATCTGTATGTACTTATGCTTTCCACCTTGTTGCAAAAAGTTGAACTCAATTTTATTCAACTATGGTCTTGTTCCTGATGGTCTTTGGCTAGAGGACATCGAAACTAACATCAATTAAGTTAAAGTACTTTACTCTCCCTAAACACCTTATTCTCTTCCTAAACATCTATTGAGTCACTTTTTTCTTACAATCTAAAGGACCTCATAATAGAAAATATAGCTTTTTTGTCATATAGTATGACCTGTAACAATAACAGTACATTCATGCTTTGGCTCTGATTATACCTAAATATAATGCATATCTTCCTTATGCATTCATCCTTTTAGTACAATTTTCTTTTCTGGATTATAATGCTCTCATGGATCCATTTTGTGTGTGTGTGTGTGTGTGTGTGTTTTGTAAGCTTCAAATCAGTGTATATCCAAATGAAAATGACAATATTTGACATAAATCTCAGCACAATTTTTTTCAATTAGCATGATGGCATTCTAATTTCATAAGAATAAATCTGAATTTCAGAACATGAAGTTTCATGAAGGTGTTCAACTTTGAAGTCTGGAACAGGAGCAGACTGTATCTTCAACGTTTTAACATGTGCATCTTCACTTTAGTCTTGTGAAATTTTAATTATTCATTTAAAATTATATGACAGCTTGTTTCTAGGCAATGTCAACTGATTCCTTCCCTCTCCCCATATGTAGTACAAACTTTTCTACTATATAATTTACTTCATTATGTAAGTCTTATTAGATTAAACATTTGAAGAAACAGATTATTAACAACAACATTTACTTCATGTTAGTTTTAAATTCAATCTATTCTGCTTCCAGTGTCAAAAGTAGTATTAAATTGCCTAGCAAAAACCCCTTAGATGTGTTAAGTAAATGTAATAATCATCTAATTGACAAAAATAATAATTCCATTTACTGAATAGTTACATTCTAATTGCTTTCAACAATCACAACAATATGCTGTAAATATGTTTTTTTTTTTTTGTAAATATGTTTTTTATATAATCCTTACAGTGTCTTTTTAGTCTCAGTGTTAATATTAACTCTGTTTTTCAATGAGAAAGCTCACAGTTAATATCAAAATAATATATTCGAGGTCATATATGTATAACCTGTTTATTTTAAGATTTAGTCCAAAATAAAAATCAAACCTTAATTTCTGACTTTTTTCAAATCTTGTTATACATTCTCTTTATCTGAAGTATGACATCTGACTACTTCATTCCATACATCAATAGTGTGTGTGCATGCTTGTGTATGTGTGTGAACTTGTGGGACACGGGAGGCTGTTGGTAAATTACTGTGCTATTCTTGCTTTGTTCCTTCTGTCTCCTCTCATCCAATGGCATGAAATGGATGTTTTGGTACAGTCAACATACTGAGCTAATGAAGCATGCATATTAAATATTCAGTTACATTTATACTTAGTTGTTTCTGGTCTATCATGACAAGGTACAATAACTGTCATTGGCCATGTTAACATAAGTTTATGTAAGATCTTGTAGATGTCTCACATCTGTTGGAAACCGTTCTGCAAAATGTTTCTACACATTTTTGCATCAGTTTTTGTTATGAACTATCTTTTTAAGAATATTTACATAGCAAAAAGCTGTTAAAATATAGAGTTTCCCTCTAGGTCAAAGGACAGAGGGTTCAGGATGGGGAACACATGTATATCTGTGGTGGATTCATTTTGATATTTGGCAAAACTAATACAATTATGTAAAGTTTAAAAATAAAATAAAATTAAAAAAAAAAAAAGGACAGACTTTAATATCCAGCATAATAAAGGAAATGTTTTCATTCAGGCCAGTTTGGGCAAGTTTCCTAGAAGTCCCCTGGAACACATTGGAGTTTCCTAGACTTTGGTGTTCTCAGTTGTGACACAAAGTTTTTATGTGTCTTCCATATTCTGGGGTCTCCTTCTATATTTCTTCCAAAGAACATAGGGACACAAGAAACTGGTGATCATTAATCTCATTCTGTCTGCTTGTCCTGTATAAAAATCCCTTATTGACTAAGGAGATTTTATCTGCCTGCATCTAGGAAACTACTGAAGGCTAACTCGTTAGCTTGAAAGAAAAGTAAAAAATTCAGCCGTTTCACAATTCTTAACAAAGTCCTTCCCCACTGATACATCTCTGGAAAGGGACATTCTTGGGCAGGTTCTTTCAGAAAAACATATGAGTCCTGTTAGTTTCCCCAAATCATTCAATCCAAGGGAAAATTCAATACACAAAACTTGGGTATTTTTATATCTGATTCTATATCTTATATCTTATATTTATATATCATATAATATATATATATTATATATATAATATATATAATATATATTATATATAAATATAAGATATAATATATCTTATATATATAAGATATAATATATCTTATATATATGATATAATATATCATATATATAAGATATAATATATCTAATAATATATATATATTATATCTTATATCTGATTCTCCCATTTTTATTAGCATTAATAATAATTGACAAAATTTATTAAGTGCTTATAATATATCAAGGTTTATACTAAGCAAGACCTTTAAAAGTTTTTATAATAGCATATGTTTCTTACAATTACTCAAGGAGGTATTTATTACTATTGAGAAAAATGATTTTGTTTACTTATTTTAAACTTTTCACTTTCTATCAGAATATAGTTGATTAACAATACTATGTTAGTTTTAGCTATACAGCAAAGTGATTCAGTTACACATATACACATATCTATTTTGGTTGCTCAGTTGGTAAGGAATCTGCCTGAAATGTGGGAGACCCAGATTTGATCCCTGGGACAGGAAGATTCCCTGGAGGAGGAAATGGCAACCCACTCCAGTATTCTTGCCTGGAGATTCCATGGACAGAGGTGTCTGGAGGGCTACGGTCTGTGGGGTTGCAAAAAGTCAGACATGACTGAGAAACTAACCCCTTTCCTTTCCTTTATTCTTTTAAAAATTGCTTTCCCACTTAGATTGTTTCACAGTATTTAGCAGACTTCCCCTTGCTATACAGTAGGTCATTGTTGGTTATCCATTTTAAATATAGCACTGCATATGTGTTACACTCCCTAAGTATCCCTCGCCCCCACTTCCTTCTATAATCAGAAATTTGTACTCTAAGTCTGTGAATCTGCTTCTGTTTTGTGAGTTCATTTATATCATTTTTATTCAGATTTCACATAGAAGTGATATCATATGATAGCTATCTTTCTCTGTCTGACTTATTTCACTCAGTATGGCAATCTCTAAAGTCTATCCATACTGGACCAATAGTGCATATCCCAATAGTGAAAATGGCACTATTCCATGCTTAATAACCACTAAGCAATATTTCATTGTATATATGTGTAATACATTATACATTTTTCTGTTGATGACCACTTAGGTTGCTTTCATTTCTTGGCTATTGTAAACAATGCTGCAATGAACATTGGTGTGTATGTATGCTTTCCAAACATGTTTTTCCAGATATATGTCCAGAAGTCGATTATTGAATCCTATGGTAAGTCTATTTTCCGTTTCTTAAGGAACCTCCATACTGTTTTCCATAGTGACTACATCAATTTACATTCCCACCAACCATCTAAAAGTGTTCCTTTCTTTCCACACCCTCTTCAACATTTATTGATTTTGTTTATGATAGCCATTCTGTATAGTGTGAAGTGCTAGCTCATTGTAGTTTTGACTTGCATTTCTGTAATAATTAGTGGTGCTGACATATTTTAATATGCCTCTTGACCATGTGTATGTTTTCTTTGGAGAAATATATATTTAAGCCATCTACCCATCTTTTAATTGGAATGTTCATTTGCATGATATTAAGTCACATGAGCTATTTGTAAATTTTGAAGACTAAGCCCTTGTTGGTCACAGAAATGGCAAATATTTTCTCCCCTTCTGATGATTGTCTTTTCATTTTGTTTATATCTTCCTTTGTTGTGCAAAAGCTTCTGAGTTTACTTGGTTTCCATTTGTGGAGGAAATTGAAAAATATATTACTGGGATTTACATTAGAGATGGCTCTGCCTATTTTCCTCAAATAGTTTTATAGTCCAGTCTCACATTTAGATCCTTAATCTATTTTGAATATATTTTTGTATATGGTGTTAAAAATGTACTATTTTCATTCTTTTACATGTAGCTGTCCAGTTTTCCCTGGACAATTAAAGACAATATCTTTCCTTAATTGTATAGCCTTGCCTCCTTTGTCATAGATTAATTGACTATAAGTGCATAGGCTTATTTCTGAGCTTTCTGTCCTTTTACATTGATCTATATTTCTACTTTTGTAACAGTACCATATTATTTTTATGACTATAGCTTTTTAGTATAGTCTGAAGTCAAGGAAATTAGAGATACCAAGGGAACATTCCATGCAAAGATGGCTCAAAAAAGGACAGAAATGGTATGGACCTAATAGAAGCAGAAGATATTAAGAAAAGGTGGCAAGAATACACAGAGGAACTGTACAAAAAAGAGCTTCACGACCCAGATAATCACAATAGTGTGATCACACCTAGAGCCAGACATCCTGGAATGGGAAGTCAAGTGGGCCTTAGAAAGCATCACTACAAACAAAGATAGTGGAAGTGATGGAATTCCAGTTGAGCTATTTCAAATCCTGAAAGATGATGCTGTGAAAGTGCTGCATTCAATACGCCAGCAAAATGGAAAACTCAGCAGTGGCCACAGGACTGGAAAAGGTCAGTTTTCATTCCAGTCCCAAAGAAATGAAATGCCAAAGAATGCTCAAACTACCCCACAATTGCACTCATCTCACATGCTAGTAAATTAATGCTCAAAATTCTCGAAGCCAGGCTGCATCAATATGTGAATTGTGAACTTTCAGATGCTCAAGTTGTTTTTAGAAAAGGCAGAGGAACCAGAGATCAAATTGCCAACATCCACTGGATCATCAAAAAAGCAAGAGAGTTCCAGAAAAACATTTATTTCTGCTTTATTGACCATGCCAAAGCCTTTGACTGTGTGGATCACAATAAACTGGACAATTCCAAAAGAAATGGGCATACCAGATCACCTGACCTTCCTCTTGAGAAACCTATATGCAGTTCAGGAAGCAAGAGTTAGAACTGGACATGGAAAAACAGACTGGTTCAAAATAAGAAAAGGAGATCGTCAAGGCTGTGTATTGTCACCCTGCTAATTATATGCAGAGTACCTCATGAGAAACGCTGGGATGGAGGAAGCACAAGCTGGAATCAAGATTTCTGGGAGAAATAACAATAACCTCAGATATGCAGATGACATCACCCTTACGGCAGAAAGTGAAGAAGTAAAGAACCTCTTGATGAAAGTGAAAGAGGAGAGTGAAAAAGGTGGCTTAAAGCTCAACATTCAGAAAACGAAGATCATGGCATCTGGTCCCATCGCTTCATGGGAAATAGATAGGGAAACAGTGGAAACAGTGTCAGACTTTATTTTGGGGGGCTCCAAAATCATTGCAGATCACTGTGATTGCAGCCATGAAATTAAAAGACGCTTACTCCTTGGAAGGAAAGTTATGACCAACCTAGATAGCATATTAAAATGCAGAGACATTACTTTGCCAACAAATGTCCGTCTAGTCAAGACTATGGTTTTTGCAGTAGTCATGTATGGATGTGCGAGTTGGACTGTGAAGAAAGCTGAGCGCCGAAGAATTGATGCTTTTGAACTGTGGTGTTGGAGAAGACTCTTGAGAGTCCCTTGGACTGCAAGGAGATCCAACCAGTCCATTCTAAAGGAGATCAGTCCTGGGTGTTCATTGGAAGGATTTATGCTAAAGCTGAAACTCCAATACTTTGGCCACCTCATGTGACGAGTTGATTCATTTGAAAAGACTCTGATGCTGGGAGGGATTGGGGGCAAGAGGAGAAGGGGACGACAGAGGATGAGAGGGCTGGATGGCTTACTGACTTGATGGAAATGAATTTGCATGACCTCCAGGAGTTGGTGATGGACAGGGAGGCCTGGCGTGTTGCGATTCATGGGGTCACAAAGAGGCGGACACGACTGAGTGACTGAACTGAACTGAAGTCAAGGAGCCTGATTCCTACAGCTCCATTGCCTTTCTCAGCATTGCTTTGTTTATTCAGGGTGTTTTGTGTCTCCATACAAATTTTAAGACTTTTTGTTCTAATTTTGTGAAAATAAACCAGAACATTGGTAATTTGCTATGTATTTCATTGAATCTGTAATTTGCCTTGGGTAGTATTGTCATTTTGACAATATTGATTCTTTCAGTCCAAGTATATCTTACCAACAGTTTGCTCATCTTCAGTTACTTTCATTAGAGCCTTACACCTTTTGAAGTACATGTCATTTGTCCCCTAAAGTAGGTTTATATTTATGTATTTTATTATTTTTGTTGTAATGGTAAATTTTTTCCCTTGAATTTCACTGCCTGATACTCCATTGTTAGTGTAGAAAAATGCAACAAATTTCTGTGTATTAATTTTGTAATTTGCAACCTTACCAAATTCATTGATGAGTTCTAGTAGTTTTCTAGTAGCCTCTTTAGAATTTTCTGTGTTTTCCATCATATCAACTGCAGTGAGATATGCAGTTTAAATTTTCAATTTGAATTTTTTTAATTAGTTTTTCTTCTCTTATTGCCATAGCTAAGACTTCCAAATTATGTTGAATAAAAGTGATGAACATGGACACCCTTGTCTTATTCCTGATCCCGAAGGAAATATTTTCAGCTTTTCATTATCGAGTATGATGTTAGCTGTAGGTTTGTCATATATAGTCTTTATTGTATTATGTTCCCTCTATGCCCACTTTCTGGAAGGTTTTCATCATAAATAGGTTTTGAATTCTGTTAAAAGCTTTTCCTGCATCTATTGAGATGATCACTTGGTTTTTATTCTTCAGCTCATTAATGTGGTGTATCACACTGATTGATTTGTGAATATTGAAAAATCCTAGCATCCCTGGGATAAATCTCACTGGATCATGATGTATGATCTTTTTAACGTATTGAATTTGGATTACTAGCATTTTGTTGAGGATTTCTGCATCTATGTTCTTCAGAGACATTGGCCTATAATTTTCTTTTTGTGTGTAATCTTTGTCTAGTCTTAGTATCAGGGTGATGGTGAAATCATATAATGAATTTTCAAGTGTCTCTTCCTCTAATTTTTTTGAACTGTTTGAGAAGGTAGGTGTTAGCCCTTTTCTAAATGTTTGATAGAATTCAATCTGAAGCCATGTGGTCCTGGATTTTTGTTTATTGGCAGTCTTTAAATCACACTTTCAGTTTCAGTACTTGTCATTGGTCTAGTTATGTTTTCTGTCTTCCTGGTTCATGTCTAGAAGATGGTATCTTTCTAAGAATTTGTCTCTTTCTTCAAGGTTGTACATTTTATTGGCATACAGTTAGTAGTCACTTATAATCCTATGTATTTCTGTGGTGTTAGTTGAAACTTCTTTTTCATTTCTAATTTTGTTCATTTGATTGCCATCCCATTTTTTTGTCCTTTATGAATCTTGATAAAGGTTTATCAGTTTTATCTTTTCAAAGAATTAGCTTTTAGCTTCATTGATGTTTTCTGTTGCTTTTCATTCATCTCTATTTTATTTATTTCTGCTCTGATCTTCTTTTATTCTTCTACTAACTTTAGTTATTGTTTGTTCTTCTTCTAGTTGATTTAGGAATGAGGTTAGGTTTTTTGAGATTTTTGTTTCCTGAGTTAAGATGGTATTAAAATAAACATTCATCTTAGAACTGCTTTGGCTGCATCCCATAAGTTTTTGGATCATTGTGCTTTCATTTTCATTTGTCTCTAGGTATTTTTATTTCTTTTTTGATTTATTCAGTGATCCATTGATTATTTAGTAGCATATTGTTTAGCTTACAGGTGTTTCTGTTTTTTACATTTTTTTTTCCCCTGTGATTTATTTCTGATCTCATAGACTTGTGTCAGAAAAGATGTTTGATATGATTTCAATTTTCTTAAATGTACTGAGACTTGCTTTGTGGCCCAACTTGCTTTGTGGTGGTCAATCCTGGAAAATGCTCTATGGACACATCAGAAGAATACATTTTCTGCAGCTTTTGGATGGAATGGTTTATAAATATCAATGAGAATATTTGATCTAATGTGTAATTTAAGGCTTGTGTTTGCTTACTAATTTGCTCTCTGGATTACCTGTCTATTGATGAAAGTGGCATGCTAAAGTCCCCAATTATGACTGTGTTATTTTTCTGTTATTCTGTCAATTTCTCACTTATGGCTGTTAATATTTGCCTTTTATATTGAGATGCTTCTATGTTGCATATATATACATACAGTTGTTATAGCTTTTTTCTGAATTGATATATTAATCGTTATTCTTTGACTATTATAACAGTCTATATTGTCTGATATGAGTATTGACATTCCAGCTTTTTTTTTTTTTTTGCCTCCATTTGCATAGACTACCTCTTTCCACCCCCTTCATTTTCAGTCTGTATGTGTGACTAGATCAGAAGTGAGTTCTTGTATATATATGTCTTTTTAAAAATCCATTCAGCCATTCTATGTTTGTTTTTTTTTAATATGGAGCCTTTAATCCATTTACATTTAAGGAAATTATTGACATGTAATTTTCTATTCCCTTCCTCTTTCATTCTCTTATGGTTTGATGACCATCTTTAGTGTTGCATTTTTTGTGTGTATGTATTGTAGTTTTTGGATTTACTGTTCCCATGAGGTTTTGATATAGCAGTCTATGTGTGTAAATCTTGTTTTAACTCACTAATCTCTTTCTTGCTAGAGAATTTCCTTTAGCATTTGTTGCATACCTCATCTGATGGTACTGAATTCTCTTAAATTTTGTTTGTCTGTGAAGCTTTTGATTTCTCTCTCAAATATGAATAAGAATATTGCTGAGTAGAGTATTCTTGGTTTCAAGTTCTTCCCTTTCATCACTTTAAGTATATAGAATCATTCCTTTCTGGCCTGCAAAGCTTCTGCTGATAAATCAGCAGATAACCTTATGGGGGTTCCCTTGTATATTATTTGTTGCTTTTCCTTTGTTGCTTTTAATCTTTTTTCTTAGTATATTTGTTAGTTTGCATAATATGTGTCTTGGTGCGTTCCTCCTTGGGTTTATCTTCCATGGGACTCTGTGCACTTCCTGTACTTGGGTGATTGTTTTCTTCCCATGTTAGAAATATTTTCAACAATTATCTCTTCAAATATTTTCTCAGGTCCTTTCTCTCTTTCTTTTCTTTTTGGGATCCCTATAATTCAAAGGTTGGTGCATTAAATTTTTTTCACAGAGGTCTTTTAGACTGTCTTCACTTTTCTTTTCCTTTTGTCTTTATTCTGTTCCACAGCAGAGATTTCCACTAATTTGCATTCTATGTTATTTATCTGTTTTATCTTTTTGTTTTGTTTTGTATTTTTTCTTTTTGCTTTTTTGCCTCAGTTATTGTGCTATTGATTCCTTCTGCTGCTGCTGCTGCTAAGTTGCTTCAGTCATGTCCAACTGTGCGACCCCATAGACAGCAACCCACCAGGCTCCCCCATCCCTGGGATTCTCCAGGCAAGAACACTGGAATGAGTTGTCATTTCCTTCTCCAATGCATGAAAGTGAAAAATGAAAGTAAAGTCGCCCAGTTGTGTCTGACTCTTAGCGACCCCATGGACTGCAGCCCACCAGGCTCCTCCATCCATGGGATTTTCCAGGCAAGAGTACTGGAGTTGGCTGCCATTGCTTTCCTTCTAGTGTATTTTTTATTTAAGTTACTATATTTTTCATCTCTGTTTGTTTATTCTTTAGTTTTTCTGTGTGTGCATGTGCTCACCCTGAGTCGTATGCAATTTCTGTGACCCCAAGGACTGTAGACCCCAGGCTTCATAGTCCTTGGAATTTTCCAGGCAAAAATACTGTGGTGGGTTTTCATTTCCTCCTTTAGGGGATCTTTCCAACCCAGGGATTGAACCCATGTCTCTAGCATCTTCTGCAGTGGCAGGCATGTTCTTTACTGCTGTATCACATGGGAAGCCCCTTAGTTCTTCTAGGCTTTTGTTAAATATTTCTTGCATCTTCTAGATTCCTCTCTCCTTTCTTTTCCCAAGATCCTGGGTCATCTTCACTATCATTATTCTGAATTCTTTTTCTGGAAGATTGCCTTTCTCTACTCCACTTAGCTATTTTTCTGGGGGCTTATCTTGTTCCTTCATCTGGGATATATTCCTTTGCTGCTTCACATTTTTTGTAACTTTTTGTGATTGTGGTTTCAGTTCCACAGGCTACAGGATTGTTGTCTTTATTGCTTCTATTCTGAACCCTTTACTTAAGTATATGTGATATTATAAGACTGATAAGTCCAAAATCTGCAAAGTATGTTGGCAGTCTGGAGACCGAGGGGAGTTTCAATATTTCAGTCTTGAATCACAAGGCAGTATGGAAGAATAATACTTTCTTCTTAGCAATTTTTCTTATAAAGTTGGTATTTCTCTCCCAAACGTGTACTCATTCGGGACACATGCCCAATTCTTCATAAGCAGTGTGGCTTTAATAGCAACTTCCCACACTGACAAAATTTAATTTGAGCAGCAAGTTTCTTTCCTCCTTTATGACCAGTGCTTTGTTGCTTCTCTTTTATCCAAGGTATAAAGGCCTTTGGTATTCCATCTTCAGATCTAGAAAATAGAGATAACCATTTGTGCCAGTACTATGATCCCGGATCTCTATGAGAAAAATGTCAAGGTTCTCTCAGGGACTATTTTATGCTGTGTTCTACTGCAGCACTGGGGAGTTATTAAGAAACTGCATTTCAGACAACACCCAGCTAGTCCATGATGCTGGTGTTTTCCTTGCATTGGTCCTAATCTATTTAATGAAACTACCTAAAGTAATCAGTTCATTCTTCAGCACAATTCAAACTGCTGCACAATTACACTCACTTCACACATTAGGAAAGTAATGCTCAAAATTCTCCAAGACAGGTTTCAACAGTACATGCACCATGAACTTCTATATGTTCAAGATGGATTTAGAAAAGACAGAGGAACCAGAGATAAAATTGCCAAGATCCATTGGATCAAGGAAAAAGCAAGAGGATTCTAGAACAACATCTACTTCTGCTTTATTGATTATGGCAAGGCCTTTGACTATGTAGATCACAACAATGTGGAAAATGTTTCAAGAGGTGGGAATACCAGACCATCTTACCTGCCTCCTAAGAAATCTGGTGCAGATCAAGAAGCAACAGTTAGAACCGGACACTGAACAATGGACTGGTTCCAAACTGGGAAAAGAGTATGTCAAGGCTATATACTGTCACCTTGTTTATTTAACTTATATGCAGAGTACATGATGCAAAATGCCAAGCTGGATAAAGCACAAGGTGGAATCAAGATTGCTGGAAGAAATATCAATAACCTCATATACACAGATGATACCACCCTTATGGAAGAAAGTGAAGAGGAACTAAAAACCCTCTTTATGAAAGTGAAAGAGGAGACTGAATAAATTGGCTTAAAATTCAACATTCAAAAGACTAAGATCACGGCATCTGGTTCCATCACTTCATGGCAAATAAATGGGGAAATAATGGAAACAGTAGCTTATTTTATTTTTTGTGCTCCAAAATCACTGCAGATGGTGACTTCAGCCATGAAATTAAAGGACATTTGCTCCTTGGAAAAGAAGTTATAACCTACCTAGACAGCATATTAAAAAGCAGAGACATTACTCTGCTGACAAAAGTCCATCCAGTCAAAGCTATGGTTTTTCCAGTAGTCATGTATGGATGTGACAGTTGGACTATAAAGAAAGCTGAGCACCAAAATATTTTTGAACTATGGTGTTGGAGAAGACTCTTGAGAGTCCCTTGGACTGCAAGGAAATCCAACCAGTCTATCCTAAAGATCAATCCTGGGTGTTCATTGGAAGGACTGATGCTGAATCTGAAACTTCAATATTTTGGCCACCTGATGCAAAGAACTGAGTCATTAGAAAAGATCCTGATGCTGGGAAAGATTGAAGGCGGGAGGAGAAGGGGATGACAAGGATAAGATTGTTGGATGGCATCACCGACTAGATGGACATGAGTTGGAGCAAGCTCCAGGAGTTGGTGTTGGACAGGGAAGGCTGATATGCTGCCGTTCATAGGGTCACAAAGAGTCTGACATGACTGAGCAACTGAACGGAACTGAATGTAACCCATGTGTGCTACAAATTCATGAGATAAGGAACTTACAAGAAACTATCATTTTTATACTGCTTATGTCATTAAAAATATTTTATTATGAAAAAAATTGTTAGCTGGATTAAGCAGTGTACCTGGTGATGGAAAGTGAAGTCACTCAGTCGTGTCCAACTCTTTGTGACCCCATGGACTGTGGCCTACCAGGCTCCTCCGTCCATGGGATTTTCCAGGCGAGAGTACTGGAGTAGGTTGCCATTTCCGGGGATCTTCCCAACTCAGGGGTAGAACCCTGGTCTCCCGCATTGCAGGCAGATGCTTTAACCTCTGAGCTACCAGGGAAGCCCGCCTGGTGATGGAATTCCTTTATATTCTGGTGCAAGCTCCTCGTCCCACAGTGGGTAGGATGATTACTGCTAATATTGCTTTTTCTCTGTGAGTGCTCACATACACTTATTAAGTGGGATCATCCTCTTTCCTATCTGGTAAATGTAAACATTATCCTGCAGTCTTTTTACCTTCTAACATTTCCTTTCAAGAAATTACTATAGTGTTTTTATTCTAACTAGAGGTTTTTCTTCTATTGGCTATTAAAAGAACTGGTTATTATACTTCTTGTCTTCTTTTTGCAAGTCTTGTTGTCATGTATCTTATCTTGCCCATACCCTTGTTTAGCCTCAGCTTTGAGACTATAGCCAAATATAATATAACTTCTAATATGTGTCTGAGCTCAGATTCACATCTAAGTGTGTGTGATGGCAGATTGTGAGTTCTTCACAAGAATACCAAGTTCTCTCACAGAAATAAAAGGCAGAAATAAACAATTTGGAGGAAGTGTTCAGAGGACTCTATGACCTCTCATAATTGGATCAAACCAATATATAATTTCAAAAACATAAAATTGTGCTTTTTCTCTGATTTAGTTGCTAATTCCACTCCACTAGAAACTGATGCTTTTAAGTGGTACAATGTAAATTAATTATTTGGAAAGCTGATATTTCTAAGAAACACATAAATTAAAAGTTCCACATCTTTATCTTTAGATTCAACAGATATAATTACCCCGGCAACTTGCTTCCAAAATTTTCTCAACATTTGGCATGAATTTCTAGGCTAACTCATTGTGGACAGTCATAAACAACTTAGTGAAATGAGTCTGTGGATTATATTTTGAATAATGCTATGCCAAAATATTCACAGGTATTAAATTTACACACAGGTTTCTACATTATCCCTTATCATACCCTCCAATGTAAAATTTGCCTCCAAGGAAAGTTAACCCTATTTTTAAAAATTTAGATCACACCAGTATATTTTGGACCTTATTTAATATTTCATCTTTTCAGTGACAGTGGCATCTTCATTAAGATTATTTATCTATTGGCATGATGCAGTTTATGTGATTTATTACTGAAATGATAATTCCCTAATAAGTATACTGAAGTTTAATTGCTATCTCCTTTGATGACAAAACTTTCTTTCGAAATATTTTTGTAAATCTTTACTTTTCAGAAAAATAAGTTCCTTAAAAAAAAATTATTAAACCATCAATACAAGGTTTTATTTCTGGATTCCAGGGCACTTTTTATGTTATTGATAGTTAATTTAACATGGTATCTTCCAATTTAAAAGTAGACATTTGCAGCTGCTTTTAATATTCCGTAATAAAATTTCCTTTCTTATTAGTCAAAATCTTTAGGAAGTTTGCATGATTTTCAGTGTTAGCATAGCTGGTTGGCACTAATGATTGCTAGTCATTTAATTCAGTGTGAAAGATCCTAGATTTAGGCATAGTACTAACAGAATTTTTTAAATGTGATTCATATTTATTTAATAATATTAATGAGTATTTAAAATCATATTGCTCTATTAAAATATCTTTTGCACATTATGTAGCATCAAGGATCTTTGGCTATTTTTTTGTTTGTTTGTTTCACTCTCTAGCACTATAGCTAAGGAACATTAAATTTCACTTCTCTGTTGCATTTCAAATAATGAGGATATATCAGTAGCACTAAAAAGTTATTCTAGATCTGATTAAATCCTTGCAGATCCCAAATTTCTTTTATATTGGTAGCTACTATCTCTGTCCACTTATTCTCATGCCATCTAATTTCAAAATATGATTATCATGTAGATATATCTTTTAATTTCACATTCCTAAAAACAAAGTGTAGTGTTTTCAATCATAAGCCAATATGTAAAAATGATGATCTCTTTGCAATCCATGTGGCATATGAATTAGGGAATAACTAATAATGGTCATTAAATTTTATTCCTCCAAGCAAGATGTATTCTAAAAGACAAGATTCTTTAAATAATGAAATGTGTATTTTCTCCACTCATGTTTTCATGGTGGCTCCTAATAATTTATCTTGAATTTCACTGTTCATTATTCTAAAAATATCTTTACCACTCAATTAATATGAGAGTCTAGATACATGATACAAGGAAAGTAAAATTCATGGCAAGTTATGTTTAAGCTAAAAAAAGAAAATGTATTTATAATTGAGAACTGGCTTCCCTGGTGGCTCAGATGGTAAAGCGTCTGCCTGCAATGTGGGAGACCCGGGTTCAATCCCTGTGTTAGGAAGATCCTCTGGAGAAGGAAATGGCAGCCCACTCCAATATTCTTGCCTGGAAAATCCCATGGATGGAGGAGCCTGGTAGGCTACAGTCCATGGGGTTGCAAAGAGTCCGACACGACTGAGCGACTTCACTTCATAATTGAAAAATTCCACAAAGCTTGAAATTATTTATAATCATTCACTTAATTATTCATTTTTAGTTAAATTAACAAACATGTTAAAATTTTGGAGTGACTTCTGTTAACCAAGGGAATAATATAGGTGACCACAAAGCTACCTGCCATACACGAGACACAAGAGACTCAGGTTTGATCCCTGGGTTGAGAAGATCTCTTGGAGGAGGAAATGGCAACCCAATCCACTATTCTCTCCTGGAAAATCCCATGGACAGAGGAGCCTGGTGGGCTACAGTCCAAAGGATTGCAAAGAGTTGGTCATGACTGAGAGACTAAGCACACAGCACAAGAAACTTTAGAGGCTATATGATAAAACAGTATGCCAACTTCTTGTTTTGTGTTCAGTCTTCAGAAAATGTTTTATTTATTCATACAATATCCTAATATATGAATCTGAGTGCCATGCGCAGCCCCATACTGCAATAATACAATGTGGAAATAGAAATGAGCCAGAAGCTTGTATTATTTCTGCTAGGAATGAAAACCTGGACATGGAATCTAGGTTTTTGCAATCAGATGCTCTAACCTGTGACTTTAGATTTTGAGTGAATAAAAATACCAAGAGCAGCTATGAAATTATTCTTACAGTAGTGGTACTGATGTTCCATTGCCAGTGGAACTAGCAGCTGTGTCCTAAGGGAACTGTCCCTTTGTATGTTGGGTTCTGCAACTCACTTCCCAGCTTCCCCTAGAGGTTAGCATTTTTTCTGAGTTTGGTTCTTTAGCATTCTTATGGATTCTATGAAATCTCTGTTGATGTAAGAAAGTGAAAATAAGAGTACCGTAAACAATGGAAAAACATTTCTCTCAAAGGTATTGGAATAAGTAATCCATCACACAGAATGGTGTCTGTGTTCTGGTAAGTCCTCAAACATTCTCACATCTTTTATTTTGTCATCCCAAGTGTGTATTCTTGGTACTCTTGGTCCAAGTGAGAATGAGTAATGCACTTCCTATGACTTCTACTTGAATATAAAGTCAATGAACAAAGAGAAATAATATTGCCTTAGTGCTTAGATCATTGACTGGCATAGAGTGGGCAGTCAATTAATTACTTGTGGGATAAATAAATGACTTCCTTTTTTGTAGATTTATTTATTTAGAGAATGTGTCAAGGAACTCTTTCTCTCACATAATTCCCTGTACTTATTTTGCTAGCACCTAGTCTTTCAGAGTTCTGCTCTCTTTTATCTTACTCTAAACTTAATCTATCTATATAACTGATTCAGGCTTGATAACTATCAGATTAGCTGATGTTTATTACAGCACCTAATTGTATCCCAAATTATCAATAGCTGTTAATTATCAATAATAGCAAAACATTCAGTCAGAATTAGCCTCTAGCTCTTTGGAAACATTATTCACAGAGGCTTCAATTCAAGGTTGGCATTCTGAAGAGGATATAAGAAACTACTGCAGTAATTATCTTTATCTGTTTATTTAACACAGAATATACTTCTAGTGTTATTGCTGTCAGTATGTTGGATAATATTTCACTGCTTCAAGACAATATTTTATTTTCCTTCTTAAATCGTGAGTATGAATCTTAGGAAACCATGTCATTATTTCGAATAGTATTTGTTAGAACTGAAGTTTCTTATCTTCATATTATAGTGAATATCAGTCTAGTTATATGTGTACTGAAATGCATGACCAAGATATACCAAATAAGAAAAACAGAAAATCCAGGTACAAAGATAATTTTTAAAACTTTTTAAAATGAAAAAAAAAAAAAGTCCTACTAATATTGTTGTTGAATTTAAATAAAAAATTATGTATATTGTAATCCAAAATGTTCCCATCAAAGTGAAAACTGAAACAATTTTGACAATGTCATTAAGTTAATGCTGACACAGAAAATGAAAAACATGCCTAAAATATATACTAACATAAAGGAAAATTTTTATAAGATAAAAAACTTGAATGGGGTTGATAGTGGTCAAAATATGTGTTTTGGAAAAAAAAAAGATGTCTATGCTATTGTTTTGGCTACTTCTCTTTAAGAACATAAATATCTTTTTCACACTAAACATATATTAAAAGACAATACTTCTGGGGTCTGGAAAAACCATAGCTTTGACTAGACAGACATTTGTCAACAAAGTAATGTCTCTGCTTTTTAATATGCTGTCTGGGTTGGGCATAGCTTTTCTTCCAAGGAGCAAGCATCTTTTAATTTCATGGCTGCAGTCACCATCTGCAGTCATTTTGGAGCCCAGGAAAATAGTCTGTCACTGTTTCCATTGTTTCCCCATCTATTTGCCTTGAAGTAATGCGACTGGATGCCATGATGCTTTTTGAATGTTGAGTTTTAAGGTAGCTTTTTCACTCTTCTCTTCACTTTCACTTTCATCAAGAGGCTCTTTAATTCCTCTTTGCTTTCTGCCATAAGGGTGGAGTCATCTGTATATCTGAGGTTTTTGATATTTCTCCCTGCAATCTTGATTCAAGCTTGTGCTTCATAAGTTTCAACATACAAATTTTGGGGGGTCACAAACACTCAGTCCACAACAGTGTATGTATTTGTCTTGTCATATGTCAGCATGCAGGAAGTTGAGAGTATAGCTGCCTAGATTACTCAGATAGAACATCCCCTGAATGTTGGTGCTAGTGACTCTGGTTGTGCTGGTGTGTGGATTATGGTGATTTTATGGTGATTTTAGAGTTGTGAAGACAAAAGTATGATTAGCATAATAAACTTGAAAAGAGTATAAAAGTTTTGAAACAATTCCCTAGAGTAGAAAGAATGGGGATTATTAAAAACACAAAAATGTGTCTTTGTTATGTATTACCATTATTGCTCTGATTAAAACATATGAGTTTATAAATGCTTTTTTTTTTCTCTTGAATAATAAAATCCAACTTTAGTGAGTTAGGCTTAATCATCAAAATAGTGACAGATTTTGTAAGCAGTAATGTTAGGGGAAGCACACTGATTGAAACCACCCACCCTGGCCAGGCACCATAGTAAACTATTTGCATGAGTAGCTTTACAACAGGAGGTCCTGGTAAGAAAAGGGAACTAATAAGCCTCCACCAAACAGAAGAGTCCAGGAAAGGTCAAAAAGAGACACCACCTGTCTGACCACCTCCCAGAATCCTTCTCTCTGGCATCCATCTTGGCTGAACAAGGCATGCACCACCAGGAAGGACTCTGAGTCAGAATGATGGGCTAAGGACAACCCAGAAGCTAATCCCATCACCATAAAACCTGAGACTTCAAGCCATGTGACAAAGCAGTTCTCCTGGGTTCCCTTACCCTTCTGCTCTCTGCCCTGGCACCCTTTCCCAATAAAATCTTTTGCTTCATCAGCACATATGTCTCCTCAGACAATTAATTTCTGAGTGTTAGACAAGAGCCCAGTTTTGGGCCCTGAAAGGGGTCCCCTTTCCTACAGCAGTAAGATGCTTCCTCAGTAATGTAATGCTTCCTCAGACTGTTTCAATGACTGGCTGAGACAATCAATGAGATATTTAAGAAATGAAAGACTTCTGCTTTTCTCTACATTTGGCCTGTGTGTAAAACATCTTTGCTTTAAGATTCAGAATCAGTCAAAGTAGTGAGAATTTATTTTTCTATATTGCAAGCAAGTTTTCTGGGCTCAAAGAGCAAGAGCTTGGTAATGAACTTAACCAAAAACATTTAAAATTCATTTAAGAAAATTGAGCAGCAAATATAAAATTTTTATAATTTATAAATGGCTTACATAGTTTTTTGCAACCAAAAATGTTATTTTTCAGTCACTGAGTCATATCTGACTCTTTGCAGCCCCATGGACTGCTGCACATCAGGCTCCCCTGTCCTTCACTATCTCCCGGAGTTTGTTCGGATTCATGTCCATTGAGTCAGTAATGCTATTTAACCATCTCTATCCTCTGCTGCCTCCTTCTCCTTTTGCCTTCAATCTTTCTTAGCACTGAGGTCTTTTCCAATGAGTCCACTCAGCATCAGGAGGCCAAATTATTTGAGTTTAAGCTTCAGCATCAGTCCTTCCAATGAATATTCAGGACTAATTTCCATTACAAATGACTGGTTGGATCTCCTTGCAGTCCAAGGGACTCTCAAGAGTCTTCTCCAACACCACAGTCCCAAAGCATCAATTATTTGGTGCTCAGCTTTCTTTATAGTCCATCACATCCATACATGACTACTGGAAGAACAATAGTTTTGATTAGATGGACCTTTGTCGGCAAAGTAATGTCTCTACTTTTTTTTTTTTTTAATTTTATTTTATTTTTAAACTTTACATAACTGTATTAGTTTTGCCAAATATCAAAATGAATCCGCCACAGGTATACATGTGTTCCCCATCCTGAACCCTCCTCCCTCCTCCCTCCCCATTCCATCCCTCTGGGTCGTCCCAGTACACCAGCCCCAAGCATCCAGTATCGTGCTTCGAACCTGGACTGGCAACTCGTTTCATACATGATATTTTACATGTTTCAATGCCATTCTCCCAAATCTTCCCACCCTCTCCCTCTCTCACAGAGTCCATAAGACTGTTCTATACATCAGTGTCTCTTTTGCTGTCTCGTACACAGGGTTATTGTTACCATCTTTCTAAATTCCATATATATGCGTTAGTATACTGTATTGGTGTTTTTCTTTCTGGCTTACTTCACTCTGTATAAAAGACTCCAGTTTCATCCACCTCATTAGAACTGATTCAAATGTATTCTTTTTAATGGCTGAATCTACTTTTTAATATGCTGTCTAGGTTGGTTACAGTTTTTCTTCCAAGAAGCAAGCATCTTTCAATTTCATGGCTGCAGTCACTGTTGATAGGAGTTTTGGAGCCCAAGAAAATAAAATCTGTCACTATTTCCACTTTTCCCCTTTTATTTGCCATGAAGTGATAGGACCAGATGTTGTGATCTTAGTTTGTAATATTGAGTTTCAAGCCAGCTTTTTCACTCTACTCTTTCACCCTCATTAAGAGGCTCCTGAGTTCTTCTTCACTTTCTTCCATTAGAGTGGTATGATCTACATATCTGAGGTGATAGTAAAGAATCTTCCTGTAATGCAGGAGGCTAAGTTTTGAGCCCTGGGTCAGGAAGACGCCCTGGAGAAGGGAATAGCTATCCACTCCAGTATTCTTGCCTGGAGAATTCCATGGACAGAGGAGCCTGGCAAGGTACAGTCCATGGAGTCACAAAGATTTAGACATGACTGTGCTACTAACATATTTTCCCCTTCGTGGATCACAGCCTTGTTGTGGTAAAGGGACTTGAGTAACACAATCAAGAATAATCTATAATAAATTGTCAAGAATTGCCACAATTGTGAATCATACAAAACATGAACAAAGAAATCATTTTGTATATGATGTTCCCATTAAATAGTAAAGGCCTAATAAGGAAAAATAATTAAAAATGAATGCTCTCATATCAACATTAGTACATCTTCTACACTATGTGGAGCTTGGCAAAGCAATAATTATTCAGGAAAAATGTCCAGATACATGGAAGATGGAGGATTAAGGCAGGGAGTTCACCTTCCTCCCAACAAAAACATCCAAAGTATATTTGTGTGTGGAACAAATCCTACAGAACACCTTCTGAACCCTTGCAGAAGACCCTAGACTTCCAAAAGGCAAGCCAATCTCCTCAGAATGAAGTAGAGAAAAGATGGAGATTAAAAAAAAAAGAGAGAGAGAGACAAAGGATTTTGAGACGGAGACCTGTGCCCTAGTCATGAAAGAGAAAGTTTCCATACACTTGGAAAAGGTCTCGTGGGAGGGAACAGGGAGGAGCTTCAGAACCTCATCAGAGAACATAGAAGTAGGTGTTTGGAAAACAAAATGGAGAGAATTCACCACAGAGATCACTGACAAAGAGGACTTTCCAACCAAGACACAGCTTGCATACCCACGGCAAGTGGGGGCTGGGTGCTGAGTCTCAAACTTGGGAGTTTGGACAGCAGGAGTGAGGGGTGTTGACTGCCATGAAGATACTCTGAAAGGACTAGTACAACAGAGGTGATGGAGCCCAGGGAAAAGCCTACATCTTCCAGAGAAAGACAGAATCATTGCTATGGCTACCCTCTAATTCCTCATGCTCACAAATCATAAGAACCCACCTTCGAGAATGCCATAGGTCAGACAAGCATTGGCTGCTAACTGCCAGACTCTAGAGGTAGAGACAACTGCCCAAATCCACTGCTAAAGCTGGCAGGAACACCAGAGGTGGAACTAGATGCAACTGCAGTTTAGGATCTTTGGATGGGGAACCCTGGCTACTACCAAAGCCAGGGTGAGTGCCTGAGGCACCAGACAAAATACTGCCACTGAGGTTCTGATGCCAGAAGTAAAAACTGGCACTGAGTCATGAGAAAGCATAAGTTATTGCCCACACTTTCCTGGGTGCCTATGCAGATTGGCTCTTCCTAGGGACCCACAATCCAGGGCCAGTTACTCTTGAAAGAGTGCATGGCCCATCTCACACTACTAACAACATCTAGCAGGTCTTTACCTCTGCAGGCATTCCCCAATACATCCTAATCGTGGCTGCCATATCCCTCCCTCTCTCCATCTAGACTGAACAAATGAGCCCTAATAAAACTCAGCTTTTATCCCTCTTTTTGAGTGGGGAACAGACACTAGAGGGCAGCCTGCCTACAAGCAGAGCACAAACCAAAGCTGAGCACAAGGGGCTGTATGAGCAAAAAAAGAGGAAGAGAATTCACTCCTGCAGGCAATGGTGCACCAGATTAAATTTCTGCAATTAACCTGTGGACTGTGGACATTGGAGGCAATTGTGGGCTTTGGGAGCAAATATAACCTGGAGTAAGGCCAGATCTGAGGCTGAGTGAACCCCACAGTGCCCACAGCAGACCCAGAGACCTTTCTAGAAGTATTGAAGGACTTCTTCAGTAGGTAGATCGGCTGCTGTTCATTACTCAGGGAGGTCAACAGAGAACTAAGGAGGACATTTTTCTCACTACCACTCTCATTTTCTATATAGACAGATAGATATAGATATTTGTTTTGTTTTGTGTATTATTCTAATATTGTATTTTCTTTAATATGACTTTTATTTTCACTTTATTATATATTGTGGTATAACTTAACAATGTCGTGATAGTTTTAGATGAACAGTGAAGGGACTCAGGCATACATATCCATGTGTCCATTTTCTCCCAAACTCCCTTCCCACACAGATTACCACATAACATTTAACAGAGTTAGTTCCATGTGTTGTATAATAGGTCCTTGTTAATTATACATTTTAAATGTGACAGTGTGTGCATGACCATCCAAACTCCCTAACTGTCCCTCCCCCCAGCAACTACAAATTAGTATTCTAAATCTGCGAACTTCTTTCTGCTTTATAAGTTCATTTGTATCATTACTTTGTAGATTATACATATGAGGGGTGTCATATGATATTTCTCCTTCTCTGCCTGACTTACTTCACTCAGTATGACATTCTCTAGGTCCATTCATGTTGCTGAAAAAGGTAATCTTTAATTATTTTTAATGGCTGAGTAGCATTATATTGTACCTATGTACCACATCTTCTTTATCCATTCCTCTGTTGTTGTTGTTTACATGTATTGACTATTGTAAACAGTGTTGCAATGAACATGGTGGTACATGTATCCTTGATCTTGTTTTTTTCCAGATATATGCCCAGGAGTGGGATTGCATGGTCATATGGCAGCTCTTTTGGATAAGATCAACTGTAGTATCTATTCTTATTATCCCCTTAATTTTTTATTTTTCAAGTTAATTTTTACCTCTTTAAAAAACATATTTTAAATAAACTTATTTTGTTCCTATTTTTACAGTACTCTTTAGTAAAGAGCCTTTCAATGAAAGTGAAAGAAGAGAGTAAAAAAACTGGCTTAAAGCTCAACATTCAAAAAGGTAAAATTACTGCATGCAGTCCCATTACATCATGACAAATAGATGGGGAAGCAATAGAAACAGTGACAGACTATTTTATGGACTTCAAAATCATTGCAGATGGTGACTGCAGTCATGAAATTACAAGACGCTTGCTCCTTGGAAGAAGAGCTATGATGAACCTAGACAGTGTATTAAAAAGCAGAGACATTACTTTGCCAACAAAGGTCCATCTTGTCAAGGCTATGGTTTTTCCAGTAGTCATGTATGGGTGTGAGAGTTGGACCATTAAGAAAAGTGAGAGCTGAAGAACTGATGCCTTTGAACTGTCGTGTTGGAGAAGTCTTCTTGAGAGTCCCTTGGACTGCACTGAGATCAATACAGTCAATCGTAAAGGAAATGATTCCTGAATATTGATCGGAAAGACTGATGCTGAAGCTGAAACTTCAATGCTTTGGCCACCTGATGCAAAGAACTGAGTCATTGGAAAAGACCCTGATGCTGGGAAAAACTGAAGGCAGGAGGAGAAAGGGATGACAGAGGATGAGATGGTTGGATGGCATCGCCCACTCAATGAACATGAGTTTGAGCAAGCTCCAGGAGTTGGTGATGGACAGGGAAGCCTGGCGTGCTGCAGTCCATGGGGTTGCAAAGAGTCAGAGACAACTGAGTGACTGAAGTGAACTGAATCCTCAGTGCAATGACTTTAGGAGATACGGCCTTTGGGAGGTAATTAGATCATTAAGGAGGAGCCCTTCTTAGTGGGATGCCTTCCTTCAATAAAGGAAACCCCAGAGAGCTTTGTCCTCCATCCTGCCATGTGAAGGTATAGCTAGGAGACAGCTGTCTTTGAACAAGGAGGCAGGACCACACCATACACAAAATCTGCTGACAACATGATCTTGGCTTCCCAGTCTTCAGCACTGTGAGAAATAAATTTCTGTTGTTTAAGCCACCTGGTTTAGCAGTAGTTTGTTATAGCAGTCTGAACTAAGACACACATTAACCATTTTTCTTAACTTTTTCCTCCCAGGGAATATATGATGGGGTTATCACTTTTACTTGTTCTCCATATATCATTTTTCTCACAGGTTTAATGGAATATTCAACATCATTTATTTGCTATCTTTCTTGAATATTTTCCTTCAATTTCTTTGATAGCCCTTTCTCCTTAGGCTTAAAATGACAGCCTTTCACATTTTATTTTATTTTTAATATAAATTTATTTATTCTAATTGGAGGCTAATTACTTTACCACATTGTACTGGTTTTGACATACGTCAACATAAATCCACCACCGGTGTACACGTGTTCCAGTCTTTCACATTTTAAAATAGTTCTCCCTTAATTCTAGATTTCTATATTCATCTTCAGCTACTTTTCTACCCCTCTTGGCCATTTCACTCACACTGCCTTCAAAAATATTCTGTGTTCATCATGTTGGATAATGTATTTGGTATTTTTCTTTATTTTTGTCTATCTGTTAACTCGGAGAAGGCAATGGCACCCCACTCCAGTACTCTTTCCTGGAAAATCCCATGGATGGAGGAGCCTGGTAGGCTCCAGTCCATGGGGTCAGTAAGAGTCGGGCATGACTGAGCGACTTCACTTTCACTTTTCACTTTCATGAATTGGAGAAGGAAATGGCAACCCACTCCAGTGTTCTTGCCTGGAGAATCCCAGGGATGGGGGAGCCTGGTGGGCTGCCGTATATGGGGTCGCACAGAGTCGGACATGACTGAAGCAACTTAGCGGCAGCAGCAGCATCCATGAACTACATATTCAATTCACTATGATGAATGCCATCCCTATTCTGTATTTTAATATGAAAACTGATATCTAAAGTCCAAATTTTGACAATGTCACAAAGATTGAATAATCCAAAGACAGCAGTTTTATGGAAATGATAATATGAGTGTACCTATATACAAATACATGTGTGTGAGCACATACCCATGCAGTGGATGCCAATCATAGCTTATTGATAAACAAACCACATAAAGTCTCTATTCTCCTTCCTTTGTGGGTCTTGATTAAGTTCTATCTTGATTAAGGTAATTTGAGAACACTATAATAGTGCTGGTTTCATTTCTCATAACTTAGTTCCAAATATTTATTAATAAATTGAATTAATATTTTATAGAAAGGCAGAGATTGAGAGTCTTCATGTCATATTCATCCCACTTATTTATTGTGTCTATTAAATGGCCACGTATTATTCCATGTACTTTGCATGCTCCAGTGAATAACAGATCAGAACAAAACAAAAACCATTTTCCAAACACAAATAATTTATAACTCCTACTATATCTAGAATAAAAAGTACATTATAAACCATTTTAGAAAGTTCTCCTTGCTCAAAGAGGAAAAACAGACAAAATAGAGCAGGATAAAAGTGGTCAGTAGTGCCGAGTGCTCAGATAATCCTCCCAGTGGTGACATTTGAACATCTAGAAAATTCAGCAGATTCCATGTCAGTATACAGAGAAGACCATCCAAGATAAGTGAACACCAGTGCAAAGGTCTCAAGGTTTGAGCATTACTATTTTGTCTGAGGAACAGCAAGATTATTTGTCTAGATTAAGTAAAGTAAGGAACAACTTTAAAAGTTGAGGTCAGAGATAAATAAGCATTTTGTAGGGTCTAACTGGCCATTGCAATCTCTCAAGTGTTCTACAATCTGTTGAGAAAAGAAGGTGCATTTTTAGGGTAAGTTCCCTAAGAAAACTTCTGACTTCAGAAGGCAAAGCAATCCCAGTTTATAATTAATCCCTGATGCCTGTGTTTATTTGAATCTCTAGACATCTCTAGACAATAGACAGATACTAAGTACATGTGTGTGTGTGTATGTGCTCAGATTCTAAGTATAGTTCTTTTAATAGATAAATTGCAACTAAGAATATATAAAAAAAGACAAAAAGCCCTCCTGCTTGTGGTGTTTCAAACACTGCAGGTCACAGGGTTCACATATACTATGAACACACATGTTTGCTATATCAGGAGTCTTGGGGTCTAAGTACTATACCCTGTCCCTACATGCTGATATTCTGGTGCCTTACATCAGCTCCTGAGCCTAGAGCTATGCAGTATGGACATGTATTCCAGACTATCTCTACTTACAGATGGATTGTAAACAGACAAACTGATATCCAAATAGAAACCCACAAAATATCAAATGTATTAATAAGCAGAAAAACACCAATAATATATTTGATCTGTAGCAAAGGATAAATCAAAGACTATAACATTACTAGGTAACTTGATTGCAAACCAAGCATTGGTGGAAAATAACTAAATTGGCACACTCTGCACATCCCATATCTTTTTAAAAATTTTATTTTATTGACACATAGGAGATTTACAATGTGATGTTACTCTCTGGTTGGTTGGTTGCTCATGATCAGTCATGTCCAATTCTTTGAAACCCTATGGACTGTAGACCACCAGGCTCTTCTGTCTATGAGATTTTTCCAGCAAGAATATTGTAATAGGTAGGCCAATTCCTCCTCCAGGAGATCTTCTCCAACCAGGGGTCAAATCACTGTCTCCCACATCTCCTGCAATGCAGGTGGATATGTTATCTCTGAACCCCCATGGAAGCCCTATGTTAATTTCTACTGTACAACAAAGATATTCAGGCAGGTTGTTATTGTAGGATTCAGCCTCTTAGTCATGTCCGACGTTTGCGACCCTATGGACTACAGCGCAAGCGGCTTCCCGGTCCTTCATCATCTCCTGGAGGAGTTTGCTCAAACTCATGTCCATTGAATCAGTGATGCTATCCAGCCATCTCATCCTCTGGCATCTTTTTTTCACCTCCAGTCTTCAATCTTTCCCAGAATCAGAGCTTTTTCTAATGAACTGGCTCTTCCCATCAGATGGCCAAAGTATTGGAGCTTCAGCTCCAGCATCAGTCCTTCCATGGGTTATTTAGAGTTGATTTCTGACTGGCTTGATCTCTTTACAGTCCAAGGACCCTCAAGAGTCTTTCCAACAACACAATGCTGAGTATCAATTCTTCAGTCCTCAGCAACCTTTATGGTCCAATTCTCACATTCGCACATGACTACTGCAAAAACCATAGGTTTGACTAGACGGCCATTTGTCAGTTACATAATGTTTCTCCTTTTTAAATGATGTCTAGGTTTGTCATAGCTATTCTTCCAAAAGAGCAAGCATTTTTTTTTCTTTTTTTCTTTCATGGTTGTAGTCATCATTTGCAGTTATTTTGGAGCCCAAGAAAAAAAGTCTATCACTGTTTCCCCAACTATTTGCCATGAAGTAATGGGATTGGATGCCATGATCTTCGTTTGTTGAATGGTGAGTTTTAAAACAGCTTTTCCAATATCCTTCACCTTCATCAACAGGCTCTTTAGTTCCTTTTCCCTTTCTGCCATAAGGGTGGCATCATCTGCCTGTCTGAGGTTATTGATAATTCTTCCAGATATCTTGATTCAAAATTGTGCTTCATCCAGTCCAGCATTTCACATGATGTACTCTGAAACTAAGTTAAATAAGCAGGGTGACAATATACAGCTTTGACATACTCCTTTCCCAATTTGGAACCAGTTCATTGCTCCATGTCTGGTTCTAACTGTTTCTTCTTGACCTGCATACAGATTTCTCAGGAGGCAGGTCAGGTGGTCTGGTCTTCCCATCTCATTAAGAATTTTCCACAATCCTTATGAACCACACAGTCAAAGGCTTTAGCATAGTCAATGAAGCAGAAGTTTCTTTTCTTTTCTTTTCTTTTTTTTAATTTAAATTTATTTATTTTACTTTGAGGCTAATTACGTTACAATACTGTATTGGTTTTGCCATACATCAATATAAATCCACCATGGGTATACACATGTTCCCCATCTTGAACCCCCCTCTCACCTCCCTCCCCGTACCATCCCTCTGGGTCATCCCAGTGCACCAGCCCCAAGCATCCTATATCCTACATCAAACCTGGACTTGTGATTCATTTCTTATATGATATTGTACATGATTCAATGCCATCCACCCAAATCATCCCACCCTCTCCCTCTCACACAGAGTCCAAAGACTGTCCTATACATCTCTGTCTCTTTCGCTGTCTTGCATAAAGGGTTGTTACTATCTTTCTAAATTCCACATATATGCATTAGTATACTGTACTGGTGTTTTTCTTTTTGGCTTACTTCATTCTGCATAATAGGCTCCAGTTTCATTCACCTCATTAGAACTGATTCAAATGTATTCTTTTTAATGGCTGAGTAATACTCCATTGTGTATATGTACCACAGCTTTCTTATCCATTCATCTGCTGATAGACATCTAGGTTGCTTGCATGTCCTGGCTATTATAAATAGTGCTGTGATGAACATTGGGGTTTTTCTGGAATTCTCTTGCTTTTTCTATGATCCAACAAATGTTGGCTATTTGATCTCTGGTTCCTCTGTTTTTTCTAATCCAGCTTGAACATCTGGAAATTATTGGTTCGCATACTATTGAAGCCTAGCTTGGATAGTTTTGAGCATTACCTTGATAGCATGTGAAACCAGTGCAATTTTGTTCTAACCTGAACATTCTTTGGCATTTCCCTTCTTTGGGATTTGAATGAAAACTGACCTTTTCCAGTCCTAAGGCCACTGCTAAGTTTTCCAAAATTACTGGCATATTGAGTGTAGCACTTTTACAGCATCATCTTTTAGGATTTGAAATAGTTCAGCTGGAATTCTATCACCTCCACTAGCTTTATTCATAATGATGCTTCCTAAGGTCTACTATACAAAAGATCGTTAATGATCCCGATAACCACAAAGGTGTGATGACTCACCTAGAGCCAGATATCCTGGGATCATTAAGATCTTTTGTATAGTTTTTCTCTGCATTCAGTTCAGTCAGTTGCACAGTTGTGTCCGACACTTTGCGACCCCATGAATTGCAGCACACCAGGCCTCCCTGTCCATCACCAACCCCAGGAGTTCACTCAAACTCACTTTGGTGATGTCATCCAGCCATCTCATTCTCTGTCATCCCCTTCTCCACCAGCCCCCAATACCTCCAGCATCAGAGTCTTTTCCAATTAGTCAATTTGTCGCATGAGGTGGCCAAAGTACTGAAGTTACAGCTTTAGCGTCATTCCTTCAAAAGAACACCCAGGACTGATCTCCTTTAGAATGGACTGGTTGGATCTCCTTGCAGTCCAAGGCACTCGCAAGAGTTTTCTCCAGTACCACAGTTCAAAAGCATCAATTCTTCAGTGCTCAGCATTCTTCACAGTCCAACTCTCACATCCATACATGACCACAGGAAAAACCACAGCCTTGACTAAACGGACATTTGTTGGCAAAGTAATGTCTCTGCTTTTGAATATGCTATAATTTTTGATCATAACTTTCCTTCCAAGGAGTAAGTGTCTTTTAATTTCATGGCTGCATCACCATTTGCAGTGATTTTGGAGGCCCCAAAAATAAAGTCTGACACTGTTGCCACTGTTTCCCCATCTATTTCTCATGAAGTGATGGGACCAGATGCCATGATCTTCGTTTTCTGAATGTTGAGCTTTAAGCTAACTTTTTCACTCTGCCCTTTCATTTTAATCAAGAAGCTTTTTAGTTCCTCTTCACTTTCTGCCGTAAGGGTGGTATCATCTGCATATCTGAGATTATTGATATTTCTCCTGGCAATCTTGATTCCAGCTTGTGCTTCTTCCAGCCCAGCGTTTCTTATGATGTACTCTGCATAGAAGTTAAATAAGCAGGGTGACAATATACAGTCTTGACGTACTCCTTTTCCTATTTGGAACCAGTCTGTTGTTCCATGTCCAGTTCTAACTCTTGCTTCCTCACCTGCATATAGGTTTCTCAAGAGGCAGGTCAGGTGGTCTGGTATTCCCATCTCTTTCTGAATTGTCCACAGTTTCTTGTGATCCACACAGTCAAAGGCTTTGGTGTAGTCAATAAAGCAGAAATAGATGTTTTTCTGAAACTCTCTTGCTTTTTGAAGATGCAGCGGATGGTGGCAATTTGATCTCAGGTTCCTCTGCCTTTACTAAAACCAACTTGAACAAAATAAGTTCATGGTTCACATACTGCTGAAGCCTGTCTTGGAGAACTTTGAGCATTACTTTATTAGCGTGTGAGATGAGTGCAATTGTGGGATAGTTTGAGCATTCTTTGGCATTGCCTTTCTTTAGGATTGGAATGAAAACTGACGTTTTCCAGTCCTGTGGCCACTGCTGAGTTTTCCAAATTTGCCGGCATATTGAGTGCAGCAGTTTCACAGCATCAATTTCAGGATTTGAAATAGCTCAACTGGAATTCCATCATCTCCACTACCTTTGTTCATAGTGATGCTTTCTCAGGCCCACTTCACATTCCAGGATGTCTGGCTCTAGGTGAGTGATCATACCATTGTGATTATCTTTGTCATGAAGATCTTTTTTGTACAGTTCTTCTGTGTATTCTTGCCACCTCTTCTTAATATCTTCTGCTTCTGTTAGGCCCATACCATTTCTGTCCTTTATCAAGCCCATCTTTGCATGAAATGTTCCCTTGGTATCTCTAATTTTCTTGAAGAAATCTCTATCCTTTCCCATTCTGTTGTTTTCCTCTATTTCTTTGCATTGATCGCTGAGGAAGGCTTTCTTATCTCTTCTTGCTATTCTTTGGAAATCTGCATTCAGATGCTTATATCTTTCCTTTTCTCCTTTGCTTTTCACTTCTCTTCTTTTCACAGCTATTTGTAAGGCCTCCCCAGAGAGCCATTTTGCTTTTTTGCATTTCTGTTCCATGGGTATGGTCTTGATCCCTATCTCCTGTACAATGTCATGAACCTCCATCCATAGTTCATCAGGCACTCTATCTATCAGATCTAGTCCCATATATCTATTTCTTACTTCCACTGTATAATCATAAGGGATTTGATTTGGATCATGCCTGAATGGTCTAGTGGTTTTCCCTACTTTTTTCAATTTAAGTCTGAGTTTGGCAATAAGGAGTTGATGATCTGAGCCACAGTCCCGGTCTCGTTTTTTGCTGACTATATAGAGTTTCTCCATCTTTGCCTGCAAAGAATATAATCAATCTGATTTCAGTGTTGACCATCTGGTGATGTCCATGTGTAGAGTCTTCTCTTTGTTGTTGGAAGAGGGTGTTTGGTATGATCAGTGCATTCTCTTGGCAACACTCTATTAGCCTTTGCCCTGATTCATTCCGTATTCTAAGGCCAAATTTGCTTGTTACTCTAGGTGTTTCTTGACTTCCTACTTTTGCATTCCAATCCCCTCTAATGAAAAAGACATCTTTTTTTGGGTGTTAGTTCCAGAAGGTCCTGTAGGACTTCATAGAACCATTCAACTTCAGCTTCTTCAGCATTACTGGTTGGGGCATAGACTTGGATTACTGTGATATAGAATGGTTTGCCTTGGAAACAAACAGAGATCATTCTGTCATTTTTGAGATTGCATCCAAGTACTGCATTTCAGACTCTTTTGTTGACCATGATGGCTACTCCGCTTCTTCTAAGAAATGGAGTATGTGTCTGCATTCATGCCACCTCTTATTAATATCTTTTGTTTGTTAGGTCCATGCCATTTCTGTCCGTTATTGTGCCCATCTTTGCATGAAATGTTCACTCTATATCTTGAATTTTCTTAAAGATATCTCTAGTCATTCCCATTCTGTTGTTTTCTTCTATTTCTTTGCATTGTCCATTAAGGAAGGTTTTCTTATCTCTCTTTGCTATTCTTTGAAACTCTGCATTCAGATGGATATATCTTTCATTTTTTCCTTTATCTTGCACTTTTCTTCTATTCTCTAGTATTTGTACAGCCTCCTCAAGTAACCATTTTGCCTTTCTTTTTCTTTGGGGTGGTTTTGATCACCACCTCCAGTACAGTGTCATGGATCTCCGCCCATAGTTCTTCAGGCACTCTGTATATCAGATCTATCTCCTTGTACCTATTTGTCACTTCCATTATATAATTATAAGGTTTTTCATTCAGGTCATACTTGAATGGCCTTGTCGTTTTCCCTACTTTCAATTTAAGTCTGAATTTTACAGTAAGAAATTTATGATCTGAGCCACAGTCAGCTCCTGGTCTTATTTTTGTGGACAATATAGAGTTTCTCAATCTTCAGCTGCAAAGAATATAATCAATCTGATTTTGGTATTGACCATCTGGTGATGTCCACATGTAGCGTCATTTCTTTCATTGCTGGAAGTGGGTGTTTTCTATGACCAGTGCAGTCTCTTGGCAAAACTCTGTTTGCCTTTGTCCTGCTTCCTTCTGTACTCCACTAAACTTGTCTGTTTTTTCCACATATCTTTCCACTTCCTACTTTTGTATTCCAGTCTATATTCTTTTTTGTATTATTTTCTGTTATGGTCTCTACAGTGTATTGAATACAGTTTCCGGTGTTGTACACCATTACTTTGTCTTCTATCCATTCTCTACATGATAGTTTGTATCTGCTAATCTCCAATTCGCATCCCATCCCTCCCCTGCCCTTTGGCCATAAGTCTGTTGTCTATGAGACTATTTTGTTTTGTAACTAAGTTCATTTGTGTTATATTTTGGAATCAGCATCTGTTTTTTAAATGGTAATTTGGAGTGGTGTGCTTACAAATGGAGAACAAAACTTTTCAGATCAGAATGCAATGTCATGCAATTTATGAGTAATGGTCTGTGACAGATTTAAGCTGTTCAGTTCAGTTCAGTTCAGTTGCTCAGTCGTGTCCGACACTTTGCGACCCCATGAACTGAAGCACGCCAGGCATCCCTGTCCATCACCAACTCCTGGAGTTCACTCAAACCTATGTACCTCGAGTCAGTGAGGCCATCCAGCCATTTCATCCTCCATCGTCCGCTTCTCCTCCTGTCCCCAATCCCTTCCAGCATCAGAGTCTTTTCCAATGAGTCAACTCTTCACATGAGATGGCCAAAGTATTGGAGTTTCAGCTTTAGCATCAGTCCTTCCAATGAATACCCAGGACTGATCTCCTTTAGAATGGACTGATTGGAACTCCTTGCAGTCCAAGGGACTCGCAAGAGTCTTCTTCAACACCACAGTTCAAAAGCATCAATTCTTCGGCGCTCAGCTTTCCTCACAGTCCAACTCTCACATCCATACCTGACTACTGCAAAAACCATAGCCTTGACTAGACAGAGCTTAGTTGGCAAAGTAATGACTCTGCTTTTGAATATGCTGTCTAGGTTGGTCATAACTTTCCTTGCAAAGAGTAAACGTTTTTTAATTTCATGGCTGCAATCACCATTTGCTGTGACTTTGGAGCCCCTCAAAGTAAAGTCTGACACTGTTTCCACTGTTTCCCCATCTATTTCTCACGAAGTGATGGGACAAGATACCATGATCTTAGTGTTCTGAATGTTGAGCTTTAAGCCAACTTTTTCACTCTCCCCTTTCATTTTAATCAAGAAGCTTTTTAGTTCCTCTTTACTTTCTGCCATAAGGGTGGTGACATCTGCAGATCTGAGGTTATTGATATTTCTTCTGGAAATCTTGATTCCGGCTTGTGCTTCTTCCAGCCCAGCGTATTGGAGAAGCCTGGCTTGGAGAATTTTGAGCATTACTTTACTAGCGTGTGAGATGAGTACAATTGTGTGGTAGTTTGAGCATTCTTTGGCATTGCCTTTCTTTGGGATTGGAATGAAAACTGACATTTTCCAGTCCTGTGGCCACTGCTGAGTTTTCCAAATTTGCTGGAATATTGAGTGCAGCACTTTCATAGCATCATCTTTTAGGATTTGAAATAGCTCAACTGGAATTCCATGACCTCCACTACCTTTGTTCATAGTGATGCTTTCTCAGGCCCACTTCACATTCCAGGATGTCTGGCTCTAGGTCAGTGATCAAAGCATTGTGATTATGTTGATCATGAAGCTCTTTTTTGTACAGTTCTTCTGTGTATTTTTGCTACCTCTTCTTAATATCTTCTGCTTCTGTTAGGGCCATACCATTCTGTCCTTTATTGAGCCCATCTTTGCATGAAATATTCCCTTGGTATCTCTGATTTTCTTGAAGAGATCTCTAGTCTTTCCCATTCTGTTGTTTTCCTCCATTTCTTTGCATTGATTGCTGAAGAAGGCTTTCTTATCTCTCCTTGCTATTCTTTGGAAATCTGCATTCAGATGCTTATATCTTTCCTTTTCTCCTTTGCTTTTTGCTTCTCTTCTTTTCACAGCTATTTGTAAGGCCTCCCTAGACAGCCATTTTCCTTTTTGCATTTCTTTTCCATGCGGATGATCTTGATCCCTGTCTCCTGTACAATGTCACAAATCTCCATCCATAGTTCATCAGGCACTCTATCTATCAGATCTAGTGCCTTAAATCTGTTTCTCACTTCCACTGTATAATCATAAGAAATTTCATTTAGGTCATACCTGAATCATCTAGTGGTTTTCCCTAATTTCTTCAATTTAAGTCTGAATTTGGCAATAAGGTGTTTATGATCTGAGCCACAGTCAGTTCCTGCTCTTGTTTTTGCTGACTGTATAGAGTTTCTCCATCTTTGCCTGCATAGAATATAATCAATCTGATTTTGGTGTTGACCATCTGGTGATGTCCATGTTTAGAGTCTGAGAGATAAATTAGTCTTTCTAAATAACAGTGTGTTAACTGTGGCTTCTTTGGGCAGAGTTCAGAAATATTAAATTCTTTACTGATATAGAAAGATGAAAAGATATAAATTTCCTTTTCATGACCATTTTTTCAGGAAAAAAATGAGAAGAGGAACATATCTATTCACTTTTTATTGTGATTAATTTATTCATAAGCTTATTTTCTACTCTACCAAAATATATGCTAGTTATTGAAGATCTAACTAGATGAAAGAAGGTAGATTAGAAAATCTTGGCAAAATTTCAATAACAGGCAGTGTGTTTTATAGGGATAATTACAATAAAATATGGCTTTTACAGTGTTATTTATAATAGAACACTGTCAGGTATAAAAATTATTAAAATAGTAGAAATAATTGAAATTTTCCACTCCTGAAGTGAAACTAGTGGCTTACTCTTGGTAATGGACAGTTCTCTCTCTGTCAGTTCTTTTTGGTTGGATGTCAGCTATACTCCAGCTTCTCCAGTGGCTCAGCAGTAAAGAAATGGCCTATAATACAGGAGATGGGGTCTCTATCCCTGGGTGAGGAAGATCCCAAGGAGGAGGACATGACAACCTACTCCAGTATTCTTGGTTGGAGACTCCCATGGACAAAGGAGCCTGGCAGGCTACAGTTCATGGGGTTTCAAAGAGTAGGACACAACTGAAATGACTTAGCACATATGCACACAGCTGTACTCTATCCCATCCTTGTAGAAATTAACCTGGAGGAGCTCAAGTGTGGCCTAGAAAGTCTCTATAGCTGAATTTCTGTTGAGCCACTGGAGATAGTGCTTCCTTTTCTAGTATGCCTGAGGAATGGAGGGGCACTCTTGAGACATTTTCTTGGAATTGCCAAACTTCAGCTTGTCTGGATTTTGCTAACTCCAGTTGGTACTATTTTCAATTTGCTAGGGAAAATTCCTGAATTTCCCTCACCCAGCAACTTCAAAGATCTGACTGAACAGCACGATTGGGATTTCTGGTCATGAGACATCTTCATAGCCATAGGTCATCTGGGCAGTATCATTCAAGGCTTAATAATTAATTGTTCAATAATTACCTCTCAAAAAAGTATATATCAAACTGACTCTAGGAACTTACAGACCCAGGAGTTTGCAAATCCAGAAGGCCAAAGAGTGTTTCTGTCCTTTAGCGCTAGTGACAGTGTCTTTCTGCTAGAGGTTCTAATTGACAGACTGCAATGTTACTGAGACCTATAACTCAAATGTAGATTACATCCTGTTCAAAAGTAGCTTTTGTTTGTTTGTCTGTTTGTTTGTTTCCAGAAAATGCTATAGGTTGTTACTATAAACATACTTGTATTGGGTATGTGAGAGAGCTAATCATAGAATAAGCCCACAAATTACTATGTCTCAATTTTATTTGTTGGGGCAGTGACAGTGTAATAGGGTAGAACAAATTAGATGTATTAGATGTATTCTACATATTAGATGTGTTCTTTTTACTTTAATCTTTGCTCTGTTACTTGTGCTTGGTCGTTCTGTCTCTGCACCTTTGTAAAGGACGTTGCCAAGAGCCTGACATATGCAGGATAGCCTATTTTCAAGATTGTGATCTTTAAAAATCCATTAATAGGGAATTAAAAAGTTGCATAACAGAGACTAATGTTTGTCTTATTGGAGGTTTAGAGAAATATGACCTGAACTTTGTGGACAGAAGTGAGAATCAGATCAGATCAGATCAGTCACTCAGTCGTGTCCGACTCTTTGACACCCCATAAATCACAGCACGCCAGGCCTCCCTGTCCATCGCCAACTCCCGGAGTTCACTGAGACTCACGTCCATCGAGTCAGTGATGCCATCCAGCCATCTCATCCTCTGTCGTCCCCTTCTCCTCTTTCTCCCAATCCCTCCCAGCATCAGAGTCTTTTCCAATGAGTAAATTCTTCGCATGAGGGGACCAAAGTACTGGAGTTTCAGCTTTAGCATCATTGCCTCCAAAGAAATCCCAGGGCAGATCTCCTTCAGAATGGACTGGTTGGAACTCCTTCCAGTCTAAGGGACTCTCAAGAGTCTTCTCCAACACCACAGTTCGAAAGCATAAATTCTTCGGCACTCAGACTTCTTCACAGTCCAACTCTCACATCCATACATGACCGAAGGAAAAACCACAGCCTTGACTAGACGGACCTTTGTTGGCAAAGTAACGTCTCTGCTTTTGAATATGCTATCTAGGTTGGTCATAACTTTCCTTGCAAGGAGTAAACGTCTTTTAATTCATGGCTGCAATCACCATCTGCACTGATTTTTGGAGCCCCCAAAAATAAAGTCTGACACTGTTTCAACTGTTTCCCCATCTATTTCCCATGAAGTGATGGGACCGGATGCTATGATCTTCATTTTCTGAATGTTGAGCTTTAAGCCAAATTTTTCACTCTCCACTTTCACTTTCATCAAGAGGCTTTTTAGTTCCTCTTCACTTTCTGCCATAAAGGTGGTGTCATCTGCATATCTGAGGTTATTGATATTTCTTCCAGCAATCTTGATTCCAGCTTATGTTTCTTCCAGTCCAGCATTTCTCATGATGTACTCTGCATATAAGTTAAATAAGCAGGGTGACAATATACAGCCTTGAGGTACTCCTTTTCCTATTTGGAACCAGTCTGTTGTTCCATGTCCAGTTCTAACTGTTGATTCCTCACCTGCATACAAATTTCTCAAGAGGCAGATCAGGTGGTCTGGTATTCCCATCTTTTTCAGAATTGTCCACAGTTTATTGTGATCCACACAGTCAAAGGCTTTGGCATAGTCAATAAAGCAGAAATAGATGTTTTTCTGGAACTCTCTTGCTTTTTCTATGATCCAGGGGATGTTGGCAATTGATCTCTGATTCCTCTGCCTTTTCTAAAACCAGCTTGAACCTCAGGAAGTTCACGGTTCACATATTGCTGAAGCCTGGCTTGGAGAATTTTGAGCATTACTTTACTAGTGTGTGAGATGAGTGCAATTGTGCGGTAGTTTGAGCATTCTTGGGCATTGCCTTTCTTTGGGATTGGAATGAAAACTGACCTTTTCCAGTCCTGTGGCCACTGTTGAGTTTTCCAAATTTGCTCGCATATTGAGGGCAGCACTTTCACAGCATCATCTTTCAGGATTTGGAATAGCTCAACTGGAATTCTATCACCTTTCTAAGGCCCACTTGACTTCACATTCCAAGATTTCTGGCTCTAGGTCAGTGATCACACCATCGTGATTATCTGGGTTGTGAAGATCTTTTTTGTACTGTTCTTCTGTGTATTCTTGCCACCTCTTCTTAATATCTTCTGCTTGTGTTAGGTCCATATCATTTCTGTCCTTTATCGAGCCCATCTTTGCATGAAATGTTCCTTTGATATCTCTGATTTTCTTGAAGAGATCTCTAGTCTTTCCCATTCTGTTGTTTTCCTCTATTTCTTTGCATTGATCGCTGAAGAAGGCTTTCTTATCTCTTCTTGCTATTCTTTGGAACTCTGCATTCAGATTTTTATATCTTTCCTTTTCTCCTTTGCTTTTCATTTCTCTTCTTTCCACAGCTATTTGTAAGGCCTCCCCAGAGAGCCATTTTACTTTTTTGCATTTCTTTTCCATGGGGATGATCTTGATCCCTGTCTCCTGTACAATGTCATGAGCCTCATTCCATAGTTCATCAGGCACTCTATCTATCAGATCTAGGCCCTTAAATCTATTTCTCACTTCCACTGTATAATCCTAAGGGATTTGATTTAGGTCATACCTGAATGGTCTAGTGGTTTTCCCTACTTTCTTCAATTTAAGTCTGAATTTGGCAACAAGGAGTTCATGGTCTAAGACATAGTCAGCTCCTGGTCTTGTTTTTGCTGACTGTATAGAGCTTCTCCATCTTTGGCTGCAAAGAATATAATCAATCTGATTTTGGTGTTGACCATCTGGTGATGTCCATGTATAGAGTCTTCTCTTGTGTTGTTGGAATAGGGTGTTTGTTATGACCAGTGCATTTTCTTGGCAAAACTCTGTTAGTCTTTGCCCTGCTTCATTCCGTATTCCAAGGCCAAATTTGCCTGTTAAAATTTTGCTAACCATGCCCCTTCCTCATCTTACATTTAAAGTTGTTTGCTGAAACCTTCATGACGTTCAGGGCTTTGGGGCATGAGTCACCCATCTCTTAGCATGGCCCTGGAGTAGACCTCTCTCTCCTCCAAACTCCAGCCTTTCTGTTTGTTTGTGTGTTGGGGAAGCAGAGTCGGGGAAGGGGGGGCACAGACTTGCTTTTAGTAACAAAAACTGGAGAGAGCTTAGAGACATGGTTAGTTTTGCTCCATGAGAAAATGGTAATTTTGTTAAATTTAGTGAAGGATAATGGTATCTGGTGGGACACTTAACTCGCAGAAGTCTTCCTTCAGAGTGTGTGGACTATGGCCATTATGCTTAAGGAGAAAAAGGAAGAGGATCTAAAAGATTTGAATATCTTAAACAATCTCCTTCCTTAGCTGGGCACTATTTGATCTATTAAAACTATTTGGTTCACCAGTGGGGATTGTCCTGCAACTGAAACCATGTTTAGAACATTTGTCAATTTTATGAATCTCAGGAAAAGAAATACCTACTACCTGCAATATTTGGTTAAACTTAGAAACACTTACAATCGCTGTCTTGCAAGGGATCTAGGATAAGTTTAGGTTGCCTTTATTTGATTGTTTTAATTTTTAGAAGAGAGAGTTTGTCTCTCTTCAAATAGGTCATGTGCTAAATAGCTATTTTAGAAAAATTGCATTTTTATCTTTTGAAATTGTATGTCCCTTTTAGCTAAGGCAGAGAGAAAGGAAATTGAAGCAAGTAAGGACATGATTTTTTCACAAGCTTCTTTATTTTTTAGACAAAGTAAGAAATCACCTGCATGTTGTATCAAAACCTGAAACACAAAGGAAATTTATATCATTAAAGCCTTGACTGATGGATGTCATAGGGTAAATAGTGTGGGATGGAGAGCAGGCTTCAGTAAAGTTAGGGGACATGAATGTCCGTGCATGTTGTTGTCCTTCTTGGCTGAAGGAAAAGAGATATTGACTTTTCTGGCCTAAAAGCACACTGAAAAGTACAATGCAAAAATATACTACAATGAAACCAGTGGATTCAAGTGTAATTGATGACAGAATGGTATTTTGGTTAGGTACTACCAGCAAGTGAAGGATAATAATTCTGTTGATGGCCCTGAGGTCTTGAACATCTGTCCACTTGGTGTTTTACTGGCAGGACAAGAGTGTGTTAGAGACTAATGAAGGAAATACAAGAACATTTTGAGATATAAGGCTTTAAAATAGAGATTTGTTTCCTTCCTTTGCACTTGACTTTAGAGGATATTGGGGATGTTTGAGTAATGGTTTGGTATGTTCTATCCATTAATAGTCTCTGTTCCAGACTTTTCCCAAGTCAGTGGAATTTTCAGTCCATAGTGAGTTAGGCATGGAGTGAAGATATTTACATAGATATGAATTAAATATAAAGGAGCAGACACAACTTGAATATGAATATACAAAGTTTCTGGAGTTTCAAGACTTAGTTTCTCTTGTGTGCATTTAATGTTCTACTCCTTTTTTTTTTTTTTTTAATGTTATAGTTCTATTTGCAAGTCTGTCCCTATTAACCTTACAGGGATAGTATTACAGAGGAAGAAAATTTTTAGTCTTAGAAGACTGAAATTTAGGGGCATAGAAGACTGGAATATCCGTGGGTTGTTTGAAATACTTATCAAATATATGATTTACTTACTATGGGCAAAACACTGAGCAAAAAATGGAAGTTTAATGTAAAAAGTCAAGGCTATTGTTTTCCAGTGGCCATGTATAGATGTGAGAGTTGGACTATAAAGAAAGCTGAGTGTTGAAGAATTGATTCTTTTGAACTGTGGTGTTGGAGAAGACTCTTGAGAATCCCTTAGACTGAGAGAAGATCCAACCAGTCCATCCTAAAGGAGATCAGTCCTGGGTGTTCATTGAAAGGACTGATGCTGAGGCTGAAACTCCAATACTTTGGCCACCTCATGCGAAGAGTTGACTCATTGGAAAAGACCCTGATGTTGGGAGGGATTGGGGGCAGGAGGAGAAGGGGATGATAGAGGATGAGATGGCTGGATGGCATCACCGACTCAATGGACATGAATTTGGGCAAACTCCAAGAGTAGATGATGGACAAGGAGGCCTGGCATGGTTCAATTCATGGGGTCGCAAAGAGTCGGACACGATTGGGCGACTGAACTGAACTGAGCTGAATGTAGAAATAATAGAATCTACCTATAGCTACAAGGAATTTATTAGTCTGATGGTTACCAAGCCCAAACTTGATCCGTTTGCCTCATGATAGGCCAATAAATTTGGGAGATGAGGTGTTGAGGCAAGGAATATGACATTATTTAGAAAGCCAGGAGACAGGATTTCATGCTAACATCTCAAAATAACCATCTTGTTGAGCCCTGGATGCTCAGTTCTTTTATGGAACATAGATGGGAAGTAAGAAACCAAAGTAAAAAGACCATTTAAATCTTGCAAATATCTCCTAGAATGGCAAGCCTCAGGCAGGAGAATGTGTTAATTTCTTTCTTCCTGCAATCTACAGGTGGGCAGCATTGCCAACAAGGCTCTTTAGTTTTACATTCAGGCAAAAGAAGATCAGGGTTCCCTGAGGCAGGCCTATATATATACTTATAATAACAAAAACAGCAAAACAAGGGTTAAAGTGAGAGGTGCAGATTCAGCATGAAGTCAAAATTAGCCCTTCCTGGTACATTATCATCTATATTTATAATTAACTCACCTTATTTCAGTATAAGGCAGAATATGGGGTGCTTTTCTCCCCCTCAGAGTACTCATTTGTATCAACCAAAGGACTATTCTTTCAACATAAAATATATTGAAAAAGAGAGTATTTTTTTGTCTTTAAAACTACATTGTTAGCCATAAGGTTCTTATCTAAGACTGTGAGTCTCCTTCTGTTTTGTAAAAGTTCATTTTTATAATTTTTTGTTTAGATTCCCCATATAAGGGATGACATACATATGATATTATGGTGGCAAGAGGGAAAGATGGGGAAGGAATAATTAGGGAGTTTGAGATGGAAATGATCACATTGTTATGTTTAAAATGGATAACCAGCAATATAGCTCATGAAACTCTGCTCAATGTTATGTGGCGAGGTGCATGGGAGAGAAGTTTGGGGGAGAATGAATACATATATATGTATGATTGAGTCCCTTCCCTGTTCACCTAAAGCTATCACAATGTTGTTGATCAGCTAAACCACAATACAAAATAAAAGTTTAAATAAGATAAAAGCAGTCTGAGGCTTTCCTGGTCAATAAAACCAAACAAATAAGCAAAACAAACTTGCATTGTTGAATGAAAAAGAAAAAAGGGATAGAAGTGAGAAAGAGAGAGGAAGGAAGGAATGAAGGATGAAGGAACACAGGAATGAAGGAAGAATCAAAGGGGAAAATTGTATGTGTGGAGACAAGTTGGCATTGATGACAATTAAGAGACTAAAGAGCAATAAAAATCAGATACAACCATTGAAGCTTGATACGATCCTGAACCAAAACAAACAAACCAACACCTATACAAGATATTTTAAGGACACTGGATTATGTACCAGATATAAATTTATTAGATAATTTTTTATTTATGTTTTGGGTATTGGGCTTCCAAGGCAACACAGTGGTAAAGAATCTGCCCACCAATGCAGGAGATACAAGAGACAAGGGTTTGATCTCTGAGTCAAGATGGTCTCCTGGAGTAGGAAATGGCAACCCATTTCAGTATTTTTGTCTAGAATATTCCATGGACTGAGGAAGCTGGTGGGCTACAGTCCATGGGGTCTAAAAGAGGCAGACACAACTGAGCATGAACACTCAATGATATTGTAACTATGACAATGTAGGAGACTATACTTATATTTTAAAACATATTGACTGATTCAGGGGTGAACATCAAGATATCTATACGTCACTTTAAAAGTGAAAATCGCTCAGTTGTGTCCAACTCCTTGTGGCCCCATGGACTATACAGTCCATGGAATTCTCCAGGCCAGAATATTGGAGTAGGTAGTCTTTCCCTTCTCCAGGGGATCTTCCCAACCCAGGGATCAAACCCAGGTCTCTTGCATTGCAGGTGGATTCTTTACCAACTGAGGCATTAAGAAAGCCTTTATGGTACATAAATGATGTTTCAGAATGTGGATAATTCTTGGCTCTAGATAAGGGTGTTGCTTTGTATTTTCTCTTTGCTTTTCAGGATTTTGACAATTTATTTCATTACTTTATTCCATACTACATCATTTAGAGATGTCAGGGGGAGCGTGTAATTTCCTCAGTTCTGTCTTACTACAGCAAAAATTTGAAGCAGTGGCCCAGTGTTACATCTTAGTTACAGCTCAGTTTAAAAGGTGGACCAGTGTTACAGTGCACTTTTATTTGGCAAGCAAAGGAAAATACATCCTCAAGGCATGAGGGCGGGCCGACCCAAAGAAGAGAGGGATTCAATTTTGGCTCCTCTTTTTATATGCTTTTTTTCTCCTCTTCCTGAGCCCGCCCTATGTAAATTGGGCTAGCCAGGAGGGTTGTTTGCTTCACTTGAGGTTTTCACTTAAGTCCTCAGACCTTCCACTGTTCTACTTTCATGGGCTTTTTCCTTTCTTGTCTTTTAGCCACTGTGATTTTGGACTCTTTCTTCCTATTCTAACTACCTAACATTCCCCCCTTAAGAGATGGGAGGCCCAATTCTTTGGGAATAGGTGCATCGAGGTCTCTCTGGCTACTTCCTGGGACGGCGAGGGGCTAATCTCAAGCCTCAGAGTCCTTACAGTGGTGTCCATCTAAGGGTGAGTGATATTTTCCATTGTCAGGTGTAGTTTTATATATCTTTGTTGAACTGGTACTGCATGTTGTAGCTTGTTAATAAGGGCAGAGACAAAATGGGTTAGACAATCGATAATACATGCAGCAATCATAAGCAGCATCAATATGGTGACAACAGGGATTAGTAGGGGCATTAGCCAACTCCAAATTCCCTCTCACCAGGAGAAGGATCCCCCAAAGAGAGATTGTAGCTACCCTGAAAACTCTCCAGTTCATTCTTTGAGATCCTGTAGGATCTGAATGGTTTTCTTGAAGACTGTGAGACTTTCTTGAACTTAGCTGGAGGTATCTACCCAGAAACAACATGTCTCATTCAAGATGGCTCAATTCCCTCCTTGTTCAGGGATCAAGAGATCTATCACTTGTCTATTTTGGAGAACAACCTCTGCCAAGCTGTGTTGGCTCTTTAGAGCTATCCTGAGAAATTATTTCCCCAGAAACTTAATTTTGGGTATGTTCATTAAAATGGCTCTCATTTGTAGTCCTGAATAGGTATCTGAGATCTCCTAGGGGCTCATAGGTGTATTGAGTGTCCTTTTCTGTTTTCTTCCATGGCTTGACTTGTGAATAGTGAATCCAGGAGTTGTGTCCTGGTACCTTGACTGCTGTGGGGGTAGAAAGTATTACAGGGTAAGGGCACTTCCATGTGGGTTGGAGTTGAGCCCTTGGGGACCCATCTTTCCAGACTTTAATTAGGACTTGAGTGCATGGAGCATATAGCGGTGGCTCTTTAGAATAGTTTGGGTCTTGGCTGATACAATGGCAAAATGTCCATGGCATAACACTGGAGGGTCTGAGCCTCTGGATCTAGGAAGAGGTCATTGACATAAACAAAAAGTCTCCCATATAGTATCGCATAAGGACTAAGACCAAGCTTCTTCTTAGGGGCAATACAGCTGCTGCTGCTGCTGCTGCTAAGTTGCTTCAGTCGTGCCCGACTCTGTGCGACCCCATAGATGGCAGCCCACCAGGCTCCCCCATCCCTGGGATGCTCCAGGCAAGAACACTAGAGTGGGTTGCCATTTCCTTCTCCAATGCATGAAAGTGAAAAGTGAAAGTGAAGTCGCTCAGTCATGTCTGACTCTTCACGACCCCATGGACTTCAGCCTACCAGGCTCCTTCACCCATGGAATTTTCCAGGCAAGAGTACTGGAGTGGGTTGCCATTGCCTTCTCCAATACGGGTGCAGAGGAGAGCTATTGGTAAAGCCTTTCATCCCAGGGAGGTCTCCTGGGTTATCTTTTTATTGCTAATTTTAAGAATTGGTTGGTTCTTTCTAGTTTTCTTGAAGACTGAGGCCTCCAAGCACAATGGAGTTAATAAGTAATGTGCAATGCTTTGGAGACCCCTTGGGTGATCTTAGAAGTAAATGATGTCCCATTGTCACTTTAATGACCTGAGCAGACCAAATATCAGAATGATTTCATGGAGCAGGTTTTTTACCACTTCCTCAGGCTTCTCTGGGTTGGAAAACCTTCAATCCATCTTGGGAAAGTATCTATCATGACTAATAAGTATTTATACCCTTGATAAACTGGCATCTGGGTGATGTCCATATGCCAGTTCTCTCCTGGGTAGGTCCCACACTGTTGAATGGGCTGGGCCTGATGGGGTCTTTGAACTCCTTGGGTGTTGTTTAACTGACAAGTGGACAAGAGGAGACCACTTGCTTTATAGTTATTTGGAGACCTGTTCCTCCGAAGGACCTTCTAGTAATCTTTGAAGGGCATTTTCCCCTAAATGAGTAGTAGCATGTAAGGAGTTAATCAACTTCCATTGGAGGTTCCCAGGCAGAAAAAGGAGCCCCTCCTTTTGGAACCACCCCATGTGATCTTCTTGAAAGCCCTCACTCTTAGCTTTAAGAGCTTCACCTTCAGTATATGAGGAAGTTTCTGGCAAATTGGTCTGTAGAACTAAGGTGGCAATCCCTATTAAGTCATTGTTCTGTAATGCTGCTCTCTTAATTGCTTGATCAGCTTCTTGGTTCCCTCATGCCCTTTTTATTCTCCCTTTTTGATGTCCTTTACAATGGGAGACTGAAACCTCAACAGGCAGATAGACTGCCTCCAAGAGCTTAAGGATTTGATCACCATATTTGTTTGGGAACCCTTTACAATGGCAGACTGAAATCTCAGCAGGTAGATGAACTGCCTGCAAGAGCCTAAGGATTTTATCACCATATTTGATTGGGGACCCTTGGGTTGTCAAGTGGCCTCTTTCTTTCCAAATAGCAGCATGTGCATATAGCACCAGAAAGGCATACTTAGAGTCAGTGTAAATGACTATTCTTTTTCCTTTTCCCAGCTCTAAAGCTCAAGTCAGGGCTATGAGTTCAACCAATTGGGCTGAAGCACCTAGTGGCAAAGGTTTAGCCTCTATGGTCTCAAAATTGGAGACTGATGCATATCCGACTCTTCTTTTTTGATCCAAGACAAAGATGTTTCCATCAGTGTACCTGATATCCTCAGGTTTAGTCAGAGGATCTTCTGACAATCCCTCTCGGGGTTTTGTCCAGTGGTCCAAGGTTTCTAGGCAGAAATGAAAGGGGAGAGAGCCCTCGGGGGGTAGCCAGGAGGTTAGATATGTTAAGAACCTCTCAAGGGGATATAGTTAGGCCTGAATTTTCCATCAGCACTATTTGATATCTGAGGATCCTTTGATCAGACATTCATGAATGGCCTCTCCTTTTCAGTTGTTTCACTTGGAGGCCAATAAAAAAAATGTTAGTTTGCCCCCATTTTAAAGCATCTTCTATCAGGACTGCAATAGCTGCAACATTTTGAAGGAAGGAAGGCCAGCTTTGGCAGTTCGTCTAGCCTCTTGGATAATTAAGCTACAGTCTGGGGCTCAGGTCCCAATCTTTGAGTTAACAGTCCCAAGTCTATTCCTTCTTTTTTGTGGACATAAAGTTGGAATGTTTTCTTTGGGTCTGGCAACCTCAAGGCGGGTGCTTAAGTTAAGGCTTGTTTTAGAGTAGCCTCTGTCTTCTTTTGAAGAGCTCCCCACATCAACGGGATTGACTGAATCATCCCGGCACTTCAAGCTTTCATATAAAGGTGGGCAATTAGACCATAGTTGGATATCCAGATTCTACAATACCCAGTTAGCCCCAGGAAAGCTCAAAATTGTTTTTGAGTCTTGGGGGAGGGCAACTGTAGGATTTCTTATACTCCATCAGAGGACAGCCTCCATGTGTAATCTGAAGTCCCAGGTAAGTGACCTTTGTCTCGACCATCTGTGCCTTAGAACAGGAGACTTTATATCCGCTTTCTGCCAAAAAGTTTAGAACCTGAATTCCATGTTGTTGGGAATTTTTCTCATCTGGAGAGCAGATTAGTAGGTCATCTACATATTTTAATATTTTCCCATTAGGTCCCAGGTCCAAATCTAGGAAAGACTGCCCAAAAAGGTGGGGGCTATCTCTGAACCTCTGAGGTAATACTGTCCAAGTCATCTGTTGGTGCTTTTCTCCTGGAACCTCCCACTTGAAGGCAAAATGGTATTGAGATTCTTTAGCCAGTAGTATGCAAAATAACGCATCTTTGAGATACAGGACTGCAAACACTTTGCACTGGGTGGGATTTCTCCCAATATTACATAGGGATTGGGTATTGTCAGATGGAGGGGGATTACAGCTTCATTTATGATCTGGAAATCTTGAATCATTCTCCATGTCCTGTTCTTTTTCTTTACAGGGAGGGTTGGGGTGTTACACGGCAAATTGGTGGGGACTAATAGCCCACAAGCAAGAAATTTATTTATTAGAGACTGAAGTCCTTTCTGAGCTTCTCTTTTGAGGGAGTATTGTTTCCGGTTTGGAAACTAGGTGGGATCTTGAGGGTAATGACGACTGATTAAGCTTGGTGGGTTCATCCAGGAGTTCCCCTGTCCCACACCTGGGGGTTAATTTTGTCCTGCCATAGTTTTTGGTCCTTCCCTATTGGAGAGGGTGTAATAGGTTCCTTGGTAGTAACCAGAAGCTGTACAGCTATAGGGGCTGAAAAGCTTCCCATTGCAAGGTTGGTCCCCAGTTTAGTGAGTATATCTCTTTTCAATAAGAGAGTAGGACACTCAGGAACCACCAGAAACTGGTTGGAAAATATTTTCCATCCAAGCAACAAAGAAGAGCTGGGGTGAATCTTTTTGTAATTGTTTTTCCTTTAGCACTCAAAATGGTACAGGTTTGTGATAAGAAGGCTCTGGACTAGGAAGTCAGGACAAAGTAGGTAACCCCTGTGTCAACCAAGAAATTCTCAGACCTATGTGCCACATCCAGTTTCACCTTTGGCTCCAGTCCCACGATGGTTTTTGTGTTAAGTGGGCCGGCTGGAGTGGGCGGCTTCAGTCCTGCTGAATCATCATGAGGGAAGGCTTAGCCCTTGACCTTGAGGCTCTTGGGTCCTGAGGGCAGAGTGCCACCCAATCTTCCAACTGACGGCATGTATAGCAAACCATTTTAGGAGACTTGTCATGGTTTGGGCACTCTTTGGCTAAATGTCCTGCCTGTTTACAAATTAGGTGTTTGCCTCATGTCTTGTCCTTCAAGGACTCAGGGTTTGCCATAGGGCTTCCCTGGAGGGTGGCCAGCATCTTCCCTTGTCTTGTCTCTTTCCTTTACTCCCTTTCCTGGGCATCGGCATCCCTCTCCTCTTCTCTGTTATAAAAGATATTGGTGGCTGTCTGGACCATCTCATCTAAAAAGGCAGCAGGGTCCTGCTGCTGTAGCTGTTGTAACTTTATCCTGATGCACATTGGGACAGGAATTTGTCCTTTAAAATCACCTGTTCCTCATAAGAGTCTAAGTCCAGATTGGTAAACTTTTGGAAAGACCTTCTTTTAGCCTTTCCAGAAAGGCAATGGTGTTCTCATTGGGCTCCTGAGTTATTGCTGAGACCTGGGCATAGCTGACTACTTTTTGTTGGGATGCTTTTAGTCCTGACTCTAAACAGATCAGAAAATGCTCCCTTTCCCAGATGTGCTCAGGGTCATTATAATCCCAATTAGGATCTGAGGAGGGGACTGCAGTTTTCCCAGCTGGGTATTTATCACTTGACATGAGAAGCTCCATAGCTTCTCATACTTTTGGGCTTCCTTTAAGACCCTAGCACACTCAGAGTCAGATAAAGTTTGACTAAATATGACCATGATGTCCTTCCACATCAAGCCAAAGGCCAAGGTAATATGTTTGGAATGTATCTATACATTTACCTGAGTCATCTGTATAGCTTCCCAGGTCTTGTTTAATCTGTCTTAGTTCTAAGGGGAGAAGGGCTTATGCACCTGTGTTGGTCTGTACTTTCCTCCAGTTTCAACTAAGGGACATGCTTGTGTTGGCTTTTGTGGAGTAGCTGCTCCCAGATACGGGGTCATGTTTAGAAATGAGGAAGGAGCACCAGGCAACTTGGGAGTCATGGGAGGTGAGACTTCATGGGGGGCTTCCTTCTCTTGGTTGTCTGTGCCTAACACCATTTGCCTAGTAGACTCACTTTTAGGGCACACAACAATCCCATACTTAAGACAGGGTTCCTTCATATCTCTTAGTTGGAAGAAAATTTGGACATAGGGGATCTCTATCCATTTCCCTTGTCTTTTGCAGAATAAGTGTAGCTGCAGGATGGTATTGCAACTTCAACTCCCATCCTCAGGCCAGTGTCCCTTATCCTCTGAAGGACACCATTTCCACGGAGTGGCACAAAAGACTTTTAAGAGACTTCTTCTTAGAGTTAGAGGATCAAACAGCTTCCAGTTTTCAAGGATGCATCTCAAGGGCTTCTGTCGGGAAATGGATTGGTTATTTCCCATCTGAAAGACAGTGATGACAGGGAGGAAAAGAAAAAAAAAAAAGAAAAACAAAAAACCCCTAACAGGCCTCCTTCTATTTTATGGGTGGACTTCCTTATGGGTGAGTCTTTCTGAAGTTTATCCTACCCAATACTGTTGAAACCTGAGAGCCAAGCATCCCCAGGTCAGGGTATAGATCTCCAGGCAGGCTGAGACATGACAGCCTCCTGGAGATGAACTATCCAGGCAGGTTGAGGCAGGTCAGCCTCCTGAGAATTGGGTCCCTAGGCAGGTTGAGGCATGTTGACTTCCTGGCATTCCCAGACAGGTGAAATCCTGAGTAGGTTGAGGCATGACAACCTCCCGAGGAGCAGATCCCTAGGCAGGTCGAGGCAGATTGAGTTCCTGGGACCACTAGCTGGAGTTGCAATCTTAACTCATTGCTAGTTTGTCCACTTGGATGGAAATAGATACCATGATGTAAAGCAATTCAAGCCTGTGCTCTGAGACTGGGAACCTGGTGAAACAGCCATAAGCCTTATCCTCTTATTGCTCCGAGGGAATGTAAGTCACTGATTTCCTCCTCTAGTCCTGCATAAGAGCAGTTTAGGGTGTTTCCAGTGGTAAACATTTCATTGGCATAGACCCATTTTAGGTAATAACAGAAGTAATGACAAAGGAGTGGGTTATCTGGCCCTGTTAGGGTCATTAAGAGTATATTAATATTAAGTGGGGTGGAGTGATGTTGCCTAAAAGGGGACAGGGTCCTGGTTTCAGGAGTTAGAAAGTGGCTTAAGAACAAATTGATGAAGCAACAGACCAGATGTTCCATAAAAGTGGAGTGGAGATTTGATCCAGGGGATTTGTTTGTAACTTTAGGAGAAGGGTGGTAAGAGTTTGGGCCCAAATGGCCTGCAGGGCTAACTCGCAAAGTGGCAAACATTATCCCTGAAAGCCCAATTGCCCTTGAAGGGGTGCCACCAATAGATGGACTTCTAACAGGCATTGTGTGCCTGTCACCTACCCTAGCAGGTTCACTGAGAGATACTCCTGTTTCACATGTTGTAGGAAACATGGAAGATGAAGGCCTGACTATGTAGAGAGATTGGATATTATACAGTATTTCCCTCCCAAGGGCCAGCTATTTTTTTATTATCCCTCCAGAATATCATAGAGGCAACATTGTGGGCCTGGAAGGGGCTCAGGAAAAGAGCATGAAACAAGAGGGAAGGGGGTAGGGCACAACTTTTGAAAGAATAACATAGCCCAAGGGCATAACATAAACTGATTAAAATCAAATGGGTCCAAGATGACAAGTCAAATTAAACTAAACCTTGATCCTCAATCTTCAAGCTAAAGGACACACCCAGAGGTGCCAGGACTGTTCCAAGGCACTGTCAAAAGACCAAGGAGTGTGTGGTTCTTCGATTGTTGGAATGATCCTCCCACTCATTAGTATATGAAATCACCCAACTCTCGAAAACTAACCACACCACATTCTAAGGCCACCCCACTCACCCTCTGTGATGGCCCACACTCTGAGTGTGCTTCTCTATGAATCCCAACAGATTTACCTCTTACCTATTCCCCTGTCTATGACTGATTTTTTTTTTTTTTTTTTTTTTGCAATGAGACATCAAGAAACGGTGCTTCATTAGGTCCTAAAACCAGGCACCATGGATTTTGACCAGCTAAAGTCCCAGTTGGATATGACTGAGTGACTAAGTACAGCACAGAGTCTCTGCCACGTGGGCTTGAGTCCCAATCTTAGGTAAACAGTTTCAAACACAACTTTTTCCCTTCAGAAAAGATGATGACCTGCACAATACTTTGTAAGCAGTGGCATAGATGGAGAGAAGACCTGAAGGACGGGAGGAAAAAACAGTGGGAAAATTGTGCCGAGGAATCCCCTTTGTAACCTGATGGAAAATCTGCTAAATAACTGACCTGTTGCTCACAGCTTTCATTGGCCTGATCCTTGGCACAGAGAAGGTTAGGAACAGGAGAACCCTCACCTGCTTGGGCAACAGCTACTAAGAAACATCAGATAGTAGAGCCTTTGGGACACATTGGGGAGTAGCCTTTGCCAGAGTCCCTCAGTTGCACCTACTGCCCTTCACCTGTTCACATGGGGAGTTTAGAAAACAAGAAATGAGAGATTATGAAGGAATTAAGATTTTGTTAGCCACATGTCCTTCCAGCCATAGGAGTGAGGACCTCCTACCTTAATCAAATGTCTTCTGAAATCTGAGACTGAGCTGCGTTTTTGCTGTCCCAGTTTCCAGCTCGCTAGGCTTCTTGTCACTTCACTGTGCCTGGTTTTCTTCACTTTCAGCTCCCACTACATAAGCTTTCACAGAGTTGGGCTTCTGCTGTGTTTGGCCTCTGCCTCTCAGGGGTCGAGCTGAGGTTGTTTCAGCCAGGTTAAATCTGAGAAACAGCACCAGAGATGTCAGAGAGTGTGTACTTTTCTTGGTTCTGTCTTGCCACAGCAAAATTTTGAAGCAGTGGACCAGTGTTACAGCTCAGTTACAGCTCAGTTTTATTTGGCAAGCAAAGGAAAATACATCCTCGAGGCATGAGGGCGACACAAAAGAAGCGAAAAGAAGAGAGGCTCAATTTTGCCTCCTCTTTTTATATGCTTTTTCTCCTCCCCTTTGGCCTGCCCTATGTAAACTGGGCTAGCCAGAAGGTCTGTTTGCTTCACCTGATGTTCTCACTCTAGTCCTTGGACCTTCCTTTGTTCTATTTTCATGAGCTTTTTCCTATCTTTGCCTTTTAGCCACTGCCATTTTGGACTTTTTTTTTTTTTTTTTTTTCTATTCTAACTACTTAACCATTTTGTATATTTATTTGATCAAAAATATTTTTTGTTTTATACTTGCTGCTCAGCTTCACATGTATATATTTCACACATGTATATTTTTTAATCATTCTGAATCTTTTTAAAACCTTTTTTATTTTTAAAGTATGTCTGTTACATACCTGGAACTAGGTTTTGTTTGTGGATTGCAAACTGAAAGTCTTTTTTTTTTTTTTTTTTTAAGTTGTCATTTAAATGAGAAATATATTTCATCTCATATATCCATTAATGTTGCTCCTTAGCAGACCACCCGGAAACTCAGTGGCTTAAAACTGTCATTCATTACTGTTTAGATCAGCTGGGCATTTCTCCTCCTGTAGGCTAACAGTTCCTGCCCCTACTGTCAGTGGTGGGAAAGAATCAGTTCTGCTGATCTTGGTTGTGCTCTCACATGAGTTGGTCAACATTGTCTTTCAGTCTCTACCAAGATAGCCTGAACTTGTTCACATAATGGCAGAGTTTCCAGAGAAAGTCCTAATGAGTTCCAAGCCTACACTCCTCACAACTCAGATTTCACCACATTTTATTGGCCAAATTAAATCAGAAGGATTAATCGGATTCAAAAAAATGGGGAAATAGACTCTGTCTCTAATGGTTAGGGGCTTCCCTCATAGCTCAGTTGGTTAAGAATCCTCCTGCAATGCAGGAGACCCTGGTTCCATTCCTGTGTTGGGAAGATCTGCTGGAGAAGGGTTAGGCTACCCACTCCAGTATTCTTGGGCTTCTCCTGTGACTCAGCTGGGAAAGACTCTGCTTATGTGGGAAACCTGGGTTCAGTTTCTGGGTTGGGAAGATTCCCTGTGTTGGGAAGATCCCCTGGAGAAAGGAAAGGTTACCTATTCCAGTATTCTGGCCTGGAGAATTCCATGGGCCAGTCTACGGGGCCTCAAAGAGTCAGACATGACAGAGCGACTTTCACTTTCAGTAATGGAAATTAAAAGACGCTTACTCCTTGGAAGGAAAGTTATGACCAACCTAGATAGCATATTGAAAAGCAGAGATATTACTTTGCCAACAAAGGTCCATCTACTCAAGGCTATGGTTTTTCCAGTGGTCATGTATGGATGTCAGAGTTGGACTGTGAAGAAAGCTGAGTGCTGAAGAATGATGCTTTTGAACTGTGGTGTTGGAGAAGACTCTTGAGAGTCCCTTGGAATGCAAGGAGATCCAACCAGTCCATTCTGAAGGAGATCAGCCCTGGGATTTCTTTGGAGGGAATGATGCTAAAGCTGAAACTCCAGTACTTTGGCCACCTCATGCAAAAAGTTGACTCATTGGAAAAGACTCTGATGTTGGGAGGGATTGGGGGCAAGAGGAGAAGGGGACGACAGAGGATGAGATGGCTGGATGGCATCACTGACTCGATGGACCTGAGTCTGAGTGAACTCCAGGAGTTGGTGATGGACAGGGAGGCCTGGCGTGCTGCGATTCATAGGGTTGCAAAGAGTTGGACACAACTGAGCCACTGAACTGAACTGAACTGAACTGAATGGTTAGAGATGTAAAGTTAAGTTGCAAAAGGCCTTTATATGCAGAGATTATAAAATATATTAATGCAAGAAGAGGTGAAGTACTGAGGCAAGTTAAAAGAAAAGAAAATAATAGACACTTGTCTTAAACTTCTTGTAAAAGTTTATTATCCTTTCCAATTTATAATGACTGGGGAAAAAAAAAAAGAAATGAACAGCAAGATACAGCATACAAGAAAATTGACTAATTCAATGAAACTTCCACATGCTACAAATATTTACAATTTTTATAAACTGTAACATTTCAATATTACCAGGACATGTTTTAATCCCTTAACTTTCATGTTTTATTCTTGATTAAACTTTAAACACAGTTAATTTTTATTATCAGATTTTACAATTTGTGAGGTCTTATTTGTGAGGTCAGATTTCAGATATTACTTTATGAAGGAATAAAAACATGAATGGCATACTTGAAATAAATGTCATTCTTGAGTTAGCTTCATTTCTTGCAGTATTTATTCTATTTTGATTCTTTTAGCTTGAGCTTTTCCCCTAGTCTTTGTTAGAGAAAAATGTTCTTATCCTTGTTTTGATTTCTCCATTTTGCAAACTTGTCTTCTGTTTTCTCTATATAATTGTTTCCCATCAATTTCAAAACATTTGTATTGTATTCTTGGGAATTCTTTTACATTTTTTGCTATCTAAGGGAATTTTTTACGGTTCTTCAATCATACATAAGTATGTGCAGTAAATAATCAGAAGGTAGACACTTGAATGTGCTCCTGCCAATACATTGACCCAAGTTTTAAAATATTTTTTATTGCACTTTTTTCTTTATTTGAGAATAATCATAAAATATTAATCTTTAAAACTGGGTGCAATAAAGATTTTTGTATCACAACATATATTTGAATTTTATTAAAAGTCTGCTCTCATATTTAAGCTGCTGCTACTGCTGCTAAGTTGCTTTAGTCGTGTCTGACTCTGTGCGACACCATAGATGGCAGCCCACCAGGCTCCCTCATCCCTGGGATTCTCCAGGCAAGAACACTGGAGTGGGTTGCCATTTCCTTCTCCAATGCATGAAAGTGAAAAGTGAAAGTGAAGTCTCTCAGTCGTGCCCGACTCTTAGTGACCCCATGGACTGCTGCCTACCAGGCTCCTCCATCCATGGGGTCACTAAGAGTCGGGCATGACTGAGCGACTTCACTTTCACTTTTCACTTTCATGCATTGGAGAAGGAAATGGCAACCCACTCCAGTGTTCTTGCCTGGAGAATCCCAGGGACGTGGGAGCCTGGTGGGCTGCCATCTATGGGGTCGCACAGAGTCAGACACGACTAAAGCGACTTAGCAGCAGCAGCAGCAGCTTAAATATGAGAGCAGACTTTTAAGAAAATTCAAATATATGCATATTTAAGCTAAAAGAGGGTTTTATATATTTTCTTTCTACTACAGAAATCAGAAATATATTGATAACATGTGGAATTAGTCAGCGACTTGGGAAACCCTGACATTGAAACTTTTTTCTCTATGTTCCTCTCTCCTGTTGTGAAGAAACAATACCACAAAGATTTTTGTTTTTAAAATTAGCCTTTGTCCTGGATTCTATTCTACCCATCTATTTTTTTTTTTTTTTCTTTCTTCTTCTTCACTTCTTTGATTTCCATCTTGAGAAGTGCCTAGCATAATGCTGGAACCTATTAAACACCTATTAGATGAATAAGTAAATTTAAAAAAAAATAAAAAGGGTGTGATTATTCATTTCTCCTCGCCAACACAGTTCTTCTCTTGGGGGCGTGGGGGGAGGGGAGGAAATCTCCTTTTTATAAGTAAGAATCTGACCCCCAGGGAAGGTGTTTTTGTGACTTTCCTATTCATTTTTGAACCTCACTGCATAGCACATTTCAACCACCTCTGAACCACAGGATTGAGAATGATTTCAATGGAAGCACTCTTTCTGCTTCATACTCCCATCCCCACCCTCTCTTCATATATCTTTTCAAAGATCTCTGCTAATTATTTCCCATGACAACAGATTGCTTTCCTAGGTAGATTGGTTAGTGATTTTTCAGTACCTTTTCCTTCAACTTATTTTTCCCTGTATCTTGAAAGAAATTTGTAAAAGAAGTTTGAAAGTAGAAAATAATCTTCAGCTCTGTGGCAGAGTTACACAATTTCATTTATTTATCTAACACATACAGAGGATTTTTAAATTAAGAAGTCAATTATTCACAATATTATTAAAAACCAATGAGTGCAATGTGACTTTGTTCACACTGTAACAACATTGGTATACTATTTAAGAAGCAGCGTTCCATGTCTTCAAGTTATGTGCCATAGCAAAATTTATTTTGCTTTTATTATTGAAGAAAATTAATATTGAGTTCATTTTTTTTTACTCTCCTAATTTTCTTTTGATGTTTAATTTGAAAGATACCATTAAAAAAAAAAACTCTTTCTGTGTTAAAGTCCCTTAAATATACACAACAAACATGTAACATGTAGCAAATAATTATTTTGAACAGGGTATTTTTTATGATAATTTTGGGTAATCATTTGGCAAAAGTTGATATTAATTTCAAATGTTAATATTTATTGATTCATAACTGTATGTGGAAAGGAAATGTTGCCTGTCATACCAATAAGTAGAGTGTTGCTCATCGTTCCAGTTTTATAAAGATCAAGCCATCAGCCACTGTAGCCACCTTGGGTGATGCACAGTGAAGGGAATTCAGAATGCAGAAAAATAGGAAGTATTCTGTGCTTGGAATACTATTACTCCTAGATAGTTAAGATGCATATCTAAGAAATAATTTCAGTGACTCCAAACTCTAAGATCATATCCTACAGAGAGAAGCACTAAAAGAATTAACTTGTGATGTCTGTTTTTGTAATAAGCAATAATATTTTGATGTTTTAGTGTATATTTTCTTCTTCTTTTTTTTCAGTAGAATTCTCTTATATATCCTGGTCTCTTAGAGGTTGTTTCCCAAGGTATTATCTTCAATAAAATCACCAAATAAAACTTCACTTATAACTTTTAGGTTGTGTGTTTTCCTTCAGTCAACGGTATCTATTTTTATAATGTGCTCACTTTGGACCCTTTAGTTTGTAAATGTTCCCACAATAATTTATTTTATACATCATCAACTCTGTATGTTCAAATATCATTAAAATATATTTTAGTTTTATATTTAATGTGTGTATGTTAGTCGCTTAGTGATGTCTGACTCTTTGCAACCCTATGGACTGTAGCCTGCCTGGCTCTTATGTCCATCAGATTTTCCAGGTAAGAATACAGGAGTGGGTTGCCACTTCCTTCTCCAGGGGATCTTTCAGACCCAGGGATTCAACCCTGGTTTCCTGCATTGCAGGCAGATTCTTTACTGTCTGAGTATAGGGAAGTCCCTTTATATTTCATATTATGCTCAAAATTTTATTAGAAGATACCAACAAGAATAGCTAAAGATAAACTTGATGAATAATTTTGTAAATTTCATTTTATACTGGAAGTATACTGTCTTTTGGTGAAGGAAATAACAACCCACTCCAGTATTCTTGTCTGGAAAATCCCATGGACAGAAGAACCTGGTGTACTACAGTCCATGGGATCACAAAAGCTGGGCATGATGTAGCAAATAAACCACAACCACCATTGTCTGTGGGTTAAGTTTACTTAGTTGAAATTCTCACTTCATTTGGTTTTCATTTGAAAAAAGAGTAAGGAAGTTCTGTTAAATACAATATCTTTGACTAAAAAAAAACTTAAATTTAAAATCTATATGAATGGAAATTATTCTAAGTAATTACCATTAAAATATTGGTTTTCCTGAATCCATAATAGTCACTCAATAAATGAATATATCAATCTCTTATAATTCTTAAGGTTAAAAGAGTATTCAATCATTCTAGACTAAGTGTAAAATACAGCTGCTGTCCATTATCATATGACTAGTGTTGTTGGAAGAGGTTGTTTGCTATGATCAGTGCATTCTTTTGGCAAAACTCTATTAGCCTTTGTCCTGATTAATTTTTTACTCCAAGGCCAAACTTGCCTGTTACTCCAGGTATCTCTTGATTTCATACTTGTGCGTTCCAGTCTTCTATGATGAAAATGACATCGTTTATTGGTGTTATTTGTAGAAGGTCTTGTAGGTCCTCACTGAACTGTTCAACTTCAGCTTCTTTGGCATTACAGGTTAGGGCACAGTTTTGAATTATTGTGATATTGAAGGTTTTGTCTTGGAAATGAACAGAGATCATTCTGTCATTTTTGAGACTGTGTCCAAGTATTGAATTTCAGAATCTTTTGTTGACTATGATGGCTACTCCATTTCTTCTGAGGGATTCTTGACCACGGAAGTAGGTATAATGGCCATCTTAATTAAATTCACCCATTCTGGTCCATTTTAGTTCACTGATTCCTAAAATGTAGATGTTTACTCTTGCTATCTCCTGTTTGGCCACTTCCAATTGGCCTTGATTCATGAATATTGTTCTTTACAGTATCAGACTTTACTTCCATCACAAGTCACATACACAATTGGGTGTTGATTTTGCTTTGTCTCCACCTCTTCATTCTTTCTGGAGTTATTTCTCCACTTTTCTCCAGCAGCATATTGGGCAACTACTGACCTGGGGAGTTCATCTTTCAGTGTCATATTTTTTAGCCTTTTCATATTGGTCATGAGTCAATGCCAAATCATATAGTGAAATCAGATTAATTATATCATTCTCAGGCTAAGATGGAGAAGCATTAAACACTCAGCAAAAACAAGACTGGGAGCTGAATGTAGCTCAGATCACGAACACCTTATTGCAAAATTCAGACTTATATTGAAGAAAGTAGGGAAAATCTCTAGACCATTCAGGTATGGCCTAAATCAAATACATTACAATTATACAGTGGAAGTGACAAATAGATTCAAAGAATTAGATCTAATAGAGTACCTGAAGATTATGAACAGAGGTTCATGATATTGTACAGGAGGCATTGATCAAGACCATCCCCAAGAAAAAGAAATGCGAAAAGGCAAAATGCTTGTCTGAGGAGGCTTTACAAATAGCTGAGAATACAAGAGAAGATAAAAGGCAAAGGAGAAAAGAAAAAATATAGCCATCTGAATGCAGGGTTCCAAAGAATAGCAAGGAGAGATAAGAAAGACTTACACAGTGATCAGTGCAAAGAAATAGAGGAAAACAAACCTAATGGAGGTGATGTAATTTCAGTTGAGCTATTTTAAATTTAAAATGGTGATACTGTTAAAGTGCTGCCCTCAATATGCCAGCAAATTTGGAAAACTCAGCAGTGGCCACAGGACTGGAAATGGTCAATTTTCATTCCAATCCTAAAGAAAGGCAATGCCAAAGGTGTTCAAGCCACCACACACAATTACACTCATCTCAGATGCTAGCAAGTAGTGCTCAAAATTCTCCAAGCTAGGCTTCAACAGTAAATGAACCAAGGGCTTCCAGAAAGTCAGCTGGATTTATAAAAGGCAGAGGAACAAGAGATCTAATTGCCAACATTTATTGGATCATAGAAAAAACAAGAGAGTTCAAGAAAAACACTACTTCTGCTTCATTGACTACACTAAAGCCTTTGTGTGGATCACAACAAACTGTGGAAAACTCTTCAAGAGCTGGGAATAGCAGACGACTTTAGCTCCCTCCTGAGAAATCTGTATGCAGGTCAAGAAGGTACAGTTAGAACCTGACATAGAATAACAGACTGGTTCCCACTTGGGAAAGGAGTACTTCAAGTCTGTATATTGTCATCCTGTTCATTTAACTTATATGCAGAGTACATCAAGCAAAATGCTGGGCTGGATGAAGCACAAGCTGGAATCAAGATTGCTGGGAGAAATACCAATAACCTCAGATACACAGATGCCACCACCTTTATGTCAGAAAGTGAAGAGGAACTAAAGAGCCTCTTGAAGAAGGTGAAAAAGGAGAGTGAAAAAACTGGCTTAAAACTCAACATTCAAAAAGCTAAAAACTAAGATCATGGCATTTGGTCCCATCACTTCATGGCAGATAGATGGGGAAACAATGGAAACATTGACAGACTTCATTTTCTTAGGCTCCAAAATCACTGCAGATGGTGACTGCAGCCATAGAATTAAAAGACACTTGCTCCTTGGAAGAAAAGCTATGAAAAACCTAGGCAGAATATTAAAAAAGCAGATGCATTACTTTGCCAACAAAGATTTGTGTAATCAAAGCTGTGGTTTTTCTAGTTGTCATGTATGGATGTGAGAGTTGAACCTTAAAGAAAGCTGAGATCTGAAGAGTAAATGCTTTTTAACTGTGGTGTTGGAGACGACACTTGAGAGTCTCTTGGACTGCAAGGACATAAAACCAGTCAATTGTAAAGGAAATCAGTCCTGAATATTTATTGCTAGGACTGATGTTGAAGCTTAGGCTCCAATACTTTGGCCACCTGACGTGTAGGAACCTGATGCTGGGAAAGATTGATGGCAGGAGGTGAACTGGGCAACAGAGGATGAGATCATTGGATGGCATAACCAGCTCAATGCACATGAGTTTGAGTAAGCTCTGTGAGCTGGTGATGATCAGGGAAGCCTGGCGTGCTGCAGTTCGTAGGGTTGCAAGAGTTGCAAACAGATAAGCCTTTCAAAACAGAGAAAGTAGTCACCTTCAGCAAGGACAAAATGTGTCCTGTATACCTTTTTACAATATATTTTAAACTGTAACTGAATGATTGATTAGTCAAATTCCATAGTAAAGATCATGTGACTGCTGATTTCCAAAGCTGTTAAGAACATTTAGTGGATGGTATCATACAAGCCTCTTAATGAAAGTGAAAGTGGAGAGTTAAAAAGTTGGCTTAAAGCTCAACATTCAGAAAACAAAGATCATGGCATCCGGTCCCATCACTTCATGGGAAATAGATGGGGAAACAGTGGAAACAGTGTCAGACTTTATTTTTCTGAGCTCCAAAATCACTGCAGATGGTGACTGCAGCCATGAAATTAAAAGACGCTTACTCCCTGGAAGGAAAGTTATGACCAACCTAGACAGCATATTCAAAAGCAGAGACATTACTTTGCCAACAAAGGTTCATCTAGTCAAGGCTATGGTTTTTCTTGTGGTCATGTATGGATGTGAGAGTTGGACTGTGAAGAAGGCTGAGCGCCGAAGGATTGATGCTTTTGAACTGTGGTGTTGGAGAAGACTCTTGAGAGTCCCTTGGACTGCAAGGAGATCCAACCAGTCCATTCTAAAGGAGATCAGCCCTGGGATTTCTTTGGAAGGAATGATGCTAAAGCTGAAACTCCAGTACTTTGGCCACCTCATGCGAAGAGTTGATTCATTGGAAAAGACCCTGATGCTGGGAGGGATTGGTGGCAAGAGGAGAAGGGGACGACAGAGGTTGAGATGGCTGGATGGCATCACTGACTCGATGGACGTGGGTCTCAGTGAACTCTGGGAGTTGGTGATGGACAGGGAGGCTTGGCGTGCTGCGATTCATGGGGTCGCAAAGAGTCGGACACGACTGAGTGACTGATCTGATCTGATCATACAATTATTAGTTTTAATGGTATATAGTATATCATGGGTCAATAATATTCCCATTATGCAATTGAAACTACTACTCAAAGTATGGGTTTAAATACTTGTTATTATAAGGTTTGAACAACTTATTTATTTCTATGTTTTTCAGATTCCTGATTTGTAAAATAATTAAAGAACATGTCTCATAAATTTGTCATAAAAATTAACTGGGAATATATATTTATTCCCTGGTGGCTTCCCTGGTGGCTCAGTCAGTGAATGTTTCTGATTGCAGTGTGGGAGACCCAGGTTTGATCCCTGGGTGGGGAAGATCCTCTGGAAAAGGAAATGGCAGCCCACTCCGGTACTCTTGCCTGGAAATTTCTATGGATGGAGAAGCCTTGAAGGGTACAGTCCATGGGTGGCAAAGAGTCAGACACAATTAAGCAACTTCACTTTCACATATATATAATCACATATGCATATATTTAGCATATATACATATGCTATTTACATATACATATGAATGGTGTGTGTGTGTCTCATTAGAATGCTTCTTGCAACTTAGTAATGACTGAATTTGTATCCTAATAATAATTATTATTTTATTATAATTATAATAATAACCATTTGTTAATGTATCAAATAGTATGGTTTGTTTGACCATTTTATAATCCATAGAAATTAAATTGCTTTACATTTGCACTTTAGATAAAATATAGTATATTTTTCCACATCATTGAACATTTAATTTGTGTATATGTGTCTTTTTGCCATAGTTACCAACTGAGAAGGTATTCACACTCATAAGGTATATTGTTATCTAGAATAGTTTTGCAGTCTAGAATTCAGACATATAAAGCTTGATTTATATTTCGGTTGCCAATAGAAACTAATATTTTTTCATTATCAATTTGATGTGAGTAAAGGGTTATTTTGTTTTTACTTCTATTTCCTAAAATTTTATTTCCATATATTTAAAATTAATTTCAAACGCTCCTTCATTTTTGTATTAGAGTGATAACTCATTGCATTTTGATTTGAAGGAAAGATTTTTTAATATTTAGATTACAAATGGTTTCTCCACCATATATGTTAGACACATTTAATTTTTTTTTATATATTTTTGTTCAGCTGTTCTTTATGTGGGATATATGGCATATAGAGCTTTCTATTTCATGTAGTCAACCTACAAATGTATACTTTCCAGTTTTACAGAGGCTTGACTTCTGTGCCCTGAAAGGTTTTCCTTGACCATGGATATCTATTAAGAAAGTTGTCTTGTTTTACTTAAATAATAATAATACATAAACACAGTCTTCATTAAATTATTTGTTAAAACAGACATTTTAAAATTTATCTAGCTTTGCATGTTACTTATAATTCAGTTTCTTAATTAGAGCTGGAAACACAAATCCCTTGCTTATCAATGACAGAAGTCTATTAGTAATTAGTGAAGAAAAGTATTTGAATGGTTATTAAGGACATCCCACCCATTTCTCCGTAGTGTTCCAAATTTATGGAATTATTCTGTTTAAGGCAGACAGTTAATAGTTGTACTCCCTATTGAACCAGATAGTTAAGAATTGTGCTATAATGACAGTAGTCATAGAAAAGCACAGTAACCCTGAAGGATTTTACTTCTATTTGTCATGATCAGATTGACACATTTAATAAACATCTCCATAAAATGTATAATTTTTACTTTATAATGGCTACCCCTAACATCAAGGTAAAATCTTAATGGTGAGCAATTTAAACTTTTCATGGTCTTTCTTCTTTCAGTATTATTTTTAATCCTTTGATACTATGTTGAAATTTATAAAGGTTTATAATATTCAGTCATAAAATATTACTTGAAGAAGTGTTATAGCTTTCCAATAAATTAACAAACATATTACTTAAATAAATAATTAGGAGATCTTTATTGAATCTGAGTGTTGATTCATACCTATTGATAGGTTTTACAATTTTCAGTTATTTAATTGTTGAGTTAATTGGGATGCTGCCACAAGAGATAAACACAAGAGTGATGATCCGCTGTACATTTTGTATTAGTAGCCTGATATTTGTTCATCATTCTTGAAAAACTACTCTTAGTCTCCTATCTTCTTTCCCTAAATCTGTCGTCTTGCATCTTCCATGTCTTCTCAACTCAACTACAAGAGCAAACTGTTTAAAACATAAATCACACCATATTTATCACTTGTCTCCCATAATTTTTTCTTCACATTTCATACAGAATAAAAACCACAGTCTTTGAAATTGTCTATGTTTTCTGGATGTGGCTTATTTTTCTTATAATGCTTCCAAAGCTTACTTTGTTCCTCCTGCACTGGTCTAAGTGCTGTTTTGTACATACATCAAGCATACTTTTAACTTACCAGATAAGAACTTGCAGTCCTCTCTGGGTCAAGTGTTCTAATCCCAAAAGACATCTGGCTTGCTTCTTAACTCACTTCAAGTATTAACTCAAATATTTTATCTGTAAGAACTTTACCCATCTTTTATCAAATTGCAACTTCAAGCTGGGTGCTTCTTACACCTCTGATCTGCTGTATTTTCATTTTATCAATTGAACACTGTATCAGTATGTTCTTGCCCTATAACAAGCTATTTTGGCTTGAATGGGTTAAAAGAGCAATCATTTATTCACTTCCTGATATTGCAGACTGTCAATTTGGACCAAGCTCATTTGGCCAGTTATTTTAGACACAGTAGGCTCAAATTATCTTCAGTTTGCTCATGATTCTGTGGTCAGGAAGTAGATCAGTTATCATCCCCTCATTAGCATGATTGAATTATATGCTCCTTCCTGTAGTATGGCATTTTCCAGCAGGCTGGCATGGGCTTGTCTATAAGAGCCACAAATTCCCAGAGTGAGTAAAGAAATATTCCAACATTTTAGGGCCCAGGATAATAAACTACTCACTGCTATTCCAGCTGTCATCGCTTGGCCAACAAAGTCAAAGGTTAGTCTAGACTGAGCAGGTAGGAAAATGGAATGAATCTCTTTATATATCTATGGTTTCAGTTCAGTTCAATTCAGTTGCTCAGTTGTGTCTAACTCTTTTGTGACTCCATGGACTGCAGCATTCCAGGCTTCCCTATCCATCACCAACTCCCAGAGTTTACTCTAACTCATATCCATTGAGTTGGTGGTGCCATCCAGTCATCTCATCCTCTGTCATCCCCTTCTCCTTCAGTATTTCCCAGCATCAAGGTATTTACAAATGAGTCAGTTCTTGGCATCAGGTGGCCAAAGTATTGGAGTTTCAGCTTCAGCATCAGTCCTTCCAATGAATATTCAGGACTGATTTCCTTTAGGATGGACTGGCTGGATCTCCTTGCATTCCAAGAGACTCTCAAGAGTCTTCTCCAATACCACAGTTCAAAAGCATCAATTCTTTGGCTCTCAGCTTTCTTTAGAATGCAACTCTCACATCCATACATGAGTACTGGAAAAACCATAGCTTTGACTAGGCAGACCTTTGTTGGCAAACTAATGTCTCTGCTTTTTAATATCTAGGTTGGTCATAACATTTCTTCCAAGGAGCAAGTGTCTTTTAATTTCATGGCTACAGTCACCATCAGCAGTGATTATGGAGCCTCCACACAATAAAGTCTGCCACTGTTTCCCCATCTATTTGCCAGGAAGTGATGGGGCCAGGTGCCATGATCTTAGTTTTCTGAATGTTGGTTTATTTCTGCCTAATGTTCTGTACCACAAGAATGTAAGCTATATTGGAGAAGGGATTTTTTATTGTTTTGTTTTAAGTTGGACCCTCAGTGCCTACTGTGTTGTCTGACATATAGGAGTTCAAGGACTATTTGTTTTTTGAATGAATAAATTCATGTTTTTCATATTCTAAATTTATTATATTTTTCACCTTAGCTGTTCCATTGACCTACCTCTATATTCTTGATGAACACAAATCTGGGGTTTTCTCAGATACACCCAAGATACTGTCTGTAATAATCCCCAGAGATTAATTTATTTTTCTTTTCTGTTTTAACTTCATATGATTTATTTCCATTAGAAAACTCTAGTGGTGAAACATGGGAATAGAAGGGCAAAGAATTCTGGAAAATGTAGCTTATGGCTTCTCCTCCATGAGAAAAAATGATCCTAGAAGTGTCAGGCGGGAAGTTACCCAAGAGCAGTGTAAGAAGCCCCATCAGCTGAATGTCCAATGGCCGCCTAATTCACCAAGCTATTTACCAGCCCCAACCTAAACATTCTCCATTCAGTACTCCAAAATGGTCAGGGGACCAGAAAAATCCTCACTGGCCAACTCTCAGGACTATTTCTATTCTGGCACATGAGTGCACCTCATATACTCAGATAAGCTTTGGCAACCATTAGAGTCATCAAGTGTTCATAAATATTCTATGAATACATACATCTAATCATAGACTGAATTATGGGAAGGACATCTTCAGTAGAGTGTCTTGTTATGTAACCTGCAGCTGTCAATCAAGACTGGCAATCAATGACGTCCTGGATAATGCAATTGACCTTGTTTTTAAAACTCTACACCCCAGCCCTTGGGGACTCTTGCCTCTCTTGACCTGGCTCTTGAGGTGTTCTCTATGTTTTCTCTTTCCTTATCTTGAATTATCTCTAGCGAAATGGGTAAGAACTCAGATTCTTCTCTGTGCCCTTACCACAAACCAAGGGCCATGGAAGCAGCTGTCTCCAGACTCTTCTCCACTAACAGAAGTAAGAATAATGATCTCAAACTGAAACAGATCATTCAGCACAACTCCAATCTATTTCAGTAGAGCTGACTTCATCTTTAGCTGATGGGTAAATATTTGTCCCATGCCTGGCCAACAAGAAATATCTTCTTACCCACAGGTAAGTGTCAGGTGCAGAGTGAGCCATCAGTAAGGTTTTGGCTTGAAACTGTGCAGAAATGGAATTCATGCTTCTTTTTCAATCTTTCAATGGAAAGAGACAAGGATAGACCTTCTAGAAGGTTCAAAGTTAGACATATATTAAAATAATTAATAAATTGTTGGTTAAGAAAAAATATCTTCAAACATTTAGAAAGAAAATTATTAACAGACAATTTTGTTAATTAAACACTTTTTGTAATCTAAGAAATAAAGGAGGGGCACCCTGAAAATAATATGTATCCAATTTAAGAAAATTGCATTACAGTTGTTTGTGATATAAATAGATATATACCATTAATGCAATGACCTCAAAATGACAGACATCAGGAGTTTTATCCAATGCAGTTCTGAGAATTATAATAAAAGTACAAGAAAACTCATAGTTATTTTATGCTTAATATTTTTTCAGAATATCTAAATAAATCTTTAAGTTGTTTTTCAAATATTAAGAATAAACAAATTGTAATAAAATGACTGCTGTGAAAATAAATAAATTAATAAAGGGCAATATAATTCCTATGATTCTGAGAGTTGGAGACCTACCAAATGATAAATTTTAGTTGGCAATAACAATTCTGTATTTTCCCCCATTTATTTATTCAAGATGTGTCTGTGTGTGTGTGTGTGTGTGCGGGTGTGTGTGTGCACGCAAAAGCACAAATGTGTGAAAACACATACAAAGACATACCAATGCAGTTGCTGAGTCAATATTATTTGGTTTTAAATAATGACTTGTACATTTTCATTTATGGTAGAGTAAGCTTTCTAAAGGGCTTCCCAGGTGGCATTAGTGGTAAGGAACCTGCCTGTCAATGCTAGGAGAAGTAAGAGATATAGGTTCAATCCTCAGGTTGGAAAGATCCCCTGGAAGAAAGCATGGCAACCCATTCCAGTATTCTTGCCTAGAGAATCCCATGGACAGAGGAGCCTGGAGGGTTTTGGTCCATAGAATCACTAAGCTTCAGATAGTACTGAACAATTTCATGCACACATGCAACATTCTATAATCATGTTTTTTTTTTAATTGATTCTATGTATCTCTCATTAAATGGATGATACATTTTCTAGTATAGTTAATTTTCTCACTAAAGCAATATTAAGCTGTCTCAGAATAATGTCAGTAAGACACTAGGAGTTCCTTTGTTTCTGTCATCCCTTAGCAGCAATGTTTTGGCAGCCATCCACAGACAAAAGTGTTGTTGTGGGAACTCTGGGATTCAAGTAAGATGTTGTGAAATCCTGGTGGAATCAAAGACCCAATAGACTTATTTTGAAATAGCCAACTCATGCCCAGATGGCTGACTTACCTGTGAGTAATCCCAGCTACAGACTTGGAAATAGCTCCATTTCTTGTAGACCAGGCTACAGCCCTGTTTAGCCTTGATATAAACAGTATCATATGCCAAGTATAAAATAACAAGGCGCCTGCCAGGAATCATATCCTCTAATGTTCTGGGTCATAGGCCAACAGGCCTCAGTCCTAGCTGTGGACCCTGAAGCAGACCAGCCTTTCTGGGCCAATTGTTCTGGCAAGCCTTCCAAACTTAGTCCAAATGTAGGTTGGGCCTGCCTCCAGTCCAGCTCAAATGTGTTTTTGGAATTGCTCCCATCATTCAAAAACACTGTTTAAACAGTTAGTAAAAACAAAAAGAGGTGTTTGCTCTTTAAATTATACAGACAGTACAAGGCTGCAAGGATGACAAGTAATCAGGTAAATATAACAAAACCAAAGGAAACTAATAAACCCTCAGTAACTGACCCCAAAGAAACAGAGATCTATGGATCTTCTGACAAGGAATACAAAATAATTATCTTAAGGAAGTACAATGAAATGTAAGAAAACGCAGAGAGATATCTTAAACAAAATTAGGAAAACAACAACACATGAACAAAATAAAAATTTTAATAAATAAATAGAAACCATAAAAAAAGAAACAAAAAATCCTGGAGGGGAGGAATACATTTTAGAACTAAAAAATTAAAAGAGAGCTTCTAAAGTAGACTTCATCATACAGAGGAAAGAATCAGCATACATTAAGATAAACTACTGAAAACTAACTAGATTGAGGAATAGCAGTAATAAGAAAAAGAATGAAAAAGAGTGATGAAGTCCTCTGAGAATTAAATGTCATCAAGTAGTACTGGCTCAACCATTCTTTGAGTGTTTTTATATGTGTCTACACAGCCTCCTTGGTGGCTCAGGTGGTGAAGAATCCACTTGCAATGCAGGAGACCCAGGTTTTATCCCTGGGTTGGAAAGATCCCCTGGAGAAGGGAATGTCAACCCACTGCAGTATTCTTGCCTATGAAATACCATGGACATAGGAGCCTGGAGCGCTACAGTCCATGGAATGGTAAAGAGTCAGACATGACTGAGCAACTAATGCACATGCTGCACTCACTAAAATCAGATAAGAATGTGAAAAATATGTGAGAATAATATTCACAAATAGTTATTGCTCTACACCTTGGATCCTTTTTGAGATGTGAAAATGAAATAGACAATTGTTGAGGGCAAGAATTTTTAATCCTAACCACGTTAAATAGGAATTTTAGTGTCAGTTCAGTCGCTCAGTCATGTCTGACTCTTTGCGACCCCATGAATCACAGCAGGCCAGGCCTCACTGTCCATCATCAACTTCCAGAGTGCACCCAAACTCACGTCCATTGAGTCGTTGATGCCATCCAGCCACCTTATCCTCTGTCGTCACCTTCTCTTCCTGCCCCCAACCCCCTTCAAGCATCAGAGCCTTTTCCAATGAGTCAACTCTTCCCATGAGGTGGCCAAAGTATTGGAGTTTAAGCTACACCATCAGTCCTTCCAATGAACAGCCAGAACTGATCTCCTTTAGGATGGACTGGTTGGATCTCCTTGCAGTCCAAGGTACTCTCAAGAGTCTTCTCCAACACCAAAGTTCAAAAGCATCAATTCTTTGGCGCTCAGCTTTCTTCACAGTTCAAATCTCACATCCATACATGACCACTGGAAAAACCATAGCCTTGACTAGACAGACCTTTGTTGGCAAAGTAATATATCTGCTTTTCAATATGCTATCTAGGTTTGTCATAACTTTCCTTCCAAGGAGTAAGCGTCTTTTATTCATGGCTGCAATCACCATCTGAAGTGATTTTGGAGCACAAAAAAGTAAAATCTGACACTATTTCCACTGCTTCCCCATCTATTTCCCATGAAGTGATGGGACCAGATGTCATAATCTTAGTTTTCTAAATGTTGAGCTTTAAGCCGACTTTTTCACTCTCCTCTTTCACTTTCATCAAGAGGCTTTTTAGTTCCCCTTCACTTTCAGCCATAAGGGTGGTGTCATCTGCATATCTGAAGTTATTGATATTTCTCCCGGAAATCTTGATTCCTGCTTGTGCTTCTTCCAGCCTGGCGTTTCTCATGATGTACTCTGCATAGAAGTTAAATAAGCAGGGTGACAATATACAGCCTTGAAGTACTCCTTTTCCTATTTGGAACCAGTCTGTTGTTCCATGTCCAATTCAAACTGTTGCTTCTTGACCTGCATACAAATTTCTCAAGAGGCAGGTCAGGTGGTCTGGTATTCCCATCTCTTTCAGAATTTTCCACAGTTTATTGTGATCCACACAGTCAAAGGCTTTGGCATAGTCAATAAAGCAGAAATAGATGTTTTTCTGGAACTCTCTTGCTTTTTCCATGATCCATTGGATGTTGGCAATTGATCTCTGGTTCCTCTGCCTTTTATAAAACCAGTGTGAACATCTGGAAGTTCATGATTCGCATATTGCTGAAGCCTGGCTTGGAGAATTTTGAACATTACTTTACTAGCTTGTGAGATGACTGTAATTGTGCAGTAGTTTGATCATTCTTTGGCATTGCCTTTCTTTGGGATTGGAATGAAAACTGACCTTTTCCAGTCCTGTGGCCACTGCTGAGTTTTCCAAATTGGCTGGCATATTTAGTACAGCACTTTCACAGCATCATTTTTAGTATTTGAAATAGCTGCACTGGAATTCCATCACCTCCACTAGCTTTGTTTCTAGTAATGCTTTCTAATGCTCACTTGACTTCACATGCCAGGATATCTGGCTCTAGGTGAGTGATCACACCATCGTGATTATCTTCATCATGAAGTTTTTTTTTTTTTTTTTTTTACAGTTCTTCTGTGTATTCTTGCCATCTCTTCTTAATATCTTCTGCTTCCGTTAGGTCCATACTATTTCTGTCCTTTATCGAGCCCATCTTTGCATGAAATATTCCCTTGGTATCTCAGATTTTTCTTGAAGAGATCTCTAGTTTTTCCCATTCTGTTGTTTTCCTCAATGCAATTTCTTTGCATTGATCGCTGAGGAAGGCTTTCTTATCTCTCCTTGCTATTCTTTGGAACTCTGCGTTCAGATGCTTATATCTTTCCTTTTCTCCTTTGCTTTTCACTTCTCTTCTTTTCACAGCTATTTGTACGGCCTCCCCAGACAGCCATTTTGCTTTTATGCATTTCTTTTCCATGCAGATGGTCTTGATCCCTGTCTCTTGTACAATGTCATGAACCTCCATCCATAATTCATCAGGCACTCTGTCTATCAAATCTACTCCCTTAAATCTATTTCTCATTTCCACTGTATAATCATAAAGGATTTTATTTAGGTCATACCTGGATAGTCTAGTGGTTTCCCCCACTTTCTTCAATTTAAGTCTGCATTTGGCAATAAGGAGTTAATGATCTGAGCCACAGTCAGCTCCCAGTCTTGTTTTTGATGACTGTATAGAGCTTCTCCATCTTTGGCTGCAAAGAATATCATCAGTCTGATTTTCTTGTTGACCATCTGGTGATATCCCTGTGTAGAGTCTTCTCTTGTGTTGTTGGAAAAGGGTGTTTGCTAGGAGCAGCGGTTGCACTTTACTGGAGCAGCCATGAAGAGATACCCCATGTTCTAGGTAAGAGAAACCCAAGTAAGATGGTAGGTGTTGCAAGAGGGCATCAGAGGGCAGAAACACTGAAACCATAATCACAGAAAACTAGCCAATCTGATCACATGGACCACAGCCTTGTCTAACTCAATGAACCTAAGCCATGCCATGTAGGGCCACCCAAGATGGGCCGGTCTGACAGAATGTGGTCCACTTGAGAAGGGAATGGCAAACCACTTCAGTATTCTTGCCTTGAGAACCTCATGAACAGTATGAAAAGGTGAAATGATACGATACTGAGAGAAGAACTCCCCGTGTCAGTAGGTGCCCAAAATGCTACTGGAGATCATTGGAGAAATAACTCCAGAAAGAATGAAGGGATGGAGCCAAAACAAAAACAATACCCAGTTGTGGATGTGACTGGTGATAGAAGCAAGGTCCGATGCTGTAAAGAGCAATATTGCATAGGAACCTGGAACATCAGGTCCATGAATCAAGGCAAATTGAAAGTGGGAAAACAGGAGATGGCAAGAGTGAACGTCGACATTCTAGAAATCAGTGAACTAAATTCCAGTGTACTGGAATGGGTGAATTTAACTCAGATGACCATTATATCTACTACTGTGGGCAGGAATCCCTTGAAGAAATGGAATAGCCATTATGGTCAACAAAAGAGTCCGAAATGCAGTACTTGCATGCAGTCTCAAAAATGACAGAATGATCTCTGCTCGTTTCCAAGGCAAACCATTCAATATCATGGTAATCCAAGTCCCCAACCAGTAATTCTGAAGAAGCTGAAGTTGAACGGTTCTATGAAGACCTTCAAGACCTTTTAGAACTAACACCCAAAAGAGATGTCCTTTTCATTATAGGGGACTGGAATGAAAAAGTAGGAAGTCAAGAATCACCTGGAGTAACAGGCAAATTTGGCCTTGGAGTATGGAATGAAGCAGGGCAAAGACTAATAGAGTTTTGCCAAGAGAACGCACTGGTTATAGCAATTTTAGTGTAAGAATATTCCAATGAATATAGGTCAGAATGTAAAAACACAAAACAGCAAAACTTGGCCAACATTTTAAATACATGCTTTGTACTCATAGTAAATATTAATCTTGTTTCCCTAATTAATTAATGTTGTTACTGTTTCATATCAGGCATTGATTTTCCATGTAGTATTAATTTCTTCAACTCTAAAATAATTAAGAAAGCACTGAGAATTAAGAAGTTTCATCTTTAAGCAAATCAAGACATTTTTGCCTCTAATTTACCAAAATTGAGCTCAATAAACTCTTCTCTGCTCACAAACTTGATCACTTCAGCTGAGTTCAAAATTTAAATGGCTTATTTGGATCTCTCACTTGTGAAATTCCGATATACCCTGGGTACTCATGACCTCTAAATGGCATATTCATTGGCATTCATTATTTTCAAAAAGAAAGACTTCCCTTGTATTCCAAGATAAAGAATCTAAAAAATTGTATATAAAATCTCTAAAGTAATTAACTGGTAAAAGGAGCAAAAAGCAGATACTTATATCTTCTCACTGTTATCCAAGTTATGATGCTGGGCTAGACAATTAAATTGGTATCATTATTCTCCTAAATAACAGTCATTCAATTTTATACATTGTTAAAAGCCATGGTAGAAGTTTTTTGATGATGATTAAATTTAAAATAATCTTTAGATCACATATGTGCAATTGGTAATTTAGGCATATATTAAGAAATCTAAGTAATGTTGAGAAATCTTTTCAGAAATGTTTATGCTTATTTTGTTGAACTCTATATTATCTATAATTGTTTCAAAATAATCCTTTGGCTTATCTAATGCAAACTTACACTATGTCAGTAAAGACATATTTACTGACATAAAAAATACATGCTTTTTATAAATTATATTCCATTATATGTGCCTGGAATGCATTTATCTTATTTTTTTGGATATTACCATCCATATTATATACAATGCTAATGTGGCAATTGTTTCTTCTCAAATTTAACAAACTACTTATGTAAATTTTATTCAATACTTATTATCTGATGATTTAAAATAAATGCACTTGACAATAAAAAAATTATTTTAATTTCTAGAGTTTAAAAATTTCTAAATTTAGATGTTTATTTAATTTTAAATGGTCAAAATACACAAGGAACTTGGATATCATGACTGAAACAAAGCATACAGAGAATAAATTATGTCTAATACTGAGTAAACAAAAGCATGACCTGTTTAGGAATAGTTACTTTATTTAATATAAATTTTCCTGAATACTTTAATATTATTATTACAGTTCAGCAGTTAGTATAGCATACTCTATGACTTATAATGTGGACCTGAAATAATTTTTTTAGAAATGTCCCTTATTGTTTCATCAACAAAACATATCTCAGTGGCAAATTTAACAGAGAAGACAGCTTAATGGTTGAATTCTATGCCTCCAAATGTAGTCTCTACATTACAGAAGCATGACTAATGTGAAGGCTATTGTAATTTCTATTGTTAGAATAATAATTTGTTTCAGTGCAGAATGATGAGCAACTTTTTTCTTTTACAGTCTGTGAGTTATGGCAACAATAATAGGGAAATATTCACATGGTCCATTTATAATATGAGGTTGCATAAAGTCCATCTGATTACATATGAGTGGTTATTAGAATAGGTCCTCAAACAAAAATCATAGGAGAGCTATAAATTCTCATCCATCTATTATCAGGTCACTTTATGAGAATTGCAGTCTCATGCATATTGGGCATTTCATTGTCACTGGCTTTGAAACAAAAATAAATGACACATTCATAGGCCAGGTATAGACTTTTTGGTCAAGTGTCAATGCAGCCTACACTATTAGAAAAATATCACCAGGGGAAAAATATCTATTGATAGCAATCATTTTAGTTTGACTCTGAAAATAAGAATGTTAATTCACTATGTATATCAGAGGCTATTATGCATTTCTAAAGACAGATGGGTTTTGTTATAGGAAAGTCATGTTGTAATGTATTAGCATAATGCCTCAAAATACTGTAAGTCCTTGGGCTGCTGCACAAGAAAATTATAAACATGCCCATTCAAAAACTAGAGTGTTCATGTAAAGAAACAAATTTTAGAAAAAGTTATTTTTGTCATGACAAAACACAAATGTCTAGGTTCCTTAGAATGTGTTTGTTCATCCATTCATTCATTCTGTTTCAAGACCTCTCATCCCTACAGTGATCCAAAAACAAAGTTAATTCACAGAGAATGGCTCAAAACAGTGAGAGTTCTTGTGGTTTGAGAAGTGTTTCCAGTTGGCTGTATAAAGCACTACTGAAAATTATCTAGGAAAAGATGCTGAAGAATCAATTGGAAGATTTCAGAATATTTGTATAAAATACTATTAAGGTCCTAACCTTTTGATTTTATGTGGACATTAACTTAAAATAAAAATGTCCACTAAACATATAAAATTAGGTAGTTGTGGTTTAAAAATGCAGAAACATATATTAAAATGAAGTTACTTCAATAACAACAAAAAAGTGTTGGTCATCTATTTTATAAAGTCACGTTTTCATTATTCATACAAATTGAAATCCTTAATATTAAATATCTATTAAAGGGAAGAACCATCATTTGATTTATTTAATGACTTAAGTAATTAACAGCTAAACTGTCTTTTAGTTGCATTATTGAACAACTAAGCTGTCAAGTCTTTAAGACAGAAAAGAATATTAGGGTTAAATTTTAAAATATCTTGTAAATAAACATAAAGCAATCACAATAAATAAGGTGAGCAAATTCAATACAGAGATTATATTTTCAGAGTTTCAGGGATATTTCAAAGACTGAAATAAGATACCAAGAGGCTAAACTAAAATTCTAGAAGCCAAAGCCTTAAAGAAAAACAGAAATCTAATATTCTGTATTTTTTGATGCTGCTAGAAAAAAATAATAAAAATTGAATCAAAAGATGATCTATACTCAAAATATTAATATTTTCTATTTATGTGAAATATAAGGCTTCCCAGGTGGGGCTGGTGGTAAAGAATCTGCCTGTCAATGCAGGAGACACGAGAGATGCAGGTTTGATCCTTGGGTCGGGAAGATTCCCTGGAGTAGGAAATGGCACCCTATACCAATATGCTTGCCTAGAAATTCCATGGACAGAGGAGTCTGCCAGGCTACAGTCCCTGGGGCTGCAAAGAGTTGGAGGTGACTGAGCATATGAAATATTAATTAAGAATGTATTTAAACACATCTGTGTATATACTTGATGATATCAATTGTTACAATCTCTAATAATTAGTCAAAAAAATCTATTTATTAATAAACACAGTTTGAAAATATATACTGCAAAACCAACTTTTCTTGTTGACTCTCTTGAGATTAATTATATATGTTTTATATCAGCAAGGCAAAAGGGAAAAATAATTTTGTTTTCCACCTTGCTGGCTCAAAGTGGGTTGTACTTTTTAACCTAACCTCTCCTTTTTTTATTTTAAATTAAGTAATATTATTTTTTATAAGTATATGAACCTTAGTACCAGATACCTTAAAATATCAATATGAATTTAAAAATATACCATTTACATTGATTTAGAAAATTTAGCATAGATTAAATCGCAAGATAATATGCCATCTCTTTAATTAATTTAGAAATTCTAATAGTGGGAAAAAAAAGTTTGTTCCTTCAAATTTTCTCTATTTAGTCAGTGATTTTGTAGACAATGCTTTTTCCTATTGTTACTATGTTACCTTTTAACTGTAGTGTGATTCAATGAAAAGCACATATATGTATATTATATAATATAATATGTATACATATGTAAATATAAATACATGGGTATATTATATACACAATACATATATATGTATATTATTAAATTAAAATTTATACATTGTAAGTTATATATATATATATTACAGATTACATATACATCATATATTAGCATATGTATTTCTCCAGTTTAAGTTATACTTTCACATATAAGAACTTGAAAATGATCCCCAATTTTAAGACAAAGAGCCAAACAATCTAGAAATGACAATCGGTTTTCTTGGACCTATACAATACATGAGGTCACACAGAAGCCCCTTCTATCTAAACTTAGAGAAATATAAGAAATTACAACTGAGATCACTTTACTTGGAGAATAACACATTATAAAGCTAGAATAATTGAGATACATTGGTATTAACAATAGAGGCATAGATTAACAAAGCAGAAAAACAACTGGGAAATAGATTCATATTAATAAAGTGAACTGGTCTAAAGGCACTTCAGTGAGAAAATAGACTTTTGAAGGATAATATCAGAAACACTGGAAATTTTTTTATATGTAAAAAAAAATAAAAACACAAATTTAGGTACAAACTTTATACTTTTCACAAAAATGAACAAAAAATATATCATTTACCTAAATGTAAAATATCAATCAAATTTGTAGAAGAAAATATAGACTTAAAAAAAGGTTGATCATAGGCTTCGTAATGAGTTATAGGTTAAACAGCTAGAGCAAAACACAGACAAGGAAAAGTAATGTTAGACTGTATCACTTTTGTATCTTGTTTGCACTGTTTACTGAACCCAGGGTACTGCAAGGTGCCAGCTAAGAGGCTGGAAAGAGACTTGAGGAACCATAGGAAATGTAGATATATTTATTCTCTTCTTACTGGCACTGCAGCCATAACACAGCCTCTCTTCCAGCTGAGAGAGTAGCCATAACAGCAGCCGCAACATAACCAGAACATAGCCATAACAGAGCCATAACATAACCTCATATAGCATAGTCACGATGTCATTGCAATGTAGCCCCAATACAGTGGCAGCCAGGACTTTCATGGTGAGGCTCATGCAGGCCTACCACACAAAGCAACTCCTGACCAAGCTAGTACCTCATAACACACATGAGCAATGCTACAAATGATCTCAGCTGTTACATCATCATTATTTACAAAGCGTGCCTTGAGAGAGCCTGAACACACCATCTTGGTATTTGCTCTCTCCCCACATAAACTTTGTTAGTATTAAAAGTTTCTGTGAAAGAATCTGTTAAGGGAATTAGGAGAAAAGCCACTGATAGGGAGAAGACATAAAACATATCCTTGATAAAATACTTATCTCTAGATTATACAAAGAACTCTAAAGCTCAACAATAAGAAATAAGCAGCACAATTTAAAAATGTTCAAGAGATATAAACAGACACTTTACTAAAGAAGATATATAGAAAACAGATAATCATGGGAAAAGGTAACATGAGTTTTCATTAGAGAATTGTAAATTAAACTGATAAAGAGGTAACACTACATCCTGATTAGAAAAGTCAAAAAACTAAAAGCAAAAAACACACAAAAATTGACAACACTAAATGCTTGTGAAGATGTAAAATATCAGGAACTCTGATTTGCTGCTATTGAGTATTCAAGATGGTACAGGCACTTTGAAAAACAATTTGGAGATTTCTTACAAAAAAGATACTGGATGCTTGGGGCTGGTGCACTGGGATGACCCAGAGGGATGGAATGGGGAGGGAGGAGGGAGGAAGGTTCAGGATGGGGAACACATGTATACCTGTGGCAGATTCATTTTTATATTTGGCAAAACTAATACAATTATGTAAAGTTTAAAAATAAAATAAAATTAAAAAAAAAAAGTTAAAACACCATGTTCCTAGATATTTATTAACAGATTAAAAACTTATGTCAACATACAAATTTCATGGGGGTATCTATTATTCATAATCTATATTTGTTATTCATAATTATCCCAAGTAGAATAATCCAAAATGTGAAGTTCAATAAGTGAATGGATTAAACAAGCCATACTATATACAAATAAAAGACTATGATTCAGCAAAAAATAATAAAAGACCAACTAAATCACAAAATAAATTGATGAACCTAAAATGAATATTTTTAAGAGAATGACATCAATCTAAAAATACCTACATACTCTATGATTACCATTATATGACATTCTGTAAAAAGCATAATTTAAAAGAGTAAGAATGTCTTTGGTTTAAAATAAGTATATTTGAGTCCATAATCTTATAAAGAAATGACTGAATATAAAGTTAATGGGAGGGAGATAGAACTTTCTGTGTAGAATAATTCCAAATAATGTAGACATTCTTGCCCTAATTTAAGGGCTACATAAAATCCCTAGTTCTTAAGTGTGCATTGTGGTCATAGTGATTCCTAAGAGTATAATACAGAAAGAGGGTGAATCAGGGACATTATAAGTGGAAAAACCTGACAAACACTATCTTAGACATACACAATAAAGATCAACATCAATGCTGACAAGCCTGTTAATAGTGCATACTCTTAACAGGGTGTAATAAAAATGGAACTTTGCTTGTATAATCTCTCTAAAGTCCATAACCCCAGTTTAATCTGAGAAAAATAATACAGAAATTCCAATAGAGGGACATCCTTACAAAATCACACTCCAAATAACTCTCAAGGTCATACACACACACACACACACAAACACACACACACACAAACAAAAAAAACTAAGGAACTGTCACAACCAAGAGTACCCTAGAGAAATATGACACTAAATAGAATGTTCTATCTTGAGTGTGATCCTCTGAGAGGAAAAAAATACTAGTTACAAATAAAAACAATTGGAATAACTATGGACTTTAATAATAATGTATTAGTAATGGTTCATTTTTTTGTGGCACATGTGCCTTTCTAACATAAGATGCAAATAATAGTACAAACTTGTCACAAACTGAACAGGAAATCTCTGTTATATCTTTTCAATTTTTCTATAAAATCAGTTCAGTTCAGTCGCTCAGTTGTGTCCAACTCTTTGCGACCCTATGAATCACAGCACGCCAGGCCTCCTTGTTCATCACCAACTCCCGGAGTTCACTCAAACTCATGTGCATCGAGTCGGTGATGCCATTCAGCCATCTCATCCTCTGTCGTCGCCTTCTCCTCCTGCCCTCAATCCCTCCCAGCATCAGAGTCTTTTCCAATGAGTCAACTCTTCGCATGAGGTGGCCAAAGTACTGGAGTTTCAGCTTTAGCATCAGTCCTTCCAAAGAAATCCCAGGACCGATCTCCTTCAGAATGGACTGGTTGGATCTCCTTGCAGTCCAAGGGACTCTCAAGAGTCTTCTCCAACACCACAGTTCAAAAGCATCAATTCTTCGGCGCTCAGCTTTCTTCACAGTCCAAGTCTCACATCCATACATGACCACAGGAAAAACCATAGCCTTGAGTAGATGGACCTTTGTTGGCAAAGTAATGTCTCTGGTTTTCAATATGCTATCTAGGTTGGTCATAACTTTTCTTCCAAGGAGTAAGTGTCTTTTAATTTCATGGCTGCAATCACCATCTGCACTGATTTTGGAGCCCCAAAAAATAAAGTCTGACACTGTTTCTACTGTTTCCCCATCTATTTCCCATGAAATGGTGGGACCGGATGCCATGATCTTAGTTTTCTGAATGTTGAGATTTAAGCCAACTTTTTCACTCTCCTCTTTCACTTTCATCAAGAGGCTTTTTAGTTCCTCTTCACTTTCTGCCATAAGGGTGGTGTCATCTACATATCTGAGGTTATTGATATTTCTCCCAGCAATCTTAATTCCAGCTTGTTTTTCTTCCAGTCCAGCATTTCTCATGATATACTCTGCATATAAGTTAAATAAGCAGGGTGGCAATACACAGCCTTGATGTACTCCTTTTCCTATTTGGAACCAGTCTTTTGCTCCATGTCCAGTTCTAACTGTTATTTCCTGACCAGCATACAAATTTCTCAAGAGGCAGGTCAGGGGTCTGGTATTCCCATCTCTTTCAGAATTTTCCACAGTTTATTGTGATCCACACAGTCAAAGGTTTTGGCATAGTCAATGAAGCAGAAATAGATGTTTTTCTGGAATTCTCTTGCTTTTTCGATGATCCAGAGGATGTTGTTAATTTGATCTCTGGTTCCTCTGCCTTTTCTAAAACCAGCTTGAACATCTGGAAGTTCACGGTTCATGTATTGCTGAATCCTGGCTTGAAGAATTTTGAGCATTACTTTACTAGCGTATGAGATGAGTGCAATATTGCATTAGATCAATAGGAACTCATCAAACACCTCCATACCTAAACTGAAACCAAGCACCACCCAAAGGCTAACAAGCTCCAGAGAAAGACATACCATGCAAATTCTCCAGCAACACAGGAACATAGCCTTGAGCTTCAATATACAGGCTGCCCAAAGTCACACCAAACCCATTGACATCTCAAAACTCATTACTGGACACTTAATTGCACTTCAGAGAGAAGAAATCCAGCTCTACCCACCAGAACACCGACACAAGCTTCCCTAACCAGGAAACCTTGACAAGCCACATGTCCAACCCCACCCAAAGCAAGGAACTTCCACAATAATAGGAACCACAAACTGCCAGAATGCAGAAAGGCCAACCCAAACACAGCAATACAAACAAGATTAAAAGGCAGAGAAATACACAGCAGGTAAAGGAATAGGATAAATGCCCACCAAACCAAAAAAGAGGAGGAGATAGGGAATCTACCTGATAAAGAATTCCAAATAATGATAGTGAAAATGATCCAAAATCTTGAAAACAATATAGAGTTAGAGATAAATAGCCTGAAGACAAAGATAGAGAAGATGCAAGAAATGTTTAACAAGGACCTAGAAGAAATAAAAAAATAGTCAATATATAATGAATAATGCAATAAATGAGATCAAAAACACTCTGGAGGGAACCAACAGTAGAATAATGGAGGTAGAACATAGGATTAGTGAGGTAGAAGATAGAATGGTAGAAATAAATGAAACAGAGAGGAAAAAAGAATTAAAAGAAAAGGACAACCTCAGAGACCTCTAGGACAATGTTAAACGCCCCAACATTTGAATCATAGGAGTCCCAGAAGAAGACAAAAAAAAAAAAAAAAAAAAGCCATGAGAAAATGCTTGAGGAGATAATAGTTGAAAACTTACCTAAAATGGGGAAGGAAATAGTCACCCAAGTCCAAGAAACCCAGAGAGTCCCAAACAGTATAAACCCAAGGCAAAACACCGCCAAGTCACATGTTAATCAAATTAACAAATATCAAACACAAAGAACAAATATTAAAAGCAGCAAGGGCAAAACAACAAATAACACACAAGGGGATTCCCATAAGGATAACAGCTAATCTTTCAATAGAAATTCTTCAGGTCAGAAGGGAATGGCAAGACATACTTAAAGTGATGAAAGATAATAACCTACAGCCCTGATTACTGTACCCAGCAAGGATCTCATTCAAATATGAAGGAGAAATCAAAAGCTTTACAGACAACCAAAAGCTGAGAGAATTCAGCACCACCAAACCAGCTCTCCAACAAATGCTAAAGGATCTTCTCTAGACAGGAAACACAGAAAGGGTGTACAAACTCAAACCCAAAACAGTAAAGTAAAGGGCAATGGGGTCAATCAATAATTACCTTAAATTGAAATGGGTTGAATGCCCCAACCAATAGACAAAAACTGGATGAATGGATACAAAAACAAGATCCCTATATATGTTGTCTACAAGAGATCCACCTCAAAACAAGGGACACATACAGACTGAAAGTGAAGGGCTGGGAAAAGATATTCCACGTGAATAGAGACCAAAAGAAAGCAGGAGTAGCAATACTCATATCAGATAAAATAGACTGTAAAACAAAGAATGTGAAGAGAGACAAAGAAGGACACTACATAATGATCAAAGGATCAATCCAAGAAGAAGATATAACAATTATAAATAAATATGCACCCAACATAGGAACAATGCAAAATGTAAGACAAATGCTAACAAGTATGAAAGGGGAAATCAATAACAACACAATAATAGTGGGAGACTTTAATACCCCACTCACACCTATGGCTAGATCAACTAAACAGACAATTAACAAAGAAACACAAACTTTAAATGATACAATAGACCAGTTAGACCTAATTGATATCTATAGGACTTTTCACCACAAAAAGAATGAATTTCACCTTTTTTCTCAAGTGCACATGGAATCTTCTCCAGGATAAATCACATCCTGGGCCATAAATCTAGCTTTGGTAAATTCAAAAAGTTGAAATCTTTCCAAGCGTCTTTTCTGACCATGATGCAGCAAGATTAGTTGTCAATTACAGGAGAAAAACTATTAAAAATTCCAACAAATGGAGGCTGAATAACACGCTGCTGAATAACCAACAAATGAAGAAATCAAAAAAAGAAATCAAAATATGCATAGAAATAAATGAAAATGAAAACACAACAACCCTAAACCTATAGGACACCATAAAAGCAGTGCTAAAGGGAAGGTTCATAGCAATACAGGCTTACATCAAGAAACAAGAAAAAAGTCAAATAAATAACCTAACTCTACACCTAAAGCAACTAGAAAAGAAGGAAATGAAGAATTCCAGGGTTAGTAGAAGGAAAGAAATCTTAAAAATTAGGGCAGAAATAAGGGAGAAAAATCAAATGAACAAAATTAGAAATGAAAATGGAGAGATCACAACAGACAACACAGAAATACAAAGGATCATAAGAAACTACTATCAGCAACTATATGTCAATAAAATGGACACCTTGGAAGAAATGGACAAATTCTTAGAAAAGTACAACTTTCCAAAACTGAACCAGGATGAAATGGAAAATCTTAACAGACCCATCACAAGCACAGAAATTGAAACTGTAATCAGAAATCTTCCAGCAAACAAAAGCCCAGGTACAGACAGCTTCACAGCTGAATTCTACCAAAAATTTAGAGAAGAGCTAACACCTATCTTACTCAAATTCTTCCAGAAAATTTCAGAGGAAGGTAAACTTCCAAACTCATTCTATGAGGCCACCATCACCATAATCCCAAAACCAGACAAAGATACTACAAAAAAAAAAAAAAAAAGGAAAGAAAGAAAGAAAGAAAACTACAGGCCAATATCACTGATGAACATAGATGCAAAAATCTTTAACAAAATTCTAGCAAACAGAATCCAACAACATATTAAAAAGATCATACATCAGGACCAAGTGGGCTTTATCTCAGGGATGCAAGGATTTTTCAATATTCGCAAATCAATCAATGTAATACATGATATTAACAATCGAAAAATAAAAGCCATATGATTATCTCAATAGATGCAGAGAAAGCCTTTGACAAAATTTAACATCCATTTATGATAAAAACCCTCCAGAAAGCAGGAATAGAAGGAACATATTTCAACATAAAAAAGCTATACATGACAAATCCACAGCAAACATTATCCTCAATGGTGAAAAATTGAAAGCATCTCCCCTAAAGTGAGGAACAAGACAAGGGTACCCACTCTCATCACTACTATTCAACATAGTTTTAGAAGTTTTGGCCACAAAAATCAGAGCATAAAAATAAATAAAAGGAATCCAGATAGGAAAAGAAGAAGTAAAACTCTTACTATTTGCAGATGACATGATCATCTGCATATAAAACCCTAAAGACTCCACCAGAAAATTACTAGAACTAATTAATGAATATAGTAAAGTTGCAGGATATAAAATCAACACACAAAAATCTCTTGCATTTCTGTACACTAACAATGAAAAAACAGAAAGAGAAATTAAGGAAACAATTGTATCCACCATTGCAATGAAAAGAACAAAATACTTAGGAATATATCTATGTAAAGAAACAAAAGACCTATATATAGAAAACTATAAGACACTGGTGAAAAAAAAAAAAACAAAGAGGACACTAATAGATGGAGAAATATATCATGTTCATGGATCGGAAGAACCAATAGAGTGAAAATGAGTATACTACCCAAAGCAATCTATAGATTCAATGCAATCCCTATCAAGCTACCAATGGTAATTTCCACAGAACTAGATCAAATAATCTCACAATTTGTATGGAAATACAAAAAACCTCGAATAGCCAAGGCTATCTTGAAAAAGAAGAATGGAACTGGAGGAATCAACCTGCCTGACTTCAGGCTGTACTACAAAGCCACAGTCATCAAGACAGTATTGTACTGGCACAAAGACAGAAATACAGATCAATGTAACAAAATAGAAAGCTCAGAGATAAATCCATGAAACTGGGACACCTTACCTTCAACAAAGAGGGTGAGAATATACAATGGAGAAAAGAAAATCTCTTTAACAAGTGGTGCTGGGAAAACTGGTCAACCACTTGTAAAAGAATGAAACTAGAATATTTTCTATCAGCATACACAAAAATAAGCTCAAAATGGATTAAAGATCTAAACATAAGGACAGAAACTATAAAACTCTTAGAGGAAGACATAGGCAAAGCACTCTCTGACATAAATCACAGCAGGATCCTCTATGACCCACCTTCCAGAATATTGGAAATAAAAGCAAAAATAAACAAATAGGACCTAATTAAAATTAAAAGCTTTTGCAAAACAAAGCAAATTATAAGTAAGGTGAAAAGACAGCCTTCAGAATGGGAGAAAATAATAGCAAATAAAGTAACTGACAAAGAATTAATCTCAAAAATATACAAGCAACTCCTGCAGCTCAATTCCAGAAAAATAAACGACCCAACCAAAAATGGGCACAAGAACTAAACAGACATTTCTCCAAAGAAGACATACAGATGGCTAACAAACACATGCAAAGATGCTCAACATCACTCATTATTCAGTTGAGTTCAGTTCAGTCCACTTGCTCAGTCATGTCCGATTCTTTGCAACCCCATGAACTGCAGCATGCCAACCTTCCCTGTCCATCACCAACTCCCGGAGTTTACCGAAACTCATGTCCATCGAGTCGATGATGCCATCCAGCCATCTCATCCTCTGTTGGCCCCTTCTCTTCATGCCCCCAGTCTCTCCCAGCATCAGGGTCTTTTCCAATGAGTCAACTCTTTGCATGAGGTGGCCAAAGAATTGGAGTTTCAGCTTTAGGATCATTCCTTCCAATTAACACCCAGGACTGATTTCCTTTAGGATGGACTGATTGGATCTCCTTGCAGTCCAAGAGACTCTCAAGAGTCTTCTCCAACACCACAGTTCAAAAGCATCAATTCTTTAGTGCTCAGCTTTCTTCACAGTCCAACTCTCACATCCATACACGACCACTGGAGAAACCATAGCCTTAACTAGATGGACTATTGTTGGCAAAGTAATGTCTATGCAGAGTACATCATGAGAAACGCTGGACTGGAAGAAACACAAGCTGGAATCAAGATTGCCAAAGGAAATATCAATAACCTCAGATATGCAGATGACACCACCCTTATGGCAGAAAGTGAAGAGGAACTCAAAAGCCTCTTGATGGAAGTGAAAGAGGAGAGTGAAAAAGTTGGCTTAAAGCTTAACATTCAGAAAACGAAGATCATGGCATCCGGTCCCACCATTTCATGGGAAATAGATGGGCAAACAGTGGAAACAGTGTAAGACTATTTTTCTGGGCTCCAAAATCACTGCAGATGGTGACTGCAGCCATGAAATTTAAAGACGCTTACTCCTTGGAAGGAAAGTGATGACCAACCTAGACAGCATATTCAAAAGCAGAGAGATTACTTTGCCAACAAAGGTTCATCTAGTCAAGGCTATGGTTTTTCCTGTGGTCATGTATGGATGTGAGAGTTGGACTGTGAAGAAGGCTGAGCACGGAAGAATTGATGCCTTTGAAGTGTGGTGTTGGAGAAGACTCTTGAGAGTCCCTTGGACTGCAGGGAGATCCAACCAGTCCATTCTGAAGGAGATCAGCCCTGGGATTTCTTTGCAAGGAATGATGGTAAAGCTGAAACTCCAGTACTTTGGCCACCTCATGGGAAGTGTTGATTCATTGGAAAAGACCCTGATACTGGGAGGGATTGGGGGCAGGAGGAGAAGGGGACGACAGAGGATGAGATGGCTGGATGGCATCACTGACTCGATGGTCCTGAGTCTCAGTGAACTCCAGGAGTTGGTGATGGACAGGGAGGTCTGGCGTGCTGTGATTCATGGGGTCGCAAAGAGTTGGACATGACTAAGCGACTGATCTGATCTGATCTCTGAATGTCTGTGCTTTTCAATATGCTGTTTACGTTGGTCATAACTTTCCTTCCAAGGAGTAAGCGTCTGTTAATTTCATGGCTGCAGTCACCATCTGCAGTGATTTTGGAGCCCAGAAAAATAAAGTCTGACACTGTTTCCCCATCTATTTGCCATGAAGTGAAAGGACCAGATGCCATTTTCTTCGTTTTCAGAATGTTGAGCTTTAAGCCAACTTTTTCACTCTCCTCTTTTACTTTCATCAAGAGGCTTTTTAGTTCCTCTTCACTTTCTGCCATAAAGGTGGTGTCATCTGCATGTCTGAGGTTATTGAGATTCCTCCTGGCAATCTTGATTCCAGCTTGTGGTTCTTCCAGCCCAGCGTTTCTCATGATGTGCTCTGCATAGAAGTTAAATAAGCAGGGTGATAATATACAGCCTTGACGTACTCCTTTTCCTATTTGGAAGCAGTCTGTTGTTCCATGTCCAGTTCTAACTGTTGCTTCTTGACCTGCATATAGGTTTCTCAAGAGGCAGGTCAGGTGGTCTGGTTTTCCCATCTCTTTCAGAATTGTCCATAGTTTCTTGTGATCCACACAGTCAAAGGCTTTGGTGTAGTCAATAAAGCAGAAATAGATGTTTTTTTCTGGAACTCTCCTGCTTTTTTGATGATCCAGTGGATGTTGGCAATTTGGTATCTGGTTCCTCTGCCTTTTCTAAAACCAGCTTGAACATCTGGAGGTTCACAGTTCACATATTGCCGAAGCCTCTCTTGGAGAATTTTGAGCATTACTTTACTCGTGTGTGAGATGAGTGCAATTGTGAGATAGTTTGAGCTCATTATTAGAGAATTGCAAATCAAAACCACAATGTGGTATCATTTTACACCAACCAGAATGGCTGTTATCCAAACGTCTACAAGCAATAAATGCTGGAGAGGGTATGGAGAAAAGGGAACACTGTTACACTGTTGGTGGGAATGCAAACTGGTACAGGCATTGTGGAGAACAGTATGGAAACTCCTTAATACCTGGAAATAGAACTGTCATATGACCCAGCAATCCAACTGCTGGGCATACGCACGCAGGGAACCAGAACTGAAAGAGACATGTGTACCCAAATGTTCATCACAGCACTGTTCATAATTTCCAAGACATGGACGCAACCTAGATGTCCTTCAACAGACTAATGGATAAGAAAGCTGTGGTACTTATACACAGTGGAATATTACTTATCCATTAAAAAGAATACATTTGAATCAGTTTTAATGAGTTGGATGAAACTGGAGCCTATTATACAAAGTGAAGTAAGCCAGAAAGAAAAACACCAATACAGTATACTAACGCATATATATAGAACTTTGAATGATGGTAATGATAACCCTGTATGTGACACAGCAAAAGAGACACAGATGTATAGAACAATTTTTTGGACTCTGTGGGAGAGGGCGAGGGTGGGATGGTTTGGGAGAATGGCATTGAAACATGTCAATTATCACATGTGAAAGGAATCACCAGTTCAGGTTCGATGCATGATACAGGGTGCTCGGGGCTGGTGCACTGGCATGACACAGAGGGATGAAATGGGGAGGGAGGTGGGAGTGGGGTTCAGGATGGGGAACACATGTACACCCATGGTAGATTCATGTCAATCTGTGGCAAAACCAATACAATTTTGTAAAGTAATTAGCCTCCAAAAAAAACAAATAAATAATTTAAAGAAATAATAAAAAAAATTACATGTAGTTTTATAAAGGTATGAATAAACTGTTAAACATTGCATTTAATTAAAGGAAAACAAAAACTTTTTAGCTTTCTACACAGTCACACTCTGGTACATGTGTGTGCTCACATATTCTCCTAATAGGGATCACAAAGTTACAGACATTTCTAAACTTACAAATGTCTAAAATAAAAGGGAATGCATACGGCACTAGGAGATGTCAGCAGAAATCTGACACACTGTGTTAGTGAATCTCAGATGCTGTTGAAATTATTTTGCCAAGAAATGTAAAGGATTAAGTTTAAATAAAAACCAGACAAATAGTTGCCTGTGGGTTAAATTTTGTGTATGTATATTGGATTTTTTTTCTTTCTTTACATATTTTCTGCCCCAGAGTAAAAAAAAAAAAAGACAGTTCTTTCACAGAAACTTCCTGCTGTTTATGCAATGGAAAATTCCTGTTCGATACTTCTAAAGTTGCCTTACTCCTCTTCACTTATTGTCAGATGATGGTTTGGAAAATAGAAAGAAAATTCTATATTTAATGTTATTACTTAAAAATTTAAAGTACTTTTACCTCCCCTAAGTAACTAGTATTACTTTAACTTTTGTTGTCAAGTGATGGGCATACATTTACCTCATGCTGAATGATGAAGGTGATATTTTTCTTAAATAAATTCTACACTGTGTAATATTTATTCTTAAAAAATAAAAGCAACATACAAATCTCTGTGGGATGAATTCAGATACTCAGTGTTTTGGTTTCCTCTGTGATTAGTGTCACTCTCAGTCCGAGCTATATGTAGAAGTAAAAAGATTTTGGTTATTGTTACAGAAAAAAAAAAATGTATATCAGTTTTTCTTTAAATTTTCTGTATTTACTAGGTGGCTTAGATGATAAAGAACCCTCCTGCAATGCGGGAGACCTGAGTTTGATCCCTGGTCTGGAACGATACCCTGGAGGAGGGCATGGCAACCACTTCAGTATCTTTGTCTGGAGAATCTTTATGAACAGAGGAGCCGGGAAGGCTACAGTCTGTAGAGTTGCAAAGAGTTGGACACTACTGAGCAACTAAACACAACACAACATATTTTATTTGCCCCTTTATTATGTACCTGAAAATATTTAGAGAGCTTCTCATAAAGAATCCACCTATCAATAGGCAGGAGGCACAGGTTCAATTCCTGGGTCAGGAAGATGTGCTGGAAAGGAAACAGCAACCCACAGTGGTACTCAGTTTAAATGCTGCTCTCAATATGTCAGCAAATTTGGAAAACTCAACAGTGGCTGCAGGCCTGGAAAACCTCAGTTTCCACTCTAATCTCAAAGAAGAGTTATGCCAAAGATGATTCACACTACCATACAATTGCACTCATTTCACATGTTAGCAGGGTTATGTTCAAAATACTTCAAGCTAGGCTTCAGAATTACCTTAATCAATAACTTCCAGATGTACAAGCTGGCTTTCAAAGAGGCAGAGGAACCAGAGATAAATTGCCAGTGTTCATAGGCTTATGGAGAAGGCAAGGGGGTTCAAGACAAACATCTACTTTGGCTTCACTGAATCATAGAAAAAGCAAGAGAGTTCCAGAAAAAAAAAAATCTATTTCTGCTTCATTTACTATGCCAAAGCCTTTGACTGTGTGGATCACAATAAACTGGAAAATTCTGAGAGATGGGAATACCAGACCACCTGACCTGCCTCTTGAGAAATCTGTATGCAGGTCAGGAAGCAACAGTTAGAACTGGACATGGAACAACACACTGGTTCCAAATAGGAAAAGGAGTACATCAAGGCTGTATATTGTCACCCTGCTTATTTAACTTATATGCACAGTACATCATGAGAAGCGCTGGACAGGAAGAAACACAAGCTGGAATCAAGATTGCTGGGAGACATATTAATAACCTCAGATATGCAGATGACACCATCCTTATGGCCGAAAGTGAAGAGGAACTAAAAGGCCTCTTGATGAAAGTGAAAGTTGAGAGTGAAAAAGTTGGCTTAAAGCTCAACATTCAGAAAACGAAGATCATGGCATCCAGTCCCATCAGTTCATGGGAAATAGATAGGGAAACAGTGGAAACAGTGTCAGACTTTATTTTTTTGGGCTCCAAAATCACTGCAGATGGTGACTGCAGCCATGAAATTAAAAGATGTTCACTCCTTGGAAGGAAAGTTATGACCAACTTAGATAGCATATCGAAAAGCAGAGACATTACTTTGCCAACAAAATTCCGTCTAGTCAAGGCTATGGTTTCTCCAATGATCATGTATGGATGTGAGAGTTGGACAGTGAAGAAGGCTGAGTGCCTAAGAATTGATGATTTTGAACTGTGGTGTTTGAGAAGACTCTTGAGAGTCCCTTGGACTGCAAGGAGATCCAACCAGTCCATTCTGAAGATTAGCCCTGGGAGTTCTTTGGAAGGAATGATGCTAAAGCTGAAACTCCAGTACTTTGGCCTCCTCATGCGAAGAGTTGACTCATTGGAAAAGACTCTGATGCTGGGAGGGATTGGGGGTAGGAGGAGAAGGGGATGACAGAGGATGAGATGGCTGGATGGCATCACTGACTCGATGGATGTGAGTCTCAGTGAACTCCGGGAGTTGGTGATGGACAGGGAGGCCTGGCGTGCTGTGATTCATGGGGTCGCAAAGAGTCGGACACGACTGAGCGACTGAACTGAACTGAACGCTGTTGATTGAATGAATCACAACAAGCTGTGTAAGATTCTGAAAGAGATGGAAGTACAAACCACCTTGGCTTTATCCTGAGAAACCTGTCTGTGGGTCATAAAACAATAGTTAGAACCAAACATGGAACAACTGACTGGAACAAAATTGGGAAAGGAGTTTTACAATGCTGTATATTGTCACCTTTGCTTGTTTAACTTATATGCAGAGTGTATCATATGAAATGTCAGGCTGGATGAATCACAAGGTGGAATCAAGATTACGAGGAGAAATATCAACACATCAAATATATAGATAATACCACACTAATGGTAGAAAGTAAAGAGGAACTAAAGAGTCTCTTGATGAGGAAAGAGGAAAGTGAAAAAGCTGTCTTGAAACTCAATATTAAAAGCAAAAACAAACAAAATAACCAAAGCTAAGATCACGGTATCTAGTCCCATCACTTCCTGGCGAATTGAAGGGGGAAAAGTGGAGGCAGTACAGATTTTATTTTCTTGGGCTCCAAAATCACTGCAGATGGTAACTGCGGCCATGAAATAAAAAGACACTTGCTCCTTGGTGGGGGGGGGGGAAGTAATGACAAACTTAGAATATTAAAAAGCAGAGTCATCACTTTGCTAGAAAATCTATATACTTAAAGCTATGATTTTTCCAATAGTCTTGTACAGATGGGAGAGTTGGATCATAAAGAAGACTGAGGGCCAAAGAACTGATGCTTTGGAACTGTGGTGCTAGCAAAGCCTCTTGAAAATCCCTTGGGCAGCATGAAGAACAAACCAGTCAATCCTATGGAAAATCAACCCTGAATATTCATTGGAAGGGCTGTTGCTGAAGCTGATACTCCAATACTTTGGCCACCTGATGCAAAGAGCTGACTCACTGGAAAAGACCTTGATGCTGGGAAAGGTTGAAAGCAAAAGGTTAAAAGAATGGCAGAAAATAAGATGATTAGATGACATCACTTACTCAATGGACATGAAAATTTGATCAAACTCCTGAAGATAGTGGAAGACAGAGGAGCTTGGCAGACTACAATCCATGATGTCACAAAGAGCTGGACACAAACTAAAGAATGAAAAACAGCAACAACAAATATCTAATAAGAACATTAGTTGTAACAAAGTTGACAAGCATAATTTTCATACATCTTGATTTTCTTATCTATTTCCAAAGTCTCTGCCACTTACACAGAATTTGTTTCCAGTTCAATTTTATTCTATAAAGTATAATCCCCAATTTTTCTCAATCCTTTAAATTTATTAAGTATTTTTTCTTCTTTATTACATAATCTTCCTTTATAATGACTTTTCTGATTATTTTCTAATTCTAAGGATAAACAAAAAAAGAGTCAAGTTGCTTTTGAGTGATGATATGTATATGCTACAATGATATGTATATGCTACAATCTCAGCCCCAGAGATGGCATCTTCCACCAAACTGTGAGCAGGCTCCCAGCTGCTAACCATGTCTTCCTGAGATCCTGGATGGTTGACATCCACAAGGAGGGTTGCAGCCAAAGATCAGCTCTCCAAAGGAGACATATGACACATGCGAGACAGTGCTTTCGGGCCCACAGGGAAACTGAGAGGCTGGGACTGGGGAGGTAATTAAGATGCATGGCCCACCTGGTACAGTGTGCTTGCCAAACACCTGGTTCCCTGAGCTGCTCACACCTGAGAAGGGCACAAAATGCATGCCAAACTGACCGAGACAGAGCCGGAACTGTGTCTGGGTGCCTCCTGGGGAGGTAAGGTCAGCAGTGGCCTGCCACAGGGGCTCTGGGTGTAGCAGACCTGGGCATGGCATAAGCCCTCTTGAAGGAGGTCACCATTAACCCCACACTAGAACTACCAGAACTTACACAGGGCTGGGGAAATAGACTCTTTGAGGGCACAAACAAAATCTTGTGCCCACCAGGACCCAGGAGAATGGAGCAGTGACCCACAAGAAACTGACACAGACATGCCCATGAGTGTCCAAGAATCTCCGGCAGAGGTGTTTGTCAGTGGTGGCCTGCTGTAAGGTTGGAGACACTGAGTGCAGCAGTGCATGCTTGGGACCTTTTGAAGGGAGAAACCATTATCTTCATTACCTCCACCATAGTTTGGCCTTAGGTCAAGCAACAGAGAGGTAACACAGCCCTGCCCATCAAAAGAAAATTGGATTAAAAATGTACTGAGCATGATCCTGCCTATCAGAACAAGACCCAGTTTCCTCCTGTCAGTCTCTCCCCTCAGGAAGCTTCCATAAGCCTCTTATCCTTCTCCATCAGAGGGCAGACAGACTAAAAACCACAATCAGAAAAATAACCAAACTGATCACATGGACCACAGCTTTGTCTAGCTCAATGAAATTATGAGCCATGCTGTGTGGGGCCACCCAAGATGGACTGGTTATGGAAGAGAGTTCTGATAGGACATGGTCCACTGTAGAAGGGAATGGCAAATCACTTCAGTATTCTAGTCTGGAGAACCCCATGAACAGCATGAAAAGGCAAAAAGGTATGACACTGAAAGGTGAACTCCCCAGACCGGAAGGTCCCTACTATGCTACTGGAGAAGAGTAGAGAAATAACTTTAAAAAGAATGAAGAGACAGAGCCAAAGCAAAAACAACACCCAGTTGTGGATGTGATGGGTAAGGGAAATAAAGTCTGGTGGGGTAAAGAGCAATATTTCATAGGAACCTGGAATGTTAGTTCCGTGAATTAAGGCAAATTGGAAGTGGCCAAACAGGAGATAGCAAGAGTTAACATTGACGTTTTAGGAATCAGTGAAGTGAGATGGACTGGAATGGGTGAATTTAACTCAGATGACCATTATGTCTACTACTGTGGGCAACAATCACTTAGAAGAAGTGAAGTAGCCATCATAGACAACAAGAGTCTGAAATCCAGTACTTGGATGCAATCTCAAAATTGACAGAATGATCTCTATTCCTTTCCAAGGGAAAACATTCAATATCTCAATAATCCAAGTCTATGCCCAATCAGTAACACTGAAGATGCTGAAGTTGAATGGTTTTATGAAGACTTACAAGACTTTTGAGAACAAACACCCAAAAAAGATGTCCTCTTCATTATAGGGGACTGGAATGCAAAAATAGGAAATCAATATCTACCAGGAATAACAGGCCAATTTGGCCTTGGAGTACAGAATGAAGCATGTCAAAGGCTAACAGAGTATTGCCAAGAGAATGTCCTGGTCATAGCAAACACCCTCTTCCAACAACACAAGAGAAGATTCTACACATGGACATCACCAGATGGTCAATACTGAAATAAAATTGATTATATTTGTTGCAGTCAAAGATGGAGAAGCTCTGTAGAGTCAGCCAAAACAAGGCTGAGAGCTGACTGTGGCTCAGATCATGAACTCCTTATTGCCAAATTCAGACTTCAATTGAAGAAAGTAGGGAAAAACACTAGACCATTCAGGTATGTTCTAAATCAAATCCCTTACGATTATACAATAGAAATCACAAATAGATTCAAGGGATTAGATCTGATAGAGAGAATGTCTGAAGAACTATGGATGGAGGTTCATGACACTGTAAAGGAAGCAGGGATCAAGATCATCCCCAAGAAAAAGAAATGCAAATATGCAAAATGGTTGTCTAACGAGACTTTACAAATAGCTGAGGAAAAAAAAAAAAAAGAAGAAGAAGAAGAAGCTAAAGGAAAAGGAGAAAAGGAAAGATATACCCATTTGAATGCAGAATTCCTAAGAATAGCAAGGAGAAATAAGAAAGCCTTCCTCAGTGATCAATACAAAGAAATAGAGGAAATGAATAGAATGGGAAAGACTAGAGATCTCTTCAAGAAAATCAGAGATTCCAAGGGAACACTTCATGCAAAAATGAGCACAATAAAGGAAGAAATGGTACAGACCTAATACAAGCAGAATATATTAATAAGAGGTGGAAAGAATACACAACAGAACTGTACAAAAAAATCTTCATGACCCATATAACAACAATGGTGTGATCACTCACCTACAGCCAGACATCCTGGAATGAAAAGTCAAGTGGGCCTTAGGAAGCATCACTAGTGGAGGTGATGGGATTCCAGTTGAGCTATTTCAAATCCTGGAAGATGATACTGTGAAAGTGCTGAACTCAATATGCCAGAAAATTTGGAAAACTCAGCAGTGGCCACAGGACTGGAAAAGATCAGTTTTCATGCCAATCCCAAAGAAAGGCAATGCCAAAGAATGCTCAAACTACCACATAGTTGTACTCATCCCACAGGCTAGCAAAGTAATGCTCAAAATTCTCCAAGCCAGGCTTTCACAGCATGGGAACCATTAAATTCTATATGGTCTAGCTGGATTTAGAAAAGGCAGAGGAACCAGAGATCAAATTTCCAACATCTGTTGGATCATCGAAGAAGCAAGAGCATTCCACAAAAACATCTACTTCTGCTTTATTGACTACGTCAAAGCCTCTGACTGTATGGATCACAACAAACTGTGGAAAATTCTTAAAAAGAAGTGAATACCAAACAATACCTGACTCCTGAGAAATCTGTATGCAGGTCATGAAGCAACAGTTAGAACTGGACATGGAACAACAGATTGGTTCCAAATCTGGAAAGGAGTACTTCAAGGCTGTATATTGTCACCCTGCTTATTTAACTTATATGCAGAATACATCATGCAAAATGCTGGTCTGGGTGAAACACAAGGTGAAATCAAGATTGCTGGGATAAAGATCAATAAGCTCAATACGCAGATGACACCATCTTTATGGCAGAAAGCAAAGAAGTACTAAAGAGCCTCTTGATGAAAGTGAAAGAGGAGAGTTGAAAAAGTCAGCTTAAAACTCAACATTCAGAAAACTATGATCATGGCATCTGGTCCCATCACTTCATGATTAATAGACTGGGAAACAGTGGAAACAGTGCCAGACTTTATTTTGGGGGGCTCCAAAATCACCTCAGTTGGTGACTGCAGCCATGATATTAAAAGACGCTTTTTCCTTGGAAGAAAAATTAGACCAAAAAAGACTGCATATTAAAAAGTAGAGACATTACTGTATCAACAAAGGTCTGTCTAGACAAAGGTATGGTTTTTCCAGTAGTCATGTATGGGTGTGAGAGTTGGACTATAAAGAAAGCTGATCTCCAAAGAATTGATGCTTTTGAACTATGGTTTTGGAGAAGACTCTTGAGTCTCTTGGACTGCAAAGAGATTCAACTAGTCAATTCTAAAGGAAATCAGTCCTGAATATTCATTGTAAGCACTGATGCTGAACCTCCAATTCTTTGGCCAACTAATGTGAAGAACTGACTCATTGGAACAGACCCTGGTGGTGAGAAGGATTGTAGGCGAGAGGATTGTAGGAGAAGGGGACGACAGAGGATGAAATGGTTGGATGGCATCACCGACTCGATGGACATGAGTTTGAGTATGCTCTGGGAATTGGTGATGGATGGGAAGACTGGCATGCTATAGTCGATGGTGTCACAAAGATTCAGACACAACTAAGTGACTGAAACGAACTGTTATATATATACACACATACATACAGAGAGCCATATGATATATGTATATATATAGATATATAGTTTATTATATGTAGAGTTTATATTATGAGCTAATTGTTCTGTAAACTCCATTAATATTAGATTCAAATGAGACATATATAGCAATTAAAAATATTTTTTTAGTATTTATTGATTAGGTCAAAAGAAGCAAGTTATTTAAAAATTATGTCTTGGCCTATGAAGTGTAAAGGAAAAATTTTCCCTTATCTCATATTTATTTATTCAATTCTTTATTTTCATGCTCAGTCACTCAGTCATGTCTGACTCTTTTTTACCCTGTGTACTGTAGCCCAAGAGGCTCACCTGTCCATGGGATTTTCTAACCAAGAGTACTAGAGTGGGTTGCATTCCCTTCTCCAGAGGATCTTCCTGACCCAGGGATCACACCTGTGTCTCCTGCATTAGCAGGCAGATTCTTTACTACTGAACCATAATTATTTGTTTATATCAAGATAAGCTTCTTAGTCTTCCTAAGGAAGTTCTAAATTGATGCCTGATGTTCTGATAAAATAATGGATGGTATCCAGTTTCATTCTTAGAAATATCTCCTTTTAGAAGGTATGTTATATACTACTATGATAGAAGGGATTTATTTAATCACCTTTTAATGTCACTTTCTGCTACATCCCTTAAACTTGAAGATTCTGTCATTTAAGTGTATAAAAAATATGTCTTTCCTCTAGACTATTGGGTGTTACTGTAAAACTGTCAATTGTTGGTGCAAATTCTGATGTCTCAGGGTAATAATATTAGAAATAATTTTCTAACTATAATGAAGTTTTTGTGATCTATATATCTTAGTCTGAAAATTGAAAAAGCAAAAATTTTCTATTTAAATGGAAGAAAATAAATACTAGATAGAATTTTTTTTAAATGAAGAAAATCAAAGTATATATAAAATCTTATGTGAAATATTTCAAGGAATGTTTATCCTTGCATTATTAATCTACATTTGTGAAAGTATTATTTGCCTATAGATCACCCTGATGAGAACCACTTGCACAATTTTTTTAAAGATATATTTATTTTTAAAATGTTTCTCTCAAATTATATTTTAAAAATATTTTGTCAATCCATTCATTTTGAAATAATTTTTGGTTTTTAGAAGATATGCAGGCATAGTACAGAGTTTTTTACACTCTTCACTCACCTTCCCATGATGTTAACATCTTATAGAATCAAAGTTATGTACTAGACAATAGATTTTTATTCCCCTAAATATTTTACCATTTTAGGGTATTACCACCATTGCAGGATGCAGTCTAGAACACTGCATTGTATTTATTGGTCGTGACACCTTGATATCCTTCAGTCTGTGAGTTTTCATTCCTCTCTTGTTTTCCCAATCTTGACTTTTTTGAAATTATTGCTCAAATGTTTTGTTGATTGCTCCTCAATTTACATTTATTTAACGTTATCTCATGATTATATTGGGGTTATAGATTAAAGGAAGAACACCACAGATGACATCATCATACCATATCAGGGAGTACCTGCTGTTGACATCACTTAACACTGCTGACATTAGCCTTAATCTCTTGTTTATGCTCTAACTGGTGACCCAGATGATAAGGAATCTACCTGTAATGCAAGAGACCTGGATTCAGTCCCTGGGCTGGGAAGATCCCCTGGAGAAGGGAATGGTTACCCACTCTAGTATTCTTGCCTCGAGAATTCCTTGGACAGAAGAGCCTGGTGGGTTACAGTATAGCGTCACAAAGTGTCAGACATGGCCATGCAACTAACACACACAGGTGTTTTAACCAGGAGTTTTTTGTTTGCATTGCCATATTCAAGTACTGGAAGCAAGTCACTAAGTCCAGCTCAACTCAGGGGTAGGAAATTAATCTCCACCTCATGAAGGGAAAATTATCCTATAATTTGTAGGCACATGTTAAAATCATAACACTAATTAGAATTATTTTTATTGAAATACTTTGAGAGTATGTATATATACTGTTTTTAAATTTTCACTCAGTAGTCCACTAAATTACTGAATTTTCACTACAACAATTATTACTTTGGTGTTTTGATGATAAATTTCTTTCTTCATTTCTTACACATTCATTATTTGGAATTCTTCAGAAAGAAAGAATTCTTAACGTCATGATTTTTATTTAAGTTTTTGTTTTTATCAGGATAAATTTAAAGATATTTCATTTATTCTTTTTATCATAGTCCAATATTTCCAGTTAATTTTGTTTGCTCAAAATTTTCCAGCTTTGAGTACTGAAAGCTGTTTCAGGATTGTGTTTGTCTGTTTTCTTAACCCTTTTTTTTTTTATGGCCCATAATGTTTATACACTTTCTTAGCTCTAGAATCAAACAAACAATAATCCAAACACTCTTTTTCCTTTTATTTAGAAAGGAAGATCTGAGTACAAAGTTTGCTCATTTCTCCTGAGATATTGATGCTTCTAGTCTTCAGGAGACAGAGTTAGAAAGTATATGTATGTTTATAAATTTGTATATATACATATATTTTAAATATTTTTATACCTATCTATTACACACCCATTGGAGAAGGCAATGGCACCCCACTCCAGTACTCTTGCCTGGAAAATTCCATGGACGGAGGAGTCTGGTAGGCTGCAGTCCATGGGGTCGCTAAGAGTCGGACACGACTGAGCGACTTCACTTCACTTTCATTACACATCCATACCAGTCCCTATTGTTTTCACTCACTGATTCCTTCTTACGCTGAATCTTGATATGACCTAGAATTTTTCTATCTCGGATATACTGCAAACTTATCACTAAGTAAAACCTTTTATATCTCCATGTGTTTTGTTTACATACCTTCCCTAAAAAATGATTTTTCATCATACTTCTGGACATTAACTCCTCTGCTTTTTCAAGAACATTAGCCTTATTTGTCATCTCCCCTTCTGTTTTTCCTTTTTATCTCCAAAGTATAGCTAATAATTTTGTACTCTACCAGTCCTTTATTCAATATAAATTCTATTAACTCAAACACAGGCTCACAGTTAGTATTTCCAACTTCAGTCTTGTACCCACAAGCAATTTTTTACTCTACAATGGTTAAATAAATATCTAAATTACATCCTGCTCTTTTTCAATGTTTTTCTAATTTATTTTAAATAAAGTCCAAATATTTTAGCACATTATGTAAAGCCCACCACAAAATGAATCTCTAGTTCTCTAGACTCACTTTAGACATCTACCTGGCAAATTCATGATTAATTCAAATTCACACCCCCTTCTCACAAAATGCCAAGATATTTATTTTCTTCTCTCTATTCTCTGATTCTGCCTTATTTCTGTGCCTGATTAAATGATTGAATAACACACTGTTCTTATAAATATTTTTCATGTAATCCCCACACACCTCAAGAAAAGGCATATTGCTAGAATTCTAGAACCTCTTTCATAATATACTGATATCTCTTATTTATTGACTCTTCTTCATTTCTCTTTCAACTTCTTGACTGGTAGCAGCATAATGTTTGGCTCATTTTAAAATTCTATCAGTGAATCACAGTATTTGAATGTTTTTGTTACTACATTATTTTTTCAACAAGTTGTATGTGAGATTCAATCATTTTGTTTCATGAGGTTAAAGTAGGTTTATTTATTCTGTCTAATTAACAGAATACACAAAAATCTATCATCTGTCATAGGTGAGCATTTGGGTTGATGGGCATCTGTGTTTTGTAAAGTCTTGGCAATTGCAATTATTAACGGTTACTGTTGCAATGCATAGTTAAATATAACACACACATCTGAGGTTGGAATTGCTGTGTCATAAGTCATGCACCAATTCAGTTACTTGGTAAATGATGTCATGATGCTTTCCAAACTTGTTATAATAAGTTAGAGTTCCATCAGATATAAATTAGGGTTCTTATTGAACCACACCCTCATCAACATTTACTTTTGTCTGTCTTTATATTTTATACAAAAAATGTGTATTTATAGTCATTATATTTTCACTTCAGTTCAGACACTCATGCATGTCTGATTCTTGAAATGTCTGACTAATGAAATGTGACCCGATGGACTGCAGCACACCAGGCTTCACTGTCCATCACCAACTCCTGAAGTTTACTAAAACTCATGTGCATCGAGTCAGTGATGCCATCCAACCATCTCATTCTATGTTGTCCCTTTATTCCTTAGCCTTCAATCTTTCCCAGCATCAGAGCCTTTTCAAATGAGTCATTTCTTCACATCAAGGGTCCAAAGTATTGGAGTTTCAGCTTTAGCATCAGTCCTTCCAATGAATACTCAGGACTGATCTTCTTCAGGATGGACTGCTTTGACCTCCTTGCAGTCCAAGGGACTCTCAAGAGTCTTCTCCAACACCACAGTTCAAAAGCATCAATTCTTTCATGCTCAGCTTTCTTTATAGTCCAGCTCTCACATCCATACATGACTACTGGAAAATCCATAGCTTTGACGAGACAAACCTCTGTTGGCAAGGTAATATCTCTGCTATTTTAATAAGCTATCTAGGTTGGTCATAATTTTTCTTCCAAGGAGCAAGCGTCTTTTAATTTCATGGCTGCAGTCACCATCTGTAGTATTTTGGATCCCCCTAAAATACAGTCTGTCATTGTTTCCACTGTTTCCCCATCTATTTGCCATGAAGTAATGGGACCAGATGGCATGATCTTCGTTTTCTGAATGTTGAGTTTTAAGCCAATGTTTTCACTCTGCTCTTTCACTTTCATCAAGAGGTACTTTAGTTCTTCTTCACTTTCTGTCACAAGGATGGTGTCATGTACATTTCTGAAGTTATTGATATTTCTCCCAGCAATCTTGATTCCAGCTTGTGCTTCATCCAGTCCAGTATTTGTCATGATGCATCTTGTATATAAGTTAAATAAGCAGGGTGAAGTACTCTGTTCCTGATTTGGGAACATTCTGTTTTTCCATGTCCAATTCTTTGTGTGTGTGTGTGTGTGTTTAGCTATTGTTTTATTTTTTTTTATTTTTTTTAATTTTATTCTTAAACATTACATAATTGTATTAGTTTTGCCAAATATAAAAATGAATCCACCACAGGTATACATGTGTTCCCCATCCTGAACCCTCCTCCCTCCTCCCTCCCCATTCCATCCCTCTGGGTCGTCCCAGTGCACCAGCCCCAAGCATCCAGTATCGTGCATGAAACCTGGACTGGCAACTCGTTTCATACATGATATTTTACATGTTTCAATGCCATTCTCCCAAATCTTCCCACCCTCTCCCTCTCTCACAGACTCCATAAGACTGTTCTATATATCAGTGTCTCTTTTGCTGTCTCATACACAAGGTTATTGTTACCATCTTTCTAAATTCCATATATATGCGCTAGTATACTGTATTGGTGTTTTTCTTTCTGGCTTACTTCACTCTGTATAATAGGCTCCAGTTTCATCCACCTCATTAGAACTGATTCAAGTGTATTCTTTTTAATGGCTGAGTAATACTCCATTGTGTATATGTACCACTGCTTTCTTATCCATTCATCTGCTGATGGACATCTAGGTTGCTTCCATGTCCTGGCTATTATAAACAGTGCTGCAATGAACATTGGGGTACACGTGTCTCTTTCCCTTCTGGTTTCCTCAGTGTGTATGCCCAGCAGTGGGATTGCTGGATCATAAGGCAGTTCTATTTCCAGTTTTTTAAGGAATCTCCACACTGTTTTCCATAGTGGCTGTACTAGTTTGCATTCCCATCAACAGTGTAAGAGGGTTCCCTTTTCTCCACACCCTCTCCAGCATTTATTACTTGTAGACTTTTGGATCGCAGCCATTCTGACTGGTGTGAAATGGTACCTCATAGTGGTTTTGATTTGCATTTCTCTGATAATGAGTGATGTTGAGCATCTTTTCATGTGATTGTTAGCCATCTGGATGTCTTCTTTGGAGAAATGTCTATTTAGTTCTTTGGCCCATTTTTTGATTGGGTCATTTATTTTTCTGGAGTTGAGCTGTAGGAGTTGCTTGTATATTCTCGAGATTAGTTGTTTGTCAGTTGCTTCATTTGCTATTATCTTCTCCCATTCTGAAGGCTGTCTTTTCACCTTGCTAATAGTTTCCTTTGATGTGCAGAAGCTTTTAAGGTTAATTAGGTCCCATTTTGCTTATTTTTGCTTTTATTTCCAATATTCTGGGAGGTGGGTCATAGAGGATCCTGCTGTGATGTATTTCAGAGAGTGTTTTGCCTATGTTCTCCTGTAGGAGTTTTATAGTTTCTGGTCTTATGTTTAGATCTTTAATCCATTTTGAGTTTATTTTTGTGTATGGTGTTAGAAAGTGTTCTAGTTTCATTCTTTTACAAGTGGTTGACCAGATTTCCCAGCACCACTTGTTAAATAGATTGTCTTTAATCCATTGTATATTCTTGCCTCCTTTGTCAAAGATAAAGTGTCCATATGTGCGTGGATTTATCTCTGGGCTTTCTATTTTGTTCCATTGATCTATATTTCTGTCTTTGTGCCAGTACCATACTGTCTTGATAACTGTGGCTTTGTAGTAGAGCCTGAAGTCAGGTAGGTTGATTCCTTCAGTTCCATTCTTCTTTCTCAAGATCACTTTGGCTATTCGAGGTTTTTTTTGTATTTCCATACAAATTGTGAAATTATTTGTTCTAGCTCTGTGAAGAATGCTGTTGGTAGCTTGATGGGGATTGCATTGAATGTATAGATTGCTTTGGGTAGTATACTCATTTTCACTATATTGATTCTTCCAATCCATGAACATGGTATATTTCTCCATATGTTAGTGTCCTCTTTGATTTCTTTCACCAGTGTTTTATAGTTTTCTATATATAGGTCTTCAGTTTCTTTAGGTAGATATATTCCTAAGTATTTTATTCTTTCCGTTGCAATGGTGAATGGAATTGTTTCCTTAATTTCTCTTTCTGTTTTCTCATTATTAGTGTATAGGAATGCAAGGGATTTCTGGGTGTTGATTTTATATCCTGCAACTTTACTATAGTCGTTGATTAGTTCTAGTAATTTTCTGGTGGAGTCTTTAGGGTTTTCTATGTAGAGGATCATGTCATCTGCAAACAGTGAGAGCTTTACTTCTTCTTTTCCAATTTGGATTCCTTTTATTTCTTTTTCTGCTCTGATTGCTGTGGCCAAAACTTCCAAAACTATGTTGAATAGTAATGGTGAAAGTGGGCACCCTTGTCTTGTTCCTGACTTTAGAGGAAATGCTTTCAATTTTTCACCATTGAAGATAATGTTTGCTGTGGGTTTGTCATATATAGCTTTGATTATGTTGAGGTATGTTCCTTCTATTCCTGCTTTCTGGAGAGTTTTTATCATAAATGGATGTTGAATTTTGCCAAAGGCTTTCTCTGCATCTATTGAGATAATCATATGGTTTTTATTTTTCAATTTGTTAATGTGGTGTATTACATTGATTGATTTGCGGATATTGAAGAATCCTTGCATCCCTGGGATAAAGCCCACTTGGTCATGGTGTATGATCTTTTTAATGTGTTGTTGGATTCTGATTGCTAGAATTTTGTTAAGGATTTTTGCATCTATGTTCATCAGTGATATTGGCCTGTAGTTTTCTTTTTTTGTGGGACCTTTGTCAGGTTTTGGTATTAGGGTGATAGTGGCCTCATAGAATGAGTTTGGAAGTTTACCTTCCTCTGAAATTTTCTGGAAGAGTTTGAGCAGGATAGGTGTTAGCTCTTCTCTAAATTTTTGGTAGAATTCAGCTGTGAAGCCGTCTGGACCTGGGCTTTTGTTTGCTGGAAGATTTTTGATTACAGTTTCAATTTCTGTGCTTGTGATGGGTCTGTTAAGATTTTCTATTTCTTCCTGGTCCAGTTTTGGAAAGTTGTACTTTTCTAAGAATTTGTCCATTTCTTCCACGTTGTCCATTTTATTGGCATATAATTGTTGATAGTAATCTCTTATGATCCTTTGTATTTCTGTGTTGTCTGTTGTGATCTCTCCATTTTCATTTCTAATTTTATTGATTTGATTTTTCTCCCTTTGTTTTGATGAGTCTGGCTAATGGTTTGTCAATTTTATTTATCCTTTCAAAAAACCAGCTTTTGGTTTTGTTGATTTTTGCTGTGATCTCTTTTATTTCTTTTGCATTTATTTCTGCTCTAAGTTTTAAGATTTCTTTCCTTCTACTAATCCTGGGGTTCTTCATTTCTTCCTTTTCTAGTTGCTTTAGGTGTAGAGTTAGGTTATTTATTTGACTTTTTTCTTGTTTCTTGAGGTGTGCCTGTATTGCTATGAACTTTTCCCTTAGGACTGCTTTTACCGTGTCCCACAGGTTTTGGGTGTTGTGTTTTCATTTTCATTCGTTTCTATGCAAATTTTGATTTCTTTTTTGATTTCTTCTGTGATTTGTTGGTTATTCAGCAGCGTGTTGTTCAGCCTCCATATGTTGGATTTTTTAATAGTTTTTCTCCTGTAATTGAGATCTAATCTTACTGCATTTTGGTCAGAAAAGATGCTTGGAATGATTTCTATTTTTTTGAATTTACCAAGGCTAGCTTTATGGCCCAGGATGTGATCTATCCTGGAGAAGGTTCCATGTGCACTTGAGAAAAAGGTGAAATTCATTGTTTTGGGATGAAATGTCCTATAGATATCAATTAGGTCTAACTGGTCTATTGTATCATTTAAAGTTTGTGTTTCCTTGTTAATTTTCTGTTTAGTTGATCTATCCATAGGTGTGAGTGGGGTATTAAAGTCTCCCACTATTATTGTGTTATTGTTAATTTCTCCTTTCATACTTGTTAGCATTTGTCTTACATACTGCAGTGCTCCCATGTTGGGTGCATATATATTTATAATTGTTATATCTTCTTCTTGGATTGATCCTTTGATCATTATGTAGTGACCATCTTTGTCTCTTTTCACAGCCTTGGTTTTAAAGTCTATTTTATCTGATATGAGTATTGCTACTCCTGCTTTCTTTTGGTCCCTATTTGCATGGAAAATCTTTTTCCAGCCCTTCACTTTCAGTCTGTATGTGTCCCCTGTTTTGAGGTGGGTCTCTTGTAGACAACATATGTAGGGGTCTTGTTTTTGTATCCATTCAGCCAGTCTTTGTCTTTTGGTTGGGGCATTCAACCCATTTACATTTAAGGTAATTACTGATAAGTATGATCCCATTGCCATTTACTTTATTGTTTTGGGTTCTAATTTATACACCGTTTTTGTGTTTCCTGTCTAGAGAATATCCTTTAGAATTTGTTGGAGAGCTGGTTTGGTGGTGCAGAATTCTCTCAGCTTTTGCTTGTCTGAAAAGCTTTTGATTTCTCCTTCATACTTGAATGAAATCCTTGCTGGGTACAATAATCTGGGCTGTAGGCTATTTTCTTTTATCATTTGAAGTATGTCTTGCCATTCCCTCCTGGCTTGAAGAGTTTCTATTGAAAGATCAGCTATTATCCTTATGGGTATTCCCTTGTGTGTTATTTTTCCCTTGCTGCTTTTAATATTTGTTCTTTGTGTTTGATCTTTGTTAATTTGATTACTATGTGTCTTGGGGTGTTTCGCCTTGGGTTTATCCTGTTAGGGACTCTCTAGGTTTCTTGGACTTGGGTGATTATTTCCTTCCCCATTTTAGGGAAGTTTTCAACTATTATCTCCTCAAGTATTTTCTCATGGTCTTTCTTTTTGTCTTCTTCTTCTGGGACCCCTATGATTCGAATGTTGTAGCGTTTAATATTGTCCTGGAGGTCTCTGAGATTGTCCTCATTTCTTTTAATTTCTTTTTCTTTTATCCTCTCTGATTCATTTATTTCTACCATTCTATCTTCTAATTCACTAATCCTATCTTCTGTCTCTGTTATTCTACTATTTGTTGCCTCCAGAGTGTTTTTAATTTCACTTATTGCATTATTCATTATATATTGACTCTTTTTTATTTCTTCTAAGTCCTTGTTAAACCTTTCTTGCATCTTCTCAATCCTTGCCTCCAGGCTATTTATCTGTGATTCCATTTTAATTTCAAGATTTTGGATCAATTTCACTATCATTATTCGGAATTCTTTATCAGGTAGATTCCCTATCTCTTCCTCTTTTGTTTGGTTTAGTGGGCATTTATCCTGTTCCTTTATCTGCTGGGTATTCCTCTGTCTCTTCATCTTGTTTAAATTGCTGAGTTTGGGGTGTCCTTTCTGTATTCTGGCAGTTTGTGGAGTTCTCTTTATTGTGGCGTTTCCTCACTGTGTGTGGGTTTGTACAGGTGGCTTGTCAAGGTTTCCTGGTTAGGGAAGCTTGTGTCGATGTTCTGGTGGATGGAGCTGTATTTCTTCTCTCTGGAGTGTAATGAAATGTCCAGTAATGAGTTATGAGATGTCTATGGTTTTGGGGTGACTTTGGGCAGCCTGTATCTTGAAGCTCAGGGCTGTGTTCCTTTGTTGCTGGAGAATTTGCTTGGTATGTCTTGCCCTGGAACTTGTTGGCCCTAGTGTGGTGCTTGGTTTCTGTGTCGGTATGGAGGCGTTTGATGAGCTCCTGTCAATTAATGTTCCTTGGAGTCAGGAGTTCCCTGGAGTCAGGGTTTGGACTTAAGCCTCCTACTTCCAGTTATCGGTCTTATTTTTACAGGAGCTTCAAAACTTCTCCTTCTATACAGCACCATTGATAAAACATCTGCATTAAAGATGAAAAGTTTCTCTACTGTGAGGGTCACTCAGAGAGGTTCACAGCATTACATGGAGAAGAGAATTGGGAGGAGGGAGTTAGAGGTGACCCAAATGAGATGAGGTGGACTCAATAGTGGAGAGAGTGGGCTAGCCAGTAGTCACTTCCTTACGTGCACTCCACAACTGGACCGCTCAGAGATGTTCATGGAGTTATACAGAGAAAAGAAGAAGGAGGCAGGAGACAGAGGTAGCCAGAAGGATAAAAGGGGGAAATGAAAAGGAGGGAGACAGATCCAGCCAGTAATCAGTTCCCTCAGTGTTCTCCACCGTCTGGAACACACAGAAATTCACAGAGTTGGGTAGAGTAGAGAGGGGTTAGGGAGGAGATACAGGCGACCTGGTGGAGAAAACGGAGAGTCCAAAGGGAGAGAGAGCAGTCAAGCCAGTAATCTCGTTCCTTAGTGAAAAATGGGTCCTGAAGATTGGGTTTTTAAAGGTACAAATTTGGTAACAAATACATAAAAGCAAAAATTAAAAATCTAGAGTAGAGTTTGGAATTTCAAAAATGCAATGTTAATGAAAAGAAGAAGGAAAAGAAAGAGAGAAAAAACGAACAAAGAAAAACAAACAAGGTTGCGAAAATTATAAAGAAACTACAGGTACAAAATTGATAACTAATACCAAAAAGCAAAAATTAAAAATCTAGAGTAAGTTTGGAATTTCAAAAATACAATGTTAAAAAAAAAAAAAAAAGAAGAAGAAGAAGAAAAATAAAGAGAGAAAACAAACAAACCAACAAAAACAATGTCGCAAAAGTTATAAAGAAAATACAGGTACAAAATTGATATCAAATACCAAAAAGCATAAATTAAAAATCTTGAGTAAAGTTTGGAATTGCAGATATATGATGTTATACAAAAGAAGAAGAGAAAGAAACAGAGGGAAAAAAAAAGTCACAGAAATTATGAAAAAAAAAAACTATAGGTACAAAAATGATAACATATACCAAAAGGCTAAAATTAAAAATCTAGAGTAGAGTTTGGAATTTCAAAAATACAATGTTAAAGAAAAGAAGAAAAAGAAAAACAAAACAAAACAAAACACGGTCAAAAAATTATAAAATATATATATGAAGTTTGCTGAAGAAGAAAAAAAAATAGGGTCTTTTTTTTTTTTGCAGAGTAATAGTTATAAAAGTGAAAATTAAAGGACAATAGAGGACTTATTTTTTTTTTAATTAAAAAGAAAAAAAAGAAAGAAAGATTGATCGTAAAAATAGTAAAAATATATCTAGGTTTTTCTCTGGTTTTGTTGTGAGTATTGTGGGTTCAGTTCATTTTTGGCTAGTTCCTTGGTCTGACTTATATTTCTCAAGATCTATCGGCCCCTTCCTATGCACAGGGTTTTAGTCTATGGCCTGTAGCTTCCAAGGCGTTTCCCTCTGTTATAGCTTCTTCTGTTTGCTGGTCTCTTCAGTGTCTGGTTCCCGCCCTGACACAAAGGGGATGGTGGAGGATACTATTTTTTTTTTTTTTTTTTTTTTTTTTTAGGCTCACTTGTTCAGCTGTGCTGTGGGGAGGGAGGGAGAGATGCTGCAAACAGATACCACTGGTGTGCGCTTGCAGTGCCTCAGCCACACTGGGTCTGCCCCCGCTCGCAGCGCGTGTAGCCTCCCTGCCCACACTGCTCGGGCTCTAGGTCGTTCCGCCGGGAACAATCAGAGGCCGGCCCTGGGCTGAGCTCCCAGGTCCAAGCCGCTCAGGTTCAGGCATTCGGGTAGTCCTCAGAGGCGCAGACTCGGTTGGGCCTACGTTTTGTGCTCTTCCCAGATCTGAGCAGCTCAGGTGATGTGTTTGGCCAGCGCCAATGCTGCGACTTATCGCCTCCCCGCCACTCGGTTATCTGGGTGTAAAACTGGCGCACCTTCTCAGGCAGATGTTGACCGTCCAGACCCCCAAGAAGTTTTAGTTAGCAAAGAAGCCTGCTTACAGTTTTATAGATAGTGTCTCTCTTGGGCTGCAATTGCCCCCTTACGGCTCTGGCTGCCTGTCACCGGAGGGGGAAGGTCTGTAACCGGCTATCTCTGTTCAGTCCTTTGTTCTGTGCGCGGGCCTGGCGGTGTCTTAGGTTAGGGCTGGCTTTTCACGTGGTAGATATCCCACAGTCTGGTTTGCTAGCCCAAATTATTTCGCTCAGATAGCGCTCAGGACATTAGGGCCGATTCTTACTCTAAGGGACACAGCCCGCGCCACGCTTCCCTGCCCAGCCCCCGCTTGCTAATGCCGTGTGCAGGCGTCTGTGCTGCTTCTCCGCTGGGGGAGTTACCGTAGGGCTCACAATCTGCGATTTTTAATTATTTATTTTTTTTCTCCCTTTTATGTTGCCCTCTGTACTTCCAAAGCTCGGCACAGATTCGGCAGTGAGAAGGTTTCCTGGTATTTGGAAACTTCTCTCTTTTTAAGACTCCCTTCCCAGGAAGGAACTCCATCCCTCCCTCTTTTGTCTCTTTTTTTGTCTTTTATATTTTTTCCTACCTCCTTTCGAAGAGTTGGGTTGCTTTTCTGGGTGCCTGATGTCCTCTGCCAGCATTCAGAAGTTGTTTTGTGGAATTTACTCGACGTTTAAATGCTCTTTTGATGAATTTGTGGGGGAGACAGTGTTCTCCCCATCCTACTCCTCCGCCATCTTCTAGCTATTGTTTTAAAATTCTCCATGTCCAATTCTAACTGTTACTTCTTGACCTGAATAAAGATTTCTCAAGAGACTTGTCAGGTTTTCTGTTATTCCCATCTTTTTAAGAATTTTCCACAGTTTATTGCGATCCACACAATCAAAGGCTTTGGTATAGTCAATAAAGCAGAAGTAGATGTTTTTCTGGATTTTTTTTTTGCTTTTTAAATTATCCAATGGATTTTGGCAATTTGATCTCTGTTTCCTCTGCCTTTTCTAAATCCAGCCTTAACATATGGAAGTTCATGGTTGACATACTGTTAAAGCCTGGCTTGGCGACTTTTAAGCATTACTTTGCTAGTGTGTGAGGTGAATGAAAGTGTGTGGTAGTTTGAGCATTCTTTGGCATTGCCTTTCTTTGGGATTAAAATGAAAACTGACCTTTTCCAGTCCTGTGACCACTGCTGAGTTTTTCAAATTTGCTGGCATATTGAGTACAACACTTTCACAGCATCATCTATTAGGATTTAAAATAGCTCAACTGGAATCCCTTCACCTCCACAATCTTTCTTCATAGTGATGCTTCCTAAGGCCCACTTAACTTTGCATTCCAGGAGGTCTGGCTCTAAGTGAGTGATCACACCATCGTGATTATCTGGGTCATGAAGATCATTTTTGATTAGTTCTTCTGTGTATTCTTGCCACCTCTTCTTAATATCTTCTGCTTCTGTTAGATCCATACCATTCCTGTCCTTTATTGAGACCATCTTTGCATGAAATTTTCCCTTGGAACCTCTAATTTTCTTGAAGAGATCTCTAGTCTTTCCCATTCTATTGTTTTCCTCTATTTCTTTGCATTGATCATCACTGAGGGAGGCTTTCTTAACTCTCCTTGCTATTCTTTGGAACTCTTCATTCAAATGGTGTATCTTTTATTTTCTCCTTCGTCTTTCACTTCTCTTCTTTTCATAGCTGTTTGTAAGGCCTCCCCAGACAACTATTTTGCCTTTTTGCATTTCTTTTTCTTGGGGATGGTCTTGATCACTGCTTCCTGTATAATGTCACTAAGCTCCATCCATAGTTCTTCAGACACTCTCTCTATCAGATCTAGTCTCTGGATCTGTGTCTCACTTCTACTGTACAATCATAAGGGATTTGATTTAGGTCATACCTGAATGTTCTAGTGGTTTTTCCCAACTTTCTTCAATTTAAGTCTGACTTTGTCAATAAGGAGTTCATGTTCTGAGCCACAGTCAGCTCTCAGTCTTGTTTTTGTTGACTGTTGCTTCTCCATCTTTGACTGCAAAGAATATAATCAATCTGATTTCCATATTGACCATCTGGTGATGTCCATGTGTAGAGTCTTCTCTTGTGTTGTTGGAAGTGGGTGCTTGCTATGACTAGTGTATTCTCTTTGCAAAACTCTGTTAGTCTTTTCACTGTTTCCTTCTGTACTCCAAGGCCAAATTTGGCTGTTACTCTAGGTATTTCTTGACTTCCTACTTCTGCATTCCAATCACCTTAATGAAAAGGACATCTTTTTGGGGTGTTAGTTCTTGTAGGTCTTCATAGAACCCTTTAACTTCAGCTTTTTCAGCATTTTTGGTGGGGGCATAGACTTGGAATACTCTGATATTGAATGATTTGCCTTGGAAATGAACAGAAATCATTCTGTCGTTTTTGAGATTGCATCCAGGTACTGCATTTTGGACTCTTTTTTTTTTTTTTTTTTTTACTATGATGGGTACTCCATTTCTTCTAAGGGAATCTTGCCCACAGCAGTAGATATAATGGTTATCTGAGTTAAATTCATCAGTTCCAGTACATGTTAGTTTGCTGATTCCTAAAATGTTGATGTTCACTCTTACCATATCCTGTTTGACATTATATTTTATGAAGGTTTTATTCTGCATTTATCTGATTATTGTTAAGGTAATTGCATATTAATGTGCTTATTAATCATATGCATAGCCTTTTTTATTTATGTATTTATTTTTTTGAAATGTTGATTATTGCTGAAGACTTAAAGATCTTTATCCATTATGGTACCAGTCCTACATTGGTTTATAGGTGCTCCAAATATCTGTTTCACTTGTTATTTAACCTTTATTTTTATTTTATTTAATGAAACAGATTTTAAAAATATTTCCAAAAAACAAATTAATTTGATTAGTATTGATATTTGATGAGATGATACCAAGGAAATCTCAATCTCAAGGGTTCCTTTCAGGGTTCTCTAAGGTTCCTTTATTTTCAAAGTTGGCTAAATAATTAGCTCACTAATGAAATAAGAATCCAACCCATATGACTAAAAATGCTGTTTTCTTTTGAAAAATTTAACTAAATTCTGCCTTTTATATAAGAATGGCAACATTACATTTGGATTGTGAGGAACATAATATTTCCTAATTGAAATCTCTAGGGTATGAAAGTATTTTTGTGTTTTAGTCTCTGTTACTTAACCTAGAAAAATATTTTAGATAGTGATGATACACGAATAATAAAAATTCACTACTGAAAAATGAATACGATTAGAAAGAATTTTTAATAGTCCATTCAATGTATAATATGCATATGTGTGTGTATGTGTGTGTGTATGTGAAGAAAACAGTGCACGAGGAAGGTTATATGTGATATATTGTGTTTTTCTTGTGTTTAAAGACAGATTAAAATTATACTACATTATTTAGAGTTTAAATTTCACATTTAACATGTCATATTTTACATGTGTAACTTGAACAGATAAAGTTAACTCAACACATTATTGATTAAATTATTTCATTAAATAATAATGTTGAAGTTTATTTCACAGAATGATTTTTCCATTTAGTTTGTGTTAGCACAAACTTGTCATAACTTTCTACTTCTACATATTCTTACTAAATACAGCACCTTGCATTAACTGGAATGTGCTTTTCAACAGGTCATGCATTTACTCGGCACCATTTCCATGGGACTAAATAAATCTGATGATATGGTATCCCCTTTAATTGTGTTAGTGAAGTGAGAAAAAAAGTGTTAGTTGGTCAGTCATGTTCAACTCCTTGTGATCCCATGGACTGTAGCCCACCAGGCACCTCTGTCCATGGAATTCTCCAGGCAAAAATAGCAGAGTAGGTAGCCATTCCCTTCTCCAGGGGACTTAACTTCCTGATGCTGATATCAAACCCAGGTCTCCTGCATTACAGGCAGATTTTTTTTTTTTTTTTTTAACCATCTAGCCACCAAGGGAGCCCTAAATTTAGTAGTAATTTCCCTTAATAGGGACACTTGCTGGTAAGTTTCACATGGAGTTTTTGGATCCATATGAAGCTTGAAGGTTGGAGATTCTTATGTTACTTCCAGGAATTCTGTCACCAATTATCTACTACCAACAAAGGCTTACCCACTCTGTAGGAGATATTTAAAACAGCTACTTAAATGAAACTTAATTCAGAATTGTAAATTCCACATGTTAGGTTCTGTGAAAAAGTACTACTTCTGACTTTCCTCACATTTATCACTTCAACAGCTATCCTACCTGTTTGAAATAGCTAGTGATGTGGGAGCTAGTTCCTGCCTCAACAAACTACCTCAAATTTCTAAGACAAAGATTGCAGTTTTTATTTGTCATATACTACATATTTATAATTTTTAATATTTTAAATCATTTTGTTGCCTATTGGAACTCTAATCATTATTATGCTGCTTCATAATAGCTGTTTCTTCCCCTTCTACTTTATTTCAATCATTATTGACTTCAATATAAGGAAGAAAACATTTTTTTCATTGAAAATTATTTTTACTATTATGTCTATATTTAAAAAGGTGATGAAAAGAGCTCAGAAGAAAATGATTCTCTGAATTATTTTTACAATAAACATGTGAAACAAACGTTAATTTCATTCATCAATAGTAAAATTAATATCTAATAAATATTTATTAGGAAATAATCTAACTGTAATTACTAGAAGGGTTTGTTTTACACATAGTAAAATGTACTTTATAGAGATGCAGTGACAAGTGTATTTGCAGAAAAATTCTGCCAACAAATATTCAAAGTAAAATATTTTTGATGATTCTTGATGTAAAGTATAAAAGGAACATAAATATATGAGGTCTAGAAAAAAGGCAAAACAAAACAGAAAATGATGGTCTACAGACTGATAAACTAGATAATTTGTACTGTGACTCCTGCATGACATTCAGTTCAGTTCAGTCACTCAATCGTGTCCGACTCTTTGTGACCCCATGAACTGCAGCACGCCAGGCCTCCCTGTCCATCACCAACTCCTGGAGTTCACTCAGACTCACTTCCATCGAGTTGGTGATGCCATCCAGCCATCTCATCCTCTGTCGTCCCCTTCTCCTCCTGCCCTCAATCCCTCCCAGCATCAGAGTCTTTTCCAATGAGTCAACTCTTCACATGAGCTGGCCAAAGTACTGGAGTTTCAGCTTTAGCATCATTCCTTCCAAAGAAATCCCAGGGCTGATATCCTTTAGGATGGACTGGTTGGATCTCCTTGCAGTCCAAGGGACTCTCAAGAGTCTTCTCCAACACCACAGTTAGCCCTCAGTTATTCCCCTCATCTACCCTGTCAAAACCAAGCTTGTAAACAAAGGTAGATTACTCACAGACTCAACTTCTACCTCTACAGCTTGCTGCATAATTTAGGCTACTTAAATTTTCCAGTATTTTCTTAATAGCTTGAGTAAAGAACATTTTTTCCAGCAAACACACACACATACAAACTAATCTCTAGTTAAGTGCCCCAAGTGTACTTTATGATATTTTAACTTCTCACTATCCTAGATACTCATCTTAACCCATTTTCTATTTGTTTTCATATTGCCTTGCTTTTATATATGCTGTAATTGCTTGAGATACCAGGTTTGTGTGTGTGTGTGTGTGGTTAAGATTCTATATAAAGGCAACTTCAGTGCAATGGCTAAAAGCTCAAAATTTATAAGCAAATACAAACACTTGCATTAAATAGTTTATTTTGGCCAGGTTATTCTATCTATGAAGGTCAAGACAAAACAGTTAGAACAGGACATTGAACAGCAGAATAGTTCAAAATTGGGAAAGGAATACATCAAGCCTGTATATTGCCACCTCACTTATTTAACTTACATGCAGAGTACATCATGTGAAATGCATGGGTGAATCACAAGCAGGAATCAAGATTGTTGGGACAAAAATCAATAATCTAGTGAGAATTGGACCATGAAGTCTGAGTGACAAAGAATTGCAGTGCTGCAAAAGACTCTTGAGAGTCCCTTGGAAAGCAAGGAGATCAAAACCATCAATCCCAAAGGAAATCAACCCTGAATATCGACTGGAAGGATTGATTCTGAAGCTGAAGCTCCAATACTTTGACCACTTGATGTGAAGAGTCAACTTATTGGAAAAGACCCTGATGCTGGGAAAGATTGAGGGTGGGAGGAGAAGGAGGCCACAGAGGATTAGATGTTTGGAAGCCTTCACCGACTCAATGGACATGAGCTTGAGCAAACTCCGGCAGAGAGCGGACAGGGAAACCTGGTGTGCTGCAGTCCCTGGGGTCACAAAGAGTCAGACATGACTTAGTGACTAAACAACAACAAGAGGCTCTTTGAGCTTCTCTTTTGCCTCTTGCAAAAGACTCATTAATTGATAAAAATCACATTTTATTAATTGATTAATAAAGTGTGTATTGTGTCCCTATTTTGTATCAGTAAGACTATTATTAGATTTGGGATATATAATATTCACTCAATCAGATGTAAGCATCAAACACATAGAAAATAAACAGCAATTTAAAAACCAAATACTTAAATTTTCTGTGTGAATCTGACATGAACGTTCAGATGTATGAACAAAATTAACTTATTAATTTACTTAAAATCTTATTAAAATTGATTCTGAAGTTTTATCTTATAATTAGGGCAGGAAGTTAAAGCTAATGTGGTGTTTGGACCATGTTATTTTCCCTAGGGATACACAACAGCAGGCTTCAACAGTGGTGATAAAAAGGCAGGTTAATGCTTTTACCTCTATCCTCTCATGGATCCCTTTGAAGAATTCCTTATCTATGCTCAGTAGTGCCCTAAGGTTATGCTATCCCTAAGCCAACACTCACTTACCTTTCCAGAATGTTTCAAATTAAATCATACAATGGTATATCTGTGTTTGAATCCATATCCCCATGTCTCCGCAACATAGGGTCATATGGACACTACTATCTTTAGAACACCATCTTCTAGTAGACCTGGAATGTATCACCACCAATTCTCCTGTTTCAACTCGTTTCTCCTTCGCATCTTTACCTCTTCTTCATTCCTATAAACCTTTAAATATTTAAATTTCCAGAGAACAAAATCTAAGATCCCATTTTTTGTAAGAGTCATTTCATTTCTTTCGTCAGAATTCACACCTCACATCATTTGTAACATAAAACACAACTTAGTGAGGGATGGGACACAAATTCCTTGTAGATTTGCTTACATAGAGAAAAAAAAGTTTAGAGATAAAAGAGCTAATGTGTAACTGCTATCATACTACAATTATCAAGTATTAAAATTCTTGTTGTTTTTCAGTCACTAAGTCATGTCTGACTCTTTGCAACCCTATGGACTATAGCACACTAGCCTCCTCTGTCCTCTACTTCTAGAGTTTGCTCAAATTCATGTTCATTGAGTCAGTGGTTCTATTTAATCACCTCATCCTCTGCTGCCCCTTTCTCATTTTGCCATCAGTCTTTCCCAGCATCAGAGTCTTTTCCAATGAGTCGCATCAGGTGGCCAAAATATTGGAGCTTCATTTTGGACACTGGCAAGAAACTTCCTAACACATTTCTCCATTTTCTCTCTTATTCTAGTCAGTTTTGGGAAAGCTGTGGATTGCCTATATGGGATAATCACAGACAGGCATCTTTGAGAAGACAAAATTTATCATAAAAAGGTAAAGACTTTTTTTAAGGGCTACATGAAAGGCTGAGGAAAGAGCAACTCTAAGCCATGGGGCCTACCTGGCAAAATGCTATAAGGTGAGAAAAAATAGAGAATGACCAATGTGATGAATATATATATGAAAAATGGGAAAGAATAGTACAAGAGGTCACTATAAGGATAAATAAGGATCCGTTCATATATGAACTTGTAGAGTATATAAAAAGAAGTTTGATTCTTAGAGTAAAGATAATAATATGTCTGAGTAGACAAGTCACATGATTTCATTTTAATTTTTAAAACATCACTTTGGAATCCACAGAGTGAGAGAGAAAGCTGAGAAATGTGTTAGGAAGATTCTTGTAGGTGTCTGAGCCAGATATGAGGAATTCTAAGGAGAGAAGATGAGAGATCATACTGTACTTTTCAAAGTCGTACATACACAGTTATCATTTGGCAAATAAATAATCAATATAATTGTATAAAGATCAGGAGCTGAAAAAAGGATTATTGATACAGTTGGGACAGTTTTACAAAACATTCCTTGCTTTTCTAGATTTCATGCTGTTTTCTGAATTTTCTGCTTTGTCAATCATTTATAATTTGTCCTTTTGTAAATATCAACTATCATTGCATTTAATCTAATATGCTTTAATTTTTAACTTAAAGAGGATACACGTAACTGTAAAATCCTCAGGTCCTTTAACATGCAAATCAGCAATCCTTTCTCTTATTTGTGATTTTTGGAGTATACACTGCAAGAAACCAACAACAGTAAAGATAATTTATTTCAATTAAAATTCTGTTATTTTTTAAGAATGGTTTAAATTTTTACATTATCCAGAAATATCTTAGTGATATCTTGAACACATGAGGAAATACATCCAAGGATTATAATACTTATTTAAATAGGATTACTATATTACATATATTAGCACATTTTATATGTCTATATCTTGGATAAATGTATAACGCAATTGAGCATGTAATTAATATGTAGGGAGTTCTTTATATACTAAACATAAAACCAAGAAAAAAACTGTATGAATTCAAATTAAGTCCTATTCTTTATCAAGTTATTGATATTGATACATGTGTGATATTTATACATTTATTCAATATTGGATAAATATGTCTTATGAGGAGTATATAAACATCTGTCTTGTGACCTAATAAAAAAATTTCCAGCTTGCAGCATTAGTGTCCAGAGAAATCTGGAGATCATCATGACATGTGTTCTATAAGCTAAAAAATGAAGCAGGATTTGTCTCATTTAGACACATGCACATCAAAAAAATAAAATCATGATTTTTGAGTCCCTATACTTGGTGTACCAGAGGCAAAGCCATAATCTTGTCTCTTTTATGCTTATGCTATGTGAGCCAATTTAAAGTTGGCTTCTATCACATTGATTTAAATGAAGACTAACTAACATCGCTAAAAAATGGTTATTTCCCATCTTAACAAAGTTCACTTGAGTGCAGATTTGTTTTGAAGGTATATTTAGGTTAATGGAATGTTTCAGTACTCTCTTGGTAATATAGTATATATGTGAATTTGTGAGAAATGAAAAATAAGAAGAAAGAGAAGGAGGAAAAGGGAAAAAATAAGAGGAAGAAGAAGAGAAATACTTATGAAGTACTTACATTATACAGATTCATCTTCTTCTTTCTTCTTATATTAAGAAATATTTGCCACAGAATTACAGCATCTTCCTGATCCAGAGATTGAACCCAGGTTTCCCATATGGCAGGCAGATTCTTTACCACTGATCTTTTAGTAGTGGCCAGCTTTTAATATGGCTTCCCTGCTGGTTCAGACAGTAAAGAATCTGTCTGCGATGTGGGAAACCCAGGTTCAATACCTGGGTTGGGAAGATGGGGGAGTTCATGGCAACCCACTCAAGTATTCTTACCTGGAGAATCCCCATGGACAGAGGAACCTGGCAGAGTACATTCCATGGTGTGGCAAAGAGCCCAACATGACTGAGCAACTAAGCACACACAGCTTTTAATCAGCTCTGGAGGCCTTCTTGGTTTGAAACATAGTCTTCTAGGAAAATAGAAACAAACACATTTTTAAGCATAGAAGCATTGTTGCAAGGCTAGTGGTATATTGAGCCCGGGGAAATGGAGGTGATAATAGCTGTTTGCCACAATAAAAATATAATACAAATGCTATATGCTTTAAAAATGCCTAAATAAATACATTTTATTTCATACTCATAAACATGGCAAGTGCTAGCAGAAGAAATATAAGTAAGACACACTCTCTTTTTAAAAAATCTTACAAGCCATTGGGTGAGATGAACGTGTGAACATGCAAGTTACAATAAAATGTGGTTTGAGTTTAACACTGATAAAACTAGGACCCACATATCATAAACTCTGATAATCATCGAGTACAAAAAGTACAGTTGAGAAGAATATATGAATTTAAAATAAGTCCTATTCTATCAATATTCCTCAAAGGTCACTTCAGAAAACTCAAATATTTGGTACCAAAAAAAAAAAAAAATTCTTACAAAATCATTTCAACTTTTCTCCCCACTGATCCCACAATTGCACACATTCCTGAAACCACTCCTGAAATTTCTAAATTTAGCTTTTAATCCAATTAAGCCCAGGCAACTTATTTAGGTCTATTAAAATAATTCCTGAGACTCAACGAGTGTTTTGACTGTAATCTGTAATACTAAACATATATCCTCTAGTTTGTGTGTGTGTGTGTGTGTGTATGTGCTTTCTCCACAGAGGGATAGGCTAGCTATTTTGAAACTACTTTCCATGTATACTAGGATTAAACAAAAAGTAAACAGATGGTAGATAGTCAAAGTCAAATTTCTTGTTCTCAAAAAAAGAAGATCCAGATAAGCAAAAAAGTGAAGCTAGAACACATCCTGTGTGCTGAGTTAGTCTGGGATTTAAAAAAGTCATATTAATACAATTATATATACATAGAGATACACAGATTCAGATTACAAAACTTGTACAAATACATTACAATTTACTGCCAAAAATCAGTCTGCATTATGTACAACTAACAAAATCTAATTTTCTTGAAGAGATTTTCAGTCTTTCCCATTCTATTGTTTTCCTCTATTCCTTTTCATTGATCACTGAGGAAGGCTTTCTTATCCCTCTGTGCTATTCTTTGAAAGTCTGCATTCTAATGGGTATATTTTTCCTTTTCTCCTTTCACTTTATTTTTTTTTTAATTTAATTTTATTTTTTTAAACTTTACATAATTGTATTAGTTTTGCCAAATATCAAAATGAATCCGACACAGGTATACATGTGTTCCCCATCCTGAACCCTCCTCCCTCCTCCCTCCCCATTCCATCCCTCTGGGTCGTCCCAGTGAATTCTCTTCTTTTCCCAGCTACATGTAAGGGCCCCTCAGACAAACACTTTGCATTCTTTTTTCTTGGGGATGGTTTTGATCCTCAAGAAGTTTGTGGATCACAAACTGTCATCCACAGTTTGTGGTTACTGTGTGCATCACCACAAACTATGGAAAACGGTTAAATAAATGGGAACACCAAACCACCTGAACTGCCTCCAGAGAAATCTGTATGCAGGTGAAGAAACAACAGTTAGAACTGGACATGAAACAACAGACAGTTCTAAATAGGGAAAGAAGTACATCGAAGCTGTATATTGTCACCCTGCTTATTTAACTTATATGCACAGTACATCATATGAAATCACGATTGCCAGGAGAAATATCAATAACCTCAGATATGCAGATGACATAACCCTTATGGCAGAAAGTAAAGAATAACTAAAGAGTCTCTTGAGGAAAGTGAAAGAGGAAAGTGAAAAATTTGGCTTAAATCTCAACATTCAAAAACTAAGATTGTGGCATCCAGTCCCATAACTTCAAGGAAAATAGATGTTGACACAATGGAAATGGTAAAGAGACTTTATTTTGGGGGGGCTCCAAAATTATTGCAGATGGTGACAGCAGCCATGAAATTAAGACACTTGCTCCTTGTAAGAAAGGCTATGCCCTACCTAGACAGCATATTTAAAAGCAGAGACATTACTCTGCCAACACAGGTCTGTCTAGTCAAAGCTATGGTTTTTCCAATAGTCACGAATGGATGTGATAGTTCAACTCTAAATAAAGCTGAGCACCAAAGAATTGATGCTTTTGAATTGTGGTGTTGAAGAAGACACTTGAGAGTTCCTTAGACTGCAAGGAGATTGACCAGTCAATCCTAAAGAAAATCCATCCTGAATTTTCATTGGGAGGACTGATGCTGAAGCTGAAAATCCAATACTTTGACCACCTTATGAGAAGAGCTGGCTCATTTGAAAATATTTCTGAAAAAGAACACCACTGGGACAACAGGAACAATTTCACTGGACTCTATTTTATATATATTGAAATTTTAAACCATGTGATTGTACTACTTATTAAAAAGGTAAAACTGTAAAAAAAAAAAAAAAAAAAAAAGAAAAGACTCTGATGGTGGGAATGATTTAAAGCTTGAGGATAAGGGGATAAAATAAGATGAGATGGTTGAATGGCATCACCAAGTTGATGGACATGAGTCTGAGTAAGCTCTGGAGTTGGTGATGGACATTGAAGCCTGGTGTGCTGCAGTAGTCCATGGGTTCTCATGGAGTTGGACACCACTGAGTGACTGAACTGAAGTGATACCCAGTATAATTATTCACATTGTATCTTTATTTTGAAACATATATTATACATAGTATCATTTGTTATTCAATGTGGCTCTTCCCAGGTGGTAAAATAGTAAAGAATTTGCCTACCAATGAAGGAGGAGAAAAAGATGCACATTGATATCTGGGTCAGGAAAATCCCTAAGAGTAGGAAATGCAATCCAATCCAGTTTCGTTGTCTGAATATTTCAGGTACAGTGGGTCCTGGTGGACTATACCCATGGAGTCAAAGAATTGAACATGAGTGAGCACATGCATTAGTGTCTAAAATTATATGTACACATATTAATATTAAACTGAGATTTAGCTTTTAGATTTAGCAACAAGTATGTTGGACTATCACTTTTTTGTTGATTTGAAGAACATTTTGAATACAAGAAAATAATTTTTTGCTTTTTTGTTACATTTATATAGATTCTTCCATATTTCTTCATTTAGAAAATCAGTAAACAATATATTCAGCCCTGATCTCTAGTGTCTGCCAATTTCCATTTTGTAAATCATTTTATTTATGGCTGAATTTAAGATACTAATAAAATATCACTGAATGTATCATTAGAGAAGTGCAGTACCATGCTGCTATGTGACACTTTCATCACATAACTGTAATAGTTATAAGTATTCATAGGTGCATAAATCATAAAAAATTAAATAATTAGTAAATTATGACTGTTAGGCAATCTATTGTTGTTGTTGTTCAGTCGTTCAGTTGTATCCTACCCTTTGTTGCACCATGGACTGCAGCAATGCCAGGTTTTCCTGTCCTTCACCATCTCCCAGAGTTGCTCAAATTCGTGTCCATTGAGTTGGTGATGACATCCCACCATCTTGTCCTCTGTCATCCCTTCTCCTCCTGCCTTCAATCTTTCCCACCATCAGAGTCTTTTCTAATGATTCAGCTCTTCAAATCAGGTGGCCAAAGTATTGGAGCTTCAGCTTTAGCATCAGTCCTTCCAATGAATATTCAGGACTGATTTCCTTTAGGATTAACTGATTTGATCTCCTTGTAGCCTAACGGACTCTCAAGGAATTCTATAGATTCAGTGCAATTGTGAAAAAATTGCCAATGGCATTTTTTTTAAGAGAAATAGAACAAAAAATTATATGCAGATACAAAAGACTTCAAATAAGGAAAACAATCTTGAGACACAACATTGAAGCTGGAGGAATCAGTGTCCCTGACTTCGGACTATATTACAAATCTCTAGTCATCAAAACTTCATGGTACTGGGGCAGAACCAGAAATATAGATGAATGGAACAAGGTAGAAAGCCCACATATAAACCCACACACCTCTGGTCAATTAATCTATGCCAAAGGAGACAAGAGTATAAAATGAAGGAAAGATAGTTGCTTCAATAAATGATGCTGGGGAAACTGGATAACTGTATATAAAAAATTAAATTAGAACATTTTTAGCATCACGTACAAAAGTAAGTCAGAATGGACTAAAGATCTAAATTTAAGACCAGAAACTATGATACTCTTAGAGTAAAACATAAATAGAACACTCTTTGACATAAATCATAGCAAATCTTTTCCAAGCTGTCTTACAGTTTAATGAAAATAAAATAAAAAAAATAAACAAATGGCACCTAATTCAAATCAGAATCTTTTGAGCTGAAAATGAAATCATAAGCAAAACAGACAAACCAGAGGATGGGAGAAAAAAATTACAAACTATGCAACTGAGAAGGAATTAATCTCCAAAATTCACAAACAGCTCATATGGCTGAATTTAAAAAATAATAATAATAAAGTCTAAAAAAAAGGGGGTTACTAAATAGACAATTCTCCAAGAAGACATAAAGATGGCCAGGATACATAGGAAAAGATGTTGAATGATGATAACTATTACAGAAGCGTAAATCAAAACTACAATGATATAATACTTCATATCAGTCAGAATGCCCATCATCAAAATGCCCAAAAACAAATGCAGGAGAAGGTAATGAGAAAATGGGAATCTCCTACACTATTGATGCAAATGTAAATTGATAAATCACTATGAAGACCAGCATGGAGTTTCCTTAAGAAACTAAAAATAGAGTTATGATTCAGCAATCTCACGCTTAGACATTTATCTGGAAAAAAAATTAAAAAAACATTTCAAAAAGATACATGCACCCCAATGATCACTGCAGTGCTGTTTATACTAACCAAGACTTGGAAGCAACAAAGTGTCAGTTTTCAGATGAATGGTAAAGAAGAGGTGGTGTAAATATGCAGTGGAATATTACTCTGCCATTAAAAAGAATGGGATAGTGCCATTTGCAGCAACATGGATGGACTGGGAGATTATCTTCTAAGTGAAATAAGTCAAACAGACAAAAACAAATATCATATAATATCACATATATATTCGGAGAAGGCAATGGCAACCCACTCCAGCACTCTTGTCTGGCAAATCCCATGGACAGAGGAGCCTGGTAGTCTGCAGTCCATAGGGTCGCTAGGAGTCAGACACGACTGAACGACTTCACTTTCACTTTTCACTTTCATGCATTGGAGAAGAAAATGGAAACCCACTCCAGTGTTCTTGCCTAGAGAATCACAGGGACATACGAATATAATTTTTTTTTAATGAATTTATTTACAAAGTAGAAACAGACTCACAGAGTTAGAGAATGAATTTAACAGTAACCAAGTGTGAAGGGTATAGGGGGAGGGATAGATTGAGGGTTTGCAACTGACATGTACATACCACTATATTTACAATTGATAATAAAAAAAACTGTATAGCACAGGGAATGCTGATCAATATTCTATAATAAACTTTATAGGAAAATAGCTTGAAGAAGAATAGATTCGTGTGTGTGTGTGTGTGTGTGTGTGTGTGTGTAGTATTTCCAAGTGGGATTGGTGGTAAAGAACCCAACTGACAATGCAGGAGACATAAGAGATTCATATCACTGGATTGGGAAGATCGCCTGGAGGAGGGCACAGCGACCCATTCCAGTATTCTTGACTGGAAAATCTCCATGGACAGAGGAGCTTGGCAGGCTAAGTTCCATAGAGTCACAAAGAGCTGGACATAACTGAAACGACTTAGGACACATGCATGCATATGTGCACCTTTTTGTGCACCTGAAGTTATCACAACATTGCTAATCAACTATGCTCCAATATAAAATATATATATTTTTTTTAATTTTAAAAAGGAATTTTGAGAATTTATTATATTTTTTATAGTAATCTAAGTCTATGTCCCAATCACTGATGCTGAAGAGGTCGACAGGTTTTATGAAGGCCTACAATGCTTTCTAAAAGTAATGTAAATTAAAAAAAAAAAACAAACAAAAAAAAGTTATTTTCATTATAGGGGATTTGATCCAAAAGTAGGAAGTCAAGAGATACCCAGCATAGCAGGCGAGTTTGGCCATGGAGTACTAAGTGAAGAAGGGTAGAGGCTGGCAGAATTTTGTCAAGAGAACAAACTGGTATTGCAAATACTCTTCTCCAACAACCCAAGAGTAAACTCAGCAGTAGCAACAGGACTGGAAAAGGTCAGTTTTCATTCCAATCCCAAAGAAAGGCAGTGCCAAGGAATGCTCAAACTCACACAACTGCACTCATCTCACACGCTAGTAAAGTAATGCTTAAAATTCTCCAAACCAGGCTTCAGCAATACGAGAACCATGAACTTTCAGATGTTCAAGCTGGTTTTAAAAAAGGCAGAGGAACTAGAGATCAAATTGCCAACATCTGCTGGATCATCAAGAAGGCAGGAGAGTTCCAGAAAAATATCTACTTCTGCTTTATTTACTATGCCAAAGCCTTTGAATGAGTGGATCACAATAAACTGTGGAAAATTCTGAAAGAGATGGGAATACCAGACCACCTGACCTGCCTCCTGAGAAATCTGTATGCAGGTCAGGAAGCAACAGTTAGAACTGGACATGGAACAACAAACTGGTTCCAAATAGAAAAAGGAGTACTTCAAGGCTGTAAATTGTCACCCTGCTTATTTAACTTATATTCAGAGTACATAATGAGAAATATTGGGCTGGAGGAAGCACAAGCTGGAATCAAGATTGCTGGGAGAAATATTAATAACCTCAGATATGCAGATATGCATATACCACCCTTATGGCAGAAAGTGAAGAAAAACTAAAGAGCCTCTTGAAGGTGAAAGAGGAGAGTGAAAAAGTTGGCTTAAAGGTTAACATTCAGAAAACTAAGATCATGGCATTTGGTCCCATCACTTCATGGGAAATAGATGGGGAAAAAGTGGAAACAGTGGCTGACTTTATTTTTCTGGGTTCCAAAGTCACTTCAGATGGTGATTGCAATCATGAAATTAAAAGATGCTTACTCATTGGAAAGAAAGTTATGACCAACTTAGACAGCTTATTGAAAAGCAGAGACATCACTTTGTCAACAAAGGTGCATCTAGTAAAGTCTATGGTTTTTCCAGTAGTCATGTATGGATGTGAGAGTTGGACTGTGAAGAAAGCTGAGCACTGAAGAATTGATGCCTTTGAACTGTGGTGTTGGAGAAGACTCTTGAGAGTCCCTTGGACTGCAAGGAGATCCAACCAGTCCATCCTAAACGAAATCAGTCCTGAATATTCATTGGAAGGACAGATGTGAAGCTGAAACTCCAATACTTTGGTCACCTCATGTGAAGAGTTGACTCATTGGAAAAGACTCTGATGTTGGGAGGGATTGGGGGCAAGAGGAGAAGGGGACAACAGAGGATGAGATGACTGGATGGCAGCACCAACTCAATGGACATGGGTTTGGGTGAACTCCTGGAGTTGGTGATGGACAGGGTGGCCTGATGTGCTGCAGTTCATGGTGTCACAAAGAGTCAGACACCACTAAGCAACTGAACTGGAACTGGAAGAGTCAACTCTACACATAGACATCACCAGATGGTCAATACTTAAATCACATTGATTATATTCCTTACAGCTGAGGATGTAGAAGTTCTATACAGTCAGCAACAAACAAGACCAGGAGCTGACTGTCTCAGATCATGAGCCCCTTATTGTAAAATTCACCCATAAGTGGAAGAAAGTAGGGAAAACCATGAGGCCATCCAAGTATTGTCTGAATCATATCCCTTATGATTATACAGTGAAGATGACAAATATATTCAAGGGATCAGGTCTGGTAGACAGAGTGTCTGAAAAGGTATGGGCAGAGGTTTTCAACACTGTAAAGGAAAGTGAAAAGTGAAAGTTGCTCAGTTGTGTCTGAGTCTTCGCGATCCCATGGCCTATACACTCCATGGAATTCTTTAGGCCAGAATACTGGAGTGGGCAGCCTTTCCCTTCTCCAGGGGATCTTCCCAACCCAGGGATCCAGCCCAGATATCATGCATTGCAGGTGGATTCTTTAGCAACTGAACCAGCAGGGAAGCCCCAAAATACTGGAGTAAGTAGCCTATCACTTCTTTAGGGGATCTTCCTGACCCAGGAATCAAACTGGGGTGTCCTGCATTGCAGGCAGATTATATAGCAGCTGAGCTACAAGGGAAACCCCATGACAAATTCTATAAAAAAAAAACCTAGACAGAGTATTAAAAAACAGAGACATCACTTTGCCAGCCAAGGTCCATATACTCAAAGCTATGTACAGATGTGAAATTGGACCATGGAGAAGGCTGAACACCAAAGAATTGTTGCTCTGGAACTGTGGTGTTGGAGAAGACTCTTGAAAGTCCCTTGGACAACAAGGAGATTAAACCTGTCAGTCCTAAATGAAATCAACCGTGAATATTCATTAGAAGGATTGATGCTGAAACTGAAGCTCCAATACTTTGGTCATGTGATACAAAGAGCTGACTCTCTGGAAAAGAATCTGATGCTTAGAAAGATTGAGGGCAGGAGGAGAAGGGGATGACAGAGGATTGGATGGTTGGATGACATCCTCAATGACAACTCAATGGATGTGAATTTGAGCAAATTCCAGGAGACAGTGAAGGACAGAGAAATCTGCAGTGTTGCACTCCAGTGTTGCAAAAAGTTGAACATGATTGAGAGACTGAACAACAAAGGGAAATATTAATAGAGGTAAGGAAAATGGTTCCTAAGCCTACCAAAACAACAGATATATAATAGGCAGCTTAGTCATTCAGGGCTCTGCAGGAAATGAGAAATTTTCAAACTTGCACTAAGAGTAAGAGAGAAGTATTTGAAAAATAGACATAAGACAGATGATGTTTCATATTGTTATTTTCAAATGATCACTATTCCTGCAATAATTAAGACTGGGAGAATTCTGGTTGGTAGGATGAGTAATGTGAATTGTGGAAGTCAGTAGAACAGTTAGTTGACAATGAGATTAGTTAAGACTTAACAGTGATAAGGTAAATGGAAAGTAGTGTACCTTTGAAAGCTGTTGGAAGAATTTGAAGTTCACACATACATATATGATTAATTGCACAGGATTTCTAAAAATGGAAGGAGGAACTTAACCAAGAAGCTATTTAACCTGAATGGCAATGTTTCTAGAATGAAATGCTAACCAACATTTAATATGATATTTTCCATGTATTTTCTTCAAAAATTATACTGTATATCAGCATATTATTAATATTTGTATACTAATTAATTATAAATAGATATAAATCAAATGATCATAAATCAATTTGTAGAAAGTAGTAATTGCTTTATTCAACAATTCTACTTATAAACGTAGGCATTTATTTATTCTGTATGAGTTATAGAAGTGATATCAGTGTCATATTTTGCCCATTTGCTACAGTGATGAATATATGTATTGTTGCAAAATCACAATTATATTTTTTGGAGACTAAAAGTATAACTAAGCAAGCAGTAATTTTTTTTTTCCTTTAATGAACCAGACAAATTTTCATCTTCATACTATGTTTAGGTTAATTGAACTGTGACATTTCAATATAGAAATAGTCTAATGATTTCCCATTCTACCTATGAACCCTTCTGTATCAAGCAATCTGAAAATAACTTCTTTGCTCCCAGTTTGAGAATCTGAGTACTGTAAAAAAATTGAGTCACATCACAAGAATTCATTCCATATGTTCAAGTAATATGTGATCATCAATTCTGATGAGTTTACATTTTCACTTAGTATTCTTCAAATTATTTTGACCCAGATCTGCCTTCAATTTTCAACAGATGACCTTATCATTTGATTGAGGGCTTTGTGTACCTAAGTTCATGAGAGATAGTGGTCTGTAATCTTTTTGCATATTGTCTTTGGGCTGAGTATCAGTGTAATACTAATCTCATAAATTTAAAAGGGAAATGATTCTTCTACTTTTATTTTCTAAGTGAAAACATAATTTTTTTTTTCATTAAATTTTTGGTAAAATCCCTCTGGGTCTGTAGACTGTTTCTTTGAGAGCTGTGCAATTACAGATTCCATATATTTGTTGGTCATAGGTTTATTCATAATGTTTTTCATCTCAATTTAATTCTTGATAGCTTCTCAAATTCAAAAAATTAGTCCACTTCTTTTATGTCATTGAATTGATCAAAACAAAGATGTTTCCAATATTCTCTTATTATGATTTAATGACTGAAGGATCTATAGTGTCATTTCTTATTTCAGTTATGATATTAGTGATTTTGTATTACCTCTCATATTTTTCTCAATATTGCTAGAGCCTTATGATTTTATTAATTTTCCAAAGAGGCATAATTTTGTTTCATTGGTATTTCTTATCCTTTTTCCTAATTTCACTTGCATTGATTTATTCCTCTATCATTTTATTTCTTTCTTTGTATTTGATTTGTGTCTATTTTGTTCTTCTGCTATCTTCTGGAGGTAGGAATTTATGTTACTGATTTGCAATTTTTACTTCTTTTTCTTTTGAATTTTATTTTATTTTTAAACTTTACATAACTGTATTAGTTTTGCCAAATATCAAGCATTCACTGAGTTCAGTTCAGTCACTCAGTCGTGTGCTACTCTTTGCAACCCCATGAATCGCAGCACGCCAGGCCTCCCTGTCCATCACCAACTCCCGGAGTTCACTCAGACTCACATCCATCGAGTCAGTGATACCATCCAGCCATCTCATCCTCTGTCGTCCCCTTCTCCTCCTGCCCCCAATCCCTCCCAGCATCAGAGTCTTTTCCAATGAGTCAACTCTTCGCATGAGCTGGCCAAAGTACTGGAGCTTCAGCTTTAGCATCATTCCTTCCAAAGAAATCCCAGGGCTGATCTCCTTTAGAATGGACTGGTTGGATCTCCTTGCAGTCCAAGGGACTCTCAAGAGTCTTCTCCTAGGTACTACTAAGTTCTCTAAGCACAATTTTATCAGTATCTCTAAAATTTTTATACATTTTTGTTTCATTTTCTGTATTTTTAAAACATTTATTTTTGACTATATTGTAGAACAACAAATTATTTACAAAGGCTTAATTCTCTTTCTTTTTAAAATTTTCACTTATTTATATCTTTTCCTCTTGTCTTTCTGTTATTGCCATTGTTTTATGACCCATGACATGTGCTATTATAATGAATATTCCATGCACATTTGGGGAAAATATATGTATTGTGTTCTACAAAAGTCAATCTGTATTATTATTATTTTTTTGGCTCACTTTACTTCTAGTGGTTCCATAAGTTGCCAAAGGGAAAGGTTCAATAGAAGTTTAGATATAATTTTAGATTTATTGGCATTTGATTTATGTATTTTGAGTCTCTATTTTTGATTTAAGCATACTCATAATCTTTGTAATGTGTACATGCTGCAATTTTTGTTTTTATCTTTTGATTTCATTTTACATGTTTCATTGACTTGGAAGTGAGTTTTTGGGAAATAGTGTATAATGTGGTGGTATTTTTTTCTTAGCCATTCTGCCACTCTCTTTCAATTATTTACATAGATCATTTATGTTTAAGGTTTTCATTGATTGGTGACATTTATATTTTCTGTTTTATAATTTGTCTAAAATTGGTTCTTGCCTTCCCCCTCCCCCATTTCTCTTTTCTTGCCTTACTAAAAGTTATTAGGATTGTTTAAATAATTTTTATGGTGTTTTGAGCATATCTTTTTATATTTCTTGTAGCCCTTGGTTGAACTTTTATAATATACATACATATGAGATATATCAATCTACTCCTATCAATATTTTACCCAAATTTGAGTAAACCATGGAAATTTACTTACCCTATGTTCCCTTTATTTCTTCACAAATAGGTCTACTGTATCTTCCAGCAATTCTACTTCTGGGCATACACCTACAGAAAAAGAAAACAGGCTAGTGAAGAGTTACCTGTACTCCCATGTTTGTTACAGTATTATTTACAGTAGCCAAGATATGAAAGCAACCTAACAGTCTATCAACAGTGAATGGATATTGAACACATGCTGTATGCTAAGTCACTTGTGCTGTGTCCCACTATTTTGTGATCTCATGGACTGTAGCCTTCCAGGCTCTTGTCAATGGTATTCTCCAGGCAAGAATACTGGAGTGGGGTGCCAAGTTCTCCAGTGGATCTTCCTGACCCAGGGATTGAACCTGCATCTGTTATGTCTTCTTCATTGGCAGGAGTGTTCTTTACCACTACCACCACCTGAGAAGCCCTGTGGTATATATACACACTGGAATATTTTTCAGCAATTGGAAAGAAAGACATCTGGCATTTTATCTGTGCAAGTAGATGTAGTTATACTTAAAATTAGGAGTTGAGGTAGAGTTTAATAAAATGTGGATTCCTTTTTCCCCCAGAGAAATGCTGGATTATAAATTGAATGTTTATTAACGTTTAAGCTATAGAATTTTGTTTAAGAAAGTTAAAGTGAATTTCAACTAGTCTACTGGAGTTTATTTTATCTTATATGACCTCTGTATGAAACATATAGAAATAAAATATATAAGAATAAAAATAATTATTATATTTGATTTTTAGATTCAGTTCAGTTCAGTTGCTCAGTCGTGTCTGACTCTTTGCGACCCCATGAATCACAGCACGCCAGGCCTCCCTGTCCATCATGATCTCCCGGAGTTCACTCAAACTCACGTCCATCGAGTTGGTGATGCCATCCAACCATCTCATCCTCTGTCATCCCCTTCTCCACATGCCCCCAATCCCTCCCAGCATCAGAGTCTTTTCCAATGAGTCAACTCTTTGCATGAGGTGGCCAAAGTACTGGAGTTTCAGCTTTAGCATCATTCCTTCCAAAGAGCACCCAGGACCAATTTCCTTTAGAATGGACTGGTTGGATTTCCTTGCTGACCAAGGTACTCTCAAGAGTCTTCTCCAACACCACAGTTCAAAAGTATCAATTCTTTGGCCCTCAGCTTTCTTCATTTTTAGATTAGTATTTTATTTTTAGATTAGTATTTTATTAATTCACAAGAGTATATAGCAATATGAGGAAAACTAAGACTTTTATGGGGAGGAGATTGTGATAAGTAAACATTGAATTTATTAGTTGACATTTTAAATATTAACTTTAATCTGCAAAGATAAAAGCATATTTCAGTTTAATAAGATATCAACAAAATAGAATAGATATATTCATCAAATCAAACTATCAAGAAATACAAAAATGTGTGCTCTCCCCACCTACCTATGTATGTGTCCATTTATTTATATCTGCTTATTTACCTATCAAGATGCCAGTTTTCTGTCAATACATTTGGATATTAAAAGTGAAGTAAATTTTATTTATTACCTATTTTATGTTTTTGACATATTTGTTCTTTCATTGCTTTGAAGCACAATCTTGGATTCTCAGAATACTGAGGATTCTAAGAATCATCTTAGAATCATGGGTGGTAGTTTTGTTTTTAACTAAGTAGAAATAAGATTTAAATCATAAACAAATTTTTTATGATCAGGTAGAGATGACTAAAAATCCAACCTGATAGTCATAAAGCAATAAGTGATGTATTAACTCATATTTCCTAGCTACTCTTACAGAAAATGGGAGTATCCTATGAGTTATCCAATTAAATGTCTTGTAGAATTATCTTTCAGAAAAGTGAAAAGAGAAAAGATTAAAGCATTTACTTCAAATTTATTTTTTATTCTATGAAACTTTGTTCATGTGAATAATTCTTTAATCAATGCTTCCTCCATATCATTTACTTTGTTTGATTATTAAATTTTTGACAGTAGCTTTTTGTCCCATCATTTTTCAGTTTTGAAACATAGATTAGTTCTCAAATGTTTAATTTAATAAGTATTTACTTTAAGTGAACAAATATTTATATGAAATTTACTCAGTTTTAGATAAATATTATATCATTAGATGTCTAAGGTCATTCAGCTTCCAAAATCTTCACGTTTATCAATATTTAGGAAATATACTCTTCCTATGGGGGTTTATTTAGAAAATCCATGGGAAACTAGGGTGGGCTTTTTTAATAATTTTAACTTTACAAATTATATTGTTTAATAATAAAATTGAAAACTATAAAAATACTTTGTTATTAAATGATTTTATTCATATGACATTATCCCACTTTCTACTTAAAAACATGTAATTCCAAAACACCTGGTGTTGTAAATACAAAAGAAGCCAGTACAACAATTTAGTTTCCAAACATGACAAGCCTTGTTATTTAAATTGTATTCATTTAATGAATGCTATTTCATTGTAGTTGTTTTATGAAGCAAGTTTAAGGGCTGTGCTCTTTAAAAAGAATATTCAAGATAAAAAATTGTCCAATATTTCCCACAGAGAGGAAAATAAGAAATAGAAGAAAGTGAAATGAAAGTGTTAGTCTCTCAATCTAGTCACTGTCTTTGTGACCCCACGGGCTGCAGTCTGCCAGGCTCCTCTGTCCATGGAATTCTCCAAGCAAGAATACTAGAGTGGGTAGCCATTTCCTTCTCCAAGGACTCTTCATGACCCAGGGATCAAACAAGGGTCTCCTGCATTGCAGGAAAATTCTGTACCATTGAAATGATCAGTTAAACTCCAAGAAAGAGAAGACACATTGCAAATCACTCTACTCACAAATATTATTATTATTTTTTTTTTTTTGAAGAGAGATTTCTTTAATGAAAGCCATGAAATGGGTGTTTACTAGAAACAGTAGGACTTTAAAGAGCAGAAGAGGGTAGGTCCAATGTTTAGAAATACTCTCTGTCAAGTATGTAACTTAGAGAGAGCTCCTTGCATCTCCTGTACTGAGATGAAAAAAAAAAAAAAAAAAATTCTAAGGACTGTGTTCTTAAGCATAAAACTCAATAGCTACTACTATTACAAAAGGTTGCAAATGTCAAATAGAGAAAATGTTTATCAATAAAAAAATAAAATTCTAAAATTCAAAATAAAATTATAAATCCTTTGTATTGATGGGGCTCAGAGCAGGCCCCTCAAAAATGTGCCTCAATGGTATATTGATTGCTTCAAATTAAAGTCGGTAGAAAAGCAACAGGTACAAGAAAGACAAATAGATGGGGAAACAATGAAACAGTGACAGATTTTAATTTTGGGGGCTCCAAAATCACTGCAGATGGTGATTGCAGCCATGAAATTAAAAGATGCTTGCTCCTTGGAAGAAAAACTATGACCAGCATAGACAGCAAATGAAAAAGCAGAGACATTACTTTGCCTACAAACGTCCATCTAGTCAGAGCTATGGTTTTTCCAGTAGTCATGTGTGGATGTGAGATTTGGATTATAAAGAAAGCTGAGAGCTAAAGAATTGATGCTTTTGAACTGTAGTGTGGAGAAGACTTGAGAGACCCTTGGAATGCAAGGACATCCAACCAGTCCATCCTAAAGGAAATCAGTCTGAATATTCATTGGAAGGACTGATGCTGAAGCTGAAACTCCAATACTTTGACCACCTTATGCGAAGAGCTGACTCATTGGAAAAGACCTTGATGCTGGGAAAGATTGAAGGCAGGAAGAGGAGGGGCCAACAGAGGATGAGATGGTTGGATGGTATCACTGACTCGATTGACATGAGTTTGAGCAAGTTCTTAGAGTTGGTGTTGGACAGGGAAGACTGGCGTGCTGCAGTTCATAGAGTCTCAAAGAGTTGGACACGACTGAGTGACTGAACTGACTAAAATGACAAGAAAGACATTTTGACATGACTTTGTTTCCATTCATGTGGGAAATAAATGTCTCTTGTGAAGTATACCCTCCATGTACCAGGAGGCTAGTGAAAGCCATCTTCATCATCTGAGATAAGAAATTCAGGGCTGAGAAGCCCATGTAAACAACCGTTTACTTCTTTACTAATTTACTATCCAAGTCCAAACTTTCTTAAATTTCCTACTAATTAAGCACTTGAACTTAAGCTCTGTCCTGTCAAATGCCCACAAATTTATTGAGCTTTTTACATAAATAGATGTATGAAAATCTCCTGCTTTTGATTGCTCACTGAGCATTATTTTCATAAGTTTCCTCACATGGGAAATAAAATTAGTTTTTCTCTCATTAATCTTTCTTATGTCAATTAATTTTTGAGACTAACCACAAGAACTTAGATGATGGTTTTTTTCTCCTCAAGAGTTGGCAACCACAAAGAAATTTCCCTGGCTGGACTCTACTCCCTTCTAGCTACTGCAGCTGAGATCCTGGGACATCTGAGAAATTGCAGAAGGTAAGATTTCTTAGTATGTCAGTCTCCCAGATCTCTGCCTGCAAGGTCTATTAGAAATAAGAATCGTAAGAATCCAAACTCTCATTGTAAATTTAGATTAGCAAGATAAAATATTTGTAGAACTAGTATCTTAAGACACAGTGACTCTGCTTAAGCTGTTAGAGTATTTTTGACCTCTTGAGTTTATTGACTCTTTTCCTCCCAGTGGTGATCACTATATTTTCTGCAGAGGATGTGTAGGCGGGTGTCTATGCCTTTCCTCTCTTCACAGCCAATGAGAATATTCTCTCAGGTCTCCTCCAGCTAGAGGACACATATGTATCTGGTGAATAGCAGTCATATCTGATTCTCTGTGACCCCATGGACTGAAGCATACCAGGCTACCCTGTCCAACACCAACTTCTAGATCTTGCTCAAATTCATGTCCATCCAGTTGGTGATGCCATCAAACCATCTCATACTCTGTCATTTCCTTCTCCTCCTGCCCTCAATCTTTCCCAGCATCAGGGTCTTTTCCAGTGAGTCAATTCTTTCCATAAGGTGGCCATGCTTAGAGAATCCGAAAAAAAAAAAAAAAAGTAAGCTTTTGGCTTGATAGGTCACCTTATTTTATTAATGAAGGGAGGGAAATAAGTGTTTTCTTGTATTCTAGAGCAACTATTTATAACAGGACCTCTCATATTTCTTGCTTTTGCTTTCTTAGACTAACTCTAGGGGTGGACATTCTGGATTTTATGAGGGTTGTAGCTTTTATTGCACTGTTTGTGAGACACCTCTTGTGTTCTTGGTGAAACCACAAAAAGGTTTACTTGTTTAAGCCACTATTGAGATGAATAGATCCTAGCCATCAATGGCAAGAATATGGATACTCGGAATTGGAAAAAAAAAAAAAAAAAATCTAAATTGAAGAAAGGAAAAAGTAAAAAGCTCTCTTTTTGATATAATGGCTATAAAATAAGCCCCTAAAAAAGATAGAGGGAAAGAAATTAGAACAAATATCAAAGTCTACTCAAATCTTTCCTGTTTGCCTTCAGACATTTACAGTTATAAAAATTCAGTACAATTGTCCTTCAGTCTAAGAGAAAAAAAGAGAAATTATACACATATATGCATGTTTGTATATACACACATGCTATAAGGAGAAATTGTGTGTGTATATATATATATATATATATATATATAATGTGTATGAAATTACATGTGTATACAATTGTAGGCGACAGCACACAAGCGTGGCTGAGAGGAGCTACCCCAGGTCCGAGGTCAGGGGCAGAAGCTGGGAAGACCCCATGCCCAAGGGCCGGAGGCCAAGAGGAGCTACCCCACGCCCGAGGTCAGAGGCAGCAGCTCGAGAGGTGTCTGCGTAGCCGCAGGAGGGCCTAGAGGAGCTACTCCAGGTTCAAGGTCAGGAGGGGCTGTGGTGAGGACATACCCCTCATCCAAGGTAAGGAGCAGTGGCTGTGCTTTCCTGGAAGAGCCATGAAGAGATATCCCAAGTCCAAGGCAAGAGAAACCAAAGTAAGACGGTGGGTGTTGCAAGAGGGCATCAGGAGGCAGACACACTGAAACCATACTCACAGAAAACTAGTCAATCTAATCACACTAGGACCACACCCTTGTCTAACTCAATGAAACTAAGCATGCCCTATGGGGCCACCCAAGTCAGGCGGGTCGTGGTGGAGAGGTCTGACAGAATGTGGTCCACTGGAGAAGGGGATGACAAACCACTTCAGTATTCTTGCCTTGAGAACCCCATGAACAGTACGAAAAGACAAAATGATAGGATACTGAAAGAGGAACTCCCCAGGTCAGTAGAGGCCCAATAAGCTACTGGAGATCAGTGGAGAAATAACTCCAGAAAGAATGAAGGGATGGAGCCAAAGCAAAAACAATGCCCAGATGTGGATGTGACTGATGATAGAAGCAAGGTCCGATGCTGTAAAGAGGAATATTGCATAAGAACTTGGAATGTTAGGTCCATGAATCAAGGCAAATTGGAAATGGTCAAACAGGAGATGGCAAGAGTGAACGTTGACATTCTAGGAATCAACGAACTAAAATGGACTGGAATGGGTGAATTTAACTGAGATGACAATTATATCCACTACCCTGGGCAGGAATCCCTTAGAAGAAATGGAGTAGCCATCATGGTCAACAAAAGTGTCTGAAATGCAGTACTTAGATGCAATCTCAAAAACGACAAAATGATCTCTGTTTGTTTCCAAGGCAAACCATTCAATATCACAGTAATCCAAGCCTATGCCCCAACCAGTAATGATGAGGAAGCTGAAGTTGAACGGTCTATGAAGACCTACAAGATCTTTTAAAATGAACACCCAAAAAATATATATTTTTCATTATAGGGGACTGGAATGCAAAAGTAGGAAGTCGAGTAACGGGAAAATTTGGCCTTGGAATACGGAATGAAGCAGGACAAAGGATAATAGAGTTTTGCCAAGAGAACACACTGGTCATAGCAAACAGCCTCTTCCAACAACACAAGAGAAGACTGTACACATGGACATCACCAGATAGTCAACACTGAAATCAGATTGATTATGTTCTTTGCAGCCAAAGATGGAGACCCTCTATACAGTCAGCAAAAACAAGACCGGGAGCTGACTGTGGCTCAGATCATGAGCTCCTTATTGTCAAATTCAGACATACATTTTAAAAAGTAGGGAAAACCACTAGACCTTTCAGGCATGACCTAAATCAAATCCCTTATGATTATACAGTGGAAGTAAGAAATATATTTAAGGGACTAGATCTGACAGATAGAGTGCCTGATGAACTATGGACAGAGGTTCATGACATTGCACAGGAGACAGAGATCAAGACCATCCCCATGGAAAAAAAAATGCAAAAAGGAAAATGGCTTTCTGGGGGGGGGGGAGTTGGGGGGCTTACAAATAGCTGTGAAAGAAGAGAAGTGAAAAGCAAAGGAGGAAAGGACAGATATAAGCATCTGAATGCAGAGTTCCAAAGAATAACAAGAAGTGATAAGAAAGCCTTCCAAAGTGATCAATGCAAAGAAATAGAGGAAAACAACAGAATGGGAAAGACTAGAGATCTCTTCAGGAAAATTAGAGATACCAAGGGAACATTTCATGCTAAGATGGGCTTGATAAAGGACAGAAATGGTATGGGCCTAACAGAAGCATTAGATATTAAGAAGAGGTGGCAAGAATACACAGAAGAACTGTACAAAAAAAGATCTTCATGACCAAGCTAATCACGATGGTGTGATCACTAACCTAGAGCCAGACATCCTAGAATGTGAAGTCAAGTGGGCCTTAGAAAGCATCACTACAAACAAAGCTAGTGGAGGTGATGGAATTCCAGTGGAGCTGTTTCAAGTACTAAAAATGATGCTGTGAAAGTGCTGTACTAAATATGCCAGCCAATTTGGAAAACTCAGCAGTGGCCACAGGACTGGAAATGGTCAGTTTTATTTCCAATCCAAAAAAAAAAAAAAAAAAAAAGGCAATGCCAAAGAATGCTCAAACTACTGCACAATTGCACTCATCTCACACACTAGTAAAATAATGCTCAAAATTCTCCAAGCCAGGCTTCAGCAATATATGAACCGTGAACTTCCAGATGTTCAAGCTGGTTTTAGAAGAGGCAGAGGAACCAGAGATCAAATTGCCAACATCTGCTGGATCATGGAAAAAGTAAGAGAGTTTCAGAAAAGCATCTATTTTTATTTATTGACTGTGCCAAAGCCTTTGACTGTGTGGATCACAATAAACTGTGGAAACTTCTGAAATAGATGGGAATACCAGACCACCTGACCTGCCTCTTTAGAAATTTGTATGCAGGTCAGGAAGCAACAGTTAGAATTGGACATGGAACAACAGACTGGTTCCAAATAGGAAAAGAAGTACGTCAAGGCTGTATATTGTTACCCTGCTTATTTAACTTATATTCAGAGTACATCATGAGAAACACAGGACTGGAAGAAACACAAGCTGGAATCAAGATTGCCGGGAGAAATATAAATAACCTTACATATGAAGATGACACCACCCTTATGGCAGAAAGTGAAGAGGAACTCAAAAGCCTCTTGATGAAAGTGAAAGTGGAGAACAAAAAAGTTGGCTTAACATTCAACATTCAGAAAACTAAGATCATGGCCTCTGGTCCCATCACTTCATGACAAATAGATGGCGAAACAATGGAAACAGTGTCAGACTTTATTTTTTGGGGCTCCAAAATCACTGCAAATGGTGATTGCAGCCATGAAATTAAAAGACGCTTAATTCTTGGAAGAAAAGTTTTGACCAACCTACATAGCATATTGAAAAGCAGAGACATTACACTGCCTACAAAGGTCCTTCTAGTCAAGACTATGGTTTTTCCAGTGGTCATGTATGGATGTGAGAGTTGGATTGTGAAGAAAGCTGAGCACTGAAGAATTGATGCCTTTGAACTGTGGTATTGGAGAAGACTCTTGAGAGTACCTTGGACTGCAAGGAGATCCAGCCAGTCCATTCTGAAGGAGATCAGCCCTGGGATTTCTTTGGAAGGAATGATGCTAAAGCTGAAACTCCAGTACTTTGGCCAGCTCATGCGAAGAGTTGACTCATTGGAAAAGTCTCTGATGCTGGGAGGTATTGGGGGCAGGAGGAGAAGGGGACTGCAGAGGATGAGATGGCTGGATGGCATTACAGACTCAATGGGCATAAGTTTGAGTGAATTCCGGGAGTTGGTGATGGACAATGAGGCCTGGCGTGCTGTGATTCATGGGGCTGCAAAGAGTGGGACACGACTGAGCGACTGAACTGAACTGGACTGATAATGTATATGTAATTTTATGTATACATAATTTTATATTATACATAAATAAGTTATATGCATTATATAAAAAATAAAAAAAAATTCCCCTGCTTATAAACTTCCCCATATCCTCAGCAATTTCTCAGGTTTTCCTACCAATAATCAGAAAATATATGAACTGTAAGTCAATAATTAAGGGCTAATAGAAAAATTGTCTTTATCTTGCAAATCTCTACAAAACCAGAAATACACTTCTAGAAGTCAGAGGCCTCATAGTTTTAACAGTTCCAAGGCCTTTATTATTCTTCTTGAAATGCTTATAGATATGTAACCCTTGAGATGTTAAAAACAATTGCCCTTTATTTTAAAAAAAGAAAGGAAAATTTTAAACAGTAATTGTCCCCAAAACTGGGCTTCCCTGATATCTCAGCTGGTAAAGAATCTGGCTGTAATGCAGGAGATCCTGATTCCTGGATTGGAAAGATCTGCTGGAGAAGGGCTTCCCTTGTGGCTCAGCTGGTAAAGAATCTGCCTGCAATGCAGGAGACCTGGGTTCAATCCCTGGGTTGGGAAAATCCCCTGGAGAAGGGAAAGGCTACCCACTCCAGTATTCTGGCCTGGAGAATTACATGGACTGTATAGTCTATGGGGTCACAAAGAGTAGGACACTACTGAGTGACTTGCACTATCATCCCCAAAACTCTTAGGGAAAACTTGCATTTCTTCTCTGTCCCTTAAAATTATAAATTTTACAATGACTTTAAAATATAAAGAGCTCAGCATACGGTTATACAGCTCACAACTGCCTGAAAGTGAACCCAGCTAGCTCCATTGGTAGAACCTAATCTAACACTAAAAGAAAAAAGAAAGAGAGGAGAAATCTTTTAAAAGGAAAAAAACTAAAATAGTTCTCTTGACCAAATACTAGAGCACAATTTCCTTATGAATACTTCAGGGACAAATGCAAATTTTAAGTCTTCCCCACAAATGGTGGCGGGGGTGGGGGGGGGGGGAGTTGTATCCATTTCAGTAGACAAAATCAATGCATTCCAACTGTCATTTATAAACTAATGATTTTTTTTATTGTACCTGACTCATGACTAGTTTTAAAATAAAAACCGTGAGATCTGTGTCTATTTGTGTGTGTATCTGTTTATGCATGTACAGTGTAGATATTACATTTTTGTATCTTCAGCTGGTATTGCCAAAATTAATCTGTAAGATTTGTTAGGTAGGACATTAGGCATGAGCAACCAGGGGTAGCCTAGCCATAAAGGATACAAGCTGTTCTCTAACCCCAATCCAGAAAAATTCAAGCGAGCTCACAGGTGTTCTACTAAAATAACCACAGACACCTTTCAAACTTCAGTGCATGTGCCATAGGCAAACAGTGGATGCAAACTAGCTACAGGAACTTCTCCTACTCTGGCATATGCAAACCCTTAATGCACAGCTATGTCCTCAAGTAACCTTAGGCAGCAAGGAGCCGATTAAGGGTTCATAAATATTCTATATATTATTGTTGTTGTTCAGCTGCCCAGTCGTGTTCAACTCTTTGTATGGACTGCAGACTCATAAATTGCAACACACCAGGCCTCCCCCTCCCTCACCATCTCCCAAAGTTTGCCCAAGGTCATGTCCATTGCATCAGTGATGCCATCCAGTAATCTCATCCTCTGATGCCCTCTTTTCCTTCTGCCCTCAATCTTTCCCAGCATCAGGGAATTTTTCAATGAGTTGTCTGTTCACAACAGATGACCAAAATACTGGTGATTCAGCTTCAGCATCAGTCTTTCTGATGAGTATTCAAGTTTGATTTCTCTTAAGAATGACTGGTTTAATCTCTTTACAGTCCAAAGCATCCTCAGAAGTCTTCTCCAGCACCAGTTTAAAAGCAGGAATTCTTTGTTGTTCTGCTTTCTTTACGGTCCAGCTCTCACAATGGTACATGACCACTGGGAAGACCACAGCCTTGAACTATACAGACCTTTGTCAGCAAAGCAACATCTCTGCCTTCTAACACACTGTCTAGGTTTGTCATAGCTTTTCTACTAAGAAGCTATCATCTAATTTCATGGCTGCAGTCACTATCCACAGTGATTTAGAGCCCAAGCAGAGGTAATTGGTCACTACTTCCACGTTTTCCCCTTCTATTTGCCATGAATTAATGGGGCTGGATGCAATGATCTTAGTTTTAAAAATAGTTAGTTTTAAGTCGTCTCTCTCACTCTCCTTTACCCTCATCAAGAGACTTTTTAGTACATCTATTTATAACAGATTGAATTAAGGGAAATACATGGGCAATAGAGCCTGTTGTTTTGTAACTTGCAATTGTCAATCAAAACTTTCAGTCCATGCCTGCCTAGATGAATATGTAAAAACCCCATTTTTTATGTACCCAAACACACCCCTTCCCTGATTGACCATGAGCATACATCCATTTGCATTTCTTTCTCTGATTGGTGGCAAGCACAAACCCACCTTGCACATGGCAGAACCAAGAGCAGGAGACAGGAAGTATACAAAGGGAAGCCAAGACCTATGGTAGCCACTTCTTCAGGGTCAGCCCACTCCCACATATTGGCAATATACTGTTGGCAGTCTTTTTAATAAATGCTCTGTCTGCTTGAGCTGTAACTGTTCTGTAATTAGTCTGTTGTTTCAGATCCTTGCAACAACAAGGCAGAGCTGAGAAACAATGCCTGCTTGAGCTATAAATAGTCTATAATTCCAAATCTTTGTTATGTCAAGACAAAGATCAGGGAGATAAATAAACCAACATAACAGATTTAACTGGTTTAAAAATATGTGCTTATAAACTAAGTATTTATAAATTAAAGATATGTTGTTGTTTAGTCACTAAGTCATCTCGGACTCCTTTTGCAAATCCATGGACTGTAGCTTGCCAGGGTCTTATGTTCTAGCTCAACTTAAGGCAAATTGGAAGTGGTCAAACAAAAGATGGCAAGAGTGAACCTCAGCATTTTAGGAATCAACAAACTAACATGGACTAGAATGGGTGGATTTAACTCAGATGATCATTATTACTACTACTGTGGGCAAGAATCCCTTAGAATAAATGGAGTAGCCATCATAGTCAACAAAAGAGTCTGAAATGCAGTCCTTGGATGCAATCTCAAAAATGACAGAATGATCTCTATTGTTTCCAAGGAAAACCATTCAATATCACACTAATCCAAGTCTGTGCCCCGACCAGTAATACTGAAGAAGCTGAAGTTGAATGGTTCTATGAAGACTATAAGACTTTTAGAACTAACACCTAAAAATGATGTCCTTTCTATTATAGGGGACTGGAATGCAAAAGTAGGAAGTCAAGAAACACCTGGAGTAACAGGCAAATTAGCCCTTGGAGTACAGAATGAAGCAGGGCAAAGGCCAACAGAGCTTTGCCAAGAAAACACACTGGTCATAGAAAACACCCTCTTTCAACAACACAAGAGAAGACTCTACATATGCACATCACCAGAGGTCAACACTGAAATCAGATTGATTATATTCTTTGCAGCCAAAGATGGAGAAGCTCTATACAGTCAGCAAAAACAAGACCAGGAGCTGGCTGTGGCTCAGACCATGAACTCCTTATTGCCAAATTCAGACTTAAATTGAAGAAAGCAGGGAAAACCACTAGACCATTCAGGTATGACCTAAATCAAATCCCTTATGACTATACAGTAGAAGTGAGAAATAGATTTAAGGGACTAGATCTGATAGATAGAGTGCCTGATGAACTATGGACGGAGGTTTGTGACATTGTACAGAAGACAGGAATCAAGACCTGCTGTAGTCCAGCTCCAGTAGACAGGGAATCAGCCTGAAGGGGTGAGAGGTGTTGGCAGACGATGATGTAGTCTCTGACTCATAGTACAGAACTACATGTTTATTTCAAGCTTCAGGTTCTCTTTTATACTTTGACAAAACCATTAGGTCAGAGGCTTGACGGTTTTTAGTTTCCCCCACCTAGATTTACTGTACTTAACTTGTGATTACATTGTAACTCATGCTACATTCTTGTTTATTTCTTATCTTTCTAAATCCTGTTTGCCCCTAGCATCTTAAGATCACTATCTCCTAAAAAGACTTCTAGCTATTCTTAATTATTCCTAAACCCTAAACTCAGCCATCTTCTTTTGCCATAAATATTTCCCTCACAAACAGGTCTCAGGTAACAATCCTTCCCATGGCCTCAAGCTGTGGCCTATGTGCTCCTCTTGGAACATTCTTTGTAAAGATCCTTAAACAAATGTCAATGGTTATTTTATAGATTATTTTCTGGGCACAACTGTAGAAGGCTTTGTGCTTTCTCATGCTTCTCTCAAGCACCTTAACATTCTTTCCAGCCAACTCAACCAAAGAAAGGAAAGAACAAGTCAGAATCACAAGGCCTAACTCCTTCATCTTGGGGCCGTGCCTGCAAGATGATGAGAGGGGTTTGGGGCCATGCTTCCATTTTGTTAGTAATGCCTAACGTGACTCTTGACAAAGTCCACCCACATGGAAAAGAAATGCAAAACAGCAAAATGGCTGTCTGAGGAGGCCTTAAAAATAGCTATGAAAAGAAGAAAAGCAAAAAGCAAAGGAGAAAAGGAAAGATATACCCATTTGAATGCAGAGTTCCAAAGAAGAGCAAGGAGAGATAAGAAAGCCTTCCTTGGTGATCAGTGTAAAGAAACAGAGGAAAACAATAGATAGGGAAAGATTAGAGACCTCTTCAAGAAAATTAGAGATATCAAGGGAATATTTCATGCATAGATGGGCTCAATAAAGGACAGAAATTATATGGACCTAATAGAAGCAGAAGATATTAAGAAGAGGTGGCAAGAAAATGCAGAAATGTACAAAAAAGATGTTCACGACCCAGATAATCACAATGGTGTGATCACTCACCTAGAGCCAGACATCCTGGAATGCAAAGTCAGACAATTAGGAAGCATCACTATGAACAAAGCTAGTGGAGATGATGGAATTCCAGTTGAGCTATTTCAAGTCCTGGAAGATGATGCTGTGAAAGTGCTGCTCTCAGTATGCCAGCATTTTTGGAAAGCTCAGAGGTGGCCACAGGGCTGGAAAAGGTCACTTTTCATTCTAATCCCTAAGAAAAGGAATGCCAAGAATGCACAAACTCTTGCCTATTGCACATTTGCACTGATCTCATATACTAGTAAACAAATGCTCAAAATTCTCCAAGCCAGGCTTCAATAATACATGAACCGTGAAATTCCAGATGTTCAAGCTGGTTTTAGAAAAGGCAGAGGAACCAGAGATCAAATTGCCAATATCTGCTGGATCACTGAAAAAACAAGAGAGTTCCAAAAATCTATTTCTGTTTTATTGACTATGCCAAAACATTTGACTCTGTGGATCACAAGAAACACTGAAAAATTCTTCAAGAGATGGGAATACAAGACCACCTGACCTGCCTCCTGAGAAATCGGTATGCAGGTCAGGAAGCAACAGTTAGAAATGGGCATAGAACAACAGACTGGTTCCAAATAGGAAAAGGAGTATGTCAAGGCTGTATATTGTCACTGTGCTTATTTAACTTATATGCAGAGCACATCATAAATGCTCAGCTGGATGAAGCACAAGCTGGATTCAAGATTGCCAGGAGACATATAAATAACATCAAACATGCAGATGACACCACCCTATGGCAGAAAGTGAAGAACTAAAGAGCCTCTTGATGAAAATAAAAGAGGAGAGTGGAAAATTTGGCTTAAAGGTTAGCATTCAGAAAACCCAGATCACGGCATCTGGTCCTGTCACTTCATGGCACATAGATAGGGAAACAGTGGAAACAGTGGCTCCGAAATTACTGCAGATGGTGACTGCAGCCATGAAATTAAAAGATGCTAACTCTTTGAAAGGAAAGTTATGACCAACCAAGACAGCATATTAAAAAGCAGAGACATTATTTTGCCAACAAATTTGGTCTAGTCAATGCTATCTTTTTTCCAGTATCATGTATGGATCTGAGAGTTGGAGTATAAAGAAAGCTGAGCGCCAAAGAATTGATGCTTTTGAACTGTGGTGTTGGAGAAGATTCTTGAGAGTCCTTTGGACTGCAAGGAGATCCACCCAGTCCATCCCAAAGGAAATCAGTCCTGAATATTAATTGGAAGGACTGATGTTGAAACTGAAACTCCAATACTTTGGCCACCTGATGCAAAAAGCTGACTCATTTGAAAAGACCCTGATTCTGGGAAAGATTGAAAGCAGGAGGAAAAGGGGACAACAGAGGATGAGACGGTTGGATAGCATCACCGACTCAATGGACATGAATTTGAGTAAACTCCAGGAGTTGGTGATGGACAGGGAGGCCTGGTGTGCTGCAGTCCATGGCGTCACAAAGAGTCAGACACAACTGAGAGACTGAACTGAACTGTTTTTCAAGATTATGTGATAAAATAATATTTGGGAAAAATGCAAATTTTAAGCTTATTGTTTTAATTAATACAAGTATATCTTTGGAGGTATCAGCATTTAATATAATGTAGATAAAGAATATTTTTTCAACTTAGATTTGCTAGTCAAATGGTTCATATTGTCTCTGTTGTAAAGTTTGTCAACCAAGGAAAAAAATCATAATAACCTTGCTGCTGCTGCTGCTGCTAAGTCGCTTTAGTCGTGTCTGACTCTGTACGACCCCATAGACAGCAGCCCACCAGGCTTCCCGTCCCTGGGATTCTCCAGGCAAGAACACTGGAGAGGGTTGCCATTTCCTTCTCCAATGCATGAAAGTGAAAAGTGAAAGTGAAGTCGCTCAGTCGTGTCCTACTTCTAGCGACCCCATGGACTGCAGCCTACCAGGCTCCCCTGTCCATGGGATTTTCCAGGCAAAGTACTGGAGTGGGGCTTAGATAATGGCTAACTGCTTTAAGAGCTCATGAAATTTTCAGGAGTAATCTAAATATCAGTAAAGAGAAATAAATTAAATAGATGTAAATAAACGAGGTAAGAGTTTAAGTGAACTTTTCAGCAGCAGTTGTATTATGATATGTTTTCTTAAATAGTTTCCCAACTGTGTCTGGTAAGTTACACCTTTAGAGTTAAATTAAATAACGAAAATTTACTAAATATCTAGATCATTTCAAAATACTATAAGTAACATCAGTTACTAAATATGAGTGTCTCTACTTTTGACTTCCTATTGCAGAGGAACTAGATAAGTTTGGATCAATTGGTAAACAAGCTGTATGACAAGTTTAAAAATGTATACAATAAAATATAATTTTTCTAGAAATTATGAAATTTATTCATAAATTTGCCAAACAAACAAACAAAAATGCTTGTGTGACTGATCATTCACAGTTGTTTTATTCTTAGTTTTCCAGAAGTTGAGGTTTCTAAGAGTTAAAAAATTTAAATAATAAATGTAAGTAGAGCAACTAAATCTAATGAGAAATAACTCTGTGTGCAAAGAAGGTAGGGTATATTTTTAAATAAGAAAGGGGAAAAAGTGGTGATACAATTTTGCTAAGGTAACATAAAGTAATTTTGACTTGAAATATAGCTGACATTTCAGAATGAGACAAAGGAAAATAAAGAACAAAAATAATAGAAGATTTCTGGAAAAAGAATCTTGGGAAATAGTTTTAGGTATGATTCGGCTGAATAAGATTGAATGAATTTAAGGGTTTAAAAATTAGCTTTAGATTAATAGTGTACTTTCGTAAAACTAAAATTTAGTTTTCTTTCATCTGATGGGGAAATAATGTCTTCTTGGACTACTATGCTTTTGGGAACAGATTATTCAAGCATCTTTACCTTTTACATAAACTAAAAAAAACATAAATTTCATGTTCTTGCCAAAATTGCATTCTGTTTGCTGTCTCCATTACCATGTCTTTGAATTACTTAAGGAAGCTGAGTCTTTTTACTTAAAGAGCTTAGTGTTTTGTTTTGTTTTGTTTTGTTTTCCATTTCATAAGCGCTCAACTTTCTGTATTTTGCTTCAGTCTTTGGTTAAATAGATAATGAGTATTATTTTATAATGGACTATGATCCTATGTAGTCAAATGTGCAAATCTTATGCTATTCTGACAAACTACCCCAAATCAAATTATAAATTAATTCCTTTTCACCTCATATATACTTGACATTTTTCAGAGGATTCCTTGAACATTTCAAAGAATCTGTTCCTTCTCTTTATAAAAAGAGACATGTTTAAACTAATTAGGTGTATTTTACATGTTAAATTACATGAGAATGAAAAGTAATGCTAAACCTTCTTAAATTACATTTGTGTGGATGCTAATATGGCTTTAGAAATTATATAACACTTCTAAAGTTCTTATATCTCCTGGTAGAAAATTATCACTTTTAATTCTATTTTTTTTTCCTTAAATTTTCCATGTCACAGAAATAACTAAATATCCTTATTAATTGCATCTGACTTTTAATCATGGGGATTTTAAGGTCTTTTTTACTTAAAGAGAGTTAATGCTTTACTCTGGTGCTTTTGCAAATATATTTTATCCTCAGAGAGACTTTTGGAAAGGCCTCTAACACTTAGTCTAGAATACATGGTTTGGATAAACTTTCAGATCATATCATTGAGTTGGATAAGGCTTTTCAGAACTCTAAAACACTGTTGGTTTCACAAAAATCAATAAGAATTAATAACATGAGACTGATGAACTGAGAAAGATAATTATATTTTTAGTTTTTAACTTTTTAATTGCTGGCTCTTTAACCTTTGCTTTTTAGATATAATGGAACATTTCCTCTTAACTTAAATTTTACTTATAACAATTCAGTAAAATTTGCCTTTCCAACAGAACTGAAACATTTAATTTTTTTCTCCCTACCTGATCCATTCAAAATTTGGAAACTTGAGTATTCATAATTTCATTGAAATATAATCGTTTACATAAGTTCAATAAGAATCTGTTATCCTTCTCACAGGACACAATTGGAAATTGATCATATTACTAAGGCTTTGATAGGAATGCTATATTTGAGAAAGACATACATAGACTCAGATATGAATAGACAACTTCAAGCAACTAAGGCTGACTGTACGGAACAAATAATTGCTTCTTGGAAATATTGACCTAACACCTTGCTTATATAGAATTCTCCAAAAAACTTTACAGGTGAGTAAATAAATCACTTCCTGGCAGGCAGGTGACCTCAGTATATTTTGGAGACTTCAAGAAGATTAGAACTCTATGAAATCTATAGGCATTGCTGGTGATGTCTGATGGCAAGTATTTGACTTGGCCATGTAGTCTCAAGAGGGTAACATAATCTCCATAAATGGAGATTGCTCATGAAAAGTGCCTTCAAAACAGAGTTAAAATGGTTTATATAGTCAATCACTATTCTTTCTGCTTTTATGTAAATAATTATGCTATGTTTATTGATACTAGACTTATTCTGTAAACAAATTAGCTTTATTTTTGCTACTTTTGTAAAAAAATAAGTAATTTTAGATTAAAACATGTTTTAGTGAAAACTATGATGCACAATTATGATATTAGATATAAGACTCTACTGCCATTAAATTTATTTGATATTTTGTCACTTATCTAAAAATTGTATTGGATCCTGATTTTGTTGTTGTTGCTGTTGTTTTTTAGTTTTCTCCAGTATTTAACTACAACTCTCTCAACTAACATTTACAATTTTCTCTTATCCTTTTGACTTGGAATCCAGGAGAACTAGAATTGCATTTTGTTTTTCCCCAAAATGGAAGCTAGAAAACTTAATATAAACTTCAGAGAAGTCACCACAATAAGTTGTTTTTTTTTTTTTTTTTTTTGTCTCCATGGAAATGCCTCTTATTAAATACCTGATTGCTTGCACCATAGGTCTGACTTTGGGAGCCCACCTGCATCACCGTCTCCTGAAATGAATTCAACTAAACTGACTTATTATCAAGACTAAGAGACTGATTCAATGAGACATAACAATCAAAAAGCTCAACTTTAATATGTAAAACTTGGAAAACAAGGAAAGTTTCACAGAAACTGTTGGGGCCCAGGACAGGACACCCAAATGTGCCTCAAAGGCATATTGATTATTTCAAATTGAAGTTACTTGAAAAACGATAGGTACAAGAAGGACACTTTGAACTTATTTGTGTCCTTCAATGCAGGAAATAAATATTTCATGTGATGTGTACCCTCCCTGTGGCACAAGGCTGGTGAGAGGCATCTGTATCAACAGAGAAAGGAAGTTCAGGGCCCAGAAGTCTGTATCAACAAACCTTGTTACTTCTCCATTAATTTACTCTCCAAGCCTAAGCTTTGCTTAAATTTCTTACTAATTAAGCATCTTACCTAAGCTTCTTTAGTCTGTCAAATCCTCACAAATTTATTATTTCTTTATGTAAAAAGATGTATAATAACTGTCTGCTTTTAGTTGTTCTCTGAGTGTCACTTTAATAATTTCCCTTGCATGCAAATTTAAATTAGTTTTAAACTGTCTCCTGTCAATTTAATTATCAGACCAACTACAAGAATGTAGCAGGTAGAGTAATATTTTTTTAGTTTCCTTCACAACAGTGTTATCAATATATTTTCAAAGCAACTAGGTGTAACATTTTTCAGAATAGTCCTCTTATCTGAATATTAAGAGTTATAATAGAAATGTAAAACTTCTTTAAAACATAGGCTAAAATACAGTTTTTCTACTTTAATACACAAATTTATCATTTTTATCAATTTTTTATAGTATGTCTCTGTAATTATACCAACATAAATAATTTTGAAGTCCCTTGGCTCCCTGATACTGGAACAAAATGTGTTGGACAAGCTTGTATCATCCGATTACTAAAGTTCTCCATGATCATTTGTAAATATTTTATCTCATTACTTACTCATCAGTTACTCTTTAACCCATCAATAATGTATTGATGCCTACTATGAGTGGTTGCTGTTCAGTTGCTAAGTTGTTTCTGATTCTTTGCAACCCCATGGACTGTATGTAGCCTGCCAGGTTCCTGTGTCCATGGGATTCTCTAGGCAAGAATACTGGAGTGGATTGCCATTCCTCCTTCCATGTTATATACCTAGAATAAAGATATGTATATTATATATATTTTGCCTTAAGGAAGCTCACAGTGCAATTTATGTGATTGGCAAACACCATTTCTAATAGAATAAATAAAATTGTTGAATTAGGGTTCTTAACAAAGTCATATGGAAACTCGGAAGTGGATGGTGATTAGTACTCACTGCAAACCTTTATTCTTTATAGTGAAGGGAAGGCTTGGGCTGTCTCTTAGAGATATAGGTAATTTTTTTTTTTCAGATGGGAAAATATTCTAAGTATTTCAGATAATATGAATGAAACATATGATATGAAATACATGCTTGGCAATTAAAGAACACCAAGTAACTAGAATAGAAGAGACAGGTAAGTTAAGTCTGTGCCACATGATAAAATAGGCTGAACTCTGCTCAAATAATTTGGGATTTTATTTTGATAACATTGGGGAAATCACAATGATTCATCTCAAAAGATTGATTGTAGGATTGCCTTTATTTCTGTATACTTTGAGGTAATTCTGTTGGCAGTTTCAGATTGAATGCAATAACAAAGAACAGGATATTTTCTAGTTAGATTATTATTTCAGGCAAGGAATTATAAACAAACTAGGGCAACAGTATGATAACTAAGAACATTGTAAATTTAAAATTTTTTATAATTAATTTTAAACTTGATTGTTAGAAAATTTACAATATTGTAAAGTAATTAGCCTACAATTAAAATAAATTAATTTCAAAAAGTCATTTTGGGGAAAATTAAAAATATATTCACATTAAAAATAATTTTATTCCTTTATCTAAAAATGGTAAATTTTATTTTGCAGTGATTAAGATGATTTTGACAACATAAGGTGTTATTTTAGAAATACAAAAAAATGAGATATATATACCATTGTACATTTTATCATACATAAAGGATACAAAAATCATTGTACAGTTTAAAAGTTAAAGTCTTTTATAAAATATATGGGGACTTGATAGAAATACAAATTTGAGGGTCCATCTCAAGCATAGGAACCAGAAATCTGTATTTTAACAAGTTCTCAAGGTGACACAGATGAACACAGAAGTTTGAGAATTGTTGTGCTATGGTAACAGGCAGGTGGCTATATACTAAAGTAAGTTTGATATTTTAATATTAGAAAGTTGAGGAAGCTCTTATTTGATCCATTGCAGTTTTATTTGATTTAATAAGATAAGGAAGTGGGGGAAATGGAAGATTAAAGAAAGTTTTTGAAACAGTATGAAATAAATTTTAGGTAGAAATAAATCCAAATTGAGAGACTTTTAAGGCATAAATTTTATCTGTCACAGACTGAAATGACCTCTTCCTTCTCTGAAATTTCATATTTTATTGATGCTGTGAAATAATGCTATTTTATACCTCTGTACACTTTGGGTAATGCCTTTGATGTTAGTATCCTCTTATTTCTACTGGAATGTCTCAGAACTTTGTCTTTTTTTTTTTTTTCCAGTTTGTATTTTTTTGGGCCAGGTCTGTTGCCTTCCACTCTTTTACTTCCTTAATTATTTCTATGATGTGATTTTAAATTATTTTCAAACTGTTTAAGACATGAATAAAACAACTTAGACATAAAGAAATGCTGTGGAGACCCAAATGGAAAACAAAACAAAACAAAAATGTGATAAAGTTTTAGGAAAAAAAAAAAAAAAATGGACCATGCTTTCTATTTTTGTGGCACATTTGAAAAATTGTTAGTAACTATTATGAGGTCAAAATCAAACTAAATTTCCTATTAAAGGTGTGATAAAAGCGACCAACATTATTCTCCTCTGCTATATCGCTCAGCTTATTAAGTTGTCATACAGGAATTCTATGTGTTGTCAACCTATAAGCTGTAAGCTACCTTGTCACAAGACAAAAAAGCCTTTGTGCTCTGAAATTTTTACTTTACTCACACAGACATGATATATTGTATGTGTGCTTTTTAACCTTGAAATTCAGTTACCCTATCTCATGTTGTTGAATAAAAATAAAGAGGGAACCAGATCATGGAAAGATACTAGTACTTTTCCTTGCTCATTCTTTGAAAAACTTAAAATAATGATAATATAAATATAAGAGACTCTGCAGCACACTAGAGTATTAGAAAGAATTTTAGATGACTCCCAGTAACAGAAGTAATATCAATCAATTGAAAATGAATGAGACTTATTTCCGCTAAGACAAGCCTGACTAATGAAGTGAAAGAGACTCAAGGAGAAATGAGTATCAGGGAAGATTGACCTGTCTCACTGAGTCATGTTCAGGCTATTCAACAGCCTTGTATAAAAGTGACTGAATCCGTCTTTATTTTTAATATTCAGACCTTGATGAGCTTCAAAAACACATGCATCTCTGGTGTAAATATTAGGAACAGTGAAAAGTGTTCTATTAAACACCTAATTTTAAACCACCATATTTAAGTTTGTCAAAAGAAGTAGAAATAGTTGATAACAAATAAATAAATAGTAAATAAAGTAAGTATTAGAATAAAGAAAGAGTTCCAGATAAAAACATCTACTTCTGCTTAATTGATTACACCAAAGCCTTTGTGTGGATCACAACAAACTGCGGAAAATTCTGAAAGAGCTGGGAATACTAGATGACTTGACCTGCCTCTAGAGAAATCATTATGCAGGTAAAGAAGCAACAGTTAGAACTGGACATGGAAAAACAGACTGGCTCCAAATAGGAAAAGGAGAATGACAGGGTATATATTGTCAGTCTGCTTATTTAACTTATATGCAGAGTACATCATGAGAAACGCTGCTCTGGAGGAAGCACAAGCTGGAATCAAATTGCTGGGAGAAATATCAATAACCTCAGATATGCAGATGACACCACCCTTATTGCAGAAAGCAAAGAAGAACTAAAGAACCCCTTGATGAAAGTGAAAGAGGAGAGTTAAAAAGCTGGCTTAAAACTTAATATTCAGAAAACTAAGATCATGACACCTCCGGTCCCATCACTTAATGGCAAATAGATGGGGAAACAATGGAAACAGTTAAAGACTTTATTTTTGGGGGCTCCAAACACACTGCAGATGGTGACTGCAGCTTAGAAATTTAAAGACGCTTGCTCCTTGAAAGGAAAGCTATGATCAACCTAGCTGCTGCTGCTGCTAAGTCACTTCAGCCGTATCCAACTCTGTGCGACCCCATAGACGGCAGCCCACCAGTCTCCCCCGTCCCTGGGATTCTCCAGGCAAGAACACTGGAGTGGGTTGCCATTACCTTCTCCAATGCTTGAAAGTGAAAAGTGAAAGTGAAGTCGCTCAGTCGTGTCCAACCCCCAGCGACGCCATGGACTGCAGCCTACCAGGCTCCTCTGCCCATGGGATTTTCCAGGCAAGAGTACTGGAGTGGGGTGCCATTGCCTTCTCTGACAGCATATTAAAAAGAAGAGACATTACTTTGCCAATAAACTCTAGTCAAAGCTTTGGTTTTTCCAGTAGTCATGTATGGAGGTGAGATTTGGAATAGAAAGAAAGCTGAGTGCCAAAGAATTGATGCTTTTGAACTGTGGCGTTGGAGAAGACTCTTGAGCGTCCCTTGGACTGCAAAGCAATCCAACCAGTTTATCCCAAGGGAAATCAGTCCTGACTATTCATTGGAAGGACTGATGCTGAAGCTGAAACTCTAATACTTTGGCCACCTGATGCGAAGAACTGAATCACTAGAAGAGACCCTTTTGCTGGGAAAGATTGAAGGTGGGAGGAGAAGGGACTGACAGAGGATGACATGGTTGGATGGCATCACATACACGATGGACATGAGTTTGAGCAAGCTCTGCAAGTTGGTGACGGACAGGGAAGCCTGGTGTACTGCAGTCCATGTGGTTACAAAGAGTCAGACAAAACTGAGCGACTGAAATGAACTGAACTGAACTGAGAGTAAATAAATAGTAAATGTTTCCTGAATTGATGAAGAAAACTGGTAAAACTTAAGAGTTACTGATACAAAGATGTAGGAAACATAGTATAATCAACAAACTTCATATTTATGATATGATGATAAGATTTCATTAAGTAAAAAATCTTGTTGTTGGCATGAATTAAACTTGTTTTTAACATTTCTTGAATGCTTAAAGTTTAAAGCCTAAGTTTTAACATTTCCACAATGGAAGGGATACATCAGCAGGCTACTTTTGTAGGCAAAGTAATATCCATAATTTAAAAACTTCTATATTTTGTATAAAACTTAGGGACGAATTATTTAATTCTTACTTTTTTTTTTAATTTTATCAGTAAGATGAATGAATACAAGTACCCTTATCAGAGAACCATTGATCTTCTATCCCATGACTGTTTCAAACACTTGTATATATTTAAAAATTTATATCATCATTAAATTGCATATTATGAATTATCAGATTAAAAAAATGCTAGTTTACTCTCTGTATTAGTTTCTTAGGGCTGGTATAACAATTTATCAAAAAAAGTTGGCATTTAAACAACAAAAATTAGTTTTCTCACAGTAAGGAGGCCAAAAGTCTGAAATCAGGATTTTGACACAGCTGCACTTGCTGTGTCAAAACTTTAGGGGAAACTTTAGGGGAGAATCAACTCTTTAACTCACAGTTTTTGTGCCTATCAGCATTTGTTGTTTGTGGCAGCATTAATACAGTCTCTACCATCATCTTCATATTGTCTCTATCTATCTTACTTTTTTCTCACTTTTTAAAGAGTTACTTGTCATTAGATTTAGGGCCTACCTAGATAATCCAGGATGAAGCTCCTTAATTTAATCACATCTTTTCCCATATAAAGTTATTTTCACAAATGCCAAGAAACAAAAATCTATTTTTATATCACGTTCAACACATTAAATACTGTCATTTCAATTGTAAATAAGATTAAATCAATTTATCTCATCTCAAAGATTATTTTTAACTATAGTTTGTGATTTAAAACATTTGTCAGCAATGAAAAGTTATACTAAAAATAGACTAAAGTTATCTTTTTTAAATTTGAACAAAAATAGTGTAACTAAACTTTTTCCTTTACAGTCAGTTCATCTCAGTTCATTTCAGTCACTAAGTCTTATCTAACTCTTTGTGACCCCATGCACTGTACCGTGCCAGCCTTCCTTGTCTCTCACCATCTCTCAGAGTTTATTTCTAAAAATAATTTCCTATGGTCTACCTCATCAACCCATGCCAGTATTCTTGCCTGGAAAAATTCCATGGATGAAGAAGCCTGGTAGGATTACAGTCTGCAGGGTTGAAAATGAATTGGACATGACTTAGCAACTAAAAACAACAACAACCTCAACTTAGCTGCACCTGTTCAAAAACATTTGTACTGTCAACATGTTTTAAACAATATAGTTCAAGAGTGAGGCAGAAAGCAAAGGGCAGTAATAATTTTTTAAAACAGCCAGATATATTTAGGCAAAATGTGACTTTTAATTTTTAATAGTTTCAATAATATGATTTTTAATACCAGTTATAAAACTATGGCAGATACTATCTGGAGACAATCTATAGTTATTTTATTGAATTTAAAGTAAGTTCCTTGGCTAATATAACATTTTAGTTGTTTTGATTCATCTACATATTATCCCACAGTAAACAAAATTTTGTAAAAAAGATTATAAATAAAATATTTCCATTTTGCCAATATGTAGGAGTTGGTGATGGACAAGAAGGCCTGACGTGCTGTGATTCATGGGGTTGCAAAGAGTTGGACATGATTGAGGGACTGAACTGAACTGAAAACTTCAATCTGCCTATTTTATAAATATAAACCTTTTTTGATTTGATTATATCTAGATATTTATTTTCTAGACATAAAATATATGTGGCTTTATTTTCTCAAAATATTTAATAATTTAAGTAATCATTATTTATTTTCCCTCATCAGATTTTATCTTTAAAAATTAAACAACAATGACTGAATAAAACTAATTTTCATCTCAGTCATTTTTAATTTATGTGCGTGGAATGAATTTGTATTAAAAGATGATTAGGAGACTATTGTATTGAAAGCTACTAGTTGTTGTTTAAAGATTATTATGAAGTGACTCTTAAAAATGGTAACAAAATTTATAACTACACATAGCCATTAAATTTTTCATACCTAAATTTAAATATGGTTACTTTAAAAAAAAATAGAATTTCTTTGAAGAAAATGTTCAAGGAAAATAAAACAAATTGCTATAGAAATTTCAATAGAAGTTATAGTCAATTTTATGTAAATACATATTTGTGAGTGTGTATGTGTGTGTGTGTGTGTGTATATATATATATATATATAAACAATATATTCCTTTCCTAAGTCTAAAATGTCTCCAGAGATTAATGTTTAAAAAAGAACAAGAGTATGTCAGGAAATAAGGATTAAACATATTTTGGACTGATGCAACAGAAATATTATAACGTAAGCATTTCATAACCTTGGCATTGACAGTTGACAGTCTATCACTGTTAATGCATCCTTTAAAGCACAAAAAATAAGTTGTTAAAAATATAGAAACAGTACAAATTAGAGCCAGATCACATTAGTATGAGTTTACTGTGCTTGTAAAAAATTTGCAACCTGGGACCTATCCCCCCCATACTCATATGGAGCTCAGAAGTATGCAGCTACAAACTGACTTCTGTAAGTGAAAATAGAGGTTTTTAACCTTTGAAAATGATAGTCTATCACAATTGAGGTTCCAGGTGATAGAGTATTAGTTAAGAACAATTATCCTAAACGATTTCCCAAACCCAATAATGCAGTAAGCCACAAGAATGCATCAATGAATGGGTGATAAATATGTGCATTAATATTGTATGCTACCACTGTAATTTTCATTTGATATTATTATGACTTTAACCACTAATGTACACTTGTGTGTGTGTGTGTGTGTGTATATATATATATATATATATACACCCACATACACATATATACATAATTATATATTGATATAAATGTATACTGATATATAGGGAGTCTCCAAATTTAAAGGTTTGATATATTTGTTTCTTTTTGATGCACACTAAAATAATGCCTGATCTTCCAGTAAGAATAAATTATATCTGATTATTCTAAGGCAAAGTGACATATTAGAAAATTAACTCAATTCAAATTAATTACTTCTTGTAATTACTTCTTTATTTTTATTATATAATAATAAAAATATTTTAAAATTTAAAAAAATGTCTGAAATATTGCAAAATAAATTTTAAGTCATTTAAAAGAAATGGATAGAAAACATTTATTTATCAAGATACTACAGAACTTACCTAATTAAGTTTGATGTCTGATTCCTCATGGGCTATAGATATCTAATCTTTCCAGTTCAAACATGACTCAATGATCACTATCACAATTAAATCAAGAAAACCATTCGGTTTATGATAATAGTAAAAAGAATAAAATAACTAAGGATAAAATTAACCAATAAAGTGAAATACATGTACACTAAAAACTGTAAGATACTTGAGAAAGCAATTGAAGAAGACACAAGTAGATGGAAATATGTTTTGCCTTCATGGATTGAAAGAATTAATATTGCTAAAATATTCATGTAATTCTAAGTGATATACAGATTCAATGCAGTCCTTATCCAAATCCCAACATTTGTTTCACAAAAGTAGTAAAAGAAATCCTAAAATTCATATGGAATCACAAAAGACTCTGAATAATTAAGGGAAATTTAAGAAAGAACAGAGCTAGATTCACTACAGTCTGATTTCAAATTATTGTTCAAAGGTATAATAATAAAAACAATGGTACTGTCATCAAAACAAAGACATAGGTCAATGAAACAGAATACTGAGCCTGGAAATAGACTCAAGAATATATGGTCAATTAATTTTCATAAGTGATATCAAGAACACACATGATGGTGTAAGTACAGTTCAACAAATGGTGAGGGGGACTGGGTATCCATATATATAAGAAAACATATATTGGTCTCTGCCCATAGTACCTGCACAGAGGATTGTGAAACTTTGTAATTCTCTGGATGATAAGAGCATTAGGAACGTCTTTTGTTCTAATATTTGGTCTTTGACCCCAGTTCCTGATACAGGACTCCTGAAACACTGGTAAATCTCCTGGATGATAGGAGTGTTTTTCTTTCTAATGAAGCAACTATCAGATGGGTTTCTGGATGGCTTCTGAATAAGTGCTGGTCAACCAGAAAGAACAAACTATGATTCAGTCAGTTCAGTCACAGACAATGAGTCGTGTCTGACTCATTGTGACCTAATGGATTACAGCACACCAGGCTTCCCTGTCCATCACCAACTCCTGGAGCTTGCTAAAACTCATGTCCATTGAGTCAGTGATGCCATCCCACCATTTCATCCTCTGTTGGCCCCTTCTCCTCCTGCCTTCAATCTTTTCCAGCATCAGGGTCTTTTCAAATGAGTCAGTTCTTTGCATCAGGTGGCTAAATAATTGGAGGTTCATCTTCAGCATCAGTCCTTCCAACGAATATTCAGGACTTATTTTCTTAAGGATTGACTGGTTGGATCTCCTTGCAGTCCAAGGGACTCTCAAGAGTCTTCCTCAACACCACATTTCAAAAGCATCAATTCTTCTGCCCTCAGCTTTCTTTATAATCCAACTTTCATATCCATGTATGACTACTGGAAAACCATAGCTTTGACTAGACAGACTGTCAGCAAAGTAATGTCTCTGTTTTCTAATATTCTGTTTAAATTGGTCTTAACTTTTCTTCCAAGGAGCAAGCATCTTTTAATTTCATTGCTACAGTCATCATATGCAGTGATTTTGGAGCCCAAGAAAATAAAGTCTGTCACTGCTTCCATTATTTCACCATCCATTTGCCATGAAATGATGGGACCAGATGCCATGATCTTGGTTTTCTGAACATTGAGTTTTAAGTCATCTTTTTCACTCTCCCTGCTGGGAGCCAGCACCGGAGTTCCCACCCATGACAAGGTCATGTGGGAGAGCCCTGACAGGCAAGGTGAGTCAGGGCTCAAGGGCGCCGCCCGTCCCCCCCCTCCCCCACCCCCCGATCTGCCTGAGCGTCTACCCCAAAGCCAAAATCTGTCTGTTTTACTATTTCGCGACTTTGACCAACTCTTCTGACATTAACGGGGGGCTATCCCCGACCACCTTTCTCTAAAGAAAATCAATTTAGAGCTCTAGTTAATAAGTCTCCTGGGCATAATAGGAGTGTTTCAATTCAAAGCCCTCTGATGACTTTCTAGCATGCCTGACAGGTTTGTTCAGATTCACAGCCTCCCAACCACAAGAGGCACAGGAAGTTTAAGATATTCTAACAATGCAGAGCTTCTCAGAGAGTTAAAATTGTTAGAACAGAACTAGTAGAGGATTTCTTTGTTGAGCTAATGCTTGCTTCCAAGTTTCCATATCCCTTACCTACTGTGTCCCTGGGAGTGTATTGATTAATATAGTTGGTGTATAGAAATTTAAGTAGTAGCTTTAATGTTTGTAACCTTGGACCCTTGAGTTAATTCTTTTCTTGTTATAGCCCACCAAACTTTTACCTTATAGGAATGCAACTTTATCTAATGCTTTTGGAGGGTGGCACCTGACTTTAGAATAATCACCTTTAGAGAAAAATAAGTTTTCTGAAGAAAGGGTCATAAAATGTTAACAGGCCTCCTGGCCAGAAGATGATGTAAATCACCTAAAGCTTTTGCATATGATAAGTTTGCAGAAGAAAGCCTGGCTTCCATAAGGATCAAGGACTGCTGACCTTGCATGACTCTACCCCCCTCATTATCCTCTATGCACAACTTAAGGTATAAAAACTACTTTGGAAAATAAAGTATGGGCCTTGGTCAAAGTTTGGTCTCCCCGTGTCATTCTTTCTTGTTTATTTTTCTCTCCTTTTCTTTTCTGTTCTTCCTTCAGGACATTTAATTGGAGTGTGGGGTCCTCTGGGACCACTTACTTGCCTGGGCTTCTAAGACCCATTTGAGAAGGTGCCTAAGGTGGGGCACCTTCAGCTATTTGAGAGGGTGCCTGCGACCTACGTGAACAGAGCAAGGCCCGTGCTGGGGCTTTATTGGCTTTCTGCATAAACCAAGGAATATCAGCCTCTTTTCTCTCCTCTATTTTCTTAACTGCAAAATTCTTTCCCTGTCTCTTTCTCCTTTTATCTATCCTTTTAATCGCCAACGCCATCCTCCCAAGGGAATCCCTGGATCCAATCAGGGCTGGACCTCAGTATTCCCCTTTCACTTTCATCAAGAGGCTCTTTAGTTCCTCTTCACTTTCTGCCATAAGTGTGGTGTCATCTGCATATCTGAGGTTATTGATATTTCTTCCAGTAATCTTTATTCCAGCTTATGCTTCATCCAGCCTAGAGCTATCAGGGAAGCTCTGATTAGAAGTTTGAAATTTTCAGCCCTGCTCCTCATTCTCTTGAGAAGGGCTGGAAAATGAATTAATGTTCTATTATGCCTATGTGATGAGGCCATGATAAGAATCCCAATAGTATCGGGTTCAGAGAGTTTTCAGGTTCCCAAGCACATTTATGTACCAAGTAGGTGATGCACATTAACTCTACAGGAACAGAAGTTCCTACTCTTGGGACCATTCTATATTTAACTCTATCTCTTCATCTGACTGTTCTTCTTCGTCCTGTATCATTTCCTTTAAAAAATAAATATGTTTTTCTTAGTTCTGCTAGCCTCTGTAACAAATTAATCAAATATGAAGAAGGGCTCATGGGAACCTCTAATTTATAGCCAAATCAGAGTTGTGGGTAACCTGGGGACCTACTACCTGCATTTGACATCTGAACTGGGGAGTGGGAAAGCAATCTTGCTGGACTGAGTCCTTAATGTGGAATCGGACACTGTCTTCAGGCAAATAATGTTAGAAATGAGTTAAGTTATAGGACATCCAGCTGGTGTTGCAGATAATTGCTTGTAATGGGGAAAAAATCCCACACATTTGGTGGCCAGAAGTCTCAGAAGTGAAGAGTTCTTTAGGAAATTAGAGGAGAAAGACACACAGGATAGAAATATACAGGAGCAGAAGAATAGTAGTTTTTTTTTCTTCAATATAACATGTAAAAGAATAAAATTGGAACTTTATGCCACACTGGGCTTCCCTGGTCACTCAGATGGTAAAGAATTTTCCTACAATGAAGGATACTTGTTTTGATCACTGGATTGGGAAGATGCCCTAGAGGAGAGGATGGCAATCCACTCCAGTATTCTTGCCTGGAGATTTAATGGACAGAGGAACCTGGTGGGCTACAGTCTATGGGGTCTCAGAGTCCAAACTACTGAGCAACTAAGGATGGCACAGCACAGCATGCTGCACTATAGACAAAACTCAATAAAATAAATTAAAACTTGAAACCATACATCTCCAAGAAGAAAACAAAGGGAAAAACACCTTGACATTGGCCTTGGCAATGCTTTTTTGGATATAACATCAAAAGCTTGGGTAACAAAAGTGAAAATAAAATGAAACTACTCAAACTAGGGAAACTTCCAAGACAGCCATGTCAAAAAAATAAAATGGAGGAAAAAATAATGGCTATCTTTTCAGGATATTAATGCAGAAAATCATAAAATGATTTTAATAGTAAATATTTTTTAAAATAAATGTTAGTTGTAAGTATCTTCCTCAGTAATATCTTACATAGAATATTTGTTTATTCCACTCATAAATCAGTCCTATAAGATAGGTATTATTATTACATTTTTACAGATAAGTAAATACTGGCTCAGAGAAATTATGGAACACTGCTTCTAGTGAAGACAAAATTCAACTCAATTTTTTTTTTTTTGGCATTTCTTAAAATTTATTAAGTATTATAGCTTAACATCTGTGGTATTTACATTGTAAATTCATTTTAAAAGGAAAAAGATTATGCTTCATTTAAAAATGTGTACCATGCAAGAGAAGCTATGGTTTTATTTTATTTATTTTTTTTTTGCTTTTTAATTCTTTCTTTTTTTTTTTTTTTACTTTACAATATTGTATTGGTTTTGCCACACATCAACTCAAATTTTACAGTCATTCTCTTAAATAATTCTCAACTTATCAAGTTAATTTTTAGAGGACTCAATTTTTCTTGTGGACCTGTAGAAAGTAATATGAAGCAGATTTCCTTCATGTGGTTAACATGTACTTGAATTCTAAGAATTCAAATAAAGCCTAAAATGGATAAATCTGTTGAATGATCTGGACAGCTGAACAGCAAATACCTGAGGTTGAATAACATCTGTATCCAGTTACATTCTACAAGCAGTACACAGAAGATGTAAAATACATAAAATTTTATAAAATAATTTTCATGTTAAATTTCACCTGAAAATAGAATGTATAGATGGAAATGTTATGTAGAGAGTTCAAAACATACAATTTTGGCAGTAGAATACAATGCATATTTATAAGGTATTTGTCTCTGTTAATCCAAAAACAAGCAGGCAGATTCAAACACAGAACATTAAGCACAAATTATTGAGAAAGTTAGGGAAATGATATCACAGTCATTATGTCAAAGCTTACTGAATACTTTTCATATAATATTTCATAAGCTCACAGTCCATAAGAAACATGAGCTTGCAGAGAAATGCCTGAAAATTAACATAAGTTTATTTTTGTTGTATGTACAAAAGTGGTAACAAAAAAATGGTGACCAATTCATTGAAAAAATAAGGAGAGATATCATGAAATTGAAAATAATTTAGTAGGCATTAAGGATAGGCAGAAACTTTTATATTTGGGCCCATGGAGAAACTGGGGTCCTAAAATAGACATTAGAAAAAACATCGACAACAAAAAAAAACTATACTAATGTTAAAAAATGCACTACTAAAGACTCTATAAAGAAAGCTGAGCACCAAAGAACTTATGATTTTGAACTGTGGTATTGGAGAAGACTCTTGAGATTCCTTTGGACTGCAAGGAAATCCAACAAGTCCATCCTAAAGGAGATCAGTCCTAGGTGTTCATCGGAAGGACTGATGTTGAAGCCGAAACTCCAATACTTTGGCCACCTGATGTGGAGAGCTGACTCATTTGAAAAGACCCTGATGCCTGGAAAGATCGAGGGCAGGAGGAGAAGGGGAGGACAGAGGATGAGATGGTTGGATGGCCTGACCGACTCAATGGACATGGGTTTGGGTAGACTCCAGGAGTTGGTGATGGACAGGGAGGCCTGGTGTGCTGTGATTCATGGGGTCACAAGGAGTCGGACATGACTGAGCAACTGAACTGAACTGAACTGAACTGAAAGACTTTAGTCCAGGAATAACAGGGACTATTAAATGAGAAAATATTACCCGTTAATTAATCTGATACATAATGAAATATAAATATGGTCAAAGCAGCAGTTACCTACTGTTATTTGAGATTATTTTATGTTCTACTTGCAATGCTGAGAGACAGTCAATATATAACATCTAACTTAATCACTCCCATAAATATTATTGTTAATAAAAAGTATCTTATAGCCCAAGTTGTATAAATAGTGTGTATGAAAGTCACTAAACATATTATCCCATCCCAAATTGTCTGCAAAATATTTTGTATTTTGTAAGATCCCTTACTCCTCCTAAAGTCTTTTTTAAAAATCCATTTGAAAATTAAAATTAGTAATATCAGTAAGACCTAGTAATAGATTTTTAACATTTTAAGTTCCTTGATTTTACTTTTATATTTAATGTTGCCATTCATTTTACAATAGAAAGTCAGCCTTGCAATTATTGGAAACCCTTAGGCACTGATTACTCCGTGTTATCAATACCTATAGCTTCTCCATTTTTTTTTTCTCCTAAACCAGACTCCTGAGTGGGTGTGTCTAAATGATGTAACCATCTTTGCCTGCTTCCTTACATAAAGGAAAGGAATGTTTTAAGGTTTTTTCTTTAAACAAGAAGACTCATTAACAAGAATCCCTAAAGGAAAGTAAAAGTCCATTAAAGGTATTCCAAGGCCTTATTTTTATTCCTGTAACATGTTGAATCCACTATAATTGGTATATGCAAAGTTAATAGCCAAGAGGGGGTTGCAAGTGGAGGAAATGTTAAGTTGATTTAAAATTTTAATTCATTTATCCGGATAGTGTAGCTTTGTTTTTCCTCCCATTACAAAGCTCTTTGTACAAAAGAGCAAATATATATATATATATATATATATATATATATATATATATATATAACCATAGAATAAATAAAAATTGGCTCAAAGTGAATAACTCACCAGAATGTATCCACAAATATATAGCCATTATGCTAAAGTCAAAAAATTTGAGGTTGAAAAAGCATCTTCTTTAACTTTATCAGCAAATCATACCAACCTTAGTTTTCTAAACTTTCTAAAGATTCCTTGTATAATGCATGTTATTTACTTTATGATACAAGTATTCTTAGATGTATGGATGTGAGAGTTGGACTGTGAAGAAATCTGAGCACCGAAGAATTAATGCTTTGAATTGTGGTGTTGAAGAAGACTCTTGAGAGTCCCTTGGACTGCAAGGAGATCCAGCCAGTCCATCCTAAAGGAGATCAGTCCTGGCTGTTCATTGAAAGGACTGATGCTGAAGCTGAAACTCCAATACTTTGGTCACCTCATGCGAAGAGTTGACTCATTGGAAAAGACCCTGATGCTGGGAAAGATTGAGGGCAGGAGGAGAAGGGACGACAGAGGATAAGATGGCTGGATGGCATCACCGACTCAATGGACATGGGTTTGGGTGAACTCTAGAAGTTGGTGATGGACAGGGAGGCCTGGTGTGCTGCGGTTCATGGGATTGCAAAGAGTTGGACATGACTGAGTGACTGAGCTGAACTAAACTGAACTGATATGATTCAATTTTATTCAAAATTTATAAATAGGTTTGTGATAAATAAAAGGAGCACAATTTTCTATAAACTATATAAAATGAATCATCTTGAAGAAAATGAGCAGTTTGCTTTATATAGAATATTAATAGTATTCAACATAGACTGCTTAAAAAAAAAATCCTGAGTTTTTATAATGCATTAAAAAGAATACATGTGAATCAGTTCTAATGAGGTGGATGAAACTGGAGCCTATTATACAGAGTGAAGTAAGCCAGAAAGAAAAACACCAATACAGTATACTAACACATATATATGGAATTTAGAAAGATGGTAATGACAATCCTGTATGCAAGACAGCAAAAGAGACACAGATGTATAGAACAGTCTTTTGGACTCTGTGGGGGGGAGGGGGCATGATTTGGGAGAATGGCATTAAAACATGTATAATATGATATAAGAAATGAATCACCAGCATTCAGCATCTATATGCTGTTTCTGCTGATGGATTTAGTTTTGTGTATCAGTTCAGTTCAGTTGCTCAGTCATGTCCAACTCTTTGCAACCCCATGAATCGAAGCACGCCAGGCCTCCCTGTCCATCACCAACTCCCTGAGTTCACCCAGACTGACGTCCATCGAGTCAGTGATGCCATCCAGCCATCTCATCCTCTGTCGTCCCCTTCTCCTCCTGCCCCCAATCCCTCCCAGCATCAGAGTCTTTTCCAATGAGTCAACTCTTCGCATGAGGTGGCCAAAGTACTGGAGTTTCAGCTTTAGCTGGATCTCCTTGCAGTCCAAGGGACTCTCAAGAGTCTTCTCCAACACCACAGTTCAAAAGCATCAATTCTTCGGCGCTCAGCCTTCTTCACAGTCCAACTCTGACATCCATACATGACCACAGGAAAAACCATAGCCTTGACTAGACGAACCTTTGTTGGCAAAGTAATGTCTCTGCTTTTGAATATGCTATCTAGGTTGGTCATAACTTTCCTTCCAAAGGAGTAAGCATCTTTCAATTTCATGGCTGCAGTCACCATCTATGGTGATTTTGGAGCCCAGAAACATAAAGTCTGACACTGTTTCCCCATCTATTTCCCATGAAGTGATGGGACCGGATGCCATGATCTTCGTTTTCTGAATGTTGAGCTTTAAGCCAACTTTTTCACTCTCCACCTTCACTTTCATCAAGAGGCTTTTGAGTTCCTCTTCACTTTCTGCCATAAGGGTGGTGTCATCTGCATATCTGAGGTTATTGATATTTCTCCTGGCAATCTTGATTCCAGCTTGTGCTTCTTCCAGTCCAGCATTTCTCATGATGTACTCTGCATAGAAGTTAAATAAGCAGGGTGACAATATACAGCCTTGACGAACTCCTTTTCCTATTTGGAACCAGTCTGTTGTTCCATGTCCAGTTCTAACTATTGCTTCCTGACCTGCATACAAATTTCTCAAGAGGCAGATCAGGTGGTCTGGTATTCCCATCTCTTTCAGAATTTAGACTGGCTCAAAATGAGGCAAGGAGTACATTAAGGCTGTGTGTTGTCTCTCTGCTTATTTAACTTTTATGCATAGTACATCATGCAAAATGCCACACTGAGAGAACCACAAGCTGGAATCAAGGGTGCCCGGAGAAATATCAACAAGCTCAGATTTGCAGATGATACCACTCTAATGGCTGAAAACAAAGAGGAACTAAAGAGCCTCCTGATGAAAGTGAAAGAAGAGAGTGAAAAAGCTGACTTAAAACAACATTCAAACAACAAAGATCATAGCATCCAGTGTCATCACTTCATGGCAAATAGATGGGGAAACATTGGAAACAGTGACAGATTTAATTTTCTTGAGCTCCAAAATCACTGCAGATGGTGACTGCAGCCATGAAATTAAAAGATGCTTGCCTCTTGAAAGAAAGGCTATAAGAAACCTAGACAGCATATTAAAGGCAGAGACATCACTTTGCCGACAAAGGTCTATACAGTCAAAGCTATTGTTTTCCCAGTAGTCATATATGGATGTAAGAGTTGGGCCATAAATAAGGCTGAGTGCCCAAGAATTAATGCTTTTAACTATGAGGCTGGAAAAGACTCCTGAGAGTCCCTTAAAAGCAAAGAGTTCAAACCATTCAATTCTAAAGGAAATGAGCCCTCAGTATTCATTGAATGGACTGATTCTGAAGCCAAAGCTGAAGCTCCAATACTTTGGCCACCTGATGTGAAGGGCCAGCTCATTGAAAAAGACCCTGATGCTGGGAAAGACTGAGGACAGGAAGAAAAGAGAGCGACAGAAGATGAAATGGTAGGATGCCTTCACTGACTCAGTGGACATGAGTTTAAGCAAACTCTGGGAGATAGTGAAGGACAGAGAAGGTTGTCTGCATTCCATGGGCTTGCAAAAGACATACATGACTTAGCAATTGAACAATGAATAAAAATTATTCCTCTTAGTTTCCTAAGACAGAACTGTGCAAATAATCCTAGTTTTCCTCTATCACTTTCCAACTCTCTTCAATGACTTCATATAATCAGTATAGCACATGAATAATACAAGCAGAAATGTATATGAATGGAATAAGTACTTTCTACAATTAATTTATTCAACACGACCTGATTTATATAAAAATAATTATGTAAATCCCTTAAGGTATTATTTATTAGAAATCTGGTATTGGATAACAGAATTTGATACAAGCAGAAGCTTTTGGAAATTTAGTCCTAATGAAAATTCATTCCAATTTACAGTATATACAATGATGAGTACAGGGCCTGTCCTTAATATCTTGAACTTAAAACATCTAGGCCTACAAACATATTTTTAATTGTCTATTTTATTTTTATGCAAATTATTACTGTTGTAATTGAATTTACTAGTTGGTAGATTATTACTATTACTGTTGTTTGTTTTTATATATGTTAGGTAGTTAGAATAGGAAAAAGGAGTCCAAATGGCGTTGGCTAAAAGACAGGGAAGGGAAAAGCCCATGAAAATAGAACAAAGGAAGGTCCAAGGACCAGAGTGAAGACCTCAGTTAAAACAAACAGCCCTCCCAGCTATTCCAATTTACATAATGCAGGCTCAGGGGGAGGAGGAAAAACATATAAAAAGAGGAGCCAAAAGAGCCTGGGGCTTCTCTTCTCTTCCCGTCTTTTGGGTCGGCCTGCTCTCACGCCTCAAGAGGATGTCTTTTCCTTTGCTTGCCAAATAAAACTTAGCTGTAACATGGAGTTGTAATACTGGTCTGTCCATTGCTTCTAATTTTTGCTGTGGTGAGACAGAACCAAGGAAATTAAACACTCTCCCAACAATATACAAATTAACCATGAATTTTATTGCATTATTGCTATGTATGATGTCATTATTTCATATTGTCCTAATATGTTCAAAATATATATATATATATATAGTACTCTTATCTTTGTCAATAACTCTATGAAATTAAACAATTATTTAATCTTTTGAGTATCTTACTCAAAAAGGTAATTACTATAGATATTTTGAGCTTTTATGGACTGTAGCCCACCAGGCTTCTCTGCCTATGGGATTCTCCAGGCAAGAATACTGGAGTGGGTTGCCATTTCCTTCTCCAGGAGATCTTCCCTACCTAGGGATCAAACCTGGGTCTCATACATTGCAGGGTTCTCCTGCATTGTGGGCAGATTCTTTGCCATCGAACCACTAGGGAATAAGCTTTTATATTGCTTATTAAAAAAAAGAAAGAAAGAAAATAGCAGATAAATACATCTATATCATGTTAATACTTAGTTCCTAAATAAACTTTTCCATAAATTGCCGATTGGAATTCCTATTATTGAGTCTTAAATGGGTTTTTATCTCTGCCAGATTTAGATTTTTCTAGTTCTTTCATATTTATATTCATATTTTACCTGAAATGATGTCTTGCTTATTGATTCCAATGTTGTAAAACCACTAACTATTTTAAAACTCTCCCCTCAAATTTTATACCTCTTCTTTACCTTATCCTTTCCAAAGATTAATTCTGTATTCAAAACTTTAAGAACAGGGGGTATCTGAAGACGAATATAGGGCTCTCTATTTTTTCTTCTATTTGCACATCAACAAAAATCTGTAAGGAGACACAGAGCAACTTGAATCAAGATGCCTGCCTCAGGAGGATGGATTGCATAACTTTTATCACCCATATTCTCATTCACACTGATTTAAAAACAGAAATGTTTATAAAGTTGACAATATAACAAAGAAATGGAGACGAATATATGTGCTAAGCATTGTGTGTGAATATGTTAGAGATCTGTGTATTTCAAAGTTCTATTCTCCCTGTTCTTACTGTTTTCTCCTAGAGCTCAGATAAGCAATGATACTGCTTCAAATTGTGCTGAATAAAAGCAGCTCCATACCTCATACATAATTCACCTTTACTGACAGGAACACACAATTATACAATCCTGTCAGCCTATAATATTATTTGGTAATTGAAAGGAGAATTTATTTTATGTGTGAGTTGATATTTATCTGTAGACAGTAGGGAAAAAAAAGGAAATTTTCAGTGTTTCTTTTTCGAGTTACTCAATATATTTTTTACTAGATAATAATACTTCCAAGTTGCACTATCCTTAGTTTTACAATATTTGAGATTTGATTATATCTTTACATACATGAGAACTTTTCAGTTTTAGTTTCAGACTACTAATAGAACTGAATACCCAAAATATATGCCCTTCCAATGTCCTATTTTTAGAAGCTTTAGAGTTTTCATTATTTCATCTTGTTATGTAACACATAATCATGTGATGTTTTCTAAGAGAATTGGATTTGTCAAGCATCAAAAAATTAAAAGAAAGCATAAAATAAACATATATTGATGATTTTAATTATATACTAAACTGATCTACTTGAAAGTACAACTTAACAACAACAACAAAAAAAACTTGGTGCCCATGATTGATTTTGAAAATGATCCCCGAGTGTAGAAATTGGAAGCCAGATGCATGGATGAAGGAAATAAGGAAAATCAATCCAAGAAGCCTTCTCAAGGTGACCACTGCTAAGGATGATGGGTCAACATGCTCATTGACTCCTTTTGATGATCTGGAGTTCATTTTCTGATTTTGTGTATAAAACATTTAACAACCTTATTTACATATTTAAGGAGAAATTTAGGCTTCAAGGCAGTTTTTAAGGCACTTGTTAAATGTCTATTTAACATTTTATTTCTATCTATAATTCCAAATTAAGTGCATTCATGTGTCTGTTAGCAACTAGACTAGAGTCCGTGTAGAGTGTTAAGATTTTGCCACTGACTCTAACTTGGAAAGAAAAATAGGTCAAAAGTTGTTTAAAATGAAAATATTTCCCACAATGGTCTCTCTGAGGATGAGTACAAACGGGTAATTCGTTTTGCTTCATCATAGTCTGTACTCCTCAAAGTCAAATCTGAAATTCTTGTGTTTTAAATGTCTCTTTCAGAGGCTTAACAACAAAGGAGAATAACAAAGTACCCTTGGAAAAACAAATCAGGCACAAATACTGGGGGGTGGAGGGAGCTGTGGATTATACTCACTTACACTTCCCTTTTCCTTTTTAGTACTGTTTACTTGCCACCAACACAAGCTTGAACAAATACTCAACAAACTGAAATTTAATTCTACCAAGGTCCCAGGGAATGCTAGGGGAGAGGTTTGACTAGAGAGCTTCACTGAAAACTCCACGGTTGCCCACTGACTTTGGAAAACTGAAAGGCCAATATCTGTACTACAGACCATTTCTGCAATCAGAATTAAGAAACTGGAATGCTTCCTCCCAAATATGCTGGCCACAGATAAAAGTGGGAAGCGGTTATCTACAAGTGGCTATCCCCAAATGGTCCTAATCAACCCTGCTCTGCTGACTCTCCTTTTTTCTAAGTGTGCAGGTATGATTGACACCTGTTTATCACAGAAATTATCACCCTCAGCATCAGAGAAGTCCCCATGAAAGAGACTGAAAGGTCTATAATAAGATTTGGGTCAGAAGCTGCCCTGACACCTGAACAAGACTTGTTTCGAATCATCTTGAAACTGGTTGCTGATGGAAAAGTTCTAGATAGAGTTGGGGCTGAAAGACTATATCATGGCACACAAATTATGCCCCATAGGACTTGCCATCCAGGGGCAAGATACCCTAGAGAAGGAAATGGCAACCCACTCAGCAGCTGCTTCACTGCTATGTTAACCAAAGCAAAGCTAATGCTGTGAGTTATTTTGGTTTAAAAAATATATGTGATTTTTCTATCCATATTATGCAGGTGAAATCTACTGGAATTGAAAATAAAATATAAAATAATTTTTGTTTGTCAAGATCTTGGCTCTACTGTTTTAAGAGTCCCTATCTTGTTCTAAAAGAAAAAAAATAACCCTGTTATTAATAACTGAAGTATGCTTTAAAATAGTGGCAAGGGAAATTGGAAAAAATCATTTTTAGTTGAAACTGAACATCCCAGGAAAATATCACTACTTAAGGGTATTTTGGATGTAAAATTGTATTCAAATTTATTCCTAGTAATAAAGCAGATATTTGCGGGAAAATGAAATTATGAAATTCAGGAGTTGTTTTTCTAATCAAAAATCATAGTTTACTTATAGTCTATATGTTCTAATATCAAATTGCCTATGAAATGGCTAGCCTTTAATATATTTGTTAGTTGGGAGAACTAGTTTGGTTTTCTGAAAAATTCACACGTTCTATTTACAAAGTTTTTAATGCAGTTGTTTTTAGTAAAATAATGCATACCCTTTAGCTGTTTATATTGGAATTAACTGCTAAGACTTGTATTTGAAAAAAAGATATAAGTTAATTAACCTAACAAATGAGCACAGAAGAAGCTGGATACATCTACAGGTGGTAAATCATTTCAACTGTGAGGGAAATGGGAAAGTAAAAGTGATAGCCAGCTGTTCAAAGCAGTGCTAATTTTGCACAGTAAGCTGGAACTCAAAATCCAAGTTAAAGCTTAATGCAATCTCTTCAAGGCAGCAGATGCTTATGGGGAAAAAAAAATAACAGAACAATTTGTTGCAGAAAATTACATTGATATTATGATCTATGATCCAGACATCAAAGATATCTTGTAATCAATAGTTTACTATTACAAATACAGCTTGATTGCACTGGCACAGAAAATTAAAATTCTGTATTAAAAATGCATAGTAAAACCATCTGGAATGAGACCCTGTTAGTATACCATCCACCATCAGACAGATGCTTGACAAACTCTGTTGAGAATAACTAGACCAGGTGTATCAGACCTTTTTTGGAATAAAGCACTTTCCAATGTTTTTTGGAGAATGTTAAGAGAAAATAAGAATTTTTAAATCTATTTAGTGACAGATAAAGGTTGTTAAAAGATAAGACAAATCCAAGGAAAATATATAGAATTAGTTTTATCATTGATAAATATATTAGTTTAACCGTATGCATGTGTGCTCCATTGTGTCCAACTCTTTTTGACCCTATGCCCATAGGATTCTCCAGACAAGAATACTGGAGTGGGTTGTCATACCCTCCTCCAGGGACTCTTTCAACCCATGGATTGAACCCGCATCTCTTGCACCTTCTGCATTTCAGGTATATTCTTTACCCACTGAACTACTTGGGAAGCCATAGTAAACAGCAAATGCCAACAATATAAAAGTAATCAGGAGACTTCATGGACGGACATGTCCGATAGCAGGTGGTGGAATTATTTAAACTAAATTATCTACTCTGGTATAGCTATAAAATAAAATATGATATAATTCATCAAACACCATATGCAATTTTTTATTTATAATATTTTCTTCTTTTAAATTTTTTAAAATTCTATTTTTAATAAAATATTTTACTTTAATTGGTGTTTTACACATATTTACATATCAGTGGGAATGTTGGGGAAAAAACACCAATAGTATCATCTCAATGGACTTCCCTGATGGCTCAGTGGTAAACAATCTGCCTGTGAATGCAGGATACTCAGGTTCAATCCCTAGGTAGGGAAGATCCCCCAGAGAAGGAAATGACAACCCACCCCAGTATTCTTGTTTGGGGTTTCATGGACAGAGGAAGCTGATGGGCTACAGCCCATGGGGTCGCAGAGTTAGACACAACTTAGTGACTAAATAGCAAACAGTATCATCTCAAAAAAAGGGAATCACGTATTAATGCTTTCCTTTCCTAGGTTCTTCTAGAATTTTAGTAGTTATTTAAGTTGATTTTTTTTTTCATGAGATATGCTGTCTGAATGTGAGGAATTCACTGAAATTTTTTTTTGTTTTTTACCTATTTCTAAGAATTATATATATACACTGAACATCAGAAGCCTGACTTAGACTTAATGTTTCACCACTTCTCATAAAACAAGGAAATCTTGAAAACGTATAAATCCTTGATGTTTTAGTTATAACATGTCTTTCCTCTACATACATTATAAACCTCATAATACGAAGTTTGCTTTGAAACCATATTTTCAGAAAACATCAAGGGAAAATACTCTTTTATATTTCACCCTTATTAGTATTTCCAGTGTTTCTTTAATACCTGTTCCTCCTGTTTGCATTTCATATCAGGTCAAAATTTACTTTAGCATTCCTTGTATTGCATTTCCATTGGTGGAATAAAAAATCTTATTCTTTCTTCTGAAATGAAGTTTTCTTTAATCTCAATGTCTTGATTTAGGTTTTACTTTCATAGTATATGTTTGCCTGATTTGTAATACCAGATAACTTTTTTCATCATTTAAAAATATTTGCTCACTGCCTCTGGCCTCATTTTTCTGTATATTTAAAAAATTGGCCATCCAAATTCCTGAATATTCTGTCAAGTTCCATAATATATATGCAATATGTCATTTTTCTCTGGCTTCTTTTAGGTTACTCACTTTATCTTTAGTTTTTAGTGATTTTACTGAGATGTAGTTAAGTGACCTGTTTGTTTTTATTCTTCCAGTTTGTGTTCTCTGAGATCCTAAATGTAAATGTATGCCTTTCCCCAAACAGCTATGATATTTTCATTTTGTTTTTTTCTTTTGTTTTCTGTACTACTCTCCTCTTCTCATAGGAATTATAATTACACATACAGGGGACATTTTGATACTGGCCAAGAGATTCCTGAGACATTTTTCTCAATAATATTTCTCTTTTATGTATAAAAAAATATTAGATCATTTTTATTGATCAAGTCTTAAGCCATCTCTTTCTTTTGCCATTTCTACTTTGCTCATTAGCCTATTTTGGAGAAGGCAATGGCACCCCACTCCAATACTCTCGCCTGGAAAATCCCGTGGATGGAGGAGCCTGGTGGGCTGCGGTCCATGGGGTCGCTGAGAGTGGGACATGACTGAGAGACTTCACTTTCACTTTTCACTTTCATACACTGGAGAAGGAAATGACAACCCACTCCGGTGTTCTTGCCTGGAGAGTCCCAGGGACAGGGAAGCCTGGTGGGCTTCGGTCTATGGGGTCGCAGAGTCGGACAGGACTGAAGTGACTTAGCAGCAGCAGCAGCAGCATAAGCCTATTTAGTGAGTATCTTGTTTTATATGCTGCATTTTTACATTCTGGAAATTCATTTCAATTTAAGAATATTTTTTTCTTGTGGGGGATACTTATGTTATCTTCCATGAATTCTTTTTATTGGAGTATAATTGTTTTACAATGTTGTGTTAATTTTTACTTATATAGGAAATGAATCAGTTATATGTACACGTATATCCCTTCCCTCTTAGACCTCTCTCCTATACCCACAATCCCATCCATCTAGGTCATCATAGAGCACTGAACTGATCTCCCTGTACTACAGAGCAGGTTCCCACTAGATATCTGTTTTACAATGGCACCCTACTCCAGTATCTTGCCTGGAAAATCCCATGGATGGAGGAGCCTGGTGAGCTACAGTCCATGGGGTCCCTAAGAGTCGAACACGACTGAGCAACTTCACTTTCACTTTTCACTTTGATGCATTGGAAAAGGAAATGGCAACCCACTCCAGCGTTCTTGCCTTGAGAATCCCAGGGACGGGGGAGCCTGGTAGGCTGCTGGCTATGGGGTCACACAGAGTCGGACACAACTAAAGCGACTTAGCAGCAGCAGCAGCAGCAGCAGTGTATTTATGTCAAATAATTTCCCAATTCATCCCCCCTCCACTCCCTTCCCCCACTGTGTCCACAAGTCCATTTTCTACTTCTGTGTCTCTATTTCTACCCTGGAACTAGGTCCATCTGTACCATTTTCCTAGATTCCTCATACTTATCTTAATATAAAATATTTGTTTTTCTCTTTTTGACTTACTTCTCTCCCTATGACAGACCCTAGGTCCATCCACATCACTACAAATAACCCAATTCATTCCATTTAATGGCTGAGTGATATTCCATTTTATATATATATATATATATATATATACACACACACACACATATATATATATATTATAGCATACCTTCTTTGTCTTCATCTGTTGATGGGCAGTTAGGTTGTTTTCTTTTCTTGGCTATTGTAAATATGCTGCAATGAACAATGGGGTACCTGTGTCTTTTTGAAGTATACTTCAAAATCACTCTTTCATAGATCACAATAAGATTGTTTTTGACCCACCTCCTAGAGTAATGAAAATAAAACTAAAATAAACAAATGGGACCTAATTAAACTTAAAAACTTTCCTGATAACCACTATGGTTATCCCCAGTAATGGAATTGTTGGGTCATATAGTAGTTCTTAATGGACATGAGTTTGAGTAAGCTCCAGGAGTTGGTAATGGACAGGGACTCCTGGTGTGCAGTCCATGGGATCACAAAGAGTCGGACATGACTGAGTGACTGAAATGAACTGAACTGATAGTAGTTCTATATTTAGTTTTTTAAGGAACCTCCATACTGTTCTCATTGTGACTGTCTCAAATTACATTCCCACCAACAGTGCAAGAGGGCTTCCTCTTCTCCAGACCCTTTCTAGCATTTACTGTTTCCATATTTCTTGATGAAGGCCATTTTGACCAGTGTGAGGTGATATTTCATTGTAGTTTGATTTGCATTTCTTTACTGATTAGTGATGTTGAGCATCTTTTCATATGCGTCTTGACCATTTGTATGTCTCCTTTGGAGAAATGTCTATCTTGTTCTTCCACTCATTTTTTATTTGGATTTTTTTTTTTTTTCATAATAAGTTGCATGAGCTATTTGTATATTTTGGAGATTAATCCTTTGTCCACTGCTTCCACACACAAAAATAAACTCAAAATGGATTAAAGACCTAAATGTAAGACCAGACACTATAAAACTCTTAGAGGAAACCATAGGGGGAGAAAAAAAAAAAAAATCACTCTTTCATAGATCACAATAAGATTGTTTTTGACCCACCTCCTAGAGTAATGAAAATAAAACAAAAATAAACAAATGGGACCTAATTAAACTTAAAAACTTTTGCCTAACAGAAGAAGGCATAAACAAGATGAAAAGACAACCCTCAAGATGGGAAAATACATTTGCAAAATAATCCTTATTTCTTTATTCATTATCTTAATATTTTCTCTATTCCCTTGAACATATATTTTTCAAGTGCTTTAAAACTGCTTTCTGATAATTACAAATTCTGGGTTATTTCACATTTGTTCTTCTGTGATCCTTTTTCTTCAGAATTAGTCTTATTTTCCTGATTCTTCAACATTGTGAATAATATAATATATTGTACAAATTATGAATTCTGCCATATTCTCTGAAAAATATTATATTTTTTTAGGGGCAACCATTCTGGCTGGGTTCATACTATAGATTCAGTTTCTTCAGTCACCAGTGGTAACCCAAATTTATTTCTTTAAAGCTTAACTTGCCTTCATAAAATCACACATATGCAATTTAGAGTACAGCTACCCAATAAGCAGAGATTACACACAGAAATTAAGGCTGAATTCTTTAATTTTCCTTACTTTTCAGAAATTGTGGTTCCAGTAATCTCCATTCTGTCTTTTCAGGACAAGATTTCAAAGTTTTCAACTACTGTTTATTATATAGACTCTGACTAAAAAGAAAAAGAAATAAAAATCAACTGCACACATATTTGGGAATGGCTACAGTTTATGGTGAATTGTTTACCTCGGGCCACAATGTTTTTTAGTTAATGCAACATGCATTGCTTCTTCTGTGTCTTTGTTGTTGCCAATATCTGGAATCCATAACAACCACATCCCATATCTCAAATTTTATATATACAGACATACAGTCTTTTATTCCTTAACTACTATTCATATTTCAGACCACAGCACTATTTCCTCTGTTCTAGGAAATATTTGTGGACATGGCTAAGAGGTCAATATTTTTTAGTTGAAGTGATCAATACAATTTTCTATATTGAGTGCTCCATAATCTTTGAATAAATAAGTGAGAGAAAAACCAGGGAATTACTGAAAGAAAGCATGAATGTATAACTACATGAATGAGTGAACAATCTTTAATGAACATCAATGTTGTTTCTTCAATGTGAAATGTTTTTTCTCATATCCACTTCAGCTGCATCTTAGGTCTTACATTAGTAAAGCTCAGTAGCTGTATTTGAATATAAATATAAATACATAAATGAATGAGTAAATAAAGTACTGTAGAATTGTCTTTACTTTTGCTTTTGGAGTAGAAAAGTGTCCTCATTAATAGTGAAAATGAAGGAAACAAACCAAAAAAATCAATAAAAATAAATTGTGGTTGTTGTTCAGTCACTAAGTCATGTCCAAATCTTTGAGACTCTCAGTTTATATACTGCTGAAACCTAGCTTGAAGAATCTTGAGCATAATTTTGTTGGCATGTGAAATGAGTGCAATCACATGGTAATTTGAAAATTCTTTGTCATTGCTTTTCTTTGAGATTGGAATAAAAACTGACCGTTTCCAGTTCGTTGGCCTTTACTGAGTTTTCCAAATTTGCTGGCCTATTTAAAGCAGCACTTTAACAGCATCATCTTTTAGAATTTGAAATAGCTCAACTGTAATTCTATCACCTCCACTAGTTTTGTTGGTTGTAATGCTTCCTAAGGGCCACTTGACTTCACACTCCAGGAAGTCTGGCTCTAGGTGAGTGATCACACCATCATGGTTATCTGGGTCATTAAGAGCTTTTTTTGTACAGTTCTTTTTTTTTTTTTTTTTTCTTGAATAGCAGATATTTATTGCCTCACATCTCTGGAGGCTGGAAGTTCAAGTTGCCAGGGTTGGTTTCTGGTGAAACGTCTCTTCCTGGCCTGCAGACAGCCACCTTGTGTCTTCACCGAGCCTTTGCTCTTGTGCACACAGAGAGTGAGTGAGTGAGTGAGTGTACTCTGGTATCTCTTCTTTTTCTTATAAGGACACCAGTCCCATTGGATTAAGGCCCCACCCTTATGACCTGGTTTAAGCTTAACTCCTCCCTCAAGGCTTTATCTCCAAACAGAGTCAAATTGGAGTCTGAGGCTTCAATATGTTCATTTGGGGAGGGGTGGCGCAATTCAGTACATAATGTCATCTTTCTAAATGTCTGCTAGTCTGTTTTGTTTTGTTGTGAGCAATATCTAATTGTTGTAGCTTGACTACCTGATTAGTAGGAACTTTGAGCATCATATCTTTTTTTAACTTTATCTATTTATTTATGACTCCCTATTCTTGCCACTTTTTCTTAATCTCTTCTGCTTCTGTTAAGTTCATGCTGTTTTTGTTATTTATTGTGCCTATCTTTTCATAAAATATTCCCTTATTATCTCCAACTTTCTTAAAGAGATCCATACTCTTTGCCATTCTATTCTTTCCTTTTATTTATTTGCATTGCTATTTTAAGAGGATTTTCTTAAAATGCATAAAAGTGGAAAATAAATGTAAAAAAGAATTCAATTTTTGAACAAATTTAAATTTTGGAGAAATTATAAATGTTAATAATCTATTTTGTATTTTGATATTATTATTGCTAAGTTACTTCTAGAATATCTGCCCATCTCTATAAGCCCTTACTGATTTTTCCTACCTCCTACTTGCCATAGCTGAACTATTCATTTGCAATTGTGCATGCTCAGTTACTTAGTTGTGTCTTACTCTTTGCTACCTCCATGGATTGTAGACCAGCAGGCTCCTCAGTTCATGGAAATTTCCAACCAAGAATACTGGAATGGGTTGCCATTTTCTTCTCCAGAGGATCTTCCGTACCCAGGAATTGAACTCACATCTCCTGCATTGTCAGGCAGATTCTTTACCAGGGAAACACCTGGGAAGCCCTCATTTATACCTATATACAATTATTTAAGTATTGTAAGCACAGATGCTTACAATGCTAGCTTTGTTTGCTTCATACTTTCATGTAATGAATTAATAAATTAAATTTCATACTGTAATGACCATAACTCCTTTCATTTAAAATAAAAGCAGATCATCCTTGAAAATATGCTAAATATGTTAACAATTCAACCAAATGCTAGAACTAAATTTGTCTAACTAAATGTTCCATGTACTTAGAAAGTTTTGACCACAGGAACAGAAACTTCAAATTTCAAGCAGTTCTGTCTTTATAATAATGACCTAAAAGGGAGCTAAAATATAATGAGCCATCTAGTCTTGTTGGCATTTTAGTGATTTAGTATTCAACTGCTTAAGAAAACAATGGCAGTAGAAAATAATTTTACTTAATGCTCTGATGCATTTTATTTTTAATTCTCATAGCTCAGGGATAAGACTATCTGTGTTATATTAGCTGAATGAAAGATTGTTAAAAAGCAAGAATTTCCTTAAGCCTGAATATATAGGTGCTATGATTCATGCAGTGGGAATGTAGCTAAGAAAGCATTAGTATAACTGCATAATCTAAGACTCAGACAAGCAAAGATTGTCTACTGTAAGAGTTGAGTTTTGTGTTCATGACTGATGAGATTGTTGTATCAGGTGAAAGAAACGGCCTCCCTGGGCACACATATGCTAGTTGCTGATAAGATGGTTTCCTGGTTGCATTGTTTTTATGCTGCTTTTAATAGGTTTCTTTTCTCTTTTTTTCTGACTTCTTAGTTTTCATGACTGTCTGTTGATATCTTGATGTGTAGCCATTTACAGGAAAGTAAGAACAAATAATTTGCTAGGGGAAATTATTGTGTTTTGTAGAGTTATATGCTCATTTTATTTCTAATCACTATCATGGATTTCTACCAATAGATAAAAGTCACAAGACCCATGTAAGTTTTTCTAATGTCATTTTTAATGGATAAAACATATTGTAAAAAGACTTTAAATCTATTATATTTTCTCTCTAGTTTATCATTTCTAAATTGTCATTAGCATTTTTCATTAATGCTTTTATTAACCATTTTAGAATTAAATTCCTTTGAAAATCATAATGGCCTCCACAATATCTAGATGTTTTTGTGTAATGTAGAAAAAGTTTTTACAACATCACACAAGTTTACTCTGATGAATCAGACTAACATGGGTAACTTAGCTGCTCAATTGAGATGACTATAAGCTTTCAGAAATAATACTGAAAGAAGATTTAAATTCATAACCCAAATATTCTATAAATAAGTACACATTTACTCAATAAATATACAATGTGTACAGAGATAAGTAAGACCATTGTCTCTCCAGGTGCTCATAGTCTTTGGAGAGATGTAGGAATAGATCAGGTGGTTCTATAAAATATAGTAAGATGCAAAATGCAAAACCCTATAAGAATATAGGGGAGGAATTTCTGCTGTGTTTGTAATTACACTTTGAAATACAAAAGAACCATTCCTTTAGATTATGAGTCACAATTGGGAAGTATATCACCTGAAGACATTGAAGTCATCTTGATAAGGCAGATGCTATTCTAAGTAAAAATATTAGCAATGTTTTATCAAACTTATTACATGCTCAATTGCTTGTCTCCAGTAGGTTTTCGAATATTCAGCCATTGCATTAAATCTTGATCATCTTGTCTGAGTTCCCAACAGCAGATTGCACACTTAAATTAAGATAATTCCAGTTGAGTTTGAAGGTATAAGATGTAGGGAAATAAAAAGCTAATAACATCTTGACTTCTACCCTCCAAGGTATGTGTAGTAGGAGGGGGAAAGCTTGAACTGGATGAGGATTTTAGCATGGAGGGAATTGCACTGACAGAAATGTAACTGAAAACCAGAAACCAAGAGACTATTGTTTTAGTCTATAAAATCCTGCTTTGTGAAAAAGCAGTGCATAAAATGTTATCTAAAGTGTATAAAATGATGACTAGTGAAGTGAGTTAAAAAAAAAACAAAACTATACTTTAGTGAGGACAATTTATTCCTAAAACCATTTATTGAGGAGACTATTCTTCCCCCATTGTATATTTGTGGCCTCTTTGTTGTAAATTAATTGAGCATATATGTATTGGTTTAATTGGGGACTATATTCTGTTTTAATTGAAATTTTAAAAAAAATATAAAAAATAAAATTCCGATTACTAAAGATGATTTTTATACAGACACTATGTTGTTTTTTGTTTGTTTGTTTGTTTTTTTCTCAGACCCAAAGTATCAACACTCACTAGGTGAACTGCTGTTGACGAAAAATACTGCCATCATTGTAGAAGCTGCTAGGGTAGTCAGCCTCCCCACCCTCCCAACTGCCCACTCCCCCACCCATACCAGAGAAGCAATCCATTCGTGAGGCAATACTGCATTTTTTTTGCCAGGTATCGGGAGATGCGAACTTTGTTCTTGGCAGCTGCTCGGCCAATGAAGGTAGAGTGGAAAATGAGTCCGTATTTTGGGGTGTTACCCCTTGTCTTCAAGGCTCTGGGAGAAGAATATTCAGCGGAGACTTTTAAGATCAGAAACTTCAACGGTGTTAGCTAAGGCAGTGCTTCCCTTCCCTTTCCCCGCAGTTTCCAGAGTGAGCCTCAGGCCAGGTTGGGTTTCTACCCCAACTCATGCTAACCCACCGCTCCCAGAGGCAGAGGGAAGGCATCCAATGTCGCTGACCTGGAAACTTGGTCCCTTTGCTAGGCCCAGGGAATCACTCAGACACCAGGACTGGCCTATACAGACACTATGAATGGTGTTTTAGAGTAATAAAACTGTCATGTGAGATAGTTTTAAAATTTATGAAATAAAGATAAGTGAATCTATATAATTGATGATTCTGTGTGTATATCTCATAACTTGTAATATTTTTGGTTGCTAACCACCCTATCTAGTAATAAAAATTTAAACTAAGTAGTACATTGATTTCTCTCTATGGAAGAGACTTTAGGTAGTCACATCATAGCAATTCAATCTTTTACCTGATATCAACCTTTCTTAGAATGGCTTCTATCTTCGGAGTCACTTCTTGATTTAAAATGGTCAGTATTGTTTAAAGAAATTTTCTTTAAAACTCAAATTCTTTTATATTTCATATTTTATATGATCAAATTATTTTATATTTTATTTCTAGAATTCTTCATATTGGTGACATCTGTCTTTAAAGGAGAATAAGAAAGCACATTTTACTTGGGGCTGTTGTTGCCTTGAATAAAATCAAGGTTCTTATTAAAGAAAAGGGGGAATCGATGTTTGATAGGCAACTAATCATGCCAACAAGATATTCCAGTATAAAATCAAGATATTTGATTAATTTAAATAATCTATAATTTTCTATGGAAAGATGATTTACTTTCTATTCACAAAACTAATATATTTATAAAATTTTTTCCAAGTACATAATTTTATCCTACTAATTCTTTCTTTTTCTTTTGAATTTTTCCTTCTCTCCTAACATAAATAAAATTACATCATTTGGATCAATTCAGTTAGTTAAATTTTTTATCCTATATCACTGATGGATTCCTGCAATATTATGCTAAATTTCAGAAACATAGCAAATAAATTGAAGTTTAAAACAAACGTGTCTATATTTTACCAGAAGTGTAAATATATTGATTTTTTATTTCCCTGTCCTTACCACTGTTCTTGCACGCAAAACCCCTAGCTTAAACCAGCCTATTAACAGTTAGCATTGACCACTACAATCAGATATCATGCACTGTCTATAAAAGATTTGTAACCCCTTTGTTTGGGGCTCAGAGTATGAAGTGTTAACTCCTCTAGGCCAACTGGCTTAATAAACCTGAGTTCTCCAACTGAGAGAGTCAATTCCTAGGCAGGTTAATAAGAAGTCCAGGGATCCCCGAGGAGAGAGGCGTCTGGAATTGTCAAGGTGGAGAAAAGGACAAACTCTTTTATTTTCTCTACATTCTTTAGTCTTAGTCACATAAAGTTTTTTTTTTTTTTTTTTTTTTTTCTTCCTTTAAGCCCAGAACTGATGATTACACAACAAGCAACTCAGTTTAAACTCTGTACTAGGGATTATATAGCAACAATGTATCCTACTTGAGGACAGTTTCTCCTTCCTGAAAAGCTTCTGACTTGATTCATTCACACAACAGAAACACTGGAAATGAGAAGATAGAAGAATATATGGCTTTATTTAACCTATGAAACCAGTGTAACCAGTTCCTCCTTCTTGTGGCTCTGAGAAGACAGAAGGGCCTTTCACTCTCTTCCCTTCTAGCATTGCTCTGCCTCCTGGAAAAGTTTGGGGTGAAAGCCTGTGGCTTATTCGTCATTTCATCCCTCAGGGTCAGGACAGGAATTCAACGAGGGTGCTTAAACTGTTTTAGATAATTATCCGTTGTTCCATGTCCAGTTCTAACTGTTGCTTCCTGACCTGCATACAAATTTCTCAAGAGGCAGGTCAGGTGGTCTGGTATTCCCATCTCTTTCAGAATTTTCCATAGTTTATTGTGATCCACACAAAGGTTTTGGCATAGTCAATAAAGCAGAAATAGATGTTTTTCTGGAACTCTTTTGCTTTTTTGATGATCCAGCAGATGTTGGCAATTTGATCTCTGGTTCCTCTGCCTTTTCAAAAACCAGCTTGAACATCTGGAAGTTGATGGTTCACATATTGCTGAAGCCTGGCTTGGAGAATTTTGAGCATTACTTTACTAGCATGTGAGATGAGTGCAATTGTGCGGTAGTTTGAGCATTCTTTGGCATTGCCTTTCTTTGGGATTGGAATGAAAACTGACCTTTTCCAGTCTTGTGGCCACTGCTGAGCTTTCCAAATTTGCTGGCTTACTGAGTGTGTACTTTCACAGCATCATCTTTCAGGATTTGAAATAGCTCAACTGGATTCTATCACCTCCACTAGCTTTGTTCGTAGTGATGCTTTCTAAGGCCCACTTGACTTCACATTCCAGGATGTCTTGGCCCTAGGTGAGTGATCACACCATCGTGATTATCTGGGTGGTGAAGATCTTTTTTGTACAGTTCTTCTGTGTATTTTTGCCACCTCTTCTTAATATCTTCTGCTTCTGTTAGGTCCATACAATTTCTGTCCTTTATTGAGCTCATCTTTGCATGAAATGTTTCCTTAGTGTCTCTAATTTTCTTGAAGAGTTTCTAGTCTTTCCCATTCTGTTGTTTTCCTCTATTTCTTTGCATTGATTGCTGAGGAAGGCTTTCTTATCACTTCTTGTTATTCTTTGGAACTCTGCATTCAGATGTTTATATCTTTCCTTTTCTCCTTTGCTTTTCACTTCTCTTCTTTTCACAGCTATTTGTAAGTCCTCCCCAGACAGCCATTTTGCTTTTTTGCATTTCTTCATGGGGATGGTCTTGATCCCTGTCTCCTGTACAATGTCACGAACCTCATTCCATAGTTCATCAGGCACTGTATCTATCAGATCTAGGCCCTTAAATCTATTTCTCACTTCCACTGTATAATCATAAGGGATTTGATTTAGGTCATGTTTGAAAGGTCTAGTGGTTTTCCCTACTTTCTTCAATTTAAATCTGAATTTGGTAATAAGGAGTTCTCCTGTTTGGTCACTTCCAATTTGTCTTGATTCATGGACCTAACATTCCAGGTTCCTATGCAATATTGCTCTTTACAGCATTGAACCTTGCTTCTATCACCAGTCACATCCACAACTGGGTATTGTTTTTGCTTTGGCTCCATCCTTTCATTCTTTCTGGAGTTATTTCTCCACTGATCTCCAGTAGCATATTGGGCACCTACCGACCTGGTGAATCCTCTTTCAGTATCCTATCATTTTTCCTTTTCATACTCTTCATGGAGTTCTCAAGGCAAGGAAACTGAAGTGGTTTGCCATTCCCTTCTCCAGTGGACCACATTCTGTCAGACCTCTCCACCATGACCCTCTCATCTTGGGTGGCCCCACATGGCATGGCTCGTGGTGCGGGTAAGGAGGGCGGAGAGGAGCTACTCAATGTTCAGGAGGGGAGGCTGTGAGGAGATACCCCTCGTCCAAGGTAAGGAGCATTGGCTGCACTTTGCTGGAGCAGCCGTGAAGAGATACCCCACGTCCAAGGTAAGAGAAACCCAAGTAAGAAGGTAGCTGTTGCCAGAGGCATCAGAGGACCGACACAGAAACCATAATCACAGAAAACTAGAAATATTTACAAACATAAATGTCCATTATGGATAAAGAAGTGTGTTAGTTCTCAGGAACAAAAGAACAAGATACACACCTCCTCCCCCCCCCCCCCAAAAAAAAAGATGATTATTTTTCTAGCAGAGTTTCAGTCTTTAAAAGCTGAATCTACAAAATGAGCTATGAAGATGTAATGAGTAGAGGGGAGAAAGTCAGTATGAGACATATTCCTAAAGGGCTTTTGGATTAAATATCTCTCCATTGTAGTCTTGTAGTCTTGGCTCAGAAAACAGCTCAATCTTATACATGCCCTCTCTTAATACTGGTGTGATTTACTTCCATAATCCACAAGAGAGAAATAAGAAATCTGCCTAGCAAAGTTGATAGGTGAACCTAGAAACTCTCTATGCATAAACTACTTAGTAAATTTGACTCTTTCCTTTAAGGACTGGGATAGGTTGCATCATTTTTAGTAACTACTCACCCTATCTTCTAAATGAACATTGTATATTTTATTGGACCATTGATGTCTGATCTTGACCATCACCTTTTTATTAATGGATGTGAGTGGCAATAATAATGAAGTTTTGAGTAGATACTTTAAACGTTGTTGAGAAATTTGGCTTATACTCTTACATGACTACCCTCCGTGAGAAGAATATGCCCAAGCACTGACTTTATCAGTCTGAATCCTAGGTGAGAGACAGGTAGCCCAACAGAGCCACAGATAACCTGTGCATCTAAGAAAAAAAAAATTAAAAGGTTTTTTGTACGGCTCTAAGATTTTATTTTACTTTTTGGTTAAATTACCTAATACAGGGACCAATAAACATTTCATTTTTTCCTATCCAAGTTTTAGAAATTTCCTGAAGGCCACTTCCAGTAAGAAAATCCTTTATCTACTTAAACTAAACCTGTGGAGTGCAGTTTTATTGTTTTATTATAGAACAATGACTTGAACTTTGTCTCCTTAAAAGCTCTGAAAGAGTGGGACTTACAACAAGCTTAATAATGAAAAGGTAGCATTTGCTGCAACTTGACTACATAAAATAAGGCTTGATGAAAATTAAATATTAATATGCAGTTTACATTAGATGCTGCTTCACAGTTTCAGAAAAATGAACAGTAATCAAATGAGGGTGTCACATAATACACAGCAAACAGAGAGCCAATTATGTAAATGAATGCCCAAGGTTAGCATGATACAATGCTTTTTAATTTGACTAATATTAAAATCAACTTGTTCTTAATGTAATGGATGGCTGTGACAACAGTTAAAGAGCACCAAATGTTTTTTTGTAATCCCCTGTCAAATTAAAAATGCTGTTGTGAGTGACCTGCTTTTCACAGTACAATAGTTGAAAGGCTCAAAATGTGCAATATTTCCTAAGCTTTAGAAACATTAAACTAAAATGCTTCTAAGATGAAAGTCATAATGACCAGTGTACATCTACCTTCTTCAACTGAAAATACATAACAGTGAACTCCAATTGCCACAGTGCATTTTCAAAATAAAAGTTTCACTCATTTATCTGAATTAATTTGAATTTAACAGATAAACTGCAGATAATTTTTTTAATTATAAACATTTTATTCCTGACTCTATGTAAAAAAAAAAAAAAAGATTTCTTCAGCATGATCTGTGTTCCTCTTTTATTTTCCTCCTTACTAATCTACTCACCCAGTTAGTATACTTAAAAAAAAAAAAAATCACTATGAATAGAGCTATAGATTTCTTTCTCTGTATAAAATAAATGCATATGCATATAGACATAAATGTGTATATTAAAATCCATAAAGACATGAAAAGATATTCAGCCTTATAATTTTCAACACTAAAAGAATATATTATTTGCAAAATCACTGGAACATTTAACATACTTGAATTTTTAATGCTAAATTTGGTAATGATAGTGTTTCATTTGAGATAGCAATATATTTATAATGTTCAGGGTGTTTATATCTGAAATTGATTTTTCTATAGAACTACAAGTGTGGAATTGTCCTAAGCTATTGATTATCTTCTAAGAAGAAAAGACAAATCAATTTCACTTTGACAGTGTTCTTTCTAACAAGTGTCAGAATGTTTTTGTGGTAGCCTGAAAGTTTTACCAGAAGAAAAAAGGATAAGAAACAGCAAGATGGGGAAAAGGAGAGGTGTCGGGGAAAAGATCATATCACACCTTTTTATTTAAATCTTTATCTCTAGTGAACAACCTCTGTAATTAAAAGTAATTTAATCATTGTTTTAAATTAAACACACTGAATGCAAATTTTTGAACCTGGTGATGAAAACTGGAAGTGGATATTTCAGACATCTTTGTACAGTTCTTAAGAAAACTGGGATATTAATCATTTATTTCTCAATTTCTATCCTAGGGTTTTCTGGACATGGAGATTAGAGTATCTGTGTATCCTATTTAAGAAATGGAATATCAAATTTCTAATACAAAATTCTATGCAGAGCTTACAAGTGGCTCGTGTAGTGAAGGTCCCTGAGTTTGCAGTTTATTAATTTATAGAAATCTTTTTTTGCATAAATAATAACTGACAAGAGCTCTGTCCACATTGTTAAATACTCCCTTTTCAAGGAAAGAACAGCACTTTAAAGTATTAAGGTGCTGCAATTCACAAAACTAAGTTAAATATGAAAAATTCTTCAGAAAGTATATAATTCAACAATCTAAAATACTATTATTCTAACCAATTTTAGTTATAAAAACATTTTTAATATACTCACTGATAAAAACTTATTAAAATGCGATACTCATGTTCTTCCAAACTCTAATCAGGTTAATGGAAATTTAATGTTTAAATTAATGATGTACAAGATGGTGTATTAGTAACGGGTGCTCAAAGTTTCACCCATACGCACACTTTCCTTTGAAAATTACATATTAAATTATTCAAATCAATTACATAGGTTTTACTTTTTAAATATTATAAAATTAGATTTAAGTTTATTTGAGACTTTAGGTATTTAAAAGAAAAAAATGTTTCTCATTGTTGTAATAGTTATATAAATGATAATGTATTTTGAAGTAAAAACAACTTGTAAGTTTTTATTTTGGCTAATCTATGTAGAATAACTAAAGTTTAGAAATAATAATGACTGAAATTGTGTTTCTCTGACCACCTGTTTATTTCTTAAATCCAAAGGAATAGCTAACAAACAAAATATCCAAGTTACCTCTATTATTTTGTGCAGTGGTTTTAAATAGAATGCTAATGAAAGTTATAGAGCTCTACTGTCAAATAAGATAACCATTAGTCACTCATGGCTATGTTTAAATATCAATTAGTCAGATTAAGTACAATTAAAAATTTAGTTTCTGAGTTGTACTAACATGCAGTTGATGACTGCAATATTAGCTGGCATAAAGAACGTTTCCATCATTACACAATCTATTATCACTGTTATCACAGAGGCTTTTGCAAAATTCTGTTAGAAGTCATCCTCAAATTATCTATTGTAGGTCTGCTAAAGATTTGCTGATCTTCTAGATACCATGATCCCAGTGCTTTACTTTTCTTTTTCAGCTTTGTCTTTATTTCCTATACACTGCTGGTTTTGTTCATTTGTTTTTCAATTTATTTTTTACAATGTTGTGTTGGTTTCTGCCATATAACAATATGAATCAGTCAGAATTATACAAGGTTTTATTTATTTTGAAAATACTTTTTCTATTTTACATATTTTATCACAAATTATCTTAAACTTACATAAACTTTGAAAGAAGAGCACAGTGATAGTCCATATAAACCCAGCCAATGCTTAAATACTCTTCCAGTAACTGAGAAAATCACAAACAGGAAATCACTAAAGATCCTAAATATTTGGGCAATACTATCAATCAAATCCAATAATTGATATCTATTAAACACACCGAACAACACAAGAATACCCAGTATTTAAAGTGTACAAGGTATGTTTACCAAGGTAAAACACAAATTTTGAGCCATAAAACACCCATAATACATTTCAGAAGGTTGAAATAGACTGAATGTGTCCTCTTATTACAATTACATTAAATTATAATCAATAAAAAGCATATACCTAGAAGATTACCAAATATTTGAAAATTAAGCATGATGTTTCTAAGCACCCATAAGTCAAAGAACTTGAAATATATTTCAAAATGAATATTAATAAATCCACAACATATCAACATGTGTGGGAATGAAGATAACACAGTGCTTAGATGGAAATGTATGACTTTAAATGTTTATATTATAAATAAGAACAGTATAACATCATTTTTCTAAGCCCCAAAATTAATACAATAGGAGAATAAAAGAGCAAATTAAAGCCACAGAAAGTGAAAAGAAAGGAATTATAAGAGAAAAAAAAATAATATAGACAAGGACAAATGTTTCAAAAAGTTAAAGTCAAAAGTTTGTTCCCCCAAAATATTAATAAAATTGATAGAGGAATACTAATTCAGAAAAAAGAGAAATGAACACCCTGGCTCCTAACAACATAAACTTTACATGAAAAAATACAAGTTGAATGGAAACTATTATAAAATATTTCATGTTGCCCAAAGAGAAAGAGGAAATAAAAATCCAAACAGCATTCTTTATAATTATAAAGTGAATTTTTATTAGAAATCCTTTCTCCAAATAAATCTTGATGCATGAATTATTTTACTGGAAAAACTCTCAAATGTTTTAATAATAAATACCACTGTAACATACACATATACTTTCAGAAATAGAAGTGGTTGTTTTATTTACTAAAGAAAAGCAGTCTTATCAACTTATCAAATACAAAAATGTGGTAATGACTTTACCAAAAATACACACACACAGAGGCACACACAAACACACAAATAGCCTTTATGAACATAGACCACAAATGTCATAAAATTATTAGTTAAATAAAATCCAGCAACATATAAAAATGTTGATATGCCCATGATTGACTGGAGTTTATCTTAATAGACCTTTTAATAAGTAAATCAACTTAATAAACATATTTATAGTAAGAAAGACATATCCAGATGCTTCAGGAACATGAATCCATTGTTTATTTTTCAACCCACATGTTGTTGAGATGAAGTACTAGCCACAGTGGAATTTAAGCCTTATTCCAGCTTCATGATAACCATATCACAATATCCAGTCAGACAGAGGAGAGCAATAAGGTGAGTATTTGGAATTCTTAATTTCATTTGCATCTTTAGAATAATTTAATTCTTTATTGGCTCAGTTCTGCATTGTTTTTATATCATTAAAGCTGAGCATGGACCCTGTCCTCAGCCCTTCCAAAAGTTCAGTGCTACTAAATTTATCAATTCCTTTTTGGTAATATTGGAGGTTTATGACATTGCACAGGAGGCCGGGATCAGGACCATCCCCAAGAAAAAGAAATGCAAAGAGGAAAAATGGTTGTCTGAGGAGGCCTTACAAATAGCTGTGAATAAAAGACAAGTTAAAGCAAAGGAGCAAAGGAAAGATATGCTCATTTGAATGAACAGTTCCAAAGAATGCAAGAAGAGATAAGAAACCCTTCCTCAGTGATCAATGCAAAGAAATAGAAGAAAAGAATAGAATAAGAAAGGCTAGAGATCTCAAGAAAATTACAGATATCAAGGGAACATTTCATGCAAATATGAACACAGTAAAGTACAGAAACAGAAGATATTAAAAAGTGATGGCAAGAATACACAGAAAAACTGTACAAAAAAGATCTTCATGACCCAGATAATCATGATGGCATGATCACCAACCTAGAGCCAAACATTCTGGAATGTGAAGTCAAGTGGGCCTTAGGAAACATCATTACAAACAAAGCTAGCAGAGGTGATGGAATTCCAGTTGAGCTATTTCAAATCCTAAAAGATGATGCTGTGAAAGTGCTGCACTCCATGTACCAACAAATTTGGAAAACTCAGCTGTGGCCACAGGACTGGAAAATGTCAGTTTTCATTCCAATCCCAAAGAAGGGCAATGCCAAAGAATGCTCAAACTACTGCACAATTGCACTCATCTCACACGCTTGTAAAGTAATGCTCAAAGTTCTCCAAGCCAGACTTCAACAGTATGTGAATCGTGAACTTCCAGATGTTCAAGCTGGATTTAGAAAAGGCAGAGGCAACAGAGATCAAATTGCCAGCATCCATTGGATCATCAAAAAAGCAGGAGAGTTCCAGAAAAAAATATCTACTTCTGCTTTATTGACGATGCCAAAGCTTGCTTTATTGACTATGCCAAAGCTTTTGATTGTGTGAACCACAACAAATTCTGGAAAATGCTTAAAGACATGAGAATACCAAACCACCTGGCCTGCCTCTTGAGAAACTTGTATGCAGGTCAGGAAGCAACAGTAAGAACTGGACATGGAACAACAGACTGGTTCCAAATTGGGAAAGGAGTATATTAAGGCTGTATATTGTCACCCTGCATATTTACCTTATATGCAGAATACATCATGTGAAACGCTAGGCTGGAAGAAACACAAGCTGGAATCAAGATTGCTGGGAGAAATATTAATAACTTCAGATATGCAGATGATACCACCCTTATGGCAGAAAGGAAATAACTAAAGGGCCTTTTGATGAAAGTGAAAGAGGAGAGTCAAAAAGTTGGCTTAAAATTCAACATTAAGAAAACTGGCATCTGGTCTCATCACTTCATGGAAAATAGATGGGGAAACAGTGACAGATTTTAATTTGGGGGGCTCCAAAATCACTTCAGATGGTGACTGCAGCTATGGAATTAAAAGATGCTTGCTCCTTGGAAGAAAAGTTATAACCAACCTAGACAGCATATTAAAAAGAACAGACATTACTTTGCCAACAAATGTCCATCTAGTCAAGACTACGATTTTTCCAGTAGTCATGTATGTATGTGAGAGTTGGACTCAAAAGTTAGCTGAGTGCCAAAGACTTGTTGCTTTTGAGCTGTGGTGTTGGAAAAGACTCTTGAGAGTCCCTTGGATGGCAAGGAGATTCAACCAGTCCATCCTAAAGGAAATCAGTCCTGAATATTCATTGGCAGGACTGATGCTGAAATTGAAACTCCAATACTGGCCAGCTGATGCAAAGAATTGACTCATTTGAAAAGACCCTGATGCTGGGAAAGATTAAAGGCAGGAGGAGAAGGGGACGACAGAGGATGAGATGGTTTGATGGCATCACTGATTAGGTGTACAAGAGTTTGAGTAAACTCCTGGAGTTGGCAATTGACAGGGAGGCCTGGGGTGCTGCAGACCATGGGGTTGCAAAAAGTCGGGCAAGACTGAGCAACTGAACTGAACTGAATACTATATACGATGGGTGACTCATTTCTTCAAAAAAACTGTATGATAGATTCATCTTGGTATTGATATTTAAAAGTCATATTATTCATACTTGCTTAAAAACAATACAAATGAGTGAATGTATTTTGACTATTTTTCTTGGGACTATTATTTTAATGACTTCATAATAATCTTATCCATGTCTGCCATGTTATACTGTATATATTCCATAAGAACATATTTCAGGAACATTTCTAGAAAGGTTAAAACATTTTGTAAGAATTTTATTATTTTCATTTCAGTATATCAATTTAAAATTTGCAAGACATTTAACATTACTGCAATTACAATCTTATAAGCTTATCAGTGGTATTTAAGGCTTTCTATTTTGTTCAAGTTCCTATCGTCAATATAATGCATGGGTTTGCTTGCTTAAAATCTGTTAGAGAGGTGGTGGTGACATAGTAAGAAAATAATTTCAGTGAATATATGAATATAAGTGAGAATAATTTCTATATTTTCATGTGAGTTTGATGACTTCTCAGTCTGCTTTGTGCCATTGGCATTCCCTATCCTCACCACATAAGTGTCATTGCCTTTATATATATACATATACATATATATATATATATATATGTATATATTTTTCTGCAACAGATTAACTTTTCTGCTTCCTTTTGGTATGCTATCTTATTTTTATTCCTGTGATTTTTATCTCTATAGTCAGCCCAAAACCTTAAATATAAAGCCTAAAAAGAAAATTTCTGCTTTAAAAAAATTAAATTTAAATTGTTGTTGTTCATTTCCTAAGTCATTGCTGATTCTTTGCGATCCCATGGACTAAAGCTCTCCAGGCTTACCTGTTCTTCACTATCTCCCTGAGTTTGCTCAAACTCATGTCCATTTAGTCATTGATGCCATCCAAACATCATCCTCTTTCACTCCCATCTCCTCAGTCTTTCCCAGCATCAGGGTCTTTTTCAATGAATTAGCTCTTCACATAAGGTTGCTGAAATATTGGACCTTCAGCTTCAGCATCAGTCTTTCCAATGAATATTCAGGGTTGATTTCTTTCAGGATTGACTGGTTTGATCTCCCTGCAGTCCAAGAGGCTTCTCCAGCAGCACAATTCAAAAGCAGCAATTATTCAGCGCTCAGTCTTCTTTCTTCTTGATGGACCACCTCTCATGTCTGTATATAACTACTGGAAAAGACATAGTTTTGACTAGACAGACCCTTGTCAAAGTTATGCCTCTACTATTTAATACACTGTCTAGATTTCTAATAGCTTTTCTTCCAAGGTGCAAGCATCTTTTAATTTTGTTGCTGCAGTCACCTTCCGCAGTGATTTTGGAGACCAAGAAAATAAAATGTCTCTTTTTTGTGATCTATTTGCCATGAAGTGATGAGACCAGATGCCATGATCTTAGGTTTCTCAATGTTGAATTTAAGCCAGGTTTTTCGTTCTCTTTCACCCTCATCAATAGGCTCGTTAGTTCTTCTTTGTTTTCTGTCATTAGAGTGGTATCATCTGCATATCTGAGGTTGTTGATATTTCTCCTGGCAGTTTTGGTTCCAGCTTGTGATTCATCCAGCCCAGCATTTTGCATGAAGTACTCTGCATAGAAGATAAATAAGCAGGGTGACAATATACAGCCTTGACATAGTCCTTTCCCAACTTTGAACTAGTCAGTTGTTTCCTGTTCAGTTCTAACTGTTGCTTCTTGACCTGCATACAAGTTTCTCAGGAGACAGGTAAGGTGGTCTGGTATTCTCATCTCTTTCAGAATTTTCCAGTCTGTTGTGATCCACATAGCCAGAGCCTTTAATGTAGTCAAAGAAGTAGATGCTTTACTTGAATTCTTTGCTTTTTCTATGATACAGTGGATGTTGGCAATTTGATCTCCAGTTCCTCTCTCTTTCCTAAATCCAGCTTAAACATCTGGAAGTTCTTGGTTCATGAACTGTTGAAGCCTAGCTTGGAGAATTTTGAGCACTACTTTTCTAGTGTGTGAGATGCATGCAATTGTGCAGTAATTTGAATATTCTTTGGCATTGCCTTTCTTTGGGATTGGAATGAAAACTGACCTTTTCCAGTCCTGTGGCCACAGCTGAGTTTTCCAAATTTACTGGTATATTGAGGGCAGCACTTTCACAACATCATCTTTTAGGATTTGAAATAGCTCAGCTGGAATTTCATCAGCTCCACTAGCTTTGTTCATAGTAACGCTTCCCAAGGTCCACTTGACTTCACATTCCAGGATATCTACCTTGAGGTGATGATCACACAAGTGTTTATTTGGGTCACTGAGACCATTTTTTATAGTTTCTCTTTGTATTCTTGCCACAGAAGAACTATATTCATTATTTATCTATCTTTAGCTATCTTTATTTTTTCCAAAAATATTAATATCATTGTTGTTGATTTGCTTTCAGTCATTTAGCATTCTATGCCTGCATTCCACACACTTCATGTCTTATCTTCCTAATTAGGGTTATCCTTTAGTTCTTAGCTTATATGTGAGTTTCATAGAAAGACCTTCTTAAATTAACAATCATAAATGATCACTGCATATTTTTTATAACTATATGGTATTTTTTAAATTAAATATTGCATATTTATTTTTCATTAACTTATCTCCTCTAGTAATTTGTAAGATTTAGACTGCCAAAAAATATAGGCATAATTATTTTGCATATCACTATTTATATAACACCTATAAGAGTTCCAGAATATAGATATTCTGTAAATAAATGAAAGTTTACCCTACAACAAAAATGACCACATAGCTAATGTGGCCCTCAGGAAGATTTCATCCATACAAAGGTATACACTTAAGATAAATTCACGAAAATTTGATTATATAAGCCAATTATTGAAAATTACTTCATAGGATTAATGAAAATGTAAATTCTCTTAAGCTTAAGTTGTCTATATTCTTAAAGCTTTGTGTGAGGAGATAACTTGGATGGAAGACAATGCCATAATCATATATTTATGTCATTGTCCAAACCTTTATAATTGTAATTAGTATTACTGTGATTTGGGTGTAGTGGAAGTGTTATTACTCTTAATTTAACATCATGTGGCATGATGTCTATGAAATTGTGAGACTTTAATAAATCAGCTGAATCATCCAAAATAGTTTTACCTATTTTCATTAGTAAAGCTAATAATTTTCTATTGCCATTGTCCTTGTTTAAAAAACGTTTATGATGAGCTGCTGCTGCTGCTAAGTCACTTCATTCGTGTCCGACTCTGTGAGACCCCATAGACGGCAGCCCACCAGGCTCCCCCATCCCTGGGATTCTCCAGGCAAGAACACTGGAGTGGGTTGCCATTTCCTTCTCCAATGCATGAAAGTGAAAAGTGAAAGTGAAGTCGTGCAGGCATATCTGACTTTTAGTGACCTCATGGACTGCAGCCTACTAGGCTCCTCCATCCGTGGGATTTTCCAGGCAAGAGTACTGGAGTGGGTTGCCATAGCCTTCTATCATGTGAAAAAATCACTGCTTTTTAGTTCTGTTTTTATGTAATTAATTCAAAAGTAGGTGTTAAAAAATCCTGTTGAACAATGGATCATTCTAGACAAGTTTATGTTGTAGCAGGTGGCTTTTAGGCTATTTTCTTTCTTTCTTCACTCCTCATTCACAGGTCCAGTATATTCATTATTTAATTAAGATAAATTGCTGAGTGTTATATGTCAAAATAGTTACAGGTTCTAAGGATACAGCACTGAATATTAATGACTTACCCTTGTTTTCATGAGGATCATATTCTAGCAGAGAGATATAGACAATACACATGTGAATAAGATGCAGCGAATATTAGGTGACGGCAAGTACCATGAAGAAAAACTCATCTGAAAATGGTAACAAATAATATCAATGGTTAAGAAACAAGGTATTCTTTTAAATTCTGTGCCTGGGGAAGATCCTATAGAGAATATTAAAACCCAGCAAAGACTGAAGGAAGTGAGAGATTAGCCCTACAGTTATGCAAGAAGTGTGTTCCAGACAAAGAATCATCAAGGTTAACATGTGTTATAGAGGATGACTCCTCCATTCAAGGAAATACAGAATTCATGTGTCTGGAATTGAGCAAACAAGGTAAGAAAGTATTAGGAAATGAGACCAGAATGGAAAATGAGGACTGAATTATATAACGTCTTACAGGGTTTTGGTTATTACTCTCAGTAAAATGTGAAAGCATTGCAAGGAATCAAGCATGTAACTTTCATTATATAATTAAGTTTTCTAAAAAGTCCTTTGTGGACACTCTATTCAAATATTGCTAATAGTTAAATCAAGATAAAGAGTTGGACACAACTGAGTGACTGAACTGAACTGAAATGAAATCAAGATAAGGACATGAATGATAAAACTGATTGTTGGATTTAGCAACATGGAGATCATTTGTGATCTTTGGAGTTGTTATTTCAATGGTATTAATGTGAAATATGAATGAAGCAAAGTTTAGAGATGAAAATAATCAGAGGAATTGATTGTGACAAGTATAGATGACCCTGCTCATTCCTAAAGTTGTTTTCAGTTCCCTGGCTTATTCTACTCCAGTGCCCATATACTATATGTTCCCCTTACTTTTGGACTGTGACCATCTATGATCATTTCTCTAATACATGTTTTTTCTTACTTTTTTTAAATTGAATTATATCTTTAATGATTAAATTCTACCAATTTTATAGCTTCAAAGAATTAACTCTTTTCAATTTTTTTTTTCAGAAATTCATGTGAATTTTAACACACATACAAGTATCTATTACAATATACACATAAAAACACATGATATATTGCAGAGCAAAAATCCCTAAATTTAAGGCAGGGTTTCCTTGGTGTCTTGGACAGCAAAGAATCTGCCTGCAATACAGGAGATCCATATTAATTCCTGGGTCAGAAAGATCCCTTACAGAAGGGAATGGTTACCCAGTTCAGTATTCTTGCCTGGAGAATTCCATGAACAAAGGAGCCTGGCAGGCTACCGTCCATGGGGTCACAAAGAGTTAGACACGATTGAGCAACTAACCCTTTTTTCACTTTTTTATTTGGAATTTAGTTCCTGTTTTACCATCTCCTAAACATATGTCCTTGGATATATCCCTGAATAAAATTTTTGATATAAAAAAATGTAAATACCACAAATGATTATTCTCAACAAATAAGAAAAACATCAATACAGTATACTAATGCATATATATGGAATTTAGAAAGATGGTAACGATAACTCTGTATGTGAGACAGCAAAAGAGACACAGATGTATAGAACAGACTTTTTGACTCTGTGGGAGAGGGAGAGGGGGTACGATTTGGGAGAATGGCATTGAAACATGTATAATATAAGAAATGAATCACCAGTCCATGTTCGATGCAGGATACAGGATGCTTGGGGCTGGTGCACTGGGATGACCCAGAGGGATGGTACGGGGAGGGAGGTAGGAGGAGGGTTCAGGATGGGAGGCACGTGTACACCCGTGGCAGATTCATGTTGATGTATGGCAAAACCAATACAATATTATAAAGTAATTAGCCTCCAATTAAAATAAATAAATTTACATTTAAAAAACAACATATTAATGAAAACAATTGGTAAATTATAGGCTATTTATTGCATAATTTAAATTTGTATACACATATTTTTTGATTAATAATTTAAGAACAAATATATTAATGTGGATGCTTACCTAAAACATTTTCACCTAATGATTGTTTATTATAAAACTGAAGCAAGATTCTTAATTTTGTCACCTTGCTACACATCATGATGTATATAGTTATGTGACATCTTTCACACAGCTTGCAAAATTCATATTTTCCATTTTAGTATATAATGTTAGGAAATAATTTCTATAAGAATGTATACTATTTCCACAAGTTCAAAAGGCTACCTTTGGGCCTGGAGGAAGTGACTGATGATCAAGTGTTAATGAGTACAGTGTTTCCTTTTGAGGTGATACAATTATTTGGGGATTAGATGAAGATGGTAGTCACATGCTGGGAGCCGGCATATTGCATATTGAGTGAGGATCTGGAATAGCTCAACTGGAATTCTATCACTGCTGAGAGCCAGCGTGAGGCACTCCACCCATGACAAAGGTCATGAGGAAGGAGGCTCGGCATACGCAAAGGCGGGATCGAGCCTCAGGAGTCCCCCTGGAAATTCTCGAGCATCTACCCCCAAAACCAGAGTCTGCCTACTTTCTGCTTTGTGCTTTCACCTACACCTCTGACTTTACGGGGGGCTGTCTCCCACTACCTCTCTCTGAAAAAAGAGTTAGCTTACAGCTCCAGTTAATAATTCTTGGATGTGACAGTGTTTAACCTACAAACTCCTTTGGAAATCCTCTAGCCTGCCTGAATAGGTTTTTCTGGCCACATGTGATTGTTCAGAGCCTCCCAACTGTGAGAGGCAGGAGATGTTCTAAACTGCCTAAACACAGATTCCTTTGAGTAGTTAAAAGATTGATTAGAAAATGTATTGGTGAAGGGTTTTTCACTTGTTGGGCCAATGTTTGCTGCTAAGTCTCCATACTCCTTACCTACTGTGTCTTTGGCAGTGTATTGATTGATATAATGGGTGTATAGAAATGTAAAATGCCGCTTTGTCCAATGCTTTTTGGAAGGCTGGCGCCTGACTTTGGAATAATCACCTTTAGAGAAAGATAAGTTTCTTAAAATGTTAACAGGCCTCCGGGCCAGAAGATGATGTCAATCACCTGAACTTTTGCATATGATAAGTTTGCAGGAAGAAAGCCTGGCTTGCTGCATGACTCTACCCCTTCCCCCATTATCCTCTATGCATACCTTAAGGTATAAAAACTACTTTGGAAAATAAAGTGCGGGCCTTGTTCACTGAAACTTGGTCTCCCCATGTCACTCTCTCTCCCAAATTCCAGCTGAGCGTCCATCTGGAGCGCGGATGTCCTCTGCGACCATTTATTTGCCTGGGCTTCTAAGACCCACTCGAGAAGGTGTCTAAGGTGGGGCACCTTCCGCTATTCGAGAGGGCGCCTGCGGCCTCCGTGGTCAGAGCTAACCTGGTGTCACGGGTTATATTGATTTTCCGCGTAAACCAAGCCACTCAGCTTCTTTTCTCCACTGAATTTCCTCACTGAGCTATCCTTATTCTATTACTCTTTGTATCCTTAATTAAAGTGTAATTAAGCAGTTATTCCGTGACCCTCGCCTAGCCGTCTCTCCTTCGAATACCCTGGATCAGCCGGGGCTGGTCCCCGGCAGTCACACATAATTTTGATGTATTAAAAAGCACTGACCTGTTTATGTTAAAATAGTTCAGTTACGGCTGTGAAACTTGAGATTTACCTGGTGGTCCGGTGGCTAAGACTCCATAATCCTATGCATGGATCCCTTTCTGGGACGTAGATCCCACATTCCTGCAACTAAGTGTATGTGTACCACAACAAAAATCCCATGGGCCACAACTAAGATCTGGCACAGCCAAGTAAGCAAATTAAAAAAAAAAAAAAAAGAAAAAAAAAGAATGAAACTTCTTTGAAAATGAAAAAAAAATAAAAAAGTGAAATTTCAGCTTTATTTAAAAGACTGAGGAGATTATATATATATATATTTTTTTCTTTTTTTAAATTTTATTTTATTTTTAAACCTCAAACACTGTATTAGTTTTGCCAAACATCAAAACGAATTCGCCACAGGTATACATGTGCTCTCCATCCTGAACCCTCCTCCCTCCTCCCTCCCCACACCATCCCTCTGGGTTGTCCCAGTGCACCAGCCCCAAGCATCCAGTATTGTGCATTGAACCTGGACTGGCAACTCGTTTCATATATGATATTACACATGTTTCAATGCCATTCTCCCAAACACAGTCACTAGGCAACAAATCATATGATCATCTTATCAAAATTTAGAGAATGATAGTTTACCTACATATTGATGTGGGTGATAAAGTATATGGTTACTGTATTTAAGTTCAATAAAATAGTTAGGTACTAAGCTATCTTATCGGGACTTTCCAGGTGGTGCTAGTGTTAAAGAACCCGCCTGCCAATGCAGGAGACATAAGAGATGCAGGTTCAATCCCTGGGTCGGGAAGATCCCCTGGAGGAGAGCATGGAGAACCATTTCAGTACTCTTTTCCCATTGCAGAGGAGCCTGGGAGGTTACAGTTCACAGGGTCACAAATAGTTGGACATAGCTGAAGCTAAGCAGGTACACAAGTCATCTTCTTAAAATATCTCTACTTTATATTAGCAAAAGTTCAATATTTTCAGAACACTTGAAGGACTCGTAACTGATATAAATATTTAGCTTGAAGCAGACATTTTAGATTGCTGTAATTAAAATTCTACAGATCTTCTAAATATTACTTGCAATGTTATGTGAAATCTTTTGATTATCATGCTTTTGTTAATCTGACTTTTATATTGAATATTAAACAGAATTTGTACAGTAAAGCAGCTAACAACCCTTTCTTTGTGAATAATAGTAATATATTTCCCCTATTAATTCTTGTATTTCTTTTAACTTTGGCAATGTCAACAATTATTTCTTATTAGGTTGGGTATTGACAATAATTGTAAATAGTTAGTTGAATCTCAGTAGCTTAGTTTTACATGAGAACTTCTTTGTGCCCTTTGATATGGCCCAGAGGTCAGTAGTGCAGAATTATTATTTTGTAAAACATTCTTTATTAAAATTAAATGGCTCCTGTGTTATAATTTTTGTATTTTAAAGCTCTGTGACATAACATCAAAGATATGTTGCATAACAGATGTTTACATCTTTCAGTAAAATATTTTACTTTTTAATTAGTTTATTATTAATAAAGTGGGAGCTTTTACAATATCAATGTCCTGATTCTTCAACAAATCAATGGCTTTGGAATATAAAAGAAGAAGGATTCTTAGAAAATGCAAAAGATTTAATATATCTATCATTTAATTTTAATATGTAGACTTCTGTTGTATTGTAATTAAGACAGGACTTCTTTAATATAATAGGAATTGTGATTAAAACTGGATATAGATGATACTGACAAATTATTTTAGTCATTTTGTATATGATAATGTCACCGTGTGTGTGTGTATTTAAATGAAAACTCTTACCTTTCAGAGACTTAGTCTTTGCCATTTAATACTATCGTGATGATATATTTTGTAAACAAGAGCAAATAAATTAAATAATTAAGTAGCCAAATGAATGAATTATATACTATGTTGCTGCTGCTAAGTCACTTCAGTCGTGTCCAACTCTGTGTGACCCCATAGACAGCAGCATACCAGGCTCCTCTGTCCCTGGGATTCTCCAGGCAAGAATACTGGAGTGGGTTGCCATTTCCTTCTCCATATTATATACTATGCAACTAACTAAATACATAAGAATAAATGTGTTGACGAATAGAAATGAAAAGAAAAAAGTGTCAAATCGGAAATAATTGTTAAAATTGTTGATGTTTTGCTATATGTGTGTCCCTGGCAAGAGTCCGTAGAGAATTAAAAAAAATTGCCACACTAGCTCTTAAATAGCATTAACCCTGCTGTTCCACCCTATTTTTCTTGCTAAACCTATATTACAGCACCCAGAGATGGCTAATCTACAAGAATAATGTCTTTATTTTCTAAGACTCTTTATAAACTCAGTTCAGTTCAGTTCAGTCACTCAGTCATGTCCAACTCTTTGCAGTCCCATGAACCAAGCATGCCAGGCCTCTCTGTCCATCACCAATACTTGGAGTTTGCCCAGACTCATGTCCATTGAGTCGGTGATGCGATCCAACTATCTCATCCTCTGTCATCCCCTTCTGCTACTGCCTTCAATCTTTCCCAATATCAGAGTCTTTTCAAATGAGTCATCTGTTCGCATCAGGTGGCCAAAATATTGGAGTTTCAGCTTCAGCATCAATCCTTCCAATGAACACCCAGGACTGATTTCTTTAGGATGGACTGGTTGGATCTCCTTGCAGTTCAAGGGACTCTCAAGAGCCTTCTCCAAAACCACAGTTCAAAAGCATCATTCTTCTGCACTCAGCTTTCTTGATAGCCCAACTCTCACATCCATACATGACTACTGGAAAAACCATAGCCTTGACTAGATGGACCTTTGTTGACAAAGTAATGACTCTGTTTTTTAATTTGCTGTCTAGGTTAGTCATAACTTTCCTTCCAAGCAGCAAGCGTCTTTTAATTTCATGGCTGCAGTCACTATCTGCAGTGATTTTGGAGCCCCCCAAAAATGAAGTCAGCCACTGTTTCCCCATCTATTTGCCATGAAGTGATGGGACTGGATGCCATCATCTTAATTTTCTGAATGTTGAGCCTTAAGCCAACTTTTTCACTCTCCTCTTTCACTTTCATCAAGAGACTCTTCAGTTCTTCCTCACTTTCTGCCATAAAGGTGGCGCCATCTGCGTATCTGAGGTTATTGATACTTCTCCCGACAATCTTGATTCCAGCTTGTGCTTCACCCCGTCTGACATTTTGCATGATATACTCTGCATATAAGTTAAATAAGCAGGGTGTCAATATACAGCCTTGATGTGCTCCTTTCACAATTTGGAACCAGTCTGTTGTTCCATGTCCAGTTCTAACTGTTGCTTCCTGACCTGCATATAGGTTTCTCAAGAGGCACGTCAGGTGATCTGGTATTCCCATCTCTCTACTGCCTATTCTCAAAATTTGAAAATTTTCAGACCTCTTTTTCTAAAGCTATACTTTTCTTTCCTGAAGTAGAATGCCCCCTTAGAATCATTCTCATGTTGCATCATTCTGAATAAATCATATTCTTAAATTATCTTACTGTCTTTTCTCTCCTATCATTGTTTAAAAAAAAATCCATGATAAGAAAGTTAAAAAGACAGTAATTATTTCTAGCTTTAACTAAATGGATTCAAATAATTCCAATTTTTTTTCAATTTAATTGATTGATATCATCCATTATATTACGACACATAAAATTACTAGAAACACTCTACTTGCTTATGTCATTAATATTTCTACATTTATTTTTTTCTCTTTTTTAAATTTTATTTTATTTTTAAACTTTACAAAATTGTTTAGTTTTGCCAAATATCAATACTACATTTTATTTATCAAAGAAGTATCCTGTTCACAATAGACTCACATATATAAAATCACTTGGTAGGTAAATTTAAGTTCCAGTACTTAATGAACTGAAGTATTAGCTCTTACTTTCCTTTTTGAAATTACTTGTCAAAATATTCCACATGATTACAGTGCTTTGAAACGTTGAAACATTTTCTAGATCAGTCTAGGGTCAATTTCGTCGGATATCATACTGTGATTAATTTTAATACAGTGAAATTTGTTGGCACTTCCTTTATAGACCAACAAATATAATCACTTTTGGTAGATGAGCTATGTTCACTTGAAATAAATGTGAATATACTTGAAAACTCATCTGTCAGTCACATCACATATTTTCACAATTATATGTAAAGTAATGCTCAAAATTCTCCAAGCCAGGCTTCAGCAATACGTGAACTGTGAACTTCCAGATGTTCAACCTGGTTTTCCAAAAGGCAGAGGAACCAGAGATCAAATTGCCAACATTTGCTGGATCATGGAAAAAGCAAGATATATATATATATATATATATATATATATATATATATATATATATTTCTCCTTTATTGACTATGCCAAATCCTTTGACTGTGTGGATCACAGTAAACTGTAGAAAATTCTGAAAGAGATAGTAATACCAGACCACCTGATCTGCCTCTTGAGAAAACTATATGCAGATGAGAGAGCAACAGTTAGAACTGAACATGGAACAACAGACTGGTTCCAAATAGGAAAAGGAGTATGTCAAGGCTGTATATTGTCACCCTGCTTATTTAACTTATATGAAGAGTACATCACGAGAAACGCTGGGCTGGAAGAAGCACAAGATGGAATCAAGATTGCAGGGAGAAATATCAATAACCTCAGATATGCGGATGACACCACCCTTATGGCAGAAAGTGAAGAGGAACTCAAAAGCCTCTTGATGAAAGTGAAAGAGGAGAGTGAAAAAGTTGGCTTAAAGCTCAACATTCAGAAAACTAAGATGATGACATCTGGTCCCATCACTTCATGGGAAATAGATGGGGAAACAGTGGAAACAGTGTAAGACTTTATTTTTCTGGGCTCCAAAATCACTGAAGATGGTGATTGCAGCCATGAAATTAAAAGACGCTTACTCCTTGGAAGGAAAATTTTGACCAACCTAGACAGCATATTCAAAATCAGAGACATTACTTTACCAACTAGGTCTGTCTAGTCAATGCTATGGTTTTTCCAGTGGTCATGTAGGGATGTGAGAGCTGGACTGTGAAGAAAGCTGAGTGCCGAAGAATTGATACTTTTGAACTGTGATGTTGGAAAAGACTCTTGAGCGTCCCTTGGACTGCAAGGAGATCCAACCAGTCCATTCTGAAGGAGATCAGCCCTGGGATTTCTTTGGAAGGAATGATGCTGAAGCTGAAACTCCAGTACTTTGGCCACCTCATGCGAAGAGTTGACTCATTGGAAAAGACTCTGATGCCTGGAGGGACTGGGGGCAGGAGGAGAAGGGGACGACAGAGGATGAGATGGCTGGATGGCATCACTGACTCGATGGAAGTGAGTTTGAGTGAACTTCGGGTGTTGATGATGTACAGGGAGTCCTGGCATTCTGCAATTCATGGAGTTGCAAACAGTTGGACATGACTGAGCAACTGAACTTTACTGAACTGAATTTATATATATATATATATATATATACTTTTGAGTGGTTTTAAGATGTTGTTTGATTTCTGATTGTTCTACTATAATATCTTTATATTTTTGTAATTATTTGATTTATGACTGGTAGGCAATCTTTATTTCATGGGTTGATCACCTAGCCCATTCTGATCTATTAGCAGCAGTGATGCTCAATTACTTGACTGTAGAATTCATAAAAACAATAGTTTCATCTGACACCACATTTGCTGAGCTTTAAGGAAAGACACAAAAGAGGAAACATTAAAGAAAGTTCAGTAACAGCATACCGATGATCTTCTGATTCCCATGCATAGCATCTGATATCCCAGTCTTTCCATATCAGTTGTGTGTGTTCACAAGACTATAAGTTGAGTGTCTGTAAGCAATCTCAGCTTCAGAAAGCCACCTACATGTAATCCATAGCCCACTCAGAGAAGTGTGATCACTTCCTTTCCCCCAGCAAACTGTATCTCATCCTTCCCAGTTACTCATTACTCGATAAACAATCTCATTAAGAAATTACCAGTGGTTGGGCTTGCACATTGTCTTTGTTCAGAATTTCCTTTGTCCTGTATAAAGCAGATTTTTCAACCCTGAACAATTCCTGAAGGAAGGTCATATAAGTTACTCAAACATGGACAAAAGCTTCACACATCTTAGACTAGAATAAAGACCTTAGAACCTTCTTTTAATTAATTTTTTTCCAGATTACCTCCATCCAATCATTGCTATTCTTGCTACAGTTAAGTTAGACATTAAAAAAAAAAAAATTCTTAAGGAAAAAAAATTTCTACAAAATTATAATTTCAGCCTCAAATAAATAAAAACATCCATGATAAGGTTTCTGATATTCCTTTGCCAACTGGACTATTATTCATGAAATTTTACCTACTATTTGCAAATTATACAGATGTCAATAGAAGCATTTAACTGTGTGTGTTACTTTCCCAAAGCTAAGTTTATGTCTTCATACTTCTATTATTAGTCTCCATGTGTAATATATCAGTTTGAATTTTAAGCCAACTATTTAAAATGTATGTTTTTCTTAAGGAATATTTTCTATAGATTTACATACTTACTTGACTATACATTTGAATAAATAATTTTATTAAATTATTTTATTACTATAACTAATTTAATTTTCCTATAGAATTGTTGAATAAGTATCAACATTAATCTTTAGGAGTTGCATTTAGCTTTATCAGTTTACTACATTAACTACCAAACATGTCCGGGTTTCCCTTGTGGCTCATCTGGTAAAGAATCCACCTGCAATGCAGGAGACCTGGATTCAATCCCTGGGTTGAGAAGATCCCCTGGAGAGGGGAAAGACTACCCACTTCAATATTCTGGCCTGGAGAATTCTATGGACAGTATAGTCCATGGAGTTGCAAGGAGTTGAAAGACTAAGGGACTTTCACTTTCATCAAACATGTCCAATATTCCAAAAGTGAGGCATTAAAGTTTCCTTCCTGGATTTCTCATCATCATTGTGCCCAAACCTCCAAATAATAAATTGTCCTTAAATTCATGCATTCAGTCTGGTTCCCAAGATCCCTAAGGCCCTCCTAAGAATCAGGGTCTGTGTTGATTAAGCCTCTACAAGTGCTGTGTCCATTGAATACTTGTGGCACTGAATCAATTTAAGTATAATGTATTTGCCTATTAGAATTATGCTCCTCAGAAAATGTGTTGCCCTTCATACCTAGAAAATTGCCTGAACAGAATGTCATTCTGATTCACAGCAACACATGCATCAGATGTTGTCTGCCAGTCACAGTAAATCTGGTCAAGCTCAGAGGGAAGATTTATCTGCAAGCTGAATGAGAACCAATAGTATAAAAATAATAAAAAATGTAGCCGAAATGAAAATTTCTACACTGTTATATTCAAGCAGATTATCACAGGACATGGATTGATGTCTTTGCTCCAAATCACCAAAGTCTACTTGTCAGGTAAATTTCATAGGTTGAATTCATTCAGTTCTTCACAAAGGATAACAAATCAAGGGTGTCTTTGAGAACTGCCATTGAATGGGCACTGCAACTGAGAGAAACAGCTCAGAATATTGTCTTGTTCTGAATTATTTGAAGACAGCTATTGTATCTTACATCAGAATCATTTTCCATTAATGGGCTTCAATTTTTTCTGTGACAATTTCCCCTCATTTTCCATTTTTAAAACTTGTCATTATATAGACTTGACATTCTGAATGAAAGAATAGCCATCCAACTGGCTATCCACAGGGTAAGTTTCAGGAATAGATCTACCAGAGTTTTCTTTTTGGTTTGGTCTCTAGACAGAGGATGAGGTGGTTGGATGGCATCACCAACTCAATGGACATAAGTTTGAGCAAACGCAGGATGTGGTGGAGGACAGGGAAGGCTGGCATGCTGCATTCCATGGGGTTGCAAAGAGTTGAACATTACAGAGAGACTGAACAACAAAAACAACTAGAAGGAATAGTGTTAGAAAACTAAAATATAATGGGACTGTCTTTACCCCTTGGAAGTTAGGTGAACATATCTCAGTTCTAGTTTAGACACTGAAGGAATGTTCCCTGTTCTGCTTAATCTTGTCTTATTCTAAGAAACTAAAACAGTGTCCTAAGCAAAAGTCTCCTCCTGCCAGAAAATAAGTGCAGTCCCAGACCTGATATAATTGCATTTGGTGAAGTAATGGCAAATTTTTTGATACAGGAAATAGAGAATTTTATGATTCCATGATTCCCTCATAGCAGGCCCCCACTCCCACCAACACATATAAGACCTTTCCAGAGAATCTCCCGTTTACTCTTCCTCATGAATGGCTCAGTAGGTAGAGAATTTACCTGCAATCTAGGAGATACTGGTTAGATCCCAAGGTTGGGAAGATCCCCTGGAGGAGGAAATGACAATCCACTCCAGTATCTTGCCTGGGAAATCCAATGGACAGAGGAGCCTATTGGGTATAGTCCACAAGGTTATAGAGTTGGACATGACTAAAGTGACTGAGCACACACAGAGTCAGAGGAAGGAGGCATTCACCCACTTGAGTCACTCAATCTTTCATTCTCTTAGCATCCCCTATTCTAGTTACTATGGTTGTGCAGCAAAGTTGATCTTAAGACTGTGAGCAAATTACCTCAGCATAAAGCAATTATCTATCATGATCCTGAAAAACGCTAAGAAAACAGAAAGTCTATACTGTGTAGAATTATCACTGCTTCATGTTAGCTGGGGCCTGAGAGGGAAGACTCTGGGCTCACTAATTCACAGGTCTGAAGAAAGATGCTGGCTGATAATGGGAAGGACCTGGTTTACTAACCACTTGGGCCTATTCATGTGGACTCTCCAAGTTGCCTTCTTCACAGAATGGTGATTGAGTTCCCAGGGTAAGTGTCCTTTGAGTGGGGAGGATAGAAGCCATGTACTCTTTATGACTTGCCCTCAGAAGACACAGAGTAATCTGTTTGCCATATTCAAAGGGTCTAAGCAATCCAGGTACTGGAACAGTGGCTGCACAGCACTGGAGAAACTGTGAGGAGATACCCCACATTCAAGGGTAGAGAAGCCCCAGCAAGATGGTAGGTGCTGGAATGGTGGCTGTGTGGCACTGGAGTGACTTTGAGGAGATACCCTATGTCTGGGGCAAAGGAGAAGCCCCAGCAAGATGCTTCATTTCAGTTCAGTCTCTCAGTCGTGTCCGACTCTTTGCAACCCCATGAATCACAGCAAGCCAGGCCTCCCTGTCCATCACCAACTCCTGGATTCACTCAAACTCATGTCCATCGAGTAGGTGATGCCACCCAGCCATATAATCCTCTATTTTCACCTTATCCTCCTGCACCCAGTCCCTCCCTAGCATCAGAGTCTTTTCCAATGAGTCAACACTTCATATGAGGTGGCCAAAGAATTGGAGTTTCAGCTTCAGCATCAGTCCTGCCAATGAAAACCTAGGACTGATCTCCTTTAGAAGGGACTGGTTGGATCTCCTTGCAGTCGAAGGGACTCCCAAGAGTCTTCTCCAACACCACAGTTCAAAAGCATCAATTCTTCAGCGCTCAGCTTTCTTCACAGTCCAACTCTCACATCCATACATGACCACTGGAAAAGCCATAGCCTTGACCAGATGGACCTTTGTTGGCAAAATAATGTCTCTGCTTTTCAATATACTATCTAGGTTGGTCATAACTTTCATTTCAAGGAGTAAGCATCTTTTAAATTCACGGCTACAATCACCATCTGCAGTGATTTTGGAGCCCCCCCAAAATAAAGTTGGACATTGTTTCCACTGTTTCCCCATCTATTTCCCATGAAGTGATGGAACCGGATGCCATCATCTTAGTTTTCTGAATTTTGAGCTTTACGCCAACCTTTTCACTCTCCTCTTTCACTTTCATCAAGAGGCTTTTTAGTTCCTCTTCACTTTCTGCCATAAAGGTGGTGTCATCTGCATATCTGAGGTTATTGATATTTTTCCCGGCAATCATGATTCCATCTTGTGGTTCTTCCAGCCCAGCATTTCTCCTGTACTCTGCATATAAGTTATATAAACAGGGTGACATTATACAGCCTTTATGTACTCCTTTCGGAGAAGGTAATGGCACCCCACTCCAGTACTTTTGCCTGGAAAATCCCATGGATGGAGGAGGCTGATAGGCTGCAGTTCATGGGGTCGCTAAGAGTCGGACACGACTAAATGACTTCACTTTCACTTTTCACTTTCATGCATTGGAGAAGGAAATGGCAACCCACTCCAGTGTTCTTGCTTGGAGAATTCCAGGGATGGGGGAGCCTGGTGGGCTGCCATCTATGGGGTGGCACAGAGTCGGACACGACTGAAGTGACTTAGTAGTAGTAGTATGTACTCCTTTTTCTATTTGGAACCAGTCTCTTGTTCCATGGCCAGTTATAACTGTTGCTTCCTGACCTGCATATAGGTTTCTCAAGAACCAAGTCAGGTGGTCTGGTATTCCCATCTCTTTCAGAATTTTTTACAGTTTATTGTGATCCACACAGTACAAGGCTTTGGCATAGGCAATAAACCAGAAATAGATGTTGTTCTGGAACTCTCTTGCCTTTTCAATGATCCAGTGGATGTTGGCAATTTGATCTCTGGTTCCTCTGCCTTTTCTAAAACCAGCTTGAACATCAGGAAGTTCACGAATTATGTATTGTTGAAGGCTGGCTTGGAGAATTTTGAGCATTAATTTACTAGCTTGTGAGATGAGTGCAATTGTGCCATAGTTTGATCATTCTTTGGCATTGCTTTTCTTTTGGATTGGAATGAAAACTGACCTTTTCCAGTCTTGTGGCCACTGCTGAGTTTTCCAAATTAGCTGGCATATTGAGTGCCAATATCAATCTGATTTCACTTTTGACTATCTGGTGATGTCCATGTGTAGAGTCTTCTTTTGTGTTGTTGGAAGAGGGTGTTTGTTATGACCAGTGCGTTCTCTTGGCAAAACACTATTAGTCTTTGCCCTGCTTCATTCCGTACTCTAAGGCCATATTTGCCTGTTACTCCAGGTGATTCTTGACTTCCTACTTTTGCATTCCAGTCCCCTATAATGAAAAGGACATCTTTTTTGGGTGTTAGTTCTAAAAGTTCTTGTAGGTCTTCATAGAACCGTTCAACTTCAGCTTCTTCAGCATTACTGGTTGGGGCATAGGCTTGGATTACAGTGATATTGAACGGTTTGCCTTGGAAATGAACAGAGATCATTCTGTTGTTTTTGAGATTGCATCCAAGTACTGCATTGTGGACTCTTTTGTTGACCATGATGGCTACTCCATTTCTTCTAAGGGATTCCTGCCCACAGTAGTAGATGTAATGGTCATCTGAGTTAAATTCACCCATTCCAGTCCATTTTAGTTTGCTGATTCCTAGAATGTTGATGTTCACTCTTTCCATCTACTGTTTGACCACTTAAAATTTTTCTTGATTCATGGACCTGACATTCCAGGTTCCTATGCAATATTGCTCTTTACAGCATCGGGCCTTGCTTCTATAACCAGTCATATCCACAGCTGGGTATTATTTTTGATTTGGCTCTATCCCTTCATTCTTTCTGGAGTTATTTCTCCACTGATCTCCAATAGCATTTTGGGCACCTAACAACCCAGGGAGTTCCCCTTTCAGTATTCTTTCATTTTGCCTTTTCATACTGTTCATGGGATTCTCAAGGCAAGAATACTGAAGTGGTTTGCCATTCCCTTATCCAGTGGACCACATTCTGCCAGACCTCTCCACCATGACCCTACCTTCTTGGGTGGTCCAACATGGCATGGCTTAGTTTCACTGAATTAGACAAGGCTGTGGTCTGTGTGATCAGATTGGCCTGTTTTCTGTGATTATGGTTTCAGAGTGTCTGCCCTCTGATGCCCTCTAGTGACACCTACCATCTTACTTGGGTTTCTCTTACCTTGGACGTGGGATATCTCCTCACGGCTGCCCCTCCTGACCTTGGATGTGGAGTAGCTCCTCTCAGCCCTCCTGTGTAGGAGGAGCAAAATCACCTTTAGAATCAAAACCCATACCTGCCAGAGATGCTCAGAGGGTTCAAACAATCCTTGTGTGCACCAGAACCCAGAGACCCACAGATACTGAGAAAGAACTGTTTGAGTGTCTCCTGAAGAGGTTTGGGTCATCAGTGGACTGCTGCAGGGGCAGGGGCTTTGGGTGCATCAGACCTGCGTATGGCATAAGCCTGCTTGGAGGAAGTCACCATTAAACCCACCATAAAGCTGCTAGAATTTACACAAGACTGGGGAAACAGTCTCTTGGAGGGCACAAACAGAACCTTGTGTGCACCAGGACCCAGGGGAAAGGATTAGTGACCCCACAAGAGAATGACTCAGACTTGCCTGGAAGTGTCCAAGACTCCAGCAGAGACGTGGGTCAGTGGTGGCCTGCTGCAGTGTTGGGAGCACTGGGTGTAGTAGTACATGCATGGTACCTTATGAAGGAGGTGACCATTATCTTCATTATCTCCACCATAGTTGGGCTGCAGGTACATAACAGGGAGGGAACACAGCCCTACTGACCAACAGAAAATTCGATTAAATATTTACTGAACATGGCCCCGCCCATTGGAGCAAGACCCAGTTTCCCCTCAGTAAGTCTCTCCCATCAGGAAGCTTCCATAAGCCTCTTACCTTCTCCATCAGAGGGCAGACACTGAAATTCATAATCACAGAACACTAACCAATCTGATCACATGAACCACAGTGTTATCTAACTCAATGAAACTATGAGCCATGCCATGTAGGGCCACCCAAGATGAACAGGTCATGGTGCAGAGTTCTGAGCAAACGTGGTCCACTGGAGATGGGAAAGACAAACCACTTCAGTATTATTGCCTTGAGAAGCCCATGAACAGTATGAAGAGGCAAAAAGATAGGACACTGAAAGATAAACTCCCCAGGTCAGTAGGTGCCCAATATGCTACTGGAGATTAGCGGAGAAATATCTGCAGGAAGAATGAAGAGACAGAGACAAAGCAACAACAACACTCAGTTGTGGATGTGACTGGTCATGGAAGTAAAGTCTGATGTTGTAAAGAGCAATATTGCATAGGAACCTGGAATGTCAGGTCCATGAATCAAGCCAAATTGGAAGTGGTGAAATAGAAGATGGCATCAACATTTTAGGAATCAATGAACTAAAATGTACTGGAATAGGTGAATTTAACTCAGGTGACCATTATATCTACTACTGTGGGGAAGAATCCCTTAGAAGAAATGGAGTAGCCATCACAGTCAACAAAAGAATCCAAATACAGTGCTTCAATGCAATCTCACAAATGACAGAATGATTTCTGTTTGCTTCCAAAGCAAACCATTCAATATCACAGTAATCCAAGTCTACGGCCCTGCCAGTAATACTGAAGAAGCTGAAGTTGAATGGTTCTATGAATTCCTACTAGACCTTGTAAAACTAACACACAAAAAAAGATACCTTTTCATTATAGGGGACTGGAATGCAAAAGTAGGAAGATTAGAAATACCAGATTAACATGCAATTTTGGCCTTGGAGTACAGAATGAAGCAGGGAAAAGGCTAAGAGAGTGTTGCCAAGAGAACACACTGGTCATAGAAAACACCCTCTTTCAACAACACAAGAGAAGACTCTACACATGGACATCACCAGATGGTCAATACTAAAATCAGATTGATTATATTCTTTGCAGCCAAAGGAGGAGAAGCTCTATACAGTCAGCAAAAACAAGACCAGGAGGTGACTGTGACTCAGATCATGAACTCCTTATTGTGAAATTCAGACAGAAATTGAGAAAATATAGGGAAAACCACTAGACCATTCAGGTATGACCTAAATTAAATGCCTTACGATTATACAATGAAAGTTACTAATATATTCAAGGGATTAGATCTGATAGACAGAATGCCTGATGAACTATGCATGGAGGTACCTAACATTGTACAAGAGGCAGGTATCAACACCATTCCCAAGAAAAAGAAATGCACAAAGGCAAAATGGTTATCTGAGGAGGCTTTACAAATAACTGTGAAAAGAAGAGAAACTAAAGGCAAAGGAGAAAAGGAAAGATATACCCATTTGAATGCAGAGTTGCAAAGAATAGCAAGGAAAGATAAGAAAGCCTTCCTCAGTGATCAGTGCAGAGAAATAGAGGGAAACAATAGAATGGGAAAGACTAGAGATCTTTTCAAGAAAATTAGAGATACCAAGGGAATATTTCATGCAAAGATGGGCTTGATAAAGGACAGAAATGGTATGGACCTAACAGAAGTGGAAGATATTAAGAAGAGGTAGCAAGAGTACACAAAAGAAAAAAAAAAAAAAAAAGAAAGAAAGAAAGAAAAAAAAAGAGTACACAAAAGAATTCTACAGAAAGAGGGTCAGGATGGGGAACACATTTACACCCATGGGTGACTCATGTCAATGTATGGCAAAAACCACTACAATATTGTAAAGTAACTAGCCTACAATTAAAGTAAATAAAAAATAAATCTTCATGACCCAGATAATCACGATGGTGTGATCACTCACCTAGAGCAAGACATCCTGGAATGTGAAGTCAAGTGGGCCTTAGGAAGCATCATTATGAACAAAGCTAGTGAAGGTGATCTAATTCCAGTTGAGCTATTTCAGATCCTAAAAGATGATGCTGTTAAAGTCCTGCACCCAAATGCCAACAAATTTGGAAATCTCAACAGAGGCCACAGAACTGGAAAAGGTCAGTTTTCATTCCAATCCCGAAGAAAGGCAATGCCAAAAAATGCCCAAACTGCCTCACAATTGCTCTCATATCACATGATAGCAAAGTAATGCTCAAAATTCTCCAAGCCAGGCTTCAACAGTACCTGAACCATAAACTTCTAGATGTTCAAGCTGTATTTAGAAAAGACAGAGGAGCCAGAGATCAAATTGCCAATATCCATGGATCATTGAAAAGGCAAGAGAGTTCCAGAAAAACATCCTCTGCTTTACAGAATACACAAAAGCCTTTGACTGTGTGGATCACAACAAACTGTGGAAAGTTCTTAAAGAGATAGGGATATCAGAACACCTGACCTGCCTCCTGAGAAATCTGTATGCAGTTCAGGAAGCAACAATTAGAACTGGACATGGAACAACAGACTGGTTCCAAATTGGGAATGGAGTATGTCAAGGCTGTATATTGTCACCCTGCTTATTTAACTTATATGCAGAATATATCATGAGAAACACTGGGCTGGATGAAGCACAAGCTGGGATCAAGGTCGCTGTGAGAAATATCAATAACCTTGAATATGCAGACGGCACTACCCTTATGTCAGAAAGTGAAGAACTAAAGAGCCTCTTGATGAACGTGAAAGACGAGAGTCAAAAAGTTGGCTTAAAACTCAACATTCAGAAAACTAAGATCATGGCATCTGGTTTCATCACTTCATGGCAAATGGATGGGGAAGCAATGGAAACAGTTATAGACATTTTTTCAGAGGGCAGGGGTCAAAAATCACTGCAAATGGTGACTGCAGCCATGAAAATAAAAGACGCTTGCTCCTTGGAAGAAAAGTTAGGACCAACCTACACAGCATGTTAGAAAGCAGAGAGATTACTTTGCCCACAAAGATCTTTCTAGTAAAAGCTGTAGTTTTGCCAGTAGTCATATATGGATGTGTGAGTGGGACTATAAAGTTGAGCACCAAATAACTGATACTTATGAACTGTGGTGTTGGAGTAGATTCTTGAGAGTCCCTTGGACTGCAAGGAGATCCAACTAGTCCATCCTAAAATCAGCCCTGAATATTCATTGGAAAGACTGATGCATAAGATGAAACTCCAATACTTTGGCCCCCTGATTCGAAAATCTGACTCATTTCAAAAAACCTGATGCTTGGAAAGATTGAAGGCAGGAGGAGAAGGAGATAATAGAGGCTGAGATGGCTGGATGGCATCACCGACTCAATGGACATGAATTTGAGTGAACTCCGGGAGTCAGTGTTTGACACCAGTCCTGGCGTGCTACAGTCCATGGGGTCACAAAGGTTCGGACATGACCGAACAACTGAATGGAATTGACTGAAGCATTCAAAGAGGCCCATCTCAGATTCAATTGCGGGGGATGTAGACCCTAACTCTAGGTAAAGGGAATGTCAGTAACAGCAAAATTATAACATATAATGGAAGTATGGAGAGATGGAGTTGGGGTTAAGAGTTAGCAGATGCAAACCAAAACCAAGTATATAACATAACATCCTTATGTATAGTCAGTTCAGTTCAGTCACTCAGTAGTTTCCAACTCTTTGCGACCCCATGAATTGCAGCATGCCAGGCCTCCCTGTCCATCATCAACTCCCGGAGTTCACTCAAGCTCAAGCCCATCGAGTAGGTGATGCCATCCAGCCATCTCATTCTCTGTCGTCCCCTTCTCCTCCTGCACCCAATACCTCCCAGCATCAGAGCCTTTTCCAATGAGTCAGTACTTCGCATGAGGTGGCCAAAGTACTGGAGGTTCAGCTTTAGCATCATTCCTTCCAAAGAACACCCAGGGCTGATCTCCTTTAGAATGGACTGGTTGGATCTCCTTGCAGTCCTAGGGACTCTCAAGAGTCTTCTCCACCACAGTACAAAAGCGTCAAATCTTTGGCGCTCAGCTTTCTTCACAGTCCAACTCTCACATCCATACATGACTACTGGGAAAATCATAGCCTTGACTAGATGGACCTTTGTTGGCAAAGTAATGTCTCTGCTTTTGAATACACTATCTAGGTTGGTCATAACTTTCCTTCCAAGGAGTAAGTGTCTTTTAATTTCATGGCTGCATCAACATCTGCAGTGATTTTGGAGCCCAAAAAAATAAAGTCTGACACTGCTTCCACTGTTTCCCCATCTATTTCCCTTGAAGTGATGGGACCAGATGCTATGATCTTAGTTTTCTGAATGTTGAGCTGTAAGCCAACATTTTCACTCTCCTCCTCACTTTCATCAAGAAGCTTTTTAGTTCCTCTTCACTTTCTGCCATAAGGGTGGTGTCATCTACATATCTGAGGTTATTGAGATTTCTCCCGGCAATCTTGATTCCAGCTTGTGCTTCTTCCAAGCATTTCTTGAGCCCGGCATTTCTCATGATGTACTCTGCATTTAAGTTAAATAAGCAGGGTGACAATATACAGCCTTGACGTAATCTTTTCCTATTTGGAACCAGTCTGTTGTTCCATGTCCAGTTCTAACTGTTGCTTCCTGACCTGCATGCAGGTTTCTCAAGAGGTAGGTCAGGTGGTCTTGCATTCCCATCTCTTTCAGAATTTTCCACAGTTCATTGTGATCCACACAGTCAAAGGCTTTGGCATAGTCAATAAAGCAGAAATAGATGTTTTTCTGGAACTCTCTTGCTTTTTCCATGATCCAGGGGATGTTGGCAATTGATCTCTGGTTCCTCTGCCTTTTCTAAAACCAGCTTGAAATTTGGAAGTTCATGGTTCACATATTGCTGAAGCCTGGCTTGGAGAATTTTGAGCATTTCTTTACTAGTGTGTGAGATGAGTGCAATTGTGCGGTAGTTTGACCATTCGTTGGAATTGCCTTTCTTTGGGATTGGAATGAAAACTGACCTTTTCCAGTTCTGTGGCCACTGCTGAGTTTTCCAAATTAGCTGGCATATTGAATGCACACTTTCACAGTATCATCTTTCAGGATTTGAAATAGCTTCACTGGAATTCCATCACCTCCACTAGCTTTGTTCGTAGCTGAGCCACAAGCAAAACCTAAGGATACTGGAGTGGGTAGACTATCCTTTCTCCAGTGGATCTTCTCAAGCCAGGAAATGAACTGGGGTCTCCTGCATTGTAGACAGATTCTTTATCAATTGAGCTATCATGAAAGATTGTGATAATTCATTACAGTAGTAACACAGTTGTAGGCAACAATAACATAAAATGGAAAGGACAATGATGAGCTACGAGGTAAAACAAATTGTATACCTGTGATCTAACCAGTGGTAGAAACTAAGATATCAATAGTCATCACCCAGTACATGGAATTTTATTCAACTCTTCTTTGAAGAGAGCAAGAGACCATACTAGAACTTGGACCAAACTTCTATTTACTATGCAAATATTGACTTTACTGATATTAATGATGTTTGAGTGATTTAAAAAAATGGTTGGGACACAAATAAATGATAATAATGGTAATAAGAAAGCACTAAATTGAGTGGCAACATAAGATTTAATCAATAATAGAATAATTTAAAAGGGGGAGATTAATGTGGTTGTTACAAAAATTATGATAAAATATGTGACTGTGGCATATTGCATCTAGATGAAGGAAAACCAACCTCTGGAGGCAACACAGAAGCTAAAAGAACCTGCCAAACATGTTCCCCTTATCTCAGTTCATGTGTGCTAAGTCACTTTAGTTGTGTCCAACTCTTTGCCACACTATGGACTGTAGCCAGCCAGGCTCCTCTGGCCTTGGGGATTCTCCAGGCAAGAATACTGGAGTGGGTTGCCTTGTCCTCCTCTAGGTGATCTTCCCTACCCAGAGATTGAATCCACATCTCTTACATATTCAGCATTGACAGGCAATTTATTTACCACCAGCACCACCTGGCGGAGAAGGCAATGGCAACCCACTCTAGTACTCTTGCCTGGAAAATCCCATGGATAGAGGAGCCTGGTAGGCTGCAGTCCATGGGGTCGCGAAGAGTTGGACACGACTGAGCGACTTCATTTTGACTTTTCACTTTCATGCATTGGAGAAGGAAATGGCAGCCCACTCCAGTATTCTTGCCTGGAGAATCCCAGGGATGGGGGAGCCTGGTGGGCTGCCATCTATGGGGTCACACAGAGTCAGACACGACTGAAGTGACTTAGCAGTAGCAGCAGCAGCACTACCTGGGAAGCACTTACCTCATCTCAGATACATTTAAATGCACATATGTTAAGAAGAAACACAGAACACACACCTATACACCCTGAATAAGTTTAATCTTTCAATATGATATTGGTAGAGGATGGATGATTTGAGGACCAAAATATTTTCACTAAATCTCCTGATAGAGTTCCAAGGTTGTACATTAAATTTAAACAGCTTGGGCAGAGAGGAAACCTTTTTATGGGGATAGATATTGTTACACATATACTGGAAGACAAAATTACAGAATCAGATGACTAAAACTGAAACCTTGAGTGCATATTGATATTATGGCAGCTGTCTCCAGTGTTATGGTGAAAATATAGGTTATATTGTACTATGGTGTGGTAGTATCACTGGTACTAGAATGCATAATTGGAATGAATGAGACTATAAATGTAAGAAATTATCATTCTATACTTATAGTTGGATATTGGGCAAGTCTACAGTTTATTATTGTACTAAATAAAAACTTTTGGAATTTTTGACAGCATACTATTTGTATTCACTGAAAATATCAGAAGCAGGCATATTAGACTCAAAATATCTCCACTTAAAGAGTTCTCACTACCCTATAGGAAAACAAGACAATTTTTGAAAAATAAATTCTCACTCTAATGATTTGAATTACATGATTTCTCGAATAGTATCTGTTGCCAGGTATGGTGACTAAAATATAAGGTTGACTGTTAGGATGTTGTAAGTTGGTTTAGGTTTCCTTTTGTGTCCCATCTCAGTTTTGAGCCAAGTCTCTGTCTCTCTTCTTACACACACACACACACACACACATATATAAAATAAATTGTGTTTTCTTCCTTTCCTTCCTTCCTTTGTCCTTTCTTTCCCTCTTTCTTTCACTCTCTTTTACTCTATATCTATCGATTCATTGGTTGATTTCTTGTGGAAACACCTGAGGAGGTTATTCAGTGCCCTTCTCCTAGAATGTCTGAATTTTCCAATATACTGTTAGCAACTTGCTGAAATGAAGCATATACTCGATTACCATCAAAAGTAAGTTGATGCATTACACTGATTATATCATTGCATTGTCAGAAAATATATCCAATAATTTTTAGAAATAGAGTAATATATTTGATTAATTTTAGAAAAATTTTATTTTGTATCCGGGTATGTCTAATTAACAATGTTATGATAGTTTCAGGTTAGCTGTGAAGGGACTCAGCCATACATACATACGTATCCATTTTCCCCATAACTCCACTCCCATTCAGGTTGCCACATAACATTGAACAGGGTTCCATGTGCTATACAGTAGGTCCTTGTTAATAATCAATTTTAAATACAGCAGTACATATTCATCCTAAACTCCCTAACTATCCTTTCCTCCATCCTTCCCCTCAGCAACCATAAGCTCATTCTTTAAGTCTGTTTCTGCTTTGTAAGTTCATGTGTATCAATTTTCTTTAGATTCCATATATAAGGAATGCCATACAATATTTCTATTTCTCTGTCTGACTTACTTAAGTCTGTCTGACACTCTCTGGGTCCATCCATGTTGCTACAAATGGCATTATTTCATTCTTTTTAATGGCTGAGTAATATTCCATTGAAGGGAACCCTCCTACACTGTTGGTGAGAATGTAAGTTGGTAAAGCCACTATGGAGAACAGTATGGAGGCTCCTTAAGAAACTAAAAATAGAACTATCATATGACCCTGAAATACCCCTCCTGAATGTATATCCACAAGAAAATATGATCCAAAAAATACATGCACCCCAATGTTCATTGCAACTCTGTTTACAATAGCTAAAACATGGAAGCAACCTAAATGTCCATCAACAGAAGAATGGATAAACAAGATGTGGTACATGTGTGTGCTAAGTTGCTTCACTTATGTCTGACTCTTTGTGACCCCATTCACCATAGCCCACCAAGCTTTTCTGTCCTTGGTACTCTCCAGGCAAGAATACTGTAGTGGGTTGCTATGCCCTCCTCCAGGGGATCTTCCAGTCTCAAGGATAGAACCTGTGTCTCTTATGTCTCCTGCATTGGCAGTCAGGTTCTTTACCACTAGCACCACCTGGGAATCCCTAAAGAAGATGTGGTACATATATGACAAATTTTATAGCATATGTACTATATGTAATAGGATATGTGAATAATGGTTAATTATACCATCTAAAATACAGGAGCCAGATGAATCTGTTAAATTATTTGGAATAGCTCAAGCATGGGTCATGAAAGATATTTCATAAACAATATGATGTAAAAACTATTTTACTTCATTCTTCTAACAATAAAGTGGTACAATACTACAATAGGAAGATTTTGGGATTGTGGTAGACATGTATATACCAAATGAGGATCATGTTAGCATCACTACATAAAGTTACCAGATAGAAATATGAATTCTTGAGAGTTTTGGAACAAAAAAAGAGTTTTTTTGAGGTATATACAGACAATATCAGTACAAGCAATACAATCGGGGGTATTTTGTTTTACTATAGAAATATATCATTAATGGTGATTTTAGGGGGATATATTTTATGCACAAAGTGGTTGTAGTCCTCCTTTTGGAACTAATAGAACCCCATAAGAATTTAATTATCTTGTTTGCTGAATGGTCTAAAAATTTTATTTATTAAACAAACCAAGTTAATTTAATAATAGAACTTCCAAATTTTATTTCCACAATTAAGTTGGCAACTTATTACCATTTTCCTACAGAAGTTAAAAAATAGACTTCAAAATAGACAGACTTAGAGAAGTACATATGGATGTATACTAAAACATAAAATCTTATACCCAGATGGTGATATTAAATATTTATTCTTTTACCACACCATGGGTTGTCCATGGGATTTTCCAGGCACCAGAGTGGTTTGACATTTGCTTCTCTAGGAGATCTTCTCTGACCCAGGAATCGAACCCATGACTTCTGCAGTATCTCCTGCATTGCAGGCAGGTCTTTACCACTGAGCTACTGGGGAGGCTAAGATTATATGACATGACCAAAGATTTATTTCTTATGGTTAGCAGATGAACCTTCCTTAGCTGGATACATTAAAACAACCCTTGAGGGAATCCAATCATAGAAACTCCTGTGCAGATATCAAAGGAGAATTAAATTTGACTATGTAGCTTTTTCCAACCCCAGGAAAGGAAAAAAAAAACAACAAAACAAAACAGTTGCTTATTCAGTTGGGGTTTAGAATTCAAAGGCAGATTTCCTTCTGGTCCTTGGAAGTTGCTATTTGGATATACGAAATGAGAAGGCACAGAGGTGCCTTATATAATATCAACAGAACAGCATATTCCTTAACTGCAAATTAAAGATGCTGATGAAGTAAAATGCTGTTCAGAAATAATAATGAAAATATGTAAAGATGAACGAGGAAATAGTTAACAGTAGTCAGAACTGGTATCAAATGTATCCTAAGAAGGTACAGCTGTACATTAGGTGCTGCCTATCCTCTAATCAAAAATACAACCAAGAGAGTTAAGAATTTGCAACAAAGGCTTTTGACTCAATGCACTTCATAGGGTTATATATCTTTATGTCTATATAGACATTCCACTGGAGGCAATGTTAAAAAAAAAAACAAAACAAAACAGGGAATAAAAACAAAAACTGTTGTACAGATCTATCCGATTCCTTATTACCCACTGAGAATCAGTTAAACTGAGAGATGGGTGAGGAAGTAAAACACCGTTTAACAATAATTCAGTTGAAGAGTGCATACGTTGGTGCTCAATCGCTTCAGTCGTGTCTGACACTTTGCGACCTCATGGACTTTAGCCCACCAGGGTCCTTGGTCTATGGGACTTTCCCAATAAGAATACTGGAGTGGGTTGTCCTGTTCTCCTCCAGGAAATGCTCCCCACCCAGGGATGGGACTCACATCTCCTGCATCTCCTGCATTGCAGGCGGATTCTTTTCTGCTGAGCCACGAGGAAGCCCCAGATGAAGAGTAACAGATAATATTATTAAAAAAAAAAGAAAAATATCTCTTTCTCTTTCTCTGTCTGTGCTTCCATTTGGATATTTTCAGTTGATTTATGTTCCAATTTACCACTCTGTCTCTATTTTTTTGCTGTATATAATTTACGATTACATTAATTTTAGAGTTCTCAGTTTTGTATATTATAGCACATAGCGATTTTTAAAAATTCACTTTATAGATTCTAATTGATGTTAAATCTTGCATGCATTTTTCCATTTTTCACATTTTGCATATTCTGGAACATAAAATTATTTTAAATCTCTGTGCTGTGCTTAGTTGCTCAGTTACCTCCAACTCTTTGTGTCCCCATGGACAATAGCCCACCAAGCTCCTCTATCCATGGGGATTCTCCAAGGCAAGAATACAGGAGTGGCTTGCATGCCCTCTTTCAGGGTATCTTCTCAAGCCAGTGATTGAACCCCAGTCTCCCGCATTGTAGGCAGATTCCTTTCTTTTGAGCCACCAGAGAAGCCCAGGAATGCTACAGTAGGTAGCTTAGCCCTTCTCCAGGGGATCTTCCCAACCCAGGAATTGAACTGGAGCCTCCTGCTTTGCAGGCTGATTCTTTACCAGCTGAGCTACCATGGAAGCCCAAGTCCCTGTGAGGTAACTTCAAACTTGGATCCTTTATGAGTATAATTCTATTTTTTTCTTTCACTTCCAGTCACGTGGTCCATGTTGTGCCTGTGCTTTTGTGTGTTTATATGTGCGAGCCTAGTAAAGTTTGACAGTGGTAATACTTTGAAAAAAAAAAAATAGAATTTCAGATAATGGAAATTTCCTTTGGAAATGATTAACATTTCCTTCTTTTAGGCGAATAGAGTGGTTGCTATTCTCATTATTTATGGGCTGTCTTGAATTGAGGCTGGATTTCAATCCTTAAAAAATCTAAGTTTACCCTTGATTCAACCTTGGGTTTCCAGATTTTTCAACTATAATCCTCTTTTATTTTGTGGACCATTGCTCTAGTATTTTTAACTCTAGAATTTTCCTAATTAAGCTTTCAAAAATATCCTGTTTGCTTGTCCAAGACCTTTGGCTAATGATTTTAGTCATGATTTCAAGAGACTTTAAGGATTTAACAAATGTAGTAAGAGAGAAATAGTCATGTCTTTGAACTCCCCAATTCTTCACCAAAAGTTTTCATGGCATCTTTGTCCAGTCACATTGCTACCTTCTGGGCTATGATTTGGATCTTCAACCTCTGGTTTTAATCAGAATTAAAAAAATCACCTACAGTAGAAGCAAGCAGCTATGGAAACACGATTTCTCCTATTCTATACCCTGCTCCTTATTTTGATTTCTGCAGTTAGATTTCTATACCCTTCAAACAAAATACAGATATTTTCTATGCTTTTTTAGTTACTTTAGGTAGAAGCACTGACTGTCTTTCAGAAACTCTATCCCACAAAAATGGGAAATATATCAAAGTGTAGTTTATTATACTTTTTTCATGTGGAGGAAATTAGAAGTCATTAGGATCCCTGTTGTAACTCAATAGCATAGTTGTATATTACAACTGCTCCTGCTGCTGCTAAGTCGCTTCAGTCGTGTCCGACTCTGTGCGACCCCATAGACGGCAGCCCACCAGGCTCCGCCATCCCTGGGATTCTCCAGGCAAGAACACTGGAGTGGGTTGCCATTTCCTTCTCCAATGCATGAGAGTGAAAAGTGAAAATGAAGTCGCTCAGTCGTGTACGAGTCTTTGCGATCCCATGGACTGCAGCCCACCAGGCTCCTCCACCCATGGGACTTTCCAAGCGAGAATACTGGAGTGGGGTGCCATTGCCTTCTCCGATATATGCATATATATATATATATATATATATATACAACTACATGCTGCTAAATAGCTTCAGTCGTGTCCAACTCTGTGAGACCCCATAGACAGCAGCCCCCCGTCCCTGGGATTCTCCAGGCAAGAACACTGGAGTGGGTTGCCATTTCCATCTCCAATGCATCAAAGTGAAAAGTGAAAGTGAAGTCGCTCAGTCGTGTCCGACTCTTCAGGACCCCATGGACTGCAGCCTACCAGGCTCCTCCGCCCATGGGATTTTCCAGGCAAGAGTACTGGAGTGGGGTGCCATTGCCTTCTCTGATACAACTACATAGTAAACTGTATAAGCTATAGACCATATTTTAAATAGAAAAGAATTACAGGAAAGAAAATGGAAACAGATATCTTATTTTTCCCATTAAATCATTCTTGTAGAAATTGTTGTCTTTCACTGAGCTTAAAACATCCACATACTGAAAGTTTATGTTAAAGTTTTTGACCAACAAGTCTGTCTGGCCAAGCATTAGATGGTTATTAATGATACAATGCATGATGCATGATAAAAGTATACAACTGAGTTGGGCTTTTTTGCATATGCAGTTTGGTTTTTGTTTTCCTTTAACTTTTTTTTTTTTCCCTATGAAAATATGTAGCAGCAGTGTTTGGATTAAACAAACAAACAGAACTGAGTTGCTGATATTCGAAGAATGACTATGTGTGTGTGTATATATATACATATACATATATATATATATATATATATATATATATATATATATATATATAGGTTCGGCAACCCACTCCAGTATTCTTGCCTAGGTAATCCCATGGACAGAGAAGCATGGTGGGCTACAGTCCGTGGGATTTAAGAATCCAACACAACTGAGCACATTAGCACACACACAGGCGTATAGATCCCCTAATAATAATATCTATTACAGACATTATTTCAATTAGAAATCATTATTCACAGAAATATTTTGCCTAAAAAGTCTTATTAAGTATAAGGTGACTTATAATCTAATCATCTTATTTCTAGAATTTGATTCTTAATCAAAGATAATGATGCATTCTATCTTTTCTTATTTATATCAAATATCATTTTCTCTAACTCATTTTATCTTTAGTCTCTCACTGTGAAACATGAGGACACTATTGAAATGTATATTAAATTGTTTTCTCTGCAGTAGCCATATTATATTATTATTATCACTTATTATCATTAGTATTATTATTATTCTTTTCTGGCTACCAAGAAAGAAAGCTAATCAAACAATAAATAATTAAAATGCCTTCCCATGTAATCCAATCCAATCAACCACTGAACCAAATCTACAGCTTTTTTTGGAAGTAAATCAGATTAGAATTGAGCTACACTATTGTGCTGTCATACTCTTGTCCTTGATTAAATTCACAGTGTCATTCCTGCAATAGCAAGTTTAGTCTATGTATTGTGACTGGAAGTGGGTCATACAAAAGTCCCAATGTGGCTATTATTCAATCCATTATGATGGCAAGGTTTTTTGTTAAAACTTGATTTGTAGGCTAATTTGGAAATTTTTAAATGGATTATTTCAGCATCTTACCCAAAAGAGGCCTTGGGCTATTTGAAATTCTGATAGCATAATTATTATCATAGGGAGATAAATTTTGTTTGCCTGAGTTATGTTCCTGGCCAGCTTGGGGATGTATATTCAGATTGGTATCATCTCTTTACTAGCAGATAGCACATGTGGCTATTTTATGTGTCAGTAAAAGGGCAAAACAACACTTATTAAATGATCAGTTTATTTAATCAGTAGATATTCAGATAATATAAACAAAATAAATCATAATTTATTAATAAACTTTGTTTCCTGATTTAAATCAATGTTCTTAATAACTTCAATCATTTTAATTATCATAAATAGCTACTTGTTCCACTAGCTAATATATGTTCAGCAAACTCAATTAAATATTAATCCCTAGTATATAATTCTAGACTTGTAGTACCTACTTACAGTTTTTGCTTGTTTTAGAAATATAGTCCACTTAAGCAGGTACTATAATAAATATATAAAAATTATCTATTTCTAACATAGTTAGCAAAAAGAAAGTTTGTATCAAAAAGCATCTGTTGATCTCTCACCACTTAATCTTCCAAGGAAAAAATTCTAGCCCTCAAAGATAATAATCAAATTAAAAATATTTTGTATTAATTACCTCTGAAGCAATTGTTCTAAGGTACACAACTTAGCCTCTACATATGAAATAAATAAAAATAGAATAATCTTCCTTTCTCATTGACTAGGGCCTCCCTGGTGGCTCAGATAGTAAAGAATTCACCTGCAATGCAAGAGGCCTGGGTTTGATCCTTGGGTTAGGAAGAACTCCTGAAGCAGGGCATGGTAACTCACTATAGTATTCTTGCCTAGAGAATCCCCATGGATATGATTGAGACACTAAGCACGGCACAGTACTCATTGACTAACTTCACATATTTTTAGACTTCTGTGCTTTAGATTGGAGTAATTTACTTCCAGACTTTTTATGAAGCTGTGCTAATTATGTATAAAAGCTTATAATTATCAATTAATGAACTATTCTAGTCCCTTCACATCTATCATTATTTGGTGGTGTTGTTTCTGTTCAGTTGCTAAGTTGGGTCTAACTCTTTGTAAGCCATGAACTGCAGTATGCCAGGCTTTCCTGTCCATCATTGTGTCCTGGAGTTTGCTAAAATTCATATGCATTGAGTCAGTCATGCAGACTAAACGTCTTGTCCTCTGTCACCAACTTATTCTTTTGCCTTTGATCTTTCTCAGCATCAGCGTTTTTCCACTGGGTTGGCTCTTCACATCAGGCAGCCAAAGTATTGGAGCTTCAGCTTCAGCATCAGTCCTTCCATGAATATTCAGGGTTGATTTACTTTAGGATTCATGGTCTGATTTTCTTGTAGTTCAAGGAACTCTCAAGAGTCTTCTCCAGCATCATAATTCAAAAGCATCAGTTCTTTGGCACTCAGCCTTCATTATGGTTCAGTTCTCACATCCATACATGACTATTGGAAAAGCCATAGCTTTGACTATACAGACATTTGTTGGCAAACTGATATCTTTGCTTTTTAATATGCTGTCTAGTTTTCTCATAGCTTTCCTCCCATGGGACAAGTGCCTTTTAATTTCATGGCTTCAGTCTCCATCTGCAGTGAATTTGGAGGCCAAGCAAATAAAATCTGTCATGATTTTCATTTTTCCCCATCTATTTGCCATGATGTGACTGGATGCCATGACCTTAGTTTTTTGGAAGGTGAGTTTTAAGCCAGTTTTTTCCACTCTCCTCTTTCGCTTTCATCAATAGGCTCTTTCAGTTCAGCTCAGACTCCCAGTTATATGCAACTATTTGCAACCCCATAGACTGCAGCATGCCAGGCTTCCCTGTCCATCACCAACTTCCAGAGATTGCTCAAACTCATGTCCATCCAGATGGTAATACTATCCAACCATCTCATCCTCTGTCATAACCTTCTCCTCCTGCCTTCAATCTTTCCCAGCATCAAGGTCTTTTCCAATGAGTCAGTGCATCGCAACAGGTGGCCAAAGTATTGGAGTTTCAGCTTCAGCATCACTCATTTCAACGAATACTCAAGACTGATTTCCTTTAAGATTGACTGGTTTGATGTCCTTGCAGTAAGGGACTCTCAAGAGTCTTCTCCAACACCACAGTTCAAAAGCATCAGTTCTTCAGTGCTCAGCTTTCTTTACAGTCCAACTCTCACAGGCATACATGACAACTGGAAAAACCACAGGTTTAACTAGACAGGCCTTTGTTGGCAAAGTAATATCTCTGCTTTTTAATATTCTGTCTAGGTTGGACATAGCTTTTCTTCCAAGAAGCAAGTGTCTTAATTTCAGGGCTTCAGTCACCATATATAGTGAATTTTGTAGCCCACAAAAATAAAGTATTTAACTGTTTCCACTGTTTCACTATATATTTGTCATGAAGTGACGGGACTGGATGCCACAATCTTAGTTTTTGGAATGTTGAGTTTTAAGCCGTTTTTTTCACTCTCCTCTTTCACTTTCATGAAGAAGCTCTTTAGTTCTTCACTTTCTGCCATAAGGGTGGTGTCATCTGTGAATCTGAGGTTATTGATATATCTCCCCGGAATCTTGATTCCAGCTCATGCTTCATCCAGCTTAGTATGTCACATGATGTTCTCTGCATATAAGTTTAATAAGCAGGTGACAACATACAGCCTTGATGTACTCCTTCCTTAATTTGGAACCGGTCCTTTGTTCTATGATTGGTTGTAACTGTTGCTTCTTGACCTGAATACAGATTTCTCAAGAGGCAGGTAAGGTGGCCTCATATTCCCATCTTTTAAAGAATTTTCCTCAGTTTCTGGTGATTCCAACAGTCAAAGGCTTTGGTGTAGTCAATAAAGCAGACGTAGATGTTTTTCTAGAACTTCTTGGTTTTTCTGTCATCCAACAAATGTTGTTTTTTTCATCTCTGGTTCCTCTGTCTTTACTGAATCCAGCTTGAACATCTGAAAGTTCATGGTTCATGTACTGTTGAAGCCTGGATTGGAGAATTTTGAGCATTATTTTTCTAGCATGTGAGATGAGTGCAATTGTGTAATAGTTTGAGCATTTTTTGGTATTGCCTTTCTTTGGGATTGGAATGAAACTGACCTTTTCCAGTCCTGTGCTGAGTTTTCTAAATGTGTTGGTATATGGAGTGCATCACTTTCATAGCATCATATTTTAGGATTTGAAATAGCTCAACCGAAATTCCATTGCTTCCAATAGCTTTGTTTGTAGTGATGCTTCCTAAGGCCTGCTTGACTTTGTACTTCAGGATGTCTGGCTCTAGCCCAGTGATCACACCATTGTGGTTATCTGGGTCAAGAAGATCTTTTTTTGTACAATTCTTCTGTGTATTCTTGCCACCACTTTTTAATATCTTCTGTTTCTGTATATTATTGTGCTCATCTTTGCATTAAATGTTCCCTTGGTATCTCTAGTTTCTTGAAGAGATCTCTAGTCCTTCCCATTCTATTGTTTTCCTCTACTTCTTTGCATCAATCACCAAGGAAGGTGTTTTTATCTCTCCTTGCTTTTCTTTGGAACTCCACATTCAAATGGGTATATCTTTTCTTTTCTCCTTTGCCTGTAGCTTCTCTTCTTTTCTCAGGTAAGTGTAAGGCCTCCTCAGACAATCATTTTGCCTTTTTGCATTTCATTTTCTTGGGGGTGCTCTTGATCATTGCCTCTTGTACAATGTCATGAACCTCCATCCATAGTGTTTCAGGCACTCTATCAGATCTAATCCTTTGAATCTATTTGTCATTTCCACTACATAATCATAAGGAATTTGATTTAGGTCATACCTGAATCGTCTAGTAGTTATCCTTACTTTCTTCAATTTAAACCTGAATTTTTCAATGAGTAGTTCATGATGTGAGCCACAGTCAGCTTCTTGTTTTTGCTTATTGTATGGAGGTTCCCTCCTTTGGATGCAAAGAATATAATCAATATGTGTTCAGTATCAAACATCTGGTGTGGTCCACGTGTAGACTCTTCTTTTGTGGTGTTGGAAGAAGGTGTTTGCTATGACCAATGTATGCTCCTGGCCAAACTTTGTTACCTTTTCCTCTGCTTCATTTTGTACTGCATAGCCAAATTTGCCTGTTATTCCAGGTTTCTCATTTCTTCCTACTTTTTAAAAAAATTATTTATTTTAATTGGAGGATAATTACTTTACAACATTGTAGTGGCTTTTGCCATATATTGACATGAATCAGCCATGGGTATACCTGTGTTCCCCATCCAGAACACCCCTCCCACCTCCCTTCCCATCCTATCCCTCAGGGTCATCCCAATGCACCAGCCCTGAGCATCTTGTCTCATGCATCGAACCTGGACTGGCAATCTATTTCACATATGATAATATACATGTTTCAATGCTATTCTCTCAAATCATCCCACCCTCGCCTTCTCCCACAGAGTACAAAACTCTGTTTTTACATCTGTGTCTCTTTTGCTGTCTCGCATATAGGGTCATCATTACTATCTTTCTAAATTCCATATATATGCATCAATATAATTGCACTCATCTCACATGCTATTAAAGTAATGCTCAAAATTCTCCAAGCCAGACTTCAGCAATACGTGAACCATGAACTTCAATCTGATTTTAGAAAAGGCAGAGGAACCAGAGATCAAACTGCCATCGTCTGTTGGATCATTGAAAAAGCAAGAGAGTTCCAGAAAAATATCTATTTCTGCTTTATGACTGTCAAAGCCTTTGACTATGTGGATCACAATAAACCGTGGAAAATTCTGAAAGAGATGGGAATACCAGACCATCTGACTTGCCTATTGAGAAACCTGTATGCAGGTCAAGAAGCATCAGTTAGAACTAGACATAGAACAGACTGGTTCCAAATAGGAAAAGGAGTACGTCAAAGCAGTATATTGTTACCCTGCTTATTTAACTTATATGCAGAGTACAACATGAGAAATGCTGTGGTGGAGGAAGCACAAGCTGGAATCAAGATTTCAAGGAGAAATATCTATAACCTCAGATATACACATGACACCACCCTTATAGTGAAAGTGAAAGAGGAGAGTGAAAATGTTGGCTTAGAGCTCAACTTTCAGAAAACTGAGATCATGGCATCTGGTCCCATCACTTCATGGGAAATAGATGGGGAAACCATGGAAACAGTGTCAGACTTTATTTTTTGGGCTCCAAAATCACTGCAGATGGTTATTGCAGCCATGAAATTAAAAGACGTTTACTCCTTGGAAGGAAAATTATGACCAACCTAGACAGCATATTAAAAAGCAGAGACATTACTTTGTGAATAAAGATCCAACTAGTCAAGGCTATGGTTTTTCCAGTAGTCATGTATGCATGTGAGAGTTGGACAATAAAGAAAGCTGAGCACAAAAGAATTGATACTTTTGAACTGTGGTGTTGAAGAAGACTCTTGAGAGTCCTTTGGACTGCAAGGAGGTCCAACCAGTCCATCCTAAATGAGATCAGTTCTGGGTGTTCATTGGAAGGATGGATGTTGAAGCTGAAATTCCAATACTTTGGCCACCTGAAGTGAAGAGCTGACCCATTTGAAAAGACCCTGATGTTGGGAAAGATTGAGGGCAGGAGGAGAAGGGGACGACAGAGGATGAGATGGTTGGATGGCATCACTTATTCAATGGATATGGGCTTGGGTATACTCTGGCAGTTGGTGATGGACAGTAAGGCCTGGCATGTTTCTGTTCATGGGGTCACAAGGAGTCACACACGACTGAGCGACTGAATTGAACTTATACTGTATTGCTGTTCTTCTTTCTGACTTACTTCACTCTTTATAATAGGCTCCAGTTTCATTCACCTCATTAGAACTGATTTAAATGCATTCTTTTTAATAGCTTAGTAATATTCCATTTTCTATACATACCACAGCTTTCTTATTCATTCATCTGATGATGGACATCTAAGTTGCTTCCGTGTCCTGGCTATTTTAAACAGTGCTGCGGTGAATATTTTGGTACGTGTGTCTCTTTCAATTCTCGTTTCCTTGGTGTGTATGCCCAGCAGTGGGATTGCTGGGTCATTAGGCAGTTCTATTTCCAGTCTTTTAAGGAACCTCCACACAGTTCTCCATAGAGGCTGTACTGTTTTAATTCCCACCAGCAGTGTAAGAGGGTTCACTTTTCTTCGCACCTTCTCCAGCATTTATTTTTTGTAGACTTTTTGATAGCAGCCATTCTGCCCTGTGTGAGATGATATCTCACTGTGGTTTTGATTTGTATTTCTCTGATAATGAGTGATGTTGAGCATCTTTTTATGTGTTTGTTAGCCATCTGTATGTCTTCTTTGGAGAAATGTCTGTTTAGTTCTTTGGCCCATCTTTTGATTGGTTTGTTTATTTTTCTGGAATTGATCTGCAGGAGCTGCTTGTATATTTTTGAGATTAATTATTTGTCAGTTGCCTCCTTTGCTATTATTTTCTCCCATTCTGAAGGCTGTCTTTTCACCTTGCTTATAGTTTCCTTCATTATGAAAAAGCTTTTAAGTTTAATTAGGTCCTTTTTTTTTTCTTTTCTTTTCTTTTCTTTCCATTACTCTGGAAAGTGAGTCATAGAGGATCTTGCTGTGATCCCTGTCAGAGAGTGTTTTGCCTATGTTCTCCTCTAGGAGTTTTATAGTTTCTGGTCTTACATTTAGATCTTTAATCCATTTTGAGTTTATTTTTGTGTATGGTGTTAGAAAGTGTTCTAGTTTCATTCTTTGACAAGTGGTTGACCAGTTTTCCCAGCACCACTTGTTAGAGAGATTGTTTTTTATCCATTGTATATTCTTGCCTCCTTTGTCAAAGATAAGATGTCTATAGGTGCATGGATTTATCTCTGGGCTTTCTATTTTGTTCCATTGATCTATTTTTCTCTTTGTGCCAGTACCATACTGTCTTGATGAGTGTATCTTTGTAGTAGAGCCTGAAGTCAGGCAGTTTGATTCCTCCAGTTCCATTCTTTTTTCTCAAGATTGTTTTGGCTGTTAGAAGTTTTGTTTTTGTTTTCCTCCCCCCCCACCCCATACAAATTGTGAAATTATTTGCTCTAGTTCTCTGAAAAATACTGTTTGTAGCTTGATAGGGACTGCATTGAATCTATAGATTGCTTTGGGTAGTATGCTCATTTTCACTATATTGATTCTTCCGATCCATGAACATGGTATATTCCCCATCTATTTGTGTCATCTTTGATTTCTTTCATCAGTGTTTTATAGTTTTCTATATATAGGTCTTTTTTTTTCTTTAGGTAGATTATATTCCTAAGTGTTTTATTCTTTTCATTGCAATGGTGAATTGAATTGTTTCCTTAATTTCTCTTTCTGTTTTCTCATTGTTAGTGTAGAGAAATGCAAGGGATTTCTCTGTGTTAATTTTATATCCTGCTGTTTTACTATATTCATTGATTTGCTCTAGTAATTTTCTGGTGCAGTCTTTAGGGTTTTCTATGTAGAGGATAATGTCATCTGTAAACAGTGAGAATTTTACTTCTTCTTTTCTATTCTGGATTCATTTTATTTATTTTTCTTCTCTTATGGCTGTAGCTAAAACTTCCAAAACTATGTTGAATAGTAGTGATCAGAAAAGATGCTTGAAATGGTTTCTTTCTTTTTTTTTTTTTTAATTTACCAAGGTTAGATTTAAGGCCCCCGATGTGATCTATCCTGGAGAAGGTTCTGTGTGCACTTGAGAAAAAGGTGAAATTCAATGTTTTGGGGTGAAATGTCCTATAGATATCAATTAGGTCTAACTGGTCCATTGCATCACTTAAAGTTTGTGTTTCTTGGTAGTTTTCTGTTTAGTTGATCTATCCACATGTGTGACTGGAGTATTAAAGTCTCCCACTATTATTGTGTTACTGTTAATTTCCCCTTTCATACTTGTTAGCATTTGCCTTACATATTGTGGTGCTCCTATGTTGGGTGCCTATATATTTATAATTGGTATATCTTCTTCTTGGATTCATACTTTGATCATTATGTAGTATCCTTCTTTGTCTCTTCTCACAGCATTTATTTCAAATTTTGTTTTATCTGATATGAGTATTGCTATTGCTTTCTTTGGATCTCCATTTACATGAAATGCTTTTTTCCAGCCCTTCACTTTCAGTCTGCATGTGTCCCTTGTTTTGAGGTGGGTCTCTTGTAGACAGCATATATAGGGGTTTTGTTTTTGTATCCATTCAGCCAGTCTTTATCTTCTGGTTGGGACATTCAACCCATTTACATTTAGGGTAATTATTGATTACCCTATGATCCCATTGGCATTTACTTTTTTTTGGGGGGGGGGTTGAGTTTATAACCCTTTTCTGTGTTTCCTGTTAAGAGAAAATCCTTTAGCTTTTGTTCAAGAGATGGTTTGGTGGTGCTAAATTCTCTCAGTTTGGCTTGTCTGTAAAGCTTTTGATTTCTCCTTCATATTTGAATGAGATCCTTGCTGGGTACAGTAATCTGCATTGTAGGTTTTTCTCTTTCATCACTTTAAGGATGTCCTGCTATTCCCTTCTGGCCTGAAGAGCTTCTATTGAAAGATTGGCTGTTATCCTTAGGGGAATCCCCTTGTGTGTTATTTGTTGTTTTTCCCTTGCTGCTTTTAATATTTGTTCTTTGTGTTTGATCTTTATTAATTTGATTAATATGTGTCTTGGGATGTTTTGCCTTGGGTTTATCCTATTTGGGGCTCTCTGGGTTTCTTGGACTTGGATGGCTATTTCCTTCCTTTTTGCAGGGAAGTTTTCAACTATTATCTCCTCAAGTATTTTCTCATGGTCTTTCTTTTTGTCTTCTTTTTTGGGACTCCTATGATTTGAATATTGGGGCATTTGATATTGTCCCAGAAGTCTCTGAGGTTGTCCTCATTTCTTTTCTTTTTTTTTTCCTTTGTTCTCTCTGTTTCATTTATTTCCACCATTCTATCTTCCACCTCACTTATCCTATTGTCTGCCTCCATTATTCTACTGTTGGTTCCCTCCAGAGTGCTTTTGATCTCAGTTATTGCATTATTCATTATTGATTGACTCTTTTTTATTTCTTATAGGTCCTTGTTAAACATTTCTTGCATCTTCTCAATCCTTGTCTCCAGACTATTTATCTGTAATTCCATTTTGTTTTCAAGATTTTGGATCATTTTTACTATAATTATTCTGAATTCTTTTTCAGGTAGACTTCCTATCTCCTCCTCTTTTGTTTGGTGAGCATTTATCATGTTCCTTTACCTGTTGTATATTTCTCTGTCTTTTCATATTGTTTAGACTGCCGTGGTTGGGGTGGCCTTTCCGTTTTCTGGCAGTTTGTTGTTCCTGTTTATTGTGAAGGTTCCTCCCTCTGGGTGGGGTTGGACGAGTGGCTTGTCAAGGTTTCCTGGTTAAGGAAGCTTGCTTTGGTGTTCTGGTGGGTGGAGCTGGAGTTCTTCTCTCTGAGTGCAATGATGTGTCCAGTAGTGAGTTTTGAGGTGTCTATGGGTTTGTTGTAACTTTTGGCCACCTGTATTTTAATGCTTGGTGTTATGTTCCTAGTTGTTGGATAATTAGCTTGGTATGTCTTGCTCTGAAACTTGTTGGGTCTTGGGTGGAGCTTGGTTTCAGTGTAGGTATGAAGGCTTCTTGGATGAACTCTTGTCAATTAATGTTCCCTGAAGTTAGGAGTTTTCTGGTGTTCTCAAGTTTTGGATTTAAGCCTTCTGCCTCTGGCTTTCAGTCTTATTTTTACAGTAGCCTCAAGATTTATCCATCCATACTACACCAATGATAAAACATCTAGGTTAATGATGAAAAGATTCTCCACAGTGAGGGACACCCAGAGAGGTTCACAGAGTTACATGGAGAAAAGTAGAGGAAGAAGGGTGATAGAGGTGACCAGTAGGAGAAGAGAGGGAATCAAAAGTGGAGAGAGAAGTCTAGTCAGTAATAAATTCCCTATGTGCTCTCCACAGTCTGGAACACTCAGAAAGGTTCATGGAGTTACACAGAGAAGAGAAAAGGGAGGAAGAAGAAGGAGGAAGGTGACCAGTAGGAAAAGAGGGGGAGTCAAAAGAAGAGAGACAGATCTAGCCAGTAATCAGTTCCCTAAGTGTTCTTCACAGCCCAGAACACCCAAAGAGATTCCCAGAGTTGGGTAGAGAAGGGGGAGGGAGTAGATAGAGGTGACCTGGGGGAGAAACAGAAGGGTCAAAAGGGTGAGAGAGCAATCAATCCAGTAGTCACACTCCTAAGTAAAAATAGATACTGAAGATTGGATTCTTAAAGGTACAAAATTGGTAACAAAAACCAAAAAAAGCAAAGATTAAAAATCTAGAGTAGAGGTTAGACTCTCAAAAATACAATATTAAAGAAACAAAGTAAAATCACAAAAACCATGAAAAATGCATATATGAAATTTGATTTAAAAATAGGGTCTTTTTTTGCAAAGTAATAGTAGGTTATAAAAATGAAAATTAAAGGAGTAATAAGAACTTAAAAACATAAAAGAAATAAAAAAATGATAATAGGAAAATATATCTAGGAATTTCTCTGGAACTCTTGAGGGCAGTGTGGGGTCAGTTCAGTTTCAGATAGTTCCTTGTTCCAGCTTATACCTCTTCTCAAGGTCTATAAGGCCCCTTTCAATGTAGTCAATGCTAACTACAGGGTTTTAATCTGTTGCACCTGTCAAATCCATAGTGGTTTTTCCCCTCTTTGTTTATTTTGGCTTCCTCTGTTTGCAAGTCTCTTCAGTGTCTAATTTCCACCCTGACATAAGGGGGTGAAAGTGGTCACTTATTTAGGCTCACTTGTTCAGGGGTGCTGTGGGGAGGGGAAAACACCACAAACAAATATCACTGGCATTTGTGGTGAGTGATCGCAGTGTCTGGGCCACACTGGCTTTGCCCCCACTCATGGTGTGTGTGCTTTCCTGGTCTAAAGTGGGTCCTGGGTTGCGTGCACTTCCCAGGTCTAAGCTGCTCAGGTTCAGGTTCTCAGGTACTCCACAAAGGCACAGAATTGGTTGGGCCTGTGTTTTGTGCCCTACCCAGGTCCAAGCAGCTCAGGTGACCAGGTACTTGGTGAGCACACTCTCTCAGCTGGACGGTGCGTCTTATCACCTCCCTGGTCCCAGCCACTCTGTTTCCTGGATGTGCAGCAAGAGAGCTGTCTCAGGTGTGCCATGTATCTCCTCTGGGTAGCTGATCTCTGACTGCAACCCTCCTGGCAGATATCAACTGTCCAGGATCCCAGGAAGACTTGGTTAGTAATGGGGAGCCTGCTCACAGTTTGGTGAAGGATACTGTCTCTGGGGCTGAGATTGCCCCTCGCCTTCTGGCTCTGGCTGCTGCCTTCCTGCCTCTCTGCCTCTGGCAGGTAGAGGCGCCAGTCTGCAGCTGGCTAGCTCTCCTCTGGTATTTACTCAATCCTTTATTCTGTGAGCAGTCTTGACTGTGCCTTAGGTTAAAGCTTTTCAAGGGAAAGTTCTCTCTCTCTCTCTCTTTTTTTTCTCTCTAGCTATCCCAGATTTTGGGCTACTATCTCATGTTAGCTCCGTCATATTGTCCTCAGGGCATTCGGGCCCACTCCTTACGCTAAGCATGCAGCACATGCCTCCCTGTTCAGTCCCCGCTCACTGCTGGTGGACATCAGCATCTGGACTACTTCTATACTAGGAGTTGCGGTTAGGCATGTAATTTGTGTGTTTTTTTTTTTTTTTTCCTCCCAGTTATGTTGTCCTCTGTGATTCCAAAACTCCCCACAGACCCACTGGTGAGAGGGTTCCCAGCTGTTTGGAAACTTCTTATTCTTCAAAACTCCCTCCCTGGGATGGGTCTCTGTTCCTAACTCTTTTGTCTTCTTTTTATCTTTTATATTTTGTCCCTCCTCCTTTAGAAGAGAATGGGCTGCCTTTCTGGGGGCCTGGTGTCCTCTGCCAGCATTCAGAAGTTGTTTTGTGGAATTTGCTCAGCGTTCAAATGATCTTTTGATGAATTTTTGGGGGATAATGTGGTCTCCCCATCCTATTCCTCCACTATCTTAGGTCCACCCCCCCTTCCTGCTTTTGGATTGCAGTCCTCTATGATGAAAATAACATAATTTTTGGATGTTAGTTCTAGAAGGTCTTCTATGAATAGTACATACATGAACAGTATGTAGGTACCCATGAACAGTATGAAAAGGCAAAAATATATGACACTGAAAGATGAACTCCCAATGTTGGTATGTGCCCAATATGGTACTGGAGAAGAGTGGAGAAATAACTCCAGAAAAAATGAAAAGAGAGAAGCAAAGGAAAAACAATTCCCAGTGGTGGATGGGACTGGTGATGAAAGTAAAGTCCAAAGTTGTTAAGAAAAATATTGCATAGGAACCTGGAATGTCCATGAATCAAGGTAAATTGGAAGTTGTCAAATAGAAGATGGCAAGAGTGAGCATCGACATTGTAGGAATCAGTGAGCACCAAATAATTAATGCTTTTGAACAGTGGTGCTGGGGAAGACTCTTGAGAGTCCCTTGGACAATATGGAGATCCAACCAGTCCACGCTAAAGGAAATCAGTCCTGAATATTCATTGGAAGGACCAATGCTGAAGCTGAAATTCCATTATGTAGGCCACCTGATGTGAAGAACTGACTCATATGAAGAGATTCTGATGCTGGGAAAGATTGACGGCAGGAGGAGAAGGGGACAACAGAGGAGAAGATGGTTGGATGGCATCACTGACTCAATGTACATGAATTTGAGTAAGCTCTGGGAGTTTGTGATGGATAGGGAAGCCTGGCATGCTGCAGTTCATGGGACTGCAAATAGTTGGAAATGGCTAAGCGACTGAACTGAAACTGAACTGAACTAAAATGGACTGGAATGAGCGAATTTAACTCAGATGACCATTATGTCTACTACTGTGGGTGAGAAGCCCTTAGAAGAAACGGAGTAGCCCTCATAGTCAACAAAAGAATCCAAATGCAGTGCTTGGGTGCAATCTCAAAAACCACAGAATGTTCTCTGTTCGTTTCCAAGGCAAATCATTCACTATCACAGTAATACAAGTCTATGCCCCAACCAGTAATGCTGAAGAAGCTCAAGTTGAATGCTTCAATGAAGACCTGCAAGACCTTCTAGAACTAACACCCAAAAAATAGGCTTTTTAGTTTCTCTTCACATTCTGCCATTAGAGCTCTATCATCTGCAATCTGAGATTGTTGATATTTTTCCCAGCAATTGATTCCAGTTTATGATTCATCCAGCCAAACATTTTGCATGATATATACTGCATAGAAGTTAAATAAGGTGGCACTATACAGTTGTGATCAATACAGGCAAAGCCTTTAGCATAGTCAATGGAGCAGAAGTAGATGCTTTACTGGAATTCCTTGCTTTATCTACAATCCAAGAAGTGCTGGCAATTTGATATCTGGTTCTTCTACCCTTTCAAAACCTAGCTTGTATATCTGGAAGTTCTCTGCTCAGGTACTGATGGAGTCGAGCTTGAAGGATTTTGAGCATAATCTTACTAGCACAGAAAATGAGCACAGTTGTCCACTAGCTTGAACAGTAATTGGTATTGCCTTTATTTGGGATTGGAATTAAAAATGATCTTTTCCATTATTGTGGGCACCAATGAGTTTTCAAACTGTGTCAGTTTTCAAAATTTGCTAACATTTTGAGTGCACCACTCTAACAGCATCATCTTTTAGGATTTTAAACAATTCAGCTGGAATTCCATCACCTCCACTAACTTTATTTGTAGTAAAATTCCTAAAGTTCTTCCTAAGGTCCACCTGCCTCCACACTCCAGGATGTCTGGCTTTAGATGAATGACCACATTATCATAACTATCTGGGTATTAAGACCTTTTTTTGTATAGTTCTTCTGTTTATTCTTGCACCTCTTCTTAATTTCTTCTGCTTCTGTTAGGTCCTTACCATTTCTGTCCTTTATTGAGCCCATCCTTGCATGAAATGTTTCCTTGATCTCTCCAATTTTCCTGAAGAGATCTCTAGTCTTTGCCATTTTATTGTTTTCTTCTACCTTGCATTGTTCATTGAAAAACAATCTCTCCTTGCTATTCTCTGGAACTCTGCATTCACATGGGTATTTTTTCCTTTTCTTGTTTTCCATTTATCTTCTTTCCTCAGGCATTTGTCCTCAGACAACCACTTTGCCTTCATGCATTTCTTTTCTTTGGGATACTTTTGGTCACTGCCTCCTGTACAATGTTATGAACCTCCATCCATTGTTCTTCAGGCAGTTTACCAGATCGAATCCCTTGAATCTATTCATCAAATCCACTGTATAATTATAAGGGATTTGATTTAGGTCATACCTGAGTGGCCTAATTGTTTTCCCTACTTTCTTCAATTTAAGCTTGAATTTTGCATAAGGAGTTGATGATCTGAGCCACAGACAGCTCCTGGTCTTGTTTTTGCTGACTGTATAGAGCTTCTCCATCTTTAGCTGCAAAGAATGTAATCAATCTGATCTTATTATTGACAACTTGGTGATTCCCACTGACAGTGTATGAGTGTTCCCTTTTCTCCACATTCTTACTGTCGGTGGGAATGTATAGTATCCTCTGTCCTGTCTCATTACGACAAAAACTTGAAGCAATGGACCAGCATTACAGCCCTCAAATGGACCAGTGTTACACTCCATGTTACAGATCCGTTTTATTTAAAAAATAAAGGAAAATAATCCTCAAGGCGTGAGGGCATGCCAACCCAAAGAGAGAGAGAGAGAGAGAGAGAGAGACCCCCAGCCCTTTGGCTTCTCTTTTTATATGTTTTTTCTCCTCCCCCTGGACCTGCCCTATGTAAATTGACCCAGCCAGGAGTGCTGTTTGTTCTACCTGAGGTCCTCACTCTGGTCCTTGAACCTTCCATGGTTCTATTTTTGCAGGCTTTTCCCTTCCTTGTCTTTTAGCCTCTGTCATTCTGGACTCCTGTTTCCTATTCTAACTACCTAACATTCCCCCCTCAAGAGATGAGAGGCCCAATTCTTTGGGAATAAGGGCATTGATGTCTTTCTGGCTACTTCCTGCTGAACTGGGATGGCTAGGGACATTGGACCTCCCCCTCTTGCTAGTCTCAGACCTCAGAGTCCTATAGCATTGTCCTTCAAAGGGTGAGTGATATTTTCTGTTGTTGACTGTATTTTTATATACCTTATTGAACTGGTACTGCATGTTGTAGCTTGTTGACCTGGGCAGAGACAACAGGTTAGACAATTGACAATACATGGAGCAATCATAAGCATCAATATGGTGATAACAAGGACTAGTAGAAGCATTAACCAACTCCAAATTTCCATCACCATGAGGAACTCCCAAAGAAATATTGTAACCACCCCAAGAACTTTCCAGCTCGTACTTTGAGATCTTGTAGGATCTGAATGATTTTCTTGAGGTCGGTGAGACTTTCTTTAACTTAGCTGGAGGTACTTACTCAGAAACAACATGTCCCATTCAAGATGGCTCAAGTCCCTCCTTGTTCAGGAATCAGAAGATCTATCTCCTGTCTGTTTTGGAGTTCATCCTCTGCCAAGCTGTGTTGTCTCTTTAGAGCTGTTCTGAGAAATCTTATCCTTAGAAGCTTTATTTTGGGGGTGTTCATTAGAAAGAAAGAAAGTGAAGTCACTCAGTCTTGTCTGACTCTTTGCAACCCCATGGACTATAGCACCCCCAGGCTCCTCTGTTCATGGAATTTTTCAGGCAAGAGTACTGGAGTGCATTGCCATTTCCTTCTCCAGTGCATCTCCCCAACCCATGGATCAAACCTGGGTCTCTTGCACTACAGGCAGACGCTTTACCATCTAAGCCACCATGAAAGCCCCGTTCATTAGAATGACACTCATTTGCAGTTCTGAAAAGGTATCTGAGATCTCCCAGGGGCTCACAGATATATTGAGTGTCCCCTTCTGTTTTCTTCCATGGCTTGACTCATGCGTAGTGAATCCAGGAGTCATGTTCTGGTACCTTGACTTCTGTGGGGGTAGAAAGTATTACAGGCTAGGGACCCTTCCATGTGGGCTGGAGTTGAGCTTTTGGGGGCCCATCTTTCCAGACTTTAATTAGGACTTGAGTCCCTGAAGCATATAGTGGTAGCTGTTTAGAATCTTTTGGGTGCTGGTTGACTTCCCACGAGCTTATATCCTGTTGGAATTGTCCAGTGGCCATGGTATAAGATCAGAGGGTCTGAGCCTCTGGGTCTAGGAAGAGGTCATTGGAATAAACAAAAGGTCTCCCATATAGCATCTCATAAGGACTAAGAACAACCTGTTCCTTAGGGGCAATATGGGTGTGGAGGAGAGCTATTGGTAAAGCCTTTTTCCATCCAAGGGAGGTCCCCTGGGTAATCTTTTTTATAGCTAATTTTAAGAATTGGTTGACTCTTTCTGCTTTTCCTAAAGACTGAGGCCTCCAGGCACAATGGAGATAATAAGTAATGCCCAATGCTTTAGAGACCCCTTGGGTGATCTTAGAAGTAAATGGTGTCCCATTGTCATGACCTGGGCATACCAAATCTTGGATTATTTCATGGAGCAGTTTTTTTTTACCACCTCCTCACCTTTCTCAGTCTGGATGGGAAAGCCTTCAATCCATCCTGTGAGTGTATCTATCATAACTAATAGGCATTTAAACCTTGAGAAACTGGCTTCTGCATGAAATCCATCTACCAGTCCTTTCCTGGATAGATCCCACTCATTGGACAGGCTGGGCCAGCTAAAGTCTTCAAGCTCCTTGGGGGTTGTTTAACTGACAAGTGGGACAAGAGGTGACCACTTGACTTATAGTCGTTTGGAGGCCCGTTTTTCTGAAGGACCTTTCTAGTAATCTTTGGAGGGCCTTTTCCCTTAAATGAGTAGTGGCATGTAAAGAGTTAATCAACTTCCATTGGAGGTTCCCAGGCAGAAAAAGTAGTCCCTCCTTTTGGAACCACCCCATACACTCTTGAAAGCCCTCACTCTTAGCTTTAAGAGTCTCACCTTCAGTATATGAAGGAGTTTCTGGCAAATTAGTCTATGGAACTAAGGTTGCAACACCTATCAGGTCATTGTTCTGTAATGCTGGTCTCTCAGCTGCCTGATCGGCTGCTGGGTTCCCTCATGCCACTTCCATGCTCCCATTTTGGTGTCCTTTACAAAGTAGACTGAAATCTCAGCGGGTAGATGAATTGCCTCCAAGAACCTAAGGATCTGATCACCATATTTGATTGGGGACCCTCGGGTTGTCAATTGGCCTCTTTCTTTCCAAATAGCAGCATGTGCATGTAGCACCAGAAAGGCATATTTGGAGTCAGTGTAAAGGGATACTCTTTTTTCTTTTCTCAGCTCTAAAGCTCAAGTCAGGGCTATGAGCTCAGCTAATTGGGCTGAAGTACCTAGTAGCAAAGATTTAGCCTCCATAGTGTCAAAACTGGAGACTACTGCACATCCAGCTCTTCTTTTTCCATCAAAGACAAAGCTGCTTCCATCAGTATATTCAAATATCAAAGCATTCAACATCATGGTAATTCAAGTCTATGCCCCAATCACTGTTGCCAAAGAAGCAGGAGTTGACTGGTTTTATGAAGGCCCACAAGACCTTCTAGAACTAACAGCAAAAAAAAAAAAAAGAAAAAAGAAAAAAGTCCTTTTTAATCATAGGGAATTGGAATGAAAAATTAGGAAGTCAAAATACCCAGAATGATGGGAAAGTTTGGCCTTTGAGTACAAAACGAAGCAGGACAAAGGCTGACAGAGTTTTGTCAATAGAAAACACAGGTCATATCAAACACCCTTTTCAGGCAACACAAGGGATAACTCTACACATACGTTTGAATGGTTTGCCTTAGAAACCAATTGAGATTATCCTGTCATTTTTGAGATTGCACCCAAGTACTGCATTTTTAACTCTTTTGTTGACTATGAGGGCTACTCCATTTCTTCTAAGGGATTCTTGCCCACAGTAGTAGAAATAATGGGTATCTGAATTATTTCCTGTCCATTTTAGTTCACTGATTTTTAAAATGTTGATATTCATTCTTTCCATCTTCTGCTGATCAACTCCAGTATACCTTGATTTATGGAGCTAATATTCTATTGTTATACCTGGTCAGAAATTGTAACTTCTCTCTGTACAAGGAAAAGTCTTGGCTTGGCCAATCAGCTTCAGGGAGCCAAGACTCAGTAGCAGATGGTATAAGAGCAAGAGCAGGTGGTGGAGTGTAAAAAACAGGGGCATGTGCAGGAACAGAGATGATCCCACAGAGAAGGTGCTGGTGACCTGAGTTCAGAATACAAATAACAAATGTTGGAAAGAATGTGGAGAAAAGGGGACACTCATACACTGTCAGTGGGTATGCAAATTTGTTTAGTCATACTGTGGAAAACAGTTTGGAAGTTTTCCAAAAACTAAAAATGGAGCTATCATATAACCCAACAATTCCACACCTGTGTATATAGTTTAAAGAAGCAAAAACACTAATTTGGAAAGATACACCACCACAATATTCATAATGGCATTATTTACAATTGCCAAGTATGAAAGCAATCTAAGTGCCCATCAAGGGATAGGTGGATAAAAAATATGTGGATTGTTTGATTCAGCCATCATGAAATATACATACACACACACACATACACACACACACACACTTATAATAAAATATTACTTAGCCTTTAAAAAGAATGAAATTTTGCCATTTGCAGCAACGTGGTTGAATTTGGAATGCATTATGCAAAACGAAATGAGACAGAGAAAAAACATTGTTCTTCAATATTACTTACACATGAAATTTAAAAATATACAACAAACTAGTGAATATAACAAAAAAGAAACAGAGTCACATAGAGAACAAACTAGTAATTACTAGTCATTGCCAATTGGGAGAGGAAAGAGAGAGGTGCAATATAGAGGTAGGAAGTTAAAAGATACAAACTGGTATGTATGAAATAAGCAATAAAAATGCATTATACAGCACAGGAGATATAGATTATATTAAATATAATTAATAAAATTTAATATATATATTTAATATATATGAGGGCTTTCCCTGGTAGCTCAGCTGGTAAAGAATTTTCCTGCAATGCCAGAGACCCTGGTTTAATTCCTGGGTCAGGAAGATCCCCTTGAGAAGGAATAGGATACAGATTACAGTATTCTTGCCTGGATAATTCCATGGACAGAGGAGCCTGGAATGCTACAGTCCATGGGCTTGCAGAGTCAGACACGATTGAGTGACCTTCACACATATATTCACATCACATAGCTGACTTACAATGTTATGTACAACAGAGATAATCTGTTATATGTATACATATATCCACTCTTTTTTAGATTATTTTCCCATATAAGCCTTTATAAAGCAATGAGTAGTGTTCCCTGTGGTATACAGTAGGTCCTTATTGATTATGTTTTTATATGTAGTGGTATGTATAAGTCAATCCCAATCTTCCAATTTTCCCTCCCATCCTTAACCATATGGGAATACCAGACCACCTGACCTGCCTCTTGAGAAGCCCATTTGCAGATCAGGAAGCAACAGCTAGAACTGGACATGGAACAACAGAATGGTTCCAAATAGGAAAAGGAGTACGTCAAGTCTGTATATTGTCACCCTGCTTATTTAACCTATATTCAGAGTACATCATGAGACACGCTGGGCTGGAAGAAGCACAAGCTGGAATCAAGATGGCCAGGAGAAATCTCAATAACTTCAGATATGTAGATGACACCACCCTTATGGCAGAAAATGAAGAGGAACTAAAAAGCCTCTTGATGAAAGTGAAAGAGGAGAGTGAAAAAGTTGGCTTAAAGCTCAACATTCAGAAAACGAAGATCATGGCATCTGGTCCCATCACTCCATGGGAAATAGATGGGGAAACAGTGTCAGATTTTATTTTGGGGGGCTCCAAAATCAGTGCAGATGGTGATTGCAGCCATGAAATTAAAAGATGCTTACTCCTTGGAAGGAAAGTTATGACCAACCTAGATAGCATGTTCAAAAGCTGAGACATTACTTTGCCAACAAATGTCCATCTAGTCAAGGCTATGGTTTTTCCTGTGGTCATGTATGGATGTGAGAGTTGGACTGTGAAGAAAGCTGAGCACTTTCTCTATTGATGCTTTTGAACTGTGGTGTTGGAGAAGACTCTTGAGAGTCCCTTGGACTGCAAGGGGATCCAACAAGTCCATTCTGAAGGAGATCAGCCCTGGGATTTCTTTGGAAAGAATGATGCTAAAGCTGAAACTCCAGTACTTTGGCCACCTCATGGGAAGAGTTGACTCATTGGAAAAGACTCTGATGCTGGGAGGGATTGGGGGCAGGAGGAGAAGGGGATGACAGAGGATGAGATGGCTGGATGGCATCACTGACTCGATGGATGTGAGTTTGAGTGAAGTCAGGGAGTTGGTGATGGACAGGAAGGCCTGGCGTGCTGCAATTCATGGGGTCGCAAAGAGTCGGACACGACTGAGTAACTGAACTGAACAACATTCTAAAGCTAAGTTCATGGCATCCAGTCCCATCACTTCATGACAAATAGATTAGGAGAAAGTGGAAAGAGTGAGGTTTTGTTTTCTTCGGCTCCAAAGCCAATGTGGATGGTGACAGGAGCCATCAAATTAAAAGACTCTTGATCCTTGGAAGAATAGCTATGATAAACCTAGACAACATATTAAAAGCAGAGACATTGCTTTGCTCAAAAAAGTCTGAGTAACCAAAGGTATGATTTTTCCAGTAATCATGTATGAACATTAGATTTGGACCATAAAGAACGTTGAACACTGAAGAATTCATGCTTTCAAATTATGGTGTTAGAGGAGACTCCTGAGAGTCCCTTAGACAGCTAGGAGATCAAACCAGTCAATCCTAAAGAAAATCAACCCTGAATATCCATTGGAAGGACTGATGTTGAAGCTGGAGCTCCAATACTTTGGCCACCTGATGTGAAAATCTGACTCACTGGAAAAGAGCTTGATGCTGGGAAAGACTGAAATCAAAAGTGAAGGGAGTGCAGAGGGTTGAGAAGGTTGAATGGCATCACCAACTCAATGGATATGAGTATGGACAAACTCCAGGAAATGGTTAAGGACAGGGATGCCTGACATGTGACAGTTGACGGGGGTCCCAAAGAGTTCTGCACAACTGAGTGACTGAACAACAACTCTATTTTCTACATCTGTTTAATTCTATTTCTATTAATATTTTTGTGGATAATTTTATTTATACCCCTTTTTAGATTTCATATATAAAAGATATCGTATGGTATTAGTTTTTCTCTGTATGACTTACTTCACTCAGTATGCATATTTCTAGGTCTATTCATGCTGCTGCAAATGGCATTATTTCACTCATTTTTATGGCTCAGTAATATACTATTGTATATAAGTGCAACATCTTCTTTATCCATTCCTATGTTGATGACAATTTGGGTCACTTCCATGTCCTGGTTCTTGTAAATAGTGCTGCAATGAATATTGGGGTGCATACATCTTTTTAACTTATTATTTTCCACAGATATTTGCCCAGGAGTGGGATTGGTGGATCACATGGTAGCTCTATTTTCAGTTTTTTAATTAATGTCCATATGTTTTCCATAGTGACAGTACCAATTTGCATTACCACCAAGAGTGTAGGAGAGGTCCCTTTTCTCCAAAACCTCTTCAGTATTTTGTATATATTTTTGATGATAGCCATTATGACAGATGTGAGGCAATACTTCATTGCATTTGTGATTTGCATTTTATAATAATTAGTAACACTCAACATCTTTTCATTTGCTTTTTAACCATCTGCATGTCTTCTTTGGAGAAGTCTCTATTTTTGACTGGTTTATTATTATTATTATTTTATATTGAACTGTGTGATCTATTTGTGTACTTTGGAGATTAATCCCTTACTGGTCACTTTGCAACATTTTCTGTTTTTCTCAGGTTCCATTTGTTTACTTATGTTTGTATTCTCATTACTCTAGGATGTGGAATGAAAATGATCTTGTTGAGATTTATGTTAGAGAGTGTTCTGTATGTATTCCTCTAAGAGTTTATATCTGAACTTGCATTTAGATCTTTAATCCTTTTTGAGGTTACTTTTTGTGTATGGTGTTAGGGGATTTTCTAAGTTCATTCTTTTACATCTAGGTGATCAGTTTTCCCAGTACCCAGTTACTAAAGTGACTCTTTTTCATCTATTGTGTATTCTTGTCTCCTATGTCATAGTTTTGGTGACCATGGGCACATGGGTTTATATTTGAACTTTCTATTCTATTCCATTGCTCTTTATTTCTCTTTTTGCACCAGTACTACAATGTTTTGATGACTGTAGCTTTGTTAATAGTCTGAAGTCAGTGAATCTGATTCCTCCAGCTCTTCCTTTTTTCATAAGATTGTTTTATTTGGGATCTTTTGTGTATCCATACTAATGTAAACTTTTGGGTTTTAATTCTGTGAAAAAATGCTGTTGGTAATTTGAGAGGGGTTGCATTAAATCTGTAGATTGTTTTGGAGGGTAGAGTCATTTTCACAATATTCTTCCAATCCAAAACCATGGTATATCTTTCCATCTGTTTGTGTCATTTTGATTTCTTTCATCAGTATCTTATACTTTCTGTTTGTTTGTTTGTTTGTTTGTTTGTTTTTGAATACAGATCTTTTGCTTCCTTGGCTAGATTTATCCTTAGATATTTTATTCTTTTTGATAAGACAGTAAATGGGATTGTTTCCTTGATTTCTTTTTCTGATCTTCCATTGTTAGTGTATAAGAAAGCAAGAGATTTATGTGTGTTAGTTTTGTATTCTGTAACTTTATCAACTTCACTGATGAGCTCTAGTAGTTTTTTGGTAGCATCTTTTGTGTTTTTTTATGTATAGTATTATGCCATCTGCAAACAGTGACATTTTTACTTTTTTTTTTTTTTTCCAGTTTGGATTCCTTTTATTTCTTTTTCTTCTCTGATTCCTATATCTAGGACTGCCAAAATTATGTTGAATAAGAATAGTTAGAATGGAAATCTTTGTCTTATTTCTGATCTCTGAGGAAATGCTTTCAGTTTTTCAACATGAACAATGATGTTTGCTGTGGGTTTGTTTCATATGATCTTTATTATGTTGAGGTAGATTCCCTCTATGCCCACTTTCTGAACACCTGGAGAATTTATATCATAATGGGTGCTGAGTTGCTCCCCAATCCCACAATGTCAAGGCTCCCTTTCCCTTGGGCCCCCATGCCAGCTTTCTGATTATCCCAGCCCAGCCCAACTCATTTAACTTTAACTTTCTAGTTAAATTAGACTCTTTGAGCCTGTTGTCTAGAATTCTTTGCTGACCAAGACTGAAGATGTTCTAGAGGTTCTCAACTTTACTGTCCAAATAAACTGCTATTAATAAACTTAAAAAAATCTGTTTAATTTTTGCAACTAATAGAGTGACATGTAGTTTCCATTCCATAATGTAAAATAAAGAAAAAACATTTTTGATGCTGCTCTAAACCTCTAAATGACACAAATGTGCTATTTTAGAAGATAATCTCTTCCATTCTATCTAATTTTGGAAGTTTTCATGTAAGATGGGATCTAAGTTTTCTACTAAAAAATTGAAAATTTACCTAGAATTCTCCTTGTGCTGGTGTTTAGGTCACCAACAAATGAGGTAGCTAACTAAGAGTTTAAAGTCTCCAATAAATAATTCAGAAGCAAAAAGGCAGTTTGAAACTCACCTATAGAGTTATATTTCCCAAAACTGCAGCAACAGTGACCAGTGGTGGTAGTAATTGTTTCCAGTATCAGCAATGACAAGCAAGAAAAAAATGAAATTAGTTTCCTTTTGGTAATTTGTTGTTGTTGTTGTGTTTGCATTTCTTACCTAAATATGATTACCAGATAAAATATAGGATCTACAGTTAAATTTGAATTTAATATAAACCTCAAACTCTATTTTTAATAAGTATATTCTGAATATTGCATGGGGCTTACACTACTTTCCTATTGCTATTATTTAATTGAATTTCCAATTTAGCTAGGTGCATTGTATTTTTATTTACTAAATTTATACTCTATTTAGTAGCCTTATAGTGAATGTGTTTTACCTTGAGTTAGCATGTTCTTTGCTACCAAAAAATTCAATTTTATAAGACTCAGTACCATAAGGAGAAGAGCCTTAAATAATACCTACTAGCTTGTTAGTTTCAATTGGAGCTAGTGAGATTAGAGAGTAACCTAATGCATACTACATTTAAAAGATGTCAACACTTGCTAAGCATGTGTAAAGCATTATTTAAATTGTAACATTGTTTGATATTGGAATCTAAGAACTTTACATTTGGGAAATGAACAAGTAATCTTTAAATGTTGAAGTGTGTGGGACACTTTCAGTCTTGAGTATAAATGAGTTTGCCCATGTAACAAGTTTTGTACCAAAAAGACTTATCCAATTTTACCAGCACCACTATTGAAGAGGCTGTCTTTGATAAACTGGACAGCTACATGCAAATGAATGAAATTAGATCACTACCTAACGCTGTACACAAAGATAAACTCAATATGGATTAAAGACCTAAATGTAAGACCAGAGACTATTAAACTCTTAGAGTAAAGCATAAGTAGAACACTTGATGACAAAAATCAAGCAAGATCTTCTATGACCCACCTCCTAGAAAAATGGAAATAAAACCAAAAATAAACAAGTGGGACTTAATTAAACTTAAAATCTTTTGAACAGCAAAGGAAATTACAAACATGGTGAAAAGAGAACCCTCAGAATGGGAGAAAATAATAGCAAAGGAAACAACTAACAAAGAATTAATTTCCAAAATACATAAACAATTCATAGAAGTCAATACCAGAAAAGCAAACAACCCAGTCAAAAAGTGGGAAAGGTACCTGAGGAGACATCTCTTCAAAGAAGACATACAGATGGCTAACAAGCACATGCAAAGATGCTGAACATCACTCATTATTGGAGAAATGAAAATCAAAACTACAATGAGATACCACATTACACCAGTCAGAATGGCGACCATCAAAAAGTCTACAAACAAGAAATGCTGGAGAGGATGTAGCGAAAAAATGGAACACTCTTGCTTTGCTGGTGGGAATGTAAACTAATACAGCCACTATGGAAGATTGTATGGACATTCCTTGAAAAGCTAAGAATAAAACTACCATATGACCCAGCAATCCCACTCCTAGGCATATACCCTAATAAAACCAAAATTGAAAAAGACACATGTACCCCAAGGTTCATTACAGCAATATTTACAATGGCTAGTAAATGGAAGCAACCTAGATGTCCATCAACAGATGATTGGATAAAGAAGCTGTAGTACATATATACAATGGAATACTACTCAGCCATAAAGAGGAACACATTTAAATCCATTCTACTGAGATGACAAAAACCTAGAGCCTATTATGCAGAGTGAAGTAAGTCACCAAGAGAAATATAAATATTGTATACTGACACATAGATAAGGAATTGTAAGAGATGGCACTGATCAATTTATTTTCAGGACAGTGATGGAAAATCAGACATAGAGAACAGAGCTATGGACATGGGGGGAGGAGAGGAGGGAGAAGGGGAGATGTATGGATAGAGTAACATAGAAATTTACCATATGTAAAACAGATAGCCAATGGGAATTTTCTGTACGACTCAGGGAACTGAACCAGGGGCTCTGTGTCAGGCTGAAGGGTGAGGTGGGGAGGGAGATGGGAGGGAGGCCCAGGAGGGAGGGGACATGGGTGTACCTATGGCTGATTCTTATTGATGTATGACAGAAAAACACAAAATTCTATAAAGCAATTATCCTTTAATTAAAAAAAAATTAAAAAAAAAGATCTAAATAAGAGAAAAGAGAACAATGTGGCATTGATAAGAAAGGGTCTGTCTCCTGAAACTATATGTTAAAATTGCTATTAAACAAATAATCTAGAACCTAGCAAACTTAGAAAGTTGATTTCTCTATACCAAGGTTGAGCTTCCCTGGTGGCTCAAATGGGAAGGAATCTGCTGGCAATGCAGCAGACCCGGGTTTGATTCCTGGGTTGGGAAGATCCCCTGGAGAAAGGAAATGGCTACCCAGAATTCCATGGACAGAGGAGTCTAGCAAACCACAATCAATGGGGTCACAAAAAGTCAAATACCACTGACTGGCTAACACTTTCACTTTCTTTCATACCAAGATAATTATTGACTATGCCAAAACCTTTGACTGTGTGGATCACAATAAACTGTGGAAAATTCTTCAAGAGATGGGAATACCAGACCACTTGACCTGCCTCTTAAAAATCTGTACGTAGGTCAGGAAGCAACAGTTAGAACTGGACATGGAACAACAGACTGGTTCCAAATAGGAAAAGGAGTATGTCAAGGCTGTATATTGTCACCCTGCTTATTTAACTTATATGCAGAGTACATCATGAGAAACGCTGGAATGGAAGAAACACAAGCTGTAATTAAGATTGCCGGGAGAAATATCAATAACCTCAGATATGCAGATGACACCACCCTTATGGCAGAAAGAGAAGAGGTACTAAAAAGCCTCTTGATGAAAGTGAAAGTGGAGAGTGAAAGAGTTGGCTTAAAGCTCAACATTCAGAAAACGAAGATCATGGCATCCGGTCCCATCACTTCATGGGAAATAGATGGGGAAACAGTGTCAGACTTTATTTTTGGGGGGCTCCAATATCACTGCAGATGGTGATTGCAGCCATGAAATTAAAAGACACTTACTCCTTGGAAGGAAAGTGATGACCAACCTAGATAGCATATTCAAAAGCAGAGACATTACTTTACCAACAAAGGCCCGTCTAGTCAAGGCTATGGTTTATCCTGTGTACATGTATGGATGTGAGAGTTGGACTGTGAAGAAGGCTGAACGCTGAAGAATTGATGCTTTTGAACTGTGGTGTTGGAGAAGACTCTTGAGAGTCCCTTGGACTGCAAGGAGATCCAACCAGTCCATTCTGAAGGAGATCAGCCCTGGGAACTCTTTTGGGGGAATGATGCTGTAGCTGAAACTCCAGTACTTTGGCCACCTCATGCGAAGAACTGACTCATTGGAAAAGACTCTGATGCATGAGGGATTGGGGGCAGGAGGAGAAGGGGACGACAGAGGATGAGATGGCTGGATTGCATCACTGACTCGATGGACATGAGTCTGCGTGAATTCCGGGAGTTGGTGATGGACAGGGAGGCCTGACCTGCTGTGATTCATGGGGTCGCAAAGAGTCAGATGCAACTGAGTGACTGAACTGAACTGAACTGAATATTCATTAGAGCAAACACACGAAGGCCAGAGACTAAAAGGAATTGTTCAGAGTGTAAAAGAATCCTGGTCTCTCAGATATCTTCTCAACATTTTCCTTTAAATAATTCTACCTGACAATTTATGCAATAAATAAGTGCACTTCTGAGGATTAACTATAATGGAACCTGAAAGCAAAATGAAGATTAACCAAACAATTCTGCCTTACTTAAGCAAATATAAAGTGGAAGAATCCACATGCTTTATTTAGGCAAATTTTAGGTAAACTTTTTTTTTTAATTGCTTATGTAATTATCTTTTTTTTTTGAAATTAGATGATAAATACTTTACAATATTGTGATTGTATTTCCTGTACTTCAACATTAAGTATACATAAGTCCGTTCCCTCTTGAAACCCCTTCTCATCTCTCTCTTCTTCCTACCCCTTGAGGTTGCCATAGACCACAAGCTTTGGGTTCTCTCCATCATACATAGGTAAATTTTTTAATTAAGTAAAGTTTATTTATCATGTTGATTTGATTTTTAAAAACAATAAATTTAACTCATAGGAATATAAAAGGTAAACAAACAATAAAGGTACAATAAAAAATAAGCATTAAATAGAAATTTGTAGAGGAGATAATAACATATAAAAGTTCAAATATTAATTTAAAACAACTAATATATACAGCAACTACTAAGCAAGAGTAATAATTAACAAAGAAAAGCCATCACAACCCTTCATCATACATATATGAATGTAAATATATGATCATGCATATATGTCAAGAATAATGTATAATCATCACAATAGATCCAGTCCTTCATAAACTTATCATAAGATTTTACAAAAATTTAATACCAATAATTTAATAAATGAATATGATAAGAATAAATTTTTTGAAAAAATGTAACTTCCAAAACTCAATAGAAAGAATAATTGTATAGAATAATATGCATTCAAAAAAATATAATGTTAAACTTCTTCCAAGAAAGATGACTTCAACACTGTAATTTCTTTCTAAACATTTAAGGAACATATAAAATGACTTTTTCATAGATTTGTGTGTGTGTCTGTGTGTAATATCAATAAGAAAAAAATAAGGTAAAAACTTGTTTTATTTCAGTGAAGAAAATTAATATTAAAACTAAACAAAAAACAAAGTAGAGAGCTCAGATATACACTCACATAAATATAGACAGCTATTCCAATCCCAAAGAAAGGCAATGCCAAAGAATGCTCAAGCTACCGCAGGACTGCACTCATCTCACACGCTAGTAAAGTAATGCTCAAAATTCCCCAAGCCAGGCTTCAGCAATATGTGAACCGTGAACTTCGTGATGTTCAAGTTGGTTTTAGAAAAGGCAGAGGAACCAGAGACCAAATTGCCAACATCCACTGGATCATGGAAAAAGCAAGAGAGTTCCAGAAAAACATCTATTTCTGCTTTATTGACTATGCCAAAGCCTTTGACTGTGTGGATCACAATAAACTGTGGAAAATTCTGAGAGATGGGAATACCAGACCACCTGATCTGCCTCTTAAGAAATCTGTATGCAGGTCAGGAAGCAACAGTTAGAACTGGACATGGAACAACAGACTGGTTCCAAATAGGAAAAGGAGTAAGTCAAGGCTGTATATTGTCACCCGTCTTATTTAACTTCTATGCAGAGTACATCATAAGAAACGCTGGAATGGAAGAAACACAAGCTGGAATCAAGATTTCCGGGAGAAATATCAATAACCTCAGATATGCAGATGACACCACCCTTATGGCAGAAAGAGAAGAGGTACTAAAAAGCCTCTTGATGAAAGTGAAAATGGAGAGTGAAAAAGTTGGACTAAAACTCAATATTCAGAAAACCAAGATCATGGCATCTGGTCCCATCACTTCATGGGAAATAGATGGGGAAATAGTGGAAGCAGTGTCAGACTTTACTTTTCTGGGCTCCAAAATCACTGCAGATGGTGACTGCAGCCATGAAATTAAAAGACGCTTACTCCTTGGAAAGAAAGTTATGACCAACCTAGATAGCATATTCAAAAGCAGAGACATTACTTTGCCAACAAAGGTTCGTCTAGTCAAGGCTATGGTTTTTCCTGTGGTCATGTATGGATGTGAGTGTTGGACTGTGAAGAAGGCTGAGCGCCGAAGAATTGATGCTTTTGAACTGTGGTGTTGGAGAAGACTCTTGTGAGTCCCTTGGACTGCAAGGAGATCCAAGCAGTCCATTCTGAAGGAGATCAGCCCTGGGATTTCATTGGAAGGAATGATGCTGAAGCTGAAACTCCAGTACTTTGGCCACCTCATGTGAAGAGTTGACTCATTGGAAAAGACTCTGATGCTGGGAGGAATTGGGGGCAGGAGGAGAAGGGGACGACAGAGGATGAGATGGCTTAATGGCATCGCTGACTTGAAGGACGTGAGTCTGGGTGAACTCCAGGAGTTGGTGATGGATAGGGAGGCCTGGAGTGCTGCAATTCATGGGGTCGCAAAGAGTTGGACACGACTGAGCGACTGATCTGAACTGAACTTTTGACAAAGAGCAAATCAAAAAACTGGAGCAAAATAGTCTCCTCAACAAATAGTGCTGGAAAACCTGATATCCACATGCAAAAATGTGAATCTAGACACAGACATTTTACCTGTCAAAAGATTAAGTCAAATTGAATCCCAAACCTAAATGTAAGAGGCAAAACTATAACACTACTAAAAGATAGAAGAAAACCAACATAAATGAGTAGGATGATGTCCATTTAGATACAACACCAAAGGCATATCAATGAAAAGAAAAATTATACTAAGCTGGACTATATTAGTTGAGTTCAATTGCTCAGTCGTGTCCGACTCTTTGCGACCCCATGAATCACAGCACACCAGGCCTCCCTGTCCATCACAAACTCCTGGAGTTCACTCAGACTCACGTCCATCGAGTCAGTGATGCCATCCAGCCATCTCATCCTCTGTCATCCCCTTCTCCTCCTGCCCCCAATCCCTCCCAGCATCAGAGTCTTTTCCAATGAGTCAACTCTTCGCATGAGGTAGCCAAATTACTGGAGTTTCAGCTTCATCATCATTCCTTCCAAAGAAATCCCAGGGCTGATCTCCTTCAGAATGAACTGCTTGGATCTCCTTGCAGTCCAAGGGACTCTCAAGAGTCTTCTCCAACACCACAGTTCAAAAGCATCAATTCTTTGGCACTCAGCCTTCTTCACAGTCCAACTCTCACATCCATACATGACCACAGGAAAAACCATAGCCTTGACTAGATGGACCTTTGTTGGCAAAGTAATGTCTCTGCTTTTGAATATGCTATCTAGGTTGGTCATAACTTTCCTTCCAAGGAGTAAGTGTCTTTTAATTTCATGGCTGCAGTCACCATCTGCAGTGATTTTGGAGCCCAGAAAAGTAAAGTCTGACACTGTTTCCACTATTTCCCCACCTATTTCCCATGAAGTGATGGGACCAGATGCCATGATCTTCATTTTCTGAATGTTGAGCTTTAAGCCAACTCTTTCACTCTCAACTTTCACTTTCTTCAAGAGGCTTTTTAGTACCTCTTCACTTTCTGCCATAAGGGTGGTGTCATCTGCATATCTGAGGTTATTGATATGTCTCCTGGCAATCTTGATTCCAGCTTGTTTTTCTTCTAGCCCAATGTTTCTCATGATGTACTCTGTATATAAGTTAAATAAGCAGGGTGACAATATACAGGCTTGATGTACTCCTTTTCCTATTTGGAACCAGTCTGTTGTTCCATGTCCAGTTTTAACTGTTTCTTCCTGACCTGCATATAGATTTCTCAAGAGGCAGATCAGGTGGTCTGGTATTCCCATCTCTTGAAGAATTTTCCACAGTTTATTGTGATCCACACAGTCAAAGGCTTTGGCATAGTCAATAAAGCAGAAATAGATGTTTTTCTGGAACTCTCTTGCTTGTTCCATGGTCCAGGGGATGTTGGCAATTTGATCTCTGGTTCCTCTGCCTTTTCTAAAATCAGCTTGAACATCACGAAGTTCACGGTTCACATATTGCTAAAGCCTGGCTTGGAAAATTTTGAGCATTACTTTACTGGTGTGTGAGATGAGTGCAATTGTTTGGTAGTTTCAGCATTCTTTGGCATTGCCTTTCTTTGGGATTGGAATGAAAACTGACTTTTTCCAGTCCTGTGGCCACTGCTGAGTTTTCCAAATTTGCTGGCATATAGAGTGCAGCAGTATCAGAGCATCATATTTCATTATTTGAAATAGCTCAACTGGAATTCCATCACCTCCACTAGCTTTGTTCATAGTGATGCTTTCTAAGGCCCACTTGACTTCACATTCCAGGATGTCTGTCTTTAGGTCAGTGATCACACCATCGTGATTATCTGGGTCGTGAAGATCTTTTTTTGTATAGTTCTTCTGTGTATTTTTGCCACCTTTATTAAAACCAATTTCCTTCTAGAGGCAATGTCAGGAAAATTAGAATACAACTTACAGACTAGGAGAAAATACTTACAAAGGACACATCTGATTTTTAGAAAATGTATTATCCAAAATTCACAAAGGACTGTTAAAACTCAAGAATAAGACCGTTGCCAAATGTGATTAAAAATGGGCCAAAGATCTTAACAAAAATCTCATAGGATGTACAGATGGTAAATAAACATATGAAAGGATGTTCCTGATCATATATCATCAGGGAAATAAAAACTAGAACATTGGAATACCAGTACATATCTGTTGGAAGGGGTAGAATCCAGAACAGTGGTAACACCAATGGCTGGTGAGAATATGCAACAATAACAAATCTCATTGCTGATGAGACAGCAGAATATTATTGCCATTTTGGGAGACAATTCAATGGTTTCTTACAAAATTAGACATACTCTTACTCTTTAATCCAGTAAATGTGTTTGTTGTTGTTGTTGTTGTTGTTGTTGTTGTTTTGTATTTAACAATACAAAAAAGATCTGAACAATTTAATCCACACAAAAACTTGCACACAGATGTTTATATTAGCTTTATTCATAGTTGTTAGCATTTGAAAGCAACCAAGATATTCTTCATAAGGTGAATGGATAAATAAGCTGTCATACTCCCAGACAGTGTGTGCTTAGTCGTTTAGTTGTGTCCAACTCTTTGCAACCCCATTGACCACAGCCCCCCAGGCTCCTCTGTTCATGGGGATTCTCCAGGCAAGAATATTGAGGTGGGTTGCCATGGCCTCCTTCAGGGGATTTTCTCAGCTCAGAGATCAAACTCAGGTCTCCCTCAGTGCAGGCAGATTCTTTACTGTCTGAGCCACCAAAGAAGATCCAGACAGTGGAAACACTAAAAATAAATACTTATAAAGTCATGAAAAGACATTGGAGAACTTTAAACACATATTATTAAGTTAAAAAAGTCAATCTTAAAATAATACATATATTCAGAATATATTATATTCTGGACAATGCAAATCTATGGGGACAGTGTTTATTCAGTGATTTGTGGTAGAGAAGCAATGAGATAAATAGGTACAGTACAGAGGATTTTTGGGTCAGTAAGATACTCTGTATGATGTTATAATGATGGATATATACCCTTATATTTATGTCCAAATCTATATAACATACATCACCAAGAGTGAGCTCTAATGTAAACTATGATTACAATGTGTCAGTGTAGGTTCATCAACAACAAGTGCACTCACTATGGCAATGGATGTTAATAATGGGAGAGGCTAGACATGCATGCATGCTAAGTCACTTCAGTCATTTCTGACTCTGTGCAACCCTGTGGACTGAAGCTTGCCAGGCTCTACTATCCATGAGACTCCCCAGGCAAGAATACTGGAGTGGGTTTCCGTGCCCTCCTCCAGGGATCTTTCAGATTGAACCCACATCTCTTAGGTCTTCCTGCACTGTCAGGTAGGTTCTTTACCACGAAGGCCACCTGGGAAGACCGAGGCTTCACACATGTGGGGGCAAAATATACATATAAATCTCCATATGTTCTTCTCAATTTTGCTAGGAAAATAAAGTGTTTAAAAACATGCAAACAAAAACTCAACAAGGACATTACAGGAGATTAAGTTTACAGGGCAGTAATTTCATGTAATCACAAATAGATTGAAATACAAAGTTGGTTTCAAAATGGAAATCAAACAATTTAATTCATTGCATTAATAACAAGAAGTTGCCTATGATTATCGCAAAAGATACAGATCAGCCAACCTTGAGAAAAAGAGCAGTGAAATAAAAATAGAAGGAAGGTTTCTTCACATAATAAAGGACATATACCAAAAAGTTGTATGTTTACTGTAATGGTAAATTTCTGATAGTTTCATCTGGATAGTGAAAACAGATAAGGATTTCTGTCACCATTAGTGTTCAACATTGTGATGGAAGTTCAAATGAAGCCAAAATCTGATTTTTAATTATTTAAGTGAAAAAGTAAAACTGTTATTTCTCACATGTGAATATAGAATATTTAAAATAATTTACAGACTAATAGCACAGCTAATAAATGAATGTGACTAGGTCACTAAGGACAGGCTTTTTTAATTAAAAAAATCAATTATATTAATACATATGACAACATTTATAGAAAGTAACATTAAAAGTCCAATAAAATAAAACAATGAGATATAACAATAATTTTATATTAATATGATATAATAAATAACAATAATTTTATTGATGCATATAAATAATTTTACTAATAAATAAAGTAACCAATAAATATGAATAAAATTTATATATACATAGAAGGAAAATATTTGTTTGCAATACAGAATTCATCTTTGTAGAAATCTATGAAATATTATTGACAGAAATATAAGATCAAAACAAAGGAGAGCTACTCCATGTTATTTTATTGAAAAATTTAATGTAGATATGTCAACACACCATGTATTTGATCTACTGTTCTATGTAATTTTAGTAAAATGTTGTTAGGTTTCCTACCTTTCTTTAATTCTTTTTTAGAAATGGATTTATAAATTTGAGAACTATTAGTAAAAGCAAATGGCCAAAACTACTCAAGATAATCTTAAGAAAAAAAGAGCTGGCGGAGTATCATATATTAAGGCTTATTTTATACTCTAAGTAATTAAAGGAGTGGAGTGTGATTGAAATGGAACACAGTAGAAAAGCTGGAATATGATTCATGAATCCTCAGTCACTTGTTTTAGAACAAAGTTGATACTATGGACCAATTAGCTGAGAATAAATTTCTCAGTGAATAAGGCAACATTCATTCTGTGCTCATATGAAATAAAATGAAACACAACTGTCATTTGACATCATTCATAAAAATAAATTCAACAAGATGGAAAACAAATATACTGAAATTTAAAATAATATAAATGTAAATTTCTTTGCCTTTTCATGGATCACAGCCTTGTCATGGAGAAGGGGCTTGCATAGTTCAATGAAGCTATGGGCCATGCCATGTAGGATCACAGTAAAGTATACTAACAAAGTGTGGCCTACTGGAGGAGGAAATGGCAACCTGCTCCAATATTCTTGCCTAGAGAATCCCAAGGACAGTGTGAAAAGGCAAAATAAAATAAAATAAAATAATATATATATATATATATATATATACACACACACACACACACACACACACACATACATAATACCTGAAGAGGAGCCCCTCAGGTTAATAGATGTCCAATGTGATACTGGAGAAGAGTGGAGGGCAATTATTAATAGCTCAAGAAAGAATGAAACCTCTGGGACAAAGCAAAAACAATGCTCAGTGGTGGATGTGTCTGGTGGTGAAAGTAAAATCTGAGGCTGTAAAGAACCATATTGTATAGGAACCTGGAATGTTTGCTCCATGAATCAAGGTAAACTGAAAGTGATGATGCAGATGGAAATATTGAACATTGTCATCATAGGAATCAGTGAACTAAATTGGATGGCATTGGTTGAGTTTAATTCAGATGGCCATTATATCTACAGTTGTGAGCAAAACTTCCTTAGAAGAAATGGAGTAGCCCTCATAGTTAACAAAAGAGTCTGAAATGTAGTACTTGGGTGCAATCTCAAAAACAGAACGATCTTGCTTGGTGTCCACAGCAACCATCCAATATCACAGTAATCCAACTATCTGTCCCAATCAATGATGACAAACGAGGTTAAGTTCACTGGTTCTATGAAGACCTATATGACTTATGGAACTAACACCAGGAAAATATATGCTTTACATCATAAAGGATTGGGATGTAAAAATAGGACATCAAGAGATATCCAGAATAAAAGGCAAGTTTAGCCTTATAATACAAAATGAAGCAGGGCAAAGGCTGACAGAATTTTGACCAGAGAACACACTGGTCATAGCAAACACCCTTTTCCAACAACCCAAGAGAAGACTTTTCACATGGACACCACCAGATGGCCAGTAACAAAGTCAGATTGATTAAATACCTTGCAATTGAAGATGGAGAAGCTCTATACAGTCAGTAAAAACAGGACCTAGAGCTGACTGTGACTCAGATCATGAGCTGCTTAAATTCAGGGTTAAATTGAAGAAAGTAGGGAAAACCAGTAGGCCATTCAGGTATGACCTAAATCAAACCCCTTATGATTATACAGCAGAGGTGATGAAAAGATTTAAAGGATTAGATCTGGTAGATAGAGTGCCTGAAGAACTATGGACAGAGATTCATAACACTGTATGGTAGGTAGTGACCAATATCACCCCAAAGAAAAAAAAATGCAAGAAGGAAGAGTAGTTTTCTGAGGAGTTCTTATGAGAAGAAGGAGGTAAAAGGCAAGGGAGAAAGGAAAAGACATAACCAACTGAATGCAGAGTTCCAGAGAATAGCAAGGAAGGAAAAGAGCACCCTCTTGCATGAACAATGCAATGAAATAGAGGAAAACAATAAAATGGGAAATACTAGAGATCTCATGAAAATTGGAGATATCAAGAGAACATGTCATGAAAGGATGGGCATAGCAATCCCACTGCTGGGCATACACACTGAGGAAACCAGAATTGAAAGAGACACGTGTACCCCAATGTTCATCGCAGTACTGTTTATAATAGACAGGACATGGAAGCAACCTAGATGTCCATCAGCAGAGGAATGGATAAGAAAGCTGTGGTACATATACACAATGGAGTATTACTCAGCCATTAGAAAGAATACATTTGAATCAGTTCTAATGAGGTGGATGAAACTGGAGCCTATTATACACAGTGAAGTAAGCCAGAAAGACAAACACCAATACAGTATACGAATGCACATATATGGAATTTAGAAAGATGGTAATGACAACCCTGTATACGAGACACCAAAAGAGACACTGTTGTATAGAACAGTCTTTTGGACTCTGTGGGAGAGGGAGAGGGTGGGGTGATTTGGGAGAATGGCATTGAAACATGTATAATATCATATATGTAATGAGTCGCCAGTCCAGATTCGATGCACGATACTGGATACTTAGTGCTGTTGCACTGGGATGACCCAGAGGGATGGTATGGGGAGGGAGGAGGGAGGAGGGAGGAGGGTTAAGGATGGGGAACACATGTATACCTGTGGTGGATTCATTTTGATATATGGCAAAACCAATACAATATTGTAAAGTTAAAAAATAAAATTAAATTAAAAAAAATAAAGGATGGGCATGATAAAGGACAGAAACAATAAGGACCTAACAGAAGTGTAAGAAATTAACAAAAGACAGAATAAACAGAAAAACTATACAAAAAAGGTCTTAATGATCCAGATAACCAGGATGGTGTGGTCACTCATTTAGATCCAGACATCCTATAATGTAAAGTCAAGAATGCCTTAGGAAGCATTACTATGAACAAAGATAGTGGAAGTGACAGAATTCCATCTGATCTATTCAAAATTCTAAAAGATAATATTATAATATGTCAGCAAATTTGGAAAGCTCAGCAGTGGCCACAACACTGGAAAAGGTCAGCTTTCCTTTCAATCCTAAAGAAGGGAAATGCCAAAGAATCTTAAAACTACTGTACAATTGTACTCATTTCAACATGATAGCAAGGTTATGTTCAGAATCCTTCAAGTTAGGCTTCAGAAGTGTGTGAACTGAGAACTTCCAGATGTGCAAAATGGGTTTCAAAGAGTCAGAGAGACCAGAGATCAAATTGCCACCATTCATTGGATCATGAAGTAAACAAGGAAATTCCAGAAAAACATCTGTTTCATTGACTACATGAAACCCTTTAACTGTGTGGATCAGAACACATTGTGGAAAATTCTTAAAGAGATGGGAACACCAGAGCACCTTATGTGTATCCTGAGAAATCTGTATGTGGTTTCAAAAGCAACAGTTAGAACGAGACATGAAATAACAACTGGTTCAAAACTGGGAAAGGACTACAAGGTTGTATATTGTCATACTGTTTATTTAGCTTATATTCAGAGTGCATCATGCGAAATGATGGGCTGGATGAATCACAAGCTGGAATCAAGACTGCCAGGAGAAATATCAGCAGCCTTATACATGCAGATGATAACCAATAACAGAAAGTGAAGAGGAACTAAAGAACCTCTTGATAAGAATGAAAGAGGAGAGTGAAAAAGCTGGCTTGAAACTGAACATTCAAAAATCTAAGATCATGACATCAGGTACTATCACTTCATGGCAAATAGATGAGGAAAAGTGGAAGCAGAGACAGATTTTATTTTCTTGGACTCCAAAATCACTGTGGGAGGTGGTTGCAGCCGTAAAATTAAAAGACACTTGCTCCTTGGAAGAAAAGCTATGACAAACCTGGACAGCATACTAAAAAGCAGAAACATCACAAAAGGAGAAGCGAGCAGCAGAGGAGGAGATGGTTAGATGGCATCATTTACTCCATCGACATGATTTTAGCAAATTCTGGGAGCTAGGGGAGGACAGAGGAGCCTGGTGTGCTGCAGTGCATTAGGCTGCAAAGAGTCAGACAAGACCTAGGGACTGAAAAGCAACAACAAAAATATCCTTGGATTAGGGAAAGTTTTTCCATAGAATACAGAAAAATTTTTAAAGAAATTGTCTTTATATGAAGAAACATTGCTTTAAAAAATAGACACTATTAAGAAGATGAAAAATCAGGCCATGGAGTAGAAGAATATTTTTGTAACATATGTAACCAAAAAAGGATTCTAGTCCAGAATACATGTTAAGAAATTCAAACCAACAAAAATACAGACATCAGAATATAATATTGGATAAGGAGCTGCTACAAACATAGCAAAAGAAGAGCATCAACATAGCCAGAGAACATAAGAAAGCGTTTTCATATTGCATAAAAAAATAGAAAATAAAAATTCAAACAATCGTGTATCTCTTCTTGCCTCCCACTCCAGTGAGGGATATTTGAGAGAGCAAGAAATACAGAGGAGAGAATCCTGATGAAAATGAAAAGACTATGGATTTTCAAACCTTGCTGGTGGAAGTAGAGGCATTTTTGAATTAACTAAATTAATCAAGCATAACCAGTGCTCCAAAATTACAAATTTATACATATACCTTTTATTTTATTTTGTATTTATTTTTTTAATTTTATTTTATTTTTTAACTTTACAATATTGTATTGGTTTTCAAAATGAATCTGCCACAGGTATACATGTGTTCCCCATCCTTAACCCTTGTCCCTCCTCCCTCCCCATACCATCCCTCTGGGTCATCCCAGTGCACTAGCCCCAAGCATCCAGTATCGTGCATTGAACCTGGACTGGCGACTCGTTTCATATATGATATTATACATGTTTCAATGCCATTCTCCCAAATCATCCCACCCTCTCCCTCCCCCACAGAGTCCAAAAGACTGTTCTATACAACAGTGTCTCTTTTGCTGTCTCGTATACAGGGTTGTCATTACCATCTTTCTAAATTCCATATATGTGCATTCGTATACTGTATTGGTGTTTGTCTTTCTGGCTTACTTCACTGTGTATAATAGGCTCCAGTTTCATCCACCTCATTAGAACTGATTCAAATGTATTCTTTCTAATGGCTGAATAATACTCCATTGTGTATATGTACCACAGCTTTCTTATCTATTCCTCTACTACATATACTTTTTAAAAGCTCATATGTACATACATCACAAGAAATGTATACTGTTGATCATAGTAGCATTTTAAATGAAAGTATCGACAACAGAATTAATAAAATTGCGTTGTATTATGCATACAAAGGAATACTGCACACCATGTGATAGGTGAAAATAATTTATAATCAAACTTCAGCTACACAAAAAAACATGTTAAGCTGACAAAATTTTGTACTAAAATGTCAGGCATAGAAGTACACATTCTATATGATTCTACTTATTCAAATAATAAGAGAGAAAAACACAGAAAATTGTACAATAGGATTTTAATATGGTTAATTTATACTACACAGTAAGGTAATTATTTTCATTAATGACCACTTTTCAGTATATATTATATCTATTTCAGTTCAGTTCTGTCACTCAGTTGTGTCCTACTGTTCGTGACCCTGTGAATTGCAGAACTCCAGGACTCCCTGTCCATCACAAACTCCCGGATTTCACTCAAATTCATGTCCATTGAGTCAGTGATGCCATCCAGCCATCTCATCCTCTGTTGTTCCCTTCTCCTCCTGCCCTCAATCCCTCCCAGCATCAGAGTCTTTTCCAATGAGTCAGGTCTTCCCATGAGGTGGCCAAAGTACTGGAGTTTCAGCTTTAGCATCAGTCCTTCCTAAGAACACCCAGGACTGATCTCCTTTAGAATGGACGGTTGGATCTCCTTGCAGTTCAAAGGACTCTCAAGAGTCTTCTCCAACACCACAGTTCAAAAGCATCAATTCTTCGGCACTCAGCTTTTTTCACAGTCCAACTCTCACATCCATACATGACCACTGGAAAAACCCTAGCCTTGACTAGACGGACCTTTGTCAGCGAAGTTATCACCTCTGCTTTTTATTATGCTGTCTAGTTTGGTCATAGCTCTCCTTCCAAGGAGTAAGTGTCTTTTAATTTCATGGCTGGAATAACCATCTGCAGTGATTTTGGAGCCCTCAAAAATAAAGTCTGACTGTTTCCACTGTTTCCCCATCTATTTCCCATAAAGTGATGGGACCAGATCTTTGCTTTATGAATGTTGAGTTTTAAGCCAACTTTTTCACTCTCCACTTTCATCAAGAGGCTTTTTAATTCCTCTTCACTTTCTGCCATAAGGGTGGTATCATCTACGTATCTAAGGTTATTGATATTTCTCCCAGCAATCTTGATTCCAGCTTGTGCTTCTTCCAGCCCAGCATTTCTCATAATGTATTCTGCATATAAGTTAAAAAAGCAGAGTGATAATATACAGCCCTGAATACTCCTTTTCCTATTTGGAACCAGTCTGTTGTTCCATATCCAATTCTAACTGTTCTTCCTGACCTGCATACAGGTTTCTCAAGAGGCAGATCAGGTATTTCCATCTGTTTCAGAATTTTCCACAGTTTATTGTGATCCACACAGTCAAAGCCTTTGGCATAGTCAATAAAGCAGAAATAGATGTTTTTCTGGAACTCTTGCTTTTTCGGTGATCCAGCGGATGTTGGAAATTTGATCTCTGGTTCCTCTGCCTTTTCTAAAGCCAGCTTGAACATCAGGAAGCTCCCGGTTCAAGTATTGCTGAAGCCTGGCTTGGAGAATTTTGAGCATTACTTTACTAGCATGTGAGATGAGTGCAATTGTGCAGTAGTTTGAGCATTCTTTGGCATTGCTTTTCTTTGGGTTTGGAATGAAAACTGACCTTTTCCAGTCCTGTGGCCACTGCTGAGTTTTCCAAATTTGCTGGCATATTGAGTGCAGCACTTTCACAGCATCATCTCCCAGGATTTGAAATAGTTCAACTGGAATTCCATCACCTCCACTAGCTTTGTTCTATTTAAATGTGTTAATACTCTACATATAGTAGATGATAATATCTATAAATATAGCAATGCATCTATCAAAGCCAATTTTCTAAAGTTTATATATCAGATACTGGCACTTCTTTTTTTTTTTAACCAGTGCTGTAAGATATGCAATTATATTTCATTTTCAGTGATCACATTGAAAAAAATCACCTACTCTTGTATTCTTAGAAATACCAACACTGTCTCCTTTTGCTCATTCCTACTTGATTGCATATTATCTCCAAAGGACTTGTTGTTGTTGTTGTTAATTTCAGTTTGTTAAAGAGCATCCTAGCTGGTCTTAATGCTTCTTTTTCTTTGGGAAGAGAATAGTAGTATATCTCACAGTGATGTAAACTAATGGCATCCACATGAGAATTTGGTCCTATTTGGTATGAGAGGTGGGATAAACTAGTTATGTTGGAGTTACAACCTGCATCCTCAATCTTAGTGATGCATTACAATGTGATTTACTTCCCCAGCTACATATCCACCTCTGACCAGGAGAATCTGTTTATGTTTCTGAATCAGGGGTTCAGACAGACAAATCTTATTTTGACAGGTCTTTGAACAAAGTCTATAACAGGAAAGAGAGAATTGTACATTTGCCTTCAGTAGCTTCTTATACTGGTGTCTTAAGTCACTTCCCCTCACACTCCAATGACCTTGCAAGTAGTTTAACCATATTTAACTTTAAGGTCTGTGGGAAAGCGCACCTATAAATAACAACTCTACAGTATCTGTAGGATGCCTAGCTATTTCAATATACAGGCTTCCTAAATTAAAATCTATGAATCATCGATGTTAGGTATTAGAATCTCCTAAGATATATGTTCAGTTCAGTCGCTCGGTCGTGTCCGACTCTTTGCAACCCCATGAATCGCTGCACGCCAGGCCTCCCTGTCCATCACCAACTCCCAGAGTTCACTCAAACTCATGCCCATGTAGTTGGTGATGCCATCCAGCCATCTCATCCTCTGTGGTCACCTTCTCCTCCCGCCCCCAATCCCTCCCAGCATCAGGGTCTTTTCCAATGAGTCAACTCTTCGCATGAGGTGGCCAAAGTATTGGAGTTTCAGCCTCAGCATCAGTCCTTCCAATCAACACCCAGGACGGGTCTCCTTTAGTATGGACTGGTTGGATCTCCTTGTGATATGTTTTAAATAGTGGGCACAAAATTGTATTATTTTTAAAGTGCTCTGTGCACGTAACATACATTTAAAAATATGTCTTCTAAGGGTTTGAATTATGAGAAAAGCTGTGTATTGTTTGGATGCAGTTATATTTTACCTAGTAGTTCACCACAAATATAGAGTCCTAATAGGTAAAACTTTGTTTTTTTTCTATTTAGGTTATCATCATATTAAAGGAATAAAGATGTTGAGTATGCTGTGGTCAAAATTACTTGATGGAACTATTTGAATTGCTATAGTGAAATATCTAGAGATTAGGATGATAACTTCCAGAGCTATTTGCAATATTAAAATACTGCCTTGCATGAAGGTTTCTTATACTTTTCACTATCCTAGATAATTAAAAAAGCATTATGCATGATTTTCTCCACATTATCTTATTCATGAATGATTGTATATGTTTGTATGTAGGATTTTATTGGTATTGTGCTTTGTTGATACCAAATAGCTTATTAATATTTTAAAATATAGCATTTAAATTCCAGATTCCCCACTTGAATTACAAGTTCCCTGTAGTACCCAATACGGGGATCAGAAAGGATAGACCCAAAACAAAACACATGTATAGTTCCCTGGGGTCCATTGATTTTTCCAGGATTGGTTGTGTTTAGCTTTATATCTTTTTAGCTTTATATCCTTAGTCCTAGGTGTTAGATAGACTTTTTTCTTTTCTTTCTCATTCTATATTTACTTCAAATTCGTATCTGTCTGTATCCTCTTGGTTGTTTGTTTTGGATTCTGCTAGCCTAATGTTATAAAGCTTTTAGGATGGACAGGGTTGGATCTTAAAAATATTTTTGAAACTTACCTTCCTACTTGTACACCTCGATTTCAGCTATCAAAGTGCTATGTGAACCTGCTTTCATTATTATATCTTGTTATCTGACTGTGGTCCAGGTTCCATCTCATTTTATTAAGAATCAGTACATGTTGTGCTATGATCAGTCACTCAGTCATGTCTGACCTCATAGACTGCAGCCTGCCAGGCCCCTCTGTCCATGGAATTTTCCAGACAAGAATACTGGAGTGGCCATTGTTACTCTAAGGGATCTTCCCAACTCAGGGATTGAACCCATGTCTCTAGCATTGGCAGTCAGAATCTTTACCACTGAGTCACCTGTGAAGCCCTAGAATCAGAATATTTCACCTATTTTTTCATTCACACTCATGAACTCATCCTAGATGAATTATTAATCTGTGTTATTAGCCTAAAAAGTAGAATATAGCTTAATCATGATTCAGAACTATCAACATTATATTTCAATATTTTTTCTCTGTAGTACTTTAAACTTACTGTTTTTCAGTTGCTCAGTCATATTTGTGACCTCATGGACTGTAGTATGCCAGACTTCCCTGTCCTTCACCATCTCCCAGAGTTCGTTCACACTCATGTCCATTGAGTTGGTGATTCCATCCAACCATCTCATCCTATGTCCTCTCCTTTTCCTCCTGCCTTCAATCCTTCCTACCATCAGGGTCTTTTCCAATGAGTCAGCTCTTCACATCAGGTGGCCAAAGTATTGGAGTTTCAGTTTCAACATCAGTCCTTCCAATGAACACCCAGGGTTGATCTCCTTTAGGACGGACTGCTTGGATCTCCTTGCAGTCCAAGGGACTCTCAAGAGTCTTCTCCAACACCACAGTTCAAAGGCATCAATTCTTCGGTGCTCAGTCTTCTTTACGGTCCAACTCTCACATGCACATATGACTACTGGAAAAACCATAGCTTTGACTATACAGACCTTTAAAATTAAAGAATTAAAAATAATTCACTCACATTTGAAATGTAAGAGCAAATAAAATACTCAAAGTAAAAATGTATGTAAGTCTGGGGCTCTTTTTCAAGAAACACAAGGACTGAGAACTTGGTGATTAACCTAACTGGCATACAGACTCTATATGGACTGTAAGAATCTGCAAGTTAAAGGAATCATAACATACTACCTAATGCAATGCAACTCAAAGTATGGCCCATGGACCTGTAGCATTGGACTCACTTGGGGTATTGTTAGAAATGCAAAATAACGGACTAACCCACACCAGCAAGGTCATACTCTCTTGGAATATGGGGAAGGAATCTATCAGTGTTTTAACAAGCATTGCATTTGGTTATTGAGAATGAAAGTGTTTAAGATCCACTAAGTTAATGAGTTCTAATTCATGTTCCTAAGGTATGTTTGCATAAGCTTATGTTATGTCTATATCAAAAGAAGGAGTTTATTAATATAAATATTTTCTAAATCAGGACACAAAACGATTCTAAAGCTAAATAATTTGTCCAAAGCCAATAACAGAGAAATTTGAAGAAAAACACACACACACACACACACACTTTTAACATGCTTATTTCCTAGAGGATAAACTATGCAGAATTCATATTTATTGAGGCATAATATAGTCAATAAAATTCACCCTTTTAAAGTGAACTATTTGTTTGAACACTTGTATATAATCATGCAATGACCACCACAATAGAGAAAACCTCAATTGGCTCCAAATATTTCCTGAGCTTTTGAATAAATCACATTCTCTTTCTCTTAGTTATCCCATATCTTTTATTTTTTCATTGATTTATTTTTTGTTTTATTGAATGCAATATAAATGCAATCATTCAGCATGCAGTCCTTTATATCTGGCTTGAAAGCATTTAGGTTAATGTGTTTGAAATTCAGTCATGCTATTGTATGTCTAAATAGTTCTTTCCTACTTATTTTACAATAACATGTAAATGTGTATTATGATTTACCCATTCACCAGCTGATGAGTATTTGGGTTGCTCCCACATTTGGGCTATTATAAATGAAGATGTCTTTAACATACCAATAAATATTTTTATAGAAACTATTTTGTACATTTCTTTTAAATAAATATCTAGGAGTATAGTTGCTGGGTTTTTAAGGAGAATGTATGTTAAATTTTTAAGATCAACCCAAGCTCTTTTCCAAAGTGATCAAACTATTTTTTTAACTGCAATGTTATGTCAATAAAACATGCTATATATTTTGAGTTGCGTTTCAGTATTTTTATTGTTTGTCAAATTTTTATATTTTATTGGAGCCAGATAATAAAATACAGCATTTTCTAATATTGTCAAAATATATTAGAGATGAAAGTACAAAGATCTTTTAAAAAACCAGATATGAAGATGATAAAATATATGCAATTTCTCTTGATATTTGATTATCTGTTTCAGAAAACTGTGATTAAAAAAGTTCTGTCTCAGCCTTATTTTAGTGTACACTATGAGATAAACTGGAGAAGGCAATGGCACTCCACTCCAGTACTCTTGCCTGGAAAATCCCATGGATGGAGGAGCCTGGTGGGCTGCAGTCCATAGGGTCGCTGAGCGACTTCACTTTGACTTTTCACTTTCATGCATTGGAGAAGGAATTGGCAACCCACTCCAGTGTTTGTGCCTGGAGAATCCTAGGGATGGGGGAGCCTGGTGGGCTGCCATCTATGGGGTTGCACAGAGTCGAACATGACTGAGGTGACTTAGCATGGGATAAATGGAAGAATTTCAACATATTTTTCTAGAGAAAGAGAAGCATGGTAAAATTTGATAGCAGTTGCTAAGATGACTATCTTTAAAACAAAATAGAAACAGATATTTACTTTCAAAATATATGAATATATAGGACATTACCACTTATAAAAAAAAGGAAAGATATAAGCATCTGAATGCAGAGTTCCAAAGAAAAGTAAGAAGAGATAAGAAAGCCTTCTTCAGCGATCAATGCAAAGAAATAGAGGAAAACAACAGAATGGGAAAGACTAGACATCTCTTCAAGAAAATTAGAGATACCAAGAGAACATTTCATGCAAAGATGGGCTCGATAAAGGACAGAAATGGTATGGACCTAACAGAAGTAGAAGATATTAAGAAGAGATGGCAAGAATACCCAGAAGAACTGTACAAAAAAGATCTTCATGACCCAGATAATTACAATGGTGTGATCATTGACCTAGAGCCAGACATCCTGGAATGTGAAGGCAAGTGGGCCTTAGAAAGCATCACTACAAACAAAGCTAGTGGAGGTGATGGAATTCCAGTTGAGCTCTTTCAAATCCTGAGAGATGATGGTGTGAAAGTGCTGCACTCAATATGCAAGCAAATTTGGAAAACCCAGCAGTGGCCACAGGACTGGAAAAGGTCAGTTTTCATTCCAATCACAAAGAAAGGCAATGCCAAAGAATGCTCAAACTACCGCACAATTGCACTCATCTCACACGCTAGTAAAGTAATGCTCAAAATTCTCCAAGCCAGGCTTCAGCCATATGTGAACCAGGAACTACCAGATGTTTAAGCTGGTTTTAGAAAAGGCAGAGGAACCAGAGATCAAATTGCCACCATCCACTGGATCATTGAAAAGCAAGAGTTCCAGAAAAACATCTATTTCTGCTTTGTTGACTATGCCAAAGCCTTTGACTGTGTGGATCACAATAAACTGTGGAAAATTCTGAAAGAGATGGGAATACCAGACCATCTGATCTGCCTCTTGAGAAATTTGTATGCAGGTCAGGAAGTAACAGTTAGAACTGGACATGGAACAACAGACTGGTTCCAAATAGGAAAAGGAGTATGTCAAGGCTGTATATTGTCACCCTGCTTATTTAACTTATATACAGAGTACATCATGAGAAACGTTGGACTGGAAGAAACAAGCTGGAATCAAGATTGCCGGGAGAAATATCAATAACCTCAGATATGCAGATGACACCACCCTTAGGCAGAAAGTGAAGAAGAACTAAAAAGCCTGTTGATGAAAGTGAAAGAGGAGTGTGAAAAAGTTGGCTTAAAGCTCAACATTCAGAAAACGAAGATCATGGCATCCGGTCCCACCACTTCATGGAAAATAGATGGGGAAACAGTGGAAACAGTGTCAGACTTTATTTTTATGGGCTCCAAAATCACGGCAGATGGTGACTGCAGCCATGAAATTAAAGGACGCTTACTCCTTGGAAGGAAAGTTATGACCAACCTAGATAGCATATTCAAAAGCAGAGACATTACTTTGCCAACAGAGGTCCGTCTAGTCAAGGCTATGGTTTTTCCTGTGGTCATGCATGGGTGTGAGAGTTGGACTGTGAAGAAGGCTGAGTGCCAAATAATTGATGCTTTTGAACTGTGGTGTTGGAGAAGACTCTTGAGAGTCCCTTGGACTGCAGGGAGATCCAACCAGTCCATTCTGAAGGAGATCAGCCCTGGGATTTCTTTGGAAGCAATGATGCTAAAGCTGAAACTCCAGTACTTTGGCCACCTCATGCGAATTGTTGATTCATTGGAAAAGACTCTGATGCTGGGAGGGATTGGGGGCAGGAGGGGAAGGGGACGGCAGAGGATGAGATGGTAGGAGGGCATCACTGATTCGATGGACGTGAGTCTGGGTGAACTCCAGAAGTTGGTGATGGACAGGGAGGCCTGGTGTGCTGCGATTCATGGGGTCGCAAAGAGTTGGACACGACTGAGTGACTGTACTGAACTGAACTGACCACTTATAAACTGATTATTAAATAATACCTCTATAAAGCAGTTCTCAAATCATGTATCAACATTATTATGGCTCACTCTCTTTTCATTTATTGACATCCCCATCTCATTTACTTCTCATCATTATATTAATATTACAGTATAGCAATTTATTTTTGCTTAGTTTCTGTGAACTCTGGCATTTTATTACTGTGTTAAAGTCCAAAGTCTAGGCTTGATGCAATCTTTTTAGCATATTAATTTGATTAACATGTATTTTTTTTTCCATTTTCTTTTCTTAATCTTGTTATCCAATAAAAGGGAGATAGTGAACAGGAGGTAAGCAGCTTGAGCCTCAGTAGACTTTAGCACCTTAATAAGAATGATTCTGGTTTCTAGGGGAAATTAGGAACAGAGACGGTATTTCCACACATCTAAATAATGTCTGTTGCATTTTGTATTTTGAAATCATATAACTGTGGGAGAGTTCAGAAACATGCACCATCTTTATGAAACATTTGGCACAAACTCAATTTGTAAAAGACTTAACAACCTACTACTAAATCGGAAAACTCCTGACTGTATAGAACGTAGATTTTTTTTTTTTTTTTTGCATCATCTATAACCTATGTACTCATTGTTTTCCCTTCATTGTGTAGGAACTGTTGTGAGTATTATTCAGTTTCAAGGCTACCCTTCTTGTACTGTAGGCTATAAAGAGATTTCCTCCTACTCATCTTATATATACAATTTGAAAACAAATTTTAGTTAGCATTTTAGGATTTCCAAAATGCTACAATTTATAATCAGAGAGATGTTGACGTAGTTCTATCATAATGAACCTAGTCAGACAATTCACAGCTTTGACACTAATAAATGGTAGGGCCTCTAAAAAGTTCAACATATGAAGGATGTATCCATCTGACAATATTGCTAATATTTGAAAAAAGATACTAAAATAAAAGTATTTTACAAATTGAAAATGCAATAAGTAAATGGATTATTTTAGAGAATTTTTCTTATTATTCCTGAATAGAGTTAGATTTAAAATGCATTCTCTGTTTTTACTGTAGATTTTTATGGTGGCTCAGATGGTAGAACGTCTGCCTACAATGCAGGAGACCCGGGTTCAATCCCTGGGTCAGGAAGATCTCTTGGAGAAGGAAATGGCAACCCACTCCAGTGTTCTTGCCTGGAAAATCCCATGGACAGAGGAACCTGGTAGGCTACAGTCCATGGGGTTACAAAGAGTAGGACATGACTGAGAAACTTCACTTTCACTTTTCACTTTCCCTTACCAGAGAGTTATATCTTCCTTTGAAATTTCCGGGTTTTCCTTACACCGCACCTCAATAAATGAAAATATATTTATATTATAATGAATTAATGGATGTAAAAGAGACAATCTTTACATTAATAAGCATATGTATTTGTTTATTTTGTATGAGGATGTATAATTTTCATATTTTTCTTATTCCAAATACATTTTTGAAATGGAACTCAGAAATTAAATTTAAAGTAAGAAAGTATCATTTCTTGTTTAGGTGTTTTTGAAAGCATAAATATTTGAACTGCATACAAATAGAAAAAATGGTTCAAAAATATCACTAGATTATTTTTTACTTTCCTTAAATCAAAGCAAAAATACTCTTTTTTTTGCTTAATAAATTATATTTGACATTGTCTGAGTACTCCCTGAGTAGTTAATAACAAAGGAACTTTGAATATTTTGTATTATTTATTTGCCAAAATAATTATTTGAGCTAGAGATAATTAGCCTCAGTTTTCAGGGAAGGAAGTCAAGGTATTAAGAGTCTGAAGCAAGTCACAACATAAACAACGATAAATGGTTAGATTTTCCTTTGATTTAAAATTTTATGACATCAAATACTGTGTCTGATAGACATATTTTTGTGTATTTGTCAGGCAGTTGGGAAATTAAGATGGTAGTGATCTGTGAAATAAAGGGTAAATTAGAACCTATGAGCTTGGGTGGGACCCATGAAAACAGATAGGATTTGCTCCCACTATGGAGACTTTGCTCACTCTCACAGAATTTGCTCCCACTATAAAGACTTTCAGAGGAGGCAATGGCAACCCACTCCAGTACTCTTGCCTGGAAAATCCCATGGGTGGAGGAGCCTGGTAGGCTGCAGTCCATGGGGTCGCTAAGAGTCGGACATGACTGAGCGACTTCACTTTCACTCTTCACTTTCATGCATTGGAGAAGGAAATGGCAACCCACTCCAGTGTTCTTGCCTGGAGAATCCTAGGGACGGGGGAGCCTGGTGGGCTGCTGTCTATGGGGTTGCACAGAGTTTGACACGACTGAAGCAACTTAGCAGCAGCAGCAGCAGCAGCATAAAGACTTCAGTTTGGTTTATGTGGTGATCCCGGACCTTGGATATAACATCACCATGATGTCATAAACCAGCATGGCTATGTAATCAAAGAAGCTGACAGAGGACATAAAGCAGGAGCTGGATTTGAAGTAGATGTGCTCTCTCTTCCTCCCCCTACTCCCCCCAAAAGATGCAGCAGATAATCTATTGGCAATCTCCATTAGCTAAATAGTTATCCTGCATCCTGTCTCTAACTGGAAGCATAAAAGACTATGTTTTGTGTTTTTTTTTCCCACTTTCACACAAATATCTCTTGTAACCACCTAAGTTTGGAAATAAACAGTAGAGGGAATACTAGAAAATTATAGCTCCAGTTTAGCTATGTTGACACATTACAAAATTACCAAAGTCCAACTCTTGTCATTTGGGTGTCCATATATACCACTTCTAGCAATGTTTAACTTCCAACTTAAAACACAAGAAAAATCATGCTTCCACCCAAATAATGCACCTTATGTAACTAAAAATGTACATGTTTTGAAAGAAGCCTCAAATATCCCCCCCCTCAAATCTATCTCTATAGCCATCTTTGTGTTTTGAATTTTCTTCTAGCTATATTACACACCCTTCTGATGTCCTTTAACTGAAATAGTGAGATTTAAGGTTCACCATTAATAAAATTACTTACATTCTGTGTCAGAACGTAATGTACTTACCTTCTGTTTCAGGGGAACAGAAGAGAAGAAGAAAAAATTACCAACAATTATGCTAGTATAAACGTATTAATTCAAAACATGGGATATTCATAAATAATAGGGCAATCTGCATATTGGACATTTACAGTAAGACCCCATGAAAATGCATGACATTATAGGTTTGTTATTTAAGCCACTTCAGTTTATTGTATTTACCAAAAGTTGATTGAAAGATGGTTAGATAAAATATACATATATGCTTAGCTAGATATACAGAAACACATAATTTGTGAAATCTTATAGGAAGACTACATCAAAGATATTTGTTTAAAATACTGTGTTTTTCTGCATCAAAGAAGGTAGCTGAAGTATTACTTTCCCAAAATGCCCTATAACATAAAAGACTATTCATTAAAAAAAAACCTGGCAAAGTATTTTTATTTGCAATTTAATTTTCTTATTGTTGATGTAGTAATTTTGCTGTGCATGTGTAATTTGAAGAAATATTTTTAATTTGAAGACTTACAATTTCAAGTAGTTCTCATCTGAATACAGTATGAAGAATTTCATTGTCAAACATGTGGATTGAAATTAAAGTTTATTGTAATTCCCATTTTATTGAGATATAATTATAATACCTTGGCTTCCCTGATAGTTCAGTTGGTAAAGAATAGACCTGCCATGCAGGAGACACTCGTTTGATTCCTGGGTCGGTAAAATCTGCCAGAAAAGGGATAGGCTACCAACTCCAGTATTCTTGGGCTTCTCTTGTGGTTCAGCTGGTAAAGAATCTGCCTGCAATGCAGGAGACCTGGGTTCATTCCCTGGGTTGAAATGATACCCTGAAGAAGGGAAAGGCTACCCATTCCAGTATTCTGGCCTGGAGAACTGCGTGGAATGCATAGTCAGTCCATGGGGTTGCAATGAGTAGAACATGACTGAGCAACTTTCACTTTCCTTGAGATACAGAACTATAAATTTAAGGTGTAGATTGTAATAATGTAATAAGTTGACTTAGATACACAATGAAATTATTACCAAGTGTAGTGAATATCCATAATTTCCTATAAATATGAAATAAAAGAAAAATATATATTTCTTTGTTATGAGAACTCAATATTACTCTTTTAGCTTAATATATAAAATACAGCAGTGTTAATTATATTTATCAAGTTGTATATTGCATACTTTATCTTATAACTGGAAATTTGTGCCTTTTCACTACCTGCATTCAATTTCTCTTCCCCCAATCTGCCTCTGTTAAATGCAAACCTGATCTCTTTTTCCATTTTTTTTTTTAAGTATAATTGAACTACTATATTGTATTAATTTCTGGTACACAACATAGTGACTCAATGTCTATACATTTCAAAATGATCACCACAATAAGTCTAGTTATCACCTATAACCATACAAAGTTATGACATAATTATTGAATATATTTCATACCTGTGACATTTATTTTGCAACTGGCAGTTAGTACTACTTAATGTCTCTTACCTATATGTCTCCTCACATGTCAACTCCCTTTTGACATCTACCTGTAACTCTTAATATTTCTCCATATTTATTTGTTCATTTCTTTTGCTTTTTAGATTTTATATATGAGTGAGATAATACAGTATTTTTAATTCTCTCACATTTCATTTAGCATAATATACTCTAGTTCTATTCGTGTTGTCCTAGTAATCTACTGATGGACACTTAGTCTGCTTCCCCATCTTTGATATTGTAAATAATACTGTAATAGACATAGGAGTGAATATAATTGTTTTTTAAATCAGTGTTTTCATTTTATTCAGATAAATATGCAGAAATGGTACTGCTGGATCATATGTCAGTTCTATACTTAATGTTTTGAGGAATCTCCTACTATTTTCCATAGTGGCCACACAAATTTACATTCTCACCAACATTATAGTGTATGAGGGTTCTGTTTTATCCACATCTAAACCAATACTTGTTATTTCTTGTATTTTTGCTGATGACCATTCTGATAGGTATAAGGTGATATCTCATTGTCATTTTGATTTGAAGTTAGTGATGTTGAGTATCCCTTCATATGCCTGTCAACCATCCTTAAGTTTTCTTTGGAAATTATATGTTTAAGTCCTCTGCCCATGTTTTGATTGGGTTGTTTGTTTAATTGATGTTTGCTTGTATATTTCTTTGTATATTTTGAATATTAATGTTTTATTGGCTAGATCATTGGCAAATACTCTCTCCCATTCAGTAGGTGGTCTTTCCACATTGTTGATGTTTTCCTGCATTGTGAAAAAGCTTTTTAGTTTGATGTAGTTCCATTTGTTTATTTTTTATTTTGTTTCCCTTGCCTCAGGTGACATGTTAAAAAAATATTGCTAAGAACAATGTCAAAGAGAATACCGTGTATATGTTTTCTTGTAGATTTCTGTGGTTTCATGTCTTGCATTTAACTCCTTCATGAATTTTGAGTTATTTTTTCTATATTGCATGAGAAAGTCATCTAATTTGATTATTTTGCATGTAGCTGTTTGGCATCCCCAGCACCATTTTTGAACAGGTTGTCCTTTCTCTGTTGTATATTCTTGCCTTCTTTGTCATAATTTCCCATATAAACATGGGTACATTTCAGGGTTCTCTGTTTTGTTTCATTCATCTATGTGTCTGTTTCTGGGCCAGTACCACACTGTTTTAATGACCACAGTTTTATGGTATAGTTTGCAGTCCAGGAACCATGATAACTCCAACTTTCTTCTTTTTCCTCAAGATTAGTTATTCAGAGTCTATCCATACAAGTTTTAAAATTGTTATAGTTCTGTTACAAATTCTATTAATATTTTAATAGGGGTTGCATTGAATTTGTAGCTCACTTTAGGTAGTATGGTCCTTTTAATAGTATTAATTTTTCTAATCTATGAACACAGAATAGCTTTCCATCTGTGCTTTCTTCAATTTCTTTCATCAGTATCTTCCAAGTACACATCTTTTACCTTTTAATTTTTTTAATATGCATTTTATTTTTGTGTGTGTGTTACCACAAATAGAAAGGTTTTCTTAATTTTTCTTTCTGATTGTTGCTATTGTATAGAAATGTAATGGATTTCTGTATGTTAATTTTGTACCCTACAACTATACCAAATTCACTGATAAGTTCTAGCAGTATTTTTGGTGGTGTCTTTGAGGCTTTCTAAGTATAGTTTCATGTCATTCACATTGTAAATTTCTAGAAATCTGTTCATTTCTTCTAGGTTGTCCTCTTTATAGGTATATAACTGTTCATAGTAAATTTTGATTTTTCATATTTCTGTGGTATTGGTTGTAACTTATTTTTTCATGTCTGATTTTACTTATTTAGGCCTTCTCTCTCCATTTTTTTTTCTTTTCTTTGATTATCCTGACTAATGACTTATCAATTTTGTGTATCTTGGCAAAGAATCAGATTTTAGTTTCATTGGTCTTTACTAGTGTTTTTTTGTTTGTTTGTTTTGTTTAGTCTCTAGTTATTTTATTTCTGCTCTGATCTGTATGATTTCTTTCCTGCAGCTAACTTTGTGTTTAATTTGTTCTTTTTCTAGTCTGTTTAGGTGTAGTCTCAGCTTGTTTGAGACTTTTCTTGTTTCCTGAAGTAGGTTTGTTTTACATAAACTTGCCTCTTAAAACTGCTTTTGCTGTGCCCAATAGGTTTTGGATTTTTGTGTTTCTGTTTTATTTTGTCTTTAGGTAGTTTTCAATTTCCAATTTAATTTATTCATTAACTCATTGGTTTTTCAGTAGCATATATTATTTAGCCTCCACTAAAGAATATTTTTGTTTTTTAAACACAAAAACGAAGCTTGTGTTTACTGTGTATTTTCTTATAGTGTATTTGCAGCTTCATAGCATTGTGGTCAGAAAGATGTTTATGTGTTCAAACTTTTAATTTACTGATACTTGTTTTGTGGTTTAGCAAGCAAACTATCATAGACAATGTTCCATATGCATTTGAAGAAAATGTGTATTCCACAGCTTTTGGATGGAATGTTTGAGATATATCTATTAAGTCCACCTACTATTATGTGTCACTTAAGGCTAGTATTTCCTAATTATTGACATTTTATTTGAATGATACATCATGTAATATATTTTATCTGATTGTTATGTTCACATGAGTGTTAAAATATTCTACCATTATTATGACAATTTGTCTCTTTTTGTCTATTTAATATTCACTTTCTCCTATGTTGGTTATAATGAAGTTTAAGATTTTTATTAAGATACACTTTTATTTTGTGATTTAGGAAATTTCATTTGACCCATTCAAAATAGTGTGCTATACATACATGTACATATATACTCACATATATACACACACACACATATACACATACACATATATACACATACACATATATACACATACACATATACACAAACATATGTCATATATACACACACACATGTGTGTGTACATATATATATATATATATATATATATATATATTCAGATCAGTGGCTCAGTCATCTCCAACTCTTTGTGACCCCATGGACTGCAGCATGCCAGGCTTCCCTGTCCACCACTAACTCCTGAAGCTTACTCAGATTCATGTCCATCGAGTCAGTGATGCCATCCAACCATCTCATCCTCTGTCGTCCTTTTTTCCTCCTGCCTTCAATCTTTCTCAGCATCAAGGTCTTTTCAAATAAGTCAGCTCTTCACATCAGTTCAGTTCAGTCGATCAGTCATGTCTGACTCTTTGCGACCCCATTAATCGCAGCACGCCAGGCCTCCCAGTCCAACACCAACTCCCAGAGTTCACCCAGACTCATGTCCATCGAGTAAGTGATGCCATCCAGCCATCTCATCCTCTGTTGTCCCCTTCTCCTCTGGCCCCCAATCCCTCCCAGCATTCGAGTCTTTTCCAATGAGTCAACTCTTTGCATGAGGTGGCCAAAGTACTGGAGTTTCAGCTTTAGCATCATTGCTTCCAAAGAAATCCCAGGGCTGATCTCCTTCAGAATGGACTGGTTGGATCTCCTTGCAGTCCAAGAGACTCTCAAGAGTCTTCTCCAACACCACAGTTCAAAAGCATCAATTCTTCAGCATTCAGCCTTCTTCACAGTCCAACTCTCACATCCATACATCAGGTGGCAAAAATATTGGAGTTTCAGTTTCAACATCAGTCCTTCCAATGAATATTCAGGACTGATTTCCTTTAGAATTGACTGGTTGAATCTCCCTGCATTCCAAGGGACTCTCAAGAGTCTTCTCCAACACCACAGTTCAAAAGCATCAGTTCTTTGGCACTCAGCTTCTTTATAGTACAACTCTCACATCCATACATGATGGCAGGAAAAACCATGGCTTCAACTAGATGGACTGTTGTTGACAAAGTAATGTCTCTGCTTTTTCATATGCCATCTAGGTTGGGTCATAGTTTTTCTTCCAAGAAGCAAATGTCTTTTAATTTCATGGCTGCAGTCACCATCTGAAGTGATTTTGGAGCCCCCCAAAATACTCTCTCACTGTTTCCATTGTTTCCCCAACTATTTGCCATGAAGTGATGGGACCGGATGCCATGATGTTAGTTTTCTGAATGTTGACTTTTAAGCCAACTTTTTCACTCTCCTCTTTCACTTTTATCAAGAGGCTCTTTACTTCTTCTAAAGAACTAAATATATATATATATATATACACACACATATATTTATATGTATTTATATATATATGATATGTGTGATATATATATCTACATATGTGTGTGTGTGTGTGTATGTGTGTATATCAATAGCAAGTGGGAATTTGCTGTGTGACACATGGAGCTCAACCCAGTGCTCTGAAAACCTGGAGGGGTGGGATGGGGTGGGAAATGTGAGAGGTGTTTATGAAGGAGGGGAAATATGTAAACTTGTTGAGTGGCAAAAACAAGCACAATATTTTAAAGCAATTATCTCCCACTAAAAAGGAAAAATCGTAAAAAACATTAACTGGACAGTTTACTTAACAATATAATAAAAAAGATGAGATACACAAATCTAATGTATTACATTAAAAGTTATCATTTTTATTCTGTAACAATAGAGAAGCTTTAATAAATAATAATGTTTGAATATTGATTTATTATTGTAATTTAAAGGAAAACTGTTGAGAAAATAGGATGGACTCTGTATTTCTGCAAGATACCAAGAGGATCTTAACTTTAGAGTGGATAGCCATACTTGCTTATTTATCTAATATTTTAATATTTAATAATTTCAATATATCTTATAACATAAGGATGCACATTTTCATCACTATCAGATTGTTTTATAAAAATATTGCAATCAAAGTGACTGTAGCTGTTGTGGTTAAACATGAGAACTGGCCTTTGACACAGATGGCTTGACAACATTGACTTAGATTGTAGAGATGGTCTAAAGTTGTATTGAAGAAGCTTTTTTAAAAATGCAAATAGATTTAAGATACTTCTTAAAATGTAATTAAATGGAAATTATAATTGATAGGTTATGAATGAGGACAAAAGAAGAAAGTTAGTAACAGTGATTCCTCTTGTTTCTGGTTTGGATAGATCCCGTAATGTGCTAATAAATATTAATCATTTTTCTAAAGAAGAGAGAAAAAAAACTGATTCAGTGCTTTTGCCAGTTTCTATCCTATAAATATACCAACTGAGGTTAACTTCAAACCACCAACACATTTTCACTAACTGTGGAGTTGGGAATAGTTGCACTCTGTTGGCTACATGAGCCAATATATGCCAGCTCCAGCCCCAGTATATCACTGATTGGTACTGTGTCATTTACAAAAATGCATGAACCCAGCAGATTAATGTTTTTGAAAAAGAACAGCTATAAATTTATTTTGGATTATGATTTATGTGTATTGTCATTTTATTCAAGTGTCTAGCACTCAGAAGTGATTTCTGGTACAAAACGATAAGTTTATTCAGAAATTCTCTGTGAAGTTACTGCACTAATTAAGAACTTGTAAAATGATCAGACACAAGAGCATAAAAAAAGGAAATATTTAAGCAAAAGCACAGAAATATAGGGTTACAACTGACAATGTATTGTAAATAGATGTCTAGAAAGTAAGCAAATCAAGAGGGTGGTTATTCACAAAGTCCAAGTGAACACAGTGTTTTGATAAGGAGGAAACGGATGTTCTGTTGGTTTCTCTTGTGGCTCAGCTGGTAAAGAATCTGCTTGCAGTGTGGGAGGCCTGGGTGGGGAAGATTCCCTGGAGAAGGGAACAGCTACCCACTACAGTATTCTGGCCTGGATAATTCCATGGACTGTATAGTCCATGGGGTTACAAAGAGTTGGACATGATGTTCTATGGTAGAAAATGATAGAAAGGGACTATAGTAATAAGATATAAGGCTCAGTGGTAAAAAGTTCACCTGCCAGTGCAGGGGGCGCAGGTTTGATCCCTGGGTCAGGAAGTTACCCTGGAGTAGGAAAAGGCAAGCCCATCCCAGTATTCTTGCCTGGGAAATCCCATGGACAGTGCAGACTGGCAGGCTACAGTTCATGGGGTTGCAAAGAGTCAAACACAATTGAACACAGCACATAGCTACAGATGATAAACCTAAAGAAAAGTTCTTGAGAGATTTGTTGAACTCAGTGGTAGAATTTGTTTTAGGTAAGAATGGAGTGCCTGAAATTAGAGAGGAGGATGAAGACAGCTACAAATAAATGTAAATGTAACAATGATGATTAGCCTGACACCATCTCTATATTTGAGATCTCAATATATCTCATTCTGTGAACTTTTACAGATCAATCAAAAATCAGTCTTACGTCATAGCTGTATATGTTCACAGTTTTGACTTACAAGTTGAATATAAACTTTTATGTCAAAGAATTTATTCTGTGTCCAATACTTAGTAGAGACCTTCGAAAAAACAAACCACTAAAATAATAACTAAAAGTATGGACGTGGATGGAACATCTTGAAAATCAAGCCTAAAGCCACCAGGACAACTAATGACTAACACATTCTAGCTTGTAGATTTGGCATCTTCTCCCTGTCTTGAAGCAGGTACAGTGGCTGTAATGAGCAGAAGGGGTCCACACATGTATTACATACATATTGGAAATACACACCATTCTTCTGTTGTACCTGTTTCAATGTATGAGATGTATTGAAGAGTCAGTGGTAAAAGACCTTTGTATCAGATTCAGAGAGGATCAGAAATGACTCATAAGTAGTAAAAGTGAATGGAGAAAGCAAAGGGAAGATAGCAATTGTTAAGAAAGTGACAATAACATAGTGATTTCATTGAGATATGGAGAAATGTATGTCTCAGGTAGAGGAGAATATGAACAGGCCTTTGTAGCTCAGGAACTGTTGGATTTTCAGAAATGAAATTAAGAAATTTAACATCTGATAATGTTAGGAGTCAAGGCAGCATTCATTGACAAAAGAAGGAAAAAAAAAAAAAATAGTACCCCGCAGTTGTACTAACAGTGTAATTCTGGCCATTTTCAAAATTCTGCAGAAGAGTGAAACTCTAGGAAAAGAGAAATGAAGAGAGAAATAAGCATACATTCTATCTGCACATGTTCACTTAGAAAAAACAACAACAAGATTTGCTCATGTGTTTTTCACAAAAAGAATCCCTGGAAGTTTGGTGTTTATTTAAATATATGTATCCTTATCACTTAAAAAGTTTATATTTAAAATGTATTATTTCCTTATATTTGAAGGTCACTGAAGCTGGAGTTAGTTTCACATTGCATAGAATTTCAGGAGTGCCAGGAGAGGAAAATATGACACCTGGCCACACTTCTTTAAAGTCTGCACATTAGGGAATTCATGAAAATCTGCACAGATGGAGATGATCCTAATAGGAGACTGATCCAACATAGAATAGAGTAGAATGTTATCAATATAGAGATGATTTAATAAACTTGATTGATTGTCTCCATGCACAATAATCTACCCTCTCTCTCAAATAAACTTCAATTAACTATATAACTATATTTTGTCTCCCAGGAATGTTTGTAGATTTCCATTAGTTTAACATACTATTATTGTTGAGCCAGCACTGAATTTTGATGGACTAGTGTAAGCCATTTTCTTTGAAAATAAATTACTAAGAAGAAAGAAAATTAAATGGATATAATCAATAAACCAGTATGTAGAGCTCTTGATACTTTGGAGTGTTATTAGAACAAATTCTTAGAACTAGGTGAAGATTAATAAAGAGATCTTAGAACACAGATTTAGAATCCAAATAATTTTGGCTACTGACAAAACTGAAATCAAACTACAAAGCGTAGTATGTGTCCCAATTGAGAATACTATTTTGTTGTTACTTGGCCTTATGCTGTGAACGTTGATTTATGTTGTGAATTCCAATATGGGGCATAAGAAACATTTATATTTTAAGAAGACACATTATAACAATATGAGGGAAGTCCAAATGAAACTATTAACATTATAGGATCCATAAACTTCATGAACATACTATAGCATATACAATGAAAATGTGAAAAAAAAAGTGAAAGGAAAAAAGAGATAATAAAAATAATCATTAAAATTATAAACTGAATAGCAAGAATAAAATATTAAATTATAAATATGAACTAGTAAAAGTGTTGCCAAATTGGAATTACTCTCCTAAAATCAAGAGAACAGGACAAGCAAGCAAAGAAGAAAGAAAGAGAGAGAGAGGGAGGAAGGGAGGAAAGGAATAAGGGAGAAAGAAAAGAAGGAAGGAAAAAAGAAAGCATATGCATTTATTTGGAGAGCAGAGAAGTAGGATTCAGTTTACTAATAACTGGAGTTTCCAATATTATAATTGGAATATTTATGATAGTAAAAAAATAAGGAGAAACTATGATTTTGGACAGTGTGATTGCTAATTTTTTTTTCCTAAAATACCTTTACAAACAGATATGATATTTCTTAATCAAAATCACCAAAAAAAAAAAAAAGAACTTATGCTCAGTATGTAAAATTTAGAAGATAGTCACATGTATGTTTATCAGTTTTCTTCAAGCCTGTCAAACACTGGAAGCAAACAAGATGTTCTTAAATATATGACTGAATAAGCAATCCAGGAAATTGATATCAAAATTTTAATTTCATTATTCGCCAGAAAGAAAACATTTGAACTATATTAACCAAAAATACCGATGTGACACAGATGAACTTGAACTCAAAGTAAAATTAATCATAATCTGATTTTTAAATGTCACTAAAAATTAAAGTGTTAAGCACATGGTGATGAAAAAGATCAAAGCAATAAATAACTAAATAACAAAAGTTAATTAAAAATGACAATACATTAAGGCAATGGAAAAATAATATACATAACTAATTCAAATAAATCAATTAATGTTAGTTCTTTACAGTTTCGATAAAGTTTATGAAGCTTTATCTAACCTAATTAAAAAAAGAGAAATCACAAAGTTATAAAATAAGAATATTATGATGACTAATACATGGCAAAATATACCACAAAAAATGACATGCATTGAGTTCACAAAAGAAGGAAATAATTTTGTACTTTTGCACTACTTCTCTCAACTATATTTATGCAAATAAAATAAATATAAAAATTTAATAGCAATACTTATAAAAAATGACCTAGAAATATATAATCCAACAAACTGATGTACATATTGAAAAAAATGAGTTGATCTTTAAAATAATGGTTCTTCTCAAAGCCATGAGTCACCAAAGGATGAAATCTACTTTTTAAAGGGCAGATAATGTCACACAATTAAAGTTCCATATATTTAAACCAGAAGAAATATTTCTTTCATGAAATAAGGTTATGTTAATACCCACTCCTGAAAGGGGTATTTTTAAAATAAAAATAGAAATAAAAAGAATAAAAAAGAAATTATAAATAAAAAGAATAAGAATAAGATAAGAAATAAAAAAATAAATAATAAATAAAATAAAATAAATTATAAAATAAAATTTAAAAAATAATTTAAATCTTTTTTAAAAAGAATAAAAAAAATATAAATCTCAGTCAATATTGATCTAAAAATCATTTTCAAACATCACAGTTACACAATTACACACAAATATACACAATCCATATTGAAAAGCAGAGACACTACTTTGCCAACTAAGGTCTGTCTAGTCAAGGCTATGGTTTTTCCTGTGGTCATGTATGGATGTGAGAGTTGGACTGTGAAGAAGGCTGAGCCCCGAAGAATTTATGCTCTTGAACTGTGGTGTTGGAGAAGACTCTTGAGAGTCCCCTTGGACTGCAAGGAGATCCAACCAGGCCATCCTAAAGGAGATCAGCCCTGGGTGTTCTTTAGAAGGAATGATGCTAAAGCTGAAACTCCAATACTTTGGCCACCTCATGGGAAGACCTGACTCATTGGAAAAGACTCTGATGCTGGGAGGGATTGGGGGCAGGAGGAGAAGGGGACGACAGAGGATGAGATGGCTGGATGGCGTCACTGACTCGATGGACGTGAGTCTGGGTGAACTCCGGGAGTTGGTGATGGACAGGGAGGCCTGGCGTGCTGCGATTCATGGGGTTGCAGAGTTGGACATGACTGAGCGACTGAACTGATACACAATCCACGATTACATTAACAATGCATGATACATTAGTGTGGTTTAGTAGCTAAGTTGTGTCCAACTGTTTTGTGACTCCATGAACTGTAGCCCACCAGTCTTCTCTGTCCATGGGATTTCCCAGGCAAGAATACAGTATGGACTGCCATTTTCTTCTCTAGGGAATCTTCCTGACCCAGGGATTGAACCTGTGTGTCCTGTGTCTCTCGCATTGGCAGATGGATTCTTTATAATTGAGCCACGAGGAAAGACCACAGGATAGGTTGTGTTAATCAATCCTAGACCACACAAAATGCAATGCTGGTTCATTATTATGAAACTTGTGAATTTAAATGAAAATTATGACAGATATAAGGAATATCATGATGTAAACAAATTGCTCAGTGCTGAAAAGAATTTCAAAATTCAGCACACAACTATGAAAAAAAAACTCAATAAAAATTAATATCAATTAATATTTAACAGTGTATAAATCAATATTGATCTAATATAATCATCTAATCTAATAAAACATAATGGAAACAAGCCCACTATCATCAGTAAAAGGTAAAAAGCAATATTCTTTTCGACAGAAATATAACTAAAACAGTTTGGAACTAAAATCATGATTTGCAGATGGCAGATGATGTAATTGTATGCCTAAAGGAACAAGAATAATCAAAATTATGAATATCAATAGAGAATTGAAATAATAATAAAATTAATATGCAAATCAATAAGCTTCATTTTCATAAAAAGTTAAAATGTAATGTAAAAGTTTTCATTTGAAATAACATCGAGACGTGTCTTGGAAGAAAATAAAAAGGAATGTAGACAAAAGTATGATTATTTAAAATAAAAATGACCTTGAAAGGCAAAAAACAAAAAAAAAGACCTTCAAGATGTACAACTCAGAAAGTGAGTTGAAACGTTGCAACATCCAAGAAAATTAATTGGCAAAATAAATGAGCTGAAAGTTTACACAGAAACAAATAGCCCTTAAATTTATGAAAATATGTTCAGTCACACTGAAGATAAGATGAATACTAGTTAAAAAAATACTGGCATCACTCCTAACTTTTCAAACTAGTAAATGCTGGATGACACCCTGTTTAGAGAGTAAACACCTATTTAATTACTGAGTGAAATAGGTGTTAGCCTATATTGGTGATGGAACTGCAAATTGAAAAACATTTTGAGGACATAAATTACAAGTTTTCCTTTTGATACAGAAACCCCAATTTGGAGACTACATTCTGTGTAAATACATGCTACAATTTTTCAAAATATGTAAAGTATATCATTTTGACCATTTTTAAAAACTTTTTTATTTTGTATTGGAATATAGCCAATCACAGTACTGAGATATTTTCAGGTGGACAGCAGAGGGACCCAGTCATACATAAACATGCAAAAGTCCATCCAAGGGTGGCTCATTAAATATATATGTATACCTACAAAATATATATGCAGCTATAAAAAGTATGTAGAAATTTCCACTTACTAGAGCCCTTAGAAAAGATATACCTATCCGAATGCAGAATTCCAAAGAATAACAAGGAGAAATAAGAAAACCTTCCTAGGTGAACAATGCAATAGTAGAGGTAAACAATAAAATGGGAAAGACTAGAGGTCTCTTCAAGAAAACTGGAGAGATCAAGGGAACATTTCATGCAAGATGGTGCATTAAGGACAGAAATGGTATGGATCTAACAGAAGCAGAAGATATTAATAAGAGGTGGCAAGTACACACAAGAGAATTGTACAAAAAAGATCTTATTGACCTAGGAAAACCATGATGGTGTGATCACTCACCTAGAGCCAAACATCCAGGAGTGTGAAGTCAAGTGGGCCTTCAGATCAGATCAGATCAGATCAGTCGCTCAGTCGTGTCCGACTCTTTGCGACCCCATGAATTGCAGCACGCCAGGCCTTCCTGTCCATCACCAACTCCCGGAGTTCACTGAGACTCACGTCCATTGAGTCGGTGATGCCATCCAGCTATCTCATCCTCTGTCGTCCCCTTCTCCTCCTACCCTCAATCCCTCTCAGCATCAGAGTCTTTTCCAATGAGTCACGTCTTCCCATGAGGTGGCCAAAGTATTGGAGTTTCAGCTTTAGCATCAGTCCTTCCAAATACCACCCAGGGCTGATCTCCTTTAGGATGGCCTGGTTGGATCTCCTTGCAGTCCAAGGGACTCTCAAGAGTCTTCTCCAACACCAAAGTTCAGAAGCATCAATTCTTCGGCGCTCAGCCTTCTTCACAGTCCAACTCTCACATCCATACATGACCACAGGAAAAACCATAGCCTTGACTAGACGGACCTTGGTTGGCAAAGCAATGTTTCTGCTTTTGAATATGCTATCTAGGTTGGTCATAGCTTTCCTTCCAAGGAGTAAGCGTCTTTTAATTTCATGGCTGCAGTCACCATCTGTAGTGATTTTGGAGCCCAGAAAAATAAAGTCTGACACTGTTTCCACTGTTTCCCCATCTATTGCCCATGAAGTGGATGCCATGATCTTTGCTTTCTGAATGTTGAGCTTTAAGCCAAGTTTTTCACTCTCTACTTTCACTTTCTTCAAGAGGCTTTTCAGTTCCTCTTCACTTTCTGCCATAAGGGTGGTGTCATCTGCATATCTGAGGTTATTGATATTTCTCTCGGCAATCTTGATTCCAGCTTGTGTTTCTTCCAGTCCAGCGTTCTCATGATGTACTCTGCATATAAGTTAAATAAACAGGGTGACATTATACAGCCTTGACTTACTCCTTTTCCTTTTTGGAACCAGTCTGTTGTTCCATGTCCAGTTCTAACTGTTGCTTCCTGGCCTGCATATAGGTTTCTCAAAAGGCAGATCAGGTGGTCTGGTATTCCCGTCTCTTTCAGAATTTTCCACAGTTTATTGTGATCCACACAGTCAAAGGCTTTGGCATAGTCAATAAAGCAGAAATAGATGTTTTTCTGGAACTCTCTTGTTTTTTCCATGATCCAGAGGATGTTGGCAATTTGATCTCTGGTTCTTCTGCCTTTTCTAAAACCAGCTTGAACATCAGGAAGTTCATGGTTCACATATTGCTGAAGTCTGGCTTGGAGAATTTTGAGCATTACTAACGTATGAGATGAGTGCAATTGTGTATTCTTTTGCATTGCCTTTCTTTGGGATTGGAATGGAAACTGACCTTTTTCAGTCCTGTGGCCATGGCTGAGTTTTCCAAATTTGCTGGCATATTGAGTGCAGCACTTTCACAGCATCATCTTTCAGGATTTGGAAGAGCTCAACTGGAATTCCATCACCTCCACTAGCTTTGTTCGTAGTGATGCTTTCTAAGGCCCACTTGACTTCACATTCCAGGATGTCTGGCTCTAGGTCAGTGATCACACCATCGTGATTATCTGGGTCGTGAAGATCTTTTTTGTACAGTTCTTCTGGGTATTCTTGCTATCTCTTCTTAATATCTTCTGCTTCTGTTAGGTACATACCATTTCTGTCCTTAATCAAGCCCATCTTTGCATGAAATGTTCCTTTGGTATCTCTGATTTTCTTGAAGAGAGCTTTAGTATTTCCCATTCTGTTGTTTTCCTCTATTTCTTTGCATTGATTGCTGAAGAAGGCTTTCTTATCTCTTCTTGCTATTCTTTGGAACTCTGCATTCATATGTTTATGTCTTTCTTTTTCTCTTTTGCTTTTCACTTCTCTTCTTTTCACAGCTATTTGTAAGGCCTCCCTAGACAGCCATTTTGCTTTTTTGCATTTCTTTTCCATGAGGATGGTCTTGATCCCTGTCTTCTGTACAATATCACAAACTTCATTCCATAGTTTATCAGGCACTCTATCAATCAGATATAGTCCCTTAAATCTATTTGTCACTTCCACTGTATAATCATAAGGGATTTGATTTAGGTCATACCTGAATGGTCTAGTGGTTTTCCCTACTTTCTTCAATTTAAGTCTGAATTTGGCAATAAGGAGTTCATGGTCTGATCCACAGTCAGCTCCTGGTCTTGTTTTTGCTGACTGTATAGAGCTTCTCCATCTTTGGCTGCAAAAAATATAATCAATCTGAATTTGGTGTTGACCATCTGGTGATGTCCATGTATAGAGTCTTCTCTTGTGTTGTTGGAAGAGGGTGTTTGTTATGACCAGTGCATTTTTCTTGTCTTTGCCCTTAGGAAGTGGGCCTTAGGAAGCATTATTACCAACAAAGCTAGTGGAGGTGATGGAATTTCAGCTGATCTATTTCATGTCCTAAAAGATGATGCTGTTAAAGTGCTGCACACACTATGCCAGCAAATTTGGAAAACTCATCAGTGGCCACAGGCCTGGAAAAGATCAGTTTTCATTTACATCCCAAAGAAAGACAATGCCAAAGAATGTTCAAACTACCACAGAACTGCACTCACTTCACATGTTACTAAGGTGATGCTCAAAATCCTTCAAACTAGACTTCAACGGTATGTGAACTGAAAAATCACAGATGTATTTAGATAAGGCAGAAGAATGAGATATTAAATTGTCAACATCCACTGGATCATAGAAAAAGCAAGGGAATTCCATAAAACATCTACTTCTACTTCATTGACTATGCTAAAGGCTTTGACCATGTGGATCACAACATATGGTGGAAATTCTTAAAAAGACGGGAATAACAGACCACCTTACCTGCTTCTTGAGAAACCTGTATGCAGGTCAAGAAGCAATAGTTAGAACTAGACATAGAACAACAAGCTAGTTCCAAACTGGGAAAGGAGTACATCAAGGCTGTATATTGTCACCTTGATTATTTAAATTATATGCATTGTACGTCATGTAAAATGCTGGGCTGAATGAAGCACAAGCTGGAATCAAGATTCCTAAGAGAAATATCAATAACCTCAGCTATTCAAATGACACCACCTTAATTGCAGAAAGGAAAGAGGAATTAAAGAGCTTCTTAATGAATGTGAAAGAGGAGAGTGAAAAATCTGGCTTGAACAATCAACACTCAGAATCAAAGGTCATGGCATCTGGTCCAATCATTTCATGGCAAATAGATGGGGAAACTATGGATACAGTGATAGACTTTATTTTGTTGGGCTCCCAAATCACTGTGGACAGTTACTGAAGACATGAAATTAAATGGCATTTGCTCCTTGGAAGAAAAACTATGACAAATCTAGACAGTGTATTAAAAAGGAGAGGCGTAATTTTTCCAACAAATATCTGTATAGTCAAAGTTATGATTTTTCCAACAGTCATGTATGGATGTGAGAGCTGGAGAATAAAAAATGCTGAGCGCCAAAGAACTTATCCCTTCAACCTGCAGTGTTGGAGGAGAGACTCTTCAGAGTCCCTTGGACAGCAAGGAGATCCTACCAGTCAGTCCTAAAGAAAATCAACCCTGAATATTCATTAGAAGGACTAATGCTGAAGCTGAAGTGCCAATACTTTGGCCATCTGATGCGAAGACCCGACTCGTTAGAAGAGACCCTGATGCTGAGGAAGATTGAAGACAAGAGGAGATGGGGATGACAAAGGATGAGATGGTTGGATGGTATCACTGCCTCAATGAACATGAGTTTCAGTAAACTCTGGGAAATAGTGAAGCATGGGGAAACCTGGTGTGCTTCAGTCCATGGGGACATAAATATTTGGACATCACTGAGTGACTGAACAACAACAACAACAAATATAAGTATGAAATGATTTCAATATTGCAATGTTATAAAAAGTTTAAAATGCAGAAACTAAATCAGAGACATTGGGAAAGGTTGCACTAGTGGTAGAGAACCTTCCTGTCAATGCAGGTTATGGAAGAGATGTTGCTTCCATCCCTGGATCAGGAAGATCCTCTGGAGAAGGTGATGGCAGCCTCATTCAGTACTCTTGCTGGGAGAATTCCATGAACAGAGGAGCCTGGTGGGCTACAGTTCATGGGATTGCAAAGAATCAGAGAGGACTGAAGAAACTTAGCCACATATACATATGCTTTATAGCAGGGGTCCCTAACCTCTGAGCTGTAGACTGGTATCACCTGTTAGATCAGTGGCAGCATTAGATTAGGAATAAAGTGCACGATAAATGCAATGCAATTTAATTATCCTGAAACCGTTTCCCTCACCCCTGCCCAGTCCATTGAAAAATGGTCCTGGGCACCGCAAAGATTGGTGACCCTACTCTAAGGGAACAAACCAACAAAAAAGCAAATCGGTTGATACCAAATGTGAAGGCTTTGGTGTGGATAATATGAGGACATGTTTTGTAATATAATTTTAACTTTTGAGCATAATGAACTTATTTTATCATCAGGAAAATAATTTACATTGTAAGGCATTAAAATATAAATATTTTTTAAAAGTCAATAAATAAGCTGATAGATTAAAAGTATAATGCTAAAAGCTGTATCATTCAAAACCCATGTGAAAGGAAATTACTATCTTGAATACAAACAATATAACAAGTAAATTTTAAAAATAAATATAATGGTGATATTTTTAATTTCTAGCACTTGAATAATATGAGTACCTGAAGGACAGGCAGGAACAGATGGAGGAGATGCAATTAGCAAAAAAAAAAAAAAAATAGTTATAAACATTCTTTGGCTGAACAATCACTTGGAGCTACATATTGAAATAGCATAATGAGTGTCAAGTCAGGCTAATGAATGGAACATAAAATTAAAATGAATATATTTGACCTCAAAGAGGAGTGTGTTTTTTTTCCCACTTTTGCATCAAAGAAAACAGTTCACAAAACAAAGAAAAACAGTTAATATAATTTTCAACTGAAACAAGGGAGAATAATTAATATTAGAAAAAGCTTTATAAAATGTGTGCAGAAAAGGTCTATAAACCAGAAATCCTATACCTCGCAAATATATATTTTATATATTAATTTAAAGAAAATAATTATTTGACATGCCAAGATTCTGTGACTGAGTTATCTATTTACCTCCTCTATGAGAAGTTTACAGGAAAAACTGCATAAAATAAGCTTAAAAAGATAAAAAGACACAAGGGAAAATAAATACTAGAAGAAACACGATAAGTTATGAATGAAGAAAATGCATGTGTAATTAGAAGGGCTAATGCTAACTATCACATTCTGAATATGTGAAAAAAATACTTGAAGTAAAATCATAATGGAAAAGTTAGTAATACCATAAAAATAATATTTCAAATGATTCAGAAACATTAGCTCTGTGTTTTGGTTTAAAGTGGAAAAGCAGTTTTAGTCCTTAGAATTTTATTTAGTGAAAGTACAGTGCAAGTTGCTCAGTCGTGTCTGACTCTATGCGACCCTATGGACTATACAGTCCGTGGAATTCTCCAGGCCAGAATACTGTAGTGGGTATCCTTTCCCTTCTCCAGGGGATCTTCCCAACCCAGGGATTGAAACCAGGTCTCCCGCTTTGCAGGCAGATTCTTTACCAGCTGAGCCACAAGGGAAACCCCTATGTAGTGAAAACAATGACTTAAATAAGGATACTTTAACATTGGATTAAAAGACCCAACAGGAGCTAAAAAAATGTAAAATCATAATTTTTAGTCTTAAATTATGATAAAATAATATAAATAGTTATTAATATTTATTTTTCAAAATAAATAAACCAACAAATTAATTAATTTGTGCAAAATTGATGAGTAAAAATCATTAAACATTTCTTAGTCTGATATTGAGAGGGAGTAGAATACTATGAATCACATTGAAATAAAATAATAATTTTAGTAATACACATTTAATATTTCTCTTTAGTCTGCAATATATTATTATAAAATATACTAGCAACTTAAATGACAAGAAGTATGAATATATAGAATTTCCCTGGTGGCTCATTGGTAAAGAATCTGCCTGCAATGCAGGAATCACAGGAAACATGGGTTCAATCTCTGGGTAGTGAAGATCCCTTGGAGAAGGGCATGACAACTTACTCCAGTATTCTTGCTTGGAGAATCCCCATCGACAGAGGAGCCTGGCAGGCTACAGTCCATTCAGTCACAAAGCTGAATACAACTGGAGTGACTTAGCATGCATGCACGCATGAATATATAATGTCTATGCATCAAATCATAGACAGCTACTGAAATTGATTTACTATACACAAGTGTGAATAAAGGAAAGAAGAAACTCATCAGAAAGTTTGTGGTAAAGAATTCCCTTCCTCCCCACCCCGGCCCCCTAGCAATGATAGCTAACTAAGGGCTTTATGATGATCACTTGTAATATAATTTAAAAAAAAAGAAAAAGGAGACTGATATTTACCTACCAAATTTTGGTTAAGCATTGACCTTAATGCTTAATGGCTCAGGTCTACATAAATAACAGGGAAGAGAACTAGACTTATTGTGGTGGTAGATGGTGTTGGTGGTGGGGTTTCCCAATGGTAAAGTGCCCAGGAATCTTACGAACCGGCATGACGAAGATAGGTCTTCCCCACTGCAAGATGTCTGACTTTGAGTCATATTGGAATTTCAAGAATGGGATCCACTGGGAAAGTGGATACTAGCAGCAAGAGATTCTAGGGAAAGTTTTTTTATGGTAGAAGTTGAGGTAGAGGATAAGTTCTTTTGTGGTGACAAATGTCCAACAATAGATAATTGTGCTACTATCATGGTACTTACAGTGTTCCTTAATAACAAATATATGTATCTCACCTGTGAAACAACAGGTATATATGTCTGAGTGCCAGAGTGAAGAGGTGGCCAAGGTAAGCCAGACAATCAAGAATAACCACCAGAGAAGTTCTACAACCATGGAAAGTATATTTAATAAAGGTTTTCCCTGATTTTTACCTCTTTTTTAACTTTCACTCTTATCAGGAGACTAGGAATACCTTGAATAAAGGAAACAGGAGGCACTTCTGAATCAAAAATGTGTCACTAATCTACACTACAAAGGGCTAAAGTCATAGAAAGAGTAAAAATGAAATCATACTTGCCTCACTTTAACTTCCTGGAGATAATTTCTTTTCATTGCATGGAAAAAAAAAAAAAAAGAATGTAATGAAAAAAATGTAATTTTAATTTTAAAATTAAAATTTAGATTTTGCTAACATTTTTAAGGAACTGAAAATTTTTGTATAGCACAAGCTTAACATGGATTAAAGAAAAAAGAAAATCATGTCTTACTTGCACTCTTCTGTGTTGAGTCTGTATTAGACATTGGTACTGGTGGACTCACGTTACCACCTCTTTCTTTTATGAGAACATACTATATATGCTCCTGTATTTGGATGAGGACTAAAATGTGTTTGCCTCTAAGATATTAGTCCATAAGTTTGCAAAGAGTCAGACACACTGAGCAATTGAGTACTAAGCACTGAAGACATTTATTATATCTATATAGTTGATACCAATCACTCAAAAAGCAAGACAGTTCCAGAAAAATATATACTTCTGCTTTATTGACTATGCCAAAGTCTTTAACTGTGTGGATCACAATAAACTGTGGAAAATTCTGAAATAGATGGGAATAACAGACCACCTGCCCTGCCTCTTGAGAAACCTATATGCAGGTCAGGAAGCAACAGTTAGAACTGGACATGGAAGAACAGACTGGTTCCAAATAGGAAAAGGAGTATATCAAGGCTGTATATTGTCACCCTGCTTATTTAACTTGTATGCAGAGGACATCATGAGAAATGCTGGGCTTGAAGAAGCACAAGCTGGAATCAAGATTGGTGGGAGGAATATCAATACCTTCAGATATGCAGATGATACCACCCTTATGGCAGAAAGTGAAAAGGAACTCAAAAGCCTCTTGATGAAAGTGAAAGAGGAGAGTGAAAAAGTTGGCTTAAAGCTCAACATTCAGAAAACAAAGATCATGGCATCTGGTCCCATCACTTCCTGGGAAATAGATAGGGAAACAGTGGAAACGGTGTCAGACTTTATTTTTTTGGGCTCCAAAATCACTGTAGATGGTAGCTCCAGCCATGAAATTAAAAGACACTTACTCCTTGGAAGGAAAGTTATGACCAACCTAGATAGCATATTCAAAAGCAGAGACATTACTTTGCCAACAAAGGTCCGTCTAGTCAAGGCTATGGTTTTTCCTGTGGTCATGTATGGATGTGAGAGTTGGACTGTGAAGAAGGCTGAGCACCGAAGAATTGATGCTTTTGAACTGTGGTGTTGAAGAAGACTCTTGAGAGTCCCTTGGACTGCAAGGAGATCCAACCAGTCCATTCTAAAGGAGATCAGCCCTGGGATCTCTTTGGGGGGAATGATGCTGTAGCTGAAACTCCAGTACTTTGGCCACCTCATGCGAAGAGTTGACTTATTGGAAAAGACTCTGATGCTGGGAGTGATTGGGGGCAGGAGGAGAAGAGGACGACAGAGGATGAGATGGCTGGATGGCATCACTGACTTGATGGACGTGAGTCTGAGTGAACTCCGGGAGTTTGTGATGAACAGGGAGGCCTGGCGTGCTGCGATTCATGTGGTCACAAAGAGTCAGACAGGACTGAGCGACTGAACTGAACTGAACTGAACTGAAAACAAACAATAAAATAGCTTTCAATTAAACAACACTGTATCAATATATATATGTATGAAAAGCAACTGGCAGCTTTACTAAGCTTAATTTACAAAGTCTTTGTCTCTACAATTCTAAGCAGCCAGAAGTATATGTTTCACTTTGAGTTTTACAGTAACACTTTTTTTTTTAATCAGATGAACTATCTGAAGAAGTTGTATTAATATTTAAGGATGAGGCATTCACTTTGAATGTTTTTATAATCTATGTAACCTTAAACAATCTATTCACATTCTCTAAATCCTCAACTTGTGCAGTCCTTAAACAAGGATATGTTGGAAATTTCTAAAGGACTTTCTCTCTTTAATACAATGGAATTTTAAGTACAGTTGTATGAAGAAGCAAAGGGAAGAAATCATATATGACATAAACTGAAATCACTCTTTATGGTTTTAATATGTTAACATTGTGCTCAGTCTCTCATTCATGGCTGACTCTTGCAACCCCATGGACTGTAGCCTACCAGACTCCTCTGTCCATAGAAATTTCCTGGTGAGAATACTGGAGTGGGTTGCATTCCTTCCCCAATGTTAGCATTATGATTTACAAAAGAAGAGAAATTATTTTATCTGCTTGGGTTTTTGCAAAGCATCAAATTATAGAATACTCACCAAAGAACTTAGTCATAGTTCCATCCTATCTGTGACCCAGAACATTACAACAGCTTGTGTAGCATAAAAGGGCAAGAAAGGATAAACATCCTTTGCAATTATATAACAATAAATGAACCATAGCTGATCAGCATTATGATGGGATGTGTCTTGAAATAATTTATTTAGTCAGTTAGTCATTTAGGAGGATTTGCACAGGGTGAATTCATTGGGCATATGGGCAGCATGTGTTCAAGGACTCCCTGCAGCATTGAAATGACACATTATTATAAAATATAGTGTACCTTCTCTTTTATTATGGTGGTTCTTATGAGAAAAATAAATCTATGTTTTTTTATATACACAAATTCCCTGGAAATTAAACAACATAACAAAAAAGGTGATGTAGAAATTGTCTAAGCATATTTTTATAACTACAAAAAATAGTGAATTATAATGAAATTTGATTTGAATGACATACACTATATAAAAATATTTTTGTCCTTCATTTACCAGACGCCTTATGGTTTTTTGGTGTCATTTATTTTCTTTATCTCAAACCCGAAGGTCTAATTGACAATCTAAATGAGGTGTTTCACATTGGAAATTCAGAACAATGATCCGGGACCAAGTTTCTTAACTCATTCTTTCAAGAATATTCACTGAGGAATACTGTCAAGTCTTGTGCTGGATTCTGATATAAATATATTTCCTTTCTGAAATATCAAACTTTCTTAACATGTGGGCATTTAACATATATAATAAATCAATAGCAATGAATTAAATAAATCAATATTATGTCTTCAAAACAATGCTTCCAAAAGAATTACTGAGATTCCAAATATACTTTTTCACTGACCACATATGCTCATACCATTTAGAGAAACGTCATATTTGAAAAAATATAAGCAAACAGGCATGACAACAAAGATTTGGTGATATCAAATGTATCTCTAAATCTATGTCACACAGTCACCTATTTGGCAGTAAAGTGCAGGCTCTAACAATACATATTAGTATACAAATGATTCTGTGAGGAAGTCAAATCTCACCAACTGGTTATATCCAGTTGTTAAAAACAACCAAGGTCAAATCTATTTTATACTGATTAAATTATGTTAGAAACAAAGAAAATAATATTTGAAACTCATGACTTTCTAATCCTTCTAATGCATTCTCCTATTGTCCCTTGTCTATGTTAGCTGTGTATGAAAGTATTATGTATCTGCTACTATCCATATTTTCTTAACTCCAACTTATGTTAAATTGGGAGCACTAAAAAGGTCCATGTGAGAGTATTTACATCCTCAAAATGGGCAAGAGCTGCAAAGCAGCATTCAATTTATTGTTTTGTTTTCTAGATGTAAGAAAGTGATGGAAAATATTTTGTATGACTTGTCTGTAGCTATTATATTATGATTAGAAAAAAAAAAAACATTTAAAACAAAGTTCTTCTAGTATTGGAGAACTATCAAAATTTTTCAGCAAACAAGTCAGATACATCATCGACAAACTTTTGAATTTCTAATAAGTCATTATATGCTTGCCTTAATCATGAATTTAAATAAAAATATCAACAAAATTTCCTATCAAACTACCCCCATCAATAGTCGCATCCCTGAATACAAAGATTTGATAAAATGTTGTAAAAATCTTCTTGAGAACTGATTGATTCTAAGAGATTTAGAATAATGAAAAGTGAATAGTTTATTGATACATGCATATGTTGGCTACACTTTGTTTATATCAGCAAATTTTACAAAATATTTATGTATACACACATTTCTTTATTTTATATTTTACTTTTTTCAAAGAGCTGGCTGTTAAATATGGAAAAAATAGAGAGAACATATAGACAAACTACATTGTAAAAAGAGAAATTCAGAAAATAAAGAAAAAGAAGGAAGAGATGAAAGCATCTCAGATTTATTCCTTGGTAAATGAGAGTGAAGAATTTAGTTTAAAAAAGAGGGAAATAACTTGAACAATCGTTTTTTCCAAAGAAAATATACAACTGGCCAATAAGCACATGAAAAGATATTTAACATCATTTGTAATTAGATAAATGCAAATTACAACCAGGCCAAGAGATAGCACTCTATATCTACTAGCATTGCTATCAGTTCAGTTCAGTCGCTCAGTCGTGTCCGACTCTTGGCGACCCCATGAACTGCAGCACGCCAGGCATCCCTGTCCATCACCAACTCCTGGAGTTCACTCAAACTCACGTCCATGGAGTCAGTGATACCATCCAGCCATCTCATCCTTTGTCGTCCCCTTCTCCTCCTGCCCTCAATCCCTCCCAGCATCAGAGTCTTTTTCAAAGAGTCAACTCTTTGCATGAGGTGGCCAAAGTACTGGAGTTTCAGCTTCAGCATCATTCCTTCCAAACGAATACCAGGGCTGATCTCCTTCAGAATGGACTGGTTGGATCTCCTTGCAGTCCAAGGGACTCTCAAGAGTCTTCTCCAAACCACAGTTCAAAAGCATCAATTCTTCGGCGCTCAGCTTCCTTCACAGCCCAACTCTCACATCCATACATGACCACTGGAAAAACCATAGCCTTGACTAGATGGAACTTTGTTGGCAAAGTAATGTCTCTGCTTTTGAATATGCTATCTAGGTTGGTCAGCAAAAACAAGACTGGGAGCTGACTCTAGCTCAGATCATGAACTCCTTATTGATAAATTCAGACTTAAATTGAAGAAAGTAGAGAAAACAACTAGACCATTCAGGTATGCCCTAAATCAAATTCCTTATGATTATACACTGGAAGTGAGAAATATATTTAAAGGGCTAGATCTGATAGATAGAGTTCCTGATGAACTATGGATGGATTTCATGACATTCTACAGGATACAGGGATCAAGACCATCCCCATGGAAAAGAAATGCAAAAAAGCAAAATGGCTGTCTGGGAAGGCCTTACAAATAGCTGTGAATAGAAGAGAAGTGAAAAGCAAAGGAGAAAAGGAAAGATATAAACATCTGAATGTAGATATCCAAAGAATAGAAAGGAGGGATAAGAAAGCCTTCCTCAGTGGTCAATGCAAAGAAATACAGGAAAACAACAGAATGGGAAAGACTAGAGATCTCTTCAAGAAAATTAAAGATACAAAGGGAACATTTCATGCAAAGTTGGGCTCAATAAAGTACAGAAATGGTATGGACCTAACAGAAGCAGAAGATACTAAGAAGAGGTGGCAAGAATACACAGAAAAACAGTACAAAAAAGATCTTCATTACCCAGATAATCACGATGGTGTGATCACTCACCTAGAGCTAGACATCCTGGAATGTGAAGTTAACTGGGCCTTAGAAAGCATCACTATGCAAAACTAATACAATTATGTAAAGTTTAAAAATAAAATAAAATTAAATTAAAAAAAAAAAAAAAAAAAGAAAGCATCACTATGAACAATGCTAGTGGAGATGATGGAATTCCAGTTGACCTAATTCATATCCTGGAAAATGATGCTGTGAAAGTTCAGCTCTCAATAAGCTAGCAAATTTGGAAAACTCAGCAGTGGCCACAGGGCTGGAAAAGGTCAGTTTTCGTTCCAATCCCAAACAAAGGCAATGCCAAAGACTGCTCAAACCACTGCACAATTGCACTCATCTCACATGCTAGTAAAGTAATGATCAAAATTCCAAGCCAGGCTTCAGCAATATGTGAACCGTGAACTTCCAGATGTTCAACCTGGCTTTAGAAAAGGCAGGGGAATTAGAGATCAAATTGCCAACATCTGCTGGATCATCAAAAAAGCAAGAGAGTACCAGAAAACCACCTATTTCTGCTTTATTGACCATGCCAAAGCCTTTGACTGTGTGGATCACAATAAACTATGGAAAATTCTGAAACAGATGGGAATACCAGACCACCTGACCTACCTCTTGAGTTTTTGTATGCAGGTCAGGAAGCAACAGTTAGAACTGGACATGGAACAACAGACTGGTTCCAAATAGGAAAAGGAGTACGTCAAGGCTGTATATTGTCACCCTGCTTATTTAACTTGTATGCAGAGGACATCATGAGAAATGCTGGGCTTGAAGAAGCACAAGCTGGAATCAAGATTGCCGGGAGAAATATCAATAACCTCAGATATGCAGAAAACACCACCCTTATGGCAGAAAGTGAAGAGGAACTAAAAAGCCTCTTGATGAAAGTGAAAGTGGAGAGTGAAAAAGTTGGCTTAAAACTCAACATTCAGAAAATGAAGATTATGGCATCTGGTCCTACCACTTCATGGAAAATAGATGGGGAAACAGTGAAAATGGTGTCAGACTTTATTTTTTTGGGCTCCAAAATTACTGCAGATGGTGACTGCAGCCATGAAATTAAAAGATGCTTACTCCTTGGAAGGAAAGTTATGACCAACCTAGATAGCATATTCAAAAGCAGAGACATTACTTTGCCAACAAAGGTTCGACTAGTCAAGGCTATGGTTTTTCCTGTGGTCATGTATGGATGTGAGAGTTGGACTGTGAAGAAGGCTGAGCACCAAAGAACTGATGCTTTTGAACTGTGGTGTTGGAGAAGACTCTTGAGAGTCCCTTGGACTGCAAGGAGATTCAACCAGTCCATTCTGAAGGTCATCAGCCCTGGGATTTCTTTGGAAGGAATGATGCTAAAGCTGAAACTCCAGTACTTTGGCCACCTCATGTTAATTGTTGACTCATTGGAAAATATGCTAATGCTGGGAGGGATTGGGGGCAGGAGGAGAAGGGGTGACAGCAGATGAGATGGCTGGATGGCATCACTGACTGGATGGACGTGAGTCTGAGTGAACTCCGGGAGTTGGTGATGGACAGGGAGGCCTGGTGTGCTGCAATTCGTGGGTTCTCAAAGAGTCAGACACGACCGAGCAACTGAACTGAACTGATGCATGTGAATGGCGATTTACAAAGAATAGCAAGGAGGGATAAGAAAGCCTTCCTCTGTGATCAATGCAAAGAAATACAGGAAAACAACAGAATGGAAAAGACTAGAGATTTCTTCAAGAAAATTGGAGATACCATGGAACATTTCATGCAAAGATGGGCTCCATAAAGGAAAAAATTGTATGGACCTAACAGAAGCAGAATATATTAAAAAGAGATGGCAAGAATACATAGAAGAACTGTACAAAAAAGATCGTCATGACCCAAATAATCACCATGGTGTGATCACTCACCTAGAGCCAGACATCCTGGAATGTGAAGTCAAGTGAGCCTTAGAAAGCATCACTTCGAACAAGGCTAGTGGAGGTGATGGAATTCCAGTTGACCTAATTCATTTCCTGGAAAATGATGCTTAGAAAGTGCAGCACTCAACATGCCAGAAAATTTGGAAAATCAGCAGTGGCCACAGGACTGGAAAAGGTCAGTTTTCATTCCAATCCCAAAGAAAGGCAATGCCAAAGATGCTCAAACTACCACACAATTGCACTCATGTCACATGCCTGTAAATTAATGCTCAAAATTCTCCAAGCCAGGCTTCAGCAATACATGAACCAGTAACTTCCAGATGTTCAAGCTGGTTTTAGAAAAGGCAAAAAAACCAGAGACCAAATTGCCAACATTCTCTGGATCATGGAAAAAGCAAGAGAGTTCCAGAAAAACATCTATTTCTGCTTTATTGACCATGCCAAAACCTTTGACTGTGTGGACCACACTAAACTGTGGAAAATTCTGAAACAGATGGGAATACCAGAACACCTGACCAGCCTCTTGAGAAACCTATATGCAGGTCAGAAAGCAACAGTTAGAACTGGACATGGAACAACAGACTGGTTTCCAACTAGGAAAAAGAGTACGTCAAGGCTGTATATTGTCACCCTACTTAGTTAACTTATATGCAGGGTACATCATAAGAAACACTGGGCTTGAAGAAGCACAAGCTGGAATCAAGATTGGTGGTAGGAATATCAATAACCTCAGATATGCAGATGACACCTCCATTATGACAGAAAGTGAAGAGGAACTAAAAAGCTTCTTGATGAAAGTGAAAGAGGAGAATGAAAATGGTTTAAAGCTCAACATTCAGAAAACGAAGATCATGGCATCTGGTCCCATCACTTAATGGGAAATAGATCCAGAAACAGCATGGCTATAGTTGAATAGTAAAGGAAAATAATAAGTATTGCCAAGGATATGAAGAAATTAAATTCCTTTGCATTGCTTATGGAATGTTAAGTGATGCAACCACTTTGGAAACCATGTTGATGTTTTCTCAAATAATTAAATGCAGAACTACCATATGACACAATAATTACACTCCTAAGTAAATATTCAGAAGCCCTGAAATCACGGACTTAAATAGATATTTGTACATTAATGTTCATAGCATTATTACTAACAATCTTTGAAAGGTGAAAATAATTCAATGTTCATCAACAAATGAATAGATAAACAAGACACATATTTAGAATTGCACTGAGAATTATGAACTCTAAGCATATACCTACTCCATATTATTTCCCTCCTGAAGAAACTTGAGCAAACTCTAGCATGGCTTCTAGAAACAGAAGGACAAGTCCTTTAATTAACCCAAGATCCTCACCGACCTTAACCTGACACTAACATGGCTGCTTGAGAAAGCACAACACTGTCAGGAAATTTTACTGCTTGTTCTGGTCAGCTCAGGCCAATAGTTCTCTGATCTCACTTTCCTGAGCATTTATTTTAAAGTGTTTACAGTTGTGAATATGTTATTTTTTACAATTCAAAAGTGTCTGTTTCAAGGTCCTTAGAATCACTCCTTGGAAATCTAATTATTAGGAAGGAAAAGGTCTCTTGTCTCCTAGTGTCTGTGGGAAGCTACAGTCCCAACTTCAGTAACTGCCAATTGAGCCAAACCACATTTACACTGAACAATCATTTGTACTTTTTTCTTCTTTGACTCTATTGAGTCCCTAATTTCTCCCCTCCTTCATTCTACCTTTGCGCACTCCATCACCTCTATGAGAATCATAATAGAGCTCAGCTCTTTCCCCTACTATTATCAATATTTATAGAATCAAATCTGTTTTCAGTGTTTTAAATAATGCCCAGGTGTGCTTCCCTTTGACATTCCATACAATGAAATGCTATTTGTTCATAAAAAGTAATACAATTTTGATATATGCTACAACATGAATCAATCGTGAAAGCATTATTCTTTGTAAAATAAACCAGACAGACAGACAAACATTCCATAATTGCACTCAAGTGTTGTACCCAGGATATGCAAATTCCTAGAGACAAGAAATAGCATATAGGTTACCAGTGGCTGAAGAGATGGGCAAGATGGGGCTGTTGTTTAATGGGTACAGAATTTCTGTTAGGGATGATGAAAGGTTTCGTGTATAACTAGTAGTGATGGTTGCACAACACTTTGAATGTATTTATTGTCACTATACTGCACTTTTGTGAATGGTCAAAATAATAAATATGTTATGAATATTTTGACACAATAAAAACAAGCAGCAATAAGAAAACTCTATTTAAAAACATCTGTTTGGAGCCCCTCAAAAGAGCCATTTTGGAATGAAGTAGACCTTACCTTTGTATACAGTTCATGAGATTCACATGGCAAGTATACTGGGGTGGTTTTCCATTCCCTTATCCAGTGGATTATGTTTTGTCAGAATTCTCTTCTATGACCCATCCATCTTGGGTGACCCTATTTGGCATGGTTCATAGCTTCATTGAGTTATTCATTTGCCATGACAAGGCAGTGATTCATGAAGGGCGTCTTCACAAGCCTCTTGATGGGGGCAAAAGTGGAGTGTGAAAGAGTAAGCTTAAAACTAAAACAAACAAACAAACAAACAAAAAAACTAAGATCATGGGATCCAGTCCCATTACCTCATGGCAAATAGAAGGGGAAAAGGTGGCAGTAGTGACAAATTTTTCTCTTCTTGGTCTCTAAAATTACTGCGGATGGTAACTGCAGCCATGAAATGAGAAAATGATTGCTTCTTGAAAGGAAAGCTATGACAAACATAGACAGTGTGTTGAAAAGCAGAGACATTAATCTGTTGAGAAAGGTCTGTATAGTCAAGGCTGTAGTTCTCCCAGTGGTCATGTACAGGTGTGAGAGCTGGATAGTAAAGAAGGCAGAGCACCAAAGAACTGATGCCTTTGATCTGTGGTGCTGGAGAAGACTACTGAGAGTCCCTTGGACAGCAAGAAAATCACATCAGTCAATCTTAAGGGAAATCAACCCTGAATATGCATTGGAAGACTGATGCTGAAGCTGAAGCTCTAGTATTTTGGTCACTTGAGGGGAACAGGCAACTCATTAGAAAAGTCCTCAATGCTGGGAAAGAATGAGGGTAGAAGAAGAGGATGTTAGAGGATGAGATGGTTGGATAGCATCAATGATGCAATGGACATGAACTTGGGCAAACTTCAGGAGATGATGAGGGACAGGGAGGCCAGGTGTGTTGTAGTCCATGGGGTCACAGAGAGTCAGACAGGACTGGCAACTGAACAAAACAGACATTAATTTCCACTTTTTCATTTACTACTATTTTCTGCGAAATGACTCATGGTATAAAGGCCAAGCAGAAGTCAGTGGCCTAGAGCTTTCAGCAGTCTTGGCAATGTGGGAGAGACTGAAAATTGAACTTTAAAAATTAGACAAGACTTAAGATAACAAGATCCTGGGAAAAGGGAGAAACCGATAAAAGTAAATATTAGTTTTTTTTTTCCTCTGAGGTTTTTTACATATTAAAAGCTCAGGAGTTTGTGGAGAAAAGACCAAGATGAAAACAGCTACTAACTGGCCACCAAGAAGCAACTTTATCAATCTCATGGAGCTAAGGAAACAGCAACAACAATAAATTACAGTTGAAAAACAACAATAAATTATAATAAATCAAGAGGAAGGGCCTTAATTACAAAAAAACAAACAAGCAAACAAAAAAAATCACCTCCTCTCCTTTGAGATTTTCTAAAGTCTACATAAAAGAGAAGAACAGAGAGGAAGTGAAATGGTCCTTAAAATATCTGAAATGTGTTTCAATTTTTTTGAATGGTTGTTTGGATTTGTGATATAATTATCTTATCTAACCATTTGTGAAAAGGAAATTAAACCATGTCTGGAGAATTTAACATCACCTAGAGCCTAGACCATGTTTAATATAGTACTTCAGCATTCAATTAATCAAAATAACAGCATTGTAGAATAAAAGACTAAATGGTGGGAAAAAATAAAAATAAAAAATAGAGCAATAGAACTGTCAAAAAGTGAAGCTGACCTGAATAATACTATCAATTTAATTATTGACATTTATGGAATATTCCATCTAACAATAGCCAAATACACATTATTCTCAAACTCATATCAAGACAGAATACATTTGGAGTCACAATATGCTTGTTAAAAATCCAAAATAATATAAATAATATAGTTCCTTCTCATACCACAGTGTAATTAAACTAGAGAGCACATAAATACATCAAAAATATCCCCAAATATTTGAAAATTAAACGGTACACTGATTAATAACACATTGAGAAGTATAATATCCAGGAAAAATAAAAATGTTTTAAACAAAATGAAATGAAATACAATTTATCAAAATGTATGAAATGAAGTGAAATAAGTGCTCAGAGTGAAATTTATCCCAATAAATGCTTACATTAGAAAAGAATAATCTAAAATCAATAACATAACTTTCAATCTTAGGAAACTAAACAAAGAAAAAAAGCAAAAGCAAAAGCAGTTCAGGTCTAAAAAAGAAATAACTTTATAAAGAAGCAACACGATAGAGCGACTTCACTTTCACTTTTTGTAAAATTTGTAATATTTATTGACCAAAATTCAAGTTCAGCAGGTGTTCTCTCCTAAATTCTCCATTTATTTATATAACAAATTCTCCATTACTTATATATTTGTTCATCTTTTTATGAAAGTGTTAGGCACCCAGTCGTGTCTGACTTTTTGCAACCCCATGGACTGTATGTAGCCCACCAGGCTCCTCTGTCCATGGAATTCTCCAAGCAAGAATACTGGAGTGTGTAGCCTTCCCTTCTCCAGGGGATATTCCTGACCCATAGATCGAACCCAGGTCTCCCACATTGCAGGCTTTTTCTTTACCATTTGAGCCACGAGGGAAGTCCTTTTCTTTTTATAGAGCTCTTTATTTATGTGCAGTTACTTTAAGTTTTGTCTGATTATTCCAATATGTAGATCATTGGTGAATCGAATGTGATCCTGTCAACTCAGTTTACTCTTGATAGTGAATGTTTCTTTATTGCTTTTTAAAATTTGTGCTGTATTGCTGCTGCTGCTGCTGCTGCTGCTGCTAAGTTGCGTCAGTCCTGTTCGACTCTGTGTGACCCCAGAGATGGCAGCCCACCAGGCTCCACCATCCCTGGGATTCTCCAGGCAAGAACACTGGAGTGGGTTGCCATTTCCTTCTCCAATTCATGAAAGTGAAAAGTGAAAGTGAAGTCACTCAGTCGTGTCTGACTCTTAGCGACCCCATGGACTGCAACTTACCAGGTTCCTCAGTCCATGGGATTTTCCAGGCAAGAGTACTGGAGTGGGTTGCCATTGCCTTCTCCATTGTGCTGTATTCAGTTCAGTTCAGTTGCTCATCGAGTCCGACTCTTTGCGACCCCATGAATCGCAGCACGCCAGGCCTCCCTGCCCATCACCAACTCCCGGAGTTCACTCAGACTCACGTCCATCGAGTCAGTGATGCCATCCAGCCATCTCATCCTCTGTCGTCCCCTTCTCCTCCTGCCCTCAATCCCTCCCAGCATCAGAGTCTTTTTCAAAGAGTCAACTCTTTGCATGAGGTGGCCAAAGTACTGGAGTTTCAGCTTCAGCATCATTCCTTCCAAAGGAATACCAGGGCTGATCTCCTTCAGAATGGACTGGTTGGATCTCCTTGCAGTCCAAGGGACTCTCAAGAGTCTTCTCCAACACCACAGTTCAAAAGCATTAGGTTGGTGCAAAAGTAACTGAAATTTTTTATGGTTAATGTTTGACATTTGATACTGGAATGCATTCTTAAATAAATGTGGTCATGTTATATACATCATTTTAATGCACAATTTTTGTTTTATGTCTTTTGCTAATATTTTATTACTTGCTGTTTATTTTATATGTATTTTAGACTATGGAAATGATGTTAGACAAAAAGCAAATTCAGCAATTTTTTCATCCAAGTACAAAACAGATTATAAAGCAACAGAGATAACTCACAAGATCAAAAATACATTTGGTTCAGAAACTGCTAAGGAGTGTACAATGCAGCAATAGTTCACGAAATTTTGCAAAGGAGAGGAGATCCTTAGAAATGAGGGGAATAGTGGCTGGCTGTGGAAAGTTGACAACAACCAACTGAAAGGATCACCACAGCTTATCCTCTTACAACTGCAAAAGAAGTCGCTGAAGAACTCAACATCAATCATTCTATGGTCATTTGGGGTTTGAAGCAAACTGGAAAGGTGAAAAAGTTAAATAAGTTGGTGCCTCATGCGTTGACTGGAAATAAAAATAATCATTTTGAAGTATCATCTTCTCTTATTCTATACAACAACTGTGAACCATTTCTCCATCTGATTGTGATGTGCGATGTAAAGTCGGTTTTATAAGATGACTGTCAATGTTCAGCTCAGTGGTTGGACTGAGAAGAAGCTCTAAACCTCTGCCCAAAGCTAAACTTGCACAAAAAAAATGGTCATGACCACTGTTTGCTGGTCTCCTGTCAGTCTTATCCAGTATAGCTTTCTGAGTCCCAGCAAAACCATTATATTAAAGTATTCTCAGCAAATCAACAGGATGCACTAAAAGTTGTAATGCCTGCAGCCAGCATTGGTCAACAGTAAGGGTCCAATTCTGTCAAATCTCTCCACCATGACCCGCCCGTCTTGGGTTGCGCCATGGACATGGCTTAGTTTCATTGAATTAGACAAGGCTGTGGTCCTAGTGTGATTAGATTGACTAGTTTTCTGTAAGTATGGTTTCAGTGTGTTTGCCCTCTGATGTCCTCTTGCAACACCTACGGCCTTACTTGGGTTTCCCTTACCTTGGGTGTGGGGTATCTCTTCACGGCTTCTCCAGCAAAGCACAGCCATTGCTCCTTTACTTGGACGAGGGGTATCTCCTCACTGCCGCCCTTCCTGACCTTCAATGTGGGGTAAGTCCTCCTGCGATCATGGTGGAGAGATTTGACAGAATGTGGTCCACTGGAGAAGGGAATGGCAAACCACTTTAGTATTCTTGCCTTGAGAACCCCATGAACAGTATGAAAAGGCAAAATGATAGGATACTGAAAGAGAAACTCCCCAGGTCAGTAGGTGCCCAATATGCTACTGGAGATCAGTGGAGGAATAACTCCAGAAAGAATGAAGGGATTGAGCCAAAGCAAAAACAATACCCAGCTGTGGATGTGACTGGTGATAGAAACAAGGTCCGATGCTGTAAAGAGCAATATTGCATAGGAACCTGGAATGTCAGGTCCATGAATCAAGGCAAACTGGAAGTGGTCACACAAGAGATGGCAAGAGTGAATGTCGACATTCTAGGAATCAGCAAACTAAAATGGACTGGAATGGGTGAATTTAACTCAGATGACCATTATATCTACTACTGCAGGCAAGAATCTCTCAGAAGAAATGGAGTGGCCATCATGGTCAACAAAAGAGTCCAAAATGCAGTAATTGGATGCAATCTCAAAAACAACAGAATGATCTCTGTTCATTTCCAAGGCAAACCATTCAATATCACAGTAATCCAAGTCTATGCTCCAACCAGTAATGCTGAAGAAGGTGAAGTTGAATGGTTCTATGAAGACCTACAAGACCTTTTAGAACTAACACCCAAAAAAGATGTCCTTTTCATTATAGGGGACTGGAATGCAAAAGTAGGAAGTTAAGAAACACCTGAAGTAACAGGCAAATTTGCCTTGGAATACAGAATAAAGCAGGGCAAAGACTAATAGAGTTTTGCCAAGAAAATGCACTGGTCATAACAAACACCCTCTTCCAACAACACATGAGATGACTCCATACATGGACATCACCAGATGGTTAACACCGAAATCAGATTGATTATATTCTTTGCAGCCAAAGATGGAGAAGCTCTATACAGTCAGCAAAAACAAGACCAGGAGCTGACTGTGGCTCAGATCATGAACTCCTTATTGCCAAATTCAGACTTAAATGGAAGAAAGTAGGGAAAACCACTAGACCATTCAGGTATGACCTAAATCAAATCCCTTATGATTATACAGTGGAAGTGAGAAATAGATTTAAAGGCCTAGATCTGATAGATAGAGTGCCTGATGAACTATGGAATGAGGTTCAAGACATTGTACAGGAGACAGGGATCAAGACCATTCCCATAGAAAAGAAATGCAAAAAAGCAAAATGGCTGTCTGGGGAGACCTTACAAATAGCTGTGAAAAGAAGAGAAGTGAAAAGCAAAGGATAAAAGTAAAGATATAAACATCTGAATGCAGAGTTCCAAAGAATAGCAAGAAGAGATAAGAAAGCCTTCCTCAGCGATCAATGCAAAGAAATAGAAGAAAACAACAGAATGGGAAAGACTAGGGATCTCTTCAAGAAAATCAGAGATACCAAAGGAACATTTCATGCAAAGATGAGCTCAATAAAGGACAGAAATGGTATGTACCTAACAGAAGCAGAAGATATTAAAAAGAGATGGCAAGAATACCCAAAAGAACTGTACAAAAAAGATCTTCATGACCCAGATAATCACGATGGTGTGATCACTCACCTAGAGCCAGACATCCTGGAATGTGAAGTCAAGTGGGCCTTAGAAAGCATCACCACAAACAAAGCTAGTGGAGGTGATGGAATTCCAGTTGAGCTACTCCAAATCCTGAAAGATGATGCTGTGAAAGTGCTACACTCAATATGCCAGCAAATTTGGAAAACTCAGCAGTGGCCACAGGACTGAAAAAGGTCAGTATTCATTACAATCCCAAAGAAAGGCAATGCCAAAGAATGCTCAAACTACCGCACAATTGTACTCATCTCACACACTAGTAAAGTAATGCACAAAATTCTCCAAGCCAGGCTTCAGCAGTGTGAAGCGTGAACTTCCAGATGTTCAAGCTGATTTTAGAAAAGGCAAAGGAACCAGAGACCAAATTGCCAACATCCGCTGGATCATTGAAAAAGCAAGAGAGATCCAGAAAAACATCTATTTCTGCGTTATTGACTATGCCAAAGCCTATGACTGTGTGGATCACAATAAACTGTGAAAAATTCTGAAAGAGATGGGAATACCAGACCACCTGATCTGCCTCTTGAGAAATTTGTATGCAGGTCAGGAAGCAACAGTTAGAACTGGACATGGAACAACAGACTGTTTCCATATAGGAAAAGGAGTTCATCAAGGCTGTATATTGTCACCCTGTTTATTTAACTTATATGCAGAGTACATCATGAGAAACGCTGGGCTGGAAGAAGCATGAACTGGAATCAAGATTATTGGGAGAAATATCAATAACCTCAGATATGCAGATGACACCACCCTTATGGCAGAAAGTGAAGAGGAACTCAAAAGCTTGTTGAGGAAAGTGAAAGTGGAGAGTGAAAAAGTTGGCTTAAAGCTCAACATTCAGATAACAAAGATCATGGCATCTGGTCCCACCACTTCATGGGAAATAGATGGGGAAACAGTGGAAACAGTGTCAGACTTTATTTTTCTGGGCTCCAAAATCACTACAGATGGTGACTGCAGCCATGAAATTAAAAGACGCTTACTCCTTGGAAGTAAAGTTATGACCAACCTAGATAGCATATTCAAAAGCAGAGACATTACTTTGCCAACAAAGGTTCGTCTAGTCAAGGCTATGGTTTTTCCTGTGGTCATGTATGGATGTGAGAGTTGGACTGTGAAGAAGGCTGAGCGCCGAAGAATTGATTCTTTTGAACTGTGGTTTGGAGAAGACTCTTGAGAGTCCCTTGGACTGCAAGGAGATCCAACCAGTCCATTCTGAAGGAGATCAGCCCTGGTATTCGTTTGGAAGGAATGATGCTGAAGCTGAAACTCCAGTACTTTGGCCACCTCATGCAAAGATTTGACTCTTTGAAAAACACTCTTATGCTGGGAAGGATTGGGGATAGGAGGAGAAGGGAACCACAGAGGATGAGATGGCTGGATGGCATCACTGACTGGATGGACCTGAGTCTCAGTGAACTCCGGGAGTTTGTGATGAACAGGGAGGCCTGGTGTGCTGAGATTGATGAGGTCACAAAGAGTTGGACACAACTGAGTGACTGATCTGATCTGACGGGTCCAATTCTTCTCCGTGACAATGCCAAACCAGATGTCACACTACCAACACTTCAAAAGTTGTATGATTTGCTTCATCTTCCATAGTTCCCTGACCTCTCAACAACTGACTGCCACTTCTTCAACCAACTCCACAACTTTTTGTAGGGAAAATGCTTCCACAGCTAGTAGAATGCAGAAAACACTTTCAAAGAGTTCATTGAAATCTGTAGCACAGATTTTTATGCTATAGGAATAAACAAACTTATTTCTCATTGACAAAAATGTGTTGATTATAATGTTTCCTATTTTGATTAACAAAGATGTGGTTAAGTCTAGTTATAGCATGCATGCTGTCGCTTCAGTAGTGCCCAACTCTATTCAAGACTATGGACTATAGCCAGCCATATGCTATATAGGCAGGATCCTATGCTCATGAAGATTCCCCAGGCAAAAATACTAGAGTAGTTAGTCATACCTTTCTCCAGGAAATCTTCCCATCCCAGGAATTGAACCCCTATCTCTTACGTATCCTTCTTTGGCAGGCAGGTTCTTTACCACTAGTGTCACCTGATTTAAAATTCAGGGTCTGAAAAAAATTATTTTACACCAATCTAATATGTTTGCTTGAATGACTGACATCAGTTTGATTGAAAGTTAGAATTCTGGCATTGCAGAGACTGAGGTAAATTTTATTTACCCCTAGAAGTGTGCCTGCTTATTCTTCTGTTTGCTGTAAGGGTGGGAGTTTGATTCTTTCTCATTGGTTGTTGAGCTGGGTTTGTTGTTATTTTTATCTTCAGTGTACAACAGGTTTCAAATTCTTGTGTATTACATTGTTCATCAGGTAGGGACCTGGGCACCAGATAATTTTTCTCAATTTTTTTGAATCATTCACTGATTTTGAACTTTGTTACCTGCCACAGAGGTGTTTCTTCTTCATTTTCATGTATATCCTGAGTGTGTTCAGCTGTTGCTACATTTACTCAATGTTTTAGAGATAGAATTTTCTTGTCTTCCTCTAGTGGTAGAAGATCTCTTATGAAAGTACAGTAGATTCTTGGGCCCAGGACTCCACCCTACTTCTTTCTATAGAGTAAAAGCCATATTATCTTCCCCCAGACACAGTGGATTTTGGCTATGGGTGGGCAAGTTTGCTGTTTCTTTTCTATTAACTTAAAGTTATTATTTCACAGAAGCTGATGGCTCAATCAGTGTTCTGTATATTTTTCACTGCATTTCAAGTCACCAAAGAGGATAGGTATTTCTCAGCTAGCTTCCTAACTCCAAACATTCCAGTGAACTGGCTATCTATAGAGAAGAATCTGAGAATGAGTTCAAATTCCCCTCATTCCTGTGACTCTAAGGATTTCTATACATGCATCTAGCAAACACTTGGCTTTTAGCTATTTGTTATAAAATTTAGATGAATTCTTATAACTTGTTTGCATGGAATCCAAATCTCTTCTTCTTATCCATCACTTTATGCTGGTGCTCATGTCTCATTCCTCATTGAAATAAACATATTTTCTTAGATATCATACATTTGTGCAGTGATCTCAATTATCTGATGGATTTAAGAAAAGTTATGATTTTGTAACTGATTCAGCTTTTTTCTTATTGTTAGAATGGGATTCATGCTCTTTTAAGATTCACACACTATAAGCAAACTCTGAAGTCATATTTGTTTAAAAATAAATACATGCAAACCTTTTTAGATAAATAGGTTGTATTATGTATAGAAAGGCATTGACAAATGGAGAAAAAGGGAGTTCAACCCTATTAGTATATAAACTGATCATAACATTGAGATGCCTTCTCATCAGATTAGTGCCCCTGTGTTAGCATTATGTAGGGGAAGGGCAAATTTAAAATAGTTATTCCTAGATGTAAGGGTGGAAATGTTTCTTATGCTTCAGCAAATATTGCCTCTTGTGATGCTTTTCAAGATAAAGACTATGTTTACTGAGGCTGTATCTCTAGGAAAAATGGTTAGAAGGATTTGTGTGCTAATGTGTTGGTTATTATTAGCTACTTTGGGCAACATATTGTGGTAAACTGTCAACTCAAAAGAGAATGATTCTAAGTGCAGAGAAGGAATAGAGAAAATGTAAAGATCCAAGGAATTGTGGCTTGAAAAATCTGATTGTTTCTAGACCTCTAAGATGAAATCATAGTAATAACCACTACAACAGCAACATTAGAAGAAAAAAAAATTGGAAAACAAAAACTCTGTTAAGTATCTTAGCTGGATAAAGTAAAGTAGTCTTGTGACAAACTTTAAGAATGAGACTTTCCAGATGTTTTCAAAAAGACTAGTAAGCTGAGGAAAATGGCATGATGGAGAAGGAGCACAAGGGACTAACCTGTATACTCAGATAAAATCTTTGTGTATGGTTACTTGGTGAAGAGGACTGACAGTAAACAAGAATAATAGAAGCTTACCATATTTTTTAAACAGTTATATGGCCAAATGAAGGAAAAATCCTAACCCTCTGTTCCAAAACTGGAGAATTAATAAAACCTGAACATCCATGAATAGTCTTTAAGGGAAAGCATACTCCCCAACATCCATTTCAAGGAAAGCCAGGGAGAAAAACACAGAGTGAAAAATAGTTTTTTAATGTGAAGCCAAGGGAGACAATGAAAAGGAGCAGGAGAATTTCCCTCAGAGAGAACGTTGAAGAAATTTTCACCAGCTGCTTTAACAATTATATTTTCCTAAAATAAGAGTGTGTGGTTATCTTATCTTTTATTAGGTTGACTTCCCATGATTTTATTGGTTATTGAAAATTAAGATAAGCATTCCATCTTATTTCCAATGGTTATCAGATCTTTCAGGAGTCAACTTTAAATACCCTCCCTACTGTGAAGACCCTGACCCCATGTATTTATGGACCCCACCTGTGTATGTCCTTTTTATTTCCTTACACTGACATTATTTTACAATACTTTTTACAATATGAGATATAATAAGTACATTTATTGGTTTACTGTCGGAGTCTCCCCTTACACATTCAACTTCTTGAAAGCAGGAACTCCAGGTCTCTTTTCCATCACTGCATACCAAATGACTAGGTAGGTGTGCAACATAACAAAGGCAAACAAAGTAAAATACATTGTAGATAAAACTGCCTGTTTTCCACTTTTATCTGTGAGATGACTTTATTGGTATTAAATAAAGTGAATTGTATATATTTTATTGCTTTCTGCCCTAATTCATGAGAGGATTTCTAATTGTTATGATTAATAAATATTTGAATTAATATGGAATTATAGATGCAATAATTTGCTCACTAGCATTTTCTCCTAATTATATGCAGACTGCAAAAATAAATACACAGAGTGTAAGGTATACAAGGGAAATAATACCTTGATATATCTGTTACACAATATTTCACTTTTTATTTCTAAACTAAACCTTCTAATTACTTATATATTCAGTTCAGTTCAGTTCATTTCAGTCACTCAGTTGCGTCCAACTCTTTGCGACTCCATGAATCGCAGCACGCCAGGCCTCCCTGTCCATCACCAATTCCCGGAGTTTACTCAAACTCGTGTCCATCGAGTCGGTGATGCCATCCAGCCGTCTCATTCTCTGTCGTCTCCTTCTCCTCCTGCCCCCAATCCCTCCCAGCATCAGAGTCTTTTCCAATGTGTCAACTCTTCTCATGAGGTGGCCAAAATATTGGCATTTCAGCTTTAGCATCAGTCCTTCCAATGAACACCCAGGACTGATTTCCTTTAGAATGGACTGGTTGGATCTCCTTGCAGTCCAAGGGACTCTGACGAGTCTTCTTCAAAACCACAGTTCAAAAGCATCAATTCTTTGGCGCTCAGCCTTCTTCACAGTCCAACTCTCATATCCATACATGACCACTGGAAAAACCATAGCCTTGACTACACAGACCTTTGTTAGCAAAGTAATGCCTCTGCTTTTTAATATGTTATCTAGGTTGGTCATAACTTTCCTTCCAAGGAGTAAGCATCTTTTAATTTCATTAGCTGTGGTTAAATTACCTATGTAATAAATCTACCTGCCTAGTGTATCATTTAAAAAAGTGTTACCTTTTCTTTGATAAAAATAATGCATGTATATTGTCTAAAAAAAATAGAAAATAACACAGATGATTACTATACAGGCATAATTACTCATATTATTTTTTGAATTTTTCAACCAGGTTTTTAATTTTTGCTTTCATTTATTCCTCTGTGTTGTTCTAACTTTATGCAGACCTAAGCTTTTCACATAGCATTTTCCTTCTGCCTAAAGAACTTATTTTAATATTTCTTGAAAGGTAGGTCTACTGGCAACAAATTCCCTCATTTTTTGTTTAAGAAAGTCTTATTTCTCTTCATTTTTGAAGGAAAATTTCTGATGATACATGATACAGATTGGTGTTTTGTTTTTTCTTTTTTCTCTTGACACTTTAAATTTCCACCCTACTCTTCTCTTGCATGGTTTCTGAAGAGAAACTGGATTTAATTCATGTCTTTCTTCCTCTACAGGGGAAGTGTTTTTTTTGTTTGTGGCATCACTGACTCAATGGACGTGAGTCTCAGTGAACTCCGGGAGTTGGTGATGGACAGGGAGGCCTGGCGTGCTGCTATTCATGGGGTCGCAAAGAGTCGGACACGACTGAGTGACTGATCTGATCTGATGTTTGTTTTTTGTTTTTGCTCTGCTTCTTCCAGAATGTTTTCTTTATTTTTGATTTTATGTAGTTTGAAATACAGATGCCTAGTTGAATTTTGTTTGTTCCTTTTACCCATTTATTTTGTTTGGTGATCTTGAGCTTCCTGGATCTGCAGTTTGGTGTCTGACATTAATTTGGGGAAATTCTCATTTACTATTATTTCAAATATTTATTTTGTGTTTCTTTATCCTTCCTCTGGTATTCCCATTACATGTATATTTTGCTTTTCATAGTTGTCTTTAGGACTTCCCTGGTGGCTTAGATGGTGAAGCATCTGCCTACAATCTGGGAGACCTGGATTTGATCCCTGGATTGGGAAGACCCCCTGGAGAAGGAAATGGCAACCCACTCCAGTGCTGTTGCCTGGAGAATCCCTTGGAAGGAGGAGCCTGGTGGGCTACAGTCCATGGGGTAGCAGAGTTGGACATGACTCAGTGACATCACTTTCACTTTCATAGTTGTCTTTGGATATTTTATTTGGATTCATTAGTCATTGTTCTTCTTGATTTTCAGTTTCTGAAGTTTCTATAGATACATTTTTAGATTCAGAAATGCCTTTCTTGGCTGTGTTCAGTCCACTAACAGGCCCATCAAAGGCATTCTTCTCTTCTGTCATAATAATTTTTATCTCTAGCATTTCTTTTTGGTTATTTGGGATTTCCATCTCTGTTTATATTGCCCATCTGTTGTTTCTTGTTAACTGCTTTTTCTATTTAGAGTCCTTAATATTAATCTTTAAAGATAATATTATAACTAAATTTCTGGTCTGATAATTTTCAAACATCCCTGCCATTTCTGGTTTTAATGCTTGCTCTGTTTCTTTATATGGTCTTTCTTGCATTTTGGTATGGATTGTAATTTTTTCTTGATGAGTGAATGTAATATAGTGTGGATAAGGAACTGCTGCAAATAGGCCTTTAGTAATGCGATGGAGAAGTGTGGGGGGGAATATTGATAGTCTTGTGATTAGAGTTTAGATTTTAGTAAGCCTATGTAAATTTCACAAGTATTTCTCAGTGTTTTTCTCCCTTCTTAGGTAGGACAGAATGGCTAGAGTGAGCTGGAGTTGGATATTTCCCTTCCTCAGATCAGTTAGGCTTTGATATCATCTCAGTATGTCAAGATCTTTTCAACTAGTGCCTGCTGAGGCAGGCCTTCAAGAGCCTCTGTGAGGTAAGCAGTTAACTCCTTGTGTTTTCCTGTTTCTCTTTCTAATATTCTAGACAATGGTTTTCCCTGTGTCTTTACTTCTCTTATGGCTCCAATAATTAATCTTTTCTGTTTAACCCTTTACTATTCCTTAGGATGAAATGACAATATCTAAGCTCTTTATATGTGAAAGTGAAAAGTGAAAAAGTCACTCAGTCCTGTCTGACTGTTTGTGACCCCATGGACTATACAGTTCATGGAATTCTCCAGGCCAGAATACTGGAGTGGATTGTCGTTCCCTTCTCTAGGTGATCTTCCCAACCCAGGGATCAAACTCAGCTCTCTTGCATTGCAGACAGATTCTTTACCATCTGAGCCACCAGGGAAGACTTTGAGTTACTTTAAAGGACAAGGCAAAGTAACTGAAGGCCACAGTTCAAATCAATTACAGAACTAAAAACAAATTCCAGACCTTTTTCATATATAGAACCAGAAAATTGCCCTGCTAACTTTTCAAAGATGTTTATGTTTTTTTATTACACTTATTTCTCCAGTAAAATGAATTATATGTTTACATGATTATAAACCTTGTCTTAAATTATATTGTATTTGCATATTATTATATTTGTTGTGTTATGTTTATTCACCAAAATTCATCCTTAACTGGTCTGAATTGCTTTCTGAGAAATCTAAGGTTATGATTCTGTAGGATGTTTAAAAAGTAGAAAATCGTCTTTTGGCAGTGGTTCAAGTTATATCGAGCTCTGAGATAATTGTCAGAGCCCCAGAAGTCTATCTTAGAATTCTATACAAATTAAAATAAAGAAAACAGAATACTATTAGCCTGACTGTGGTAGTGAGCCCAGATGGCTCAGCTGTAAAGGATCTGCCTACAAATACAGGAGACACAGAAGACAAAGATTTGATCCATGGGTCGGTCTGGAAGATCCCTTGGAGAAGGAAATGGCAAGCCACTCCAGTATTCTTGCCTGAAAAATTGCAGGGACAGTGGACCCTGGTGGACTACAGTCCAAAGAACCATAAAGGGTTGGACACGAAAGAGCAACTGAGCACATAGTAGGCTAAATAGGAATGTTAAATTTAGAGAGCTGTAGAGGTCAAACGGAGAAGGCAGTGGCAACCTATTCCAGTACCCTTGCCTGGAAAATCCCACTGACAGAGGAGCCTGGTAGGCTGCAGTCATGGGGTTGCTGAGTCAGACATGACTGAGCAACTTCACTTTCACTTTTCACTTTCATGCATTGGAGAAGGAAATGGCAACCCACTCCAGTGTTCTTGCCTGGAGAATCCCAGCGACGGGGAAGCCTGGTGGGCTGCCGTCTATGGGGTCGCACAGTGCCAGACACGACTGAAGCAACTTAGAAGCAGCAGCAGCAGCAGCAGAGATCAAATAATATCTTAGTCATGACATGATTATATATTTCATATAGAACAAAATAGACTAAAACGTGTTCAAGCCTTGAGTTCCTGCCTGAAGGTAGTCATGAAAGTTTCTCATTTACCACTTCCATGGATGAATTCCATCACAGAGGATTCTTAAGACCCAAAGTCTTCAGTCAGTAAGTGATATACTGGTAAGTTTCAAGTTGACTGAAACTACCTGACATTAAGCTTAAAATGAATGCCAAGCCTAAATTTAGCATCAAAGAATTTCGTGTGATAAAAGATCATGTCAAGAAATAAAAGATAGGGAATAGCTTTTCTTTAAAGGATAAGCAAAAGTAACTAAAGGCGGCATGTTGAATCACAGAACTAAAAGTGAATTCCAGGCCTTATTCATTCTCTACTCTACACAGCCTACATCTTTAGAAAAACGAAATATAATTTGAATTTTTGAAGTACAGATTTTCCTTTCTACTTGCTAATACTCAACTGTGAAAATACATGACTTTATATTTTTTCCTGTTAATATATTTTGAGTTATTTTGATATTTTCTTTTCCACCTCCTGTCTTGAATTTGATGTTCTAGACTCTCCTAAGTAATTTAAAAAAAAAAATCACTTTTACCAATATGCTGAACATATTTTTTCAATGCTTTTTGAGCTTCTTAAGCATCATCTTTAAAAGTATTTATAGGCATTTAAAAAATAATATCTAAATGAGAGTCTAAGATTCTTGATGATATTCTTTCAAAATGCTGCTGCTGCTGCTGCTAAGTTGCTTCAGTCGTGTCTGATTCTGTGTGATATATAGACAACAGCCCACCAGGCTCCCCCGTCCCTGGGATTCTCCAGGCAAGAACACTGGAGTGGGTTGCCATTTCCTTCTCCAATGCATGAAAATGAGAAGTGAAAGTGAAGATGCTCAGTCTTATCTGACTCTTCACAACCTCATGGACTGCAGCCTACCAGGCACCTTCCGTCCATGGGATTTTCCAGGAAAGAGTACTGGAGTGGGTTGCCATTGCCTTCTCCATCTTTCAATATAGTCAAGTTGAAATGCTGCAGATTAATTTACTAAAATGACAGGAGCTATGATTTACTGGAATTTGTAGATTAGTAAGCAAGCAAATATATGCATAATAAAAAGTTAAGCGGAGTACAACATAAATGGATTTTTTCATTTATTTTGACAACTATAGCTTAAATTATTTATGACCTGCTTCAAAGTATGCTAATGAATAACCTTTAGTATCCTATAAAACATAATTTTGAGGATTAGACAACTAAAATCCTATGCTAATAAATCTTATCTGAGGTGCATTGAGATGCTACGTTTCTGTGAGAAATTAATTTAACAAAAAGAGAGAGAGAAAAGAAAACTGCTATACCTGTTGGCTCCCTTAAATAGAATTTATTTTAAAATGTGAATTATCCGTTTGTCATATCTGATTTCTTTAGCATTTCTGTGTCCCAGAAAGTCTAATAAGTTCCCTGAACTGCTATTTGAGTTTCTCTGCTGTATTTTTCTGACAAATTTGCATGATAGAGCTATACAATATTATCTTAAAAGTCATAACAGGCCTTACAAATCAAAATTAAAGAATAAATATTGTTCTTTCAAAATTCATTTTGTGAAAGGGGCTATTTATAAATGAGCTGTTATTTAAAATCATGAGATTCCTGTATTATTTTAGACCATTAGGGTCATGTTAGTGGTATCACCCTGTTTATTGGTATTGCAAGAAAATCTGAGAAGTTGATATTACTTTCTCATTTTCAGTTTTAATCACATACATTCATCAAAAGATACAGAATATAAGGGTTTGATGCCTGGCTAAAGTGAGAATTTGATAAAATAATGAACTGACCAAGTTTTGAATTAGAGGTGAAATATATACAAGCTATTATTTATTTCATTTTTTCTTCTTTATGTAAAATAGAATAATGACTTTGGCTTTCATCCAAATGTTGCTCAGTGATAATAATAGGATTTATTAATATTTAAGACATAATTTTTTAAATGCAAGTGCAAATTTAATTTATTTTATCTAGCATTAAAATATTCCTTTCCCCAAATCATTTTTAACCCTTCTTTAATATACAAATATGCACAATCACAATCACTCCAATACACAAAAAAATAGGGGAAAAAAGCAAAATATTTCATGAACAGAAAATACATAATTTTTTTTCAATGACTATTCTCTGAAATCTTAATTAAATGTGAATTCAACCATATTGTTTGTTTCTTTCTATGGCTCATATATAAATTACAGTTAAAATGTCTATTATGTTGATAACTAAAGTAGATTGGGTAAGTATATTAGTTTCTTTTTTAAGACTGCTAGGAAAAAGTACTCAGATTGGGTTGGTTAAATAACAGAAATTTATTTCTCACAATTTTGAAGACTGAAGTCCAAGGTCAAGGTTTTGGCACATTTAGTTTTGTTCTGAGGTCTCTCTGCTTTATGGCCAGCCACCTTCTCACTGTGTCTTCACATGGTCTTTCCTCTGAGTACATACTTTTCTGAAATCTCTCCATGTGTCCAAACTGCCTCTTCTGGTAAAGACATCAGTCATATTGGGTAAAAGGCTACCCTAAAGACCTCATTTGAACTTATTCACCTCTTTAAAGATCTTATCTTCAAGTATGGTTACATTTTTAGGTATTGGGATTAAGCCTTCACCATGTGAACATTGCGGGACACAGTTTGACCCATAACAGTAAATGTGGGTAATCCTTAATTAATCCTGCCTAAGAATTTGTGAAATGAAGAGTGTTGGAGAAATTATTTCTCCCATTTAGGAGTTTAGCTTTAGTGAATTCTCAGGCTCACAGAGGATGACTATGTTCTCGTTTCCTTTGGCACTAACAGCATGGACACATTTCCCTCTCTTTCCTTTCTTTCTTTTTTTTTTTTTCCTTTCTTTTGGCTTCTTGAAAAAATTTAGTAAACCAGGACTATGTTAGATGATAGGAATAAAAACGTGAGTCCATTAAATACATTCACAGACGCCATGGAGATTACACTCTAACAGCTGTGATATGTTTGCATAATTGCACCAATACAAAACATTAGAAGAGTGCCAAGTGCTAACAAACAAGAGTAGGATACTAGTAAAGTGGAATTTCTGACCTAGTCTAGGTTCTAGGGCAATCAGTCTTGGAGAAGTGACATTGAATTGTGATCAGAAAAATAAATATGAAGAAATGTTATTTCCAAAGTCTTAAATAGACTAGTTGGAGAACTGAAAAAAACAGTTGGAATTAAGGGTGGTAGAAACTGGGCTGATAAATTGATGTTTGAATAAGTAGTTTGAGACTTGATTAGGAAACATGCCTTTCAGTATTCTCTACTTTGGGGAATAAGATATGTTATCAATACTATCCCTGCAATCAAAAAGAATTTATAGTGTTGTATGTCCCTGTCTATGATTTTAACCAGACAACAATTGATCACTTTATCAAAATAATTGAAAGAAAAAGTACCTGAGCATAAAATGTTATACATGAAGCACAGTAGAACTTTGGAGCTAGCATTTAAATTGAGCACATTAAGAAAACATATATAATTACATTTAGTCTTGTTTTCAGATGATTCTTATGGAATCATATATCCATATTCTCTAATTTCTCATGTATAATATTATGGTATATCTCTGTGATACCTATTTACAATGTAGAGTAGACTTTGTCAAGTATCATTTTGAGGCTTTAGGAATTGCTACGTGTTCACTCTCAACAACTTAAAGACTTCATCATAGACCTACTTTAAGGGCTCTGTATGCTGCTTATCAACATTTATTCAGGAATCTCTTTCTACCTCTTGGGGAGGTTTCCTTCATTACTAAAACGGGTAAAGATAAACAAACTTTGGTTTGCAAGTTGATTTCAAGCTAAATAAAAGATGCAATATAATTAGGTGTGCATTATTAAAAAGATTATTTTAGTATGGAAACATAGAAGGAAGGAGGTAAAGTAGATGTTCTGCTATTAATTTCTTTGTAGTCATGAAGGGACGCACTCCTAGGGAAAAGAAAATGAAAAATACAAATAATATAATCATAAGCATGATAATTATATCTCAAGGTAAATAGTATTTTCTAGGATACAGTCTTTATCTATAAAAGGCTATTAATAGTTCATTGCTAGCTTATGATTGTTTCTTGTAAGAACAACTGCAATCTATGGATTTATGATGCCTCTCTCCACAGCGAATGTCGTGGATATAATCAACTCTCTGGTTTAAAAAAAAATGTAGATGTTTCATAATGTTCTCTGCTGTGTGTGGTGATTTAAGACTCCATTAAAAACTTCATTACTGTTCTTTACCAGGGAACAGGAGTCCAATGTAAAAAGGGCCATCTGAGATGCACAAGACCTCTCTTCTTTGACCATGTTTACTTATTGCTTGAAGCTGTAATTATTAGCAAAATTTAACTTGGGTAAGATTGTGGATTCCTGTGATTTTGATTTAGCAAACTAATTTTGTAGCTTGACATGCACAAAGAAACACACATATAAATTTTCATACCTCATTATCGATTGTAAATTTGCTTCAGATTTAAGAAAAATTTTGATTGAGGTTTGATATACACATGTCAAATGATGATATTTTAAAATTCACTGTTTGATGAACTTTGACAAATGTGTACAAATGTTGAGCAAAAATAGAAAGTTTAATTACCATAGAAAGACCTATTCTTTCTTTTTTTTTTCCGAACATGATCCCTTCTTCAACCAATAGCAATGACTCTTCCTACTTTCATTACTACATTTCAGTTTTGCTTCATCTTATTAAGCAATGATGGATTTTGTTCTGGCAGGTAAATTATCAGATAATTTTCTTGATCTTTTGGAGGACTGGGTTTTAGTTTTGTGAAGGAGGCTTGTTGAGATTTATTCTTTATCTTTTTTTCTTCAACAAAACCTTTCATCCAGAGCTTACTCCTTTTTTTAATTTTTTTTTTCCCTAAAAGCTTGCTATTAAAGTGTGTTCTCTGTGTGTATGTTTGTCACTCAGTCATATCCATCTCTTTGTGACCCCATGGACTGTAGACCACCAGGCTCCTCTGTCCATGGAATTTACCTGGCAAGAATACTGGAGTGGGTTGCCATTTCCTTATCCAGGGGATCTTGACAACCCAGATTCTTTACCATCTGAGCCACCAGGGAACACTAAAACATGTTATCCTTGCATTTTACTAGAATGTCATAGATAGATACTCCTTGGAATTTTATTATTTTCCTGCGCAGTAGAAGAGAGTACAATGTGTATTATAGGAACACTTTTATACAATTTTGGAAATCCACTCTTTGTGGCTGTCTTGTTTCCAGAATTTCCCCTTCAATTTCCAATACTTCTGATAGCCCTAAACATTGATATTTTTTTTTTGTATCTAAGTAAGAGAGTCATTTTCTGCTTTCTCTTTTACTCCCCCTATTTGGCCCTATTTTCTTTTTCACTTCCCTACTTGAGAAACATTCTTAAGAAGATACAGCCAAGTATGACATATAACTAGTTTGCTTATCTTTTTTCAAAGATGGTATCTTTGAGAAGAGGTTCAATATATGTTGAAATGTTCTAAATAATTATTTCTTATATTTTAGATAGACTTGGTAACTGTTATCAGCTAAAGGCATATTAATTCACTCTGCTGTGATCAGAACCAGAACTGCAAGTTATATGTCTTAGAGTTCAAATAAAATGTTCAATCAAAATATAAAACATTACACATTGTTAAAATGTATCTGACACACAGATCTTTTAGATTTGTAAGTTTCAAAGTGAATTTATTGGGCTACTTATTTTCTTAACATGAATTTCTAAAAAGAGAGTTAACTATGTAACCTATAGACAAAGACTTTACAAACTGGTTGCAATGTAAGTTATGCATATGCAATTGTGAGGAAGTACTTGAATAATGTCAATAATAGTGATAATAATAATAAACAATTTGTGACATGAAACATGAAAGCTATTCTACAAATTGTAGAAGTGACACTCTTACCTAATCAAGATGTCAAGGTATAAAGCATTATTTGAGGATCATATTTTAAAAACTATAATTCTAGTCTCTTTAGTAATATGACTTTCTATTCAGCTCAATATTCTTATATTTTTCAATTCTTGACTATCATTTTTATTTGACTTTTATTTTTGTAGAGTTAGTTATATTATTGCAAAAGCTAAAATCATCTGTAAATAATAAATTATTTTATTTTTCCAAATAAAAATACATATAACTTCACTTTCCTTTATTTCTGAAGCAAAATTCCATTAACTATAATATGGCTTAATTAGTGAAAGTTAAGAAAGACAATTTTCAGGAAAAAGTGGTTGTAGATATTGAAAGATAGTACTGAAGAAATAGTTAAGAAATACATTGAAATCCCTATGCTGCTGCTGCTAAGTCGCTTCAGTCGTGTCCAACTCTGTGCAACCCCATAGATGAAAGCCCACCAGGCTCTGATAGGTGGCATCAAATTAATAGCTTTTATTTATTTTTTTTAATTTTATTTTATTTTTAAACTTTACATAATTGTATTAGTTTTGCCAAATATCAAAATGAATCCGCCACAGGTATACATGTGTTCCCCATCCTGAACCCTCCTCCCTAAAAATTGTGGAGGAAAACACTGTTGAAGGAGTTACATTCACAATTCAATTTTTTTTTTTTTCTAAGTAATAGGAAACATGGAAATACATCAACACTCTACGGAGTGGTTTTGTTTTTCTGGCAAAGATCTAAGAACAGGGACTAAAGTACCTCCCCCACCCCCACCCTCCCAGTCTCCACCCCATAAACTTGACTTGAAAGGAACTCATACATCTGAAAGAAAAAAAAAAAAAAAAGCAACAGACAAAATACATGAAGATAGTTAAAGACATTGTGTGTCAAGCAATAAAGTAAAGTACAAATTGTTTCCTTACAAGTTGGAAACTCACAAGGATTGCACTAAATTTACCCTACTTTACTGTATGGTGAGAGTTTATAGGATGTTACATTAGGAAGGGAAAGACAATCAAAGCCTGCCAGTCCCCAGGAGTTGCAGAGATGGAGCTGGGCATCTGGGGAGAGCAAAGGTAGTAGAATTCACAGAACACAGTGCCAGGAAAGTGCCATGCAGACAAAGACATCTACATCTCTGTAGATGGTCATGGACTCTTAAACTGAATATCAGTGTTCTTGTGTGAGAAATCTACCCAAAGTCAGGGAAAACACAATTTCAAAAAACTAGAGGAAATACTCCTCATATTCCATACTTGGGCAGAAATATTTAGTATTTTTAACAACCAGATTGGAAAATTTCATAATTTATGGGCTACCAGGTATAGCAAGCAGTCAGAAAGGCTTTGTGTTAATAACAGTGAGATATTTACCCTGAAATAAATACTTCTATGGGCTTCCCAGGTGGCTCTATTAGTAAAGAACCCACCTGCCAGTGTAGGAGACAAAAGAGGTGGCTTTGATCCCTGGGTCGAGGAGATTCCCTGGAGTAGGAAATGACAACCCACTCTGATATTCTTGCCTGGAGAATCCCATGGAAACAAGAGCCTGGCAAGCTGCATTCAATGGGGTCTCAAAGAGTCAGACACGATTGAAGTGACTTAGCATGCATACGCACAAATACTTCTATGGTTTTGCCTAAAAAAAATAATCTTAACTGCAAGATTGAAAAGGATTAAACTGTTTCCAAGTGACTTAACTGCATCTCAGAGAAAAAAAAGCACATGCACATCTATAGAAATATTAAAATAGACTGTACTCAACCAAGTAAAATTGACAGTGTATGGCATACTACCCCCAAATTACAAAGCGTGCAGTGAAGCAGGAAAAAAAAAAAAAAAAAGAAAGAAATGAAATGAAGCAGGAAAAACTGTCAATGGATAAAGACTGAAACACAAATGAAACAGATGATACAATAAGTGAACAAGGGCATTCAAAGAGTTATTATAACTACATTTTTATGGATAAGAATCCTGAGGAAAACTTGAACAGGTTAAGTAAAGTAATGAATAAAATAAAGAATACATGAATATGCATTCTATAAAAGCAAAATATAAGGTCAGAGTGGAAAATATACTGTATGAAATTAATTGCAGATTGCATAATACAGAATTAAAGCTCAGTAAATTTGAAAATATAGTTTCACTAAGATTAATTTTGCAAAAATTAAGGTTTCAATTAATGATACAAGACTAATGAAAGTAAAAGCCCAGAAATTATTGGAATCTTTCTGAATAAACAATAATTAGCCCACAAACACATTATCTCAGTTTTATTTTAATATGGATATTTTGAATGTTGATAGATATTTAGATTTAGTTCTCATCAGGATTAAATATTGAAGGTATTTTTACTGTTCATTGCTTTCCTACAGGTGCATAGTTTTGTCAGTTCAGTCACTCAGTCATGTCCGAATGTTGGTGACCCCATGAATCGCAGAAGGCCAGGCTTCCCTATCCATCACCAATTGCCAGAGTTTACCCAAACTCATGTCCATAGAGTCGGTGATGCCATCCAGCCATCTCATCCTCTGTCGTCCCCTTATCTTCCTGCCCCCAATCCCTCCCAGTATCAGGGTCTTTTCCAATGAGTCAACCCTTCACATGAGGTGGCCAAAATATTGGAGTTTCAGCCTCAGCATCAGTCCTTCCAATGAACACCCAGGACTGATATCCTTTAAGATGGACTGGTTGGATCTCCTTGCAGTCCAAGGGACTCTCAAAAGTCTTCTCCAACACCACAGTTAAAAAGAGTCAGTAGGTACCAATAAAAGTACATTTCTATTTTTCCTACACTGACAATTTTTTTTTTTTTTTGCTTTCAATATGTTATGAGAGACACCAGTACTAAATTAAATTCTCACTTATAATTTAAAAATATGACACAAATTATCAGAGTGTATTCTAAATCCATTAGAGTTCCTGGCAATTTCATATTAATTGCTCATATCTAGAGATCAATAATGTGAATACTGCTTAAAATAATAAACTTAATTATTATAAGATAAAAATGAAATATAATTTGTTCTAATTTCATATTAAGGCAATGTTCAGACTATCACACTTTGTAAATGTTTTAAATAAATTTTTCATAAACTAGGTTTTAAAATAATTTTAAATAATTAGATGTCATAGATTAGAATCATTATCAGTAACTGTATATTGCACCATTATATTACATGAGTTTCATTTTCCTGATTTGATATTAGAATCATGGAATGCTGGATTTCTTAGAGAATTCAAAGTCAAGTGGGCCTTCACTATGAACAAAGCTAATGGAGGTGATGGAATTCCAATTGAGTTATTTCAAATCTTAAATGATGCTATGAAAGTGCTGCACTCAATATGCCAGCAAATTTGGAAAACTCAGCAGTGGTCACAGGACTGGAAAAGGTCAGTTTTCATTCAAATCCCAAAGAAAGACAATGCCAAAGAATGTTCTGCTGCTGCTAACTTGCTTCAGTCGTGTCCGACTCTGCGCGATGGCAGAGACAGCAGAGATGGCAGCCCACCAGGCTCCTCCGTCCATGGAATTTTCCAGGCAAGAGTACTGGACTGGGGTGCCATTGCCTTCTCCCAAAGAATGTTCAAACTACTGCAAATTGCACTCATCTCACATGCTAGCCAAGTAATATTCAAAATTCTCCAAGCTAGGCTTCAAGAGTACATGAACCGAGAACTTTCAGATGTTCAAGCTGGATTTGGAAAAGGCAGAGGGACCAGAGATCAAATTGCCAACATCCTTTGGGTCATCAAAAAAGCAAGAGTTCCAGAAAATACATCTAATCTGTTTTATTGACTACACCAAAGGCTTTGACTGTGTGGATCACAAAAAACTGTGGAAAATTCTTAAAGAGATGCAGACCACCTTATCTGTGTCCTGAGATAACTGTATGCAGGTCAAGAAGTGACAGTTAGAACTGGACATGGAACAATAAACTGGTTCCATATCAAGAAAGGAGTATGTCAAGGCTGTATATTGTCACCCTGCTTATTTAACTTTTATGCAGAGTAAATTATGTGAAATGCCACTTGGGATGAAGCACAAGCAGGAATAAAAATTGCTAGGAGAAATATCAATAACCTGAGATATGCAGATGACACCGCCCTTATGGCAGAAAGTGAAGAACAACTAAAGAGATTCTTGATGAAAGTAAAAGAGGAGAGTGAAAAAGTTGGCTTAAAACTCAACATTCAGAACACTAAGATCATGCATCCAGTCCCATCAGTTCAGTTCAGTTCAGTGGCTCAGTCGTGTCCGACACTTTGCGACCCCATGAATCGCAGCACACCAGGCCTCCCTGTCCATCACCAACTCCCGGAGTTCACTCAGACTCACTTCCATCGAGTCAGTGATGTCATCCAGCAATCTCATCCTCTGTCATCCCCTTCTCCTCCTGCCCCCAATCCCTCCCAGCATCAGAGTCTTTTCCAATGAGTCAACTCTTCACATGAGGTGGCCAAAGTATTGGAATTTCAGCTTTAGCATCATTCCTTCCAAAGAAATCCCAGGGCTGATCTCCTTCAGAATGGACTGGTTGGATCTCCTTGCAGTCCAAGGGACTCTCAAGAGTCTTCTTCAACACCACAGTTCAAAAGCATCAATTCTTTGGTGCTCAGCCTTCTTCACAGTCCAACTCTCACATCCATACATGACCACAGGAAAAACCATAGCCTTGACTTGATGGACCTTTGTTGGCAAAGTAATGTCTCTGCTTTTGAATATGCTATCTAGCATATTCTTGGAAGCACAACTTTCCTTCCAAGGAGTAAGCGTCTTTTAATTTCATGGCTGCAGTCACCATCTGCAGTGATTTTGGAGCCCAGAAAAATAAAATCTGACACTGTTTCCACTGTTTCCCCATCTATTTCCCATGAAGTGATGGGACCAGATGCCATCATCTTTGTTTTCTGAATGTTGAGCTTTAAGCCAACTCTTTCACTCTCCACTTTCACTTTCATCAAGAGGCTTTTGAGTTCCTCTTCACTTTCTGCCATAAGGGTGGTGTCATTTGCATATCTCAGGTTATTGATATTTCTCGGCAATCTTGATTCCATCTTGTGTTTCTTCCAGTCCAGCATTTCTCATGATGTACTCTTCAAATAAGTTAAATAAGTAGGGTGACAATATACAGCCTTGACGTACTCCTTTTCCTATTTGGAACCAGGCTGTTGTTCCATGTTCATTTCTAACTGTTGCTTCCTGACCTACATACAGTCCTATCACTTCATGGCAAATATATGGGGAAACAACAGAAACAGTGAGAGACTTTATTTTGGAGGGCTTCAAAATCTCTGCAGATGGTGAGTGCAGCTGTGAAATTAAAAAGACACTTGCTCCTTGGAAGAAAAGCTATGACCAATCTAGACAGTATATTAAAAAGCAGAGACATTACTTTGCCAACAAAGGTCCATCTAGTCAAAGATATAATTTTTCCAGTCATCATGTATGGGTGTGAGAATTGGACTGTAAAGAAAGCTGAGTGCTGAAGAATTGATGCTTTTGAAGTATGGTTCTGGAGAAGACTTTTGAGTGTCCCTTGGACTGCAAGGAGATCAACCCAGTCAATCCTAAAGGAAATCAGTCCTGAATATTCATTGGCAGAACTGATGCTGAAGCTGAAACTCCAATACTTTGGCCAACTGTTGTGAAGAACAGACTCACTGGAAAAGACCCTGATGCTGAGAAAGATTGAAGGCAGGAGAAGAAGGGGATGACAGAGGATGAGATGGTTGGAAGGCATTACCAACTCGATGGACATGAGCTTCAGTAAGCTCCGGGAGTTTGTGATGGACAGGGAAGCCTGGTGTGCTGTTGTCCATGGGCTCACAAAGAGTGGGACATGACTGAGTGACTGAACTGAACTGAATTAAAGCTTTCAAAGAAGATTTGGAAAATGTTAATAAAAATGCATTCATTGTGAAATGTCTCTGCTTAATGTTTTCTAATGTCTCTGTCTAATATACACACATGCATTCAGAGAGAGACAGAGGTAGAAACAAAGACAAACCTTTATATCCTGAACGCTTGTGATGTGGTCACAATCTTGTTCCCTGGTAAACACACTCTAAGACTCTGAGATTAACTTGAAGTAGTTTATTGAAGTGTATTCTTGGAAACACTTTTGAGGAATAAGGAAAACATGATTTGGAAGAAGATAGTATTCCAAGAGGGAAACCTATAGTGAATGGTCATTCTGAGTTATCCTGAAGGCAATCATCTGAGGAAAGGAGGAAGGGTCTTTGTGCCCCATGAATTGCATGTTCTTTGCTGTCTCCAGGGAGGAAACTCAACATTAGGCAAGAAAGCATCCTCTAGATATTGGCTATTTTCAGAGAGGGAAGCAGCTAATACTCTGGATCTGGGATAATGAGTGTCTCCATTCAGAGGGATATCTGTCCCGGTACCTCCCAGCATCCACTGAAGTAATTAATTTCCAAAGATCATTCTTCAGGAAAAACACTTTTCTCATTCTGGCATTTTCCCCATATAAATGATTTTAATTCCATAAAACTTGGACTCATCTCTGGAACTTTATTCAATGTGACACATAATGATTCATATGAATTATCTGGTGACAAATCTGAGAAGAATAAACAGTAGTTTTATTGATTCTTTCCTCTGTGATGACCTAGAGGGGTGGAATGGGGAGGGGGAGGAATGTTCAAGAGGGAGGGTACATACATGTACACACAGCTAATTCATATTGTCATACAGAAGAAATCAACGCAGCATTGTAAAGTAATTATCCTCCAATTAAAAATAAATTTAAAAATTGTTTAAGAAAAACAAAAAATGAGCTACCCATAGGTTGCATGTCATCTCTCAATTCACCAGAAGTTATAGGCATGTAGATTCACGAGAGGTTTAGATATTCCCAAATTTATCATGACAAGTATGGGGTATAAAAATTGCATTTGTATTATAGCCTTTGGCTTTAGACCTTATCAGTAACAGGGTATGCACTTTTTGTTCTCATGTGTCACTTTTGAGATTTATTTCTTTATTCATTTCAAAATCAAGAAAAGTGAAAATGTATTGGATCTCCTTACAGAAGCAAACTGAAAACTGGTACATCTGTCTGGAACTTTATTCTAAAAGAAAATGAAGTGAAATTTAAAGAGAACAAAACATACATGCAAAGTAACTCTTGTTAGGGCAAGTATCTTGGGTTTGGGCCACTTATTTAAAATGTGAGCATTTTTGTTTCCTTTTTTTTGTGTATGGGTGTGTTTGTAGACAACAATATTGCAACAGTGTTTTAAATAATCAAACTAATTAAGTATAAGGTATATTGTTTACAGTGTAAAACAAAACTGTTCAGCATGGTAAATTCTAATTAATTTTGCAAAGTTGAAATTCCAGTATTGACATTTTTTAAAAACTTCTATGTATGGGTAATAGGAAAACATAAATAGCATTATTTTCCTTTATAAATCATGCTTTTGATGTCATATACAATAGCTCTTCTCTAAATTCTAGGTTACAAAATATCTCCTATGGTTTATTCTAAAAGTTTAATAATTTTATATGCACAGACTTTGTTCACTTATAATTTTAATAAGGTGTAAGATTTAGGCAGAGATTTGTTTCCTAGCCCATGAATATCATTCTCTCAGCATCACTTGTTGAAATGAACATATTCCCTACATTGAATTCCTTTAGCGCATTTGTCAAAAATCCCCTGGCCCTACTTGTGTGAGTTAATTTCTTGATTCTCTATTCTGTCCTTTGAATTATATATCTATAATTTCATCAATATCACAGCCTTGATTAATGTAGTTATATAAGTCCTGGAAAAGGGTAGAGTGATTATTTCTATTTTATTATTTTTTTTATCAAAATTGCTTTATTATACTAGTTCCTTTGTTCTTCCTCATAAATTTTAGAATAACAATATTTAAATCTACAAAATATTTTGCAGGTGTTTTGAATTACATTAAACATATACATAAATTTGGAGAGATTTTAAATCTTGCCCAAGTTGAGTTTTCAATTTATGAATACAGCATGTCTCTTTGCATGAAGAAAGTCTGCCAGCTCCATTTTTCTAAAAGCTTTGCTCTCTTTTTGCTTTGTGTAACATTTTTGTTAATTCTAGCAATACTTCAAAATTTTATTATTATTATATTTGTAGTGGTGAACTAGCTTCCCTGGTGGCTCAGATGGTAAAGCGTCTGTCTACAATGTGGGAGACCTGGGTTTGATCCCTGGGTCGGGAAGATTCCCTGGAGAAGGAAATGGCAACCCACTCCAGTACTCTTGCCTAGAAAATCCCACGGACGAAGGAACCTGGTAGTGCAGGCTACTGCCCATGGGGTCGCAAAGAGTCGGACATGACTGAGCGACTTCACTTTCACTTTAATGGTGAACTATGATTAGTGATCTTTGATGTTGCTATTATAATTGTTTTGGGGCCCAGGAACCAAGCTTACGTAAGACAGAAAACTTAATAAATGTTGTGTGTATTCTAACTGCTTCTCCAACCAGCTGTTCTCTCATCTCTATCCCTATCGTGTGCCCCTCCCCCATTCCCTGAGATACAACAATGTTGAAATTAGGCCAATAAATACTTCTACAATATTCTTTAAGTGTTCAAGTGAAAGAAAGTCATACATCTCTTACTCAAAGAGTCGAACACGACTGAGCGACTTCACTCACTCACTCAAGCTTAGAGAGAAAGAATGCTGTAAGCCATGATAGGCTGAAAGCCAAGTGTCTTATGCCAAACAGCAAAGTTGCAAATGCAAAAGAAAATTTAAAAGGGGACTCCAGTGAACATATAACGGAGAAGGCAATGGCACCCAACTCCAGTACTCTTGCCTGGAAAATCCCATGGATGGAGGAGCCTGGAAGGCTGTAGTCCATGGGGTCGCTGAGGGTCGGACATGACTGAGCGACTTCACTTTCACTTTTCACTTTCATGCATTGGAGAAGGAAATGGCAACCCACTCTGATGTTCTTGCCTGGAGAATCCCAGGGACGAGGCATCCTGGTGGGCTGCTGTCTGTGGGGTCACACAGAGTCGGACACGACTGAAGTCACTCAGCAGCAGTAGTGAACATATAAAGGATAAGAAAGTGTAGCAATCTATATGACTGTATAACAACCTTACTTTAAATCTTTATGGAGAAAGTTTTAGTGGTCTGGGTAAAAGATCAAACCAGCCACAATACTCCCTGAAGCCAAAACCTGATTCAGAACAAGGTCTTAACTGTATTCAATTCTGTGAAGACTGAGAGAGATGAGGAAGGTGCAGAAGAAAAGACAAGTTAACAAGGGTTGGCTATTAAGATTAAAGGAAGAAACTCTGTTTATAACATAAAAGTGCAGGGAAAGTAGGAAACACTCATGTAGAAGCTGCAGCAAGTTATCCAGATAATTTGGATAAGATAAAAATGATGATGACTATAGCAAAAAAAAAAAAATACTTACAATGTAGAAGAAACACTTTTATATTGGAAGAAAATGCCATTTAGGACTTTCAAAGATAGAAAATCAATGCCTGGATTCAAAACATCAGATATAAGTTGACTCTCTTCTTAGATATCAATGTAGCTGACAAGTTGTAGTTAAAGTCAAGGCTCATTTACCATTTCAGTAATCCCATGGCCCTCAGAGATCAGTGCAAAGAAACAGAGGAAAACAATAGAATGGCAAAGACCAGAGATCTCCTCAAGAAAATTAGTGATACCAAGGGAACATTTCATGCAAAGATGGGCACAATAAAGGACCTAACAAAAGTGGAAGATATTAAAAAGAAGTGGCAAGAATACACAAATAACTATAAAGAATAGATCTTCATGACCCAGATAACCATGATGGTGTGATCACTCACCTAGAGGCAGACATCCTGGAATGCAAAGTCAAGTGGGCCTTAGGAAGCATCACTACAAACAAAGCTAGTGGAGGTGATGGAATTCCAGTTGAGGTATTTAAAATCCTAAAAGATGATGCTGTGAAAGTGCTGCACTTAATACACCAGCAAATTTGGAAAACTCAGCAGAGGCCACAGGACTGGCAAAGGTCAGTTTTCATTCCAATCCCTAAGAAAGGCAATGCCAAAGACTGTTCAAACTACTGCTCAATTGCACTCATCTCATATGCTAGCAAAGTAATGCTCAAAATTCTCCAAGCCGGGCCTCAGCAGTACGTGAACCATGAAATTTCAGATGGTCAAGCGGGATTTAGAAAAGTCAGGGAAATTAGAGATCGAATTGCCAATATCTGCTGGATCATCAAAAAAGCAAGAGAGTTCCAGAAAAGAACATCTATTTCTGCTTTATTGCCTATGCCAAAGTCTTTGGCTGTGTGGATTACCACAAACTGTGGAAACTTCTTAAAAGGATGGGAATGCCAGATCACCTTACCTGCCTCCTGAGAAATCTGTATTCAGGTCAAGAAGTAACAGTTAGAACTGGACATGGAACAGACTGGTTCCGAATAGGGAGGGAGCACGTCAAGGTTGTATATTGTCACCTGGCTTACTTTAACTTTTTTACAGAATACATTATGCAGAATGCTGGGCTGGATGAAGCACAAGCTGGAATCAAGATTGCCAGGAGACCATCTAGGTTGCTTCCATATTCTAGCTATTGTAAATTGTGCTGCAATGAACAATGGGATACATGTATCTTTTTCAATTTTGGTTTCCTCAGGGTATATGCCTAGGAGTGGGATTGCTGGGTCATATGGTGGTTTTATTCTTAGTTTTTAAAGGAATTTCCATACTGTCTTCCATAGAGGCTATATCAATTTACATTCCCAAAAGTGTAAGAGCATTCCTTTTCTCCAAACCCTCTACATCATTTACTGTTTGTAGACCTTTTGATGAGGGACATTCTAACTGGTGTGAGGTGATATCTCATTGTAGTTTTGATTTGCATTTGTCTAATAATGGTGGGATGGGGAGGGAGATGGGAGCGAGTTTCAGAAGAGAGGAGGAGATATATGTATACCTATGGCTGATTCATGTTGAGGTTTGACAGAAAACAACAAAATTCTGTAAAGCAATTTTCTTTCAATAAAATATAAAAATAAAATAAAATTTTCCTTCAAGGAGAAAAAAAGAAAAAAAGAATTCCAGGAGAAATATCAATATCTGCATCTCAGATATGCAGATGACACCACCCTTATGGCAGAAAGTGAAGAACTAAAGAGCCTCTTGATGAAAGTGAAAGAGGAAAGTGAAAAAGTAGGCTTAAAACACAACATTCAGAAAACTAAGATAATAGCATCCAGTCCCATCACTTCATGGCAAATAAATGGGGAAACAACAGAAACAGACAGTGAGATACTTTATTTGGGGGAGGGGGCTTCAAAATCACTGCAGATGGTGACTGCGGCTACAAAATAAAAAGACACTTGCTCCATGGAAGAAAAGTTATGACCAACCTAGACATCATGTTAAAATCAGAGACATTACTTTGCCAACAAAGGTCCATCTAGTCAAAGCTATGGTTTCTCCAGTAGTCACATATCAATGTGAAAGTTGGACTATAAAGAAGGCTGAGCACCAAAGAATTGGTGCTTTTGAACTGTGGTGTTGGAGAAGACTTGAGAGTCCCTTGGACCACAAGGAGATCAAACTAGTCAATCCTAAAGAAAATCAGTCTCCTGAATATTCATTGGAAAGACTGATTCTGACGCTTAAACTCCAATACTTTGGCCACCTGATGTGAAGAAGTTGACTCATTGGAAAATACCCTGATGCTGGGGAAGACTGAAGGCAGGAGTTGAAGGGGATGACAGAAGATGAAATGGTTGGATGGCATCACTGTCTCAATGCACAGGAGTTTGAGTAAGCTCCAGGTTTTGGTGGTGGACAGGGAAGCCTGGCATGCTACAGTCCCTGGGGTCACAAAGAATGGGATATGACTGAGTGACTGAACTGAACTGAACTGAAGACCCTTAGGAAATATGCTAAGTATACTCTCATTGTGCTTTGTAAATGGAAAAACAAAGCTTGAATGACAGCACGTTGGCTTTCAACATGGTGTACTGCATATTGTAAGTCACTCTTGAGAGCTACTGCCCAAGCGGGGGTGGGGAGGGGAGGGGGGAAGACTCCTTTCAAAATATTATTGTTTATTGATGATTTAACTTGTCAGCCACAAGCTCTGATGAAGATATGTAATATTATGAAATTTATGTTGTTTTCATGCCCACTAACATAACATCTATTCTGCAGTCCATGGATCAAGGAATAATCTGCAAAATCAAGTCTTATATATTTTATATGCCATAGATAGAGATGCCTCTGATGGATCTGAGAACAATAAATCAAAAACCTTCTGGAAGGGATTCCCCAGTTTAGATGCCACCAAGCACATTTACTGTTCTTAGAAACAAATAAAAATATTGGCATTCATAAGAGTTTGGAAGAAATTGATTCCAGCCCTCATGGATGTCTTTAAGGGGTTCAAGACTTAAGGTGGAGCAAGTGCAGATGTAGTAGAAATAGTAAGAGATCTAGAATTAGAAGTGGAGCTTGAAGATGTGACTGAATTGCTGTGATCTCATAATAAAACTTTCACAGAAAAGTTGCTTCTTATGGATGAGGAAATTACATGGATTTTTGAGGCAGAATGTCCTCCTGGTTAAAATATGTGAAGATTGTTAAAATAACCACAAAGTATTAAAGATATTACATAAATGTCTTTGATGTAACAGCTGCAGTGTTTGAGAAATTAACTCCAATTTAGAGAGAAGTACTACTGTCGCTAAAACGGCATTACATGCTACAGAGAAATTGTTTGTTAAAGAATGTAAAAAATGTGGCAAACTTTGTTATTGTCTTATTTTAAGAAATTGCCACAGCCTCCTCAGCCTTCAGGAACCATCATCTAATGAGTCAGAAGTCACCAACATTCAGGCAAGGCCCTCGACTTGCCAAGTGTTATGACTCACTGAAGGCTCATGTGATGGTTGATATTTTTAGCAATAAAGTATATTTTAATGACGATATATATATTTGCTTTGTAGACATTATGCTACTGTACACAATAGACTACAGTATAAACATAATGCACTATAAAACCAAAAACATTATGTGACTTGTTTTATTGTGGTATGTGAAATGGCCTGGAAGTTAATTCACAGTGTCTTAAAAGTATGCTTGTAAATTTTTTGATAATATTCCCTTTTAATGGTGCATTAGGGATCTTTCATGCCTAAAATTGATGAATTGTGTTATTTCGTTATTGTCAGTTCCACTTTTTTTAAGCTTTCATTGAATTTATTTTTGAAGAACCAAATACTTCTCTCATTGATTTTTGTCCATCTTCTCTTACTTTTGGCTTAAATGTGTTTTTTCTTTTCTTATCTATAGTGTGCTTTTTACTTCTTGCTTTGGGATCATTTTGCTCTTGCTTTTCTTATTTCTTGAGAAGAGAGCTTAAATTATTGATTTGAGAACTTTCCCCTATTCTGAGATATGGTAAACAGTGTGTGGCATAAATTTTCATTTCAGCACTGCTTTGCTGTGACCTATAAATTTTGATATGTTATATTTCCATCTCATTCAATTCAGTACATTTTTGTTTTCCTTAAGACTTCTTCTTCAACCTTCATTTTATTTAGAAGTTCATTGATTAATATATAAATGAGGATAATCAATTTAAAGATTAAGGGATTTTTCCAAAATCATGCAGACAGACACTCTTCTGTTTGTATTCTATAAACCTGGTTGAATTTCCTCATCATGAGAGAGAGAAATTTAGCTTTGACTAATGTTGGGCAGTTGTTGTCTAAAAACTTTTGTTTGGTAGACTGTCCCTTTATGAATCCTTTTGCTAAAGTAAACACGCTTTACTAGGGGGTTTTATTTTCTGCCTCAGCTGGATTTTCCAGGATGCCAACATCTTTTTAATCCAGACCAGAATATATGAACAAACAAAACAAAAAACATGGAGCTTAATGACTTGTTTTTCCTTATGTTCCAAGATTCTGGGCCAGACTTCCTTCTTCTGAGTATCATTTTGAGTCTCTAATGACTTTCCTGAGTTTTCAGATGTACCTAGTTGGGGAGATAGAGAAAAGTGAAGCAACTACATCTTGTTCAGTTTTAGTTTTTAAATTTTTCTCCTTTGCATATAAAACACTATTTTTGTAGACCATTTTTCAAATATGAAGTACTTAGATAAAATAGCACTTCCTCTATTAAGACTTTTTTTTCATTTAAAATCTTACTTTCATGAAGATTTAATTTCTCTCTCTCATGTACTCAAAAATATCTTGTACAAATCTCAATTATAGTACTTATCCAGCTTAAATATTAATATATTAAGATCACATGTCTCCTTTACCTAAAACTTTGATCCAGAAAGCAAGAAGCATGCCCTTAAACTTTGTACTACTATAACTATGCAAAATAACTCTTGTATAGTAGGATATTGATAAGAGAATTATACTAAGTTTGTAGAATATGAGTAACCTCTGTCTTCATGATTTTATTTAACCTGTCTGAAATGTTTCATTATTTATATATTAATTGTATTAAAATATTTAAAAGATTCTTTTTAAATCTTGAATGCTCTGCCTATACCAAGCTAATGTAAGAAACATGGTCATATGATGAAAAACAGTTACTCCAATTACTTAAGAAATTTATCTCAGAATAGTTTATGCATAAATCTTGACACCATATGGACACTCTTTTTTGCACATACTACATTGTTCTAAGATATGTGTTATTATTTGGGGGTTCATTTCAGTTCAGTTCAGTTCAGTCGCTCAGTTGTGTCCGACTCTTTGTGACCCCATGAATCGCAGCACGCCAGGCCTCCCTGTCCAGCACCAACTCCCGGAGTTCACTCAGACTCACATCCATCGAGTCAGGGATGCCATCCAAGCCATCTCATCCTCTGTCGTCCCCTTCTCCCTCCTCCTGCCTCCAATCCTTCCCAGCATCAGAGTCTTTTCCAATGAGTCAACTCTTCGCATGAGGTGGCCAAAGTACTGGTGTTTCAGCTTTAGCATCATTCTTTCCAAAGAAACCCCAGGGCTTATCTCCTTCAGAATAGACTGGTTGGATCTCCTTGCAGTCCAAGGGACTCTCAAGAGTCTTCTCCAACACCATAATTCAAAAACATCTTATTTCCATTAAAATATACTAAAGTGAAAGTTTCTCAGTTGTGTCCAAATATTTGTGACCCCCACAGTCTATACAGTCCATAAAATTCTCTAGGCCAGAATACTAGAGCAGGTAGCCTTTCCCTTCTCCAAGGGACCCCTCCCCCCAACCCAGGGATCAAACCCAGGTCTCCCACATTTCAGATAGCTTCTTTACCAGCTGAGCCACAGGGAAAGCACAAGAACACTGGAGTGGGAAGCCTATCCCTTCTCCAGAGGATCTTCCTGACTCAGGAATCAAACCGGGGTCTCTTGCATTGCAAGCAGATTTTTTACCAACTGAGCTCTCAGGTAACCCTATTAAAATGGATAGGTAGTATTTATTGATGAAAATATTTTCTAAATAATTAAGAGGTATATCTTTCCAGTTAAGATATAGAAGAAAAAAATTGACTTCATTTGGGAAACACATTGCAGGAAGTTAAAAATGCAATGAATGACTTAATTGGCATTTGATTTTATCTTTTGAACTTTGCTATCATCTATAAGATGGTGAATATTAATCAACATGAGATTGTATGATTATTTAAAGCATATTTAAAAAAAATTAACATTGGGCTCAGAAATCATGTTCATTCCTGGACATGTTAAGGAAAATTTCATAATAAAAGATTTAAGGTGTTTATGTTAGATTGTATAATGGAAAAACGTAGAACAAGCCAAGTGTAAAAAAAAAAAGTGAAAAAATCGTGAATTTGATTAAAGTTGTAACAGCTAATATGGTATTTTGAAAAACAGGAAAATACTATTAATCATATTATGCAAAATAATTTCTAACTTTCGGTAATTGTGTTTTCATGAGGCCACTAAAAGAAACTGCTAAAGATGAAGTGGTTTTTTGATTGTTTGTTTTGTTTTGTAGTTCACCAAAATTGAGTAGCCAGATTGCTCTTTTACTAATTTGCTTTATTTTTAAAATAGAAAAAAAAAATAAATGTAATATAAGACAAAAATAAAATGAAAACAAAATGCATGAAAAATTAAAATATGGAAAACTACAATTTTGGAACAAATACATGTTCAGTTCAGTTTAGTTCAGTCGCTCAATCGTGTCCAACTCTTTGCAACCGCATGAACCGCAGCACGCCAGGCCTCTCTGTCCATCACCAACTTCGAGTCCACACAAACCCATGTCCATTGAGTTGGTGATGCCATCCAACCATCTCATCCTCTGTCAGCCCCCTTTCCTCCTGCCCTCAATCTTTCTCATCATCAGTCTTTTCAAATGAGTCAGCTCTTTGCATTAGGTGGCCAAAATATCAGAGTTTCAGCTTCAACATCTGTACTTCCAATGAACACCCAGGACTGATCTCCTTTAGGATGGACTGATTGGATTTCCTTACAGTCCAAGGGACTCTCAAAAGTCTTCTCCAACACAACACTTCAAAAGCATCAATTCTTCAGCGCTAAGCTTTCTTTATAGTCCAACTCTCACATCCATACATGACCACTGGAAAAACCATAGCCTTGACTAGACGGACCTTTGCTGGTAACGTAATGCCTCTGCTTTTTAATATGCTGTCTAGGTTGGTCATAACTTTCCTTCCAAGGAGTAAGCGTCTTGTAATTTCATGGCTGCAGGCACCATCTGCAGTGATTTTGGAGCCCAGAAAAATAAATTCAGCTACTCTTTCCACTGTTTCCCCATCTATTTGCCAAGAAGTAATGGGACCGGATGCCATAATCTTAGTTTTCTGAATGTAGAGCTTTAAGCCAACTTTTTCACTCTCCTCTTTCACTTTCATCAAGAGGCTCTTTAGTTCTTCACTTTCTGCCATAAGGGTGGTGTCATCTGCATATCTGAGGTTATTGATATTTCTCCCCACAATCTTGATTCCAGCTTGTGCTTCCTCCAGCCCAGCATTTCTCATGATGTACTCTGCATATAAGTTTAAAAAGGGTGACCATATACAGCCTTGACATACTCCTTTTCCTATTTGGAACCAGTCTGTTGTTCCATGTCCAGTTCTAACTGTTGCTTCCTGACATGCATATAGGTTTCTAAAGAGGCAGGTCAGGTGGTCTGGTATTCCCATCTCTTTCAGAATTTCCCAGTTTATTGTGATCCACATAGTTAAAGGCTTTGGCATAGTCAATAAAGCAGAAATAGATGTTTTTCTGGAACTCTCTTGCTTTTTTGATGATCCAGTGGATGTTGGCAATTTGATCTCTGGTTCCTCTGCTTTTTCTAAAACTAGCTTGAACATCATGTGGACAGAAACTAACAGACCAACACAGATCAAAACATATTACAAAGTCTCTATTGTTATAAATACTCTTCACTTTTTTATACTGAGTAAAATTGTGTTTTACTTTGTAATATTATTTTGATATGTTGACATTCATTATTATAAATGTTTTAAAATTTTAAAACAACAGCTAAATTATTCTAGTCACACTTATTGTACACTATATTATGTGATGTACTGGAACAAACATTTATTTTCTGCCTTGTTAAGACCTATGGTTTGCAAGTTCAGGAATCATGCAGGTCAGTAGAAATCACATCATTAGCTTGACATCAGCCATGGAGATTGGTTTAGAAACTGGTGAGGCAGACAAATTGTTTTGGTTCCCTCCCCAAAGATATTTGTTATTTACTCTTATTTATAAGATCACCATTGATTAAATTTAATTCATTTTATTATTTTAATTGAGATATGATTGATATACATTGTTATGTTTCAGATATACAACACAGATTCATAATTTTGAAAGATTATATCATTTACAGTTATAAAATGTAGAGATCAGCCCTGGGATTTCTTTGGAAGGAATGATGCTAAAGCTGAAACTCCAGTACTTTGGCCACCTCATGCAAAGAATTGATTCATTGGAAAAGACTCTGATGCTGGGAGAGATTGGGGGCAAGAGGAGAAGGGGACGACAGAGGATGAGATGGCTGGATGGCATCACTGGCTCGATGGACATGAGTCTGAGTGAACTCCAGGAGTTGGTGATGGACAGGGAGCCCTGGTGTGCTGTGATTCATGGGGTCGCAAAGAGTCGGACACGACTGAGTGACTGATCTGATCTGATCTGATATTCTCTGTGCTGTGCTATATATCCTTGCATCTTATTCATTTTATAATTATAGTTTGTACCTCTTAATTCCCTATCCCTATCTTGTCCATTCCCCCTTTTCCCTTCCCATTAGTAGCCACTAGTTTGTGATCATATGTAATTTAAAATAATTTCCTCATATACTTATATATACACATGCAAACATATATACAGACAGTTTACACACATATGCATATATATAGATATGTGTGAACATATGTATATACATATTATAAATATACATATATATATGTGTGTGTGTATGTGTGTAAGTTGCTTGAGTAGTGTCCGACTCTTTGTAACTGTATGGACTGTAGCCCACCAGGCTCCTCTGTCAATGAGATTCCCTAGGCAAGAATCCTGGAGTGGCTTGCCATGCCCTTCTCCAGGGGATCTTCCTGACCAAGGGTTAGAACCTACATCTCTTATGTCTCCTGCATTGGCAGGCAGGTACTTTACCACTAGTGGCCCCTGGGAAGGTTATGCCTACACATACATCATACATATACACATATATAAATTATTAAAAGCATATTTACATAAGCATATTTACATATAAAGAAAGTGTAAATATCTGCTTTCATATATATATATATATATATATATATATATATATATATATATACTGCTAAGTCACTTCAGTCATGTCCAACTCTGTGCGATCCCATAGATGCCAGCCCACAGGCTCCACCATCCCTGGGATTCTCCAGGCCAGAACATTGGAGTGGGTTGCCATTTTCTTCTCCAATGCATGAAAGTGTGAAGTCGCTCAGTCGTGTCCCACTCAGTGACCCCATGGACTGCAGCCCACCAGGCTCCTCCGTCCATGGGATTCTCCAGGCAAGAGTACTGGAGTGGGGTGCCATTGCCTTCTCCGATATATATATATATATATATATATATATATATATATATATATACAGAGAGAGAGAGAGAGAGAGAGAGAGAGAGAGACATATATTTGTATACAGGGCTTCTCAGGTGGCTCAGTGGTAAATAATCTCCTTGCAGTGCTGGAGAAACAGGAGATGTGAGTTTGATTCCTGGGTTAGGAAGGTCCCCTGGAGGAGGGCATAGCAACCCACTCCAATATTCTTGCCTAGAGAATCTCATGGACAGAGGAGGCTGGTGGACTACAGTCTTAGGGTCACAAAAAGTGGGACATGACTGAAGAAACTGAGCATGCACACATGCACATGTAAATATACACATATATGTGGACATATGAATAAGTTGAAATTGATGCACAGATATGGATCAGTTTCTAATATAGTGCACAATTATTTGCCTTTACATTCACATACATATATTTCTTTATAAAATGCATCTATGTGTAAAAATTAATGAATTGCTTCTTGCTAAAGGTATTCTTTTTTGTATTCTTATTCTAAGTGTTATAGGCTTGCTTTTCTTTTTTTTTTTTTTCTTTTAAATGTGTCCAGTTTCATTCTTTGCTATCATTGTATAAATAATTACTGAAATTAATGCAGAGATGAAGCCCTATAAAAGAGTAAGCTCCCAATTAGCTATATAATAATCTGTCCTAGGCAATGGCACCCCCACTCCGGTGCTCTTGCCTGGAAAATCCCATGGATGGAGGAGCCTGGAAGGCTGCAGTCCATGGGGTTGCTGAGGGTCGGACATGACTGGGCAACTTCACTTTCACTTTTCACTTTCATTCATTGGAGAAGGAAATGGCAACCCACTCCAGTGTTTTTGCCTGAAGAATCCCAGGGATGGGGAAGCCTGGTGGGCTGCCATCTATGGGGTCACACAGAGTCGGACACGACTGAAGTAACTTAGCAATCTGTCCTATATATAGAAATAATATTTTTTCTTCAAAAGAAGTTAATACACTTGATCTTCTTAGTTTCTTTGAATAGCTAGCAATATATATATATATATATGGGGAAACAGTGGAAACAGTGTCAGACTTTATTTTTCTGGGCTCCAAAATCACTACAGATGGTGACTGCAGCCGTGGAATTAAAAGACGCTTACTCCTTGGAAGGAAAGTTATGACCAACCTAGATAGCATATTCAAAAGCAGAGACATTACTTTGCCAACAAAGGTTCGTCTAGTCAAGGCTATGGTTTTTCCTGTGGTCATGTATGGATGTGAGAGTTGAACTGTGAAGAAGGCTGAGCGCCGAGGAATTGATGCTTTTGAACTGTGGTGTTGGAGAAGACTCTTGAGAGTCCCTTGGACTGCAAGGAGATCCAACCAGTCCATTCTGAAGGAGATCAGCCCTGGGATTTCTTTGGAAGGAATGATGCTAAAGCTGAAACTCTAGTACTTTGGCCACCTCATGCAAAGAGTTGACTCATTGGAAAAGACTCTGATGCTGGGAGGGATTGGGGGCAGGAGGAGAAGGGGACGACAGAGGTTGAGATGGCTGGATGGCATCACTGACTCGATGGACGTGAGTCTGAGTGAACTCCAGGAGTTGGTGAGGGACAGGGAGGCCTGGCGTGCTGCGATTCATGGGGTCGCAAAGAGTCGGACATGACTGAGCGACTGATCTGATCTGATCTGATATATATTTATGGACAGTGTATAAATAAAATAGCTTGATCTTCCAAGACCAAGTATTTTAATATATAAAGATTTTTATCAAAACTAATCCTGTGGTTAATATTTTAAAGCATTTGTAACTGCACAATATTTTTTATGGGCAAACTTATCAAAAATGAATACTTATATTTGTGATATTTAAATCCTTGTTAGTGATACTTTGTCATGCTTTTTCCTCAGAAAATATGTGTTCTATTTTCATTAGTACCATTTGTCTCTTCTAACTCAGAGTTTGCATTGTGAGTGTTGTATACAGTGATAAACACAGACATTTTGATTACTCTATTATTGATCTATTATTACACTTAAACCAAAAATTAATATTTCTTATAATCTTTTTAAATTTTGTGTTTTTGCATTGATTAATTATTTTAGTTAGAAAATAAATGTTTCTACACTTCCAGTACTTAAGTAAAATTCCATGTAGATTTATTATTATATAGTATGGTGAAAGAACAATGAAAAAAATATCCTCCCTGACAGATATCTGTTCATAGTTTCCACTTCTGTGTGTGTTTGCATTTTAATTTTACACTTGATGAAGAGTAGTAAATGTGCCTAGACTCTTGTCCATAACCCAAAACTCAATCTTTGATATATAAACATACATGAAACCGTGTGGTCAGCAGAATTTCTGATTGTGGGAAAAGCACATTTCATTTCACCAATTCTTATCAATTTTATGGATGTGAGTTCAGTATCATGTAATATGTTTACCAAATGGTCCCAAATTCACAGGTGCTCAGTTTCATCTTTAAACTATTTCTTCCTTCTAATTCATTCCAATTTTTATTGGCTCTAATGTTCTCAGTTTCATAGATTTGTAAATCCACTTTTAACTTCCAGTTTTTAAATGATGTGCTTGTCAGCATTTAATAGCTAAGTCCATCACTTCCTTGACTTTTTAATTGATGCTTTTATCAGTTAAGGACTCATTTTACTCAACTGATTTCCTGTTTAACACAACTATTAATTTCCACTGGGTTTCAGAAGAACAGTAAATGTTATTCATATGTGTCATGAGAAATTTTACTTTTCTGGAGAAAAAGAAGGTATTTTTTGTACAGTGTACATTTTCCACTCAGAATGCTTCAGTACTAATTGTGTTGTAATCAAGTTTTCTTTTAGTGGATGAAGCATACTTAGGACAATGATAAAACAAGCTCTCAATTATTTATCACGTGTGACAGCATGCTGTTGCCTGGAAGGATCTGTTTCCATTTAAAATTAGAGTCTATTATTTAAAATTTATATAAAATCTATTTTCATAAAATTTATTTGACTTCTCAGGTTGATAGAATTCACCTCCGACCTAATGCTTTTTCTCTATGAACACCATATTGATGGTTAATATTATAGCACAGAACAGACAGGAACAAAAAGCAGAAGCAGCAGTTATATTTTGGGCTACTGATATAAAGAAAAATTAGTTCCATAAATCCTACTACAAACTTTGGATTTATTAAATCTATCAGGGAGTTTTTAAATAAAATTTAGTAAACTAATTATATGCAGACTTACATGTTTAGAAAAGAGTGGCATATAAATTGAAAATTTCACAACAAAACTCCCTGGTGGCTCAGCTGGTAGAGGATCTGCCTGCAATGTGGGAGACCTGGATTTGATCCTTGGATTGGGAAGATCCCCCCTGGAGAAGGGAACGGCTACCCACTCCAGTATTCTGGCCTGGAGAATTCCATAGACTCTTACCCTTCATGGGGTCACAAAGAGTCGAACACGGCAGAGCGACTTTCACTTTCACTTTAGATTTGGATTATTAAATAACAATATGGAATGAAAATAAAATACATATGTTAATAAAGCTGCACTGGTTAAATTATTTTAACGTTTATCAACTATGAACAAAAATTATTGTGAATGACTCAGAGGGGTTTTTATGCTTCTAAATAGTGACTGACTTCTATATACTTAAAAATTTCACTTTTTGTAGCAGTAAACGAAGCTCCAGAATATTTTCTGAAATAAATAAAAACAAACTACATAACTGTATTTTAAAAGACATTTCTATTAATCAGATAATCATAAATAGTAAGCATTTTTTCAAATACTAGTTAGAATGTGCATTTTTCCACCCCCACTAAAATATACTCACTTTTTGTAGCAGTAAATATAGCTCCAGATTATTTTCTGAAATACATCAAAACAAACTATATAATTGTATTTTAAAAGACATTTCTATTAATCAAATAGTCATAAGTGGTAGGTATTTCTTCATTAGCTCAATGTACAATTTTTTTCACCTGCACTAAAATATGTGTACTTGTGTGATACATCGCTTCGGTCGTGACTCTTTGTGACCCTATAGACCTCAATCTGTGAGATTGTCCAGGCAAGAATACTAGAGTGAGGTGCCATGCCTTCCTCCAGGAAATCTTCCTTACTCAGGGATCAAACCTGCATGTCTTACATTTCCTGCATTGGCAGGCATGTTCTTTACCACTAGGACCACCTGGAAAGCCTCTCACTAAAAGGTATAATTGGGAGAGAGAAAAAAACCTTATGTAACTTTTTTTTTTTTTTTTTTTACAGCAGAAAATGAGGACAAACATTTTATGCATGAAAATTACTAGCTGTCTTGCCAAAACTGATGTTTTAGGGAATTTGATTTGTATTGTTTTTCTGAATATTGTATTTCTGATTTCAGTTAGAACAGACAAAAACAGAAATTATATTAGTTTCAACACATACTTTGTACATGGAATGATTTAGTAAATATTTTTAATTATCATGTCATTTGTTTACTGAAAGCATTATTTTCTAAATATAGTAAACTTATTTTCTAGAAAGTAAGAACACCCGCACATGACAGTGGTCTTAGGAATGACTGGAGAAAGAATGGTCATTTGGCAAAATTTCCCTACAAAATAGTTATGCCAGAATATGCAGCTGAAATAAAAATGTTCAACAGATGGCAAGCTGAATAAGGTGCAACTGAAGCTACAATGCATAGTTTGAGGGAAAAAAGTATGTGCTGATGAGAAAGATATAATACCAAGGAGGAATATTAACAAGATATCTTGAAACAATAGAGGAAGAAGGTCAATCTAAGTCATATTATTAAAGTTTCATGCTAAGAAAAAGTAATGGGACCCTGCTGAACTAATTTCAGCTTTAATTTATGGCATGACCTTTGGGCCAAAATGTAACAATGTAATAAAGATACATCTTTATTCTAAGATAGCTTTAGTTCTGTAGTCACAGTAATTAGTTTCACAATAGATCTGAATGAATATTGTACTTTAATGCATGCATTCATATAAACTCAAGCCATCAAGACACATATTTCCATTTACTTATTCTGTGATACTGCTTCATACAAAATTTGATTCATATTTTTTAAAACTGATTTACTACAAACGTCAAATACTTCAGCAACTTACAAATATTATCAGAGCTTATGTAAATTATTTTCTGAAGATTAGCACTCTGCTTCCATGTTTGTATTATGACTTTCATTACCTACATGGGATTTCTTGAAAATAATTTTTACATTCCTGTTCTCCCAATATTCATACAAACATTTTTACATTGTTGACATTTTCCAGTTAATAAATTTGTCTCTACTTTTCCAAAGTAATAGTGACATCTTTAATATAACCATTAATGTAGCAAGTCAAACTTGAAGCCGATTATGATGGCCAACATGATTTTGAATGAAATGGTAAATTGTGTGAATTAGTCTTTGAATAGTACCAATCTATTAGGACTTAATTTTTCTGTATTTATTCTGAATTGTTCCTAAACACAAACATACTAACATTATGTTTTATAATGTATCACAAAGTTAATTTAACAATTTATCATTAATGGACCATATTAAAAGAAACTCTGAAAATAATTTTAGAAAATTGTTCTATTCATGTTTAAAATTAATTTTTATGAGATATATGTACATTTTCTGAGATATGCATTTTCAGAGATATGGGTACAGTGAAATTAAACAACTAGGTGGTTGCAATGACCAAAGCAAAAGCTTTTTAACAATCGTGATAAGGTTCAGTTTAGTAAACTAGTGAAATTGGTCTTTCTCTTATATTCAGCATTGTACAAAATATGAATGCTTTTGTTTTCAGATGATATCATAGTGGTTTAGATTTAGTTTCTGGAGAAAAATTATCATATCTTTTTTCCAATCAATGTGTAGATTGTAGGTAACACATTCAACTTTCCCATACCTCAGTTTCTTCATGTGTAAGATACCTTACTTCCACTGGGAACCCTCAGACACACCTTGGCATGATGTGGGAGACAAGAAGGTATGATAATCAGGAAGCAGGGCTCATTGTGAGACATCTTGGATGCTGGTTACAGCATCTTCTTCTTAAAAGAATTTTTTCTCACCCAATATGGTTGTCTGTTATCAAGCAGATATATTCTCACCATTTCTTTATATATTCCCAGTGATTGCTATATAATTTTTCTTAATTATTATGATGATTTTGTACTGTACCTAGCCATAAGAAGGCCTTCATATTTTGCTACTTCATTAAACATATAGTACATAGTGTTAGTTTTTATGTAATTATGGGAAGTATTTTATACTTAACATGTTTTATTATGTAAAGTAAAAATATCAGTGGGAAATTTCCGGTTTATCTGTTTGTTACTCATGTTAGTCCAATTTTACTTTTCACATTATAATTTAATCCACTTTGATACTTGATTATAAATAGCTAGTTGCCATATACAACAAATTCAAGTTTTGCTTTTGGAAATTTCTGGAATGTTTTTTAAAAAATATTTTGTTCCACAAGTGGATGAACCTGTTAATGAACTGTGAGTATGAAAGACTGACTATATTCAGCTGTAAACGTGTGGTATCCTTCAAGAAAAAGAAAGGATGACTTTGAGAGAGGTTCAGAAGCCAACAGGGTAACTATTGTTACCAATGACAAGGTAATCACCAAGAGCTGAGGAGTTGAGGCTGCTCCCCATTCTGCCCATAGCACAGAACATAAAGTCATCTAGCTTTGTCTCAGGCCTTAAGATCTAATGCAATTTTCCCTGCTGAATTCTGAATTTCAGCTTACTTTGGATTGGTAATAAGTTTTACTCTTTTTTCTCTTTTAACTTTTCCATTCTGGAATGGAATGCCTAATGTTTGCCTAGGCAAGATTGTATTTTACAAGCAAATTACTTGTTTTCTAAGTTTCACAGGTTCACAAATGCAGAGAAATTTGTCTCAGTTGGAAAATAGTCTCACCCATATCTTATTTTTTTTAATTTATTTATTTTAATTGGAGGCTAATTACTTTACAATATTGTAGTGGTTTTTGCCATACATTGACACAAATCAGTCAATGAATGTACATGTGTCCCCCATCCTGAACCCCGCTACCACCTCCCTCTCCACCCCATCCCTCATCCCAGGGAACCGGCCCTGAGCACCCTGTCTCATGCATCAAATCTGGACTGGCAATTTGTTTCACTTATGGTAATATACATGTTTCAATGCTTTCTCTCAAATCATCTCACCCTCGCCTTCTCCCAGAGTCCAAAAGTCTGTTCTTTACATCTATGTCTCTTTTGCTGTCTCACATTTAGGGTCGTCATTACCATCTTTCTAAATTCCGTATGTATATGTTAATATACTGTATAGGTGTTTTTGGATGAGGGGTATCTCCTCACCGCTGCCCATCCTGACCTTGAACGTGGAATACCTCCTCTAGGCCCTCCTGTGCCTGTGCAGCCACCGATCCTTGGATGTGGGGTTGCTCCACCCGGCCGCTGCCCCTGGCCTCAGGTGTGGGGTAGCTCCTCCCTGCTTCCACTCCTGGCCTTGGGCAGCGGGTAGCTCCTCTTGGCTGCTCCTGCACTGTCGCAGCCTGGCACTGGCGGCCGCCGCCCCATCCTCGGACGTGGGGTAGCCCCTCTTGGCCACCGCCCCTCCGGCATGGGGTCCTCCCGACTTCCGCCCCTGACCTCAGATGGGTAGCGCCTCTCGAACGTGCTTGTGCACCTTCACAGCTGAAATTACAAAATGCTTACTTGTTGGAAGGAAAGTAATGACCAACCTAAATAGCATATTGAAAAGCAGAGACATTACTTTGTCAACAAAGGTCCGTCTAGTCAAGGTTATGGTTTTTCCAGTGGTCATGTATGGATGTGAGAGTTGGACTACAAAGAAAGCTGAGCACCGAAGAACTGATGCTTTTGAACTGTGGTGTTGGAGAAGACTCTTGAGAGTCCCTTGGACTGCAAGGAGATCCAGCCAGTCCATTCTAAAGGAGATCAGCCTTGGGTGTTCTTTGGAAGGAATGATGCTAAAGCTGAAACCACCTCCCGTGAAGAGTTGACTCATTGGAAAAGACTCTAATGCTGGGAGGGATTGGGGGGCAGGAGGAGAAGGGGACGACAGAGGATGAGATGGCTGGACAGCATCACTGACTCGATGGATGTGAATCTGAGTGAACTCTGGGAGTTGGTGATGGACAGGGAGGCCTGGCATGCTGTGATTCATGGGGTTGCAAAGAGTCGGACATGACTGAGAGACTGAACTGAACTGAAATGAACTGATAGGTGTTTTTCTTTTTCACTTATTTCACTCTATATAATAGGTTCCCATTTCATCCACCTCATTAGAACTGATTAAAATTCATTATTTTTAATACTGCTACTGATAAGTCACTTCAGTCGTGTCTGACTCTGTGTGATCCCATAGACGGCAGCCCACCAGGCTCCCCTGTCCCTGGGATTCTCCAGGCAAGAACACTGGAGTGGGTTGCCATTTCCTTCTCCAATGCATGAAAGTGAAAAAGTGAAAGTGAAGTCGCTCAGTCCTGTCCGACTCTTAGCGACCCCAGGGACTTCAGCCCACCAGGCTCCTCCATCCATGGGATTTTCCAGGCAAGAGTACTGGAGTGGGGTGATTTGTATCACAGTTTTCTTATCCATTAATCTGCCAGTGGACATCTAGGTTGCTTCCATATCCTGGCTATTGTAAACAGTGCTGCAATAAACATTGGGGTACACGTGTCTCTTTCAATTCTGGTTTCCTCAGTGTGAATGCCCAGCAGTGGGGTTGCTGGATATATGGAGAACAGTGTGGAGATTCCTTAGAAAACTGGAACTAGAACACATATCTTATTTAGATGATGTTGAAGATGATATTTAGGATGTTTTGAGTTAATTATGTATATATGAATTTTTGTAGTTTTATGCTGTAATGTGTTAAGACTTTGGGTGATTCTGAGATGGGTTGAATGTATTTTGCATCAGGAAAGGCATGGTTTTTGGACTAATGGTTGAATTGTGTCATGTGAATTTGATCCTATTTTAAAATAGGACTGTTCATAAATGTAATACTATTGCAGTGAGGTCATTCTGGAATAGGGCTTCCCTGGTGGCTCAGACAGCAATGAATCCACCTGCAATGCAAAAGATCTGGGTTGGGAAGATGTCCTGGAGAAGGGAATGGCTACCCACTCCAGTACTCTTGCCTGGAGAATTCCATGTACTGAGGAGCCTGGTGGGTTATAGTCCATGGGGTCACAGAGGGTCAGACCTACTGAGCTATTAACACGTTTTCACTTTCATTCTGGGATAGGGTGAGCCCTAATCCAAAATATTAATGTCCTTTTAAGAACAGGAAAAGAGCAAAGATCAAGGAGGAGGATGAGACATGATAATAAAGGAAGAGATTAGAGTTATATGGCCACAGGTCAAGGAACATTAAGGATTGCCAACAACTGTCAGAGTCTAAGGAAAAGGTCTGAACAGATTCTCTATCTGAGCCCCTGTGTAGTCACCAACCCTGCCAACATTTTGATTTCAGAATTCTGCAGTCCATAACTGTGAGACAATATGATCCTCTTGTTTTAAGTCACCTCAGCTGTGGTACTTTTTATAGCAGCCTTAGGAAATTAGCACAAATGCATAGAAACTTGTTGGTAAACATAAAATTTCATAAGGTGATCTCCCATCAAGAGCTCAATTATGATACATAGTTGAATATCATAAAATCATGATTAGTCAATTGAGAATCCCAGAACAGAGTTTTAGGTTCTTATATGTCAGGATACAAACAACGAGCAGAGGCTGACTGGCATAATGTAATGAGAAAAAGAACTAAAGACTTTACGTTTGCCTTCAATTTTTCTTTCCACATTCTTTAATCAGATAGGTAGGTATGAATTATGATCCATTTATGGAGGAATGGTCCCTTCTCTCGTTTAGAAATTGACTAATCTTCATGCAGAGACTGACAAAATATTTTCCATATTTGTATATAACAAAATAGTGAAATATATATATATATATATAATTTAACTTACAGATTTAATATCCTGTATATAAAATTATTGAGAAGAAAAAGAGTGGAATTTGTACAGTAAATTCAAAACAAATATCAAAAAGTAACAATAAAATTTCCTTATCGGTCTCTGGGAGACCTGTATATGGGTCAAGAAACAACAATTAAAATCTGACATGAAATACCTGTGGTGGATTCATATTGATGTATGGCAAAGCCAATGCAATATTATAAAGTAGTTAACCTCCAATTACAATAAAAAATTTAAAAAAAAAGAAATAACAAGCTGATTCAAAATTGGGAAAGGAGAACTTCAAGATTGTATTTAATGTTCCCTGCTTGTTTAACTTACATACAGAGTACATCATGTGAAAAACCAGACTGGATGAATCACAAGATTGAACAAGTTTACAAGGAGAAATATCAATAACCTCAGATGATATTACTCTAATGGCAGAAAGTAAACAGGAACATCTTGATGAGGGTGAAAAGAGAGACTAAAAAAGCTGGCTTAAAACTCAACATTCAGAAATCCAAAATCATTGCATCTGGTCAAACTACTTCATGGGAAATAGAAGGGGAAAAAGTGGAAACAGAGACGGATTTTATTTTCTTGGGCTCCAAAATTACTGCAGAGGGGAACTGCAGCCATGAAATTAAAAGATACTTCCTACTTGGAAGAAAAGTTATGACAAACCCAGACAGTGCCTGAAGTATGGATAAAAGTTTGTGACATTGCACAGGAGTCAGTGATCAAGATGATCCCCCCAAAAAGAAATTCAAAAAGGCAAAATGGTTTTCTGAAGAGACTTTACAAAGAGCTGAGAAAAGAAGAGAACCTAAGGCAAAGGAGAAAAGGAAAGATATACCCATCTGAGTGAAGAGTTTCAAGGAATAGCAAGGAGAGATAAGAAAGCCTTCCTCAGTGATCAATGCAAAGAAATAAAGGAAAACAATAGAATGGGAAAAACTAGAGATCTCTTCAAGAAAATTAGAGATACCAAGGGAATATTTCATGCAAAGATGAGCACAATAAAGGACAGAAATGGCATGGACCTAACAGAAGCAGAAGATATTAAAAAGAGGTGGCAAGGATACATAGAAGAACTATACAAAAAATATCTTACTGACCCAGATAATCACGATGGTTTGATCACTCACCTAGAGCCAGACATCCTGGAATGTGAAGTCAAGTGAGCCTTAGTAAGCATCACTACTAACAAAGCTAGTGGATGTGATGGAATTCCAGTTGAGTTGTTTCAAATCCTAAAAGATGACACTGTGAAAGTGCTGCACTCAATATTCTAGCAAACTTGAAAAATTCAGCAGTGGCCACAGCACTGGAAAAGGTCAGTTTTCATTCCAATCCTAAAGAAACCCAATGCCAAAGAATGTTCAAACTACCACTCAGTTGCACTCATCTCACACACTAGCAAAGTAATGCTCAAAATTCTCCAAGCCAGGCTGCAACAGTACATGAACCAGAAACCAGAGATAAAATTGCCAACATCTGCTGGATCATAGAAAAAGGAAGAGAGTTCCAGAAAAACTGTTCCAAAGCCTTTGGGTGTGTGGATCACAACAAACTGTGGAAAATTCTTAAAGAGATGTGTATACCAGACCACCTTACCTGCCTCCTGAGAAATCTGTATGCAGGTCAAGAAGCAACAGTTAGAACTGGACATAAAACAGCAGACTGATTCCAAATTGGGAAAGGAGTATGTCAAGGGTGTATATTGTCACTCTGCTTATTTAACTTATACACAGAATACATCATGCAAAATGCCAGGCTGGATGAAGGACTAGTTGGAATCAAGATTGCCAGGAGAAATATCAGTAACCTCAGATACACAGATGATGCCACGCTTATGGCAGAAAGTGAAAAACTGAAGAGCCTCTTGGTAGTGAAAGAGTGAAAAAGTTGGCTTAAATATCAACATTCAAAAAATGAAGATCATGGAATCCAGTCCCATCACTTCATGGCAAATAGATCGGGAAACAATGGGAACAGTGGCAGACTTTAGTTCTGGGGGCTCAAAAATCACTGTAAATGCTGACTTCAGCCATGAAATTAGAAGACGCTTGTTCCATGGAAGAAAAGCTATGATCAACCTAAACAGCATATTAAAAATCAGAGACATTATTTTGCTGACAGAGGTCCATCTAGTCAAATCTATGTTTTCTTGTTTGTTTGTTTTTTATTAGTCACGTATGGATGTGAGATTCAGACAATAAAGAAATCTGAGCACTGACAAGTGGATGCTTTTGAACTGTAGTGTTGGAGAAGTCTCTCGAGAGTCCCTTGGACTACAAGGAGAGCAAATCAGTTAATTCTAAAGGAAATCAGTCCTGAATGTTCATCGGAAGTACTCATGCTGAAATTGCAATACTTCGGCCACCTGAATTGAAGAACTGACTCATGGGAAAAGAACCTGATGCTGGGAAAGATTGAAGGCAGGAGGAGAAGGGGATGACAGAGGATGAGATGATTGGATGGCATCACTGACTTGACAGGCACGGGTTTGCGCAAGCTCCAGGAGTTGGTAATGGACAGGGAAGCCTGGTGTGCTGCAGTCCATGGGGTCAGAAAGAATGGGACACGACTGAGTAGCTGAACTAAACTGAGACAGTGTATTGAAAAATGAGTGACATCATTTTGCTGAAAAAGGTCAGTATTGTCCAAGTGTTGGTTTTTCCACTAATCATGGATGGATGAGATACCTGTATCGTAAAGAAGGCTAAACCCTGAATAATCAATGCTTTTGAACTGTGGTGATGGAAATGAGTAGAAGGCAATGGCAACCCACTCCAGTACTCTTGCCTGGAAAATCCCATGGACGGAGAAGCCTGGTAGGCTGCAGTCCATGGGGTCGTGAAGAGTCGGGCACAACTGAGCAACTTCACTTTCACTTTTCACTTTCATGCATTGGAGAAGGCAATGACAACCCACTCCAGTGTTCTTGACTGGAGAATCCCAGAGATGGCGGAGCCTGGTGGGCTGCCATCTATGGGGTCGCACAGAGTTGGACACGACTGAAGTGACTTAGCAGCAGCAGCAGCAGCTGGAAATGACTCTTGAGAATCCCTTGGACTGCAAGGAGATCAAATCAGTCAATCTGAAATGAAATCAACCCTAAATATTCATTGGAAGGACTGTTGATGAAGCTCCAATATTTTGGCCACTTGATACAAAGAGCCAACTCATTGGTAAAGACTTTGATACCGGAAAAGTTTGAAGGCAAATGGAGAAGGGGGCAGCAGAGTATGAGACATATAGATATCATCATTGACTCAATGGACATGTATTTGAGCAAACTCTGGGAGATAGCAGAGGACAGCAAACTCAGGGAGATAGCTATATGCCAGCAGATAGCCTGGCATACTGCAGATCATGGGGTCATAAACAGTCAGACATGACTTAATAACTGAACAACAACATGTACAATTCTTGAGGAGGAAGAAGAGTGGGATTTGTAGGATTTTTAAATCCAAAACAAATATCTGAAAAAGAACAATAATAACTTTCTCCTCTTTGCAAATGTAATTTTTCATTTTCTATCTTAATTTTTTAGTTACATCCTGGATCTTTCTAAACAAGATTCCATCAAGTATCACATAGCAAGCAATATCAGTTTAAAAAAAAATAATTAAATGTGACAACAGTGAAGTGGTCCTTATCCTGAAAGATAATATACCATAGATAAGATCTACTAAATGGAAGCAGCTCAAATATGTTTTTATTCACACTCCAAAATATATCAAAATGTATAAACTTCTTTGATGACATATATACATTAATACACTATTTATGAGAGCATTATTTATGCATCTTTGGTTTGCTCACATTCTGACTTGACCATTTGCAAGTTCAGAGTGCTTGGCTAGGTTTTAACCTTTCTGTGTCAAGATTTACCATCTTAAAATGGGAAAATGATAGATTCTATCTCATGGGTTGATATGAACAATAAAGTAGTTAATATATGTAACACCTAACAAAAGTACTGTTACTTTAACAACAAAAAAATCAATTCAAAATTTATTAAAATTCCAATACTTTAACCTATAGTAATGCTCAAAATTCTCCAAGCCAGGCTTCAGCAGTATGTGAACTGTGAACTTCCTGATGTTCAAGCTGGTTTTAGAAAAGGCAGAGGAACCAGAGATCAAATTGCCAACAACCGCTGTATCATGGAAAAAGCAAGAGAGTTCCAGAAAAACACCTATTTCTGCTTTATTGACTATGCCAAAGCCTTTGACTGTGTGGATCACAATAAACTGTGAAAAATTCTGAAAGAGATGGGAATACCAGACCACCTGATCTGCCTCTTGAGAAATCTGTATGCAGGTCAGGAAGCAACAGTTAGAACTGGACATGGAACAACAGACTGGTTCCAAATAGGAAAAGGAGTATGTCAAGGCTGTATATTGTCACCCTGCTTATTTAACTTATATGCAGAGTACGTCATGAGAAACGCTGGACTGGAAGAAACACAAACTGGAATCAAGATTGCCAGGAGAAATATCAATAACCTCAGATATGCAGATGACACCACCCTTATGGCAGAAAGTGAAGAGGAACTCAGAAGCCTCTTGATGAAAGTGAAAGTGGAGAGTGAAAAAGTTGGCTTAAAGATCAACATTCAGAAAACGAAGATCATGGCATCCGGTCCCACCACTTCATGGTAAATAGATGGGGAAACAGTGGAAACAGTGTCAGACTTTATTTTTCTGGACTCCAAAATCACTGCAGATGGTGACTGCAGCCATGAAATTAAAAGACACTTACTCCTTGGAAGGAAAGTTATGACCAACCTAGATAGCATATTCAAAAGCAGAGACATTACTTTGCCAACAAAGGTCCATCTAGTCAAGGCTATGGTTTTTCCTGTGGTCATGTATGGATGTGAGAGTTGGACTGTGAAGAAGGCTGAGTGCCGAAGAATTGATGCTTTTGAACTGTGGTGTTGGAGAAGACTCTTGAGAGTCCCTTGGACTGCAAGAAGATCCAACCAGTCCATTCTGAAGGAGATCAGCCCTGGGATTTCTTTGGAAGGAATGATGCTAAAGTTGAAACTCCAGTACTTTGGCCACCTCATGTGAAGAGTTGACTCATTGGAAAAGACTCTGATGCTGGGAGGGATTGGGGGCAGGAGGAGAAGGGGACGACAGAGGATGAGATGGCTGGATGGCATCACTGACTTGATGGATGTGAGTCTCAGTGAACTCCGGGAGTTGGTGATGGACAGGGAGGCCTGGCATGCTGTGATTCATGGGGTGACAAAGAGTCAGACACGACTGAGCGACTGATCTGATAGTGATATTTAAAAATTACAAATTTATTAGACATTTAATATTCTTAAATTTTAAATAAAGTGATAACATGTACATAAACACTGAAAATAATGAAATATGACTATGATTTTGTTTCTTAAAAATTATAATTTATTTTGATGCTGCTAATGACAATGAATTAAACTTTTTTTTTTTAAGCCACTTAAAAGATGTTGTAATTATTGGTTTGACCAAAAAGTTCCTTTGGGTTTTAAGCAAAAATAAAAGATGCATTTTTCATTTTCCTCAAGAACTTTATTGAACAATGTCTTTATCATTTTGTTACACTACCTTCTGTCATTTTCAGGTAACTTCATAATTCTATCATCCCATATCATTTAATCTTTTTGAGCAAAGAATTGTTCCAGGTGTCTTTTACATTCTCTGAGGGTGTTTTTTTTTTTTTTTTCCCCATTAAGGCAAGTTTATAAATACCAAAATAAAAAATAATTAAAAAAAAAAAGAAATATGAAGGTGCAATGTCTAGTGAATATCGCAGATGACTTAGAATTCCCTAGCCAAGCTGTAACATTTTTTTGCTGGTCATCAAAGAAGCAGACAGTCTTGCCTTATCCCAATGGAAGATGAAGCATTTTCTGTTGATTTATTTCAGACTTTTTTTGTTGAATAGCTGTTTTCTGTTGGTCTACATGGACGCAATACTTACTAAAATTAATTATTTGATTTTCTGGAAGGACCTCATAAAAAAGGACCCCCTTCCAATCCCACCATGTACACAGCATCACCTTCTTTGGATGAAGACCAGTCTTTGGTGTGCTTGGTGGTGGTTTCTTTGGCTTATCCTACAATCTCTTCTGTTCCATATTATTGTACAGTATCCATTTTTTTATCACTTATTATAATTTGTTTTAAGAATGAAACGTTTTTATTACATTTAAGTAGAGAATTGCCTGTGGAAATATGATAAAAAAGATTTTTTTGCTATACATATGTGGAACCTGAATATTAAAGTGATTGACATAACCAAGCTGGTACAAATAATTTTAATTACTTGATTTGGATATTTTGAGTATGTTGACTCTCTCTCATGTGGTATAGCATCGATTATCCTCAATTAATGTCTCTGATTGCTCTCAGCTTCAACTGGTCTTCAACAGACTGTGAAGCATCATCCAAGGAGAGATTTCCAGCAGGAAATTTTGCAAACCACTTTTGACAAGTTCAATCAGTCAGAACCTTCTCCATACACCGCATCAATCTTTTTCTGTGTTTCAATTATGTTTTTACCTTTCTTGAAATAATAAAGCATAGTATACCTAACATGCTTTTCTTCCTTTTCAATATTAAAATGGCTACACAAAAATTGATCAATTTTGTGTAAATTAATTAGTAAGTTTTTTTAATGTACCCTTATATAGCAGTTATAACAATAACAAAATTGTTTTGAGTGAAGTTAAAGACAACTAAGTGCTACTAGAGCCATCTTAGTAGTGGTAGTAATTGCTCAGTCATATCCAACTCTTTGGAACCCCATGAATTGTAGCTTACTAGGCTTCTCTGTCCATGGAACTTTCCAGGTGAGAATACAAGAGTGGGAAGCCACTACGTTTTCGAGGGGATCGTCCTGACCCTGGTATCAAACCCAGGTCTCCTGCATTGGCAGGCAGATTCTTTACCATCTGAGCCACCAAGGAAGCTTATTTACAGAGGGGGGAAAAATGAACAAACGTTTTGGTCAACCCAATGTTTATCCTTTGCACACACCTTGCTTTAATTCAGACTGTATGTGTTTATCAAAGATTTATATTTCCAATAAAATGGTAAAAATATCAGAAAATATAAGGGAAGTATTAGGGAAAATATAAGGTATTAAATAAGGCAGTATAACAGGGTATATAAAATTAAAAAAAATATATTCACAAGTGTTGTGATTTTGCTAAATTAACATTTGTTAAGTAGAGCTACAGAATATCCAGTGGTGAGCCATTGTTCAACACAAGACTTCAAGGGACAACAGACTCCAACAGAGAAGCAGGTCCTTGAGGCAATACAAGACAAACCTGTAAGATCCAAGTGGAGTAGTCTAGACAGGGTGAAGACAGATGGCATAGCAGGACATGAGTATATGCCTTTGTTAGGGAATTAGTGGGGGCAGTGTTCTGAGTTTCCTGGCTAAGGCTAACATGGTCAAATCAGACCAAAAAGAGTGGGATTTTGGTAAATTCCTTATCTTATGTGGAAGACCCTGGGAGGCAAGGAAGAGCACTCATCCCAAGGGCTTTTATGGGCATCATATCAGGAGCTTACATTTACCTTTGAAGGTTTCCTATGGCATGTGTTGGCAGGAGGAGTTGTGTCTGTTCAAGGCCTCTTCAGGCTGCTTGGCCACACAAATGTCTGCCTTCCTGCCAAGGCAGCAATGCTGTGGAGTAGTTTACCTAAATCCCAATGACAAGCCACTTACCAGGGTGGATTTAGATTTAGCTGAGGCTTCTTAAGAGGTCTGAAAGTGAAAGTGAAGTCGTTCAATCATGTCTGACTCTTTGCGACCCCATGGACTGTAGCCTACCAGGCTACTCCACCCATTGGATTTTCCAGGCCAGAGTACTGGAGTGGGGTCCCATTTCCTTCTCCAGAGGATCTTCCTCACCCTGGGATCGAATCCAGGTCTCCCGCATTGTAGGCAGATGCTTTACCATCAGGGTTCAAAGAAGGTATTACCACAGTGAATTCTGAGGAGGTCACTGGCAAAGAATTGGTCCATCATATAGGATTTGATATAAACTAATTCAGATGTAATTGTGCCTATGCTGAAATACTATATGTGAACACTTAAATGGATGTCAAAGTGTCTGTTCTTTTCAATTTATTCAGTTCAGTTCTGTCACTCAGTCATGTCCGACTCTTTGAGACCCCATGAATCGCAGCACACCAGGCCTCCCTATCCATCACCAACTCCCGGAGTCCATCCAAAGCCATGTCCATTGATATGGTGATGCCATCCAATCATCTCATCCCCTGTCGTCCCCTTCTCCTCCTGCCCTCAATCTTTCCCAGCATCAGGGTCTTTTCCAATGAGTCAGCTCTTTGCATCAGGTGGCCAAAATATTGGAGTTTCAGCTTCAATGTCAGTCCTTCCATTGAACTACCACTTGCTTTATATGAATATGTAGTAAAATTATCAAGGCATAGTTATATCATTGGAAAAAAAAGCATCTTATAATGCCTGTTCTCCCATTAGCTCAAGGACTGAATTAAAGGATAGTGTATAAAGTCACTTAGTGGCAAAATATACATTCTCAGTAAATAGATAATAATTTTTTATACCAGTCTTTCTTTCCACCTGAACTTATGAAATCTTAATCGATTAAACTACATTTTATAAATTCTAATCTTAATTTCTGTAATAAATAATTCATATTTATGTTATCATTGTACTTATTTCAAAAACCTTATTTCATCAGCACTTACAAGGAATAAGAAACTATGGCTTATGCATTCAATGTCATGCCATATGGCAATTAGATGAGGAATTAAAACAAGCAAATATACATATTTAATAAGTTTTACAAGCATTATATTCAGTGAAAGAATCTAGATATAAATGAGTATATATTGAATAATCCCTTTTATATAAATAAAAACTATTTTTATTTATCATAAAAGTAAAAAAAAAAAATACAAAACTAATTCAGTCTATCGGAAGTCAGGATAATGGTTGCTCTTGTGAGTAATACAGTGCATTTAGGAATCTAATAATTTTGTTTCTTAACCTGTATAATATTTACCTAGATTTGATCATTCTGTGATCACTCACCTAGAGCCATACATCCTGGAATGTGAAGTCAAATGGGCCTTAGGAAGCATCACTATGAACAAAGATAGAGGAGGTGATGGAATTCCAGTTGAGCTATTTCAAACCCTAAAAGATGATGCTGTTAAAATGCTGCAGTCAATATTCCAGCAAATTTGGAGAACTCAGCAGTGGCCACAGGACTGGAAAAGATAAGTTTTCATTTCAATCCTAAAGAAAGGCAATGCCAAACAATGTTCAAACTACCACTTGATTGCACTCATTTCACATGCTAGTAGGGAGAAGGAAATGGTAACCCATTCCAGTATTCTTGCCTAGAGAATCCCTTGGACAGAGGATCCTGGTGGGCTGCTGTCCATAGGGTCACACAAAGTTAGACATGACTGAAGCAACTTAGCATGCATGCATGCATTGGAGAAGGAAATGGCAACCCACTCCAGCATTCTTGCCTGGAGAATCCCAGGGACAGAGGAGCCTGGTGGGCTGCCATCTATGGGACTGCAAAGAGTCAGACATGACTAAAGCAACTTAGCAGTAGCAGCAGCAAACACTAGCAAGGGAAGCCCCCTTGTGGCTCAGAGAGTAAAGAGTCTGCTAACAATGCAGGAGACCTGGGTTCAATCTCTGAGTTGGGAAGATTCCCTGGAGAAGTAAATGGCAACCTAGTCCAGTAATCTTGCCTGTAAATCCCATGGATGGAAGAGCCTGGCAGGTAGAGTCCATGGGGTTGCAAAGAGTCTAACAGGACTGAGCAACTTCACTTTCACTTTTCTTTCACACTAGCAAAGTAATGCTCAAAATTCACGAAGCCAGGCTTCAACAGTACATGAACCTTGAACTTTCAGATGTTCAAACTGGATTTAGAAAAGGCAGAGGAACCAGAGGTCAAATTTCCAGCATCTGTGGGATCATGGAAAAAGCATGAGAGTTCCAGAAAAACCTGTACTTCTCCTTTATGGACTATGCCAAACCTTTGGCTGTGTGGATCACAACAAACTGCAGAAAATTCTTAAAGAGATGTGAATACCAGAACACCTTACCTGCCTCCTGAGAAATCTGTATGCAGGGCAAGAAGTAATAGTTAGAACTGGAAATGGAACAACAGACAGATTCCAAATTGGGAAAAGAGTACTTCAAAGCTGTATGTTGTCACCCTGATCATTTTATTTCTATGCAGAGTACATCATGTGAAATGCCAGGCTGGATGAAGGACAAGCTGAAATCAAGATTGCCAGGAGAAATAGAAATAGCCTCAGATACACAGATGACACCACCCTTAGGGCAGAAAGTGAATAACTAAAGAGCCTTTTGATGAAAGTGAAAGAGGAGAGTGAAAAAGTTGGCTTAAAGCTCAACATGCAGAAAACTAAGATCATGGCATCCGGTCCCATCACTTCATGGCAAATAGATGGGGAAACAATGAAAACAGTGACAGACTTTATTTGGGCTCAAAAACCACTGCAGATGGTAACTGTAGCCAGGAAATTAAAAGACACTTGCTCCTTAGAAGAAAAGTTATGCCCAACCTAGACAGCATATTAAAAAGCAGAGACATTACTTTGCTGACAAACATCCATGTAGTCAAAGCTGTGGTTTTTCCAGTAATCATGTATGGATGTGAGAGTTGGACTATAAAGAAAACTGAGCTCGGACGAATGGATGCTTTTGTTTTTGTTTTTTAATTTAAATTTATTTATTTTAATTGGAGGCTAATTACTTTACAATATTGTCTTGATTTTGCCATACATCAACATGAATCCACCACAGGTGTACACATGCTCCTCATCCTGAACCCCTCTCCCACTTCCCTCCCTATACCATCCCTCTGGGTCGTCCAGTGCACCAGCCCCAGGCATCCTGTTTCCTGCATTGAACCTGGACTGGTGATTCATTTCTTATATGATATTATACATATTTCAATGCCATTCTCCCAAATCATCCCCCCCTCTCCCTCTCCCACAGAGTCCAAAAGACTGTTTTATACATCTGTGTCTCTTTTGCTGTCTCACATTCAGAGTTATTGTTACCATCTTTCTAAATTCCATATATATGCATTAGTATACTGTATTGGTGTTTTTCTTTCTGGCTTACTTCACTCTGTGTAATTGGCTCAAGTTTCATCTACCTCATTAGAACTGATTCAAATGTATTCTTTTTAATGGCTGAGTAATACTCCATTGTGTATATATATCACAGCTTTTTTATCCATTCATCTGCTGGTGGACATCTAGATTGCTTCCATGTCCTGGCTATTATAAACAGTGCTGCAATGAACATTGGGGTACACGTGTCTCTTTTGATTCTGCTTTCCTCGGTGTGTATGCCCAGCAATGGGATTGCTGGGTCATAAAGCAGTTCTATTTCCAGTTTTTTAAGGAATCTCCACACTGTTCTCCATAGTGGCTGTACTAGTTTGCATTCCCACCAACAGTGTAAGAGGGTTCCCTTTTCTCCACACCCTCTCCAGCATTTATTGCTTGTAGACTTTGGATCACAGCCATTCTGACTGGCGTGAAATGGTACCTCATTGTGGTTTTGATTTGCATTTCTCTGATAATGAGTGATGTTGAGCATCTTTTCAAGTGTTTGTTAGCCATCTGGATGTCTTCTTTGGAGAAATGTCTGTTTAGTTCTTTGGCCCATTTTTTTATTGGGTCGTTTATTTTCCTGGAATTGAGCTGCAGGAGTTGCTTGTATATTTTTGAGATTAGCTTTTGAACTGTAATGTTGTAGAAGACTCTTGAGGGTCCCTTGGTATGCAAGGAGATCAAACCAGTCAATCTTAAAGGAAATTAGTCCTGAATATTCATTCCAGAGAACTGAGGCTGAAGCTGAAGCTCCAATAATTTGGCCACCTGATGTGAAGAACTGACTCATTGGAAAAGACCCTGATGCTGTGAAAAATTGAAGGCAGGAGGAGAAGGGGATCATAGAGGATGAGATGATTGGATAGCATCACTGACTCAATGGACATGAGTTTGAGCAAGCTCCAAGAGTTGGTGATGAGTGGAAGTCTGGAATGCTGTAGTCCCTGGGATAACAAAGAGTGGGACACAACTGAGGGACTGAACTGAACTGATCATTTTATGAATATTGATTGAACTGTACACTTAAAATTTGCACATATTGCTCTATGTAAGTCGTTTAGTATTTAAAAGTTGACATGAAACATGAACTTTATAAAATTGTACTACTGCTAGAAAGTAAACTCAGAATAAAAATAAATACAGATTCTATAAGAAGATGGGTTAAATACATTTCAATGGAGTGTTAACTGCAAATTTTCAATAGCAGGCTGATACAATTGTAGTCTAATATACCCATCTATCAGTGAGTCCATACATTTTAAAATGATTATGTCTTTATCAGTACATTAACTTCTATAACAACATAAGTTGAATAAGAATTCTTCCTGGTATATCTATAAACAAAGGATGTTCAGCCACCAACACAGCAGCCACTACATTACAGCAACTCCTAAGGGTGCATCCTGAGGAGATTTGTGATGGAAAGCAATAGGATACTGACCCAAGATAATTGAAGTGCATTTCAAAGGAATGATTTCAGTGAGCCCAGACCTTTGAATATTCCCATACATAGAAAAGCACTAAATTCATTAGCTTGAGATGTCTGGTTTTCTTAAATTAACAGTAATCCTTTGTAACTTTCAACTTTTATGTTGTGCCTTTTTTTTTTTTGACACATTTCTCTAAAAAGTTAAATCTTCTCAAACCATCACTAATCCATTAATGAGAAAGATGATATGCTTAGAATTCTCTTTATTGCTCTATGATGGAAATAGCATTTTTTTGTTGTTATTGTCCCATACGCTCCTGTGTGCTCATGAATTATTTTCTCAGCTAGTTCATGAAGATCCTTAATTTTATTATTCTCCTGCGGTAGTCTGTTGAGATAACTCATCTTAACATTTCTGTCCTGAAATATCAAATCTTGCCAAAATATCCTGAAGTCACCCATCAGCTGCTGGGATGTTGTCATAAAACCAACAAAGCATGATGCCCTTCAATGCTTTTTTTCTTGGCTTCAGTCATAGGGTGATTTACTCTATGCTCATAAAATGTGTAATGTTCCTAATTCAATGGTCTTACTCCAAAAGCAGATTGAAAATGGAAGAGGCCTTTTTTTTTTTCTTACCTGCTTCTACTGCATAGTTTAAAAATGTGTTTATTATGCTCACAACGTGCTATGGAGACTTAGTAGAGCTATGCTTTTGGTTATCTTTGTTCTTCATGTGATTACTAGTCTCTGAAGTCATAACACGAAATCATAAGCTGGGTCTTTATTTCTTATTGGAAGTTCACACACTATATCAGTCATTATAGGCTGAAAGCACTGATCATGTTAATGCTGTATAAAGTAGTTTTGTTTAATTATCACTTCCCATATAATTAATTCTATCTCTGGTGCTTCTTAGGTTGTACCATTTGCCAAGTCTCTCTCTCTCTCTCTCTCTCTTTATTTTTCTTTTTTATTTGAATCTTGCTAAATTGAATTAACCTACATTTCAGTTGTCTTCTCAGAGTATCCATCCCATTTACATTCTCTTTCTTTTTTCTTACCTCTTCAATTTTTTAGGCACCTTTAGTGACTCTATGTCCCAGTTGCCTCATCTATAATTGAAAGATAAAAAGTGTATTATCCATTGTATATGTAAACCTAATATATATATATATATATATATATATAATTATAGTAAGTATAATTGTAACTTTGATATCGTAAGTAAATGTCTTAAGGCAATGACTGGTACATAATAAATACTCAATAAATATTAGGTAGTACTGTTAGTTCTTCATTTGGTTAGTTAATTTGGATGGCCTCTTCAGGCTGACCTACTTTCTCCGTTAACTCTATAATAAATATTACCATATCCTTGGTGTTATTGTGCCTTTCAAAAGAGAAAAAACACTTAGACATTAATGATGAAATAATTGAGAATCAAGCCATCCATAGGAGTTGAAGACCCAACTCATTAGGAAAGACCCTGATGCTGGGAAAAATGGAAGGGAGGAGGAGAAGGGGATGACAGAGGATGAGATGCTTGGATGGCATCACTGACTCAATGGGGAAAAGTTTGAGCAAGCTCTGGGAGATGGTAAAGGACAGGGAAACCTGGCATGCTCCAGTTCATGAGTCAGATATGGCTTAACTACTGAAAAACAACAACAGATCATTGCTGGACTTCCTAGGTGTGCTAGTGGTATAAAGAACCATCCTGCCAATGCAGGAGATGTAACAGATGCAGATTTGATCCCTGGGTTAGGAAAATCCCTTGGAGGAAGGCAAGGCAAGTCACTACAGCATTCTTGCCTAGAGAATTCCATGGACAGAGGAGCCTTGATGGGCTACAGTCCTTTGGATTGCAAAGAGTTGGACATGACTGAAGTGACTTAGCATGCACGCACAGAGATAGTTGCTATAACTAAAAATATTATATATGTAATTGCTATAACTACAAATATTATATAAACCTAATTCCAACAGCATATGATAATAAAGCTCTTCATACTATCCTGATTGTCATATCTATGCTGGAATAATGGAAAATACCAGGAGACATGTTATTATAGAGTAAAAGAAAGTCTGCTGTCAAAACTGTGTGACAGACAAATGGTCAGATAATTTTGACACCTACTGAAATAATGTTTATTTTTTAGCAACAAATGCATTTAATTGTACCATATCTTAATATTCAATTGTACAGATTTCACTGGAAAGAGGTACATTTGAATTCACATACCTTACTTTCATTCACAATACTGTTTATCTTAATCTATCTTTGCTATTTACTGATATGCTTCAGTTATAAGAGAAGGTCAAACAGTCCTCCTCGGGGCATTTCAATCTCTGGCAACAATTTTTATTTGCTGATCATAAATGTACTTTAGATTTCTGCATTGTTATTTTATGTAATAATGTCAAGGACAAGCATTGTGAAGCATGTCTAATAACACTGAGATCCATTTTCTATCCACTACAACTCAGTACCCCATTAAATTTAAAGATAACTGAAACATTCTTTAGCTTGGTAGGGGGTTAGCTTTTCTTCAAAAGATTTTGTTTTTGTTTTCTAATTGTCCTCATTCTTTTTACTTTGGAGAATATCTATTTCCAGACTAACATGAGGTATGAAAGAAGAGTCTGGTGGAAGAAAAAATTCTACTACATTTGCTACACTATTCTTATTCTTGATTCTATCAAAGTGATAAACAAGCATAATGATTCTAAACATAGTTAACTAATGAGTTAAATGAGAAAAATTGTAGTAATTATGAATAGGCTATCTGTTAAGAAAAAAAAGAGAGAGCCCAAAATGAAGTTATTTATTATAAGACCCATGGAACCAGATCAAGATTAAACTTAACTCTGGTTTCAACTCCCACAGAAATGGAATTAAAAAAAAAAAGAATTTATTTATTTTAGTTGGAGGTTAATTACTTTATAATATTGTGGTGGTTTTTGCCATACACTGACATGAATCAGCCACAAGTGTATGTGTGTCTCCCATCCCGAACCCCCCTCCCACCTCCCTCCCCATCCCATCCCTCTGGGTTGTCCCAGTGCACTGGCTTTGAGTGTCCTATTTCATGCATTGATCTTGGACTGGTCATCTATTTCACATGTGGTAATATACATGTTTCAGATCTATTCTCTCAAATCAGAGTCCAAAAGTCTGTTCTTTATATCAACTCCCACAGAAATGGAATCATAAACCAGTCATTCAGAAATTGCCTGATGAGCGCTATTAGGAAATCTGCCTGGTAAACCCCTGACATTCCCTGAAGGAAAGTAAACTTGCAAGAACTAAACCATATTTTGGTCTCATATAATGTCCTTGTGTTTGCTCCATTCTGGCTATAAAATTCTTTCATTTTACAGAGCTCCTCAGAGTTCCATTCTATCTGCTAGATTCCTGAGTAATTGAATAAAGCAAGTAAGAGTTTAAAAATTTACTCAGTTGAATTCTGCTTTATACCAAGCCTATAAGTTATACTCTTATTAAAACATCTCATTATGGTATGAATCATTTTTTAAAAATCAGAAAATGCACAATAATAAATCTCTAATGGCTCAATTCAGTTCAGTTCAGTCGCTCAGTTGTGTCCGACTCTTTGCGACCCTATGAATCACAGCATGCCAGGCCTCCCTGTCCATCACCAACTCCCGGATTTCACCCAGACTTACGTCCATTAAGTCAATGATACTATCCAGCCATCTCATCCTCTGTCGTCCTGTTCTCCTCCTGCCCCCAATCCCTCCCAGCATCAGAGTCTTTTCCAATGAGTCAACACTTCACATGAGGTGGCCAAAGTACTGGAGTTTCAGCTTTAGCATCAGTCCTTCCAAAGAAATCCCAGGGCTGATCTCCTTCAGAATGGACTGGTTGGATCTCCCTGCAGTCCAAGGGACTCTCAAGAGTCTTCTCCAACACCACTGTTCAAAAGCATCAATTGGAAAGCTCAGCTTTCTTCACACTCCAACTCTCACATCCATACATGAGCACTGGAAAAACCATAGCCTTGACTAAACGGACCTTTGTTGGCAAAGTAATGTCTCTGCTTTTCAATATGCTATCTAGGTTGGTCATAATTTTCCTTTCAAGGAATTAGCAACTTTTAATTTCATGGTTGTAATCACCATCTGCAGTGATTTTAGAGCCCCCCAAAAAATAAAATCTGGCACAGTTTCCACTCTTTCCCCATCTATTTCCCATGAAGTGATGGGACCAGATGCATTGATCTTCGTTTTCTGAATGTTGAGTTTTAAGCCAATTTTTTCACTCTCCTCTTTCATTTCATCAAGAGGCTTTTTAGTTCCTCTTCATTTTCTGCCATAAGGGTGGTGTCATCTGCATATCAGAGGCTATTGATATTTCTCCCAATAATCTTGATTCCAGTTCATGCTTCTTCCAGCCCAGCGTTTCTCATGATGTACTCTGCATATAAGTTAAATAAACATGGTGACAATATACAGCCTTGACATACTCCTTTTCCTATTTGCAACCAATCTGTTGTTCCATGTCCAGTTCTAACTGTTGCTTCCTGACCTGCATATAGGTTTCTCAAGAGGCAGGTCAGGTGGTCAGGTATTCCCATGTCTTTCAGAATTTTCCACAGTCTATCGTGATCCACACAGTCAAAGGCTTTGGCATAGTCAATAAAGCAGAAATAGATGTTTTTCTGGACCTCTCTTGCTTTTTCGATGATCCAGTGGATATTGGCAATTTGATCTCTGGTTCCTCTGCCTTTTCTAAAACCAGCTTGAACATCAGGAAGTCCACAGATCACGTATTGCTGAAGCCTGGCTTGGAGAATTCTGAGCGTTTCTTTACTAGCGTGTGAGATGAGTGCAATTGTGCGGTACTTTGAGCATTCTTTGGCATTGTCTTTCTTTGGGATTGGAATGAAAACTGACCTTTTCCAGTCCTGTGGCCACTGCCGAGTTTTCCAAATTTGCTGGCATATTGAGTGCAGCACTTTCACAGCATCATCTTTCAGGATTTGAAATAGCTCAACTGGAATTCCATCACCTCCACTAGCTTAGTTTGTAGCAATGCTTTCTAGGGCCCACTTGACTTCACATTCCAGGATGTCCGGCTCTAGGTGAGTGATCAGACCATCATTATTATCTTGGTCGGGAAGATCTTTTTTGTACAGTTCTGTGTATACTTGCTACCTCTTCTTAATATCTTCTACTTCTGTTAGCTCCATACCATTTCTGTCCTTTATCAAGCCCATCTTTGCTTGAAATGTTCCCTTGGTATCTCTAATTTTCTTGAAGAGATCTCTAGTATTTCCCATTCTGTTGTTTTCCTGTATTTCTTTGCATTAATAGCTGAGGAAGACTTTCTTATCTCTTCTTGCTATTCTTTGAACTCTGCATTCAGATGCTTATATCTTTCCTTTTCTCCTTTGCTTTTCACTTCTCTTCTTTGCACAGCTATTTGTAAGTCCTCCCCAGACAGCCATTTTGCTTTTTTGCATTTCTTTTCCATGGGGATAGTCTTGATCCCTGTCTCCTGTACAATGTCACAAACCTCCGTCCATGGTTCATCAGGCACTCTATCAGATCTAGTCCCTTAAATCTTTTTCTCATTTCCACTGTATAACCATAAAATATTTGACTTAGGTCATACCTGAATTGTCTAGTGGTTTTCCCTACTTTATTTAATTTAAGTCTGAATTTGGCAATAAGGAGTTGATGATCTGAGCCACAGTCAGCTCCTGGTCTTGTTTTTGTTGACTGTATAGACCTTCTCCATCTTTGACTGCAAAGAATATAATCAATCTGATTTCAGTGTTGACCATCTAGTGATGTCCATGTGTAGAGTCTTCTCTTGTGTTGTTGGAAGAGGGTGTTATAGAGTTTTGCAAGAAAATACACTGCTCATAGCAAACATCCACTTTCAGCAACACAAGAGAAGACTCTAAGGGCTACCCACCTGTAAATAATCCCAAAGGATTCACTCCTGTGTTTGTTTGTAACACGTCAGTAGACTGCAGTATTTCCAATGGTAAAATCTGTTCATTTGCTTGTCAATCATTGCATCCATATATTGTTCTCTCAAATGGTACTTTTTTTGAACAAATAAGTTAATACACCTAAAATGGAATGCTTTAAAGGATTGTTGCAATTTCTCATAGGTGTTTTCTTCTATATTGATTTTTTTTTTAATATAACTACTCATCTTTACTGCAAGTACTTTATTCCTTCCTAATTTGATCTTATAGTTTTCCTTATGGAATTTATTTTGCCATACAGATTTTAACACATTTTAAATGTCTGACATTTTAGAGTCTTATCTTATGGAATTATATTTCTTTCTTTAGAATTATATTTCTTTTCATAGAAACTATTTTCCATACTCAACTTATAAAGCTTAACAATTTTTATACATTTTCAAGTATTATTGTTTTATGTAGAACATGAGGTCAGACACTGGTGTCAGATTTCCTGAGTTTGAATATTAGCTCCCCTCCTTAAAAGTCATGTAGTCTCATTCAGCATATTTAACCTCTCAAGTCCTTAGTTTTCTTACCTGTATAAAGAAGACAATAATAATTTCAGAAATTGGTATGAAGGATATATCAGTAAATATATAGAGGTAGATTTGAAGAATGCTTTGTTCCTAGTAATCACCCAATAAATATAATTATTTTCATACACATATTTTAATCTTTATTTAAGTCTCTTGTTCTGCATAAGAAGAGCTCTAGAGTTATGTGTATAGTATATATTTTAGTAGCCTTTCAAGTTATTTTAAACTTTTGTTGCAACTATACATTTGACTTCCAAAGATCTTTTGAAAAGTTTTTTTTTTTTTTTCAAAACTAAATCCCATTGTAGATGCATATATTTAGGTTTCTTAACATTATTACATGGGTCCATTTATTAATATGTTATTTATGCACAGTTTTAATTACTTTAAGTATAATCAATCTTGGCACCTAAATGTACAAGTCATATATCACTCTTTATCTTTCCCTTTCCCTTTCTTCTTCCCTTAAGAAGATGAGTTCCCTAATGGTTTTCTTCAAGATAAAATTTAGAAATAATAATAAAAAAAACTGTAATTTCAACAGAAAGTTATAGAATTTATAAACCAATATAGAAAGAAAAGTTAACTTCATATTATTGACTCACCACAAATATTCTCTGTGTTTTGTTGATCCATATTTTTCTTTATATATTCTGATAAAAATGTCATTGCTTTCTTAACACATATTCTGGTTTACTTTAAAATAAATTTATATTTTAGTTTCTATTTTAATGAGATTATTAAGATATAATTTCAATAAACTAATTTTAAAATAAAACTAAATTTAATGTCTACATTGATCATGATCTAAAATTCATGCTTCCTTCATTGATATAAACACTATCCTCATTATAGTGTGTGCATGCGTACACACACACACCCCTATCTTTATGTATTTTTCAAGCTTGTGTGATTAAATAATGAATATTGTTCTGCAACTTATTTTTCAATGAACTCATCTAGCCCATTAATTATCCTTTGACTACTGAATATCAGATTCACTTTTTAAAATGATTATTAAGAAAATTCAACTTGTTATGGGTAAATATGCCTACATTTTCTCTTGGCAATCAGTCATCCTCAAAACAAAGCTAATGTGCTTTACATCTATATATCTGAACCTGGATCTAGACCCTGACATATGACTGGACACTCAGGGTGTAATACAACCTGGTCAAAAATGTTCAGGATCATTCATGTGCAGTGAATTGAATACTAAGATAACAGAAAGAAGCATTTGTGAAGCATTTGTCTTTTCCATTCTGCAATACAATGAGAGGATATAGGTAAGAGCTGTTAGTAGTTCCCTTCCTACCAATCACTTGGTATTTGACAACACATACCATATACAAGAGAGACTTAAGGAACAGATAAAGACAAAGGGTGAAGTTTTATTTATTTATGCTTTTAATTTTGGCATGTGTGTGTTAGTCACTCAGTTGTATCCAACTCTACAACCCTACGGACTGTAGTCCACCAGGCTCTTCTGTCCATGAAATTCTTTAGTCAAGAATACTGGAGTGGGTTGCCAGTTCCTGCTCCATATTTAGACATATGGGGAGAAAAAAAAATCTATTATTTTAAAATTAGTACAACAGAATATATAAAAATGTATAAGGTGACAGGATGCAAACATGACTAAAATAGATTTTAATTTTCTTTAATTTTGTGACATAGATAAATAGGATAATGCCATTCCTGACATGTACACATTTCTAATCAATTCTACTGGTGAGGAAAATCTAATTGAAAAACAGCAGAAATTATTAAATTTGAGATGTGTGTATATTATGGATTATTTTCCCTCTGTACTTTTTTGCATTTAATTTTTGTCTTTGTCTTATAATTAAACATTATTTACTAAATGAAAATCATTTCTAGATTCTACGTCTAAAAGAAATCCAAAAATTCCTAAAATTCTCAAGATTTAATGAGGTAACTAAATGTATGGAAACTAACAAATTTTTTTTTGTAAATTATTTAATTGGAGGCTAATTATTTTACAATATTGTAGTGGTTTTTGTCATACAAATTTTTGTCAAAACAAAAATGGAATTTTATGTTGTTAACAGTTAGAACTGGACATGGAAAACAGACTGATTCCAAATAGGAAAAGGAATACGTCAAGTCTGTATATTCTCACCCTGCTTAATTTAACTTATACACAGAGCACATCATGAGAAACACTGGAATGGAAGAAGCACAAGCGGGAATCAAGATTGCTGGGAGAAATATCAATAACCTCAGATATGCAGATGACACCACCCTTATGGCAGAAAGTGAAGAGGAACTAAAAAGCCTCTTGATGAAAGTGAAAGAGGAGAGTGAAAAAGTTGGCTTAAAGCTCAACATTCAGAAAACAAAGATCATGGCATCTGGTCTCATTACTTCATGGGAAATAGATGGGGAAACAGTGGAAACAGTGTCAGAATTTATTTTTGGGGGGGGTTCCAATATCACTGCAGATGGTGACTGCAGCCATGAAATTAAAAGATGCTTACTCCTTGGAAGAAAAGTTATGACCAACCTAGATAGCATATTCAAAAGCAGAGACATTACGTTGCCAACAGAGGTCCGTCTAGTCAAGGCTATGGTTTTTCCTGTGGTCATGTATGGATGTGAGAGTTGGACTGTGAAGAAGGTTAAGCACTGAAGAATTGATGCTTTAGAACTGTGGTGTTGGAGAAGACTCTTGAGAGTCCCTTGGACTGCAAGGAGATCCAAGCAGTCCATTCTGAAGGAGATCAGCCCTGGGATTTCTTTGGAAGGACTGATGCTAAAGCTGAAACTCCAGTACTTTGGCCACCTCATGCGAAGAGTTGAATCATTGGAAAAGACTCTGATGCTGGGAGGGATTGGGGGCAGGAGGAGAAGGAGACGACAGAGGATGAGATGGCTGGATGGCATCACTGACTCGATGGACGTGAGTCTGAGTGAACTCCGGGAGTTGGTGCTGGACAGGGAGGCCTGGCGTGCTGTAATTCATGGGGTCAGAAAGAGTCAGACACGACTGAGCAACTGGACTGAACTGAACACCTCGTCTAATATAGTGAAATTAAAAATGAATTTCATAGATTAAAAATCAGTTCTTGGATCAACTAAAGATGGCAGAATAGAAGTACATTTACTCACTTCTTATGATAAGGCAAAAATCACAATTATCTGATGAAAAACCATTGACCAAGAGTTGGAACATAAAGAAAGTTGAATGCTGAAGAATTGATGTTTTTATTTATTTATTTTAATATACATTTATTTACTTGTTTTAATTGTAGGCTAATTACTTTACAATATTGTAGTGGTTTTGCCATACATTGACATAAATCTGCCACAGGTGAACATGTGTTCCCCATCCTGAACCCCCCTCCCATCTCCCTCCCCATACCATCCCTCTGGGTCATCCCAGTGCACCAGCCCCGAGCACCCTGTATCATGCATCGAACCTGGAATGGCGATTCATTTCACATGTGATAATTTACATGTTTCAGTGCCATTCTCCCATATCATCCTGCCCTCGCCCTTTCCCACAGAGTCCAAAAGACTGTTCTATACATCTGTGTCTCTTTTGCTGTCTCACATACAGGGTTATCATTACCATCTTTCTAAATTCCATATATATGCAGTAGTATACTGTATTGGTGTTTTTCTTTCTGGCTTACTTCACTCTGTATAATAGGCTCCAGTTTCATCCACCTCATTAGAACTGATTCAAATATATTCTTTTTAATGGCTGAGTAATACTCCATTGTGTATATGTCCCACAGCAATCTTTTCCATTCGTCTGCTGATGGACATCTAGGTTGCTTCCATGTCCTGGCTATTATAAACAGTGCTGCGATGAGCATTAGGGTACATGTGTCTGTTTCAATTCTGGTTCCCTCGGTGTGTATGCCCAGCAGTGGGATTGCTGGGTCATAAAGCAGTTCTATTTCCAGTTTTTTAAGGAATCTCCAAACTGTTCTCCATAGTGGCTGTACTAGTTTGCATTCTCACCAACAGTGTAAGAGGGTTCCCTTTTCTCCATACCCTCTCCAGCATTTATTGCTTATAGACTTTTGGATTGCAGTCATTCTGACTGGCGTGAAATGGTACCTCATAGTGGTTTTGATTTGCATTTCTCTGATAATGAGTGATGTTGAGCATCTTTTCATGTGTTTGTTAGCCATCTGTATTTCTTCTTTGGAGAAATGTCTATTTAGTTATTTGGCCCATTTTTTGATTGGGTCGTTTATTTTACTGGAATTGAGCTGCAGGAATTGTTTGCATATTTTTGAGATCAATTCTTTGTCAGATGCTTCATTTGCTACTAATTTCTCCTAATCTGAAGGCTGTCTTTTCACCTTGCCTATAGATTTCTTTTTTGTGCAAAAGATTTTAAGTTTAATTAGGTCCCATTTGTTTATTTTTGCTTTTATTTTCATTACTCTGAATGGGGTGGGTCATAGAGGATCCTGCTATAATTTAGGTAGGAGAGTGTTTTGCCTATATTCTCCTCTAGGAGTTTTATAGTTTCTGGCCTTACAATTAGATCTTTAATCCATTTTGAGCTTACTTTTGTGTATGGTATTAGAAAGTGTTCTAGTTTCATTCTTTTACAAGTGGTTGACCAGTTTTCCCAGCACCACTTGTTAAAGAGATTGTCTTTTCTCCATTGTATATTCTTGCCTCCTTTGTCAAAGATAAGGTGTCCATTCCATAGGTGTGTGGATTTGTCTCTGGGCTTTCTATTTTGTTCCATTGATCTATATTTCTGTCTTTGGCCCAGTACCATAATGTCTTGATGACTGGCTTTGTAGTAGAGCCTGAAGTCAGGCAGGTTGATTTCTCCAGTTCCATTCTTCTTTCTCAAGATTGCTCTGGCTATTTGAGGTTTTTTGTATTTCCATACAAATTGTGAAATTATTTGTTCTAGCTCTGTGAAAAATACCCTTGGTAGCTTGATAGGGATTGCATTGAATCTATAGATTGCTTTGGGTAGTATATTCATTTTCACTATATTGATTCTTCCAATCCATGAACATGGTATGTTTCTCGATCTATTTGTGTACTCTTTGATTTCTTTCAACAGTGTTTTATAGTTTTCTATATATAGGTCTTTTGTTTCTTTAGGTAGATACATTCCAAAGTATTTTATTCTTTTCATTGCAATGGTGACTGTAATTATTTCTTTAATTTCTCTTTCTGTTTTCTCGTTGTCAGTGTACAGGAATGCAAGGGATTTCTGTGTGTTGATTTTATATCCTGCAACTTTACTATATTCATAGATTAGCTCTAGTAATTTTCTTTGAGTCTTTAGTGTTTTCTATGTGGAGGATCATGTCATCTGCAAACAGTGAGAGTTTTACTTCTTTTTTTTCCAATCTGGATTCCTTTTATTTATTTTTCTACTCTGATTGCTATTGCCAAAACTTACAAAACTATGTTGAATAGTAGAGGTGAGAGTGGACACCCTTGTCTTTTTCCTGACTTTAGGGGAAATGCTTTCAATTTTTCACCACTGAGGATAATGTTTGCTGTGGGTTTGTCATATATAGCTTTTTTTATGTTGATGTATCTTCCTTCTATTCCTGCATTCTGGAGTGTTTTTATCATAAATGAATGCTGAATTTTCTCAAAGGCTTTCTCTGCATCTATTGAGATCATCATATGGTTTTTAATCTTTCAATTTGTTAATATGGTGTATTATGTTGACTGATTTACAGATATTGAAGATCCTTGCATCCCTGGAATACAGCCCACTTGGTCATAATATATGATCTTTTTAATATGCTGTTGAATTCTGTTTGCTAGGATTTTTTAAGGATTTTTGCATCTATGTTCATCAGTGATATTGGCCTGTAGTTTTCTTTTTTTGTGTCATCTTTGTCTGTTTTTGATATTATGGTGATGGTGGCCTCATAGAATGAGTTTGTAAATTGTCCTTCCTCTTCAATATTCTGAAAGAGTTTGAGTAGGATAGGTGTTAGCTCTTCTCTAAATTTTTGGTGGAATTCAACTGTGAAGCTGTATGGACCTGGGCTTTTGTTTGCTGGAAGATATCTGATTACAGTTTCAATTTCCGTGCTTGTGATGGGTCTGTTAAGATTTTCTATTTCTTCCTGGTTCAGTTTTGGAAAGTTGTACTATTCTAAGAATTTGTCCATTTCTTCCAAGTTGTCCATTTTATTGGAATATAGTTGCTGATAGTAGTCTCTTATGATCTTTGTATGTCTGTGTTGTCTGTTGTGATCACTACATTTTCATTTCTAATTTTGTTGATTTGATTCTTCTTCCTTTGTTTCTTGATGAGTCTGGCTAATGGTTTGTCAATCTAATTTATCCTTTCAAAGAACCAGCTTTTGGCTTTGTTGATTTTTGCTATGGTCTCCTTTGTTTCTTTTGCATTTATTTCTGCCCTAGTTTTTAAGATTTCTTTCCTTCTACTAACCCTGGGATTCTTCATTTCTTCCTTTTCTAGTTGCTTTAGATGTACAGTTAGGTTATTTATTTGACTTTTTAATTGTTTCTTGAGGTAAGCCTGTATTGCTGTGAACCTTCCCCTAAGCACTGCTTTTAGAGTGTCCCATAGGTTTTGGGTGGTTGTGTTTTCATTTTAATTAATTTATATGCATATTTTGATTTCTTTTTTATTTCCTCTATGATTTGTTGGTTATTCAGCAGCGTGTTTTTCAGCCTCCATATGTTGGGATTTTTAAGTTTTTCTCCTGTAATTGACATCTAATCTGCATTGTGATCAGAAAAGATGCTTAGAATGATTTCAATTTTTTTGAATTTACCAAGGTTAGATTTATGGCCCAGGATGTGATCTATCCTGGAGAAGGTTCCATGTGCACTTGAGAAAAAGAAATTCATTATTTTGGGGTGAAATGACCTATAGATATCAATTAGGTCTAACTGGTCTATTGTATCATTTAACGTTTGTGTTTTTATGTTAATTTTCTGTTTAGTTGATCTATCCCTAGGTGTGAGTAGGGTATCAAATTCTCCCACTATTATGTGTTATTATTAATTTCCCCTTTCAGATTTGTTAGCATTTGCCTTATATATTGTGGTGCTCCTATGTTGAGTGCATATGTATTTGTAATTATTATATCTTCTTCTTGGATTGATCCTTTGATCATTATGTAGTGTCCTTCTTTGTCTCTTTCCACAGCCTTTATTTTAGTCTATTTTATCTGATATGAGTATTGCTACTCCTGCTTCCTTTTGGTCTCTATTTGCATGGAATATCTTTTTCCAACCCTTCACTTTCGGTCTGTATATATCCCTTGTTTTGAGGTGGGTCTCTTGTAGACAACATATATAGTGGTCTTGTTTTTGTATCTCTTCAGCCAGTCTTTGTTTTTGGTTGGGACATTCAACCCATTTACATTTAAGGTAATTATTGATAAGTATGATCCCATTGTCATTTACTTTGTTGTTTTGGGTTCAAGTATGTACACCCTTTCTGTGTTTCCTGTCTAGAGAAGATCCTTTAGCATTTGTTGGAGAGCTGGTTTGGTGATGCTGAATTCTCTCAGCTTTTGCTTGTCTGTAAAGCTTTTGATTTCTCCTTCATATTTGAATGAGATCCTTGCTGGGTACAGTAATCTGGGCTGTAAGTTTTTCTCTTTCATCACTTTAAGTATGTCCTGCCATTTCCTCCTTGCCTGAAGAGTTTCTATTGAAAGACCAGCTGTTATCCTTATGTAAATCCCCTTGTGTGGTGTTGTTTTTCCATTACTGCTTTTAATATTTGATCTTTATGTTTGATCTTTGTTCATTTGATTAATATGTGTCTTGGGGTGTCTCACCTTCGGTTTATCCTGTTTGGGACTCCCCAGTTTTCTTAGACTTGAGTGACTATTTCCTTCCCCATTGTAGGTAAGTTTTCAACTATTATCTCCTCAAGTATTTTCTCATGGTATTTCTTTTTGTATTCTTCTGGGACTCCTATGATTCAAATGTTGGGGCATTTAACATTGTCCCAGAGGTCTCTGAGGTTGTCCTCATTTCTTTTAATTCTTTTTTCTTTTTTCCTCTCTGCTTCATTTATTTCTACCATTCTATCTTCTACTTCACTTATCCTATTTTCTGCCTCCATTATTCTACTATTTGTTCCCTCCAGAGTGTTTTTGATCTCATTTATTGCATTATTCCGGAGAAGGCAATGGCACCCCACTCCAGTACTCTTGCCTGGAAAATCCCATGGACAGAGGACCCTGGTGGGCCGCAGTCCATGGGGTCGCTAAGAGTCGGACACGACTGAGCAACTTCAATGTCACTTTTCACTTTCATGCATTGGAAAAGGAAATGGCAACCCCCTCAAGTATTCTTGCCTGGAGAATCCCAGGGACGGGGGAGCCTGGTGGACTGCTGTCTATGTGGTCGAACAGAGTCAGACACGACTGAAGCGACTTAGCAGCAGTAGCAGCCTTGCATTATTCATTATGTATTGACTCTTTTTTATTTCTCCAAGTTGCTTGTTAAACATTTCTTGCATCTTCTCAATCCTTGTCTCAAAGCTATTTATCCATAACTCCATTTTGTTTTCAAGATTTTGGATTATTTTCACAATAATTATTCTGAATTATTTATCAGATAGATTCCCTATCTCATCCTCTTTGGTTTGGTGGGTATTTATACTGTTCCTTTACCTGTTGAGTATTTGTATGCCTTTTCATATTGTTTATATTGCTTGTTTGGGGTGGTCTTTCTGTATTCTGGCAGTTTGTGGTTCCTCTTTATTGTGGAAGTTCCTTGTGGGTAAGGTGTATGCATGGCTTGTCAAGGTTTCCTGATTAGGGAAGCTTGTGTCGGTGTTCTGGTGCGTGGAGTTGGATTACTTCTCCCTGGAGTGCAATGAAGTGTCCAGTAGTGAGCTTTGAGATGTCAATGGGTTTGGCGTGACTTTGGGCAGCCTGTACATTGAAGCTCAGGGCTATGTTCCTGTGTTGCTGGAGAATTTGCGTGGTATGTCTTGCTCTGGAAGTTGTTGGACCTTGGGTGATGCTTGATTCCAGTGTAGGTATGGAGGCTTTTGATGAGCTCTTATTGATTAATGTTCCCTGGAGTCAGGAGTTCTCTGGTGTTCTCCAGTTTTGGGCTTAAGCCTCCTGCCACTGGTTTTCAGTCTTACTCTTATAGTAGCCTCAAGAATTCTCCATCTATATAGCACAGATGATAAAACATGTAGGTTAATGATGAAAAGTTTCCCCACAGTGAGGGACACCAGAGAGGTGCACAGAGTTACATGGAGAAGAGAAGAGGGAGGAGGGAGATAGATGTGACCAGGAAGAGAAGACGGTAAATCAAAAGGGGAGAGAGCAAGCTAGCCAGTAATCACTTCCCTATGTACTCTCCACCATCTGAGCCCCTCAGAGATGTTTATGAATCTACACAGAGAAGAGAAGAGGGAAGAAGGAGACAGAGGTGGCCAGGAGGATAAAAGGGGAAATCAAAAGGAGAGAGACTGATCCAGCCAGTAATTAGTTCCCTAAGTATTCTCCACAGCCCGGAACACACAAAGAGATTCACAGAGTTGGGTAGAGAAGAGAAGGGGGAGGGAGGAGATAGAGGTGGCCTAGTGCAGAAAAAGGAGAGTCCAAAGAGGGAGAGAGCAATCAAGGCAGTAATCTCACTCACAAGTAAAAATGGGTACTGAAGATTGGGTTCTTAAAGGTACATGCTGCTGCTAAGTCGTGTCAGTCGTGTCCGACTCTGTGTGACCCCATAAACAGCAGCCCACCAAGCTCCCCCATCCCTGGGATTCTCCAGGCAAGAATACTGGAGTGGTTTGGCAGATATTTTACCAGATGAGCCACAAAGGAAGCCCTAAAGGTACATAATTGATAACAAATACCAAAAAGTAAAGATTAAAAATCTAGAGTAGAGATTAGAGTCTCAAAAATACAATATTAAAAAACAGAACAAAGTCAAAAAAATTATAAATATATATATATATATATATATATAAAGTTTGCTTTAAAAATGGGGTCTTTTTTTTTTTTTTTTGCAAGGTAATAGTAGGTTATATGGAGAAGGCAATGGCACCCTACTCCAGTACTCTTTCCTGGAAAATCCCATGGACAGAGGGCCTGGTGGTCTGTAGTCCATGGGGTCGCTAAGAGTCGGACACAACTGAGCGACTTCACTTTGACTTTTCACTTTCACGCATTGGAGAAGGAAATGGCAACCTACTCCAGTGTTCTTCTCTGGAGAATCCCAGGGACTGGGGAGCGTTGTGGGCTGCCATCTATGGGGTCACACAGAGTCAGACATGACTGAAGCGACTTAGCAGCAGCAGCAGCAGTAGGTTATAAGGAGAAGGCAATGGCACCTCACTCCAATACTCTTGCCTGGAAAATCCCATGGATGGAGGAGCCTGGTAGGCTGCAGTCCATGAGGTCCTTAAGAGTCGGACACGACTTCACTTTCACTTTTCACTTTCATGAATTGGAGAAAGAAAAGGCAACCCACTCCAGTGTTCTTGCCTGGAGAATCCCAGGGACAGAGGAGCCTGATAAGAGGCCATCTATGGGGTCGCAGAGTAGGACACGACTGAAGCAACTTAGCAGCAGCAGCAGTAGTCACTTTCAGTGTCACTTTCAGTGTCTAATTTCCACCCTGACACAAGGGGGCGGTGGTGGTCACTTTTTTAGGCTCACTTGTCAGGCTTGCTGTGGGGAGGGAGGAACACTGCAAACAAATATCACTGGCGTGTGTGGGGAGTGCTCGCAGTGTTTCAGCTGCACTGGGTTTGCCCCCACTCACAGCTTGTGTACTTTCATGGACTACACTTCTCAGGCTCTAGGTTGCTCTGCCAGGAACTGTCTGAGGCAGGTCCTGGGTTGCATGCACTTCCCAGGTCTAAGCCGCTTAGATTCAGGTTCTTGGGTATTCCACCAAGGCGCAGACTTGGTTGGGCCTGTGTTTTGTGCTCTCTCCAGGTCTGAGCAGCTCAGGTGACCAGGTGCTTGGAAAGTGCAGTCACCCCCAGTTTGAGGATGCATCTTATTGCCTCCCCTGTCCCAGCCGCTCAGTTTTCTGGGTGTACAATGGGTGCGCCTTCTCAGGTGTGCCATGTGTCTCTTCTGGGGAACTGATCTCTGGCTGTGACCCTCCCAGTGGATGTCAACCGTCCAGAATCCTAAGAAGTCTTGGTTAGCAATGAAGCCTGCTTGCAGTTTGGTAGAGGATGCCTCTCTGGGGCCGTGAATGCCCCCTTCTAGCTCTGGCTGCCCTTGCCTGCCTATCTCTGGCAGGAGATGGGCCAGTCCTCTGCCAGCTAGCTCTGCTCAGTCCTTTGTTCTTTGAGCAGGCCTGGCAGTGTCTTAGGTTAGGGCTTTTTGTGGGATAGCTATCCCACAGTGTGAGTTGCTATCTCAAGTTAGTTCCCTCAGATTGCCCTCAGGGCATTCAGGCCCAGTCCTTACCCTAAGCAATGCAGCCTGTGCCTCCCTGTCCAGCCCCTGCTTGTTAGTGGTGGATGCAGGCATCTGGGCTGCTTCTCCACTAGGAGTTGCTGTTAGGCACATAATCTGTGGGGTTTAATTATTTATTTATTTATTTATTTATTTTTCTTCCCAGTTATGTTGCCCTCTGAAATTCCAAGACTCGCCACAGCTCCCCCACCAGTGAGAGTGTTTCCTGGTGTTTGGAAACTTCTCTCTTTTTTAAGACTCCCTTCCCAGGACGGATATCCATCCCTACCTCTTTTTTCTCTCTTTTTATCTTTTATATTTTGTCCTACCTCCTTTTGAAGACAATGTGCTGCCTTTCTGGGTGCCTGATGTCCTCTGCCAGCATTCAGAAGTTTTTTTGTGGAATTTGCTCAGCGTTCAAATGTTCTTTCAATGAATTTGTGGGGGAAAAAGTGGTCTCCCCATCCTATTCCCTCGCCATCTTAGGGCCACCCCCAGAATTGATGCATTTAAACTGTGGTGTTGGAGACTCTTGAGAGTCCCTTGGACTACAAAGGGATCCAACCAGTCAATCCTGAAGGAAATCAGTCCTGAATATTCATTGGAAGGACCAATTCTGAAGCTGAAACTCCAATACTTTGGCCATCTGATATGAAGAACTGACTCATTTGAAAAAACCCTGATGCTGGGAAAGATTGACGACAGGAGGAGAAGGGGATGACAAATAATGAGATGGTTGGATGGCATCACTGACTCGATGGACATGAGTTTGGGCAAGCTTTGGGAGCTGGTGATAGACAGGGAAGCCTGGCATGCTGCAGTCCATGGGGTCACAAAAGTCGGACACAACTGAGCGACTGAACTGAATGGAACTGAAAACAAACAAACAAAACTGGAACCTACCAAAAATATACCCTACAGTGAAAGTAAATGGAGAAATCATAACAAAACTATAGGAGGAGTGCAATCATGATAATAAATCTCACACCTGCAAGGTGGAAAACCCATAAACTGGAAAGCAGTTATAACATAGAAGTTATCCTGTTAGAGTAAAAGTTCTGAGTCTGACATCAGGTTTCTCAGATATGAGCCTGACAATGGTAGCAGAAGTCTCCAGAGAATCTAGCTATGAAATTCAGCAGGATTTGATTGCAGGACTTCCATAGGACAAGCAGGAACAGAAATTACACTCTTGGAGGGCACACACAAAATTTTGTGCATGCCAGGACCCAGAAGGAAAAAAACTGATTCTATAATAGTCTGGGTCAGACTTACCGACTAGTATTGGAGGATCTCCTGCAGAGGTGAGGGACGAGGGCAGGGTTATGATTCACTGTAGGGACATAGACACAGAAGGAGCAGTTCTGGGATGTGCTCCTTGGTACAAGCCCTCCCAGAGGCCACTGTCATCTATGATCAAATAGCCTGTAGGCTCCAGTACTAGGATGTCTCTGGTCAAGCAACCAATAGGGAGGGAACATACACCACCTTTTTCTGCTTCTGTTAGGTCCATACCATTTCTGTTCTTTATTGTGCCCATCTTTGCATGAAATCTTCCCTTGTTATCTCTAATTTTCTTGAAGAGATCTCTAGTCTTTCCCATTCTATTACTTTCCTCTATTTCTTTACATTTAACACTTAAGAAGGCTTTCTCTGATAATGAGTGATGTTGAGCATCTTTTCATGTGTTTGTTAGCCATCTGTATGTCTTCTTTGGAGAAATGTCTATTTAGTTCTTTGGCCCATTTTCTGATTGGGTCATTTATTTTCCTGGAGTTGAGCTGTAGGAGTTGCTTGTATATTCTCGAGATTAGTTGTTTGTCAGTTGCTTCATTTGCTATTATCTTCTCCCATTCTGAAGGCTGCCTTTTCACCTTGCTAATAGTTTCCTTTGATGTGCAGAAGCTTTTAAGGTTAATTAGGTCCCATTTGTTTATTTTTGCTTTTATTTCCAATATTCTGGGAGGTGGGTCATAGAGGATCCTGCTGTGATGTATGTCAGAGAGTGTTTTGCCTATGTTCTCCTCTAGGAGTTTTATAGTTTCTGGTCTTACGTTTAGATCTTTAATCCATTTTGAGTTTATTTTTGTGTATGGTGTTAGAAAGTGTTCTAGTTTCATTCTTTTACAAGTGGTTGATCAGTTTTCCCAGCACCACTTGTTAAAGAGATTGTCTTTAATCCATTGTATATTCTTGCCTCCTTTGTCAAAGATAAGGTGTCCATATGTGTGTGGATTTATCCCTGGGCTTTCTATTTTGCTCCATTGATCTATATTTCTGTCGTTGTGCCAGTACCATACTGTCTTGATAACTGTGGCCTTGTAGTAGAGCCTGAAGTCAGGTAGGTTGATTCCTCCAGTTCCATTCTTCTTTCTCAAGATCGCTTTGGAAATAGAATTGCCTTCTGATCCAGCAATCCCACCGCTGGGCATACACACTGAGGAAACCAGAAGGGAAAGAGACACGTGTACCCCAATGTTCATCACAGCACTGTTTATAATAGCCAGGACATGGAAGCAACCTAGATGTCCATCAGCAGATGAATGGATAAGAAAGCTGTGGTACATATACACAATGGAGTATTACTCAGCCATTAAAAAGAATACATTTGAATCAGTTCTAATGAGGTGGATGAAACTGGAGCCTATTATACAGAGTGAAGTAAGCCATAAAGAGAAACACCAATACAGTATACTAACGCATATATATGGAATTTAGAAAGATGGTAACAATAACCCTGTGTACGAGACAGCAAGAGACACTGATATATAGAACAGTCTTATGGACTCTGTGAGAGAGGGAGAGGGTGGGAAGATTTGGGAGAATGGCATTGAAACATGTAAAATATCATGTATGAAACGAGTTGCCAGTCCAGGTTCGATGCATGATACTGGATGCTTGGGGCTGGTGCACTGGGATGACCCAGAGGGATGGAATGGGGAGGGAGGAGGGAGGAGGGTTCAGGATGGGGAACACATGTATACCTGTGGCGGATTCATTTTGATATTTGGCAAAACTAATACAATTATGTAAAGTTTAAAAATAAAATAAAATTAAAAAAAAAAAAGAAGGCTTTCTTATCTCTCCTTGCTGTTCTTTGAAACTCTGCCTTCAGATGAGTATATCTTTCCTTTTCTCCTTTGCCTTTTACTTCTCTTATTTTCTCAGCTATTTGTAGGGCATCTTCAGACAACCATTTGCCTTGTTCCATTTATTTTTCATGGGGATAGTTTTGGTCACCACCTACTACACAAGGTTACAAACCTCTGTCCATAGTTCTTCAGGCATTCTGTGTATCAGATGTAATCTGTTGAATCTATTTGTCACTTCCACTGTATAATCACAAGGATTTTGATATATCATACCTGAATGACCTACTGATTTACCCTACTTTTTTTTTTTTCAAGTTAAGTCTGAATTTTGTAATAAGGAGCTTATGATTTCAGCCACAGTCCGCTCCTAGTCATGTTTTTGCTAACCGCATATAGCTGCAAAGAATATAATCAGTCTCATTTTGGAATTGGCCATTTGGTGATGTCCATGTGTAGAATTGGGGGCAGGAGGAGAAGGGGACGACAGAGGATGAGATAGCTGGATGGCATCATTGACTCGATGGACGTGAGTCTCAGTGAACTCCGGGAGTTGGTGATGGGCAGGGAGGCCTGGCGTGCTGCAATTCATGGGGTCACAAAGAGTCGGACATGACTGAGCAACTGATCTGATCTGATCTGATGTGTAGAGTCGTCTCTTGTGTTGTTGAAAGAGGGTGTTTGCTATGACCCATGAGTTATCTTGGAAAAACTCTGTCAGCCTTTGCCCTGATTCTTTTTTTGTACTCCAGGGTCACGCTTTCCTGTTTCTCTAGGTATCTCTTGACTTACTACTTTTGAATTACAGTCCCCTATGAGGAAAATAACATCTTTTTCTTTTCTTTTTTTCTATATTAGTTCTAGAAGGTCTTCTAGGTTTTCATAGAAATGTTCAACTTCATCTTCTCTGGCATTTGGTTGGGACAAAGATTTGGATTACTGTGATTTTGAATTATTTGGTCTGAAAACAAACTAAGATCTTTCTGTTGTTTATATTATTGCACCCAAGTATTGCATTTTGGCCTTTTGCTAATTGTTATGGCTGCATTTATTCTAAGGGATTTTTGCCCACAGTAATAGATACAATGGTCATCTGAATTAAATTCACCCATTCCCATCGATTTTAGTTCACTGATATCTAATATCTTGAACTTCACTTCTGTCATCTCCTGTTTGACCAATTCCAACTTCTCTTGATTCATGGGTCTCACATTCCAGGTTCCTGTAGAATATTGTTCTTACAGCATTGGACTTTACTTTCATATGAGACATATCCACAACTGGGCATCATTTACAATTTTTATTAGCCATTCATTCTTTATGGAGCTATTTCTTTGCTCTTTTCCAGTAGTATATTGGACACTTACTGATTGGGGGGCTTCATATTTCAGTGTCATATCTTAATGACTCCAATTACCATGGTGGTGTGATCACTCACCTAGAACCAGATATCCTGAAGTGTGAAGCTAAGTGGGCCTTCGGAAGCATTACTACAAACAAAGCTGGTGGAGGTGATGGCATTCCTAAAAGATGATGCTTTTAAAGTGTTGCACTCAATATGCTAGCAAATTTGGAAAGCTCAACAGTGACCACAGGACAGGAAAATGTCAGTTTGCATTCCAATCCCAAAGAAAGGCAATGTCAAAGAATGTTCAAACTACTGCACAATTACACTCATTTCATATCCTAGCAAGGTAATGCTCAAAATCCTTCAAGCTAGACTTCAACAATGCGTGAACCAAGAACTTCCATATATACAAGCTGGATTTAGAAAAGGCAGAACGACAAGAGATCAAATGGCCAGCAACTATTGGTTCATAGAAAAAGCCAGAGAATTCCAGTAAAACATCTATTTCATATTCTTTTAGTATGCTAAGACCTTTGGTTATGTGGAGCCCAACAAATTGTGGGAATTTAAAATGGGAATTCCAAACCACCTTACCTGCTTCCTGTAAAACATGCATGCAGGTCAAGAAGCAACAGTTAAAACCACACATGAAAAAATATACTTATTAAAAATTCAGAAAGGAGTATGCTAAGGCTGTATGTTGTCACCCTGTTTCTTTAATTGCATGCAGAGTACATCATGTGAAATGATGGGCTGGATGAGGAACAAACTGGAATCAAGATTTCTGGAAGAACAAACAATAACCTTAGATATTCAGGTGACATCACCCTTATACCGAAAAGCAAAGAGGAACCAAAGAGCCTCTTAATGAAGGTAAAAGAGGATAGTGAAAAACCTGGCTTAAAACTAAACATTCAAAAAAACGAAGTTCATGGCATACAGTTCCATCACTTCATGACAAATAGATGGGGAAACAATGGAAACAGTGATAGATTTTATTTTCTTGGACTCCAAAATCACTGCAGATGGTGACTGCAGCTATGAAATTAAAAGACACTTGCTCCTTGGAAGTAAAGCTATGATCAACCTAGACAGCATATTAAAAAGCAGAGACAAAGCAACAAGGGAAAAATAACAAATAACACACAAGGGAATACCCATAAGGATAACAGCTGATCTTTCAATAGAAACTCTTCAAGCCAGGAGGGAATGGCAAGACATACTTAAAATGATGAAAGAAAATAACCTACAGCCCAGATTATTGTACCCAGCAAGGATCTCATTCAAGTATGAAGGAGAAATCAAAAGCTTTTCAGACAAGCAAAAGCTGAGAGAATTCTGCACCACCAAACCAGCTCTCCAACAAATACTAAAGGATATTCTCTAGACAGGAAACACAAAAACAGTGTATAAATTCAAACCCAAAACAATAAAGTAAATGGCAACAGGGTCATACTTATCAGTAATTACCTTAAACGTAAATGGGTTGAATGCCCCAACCAAAAGACAAAGACTGGCTGAATGGATACAAAAACAAGACCCCTACATATGTTGTCTACAAGAGACCCACCTCAAAACAGGGGACACATACAGACTGAAAGTGAAGGGCTGGAAAAAGATTTTCCATGCAAATAGGGACCAAAAGAAAGCAGGAGTAGCAATACTCATATCAGATAAAATAGACTTTAAAACTAAGGCTGTGAAAAGAGACAAAGAAGGTCACTACATAATGATCAAAGGATCAATCCAAGAAGAAGATATAACAATTATAAATATATATGACCCAACACGGGAGCACTGCAGTATGTAAGACAAATGCTAACAAGTATGAAAGGAGAAATTAACAATAACACAATAATAGTGGGAGACTTTAATACCCCACTCACACCTATGGATAGATCAACTAAACAGAAAATTAACAAGGAAATACAAACTTTAAATGATACAATAGACCAGTTAGACCTAATTGATATCTATAGGACATTTCATCCCAAAACAATGAATTTCACCTTTTTCTCAAGTGCACATGGAAGCTTCTCCAGGATAGATCACATCCTGGGCCATAAAGCTAGCCTTGGTAAATTCAAAAAAATAGAAATCATTCCAAGCATCTTTTCTGACCACAGTGCAGTAAGATTAGATCTCAATTACAGGAGAAAAACTATTAAAAATTCCAACATATGGAGGCTGAACAACACCCTGCTGAATAACCAACAAATCACAGAAGAAATCAAAAAAGAAATCAAAATTTGCATAGAAACAAATGAAAATGAAAACACAACAACCCAAAACCTGTGGGACACGGTAAAAGCAGTCCTAAGGGGAAAGTTCATAGCAATACAGGCACACCTCAAGAAACAAGAAAAAAGTCAAATAAATAACCTAACTCTACACCTAAAGCAACTAGAAAAGGAAGAAATGAAGAACCCCAGGGTTAGTAGAAGGAAAGAAATCTTAAAACTTAGAGCAAAAGAAACAAAAGAGATCTTAGCAAAAATCAACAAAACCAAAAGCTGGTTTTTTGAAAGGTTAAATAAAATTGACAAACCATTAGCCAGACTCATCAAGAAACAAAGGGAGAAAAATCAAACCATATAAATTAGAAATGAAAATGGAGAGATCACAACAGACAACACAGAAATACAAAGGCTCATAAGAGAGTAATATCAACAATTATATGCCAATAAAATGGACAAAGTGGAAGAAATGGACAAATTCTTAGAAAAGTACAACTTTCCAAAACTGAACCAGGAAGAAATAGAAAATATTAACAGACCCATCACAAGCACGGAAATTGAAACTGCAATAAAAAATCTTCCAGCAAACAAAAGCCCAGGTCCAGATGGCTTCACAGCTGAATTCTACCAAAAATTTAGAGAAGAGCTAACACCTATCCTGCTCAAACTCTTCCAGAAAATTGCAGAGGATGGTAAACTTCCAAACTCATTCTATGAGGCCACCATCACCCTAATACCAAAACCTGACAAAGATCCCAAAAAAAAGAAACCTACAGGCCAATATCACTGATGAACATAGATGCAAAAATCCTTAACAAAATTCTAGCAATCAGAATCCAACAACACATTAAAAAGATCATACACCTGGACCAACTGGGCTTTATCCCAGGGATGCAAGGATTCTTCAATATCCGCAAATCAATCAATGTAATACACCACATTAACAAATTGAAAAATAAAAACCATATGATTATCTCAATAGATGCAGAGAAAGCCTTTGGCAAAATTCAACATCCATTTATGATAAAAACTCTCCAGAAAGTAGGAATAGAAGGAACATACCTTAACATAATCAAAGCTATATATGACAAACCCACAGCAAACATTATTCTCAATGGTGAAAAATTGAAAGCATTTCCTCTAAAGTCAGGAACAAGACAAGGGTGCCCACTCTCACCATTATTATTCAACATAGTTTTGGAAGTTTTGGCCACAGCAATCAGAGCAGAAAAAGAAATAAAAGGAATCCAAATTGGAAAAGAAGAAGTAAAGCTCTCACTGTTTGCAGACGACATGATCCTCTATATAGAAAACCCTAAAGACTCCACCAGAAAATTACTAGAACTAATCATTGACTATAATAAAGTTGCAGGATATAAAAATCAACACACAGAAATCGCTTGCATTCCTATACACTAATAATGAGAAAACAGAAAGAGAAATTAAGGAAACAATTCCATTCACCATTGCAACAGAAAGAATAAAATACTTAGGAATATATCTACCTAAAGAAACTAAAGACCTATATATAGAAAACTATAAAACACTGGTGAAAGAAATCAAAGAGGACACTAACAGATGGAGAAATATACCATGTTCATGGATTGGAAGAATCAATATAGTGAAAATGAGTATACTACCCAAAGCGATTTGTAGATTCAATGCAATCCCTATCAAGCTACCAACAGCATTCTTCACAGAGCTAGAACAAATAATTTCAAAATTTGTATGGAAATACAAAAAAACCTTGAATAGCCAAAGCAATCTTGAGAAACAAGAATGGAACCGGAGGAATCAACCTACCTGACTTCAGGCTCTACTACAAAGCCACAGTTATCAAGACAGTATGGTACTGGCACAAAGACAGAAATATAGATCAATGGAGCAAAATAGAAAGCCCAGAGATAAATCCACGCACATATGGACACTTTATCTTTGACAAAGGAGGCAAGAATATACAATGGATTAAAGACAATCTCTTTAACAAGTGGTGCTGGGAACTCTGGTCAACCACTTGTAAAAGAATGAAACTAGAACACTTTCAAACACCATACACAAAAATAAACTCAAAATGGATTAAAGATCTAAACGTAAGACCAGAAACTATAAAACTCCTAGAGGAGAACATAGGCAAAACACTCTCTGACACACATCACAGCAGGATCCTCTATGACCCACCTCCCAGAATATTGGAAATAAAAGCAAAAATAAACAAATGGGACCTAATTAACCTTAAAAGCTTCTGCACATCAAAGGAAACTATTAGCAAGGTGAAAAGACAGCATTCTGAATGGGAGAAGATAATAGCAAATGAAGCAACTGACAAACAACTAATCTCGAGAATATACAAGCAACTCCTACAGCTCAACTCCAGGAGAATAAATGACCCAATCAGAAAATGGGCCAAAGAACTAAATAGACATTTCTCCAAAGAAGACATACAGATGGCTAACAAACACTTGAAAAGATGCTCAACATCACTCATTATCAGAGAAATGCAAATCAAAACCACTATGAGGTACCATTTCACGCCAGTCAGAATGGCTGCGATCCAAAAGTCTATAAGTAATAAATGCTGGAGAGGCTGTGAAGAAAAGGGAACCCTCTTACACTGTTGGTGGGAATGCAAACTAGTACAGCCACTATGGAGAACAGTGTGGAGATTCCTTAAAAAAACTGGAAATAGAACTGCCTTATGATTCAGCAATCCCACTGCTGGGCATACACACTGAGGAAACCAGAAGGGAAAGAGACACATGTACCCCAATGTTCATCACAGCACTGTTTATAATAGCCAGGACATGGAAGCAACCTAGATGTCCATCAGCAGATGAATGGATAAGAAAGCAATGGTACATATACACAATGGAGTATTACTCAGCCATTAAAAAGAATACATTTGAATCAGTTCTAATGAGGCAGATGAAACTGGAGCCTATTATACAGGGTGAAGTAAGCCAGAAAGAAAAACACCAATACAGTATACTAATGCATATATATGGAATTTAGAAAGATGGTAACAATAACCCTGTGTACGAGACAGCAAAAGAGACACTGATGTATAGAACAGTCTTATGGACTCTGTGGGAGAGGGAGAGGGTGGGAAGATTTGGGAGAATGGTATTGAAACATGTAAAATATCATGTATGAAACGAGTTGCCAGTCCAGGTTCGATGCATGATACTGGATGCTTGGGGCTGGTGCACTGGGAGGACCCAGAGGGATGGTATGGGGAGGGAGGAGGGTTCAGGATGGGGAACACATTATACCTGTGGTGGATTCATTTTGATGTTTGGCAAAACTAATACAATTATGTAAAATCTAAAAATAAAATAAAATTAAAAAAAAAAAAAAAAGGCAGAGACAAAATTTTTCTGACAAAGTCTGTCTAGCCAAAGCTATGGTTGTTCCGGTAGTCATGTAAGGATGCAAGAGTTGGACAGTAAAGAAGGCTGGGCACCGAAGAATTGATTTTTTCAAACTGTGGTGCTGGATAAGACTCTTGAGGGTCCCTTTGACTGTAAAGAGATCAAACCAGTCAATCTTAAAGGAAATCAACCCTGAATTTTCATTAGAAGGACTGATGCTGAAACTAAATTTCCAATACTTTGGCTACATGATGCAAAGTTCCAACTCATTGGAAAAGACCCTGATGCTGGAAAAGATAGAGTTTAGGAGGAGAAGAAGGGGATGACAGAGGATAAGATGGTTGTGTTGCATTATCAATTCAATGGACATGAGCTTGAGAAAGGTCCAGGAGATGGTGAGCAACAGGAAAGCCTGGCATGCTGCTGTCCATTGGGTTGCAAAGAGTCAGATACAGTAGAAAAACAGAACAACAAAAAATATCTCACTCATCAGCAGATAAGTGGATTAAATTTCTACTGAGCACAACCCTTCAGATGGATAAGACCAAATCTATCCACCATCAATCCCACCCAACAGGAAGCTTTCACGAGCCCTTTAGATAGTCTTATCCACCAGAGGGTGGACATCAGAAGCAAGAAGAACTACAACCCTACAGTCTGCTGAATAACAACCACAATCAAAAAAATTTAGATGAAAAAAAATGGCAAATAATTATTCCCTAGGTGAAGGAACAATATAAACCCTGAGAAAAACAAGTAAGTGAACTGGAAATAGGCAACCTTACAGAAAAATAATTTAGAATAATTATAGTAAATATGATTCAGTATCTCAGAAAATAAATGGTTTTAAGGATTGAGATGATGCAAGAAATGTTTAACAAAAATCTAGATGAAATGAAGAACAAGCCGAGATGAACAGTACAATAACTGGGGAAAAAGAAAAAAAAACACTAGAATTAATCAATAACAGAGTAACTCAGACAGAAAAAAATGTGTTAGTGACCTGAAAGATAGAATGGTGGAAATCACTGCCACGGAACAGAATAAAGAAAAAAGAGTAAAAAGCAATATAGAAAGCCTATGAGACTTCTGGGACAAAATTTTGTATTATGTTCCCTGATGGAGAAGAGAGCACACAATGACCTGAGAATATATTTGAAGAGATAGCAGCTGAAACCTTTTCCTAACATGGGAAAGCAAATAGTAATTCAAGTTCAGGAAGTAAAAATTCAAAATAATTAAGAAAATGGCAATAGAAACATACATGCAGATAATTGCCTTAAATAGAAATGGATTTAATGCTCCAACAAAAAGATGTTGACTGGATGAATGGATATAAAAATAAGATTAATATATTTATATATTTGCTGTCTATAAGAGACACGTTTGCGATATAGGGACATATACAGATTGAAAATGAGAGGATGAAAAAAGGTATTTCATGCAAATGAAAATCAAAAGAAATCTGGAGTATCAATGCTCATATCAGGCAAAATAGACTTTAAATCAAAGACTGTTATAAGAGACAAAGAAGGACACTATAAAAAGGTCAAGGTGAAGATGAAGATATAACAATTTTAAATATATGTACTTCCAACATAGGAGCATATCAATATAGAATCAATATATAAGGCAAATTAGTAACAGTCATAAATAGAGATATTGACAGTAACACGGTCATAGTATTTAGCATTCCACTTTCATCAATCAACAGATCATTCAGATAAAAAATTAATAAGGAAACCTAGAACTCAAATGACAGTAGACCAGATGAACTTAATTGGTATTTACAGAGCATTCTATTCAAAAACAGCAGAATACATATGCGTCTCGAGTGCACATGGAATATTTTCTAGAGTAAATTAAAAGCACAATGATCCCAAACCCTTGCAATGTAGCAAAAGTAATTTAAGAGCAGTTTATAGCAATACAATCTTACCTCAGAAAGCAAGAAAATTTCAAATAAATAACCTAACCTTACTCCTAAAGCAGCTAGAGGAAGAAGAACAAACAAAACCTAAAGTAGGTGGAAAGAAATCACAAAGATCAGAAATAAATGAAATAGAGGGAAAGAAAAAAAAAATGCTAAGACCAATGGAACTAAAAACTGGTTCTTTGAAGAGATAAGTAAAACTGATAAACACTCAAAAAAATAAAAAAAAAATTAAAAAAAAAGGAGAGGACTCAAATCAATAAAATTAGAGATAAAAAAGCAGAAGTCACTACTGACACTACAAAAATACAAAGGATCATAAAATACTATTACAAGCAACTGTATGCCAATAAAATGGACAACCTGGAAGAAACATACAAATTCTTAATAAAGGTACTATCTCCTAAGACTCAACCAGGAAGACAAAGAAAGTATGAATAGACAGATCACAAGCACTAAAAGTGATTTAAAAACTCCCAGCAAAAAGAAGTCCAGGAGCACATGGCTTCAAAGGTCATGTCGACGTGTACCCCAATGTTCATCACAGCACTGTTTATAATAGCCAGGACATGGAAGCAACCTAGATGTCCATCAGCAGATGAATGGATAAGAAAGCTGTGGTATATATACACAATGGAATATTACTCAGCTATTAAAAAGAATACATTTGAATCAGTTCTAATGAGGTGGATGAAACTGGTGCCTAATATAGAGAGTGAAGTAAGCCAGAAAGAAAAATACCAATACAGTATACTAACGCATATATGGAGAAGGCAATGGCAACCCACTTGAGTACTCTTGCCTGGAAAATCCCATGGACGGAGGAGTCTGGTAGGCTTCAGTCCATGGGGTCACGAAGAGTCAGACACGACTGAGCGACTTCCCTTTCACTTTTCACTTTCATGCGTTGGAGAAGGAAATGGCAACCCACTCCAGTGTTCTTGCCTGGAGAATCCCAGGGATGGCAGAGCCTGGTGGGCTGCCATCTATAGGGTCGCACAGAGTTGGACACGACTGAACTGACTTAGCAGCAGCAGCAGCAATGCATATATATGGAATTTAGAAAGATGGTAATGATAACCCTGTATGCAAGACTGCTTAAATGCTTTTAGAATTTTGTTCAAGATTAAATACAATTTGAGCAGTGATTGGTAAATTTCCTAGCTTATAATACATTTTAAGTATAGATATTTATATTTTGAAGTAGCTAATGATCTTTTTTAAAATTTTTGAGCTGATAAAAGTACATTATCTATAGCGTATATGGAAGAAGTTAAACTACTCCCAATACTTTGAACTCTAGCTACTTCCTATATGACCAGAAGAAAAAGTGATTGTTCTATATACATCTGATGAAAAAAAAAGTGCATCTTTAATTTTTCACAAGTAAAGATCAAGTGATGGTTTACTCCCTAAGTCATTCTGACTCTTGCGACCCCATGGACTGTAGCCTGCCAAGCTCCTCTGTCCATGGGATTTCCCAGGCAAGAATACTGAAGTGGGTTACCATTTCCCTCTCCAGTGTATTTTCCCAAACCAGGGATTGAATTCAGGTCTTCTGCACTGCAGGCAGTCTCCTGCATTACAGGTGGATTCTTCACCCATTGAGCCACCAGGGGAGCCACAGATCAGAGTAGTGTGCTTTTACATGTGGAACTTACCACAGGTTGGTTGACCTCCTCAAAGAGCTATGTTGCTGCTGCTACTGCTGCTAGGTCGCTGCAGTTGTGTCCAACTCTGTGAAACCCCACATACAGCAGCCCACCAGGCTCCTGCGTCCCTGGGATTCTCCAGGCAAGAACACTGGAGTGGATTGCCATTTCCTTCTCTAATGCATGAAAGTGAAAAGTGAAAGGGAAGTCGCTCAGTCATGTCCTGAGTCTGATTCTTCATGACCCCATGGACTGCAGTCTACTAGGTTCCTCTGTCCATGGGAGTTTCCAGGCAAGAGTACTGGAGTGGGTGCCATTGCCTTCTCTGAAAGAGCTATGTAACAACAGTTAATTTCTCAGAATTTTAAAAGACCATATATGCAATAAAATATTTTATTCTTACAGTCTTTGGTCTATGTTCTAGTGCCCATCTGGATAAATAAAAGAGTTATTGTTTATAATAAATTCATAATCTATTAAAGTGATTCATAATCAGAGGAGCATATTAGAATGACCTGAAAAGTAGCTCCCACATCGGAATGATCAAGTCAAAATATTACAAGAAAATATATGATATAAAGGTATTGGTATTTTTTGAACAGATTATTAGATTTTCTTTATTGTGGCCAGGGCAAGAATTACCTATATAGTAATTAGCTCAGAGACTACAGTAAAAAAAAAAAAAATCTTTGCTTTTTGCACTAAAAACAATAAAAAATTATTTTTTATATCAGAATTAAAGTACATATTTACAAAACAAAGATTTATTTTAATAAAATCTATCTAGGTCTAAAAATAAAGAATTCAATTAACACATATTTAATATTTATTGTGTTCCAAGTTTATTTGAGATTATAAGAAATGATACTTTAGAAAATTCTATTTCAAGATATATATTTTGAAAATTGAGACTGATAGTAATTCTACTCTGATCTGACTATTGAGAAATGCCAAAAGGACAGACAATGATTTCTTGGCTCATTTATAATATATCTTTATTATTCATCCTTGAGTTGCCTATGCATGGACAAGGCAAAAGTTCCTTCTCTTCACATTCTTCATTTAAACTTTTATCTATATTGCTTAGATCTACCTATAGTTCTAAGGCATCTGAGGATATTTAGTACCTATATGTACTATGCACCAAGCTAATGATAACAAGATTTAAACTTGTAATTAAAGAACGACTGACCTAGCATAAACAGGAAAAGGCATATAAGCACATATTGATAATTTTAAATTGGTATGTCAATGGTAAGAAGTCACTGTCATCATAAATTTACAGCAGCTCCAAAATTAATCATTCATTCTGCTGGTACTTCAAATATACCAGGGAAATTAATATCCTAACTAACTTTACTTGATTTATTAAAAATGTAATTAAGTATTACTTGATCCTTATTCCCCAAACACTTGATTACTGATCATTTCAGAACTGAGACTTATGGTAGTAAGCAATATATTTTATATAGTTTAATCTAATTTAATTTTGTCTAGTCTATAAATATATTTAAATTATTTTTTTTGGAATTATACTATTAATTTTATTGAATTTTCACAGCAACTTCAGAGTAAAGTCAGACGCCATTGTACTATAAGTGTTTTGCATTTCTCTTTGAATAATAATACTGTATAACCAAATAAAGTCAGTGAAGTGTGTGCAATCATATTATCTAATGCTGTTTGTGATGCTTTACCACATGCTTCCTGGGAGCTAAATAAAAATGTGTCCTAGTTGTAGGAGTAATAAACACAGGCAATTATGCATAATTATGGAGATTAATTTCCAATTAAGGTTCAATTCAATAAAACCTCTATCCAGAAATCTTTTCAAGTTTTTAGTGACATGAAAGAAGATCAAAGTAACTAAGGTACTAATCTCTATTATGGTTTAAGAAAAAAAACTAAGTTTGATTAGGGAATTCTGTAAGTATTCCAGTATTCAGGCAACATGACAAGTTCAAAAGCATATCTCCATTTGCATTAGTATTTGGACAGTTATCTCTTACTTGATATAGTAGTTCAGAGCCAGGAAAGAGACTTTATATTCCCAAACTATATTTACTGCATGGAAATATGCCAAAGAATCAGTTATCAGTCTGATTTTACCTACAAAAGTGTGTTTAAAATATTGCAATGTTGGCTAACAGATTTTAGAATATTTCCTGACAAAACTTCACAATTATCATTTCAGAATCCCACAGCTGCATCCTGGACCCCTGAGCTCTCTCCCACATCCCATGGCCACTTCAAAAACTTCTCCCCTCTCTTTTTTCTGTGTACTTGCTTACTTTTTCACTTATTTGTCTGGGCCATGTCTTAGCTGTGGCATACAAGATCCTCAGTCTTTGTTGTGGCATACGGGGTCTTCGGTAGGGGGAGCTGTAGCATGCAAACTCTTAGTTGCGGCATGTGGGATCCAATTACTAGAAGAGGGGTCACATCTCCTCACCCACTTTGGAAGTTCAGAGTATTGGTCCCAGGGTCTCACTACACATAGCACCAGAAAGATTCTAAAAATTAAATAGAGAGAGAGCAAAAAAAATTAATTATCAAATATTATAATGTGAAACCCAACAAATATTTACTAAAGAACATAAAGTCAAGTATTATCCAATGTTAGACCTGACCTATATATTTTCAAACTATGTTCAAGAATAAATACATTAAGTCTAGGACATAGGATCAATTATCTATATAACTGAAATTAACATGCATGTAAAAAAGATAGAGTCCTTGTTTGATAGCCCTCATTTATTTCAGTGAATTTTTTAATAACCTAATGAAAATAAAAGAAGGGGATGTTGTAAACCAAATTAATATGTCCTCCCTAATTTCATATGTTGAAGTCCTAACCCCCAATATCATAGTACTTGGAGAATAGACCTTTAGGACACAGAATTAAATTAGATAATAGAAGCAGGATATTCATGGTGTATTTAATGACTTTTTAAAAGGAGAAAGAGAGGGAGATCTCTCTCTCCAGGAGAACAAAGAGGAAAGGCCATACGAATGAAAAGGCAAGAAGGCCATCTGCACTCCAAGGAGAGAGATCTGAACAGATGCTGACCCTGCTCGCACATTCATCTTGGACTTCTAATATCTGTGAGATCTTCCAGAAGTTTGAGAAATACATTTTTATTGACAGTCTGTTATATGTTGGCTTTGGCCTTTCTTTTGGATTGGAATGAAAACTGACATTTTCCAACCCTGTGGCCACTGCTGTGTTTTCCGAATTTGCTGGCATATTGGGTGCAGCACTGTCACAGCATCATCTTTTAGGATTTGAAATAGCTCAATTGGAATTCCATCACCTCCACTAACTTTGTTCATAGTATTGCTTCCTAAAGCCCACTTGACTTCACATTCCAGGATGTCTGGCTCTAAGTGAGTGATCACACCATCATGACTATCTTGGTCTTGAAGATCTTTTTTGTATAGTTATTTTGTGTATTCTTGCCACCTCTTCCTAATATCTTCTGCTTCTCTTAGGTCCATACCATTCCTGTCCTTTATTGAGCCCATCTTTGTATGAAATGTTCCCTGGCTATCTCTAATTTTCTTGAAGAGATCACTAATCTTTCCCATTCTACTGTTTTCCTCGATTTCTTTACACTAATCACTGAGGAAGGCTTTCTTATCTCTCCTTACTATTCTTTGGAACTCTTCATTCAAATGGGTATATCTTTCCTTTTCTCCTTTGCTTTTTGATTCTCTTTTTTCTCAGCTAATTGTAAGGCCTCCTCAGACAGCCATTTGCTTTTTTACATTTCTTTTTCTTGGGGATGGTCTTGATTGCTGTCTCCTGTACAATGTCATGAACCAACATCCATATTAATCAGGCACTCTGCCTATTAGATCTAGTCACTTAAATCATCAAAAAAGCAGGAAAGTTTCAGAAAAATATCTATTTCTGCTTTATTGACTATGCCAAAACTTTGACTGTGTAGATAACCACAAACTGTGGAAAATTCTGAAACAGATGGAGGGGAGGAGAGGGAAATACCAGACCACATGACCTGCCTCTTGAGAAATCTGTATGCAGGTCAGGAAACAATAGTTAGAACTGGGCATGGAACAACAGACTGGTTCCCAATAGAAAAAGGAGTACATCAGGCTGTATATTGTCACACTGCTTATTTAACTTATATGCAGAGTACATCATCAGAAATGCTGAGCTGGATGAAACACAAGCTGGAATCAAGATTTCTGGGAGAAATGTCAATAACCTCAGATATGCAGATGACTCCACCCTTATGGCAGAAACCAAAAATCTAAGGAGCCTCTTGATGAAAGTGAAAGAGGAGAGTCTAAAGGTTGGCTTAAAGCTCAGCATTCAGAAAACTAAGATCATGGCATCCAGTCCCATCACTTCATGGCAAATAGATGGGGAAACTATGGAAACAGTGGCAGATTTTCTTTTTTGGGGGGAGGGGCTCCAAAATCATTGCAGATGGTGACTGCAGCCATGAAATTTAAACGATGCTTACTCCTTGGAAGAAAAGTTATGATCAACCTAGACAGCATATTAAAAAGCAGAGATTACTTTGCCAAAAAAAAGGTCCATCTAGTCAAGGATATGGTTTTTCCAGTAGTTGTGTATGGATGTGAGATTTGGACTATAAAGAAAGCTGAGTGCTGAAGAATGATGATTTTGAACTGTGGTGTTGGAGAAGACTCTTGAGAGTCCCTTGGACTGCAAGGACATCCAATAAGTCCATCCTAAAGGAGATCAGTCCTGAGTGTTCATTGGAAGGACTGATGTTGAAGCTGAAACTCCAATATTTTGGCCACCTGATACGAAGAACTGACTCATTTGAAAAGACCCTGATGCTGGGAAAGATTGAAGGCAGGAGTAGAAGGAGAGGACAGAGAATGAGATGGCTGGATGGTATCACTGACTCTATGGACATGAGTTTGAGTAAATTCCGGGAGTTGGCAATGGATAGGGAAGTCTGGGGTGCTGCAGTCCGTGGGGTTGCAAAGAATCAGACACGACTGAGTGAGTGAACTGAACTGAACTGATACCTTTCGGTGTAGGAAAAGAAGAGAGATTCAAGTGAATTTAAAGTCTTTTAATATTTGAAAATACATTTATTTTGCTCTCACATTGAATCAATAAAAAGATGTGGTATAAAATTTTTCCTCCAGAACTTTGTGGGGAACATGCCAATGTCTTATAGCTTCCAATGTCTCTGCTTCTAAATTTTTATTCTTTATGTGAATGTATTTGTTATAATAATATTTTCTTACACAATAGCTTGTAGAATTTTATCTTCTACCTCACTATGCTGATGCCCAATGAACAATTGTATTATGGCTCAGTATGTAATTATTTTTTTAGGAAATTTGTTCATATTTTGTTCAAATTTTACTTAATAATTGGAAGACTTATTTTCCTTTTGTTTGCTCCAATATCTCACCATTATATCCATGATATAATCTTTTTAAGATATTGAACCTCCTGAACAATTTATCTAACTTTAAAGCCTACAGATGTTAACAAATACTTCGATTCAATTGAAATAATGTAACATTTTTCAGAGTATGTTTCACAAAATATGAGGTCTCCTCGCTAGTAGAAATTACATAAAGCAAATGGCTCATAGTTAACATCAGCTTAGGAAATGCATGGCTGAATATTTATTTATTTATTTTTTTTAATTTTATTTTTAAACTTTCAAAATTGTATTAGTTTTGCCAAATATCAAAATGAATCTGCACATTTATTAACTGTTGGTATTATCAGAATATTTTATATACCAGGTAGTTTTTAGTTATTCATAAAGGACACATGCTGGAAAATATATAACAATTAAAAATATTGTTTTCAGAAGGCATCACACAAAACTAGTTCTAAACAATAAACTGTAAAATTATCTCTAGTGAGATCACCTTGACTTTCTTATGTGCCTTCATAAAGCTATCAGTGTAAATCATCAATTTAAAATTAGCTATAAATGCCATGATGACTCAGATGTATGACTATTGGTTTCTTCTATATTAACAGAATAAATTTGTCCTATTGGCAATTGCTTCATGTAAATATAGGACATGAAGCTCTTAATTTTTTAAAAAATTAGCTATAAATACACAAAAACATCCTATTTTGAGACAAAAGCAACTTAATTATATAACTCAAAGAAAGAGCATATTATTTTGTTTCAGCAAAAACAAAAGTAAAACAAATACAACCACCATGACTAAAATAACACATGGAGATACTGATAACCATTCATTTAATAAACTCTAGAGAGTTAAAATGGTTCACCTCCGTCTTTGAGGAGCTTAGAAAATCAGTGGATGGAGGAGCCTAGTAGGCTGCAATCCATGGGGTCGCTAAGAGTCAGACACGACTGAGCGACTTCATTTTCACTTTTTACTTTCATGCGTTGGAGAAGGAAATGGCAACCCACTCCAGTGTTCTTGCCTGGAGAATCCCAGGGATGGGGAAGCCTGGTGGGCTGCCATTTATGGGGTCGCACAGAATCAGACATGACTGAAGCAACTTAGCAGCAGCAGCAGCAGTCTGGTATCGGGCAAATCCCCAGCGACCTAGCTGATACATGGCATCAGAATGGCATACACATTATTTTGAGTTCTCAGAGGTGGACACTAAAGTGTAAACTGAGTGAGTGACTATGGTTAATATGTGCTTTTTGAGGAGGTGGTATCTAAACCTTGAAATGTGATTTGGAGTTGATTGGAAAGGACTCACAAGCAGGAGTTGGGAATGGGGTTCTTAAATCGTTCACTTTGAATAAAAAATAAAATAAAATTAAAAAAAAAAGAAAGAAAGAAAAGAAAAGCTGAGACACAATGGTATTCTACCAAAAAAAAAAAAAAAAGAACTCTGTATGGTTTATGGTGTAAACTCTGTATGCTTTATGGCGTTAACTCTGGTCTGGAGACTTAGCTAAGATTTACTGACGATTTTTCCAGTCTGCTTATATAATAAATAATAACCTTGTCATCAAGGAGAAATGTTTACATTTGTTTGTTTGTTTTGTTCTGATTTTATTTTTCCCCCAGATAAGCAGCGCTTAACATTCTTAAATAGAACTGAGTAAATGCAGGTGTTTAAGTTTAATTTTTCATTTTAAGGCAAACTTACAACAATTTATTGGGGTATTAAGGCTATGTAGAGCAAGTGGCTAGTTACTTTGATTTTTTTTCTTTATGGTAAGATATTCAGTATCAGAAGCTAAAGATTAGTAGCTTTAGGTGTACATATACACAATAATAATGGTAAATAATAATAATAATACTGCTTGGCTTTAAAAACAGATAATTCATCAGAAGTCCAAAGTTAGGGTCTTATTAACTATTTCTTGAAAAATTGTACAAATGGTAACAATTTGCAACATTCCTTATATTGTTCACTTACAGAAACCCAAAGTTATTTCTTTTTAAATGCACAATCTACAACAAAGAGTAAATTTGTTGAAGCATTTATGAATGTATCACTTCAAAGACAATCCAGATATGACCATTCTGCCTGGTCACTTTACATCTCAGCAGATAAGCTTGCCAATTTGTAGTGAATGATGAAATGTCCACTTTGGTTTCCTTTTCCTGTTATTTCACTAAGTATCAAGAAATAAAACACTGGTTTAGAAACAAAGAACAATCACATCAGAAATCTTTATTCAATATTTTTATGTGTAAATCTTTCCCATCCATGATTTAATGTTGTTTAAAAATCCTCCCTGATACTCACTGTTATTGACTCCAAGGATGCATTTTCTTTGTAATAATATATGAAACATAAGAGTTTTATACAAATTAAGAGAAATGATTTTCATGTGTTTATAATATTTCTTAGAAGAAGGAAAATATTTGGAGGCATGTTATTGATTTATTGAAGTCATTAGGGTAATGGAATAACCATTAAAGAATCTATTATCTGGGTTTTATGCAGTCATAGAGGTATATGGATTAGCTTTATGACTTGAAAAATGTTTCATGATGCAGAATAAAGAAAATAGACTTATTTGAGACACTTTAATACATCTTTGATATATCCCTTGCTTTTTAAACCCAGTGACATTTTATTGAGTAACTGAATTACATTTAAAAGACAAAATTAAATCTTCACTGGATTAAGATTACTTATGCAAGAAATTGCATTTCTCAGAGCATGAGGCATAGCAGGGAGAAGGGTTTTGTTTGTTGTAGAATTTCATTACTAGTATCAGGACATCTAATGCTGAAAAATACATTCAATAAATTCAAATTCATTTGTACATTCTTTATTCATTCTGAAATGTTCCAAAGAAAGTCACATGTCTTAGACAGGAGAAGATCTAGTTAATGTTCCATATAATAATCCCTGAGTCTTTTGCTTTTTCATATTACTATTTTCTCCTCATCTTGGGCTTATTTCAAGCCAGAAGGGCAGAGCAGCATGGTCTCCCAGGCCTGTAGTTACTGCTTCTTATTCTGACGAATCAATATATAATGTTAGCCTGAAACCTGATATCATCAACTACATTCTTTCTGTTTCACAGCAGGAAATAAAGTTATTTCAGAATCCAAGGCACAAAAATATGTGTTTATTGTAACATAATTTTGCCAGGCAAAATACTGAACCATTGTTTTCTCATAATACCCTTGGTTAAAATAGTTGATTCAATATTTTTGTAAAAATATGCTGTAAAATATAAATCAGCCTGAATATACTCCTTTCCTATACATACTTGTTGACAATATCTGTAATTAGAATGTAGATCAGTCTGATGCAAAGAGTAAAACAGGTAAAAATATACTTTTAATAGTTTAACCTTTAGTAGTTTTATTGTTTATTCTATGTTTTTGTATATCTTTTCTGTTCTTTAGCATTTAATACTGTTCTAGTTTCTAGTCTATCTGGCATTTACTAAAATGGAACTAAGAAATCACTTGCATAAAAATTAATAAAATATCACTTTTGATACAATGTCAATAAAATGAAGGAGATATTTGACACTGAGTGGTTTCCAATTATCCAAAATATCACATAATAAAGCCATTACTTACGTGTACATTCTTATTAGTAACACGGTGCATATCTGTTAAAGTTTGAGAATTTTGACGTTTTTGGATAGTAGGCATATTGGTGATAGCATATTTTTAAGTAAAAAAGTCATCTCTCTAAATCTTTGCCACTTTGACATTATTAATATCATCTTGCTACTCAAATATCAGACTGAATTCCAGTGTCTTTCCCAGAAACAGTGACCTAGCATTTTTCACGTTGCATGAAATCTGTGGAGTAACCACCTCAAGAACTCTATGACTAGAACTATACTGAGTCATGACTGAGAACTATTACACCAACAAGCCAGTCAGAACAGAAGGGAAAATATATATATATATATTTTAATGCTGAATACTTTTTCTTCATCCATATTTCTCTACCTGGACAAGAACAGAATGAATCTAGATTTCAAAGTTTGAGAAAAGGCTTGTTTTGTGATACAGTTATTCACTCATCATATATAGGCTAATGCACAAGTTTAAATATAATATCCTACAACAAATCCCATTTTTTTTCCCCTAAAATAGCCTTAAGGAATTTTAAAAAGAAGATTTTTTTTTCAGTTCAGCTGAATGCTATGATATTTTAATGTTAAAAAAATTTCACTGTTAATAACAGAATTATCAATCACATTATTTATCTGTATTTACATTCTGATAGCATACAAAATCTATAATTTTCCTTTCTTATTCTGAGGAATTAACTCAGTTTATTAATTAATGTGTCTTCATAATATTTATTTGTGTTAAGTGCAGAAAACTTTTCCCTTTTAATTGATGGAAGAAAAAATAGTGTCACATATACACAGAGGAAATAAATCAACTTGTGATGATGGTAGGTATTTTACTAGACAGTACAGCTCCAGATGTTTGAAGCATTGTTTGTCATTTCAACAGACTGAATAAAGATGACATTCAGTGAAGAGGAAGGAGGTTCAGTGAAGAGGAAAGAGAAACTTGAAATCATACAATAGACCACAAATAAAGCACATAATTACTTCTTAGAAACAGAACAAAAGTTTATCGTTCAAATAACTCTCAACAGTTTAGCTCCATTCAGAAAGATGTTTATGTTTTGTGTTAAATTTGAATACATTGGACTCATTCCTAAGGCAAGCCAGATTTTAGCTCAGTAGGCATTGGAGTAGATCCAGGTAGCTGGCACAAGTCCTCAAATAAATAAACGTTAAAGAGTACAATACTACAGCAGCAACGTTAAATTAAACTTGACATTCTTAACAAAAAGATTAATTATTTCTATGCTTTTGGGAAATCTGATTTGTTCCCATAATTCTCTTCTTTTGGTATTTTGAGTAGCTGGTTTAAAATAAAATATTTCTGCCACCTTACTTTATTACTCATAATTAATACTTATAAAAATACAAATATTTACAGATTGCCATAATTTACTAGTAAATTAGTTAAATCATTGCAGCCTAATTTTGTATGACATTATTAAGCATCTATCAGCCACTTGAAAAATCCATTAACTTATGTTGTATAATATTTCCCTTGACCACACCCATCTTTCTGTAATAGTGATGTCAAAACAACTAAAATATTTTTCTAACTTTACCTCCAAAGGCTAAACATGTATTTAAGCCTCTTTAAATTACTTCTGAATAATGTTTGAGCACCTCTAGGAGGGTATTTTTCATGGACTCACATAGTTTTTCTCTTTGATATACTATAGTAAATGCCAGTTTCCTCATCTAGCATAGTAGTATAACAATGACCATAGATATTCAATATTACCAACAAACAGTGGGGTGTGTGGATAATTATTAAATTCCACATTACCTGCCTGAACCATTGAGACAAAGACCTCCTTTAAGATGAGATGTTTTCCTTCTCTGTCTAACTTATATCACTAAGTATAATATCCCTATGTGTGTGTGCTTAGTCACTTCAGTTCTATCCAACTCTTTGCAAACCTATGGGTTGTAGCTCACCAGGCTCCTTTCTCCATGGAATTACCCAGGCAAGATACTGGAGTGGGTTGCCATGCCCTTCTCCAGAGAATCTTCCTGACCTAGGGATCAAACCTATGTCTCTTGCATCTTCTACATTGGCAGGCAGATTCTGTACCACTAGCACCACCTGGGAAGTCCATGTATTTGTATATGTGTATATTTACATATGTGTGTTTTTATATATGGGCCTCCAGGTGGCTCAGCAGTAAAAAATCCACCTGCAATGAAGGAGCTGCAGGATATGTGGATTCTACTTCTGGTTTGGGAAGATACCCTGCAGGAGGACATGGTAACCCACTCCAGTATTCTTGCCTGGAGAATCCCATAAACAGAGGAGCTTGGTGAACCCTACAGTCCATAGGGTTGCAAAGGGTAAGACAGGACTGAAGCGACTTAGCACACATGCATATATTTCTATATAATATATATATTATCATTATATATCACTTTGGTTATTTTATAGAGAGACATAACATGATTTAAGATTATCACTTAATATGTAGGAATATATAATTTTTCATATATATGTACATATATGTAACAGAAAAAAATCAAAAGGAACTTAAATATATACATATTATAAGTAGCTTCACTTGTTATCCCAGAAAATATTCTTTCACATTACTTTTTTATGATCCAACATATTTCAAAGAAGACTTAGACTAAAATATGATGTACATTATTCATTTGTCTAAGTATTCAGTCTTGATAATATAGAACCTGAAGGCTGAAGACATTTAAGAATGTAGAGATCTATTGAAAGTCTCTCATAACAGCATTTTATAGTAAAAAATAACTAAGTTAAGTTGCTTCTATTTTGAGATCCACAGCAATATTTGAAAGAGACAGCTTTGCTTATCTAATTAATATATGCCAGAAAGTTATATTATTATGGCTGATGTATCAAGCTCACTACATTTTAATCTGATTAGAGTTACATAATATATAAAGGTTACATTTCATCATACTAACACAAAGATGTTGGTGTTTAGAAAATGCCCAGAAATTTTCACAGTAGAGATATCCAGAGAAGGAGACACACTGATTTTGTGTATTAATCCCTACATAATTGCATAGGCAACCCCTAGTCAGGTGCATAAAGCCTCAGAAACTGAATTGGGATCACTGCCTTAGTCTAAAATCATTGAGTGGGTCATGTAAATGGCAAACCCAATGCAGCAGAGCAGTAGAGCTTTGGAATTAGAATTTTTAAAGCACAAACCAAAGAAAGTGAAAATTGGTCTGAAATTATCTGGGTTAATTTTGTGCTAAGATAAAATAAATAAAAATAAAAACCCCATATTCTTCAAAGAATTATATCAGGAAATAAAGTCTACATAAAATCCGAACACAATAAACAAGGGCCAGTAGTATTAAACCAATCTCTCTGGAGAAGGAAATGGCAACCCACTCCAGCGTTCTTGCCTGGAGAATCCCAGGGATGGGGGAGCCTGGTGGGCTGCCGTCTATGGGGTTGCACAGAGTCGAACACGACTGAAGTGACTTAGCAGCAGCAGTGGATAAAACAATAATGACATCTTACCCAAATCTGACCCAGATGTTAACATTACCAAACAGACTTTAAAGCAGCCATTGTATCTATCTCACTAGGTAAGGGAAAACCTTTAGAATGAATGGAAAGTTAGTTCTGAGAGAAATCTTTTAATATAAGAAAAGTAATTTCATAAAAATTATAATACTTAAAAAAATCCCAAATGAGTACTCTATGTGTTCAATAGCAAAATAAAGATGAGAAAAGAATTAGTGAATTTGAAGAAATGAGCTTGAAGACACATTAATAGAAATTATTTATTCAGAAAGAGAGAAATGTTAAAAAATAGCAAAATATGACAGGGAATTTACTGGTTTCACTTGCTATTGAAAGTTGAGCATTTCTATGAAACCTTTTGAAAGCTTAAATGGACTAAGCGAAGAAGCAGCTACCTTAGGACACATCTTGCTATTGAATACACACAGTAAGTAGAGACAAAGCGCAGATGTTCACAGACACGTTTCAAAGCTCTGGTGGCTTGATGCTAAGTGTAGTTCCCAGCGAAGGAGCTTGGTGGCGCCACTCTCGCTGCTTGCGTTGTGTGATTCCTCTGCGATGGCTCCCCACAAAATCAACATTAAACTCTATTTTTGCTTTTTCTCTATTTTTGTATAAGCAAAAAATCCTCTTCAGATATCTTTTTGTTAGTGAAAAGTAGTATTAAGCAATCTTTGGAAAAGCAAGGTGCACCAGGATTGTGCAAACTAGTACAATAGCACCAAAGGACTTACAGGCAGGTAGGTCACTGTGATGAGGCCATCTGTATTTGCTGGCTGGCTCTTAGGCAAGTTAGGCCCCTACCCTCCCGAAGAGATTGGAAGACAAAGTTGCTATTTTTGTGGATGATTGCATTTCAAAGAAGGTAGGTAACTCCCAGGTCCTGAGAAAGACATTCCTCATTTGTAGAAAATTTACATTTCAAAGAGGTAGAGAAAGAGTTTACAATTGCAAGTTTTTCTAAAGTAAATGCCCTAATAAAAGAGAAATCAAGGACCTATAGTTGGGAAGAAACCTGTTCAAATTTAGTTAAGCTGTACATGTTAAGTAGCTAAAGTCATGTCTGAGTCTGTGATCTGATGGGCTGTAGCCCACCAGGCTCCTCTGTCCAAGGGATTCTCCAGGCAAGAATACTGGAGTGGGTTGCCATGCCCTCCTCTAAGGGATCTTCTTGACCCAGGGATTGGACCCACATCTCCTGAATCTCCAGCATTGGCAGGTGAATTCTTTACCACTAGGGCACCTGGGAAGTGTTTAAATTAAGCTGAAGGAAATGTTAAGAGTATTGGTCAATGACTAGGATAAAGTATGAACATAAATGATACAGCTGAACTATTTCAGTTTTTAGCTCTGTTTTATTTGACACTGGTTATCCTATAATCAGATTTACTTGTATTCTCTATGCCCTTTTACTATATTTTAAAAATTCCAATTAAAGCTATTCTAATTCATGCTTTAATTTCTGCTGACAATATTTTCCTAACAGTATCCTTTTCTTCATTAATTGGTCTGGGTAAATTAACTTGGGATTGCTTTTCAAATATTTTTCTTACTGCTATAATAGTCAGAGTCTTGTCAATCACTTATTTTTAAAATGGCTACATTTGAGTATTTTGTTTTAAAAACAAAGTAAACACTGTAAGTTGTATCTTTAAAAATACAAACAAATCATGACCAAAATTCAAGAAGTGAAAAAAAAAATACTTTTCATGACATGAAAATGGTCAGAAATTCAGGCTTTAGGAGTTTCAAATATCATTACGAGAATCAAGCACAGTCACATAAAAATACCTTTACCTTATTAATTTGTCAACAGGTATTTGTTAATTACCACTTATGTTCCAAGCACTGCTTCAATGCTGAATATATAATATACCAGGGAAAGGGGGGCAGACAAAGTGTAACTGAACAGATAAATTAATAACAAATAAATAGTTCATTTATTTTGTAACGTATAATTCATTAAGAAAACTCAAAGCAAGTTTGGTAGTGCCTGCCATGGTTAAAAAAAAAAATAATAAAGTAAATAATGGGGGAGAATAAAGAAGAGGCACCATAAAGAAAGTGGTGTTGACATTTTCAACAATGTAGTGGGAAGACCTTACTGATAATGAGCATTCAGTTTGTCAGGTGGCTATCTGTGGGTAAGGTACTCCAGACAAAGAAAACAGCAAGTGCAGAGACTCAGAGATAGAAGAGCTAGACCCATTAAAAAAAAAAAAAAAGAAAGAAAGAAAAGAAAAGAGGCTAGAATGTCTGGTGAGGATAAGAAGGAGAGGAGTTGGGGATAATGCCCCAGTGATAACAGCAGGCCAGGTTACGTAACCCTATATGTATCATGGAGAAACTTCAACATTTTATCAGAGTGAGGTGGAGCCACTGGAGTAGATTTTGACCTGAGCTTAAAGCTCAACATTCATGAAACAAAGATCATGGCATCCAGTCCCATCACTTTGTGCCAAATGGATGGAGAAACAGTGGGAACAGTGGCAGATTTTATTTTGGGGGGCTCCAAAATCACTGCAGATGGTGACTGCAACCATGATTTTAAAAGATGCTTATTCCTTGGAAGAAAAGTCATAACCAACCTAGACAGCATATTAAAAAGCAAAAGAGACACTGATGTATAGAACAGTCTTTTGGATTCTGAGGGAGAAGGTGGGATGATTTGGGAGAATGGCATTGAAACATGTATAATATCATATATGAAACAAGTCACCAGTCCAGGTTTGATGCATGATGCTGGATGCTTGGGGCTGGTGCACTGGGATGACCCAGAGGGATGGTATGGGGAGGGAGGTGGGAGGAGGGTTCAGGATGGGGAACACATGTATACCTGTGGCGGATTCATTTTGATATATGGCAAAACCAATACAATATTGTAAAGTTAAAAAATAAAATAAAATAAAAATAAATAAATAAAAAGCAGAGACATTACTTTGCTATCAAAGGTCCGTCCAGTCAAGGCTATGGTTTTTCCAGTAGTCATGTATGGATGTGAGAGTTGGACTATAAAGAAAGCTGAGCACGGAAAAATTGATGCTTTTGAACTGTGGTGTTGGAGAAGACTCTTGAGAGTCCCTTGGACTGCAAGGAGATCCAACCAGTCCGTCCTAAAGGAGATCAGTCCTGAATGTTCATTGGAAGGACTGATGTTGAAGCTGAAACTCCAATACTTCGGTCACCTGATGTGAAGAGCTGACTCCATTTGAAAAGATCCTGATGCTGGGAAAGATTGAAGGTGGGAGAAGGGGAGGACAGAGGATGAGATGGTTGGATGGCTTCACGTACTCAATTGATGTGAGTTTTAGTAAACTCTGCGAGTTGGTGATGGACAGAGAGGCCTGGCGTGCTGCAGTCCATGGGGTCGCAAAGAGTTGGACATGACTGAGCGACTGAACTGAACTGAACTGATAGCATATATTTGACTTTCCAGGTGGTGCTAGTGGTAAAGAACCTGCCTCATGTCTCTCAAGAGACATGAGATGCAAGTTCAATCCTTGGGTTGGAAAGATCCCCTGGAGGAGGGCATGTAGCCTGGCAGGCTACAGTCCATAGCATTGCAAAGATTTGGACACAACTGAAGCAACTTAGCAGGCACACACACATAACATATATTAAAAGGATCATTCTGGCTGCTCAGTAGGTCAGAAACTATGAAATTAGGGAGTATCTTTACAGCATTCTTACAATAGTTCTGATGGAAGGGTCAATGGCTTTACTCATAGTGTCATAGCAATGATAAGAGGTAGGATTCTGAAATTGGAGCTAATTACAATATAGTGTGTGAGAGAAATTACAGAATAATTTCAAGGATTTAGGCTCCAGAATCTGGAAAAAGGGAGTTGCCATTTATTGAAATAGGTGAAGTTTACTGTGAGGAGGTGATTTGAGAGGTGTTTTAGACATGTTATGTGTGAACACCTAATAGAAATCTACGTGGAGACAGTAAGCTGATATTTGGATATGATTATAATTGGGGGAAGATCTCTTGTAAATGTAGGCACATAGAGTCAGAGGTCCCCTACAAAAGACCTAGGCATATATTTTTTAACATAAGAGAAGCATTTTAGGATGAAGTCATTCTGTGATCTTTGCCTGGCCACAGTGCTTGGCTTTGCAGAAGACTAGGTCTTACAGTTCCAGAGAAGGCACTGGCGACCCACTCCAGTACTCTTGCCTGGAAAATCCCATGGATGGAGAAGCTTGGTAGGCTGCAGTACATGGGGTCGCTAAGAGTCGGACATGACTGAGCGACTTCACTTTCACTTTTCACTTTCTTGCATTGGAGAAGGAAATGGCAACCCACTCCAGTGTTCTTGCCTGGAGAATCCCAGGGACGGGAGCCTCGTGGGCTGCCATCTATGGGGTCGCACAGAGTCGGAAAGACTGAAGCGACTTAGCAGCAGCAGCAGCAGCAGCAGCAAATCTTGTAGTTAATAATTTCAAAGAAACAAAAGAATGGAACAAACAGTTATTACTAGGCAAGGAGATAACTCACTGTATCAGAGACAATATTTCACTTGTAAAGACTCCTAGTTCCATTTTGAAGGTAAAGGTTAGCCCAGATCACATTCTTGAGCTGTTCTGCAGGATCCAAACCCCTTGCACATTCAACCACCATATTAACTGGAACCTCAGGAATGATGATGCTCACCGTTATTGGCCTTTGTGACTTCAATCAAGGCCTAGAGCCTGGACTCTGTCCAACCTTTGTCTCAATTCCATTCTGAAGTTTCCTCTGCTCAAACCCCTTCATGAATATGCATATACCCATCCTTATTCTAAGACAAGCTCAATTTTGCTGTTTGGAGAGTCACAGCTGGAAATATCCTAAGAGTTCTCCTTACTTGCTGCAAGTAATAAATATTGTCTTTTTTCTTGGTTTTGTCTCATGGCTCCACACCTACCAAGATGTAAACCCAGTTTTAGGGTAACAGTTAAATATACATAATTTTTATTCTTAGCAAATAAATGGTGTTTAAAATGATAAAGCTATTCATTTGCAATGAATGCTATTGCTCTTATCTTCATTACCTAGCTCTTTAGGAACTTATTAAACAATGTTGTTCACAGTATTAATGATACAAATTATTACAAATTTTAGGACTTAATAATTTTACTTTGAAAGTGTGAAAGTGTTAGTTGCTCAATAATGTCTGACTTTTTGCCCTAGAGACTGTAGCCCACCATGCCCGTCAGGCTCCTCTGTCCATGGAATTATCCAGGCAAGCATATTAGAGTGGGTAGCCATTCCCTTCTCCAGGGGATCTTTCTGACCCAAGGACTGAACCCAGATGTCCTTCATTGCAGGCAGCTTCTTTTCCATTCTGAGCCAGGAAAGAAGCCCCATTGGTTGCCATGTGCATGCATGTATATGTGCTCAGTTGCTTCAGTCATGTCTGACTCTGCAGCCCTACGGACTATAGCCTACCAGGCTCTTCTGTCCATGAGATTCTCCAGGCAAGAACATTGGAATTAGTTGCATGCCCTCCTCCAAGATATCTTCCTGAACCAGGGATTGAATCCAAGTCTCCTGGGTCTCTTGCATTGCAGGTAGATTCTTTACAACTGAGCCAAAGGGGAAGCCTATTGGTTGCCATACTACCAAGCCATTCTCTGACATAATCTGGATGTCCCATAATTCAACTCAATTCTGATACTATCTGAAGATGTCCTCAGTTTCTACAGGTTAAGGGCTCAGTCCCATAATAATGCTCTCCGCAGCTCTCAATACATGCACACTCTTCAGATTCCAGGCACAAGTTCAGGTTATCACTTGTACTTCTGACTATCTGTTGGATTGGTGATTTCAAGGAATTGCCTCCTTGAGTTTGATTAATTTGCTAGAACAGCTCACAGAACTCTTAGAAACATTTTATGTACTAGATTAATGGTTTATTATAAAAGGTTATAACTCAGGAAAAGCCTGATGGAAGAAATGCAGAGGGCAAGGTATGAGGAAAGGGTTTGGGGCTTCCACAGCCCCTCTCAGCATGCCTATATTTCCAGAAGCTCTTTGAACCTCACCCTTTTTTATTTGATGGAGGCTTCATTGCATAGACTAATTACAGTATTATCCATTGGAAATTGATTTAATCTCCATTCCCTTTGGAGGTCAAAGGGGTGGGACTGAAATTCCCACCTTTCTTATCACTGATTGGTACTCCTGGGAACTAGTTCACATCCTTCAGTGGTTCCAAGAGCCACCTTATCAACAGAAAAATAATCTTTGTTGTACCTCAAAGGAAATTCCAAGGTTTTTGTACCAGAGATGTGATGAAGAATATATACTTCTCATTATAAATTACCATATCACAAATAGTTTAAATATTATCTGAGAATGGTTTGCCTTGGAAACAAACAGAGGTCATTCAATCGTTTCTGAGATTGCATCCAAGTACTGCATTTCAGACTTTTGTTGACTATGATGGCTACTCCATTTCTTCTAAGGGGTTCCTGCCGACAGTAGTAGATATAATGATCATCTGAGTTAAATTCACCCATTCCAGTTCATTTTCATTCACTGATTCCTAAAATGTCAATGTTGACTCTTGCCATCTCTTGTTTGACCACTTTCAATTTGCCTTGATTCATGGACCTAACATTCCAGGTTCCTATACAATATTGCTCTTTACAGCATCAGACATTACTTCCATTACCAGTCCCATCCACAACTGGGTGTTGTTTTGCTTTGGCTCCGTCTCTTCATTCTTTCTGCAGTTATTTCTCCACTGATCTCCAGTAGCATATTGGGCATCTACAGACCTAGGGAGTTCATCTTTCAGTGTTCTATATTTTTGCCTTTTCATACTGTTCATGGAGTTCTCAAGGCAGAAATATTGAAGTGGTTTACCATTCTCTTCTCCAGTGGACCACTTTGTCAGAACTCTCCACCATGACCCGTCCATCTTGGGTGGCCCTACATGGCATGGCTCATAGTTTCATTGAGTTAGACAAGGCTGTGGTCCATGTGATAAGATTGGTTAGTTTTATGTGATTGTGGTTTTCAGTCTGTCTGCCGTCTGATGGAAAAAGATAAGAGGCTTATGGAAGCTTCCTGATGGGAAAGACTGAATGAGGGGGGAACTGGGTCTTGTTCTGATGGGTCGGGCCATGCTCATTAAATTTTTAAACCAATGTTATGTTGATGGGTGAAGCTGTGTTCCTTCCCTGTTATTTACCTGGAACCAAACTATGGTGGAGGTAATGAAGATAATGGTGAACTCCTTCAAAAGGTCCCATGCAAGCACTGCTACACTCAGTTCCCCCAACTCTGCAGCAGGCCACTGCCAACCTATGCCTCTTCCAGAGACTCCTGGATATTCATGGGCAAATCTGGTTCAGTCACTTGTGGGATCACTGCTCTTCCCTCCTGGGTCCTGGGGCGCACAATCTTCTGTTTTTGCCCTCCAAGAGTCTATTTCCCCTGTCCTGTGTAAGTTCTGGCAGCTCTTTTGTGGTGTTAATGGCGACATCCTCCAAGAGGGCTTATATCATACCCAAGTCTGCTGCACCCGGCCCAAGTCTGCTGCAACCAGAGCCCCTGCCCCTGTGACAGTGCACTGCTGACCCATACCTCCACAGGAGACACTCAAAAACAGTTCTATCTCAGTCTCTGTGAGGTCTCTGGGTGCTGGTGCACACAAAGTTTGTTTGAGCCCTCTGAGCATCTCTGGTGGGTGTGGGGTTTGATTCTAAATGCAGTTTCGCCTCTCCTACCATCTTGCTGGGGGCTTCTCCTTTGCCCTTGGAAATGGGGTATCTCCAAAGTGGCCCCAGAACCGTGCAGCCACTGCTCCAGTGCCTACTATCTTGATGGGGCTTCTCTGCCCTTGGACATGGGGTATCACCTCACAGTCATTCCAGCACCATGCAGCCGCTGCTATAACTTTGCAGCCAAAGATGGAGAAGCTATATACAGTCAGCAAAAACAAGACCAGAAGCTGACTGGCTCAGATCATGAACTCCTTATTGCCAAATTCAGACTTAAATTGAAGAAAGTGGGAAAAACCACTAGACCATTCAGGTATGACCTAAATGAAATCCCTTATGATTATAGAGTGAACATCACGAATAGATTGAAGGGATTAGATCTGATAGAGTGCATGAAGAACCATCGAAAGAGGTTTGTGACATTGTACAGGAGGCAAGGATCAAGACCATCCCCAAGAAAAAGAAACGTAAAAAAAGGCAAAATGATTGTCTGAGGAGGCCTTACAAAATAGCTGTGAAAAGAAGATAAGTGAAAAGCAAAGGAGAAAAGGAAAGATATACCATTTGATTGTAGAGTTCCAAAGAATAACAAGAAGAGATAGGAGAGTCTAACTCACTGATCAGTCCAAAGAAATAGAGGAAAACAATAGAATGGAAACGTTAGAGATCTCTTCAAGAAAATTAGAGATACCAAGGGAACATTTCACACAAAGATGGGCACAATAAAGGACAGAAATGGTATGGATCTAACAGAAGCAGAAGATATTAAGAAGAGGTGGCAAGAATACACAGAAGAACTATACAAAAAAAAAAGATCTTCATGACTCAGATAATCACAAAGGTATGATCACTCACTTACAGCCAGACATCCTGGAGTGCGAAGTCAAGTGGACCTAGGAAGCATCACTACCAACAAAGCTAGTGGAGATGATGGAATTCCAGGTTATCTACTTCAAATCCTAAAAGATGATACTATGAAAGTGCTGCACTCAATATGCCAGCAAACATGGAAAACTCAGCAGTGTCCACAGGACTGGAAAAGGTCAGTTTTCATTCCAATCCCTAAGAAAGGCAATGCCAAAAAACGCTCAAACTACCACACATTTCATCTAATCTCACACGTTAGTAAAGTAATGCTCAAAATTCTCCAAGCCGACTTCAACAGAATGTGAACCATAAACTTCCAGATGTTCAAGCTGAATTTAGAAAAGACAGAGAAACTAGAGATCAAATTGCCAACATCAGTTGGATCATTGAAAAAGCAAGACAGTTCCAGAAAATATATCTACTTCTGCTTTATTGACTATTCGAAAGCCTATGAAAAATTTGGCTTAAAACTCAACATTCAGAAAACTAAGATCATGGTATCTGGTCCCATCATTCATGGCAATAGATATGGAAACATTGACAGACTTTATTTTTATTTTTTTTTAAATATCTGAGTATTTATTAGCAGACCACATATTATTATGGGGCTCCAAAATCACTGCAGATGGTGACTGCAGCCATGAAATTAAAAGACACTTGCTCCTTGGAAGAAATGTCATGACCAATCTAGACAGCATATTAAAAAGCAGAGACATTTCTTTGCTAACAAAGATCTGTCTAGTAAAAGCTATGGTTTTTCCAGTAGTCATGTATGGATGTGAGATTTGGACTATAAAAAAGCTGAGCACTAAAGAATGATGCCTTTGAACTGTGGTGTTGGAGAAGACTCTTGAGAGTCCCTTGGACTGCAAGGAGATTTAACCAGTCCATCCTAGAGGAAATCAATGCTTAATATTAATTGTAAGGACTGATGCTCAAGCTGAAGCTCCAATACTTTGGCCACCTGATGCAAAGAGCTGACTCATTTGAAAAGTCCCTAATGCTGAGAAAGACTGAAGAAGGGAGGAGAAGAAGGGGATGACAGAGGATGAGATGGTTGGATGGCATCACCGACTCAATGGACATGAGTTTGAGTAAACTCAGAGAGTTGTTGATGGACAGGGAGGCTGGGCATGCTGCAGTCCATGGGGTCACAAACAGTCGGACATGACTGAGTGACTGAACTGAACTGAACTACCTGAAAAAGGAGTTCTAATATATAAGATTATAATTGTGATCTTTTTTTTTTCTATTACCTCTCAAGTTTTTTTTTTTGTTTGTTTTTTTTTGTTTGTTTTTTTTTGTTTTTGCTTCATGCATCTTTAAGCTCAGTTTTCAGGTGTATATATGAACTAAGAATTGTATTTTCTTGATGATCTTGTTTATTCCTGTTTATATATATATATAAATACTTGTTCTGAAATGGATTTGTTTGAAATTAAAACATTTATCCCAGCACTCTTTTGGTTACTATTTATCTATCATTTTATTTTAAGCTATTTTTATATTTCAAATACATTTTTTAAATACAGTAGTTCTTTTTTTTTTTTTAATCATTTTCTTTTGTCTGAGATTATTGAAATCGACAGTGCCCATTGATGTCATTGGGTTAAAGCTATCCTTTTGCTGGCTACTTTATATTCATTTCATTTTTTGTTTTTACCTCTTTGTCATCCCTCAATCTAATTAACCAAATATTATGATACTGTTTAACCTGTTCTTTTGACTTATTATTTAGACATATTTTGTTTTAGAATCATTTATTTATTTTAATTCAAGGACAATTGCTTTACAATATTGTGATGGTTTTTGCCATACATGAACATGAATCATTCATAGGTATACATGTGTCTTCCCCATCCTGAAACCTCCTCCCACCTCCCTCCCCATCCTATCCCTCTAGGTTGTCCTAGAGCACTGGCTTTGGATGCCCTGCTTCATGCTTCAAGCTCACACTGATCATCTATTTTACAAATGGTAATGAATATGCTTCAATTCTGTTCTCTCAAATCATCTCACTCCTTCTACCACTGGGTCCAAAAGCCTGTTCTTTATGTCAGCATCCTTTGCTACCCTGCATGTAGGATCGTCGGTACCATCTTTCTAAATTCCATATATATGTGTTACTATAGTGTTTGTCTTTCTCTTTCTGACTTACTTCACTCTGTATAATAGGCTCCATGTTCATCCACCTCCTTAGATCTGACTTAAATGCATTCCTTTTTATAGCTGAGTAATATTCCTTTGTGCATATGTACCACAACTTCCTTATCCATTCCTCTGCTGATGAACATATAGGTTGCTTCCATGTCTTAGCTATTGTAAATAGTGCTGCAATGAAAACTGGGGTACGTTTTTATCTTTCAATTTTGGTTTCCTTGGGTTATATGGCCAGCAGTGGGATTACTGGGTGGTATGACAGTTCTGTTTCCAGTTTTTTAAGGTATCTCCATTCTTCTCTCCATAGTGATTGTAACAGTTTGCATTCCCACCAACAGTGTAAGAAGATTCCCTTTTCTCCACACCCTCTCCAGCCTTTACTGTTTGTAGATTTTTTGATGATGGCCATTCTGACCGAGGAGAAGGCGATGGCACCCCACTCCAGTACTCTTGCCTGGAAAACCCCATGGACGGAGGAGCCTGGTGGGCCGCAGTCCATGGGGTCACGAAGAGTTGGACACAACTGAGTGACTTCACTTTCACTTTTCACTTTCATGCATTGGAGAAGGAAATGGCAACCCACTCCAGTGTTCTTGCCTGGAGAATCCCAGGGACGGGGAAGCCTGGTGGGCTGCTGTCTATCGGGTCACACAGAGTCAAACATGACTGAAGCAACTTAGCAGCAGCAGCAGCATTCTGACAGGTATGACATGATACCTCATTGTGGTTTTGATTTGCATTTCTTTAATAATGAATAATGTTGAACATCTTTTCATGTGTTTATTAATCATCTGTGTGTCTTCTCTGGAGAAATGTCAGTTTAAGTCTTTTGCCCACTTTTTGATTGGGTTGTTCATTTTTCTGGTATTGAGCTGCTTGTATATTTTGGAGATTAATTATTTTTCAGTTGTTTCATTTGTGGTTATTTTCTCCCAGTTTGAAGCCTGTCTTTTCACCTTGCTTATAGTTTCCTTAGGAGAAGGCAATGGCACCCCACTCCAGTGCTCTTGGTGGAAAATCCTACGGATGGAGGAGGCTGGTAGGCTGCAGTCCATGGGGTCGCTAAGAGTTGGACACAACTGAGCACCTTCACTTTCATTTTTCACTTTCATGCGTTGGAGAAGGAAATGGCAACCCACTCCAGTGTTCTTGCCTGGAGAATCCCAGGGACGGGGGAGCCTGGTGGGCTGCCATCTATGGGGTCGCACAGAGTCGGACACAACTGAAGCGACTTAGCAGCAGCATAGTTTCCTTTATTGTGCAAAAGCTTTTAAGTTTAATTAGGTCCCATTTATTTATTTTTGTTTTTATTCCTATTATTCTGGGAGGTATGTCATAGAGGATCTTGCTGTGATTTATGTCAGAGAGTGTGCTGCTATGTTTTCCTCTAAGAGATTTTATAGTTTCTGATCTTATATTTAGATGTTTAATTAATTTTGAGTTTATTTTTGTATATGGTGTTAGAAATCATTCTAATTTCTTTATTTTACATTCTGGCAACTTTTCCAGCACCACTTATTGAAGAGATTACCTTTTCTCCATTGTATATGTTTGCCTCCTTTGTAAAAGATAAGGTGTCCATAGGTGCATGGCTTTATCTCTGGGCTTTCTATATTGTTCCATTGATCTGTATGTCTATTTTACACCAGTGCCATACTATCTTGATGACTGTAGCTTTGTAGTATGGTCTGAAGTCAGGAAGTTTGATTCCTTCAATTCCATTCTTCTTCCTCAAGATTGCTTTAGCTATTTGGGGTCTTTTGTTTTTCCATACAAATTGTGGAATTATTTGTTCTAGTTTTGTGAAAAATATCATTGTTAGTTTGATAGAGATTGCATTGAATCTATAGATTGCATTGTGTAGTCTACTCGTTTTCACTATATTGATTCTTCCAGCTCAAGAACATGATATATTTCTCCGTCTATTTGTGACATCTTTCATCCGTGTTTTATAGTTTTCCATATATCTCTTTTGATTCTTAGGTAAATTTATTCCTAAGTATTTTCTTCTTTTTGTTGCAATGGCAAATGGGATTGTTTCCTTAATTTCTCATTCTGATTTTTCATTGTTACTTTATAGGAAAACAAAGGATTTCTGTGTATTAATTTTATATTCTGAGACTTTATTATGTTCATTGATTAGCTCTAGTAACTTTCTGGTAGCATCTTTAGGGTTTTCTATATAGAGGATCATGTAATCTGCAAACAGTGAGAGTTTTAATTCTTGTTTTCAAATCTGGAGTGTTTTTAATTATTTTTCCTCTCTGATTGCTGTGGCCATGACTTCCAACACTATGTTTAATAATGTGGTGAGAGTGGGCACACTTGTCTTATTCCTGATTTTAAAGAAAATGCTTTCAACTTTTTTCCATTGAGGATAATCTTTGCTATGAGTTTGTCATATATGACTTTATTTAGTGATCACCTTTGGGTCTACAATGTGCACTGAAAATAACCCAAATCTTATTTCATAATATTATAGCATTCCACATGTCAGGCCTTACACATTTTCAGTTCTTCAGTTATCTTGTTCTAATGTTGTCATATATACATGTCATACCTTTCACATATAGTGTTTTTTTTAGGCCTCTTTGAGAACAATTAAATATACAGGAAATAATTTAGGTTATATTTATTGATTTAATTTATTTCTGCTCATCCACATTTTTGCTATGTCATAATCCTTCTTCTGAAATAGTAAGTTTGATTTTCTATTTTGTTTAACTGAGACAATTTATTCACATTTTAATTTTTTTAAGATAATTTTAGATTCATAAAAGATCTTCAAAAATAATACAGTTTTCTTATATCCTTCACTCAGATTCTCATATTGTCACATCTTATGTGAACATGGTATATATGTGACAAGTAATACACCAACATTGATAAATTGTTATCAAGTGGACCTAGATTTTAGATTCAGATTCCATTAATTTTTCTATTCATGTCTTTTTTTTTTTTAATTTTTTCTGCCCCAATATTCAATGTGAGATGACACAGTGCCTTTAGACATCATGTGTGTCTTTTTCAGTCTAAAACTATTCTTAGCATTCTCTTATCTCTCATGAAATTTATAGTTTTCAGGAATACAGGGAAAACTTTTTAAGCTGAACTTCATTGGGTTTATCTGTTTGTTTGTTTGTTTTTTCATATAAAGAGACTGGGAATAATGGTTTTGAGAAAAAAAAATATTGCAAAGGTGAAGTGCTATGCTCATTACATGATATTTGGATCATATGCAATAAATATGCACATTAACATAGATTATTTGGCCAAGGATATTGTTGCCAATTTTCTTGTATACAGTAAAGATATTTTTCCCTTTAACATACTTGAGTGAACCACATCACTGAGTCCATTACACAATGGATACTAAACTCCACCTCCTGTAATAGGAACATATATATGATTTGAATTATTCTGTAAGAGATGTTTACTTCTCTATTATTTATTTTTTAATCGTTTACTTATATTGGTATCTGTGTGTGCTCAGTTGCGTGTGCTCACTTAATTGTGTCTGATCTTTTGAGAGCCCTTCAACTGTAGCCTGCCAATCTTCTCTGTCCATGGCAAGAGATTTTCCAGGCAAGAATACTGGAGTGGGTTGTCATTTCCTACTCCAGGGGATCCTTCAGACCCAGAGACTGAACCCACATCTCTTGCATCTCCTGCATTGACAGGCAAATCCTTTACCACTGATCCATCTAGGAAGCCTTATGTCAGTAAGGACTCATGTTATTTATTTGATTATTTGGGGTATAATCTGTTTAATTTTTTTTTTTAAGCTGAATAAAGCTTTTAATAATGACAAAGCCTCATGTTGAATTGAGGACAAATTCTTTCTGACTCAAGGACTTTACTCACTTTTTTACTTTCTCAGATGCTCAGTAAATAGTTATTTACATGGCATTTCTGAGCTATAGGTATTTTATTTCTTTTGTTTTTAATTGTTTTATTTATTTAATTTTAATTTTATTTTATTTTTTAAACTTTACATAATTGTATGAATCTGTTTAATTTTTAAAAGTATTGTTCAAATTGAATGAGCGTTGGCCATTGATAGCTCTTTCAGTTGACAGTGTTTTGCTATGGAGAACATATTCATTCAATATCTTTTATAAACTTCCTCCATGTTTGACACACTTGAGAAAATCAGTTAAAATTAATTTATTTATGCATTCAAACTGAGAGTATGTATATAAATATGTGCAAATGTGATGTTATTTTTAGTGACATACTTTAAACTCTCTTAAAATTTTAATCATTATACTTTTCAGGGTCCACTGAGGAGGGGTGTGAGTAGTAGGTCTCAAGTAGATTCCTTTGGCACTCATAATTTCATCATGCCTTAATATTGGTCTTTAAAGGGAGGAAGGATTGTTTTTTATTGTGGCTTGCAATATCCTTCATATCTCTTTCCGGTTATCTTAATAGTGCCTATATTCTTCCCTCAAGTCTCCTTTCATGGAGCAGAAGTCAGATGAAGAACAAAGATGTCAATTAGATTACTTAGGCTAGTTGTGTCTTTGAGGAAATAAAACAGTATTTCCCTTTGGTTCTTATCAGATAAGACCAGATCAGTCGCTCAGTCATGTCCAACTCTTTGCCACCCCATGAATCGCAGAATGCCAGGCCTCCCTGTCCATCACCAACTCCAGGAGTTCACTGAGACTCACCTCCATCGAATCAGAGAGGCCATCCAGCCATCTCATCCTCTGTCATCCCCTCTCCTCCTGCCCCCAATCCCTCCCAGCATCAGAGTCTTTTCCAATGAGTCAACTCTTCCCATGGGGTGGCCAAAGTACTGGAGTTTCAGCTTCAGCATCATTCCTTCCAAAGAAATCCCAGGGCTGATCTCCTTCAGAATGGACTGCTTGGATCTCCTTGCAGTCCAAGGGACTCTCAAGAGTCTTCTCCAACACTAGAGTTCAAAAGCATCAATTCTTCGGCGCTTAGCCTTCTTCACAGTCCAACTCTCACATCCATACATGACCACAGGAAAAACCATAGCCTTGACTAGATGGACCTTTGTTGGCAAAGTAATGTCTCTGCTTTTGAATATGCTATCTAGGTTGGTCATAACTTTCCTTCCAAGGAGTAAGCGTCTTTTAATTTCATGGCTGCAATCACCATCTGCAGTGATTTTGAAGCCCAGAAAAATAAAGTCTGACACTGTTTCCCCATCTATTTCCCGTGAAGGGATGGGACCAGATGCATTGATCTTCATTTTCTGAATGTTGAGCTTTAAGCCAACTTTTTCACTCTCCACTTTCACTTTAATCAAGAGGCTTTTGAGTTCCTCTTCACTTTCTGCCATAAGGGTGGTGTCATCTGCAGGTGTCATCTGAGGTTATTGATATTTCTCTCAGCGATCTTGATTCCAGCTTGTGTTTCTTCCAGTCCAGCGTTTCTCATGATGTACTCTGCATATAAGTTAAATAAACAGGCTGACAATATACAGCCTTGACATACTCCTTTTCCTATTTGGAACCAGTCTGTTGTTCCATGTCCAGTTCTAACTGTTGCTTCCTGACCTGCATACAAATTTCTCAAGAGGCAGATCAGGTGGTCTGATATTCCCATCTCTTTCAGAATTTCCCACAGTTTATTGTGATCCACACAGTCAAAGGCTTTGGCATAGTCAATAAAGCAGAAACAGATGTTTTTCTGGAACTCTCTTGCTTTTTCCATGATCCAGCGGATGTTGGCAATTTGATCTCTGGTTCCTCTGCCTTTTCCAAAACCGGCTTGAACATCAGGAAGTTCCTGGTTCAAGTATTGCTGAAGCCTGGCTTGGAGAATTTTGAGCATTACTTTACTAGCATATTAGATGAGTGCAATTGTGCGGTAGTTTGAGCATTCTTTGGCATTGCCTTTCTTTAGGATTGGAATGAAAACTGACCTTTTCCAGTCCTGTGGCCACTGCTGAGTTTTCCGAATTTGCTGGCATATTGAGTTCAGCACTTTCACAGCATCATCTTTCAGGATTTGGAATAGCTCAACTCGAATTCTATCACCTCCACTAGCATTATTTGTAGTGATGCTTTCTAAGGCCCACTTGACTGCACATTCCCGGATGTCTGACTCTAGGTCAGTGATCACACCATTGTGATTATCTGGGTCGTGTATTCTTGCCATCTCTTAATATCTTCTGCTTCTGTTAGGTCCATACAATTTCTGTCCTTAATCCTGCCCATCTTTGCATGAAATGTTCCTTTGGTATCTCTGATTTTCTTGAAGAGATCTCTAGTCTTTCCCATTCTGTTGTTTTCTTCTATTTCTTTGCATTGATCGCTGAAGAAGGCTTTCTTATCTCTTCTTGCTATTCTTTGGAAGTCTGCATTCAGATGTTTATATCTTTCCTTTTCTCCTTTGCTTTTCCCTTCTCTTCTTTTCACAGCTATTTGTAAGGCCTCCCTAGACAGCCATTTTGCTTTTTTTGCATTTCTTTTCCATGGGGATGTTCTTGATCCCTGTCTCCTGTACAATATCATGAACCTCTTTCCATAGTTCATCAGGCACTCTATCTCTCAGATCTAGGCCTTTCAATCTATTTCTCACTTCCACTGTATAATCCTAAGGGATTTGATGTAGGTCATACCTGAATGGTCTAGTGGTTTTCCCTACTTTCTTTAAGTCTGAATTTGGCAATAAGGAGTTCATGGTCTGAGCCTCAGTCAACTCCTGGTCTTGTTTTTGCTGACTGTATACGGCTTCTCCATCTTTGACTGCAAAGAATATAATCAATCTGATTTCGGTATTGACCATCTGGTGATGCCCATGTAGTCTTCTCTTGTGTTGTTGGAAGAGGGTGCTTGTTATGACCAGTGCATTTTCTTGGCAAAACTCTATTAGTCTTTGCCCTTCTTCATTCCATATTCCAAGGCCAAATTTGCCTGTTACTCCAGGTGTTTCTTGACTTCCTACTTTTGCATTCCAGTCGCTTATAATGAAGAGAACATCTTTTTTGGGTGTTAGTTCTTATAGGTAATTATTTTTCTCTGTAAAATGGTCCAGAAGGTATCTAGAACCAGAGAAAATAAAACAAAGAGGCAGTTTGTCTTGCTTCACTTCATTTCAGTCAACTCATTTTGTCATCTATGAGATAAGATACAAATTAAATACCAATGTCATGAAAAGTACTTAAATGTTCACATTTATCTGAGTATAACAAAGTATAGTGTAAAAATTCTGACGGCTACATAATGGTTGCTAAAGTATAGAATATGCTATATATTCAATACTATTGGCTTTACATAAATTCTTATTTTATTTCATAATAAAGTTTTTAAAATGGATATTAGCATATAAATCATGGGATTCCTAGGTGAGGCGAGTGGTTAAGAATCCAGCTGCCAATGCAAGAGACACTAGTTTGATCTCTGGGTCAGAAAGATCCCCTGAAGGAGGGCAGAGAAACCCACTCTAATATTCTTGCCTGTAGAATCCCATGGACAGAGGAGCCTGGTGGGCTACAGTCCATGGGGTCACAAAGAGTCAGATATGACTGAAGCAACTTAGCATACAAGTCATAGAAAAGAATAAAATTAGCCTTGACAGTATTAAATGACTTGGTAAGGCTTACACAGATACATTTTCAACTTGAAGTTCAAATCTACAAAGCTTGGTTAGGAAACGTGTTATTTTATATATATTTATCTGTACCTGTATTTATGCCAAGATCAGTCAACATCTATGTACATATAAGCATGCATGTATGACATGACAAGTCATAATATAAAAAATATCTATTGTAATAATGTCCTGCTTTATGATACTACACAAGTTGATTATCTTGTTTGGAATATAAAATTCTAATATATTTTTTAAAAGAAAGAAAAAAATAAAAAAAGAAAGACAAATACAGTAAAATAAAGTTTTTGTAATTTCATACTTATCATAAAATAATATGATATTGCTCTTGAATGGCAAATAAAGTTAAGTCCCTTCATTTTGAGGATGATATGTTTTGACACCAATATATGTAAATGGTTTGTTTAGGTTCAAATGTTTAACTAATGATACATAGCTGCTAGTTTTCTAGTTTCAACTTAATATTAGGCCATTTTATCTATTTTCTTTTACATTAAAATAAACTATAATTTATTATAAATTTATTGGGAATATTAAATTACAGATGGACCAGTTATAACTAAGTTCATAGTTGAGTGCACACTTTATACAGCAATGGAATAAAAGAGAAATAATATTACTATGAGGAGAATATTTAACTCCAGACTAAATAGTCATAAAGAATCATATATCAGTAGTAAAGGCACAATACCAAAATAGAACAGAGCTATAAACTAAGATATAGGCAAATGAGCAGACCCTTATATTAATATTTATGTGTGCACATCATCCTAGATAACTTCCAAATAAAGGATGAATATGTTCTTATAAACTTAGTAAAAGATAAAAGTGATAAACCCATTAATAAGAATAGGGTAGGATAACTTATGTTTTCATTTTTAATAACATTAATTAAAACATGTTTTATAGATAGTGCAAAGTTTTAGAATTAAATAGATGTCAATTTTTTTTTATTTTTATTTAAACACGAACATCTGCTTACATTCACTTGAAATCACTTTTCTCAAGCTGCTAAGAGAACAGTAATTGATGCAGAATTGAATTATAAAGAAAATGTCTAAATAAAACAGTTGTGGTACAATAAGGAAGGTATTCTCAGTCAATAAAATACTCCCTGAATATCAGTTACATGGGCAAATTAAATTAACTCTTCCACGACTTTAGGGAATCAAGAACTAATTAATACTTTAATTATTAACTGACTTTTACATGTTTTTAAACTTTTATAATATGCTTGATTTTAGCAGACACATTCATCTAAGAACATCATCAACTAACTTAATAAATTATAGCCAGAAAAATAAAAATCATAATAAGATTTAAATCTAATATAAATCATTAGTCCACATGTCCTTAACATTTCAAATCGAGAAGTGGTAATGTGAAAAAAAAAAAAAATGGGAAAAGTCTGTCAATAGCAGACTGGTTGGATATGCTTAATTTTACTTATATTTCTTTATATATCTCTGCAAATAATTAGAACATATGTGATATTCAATGACATATCTATTTACATTCAAGGTGTATAGTGGTAGGGTTTGCATACCTGCATGCTGAGTGCATGCTAAGTTGCTTCAGTCATGTACAACTTTTTGTGATCTTATGGACTGTAGCCAGGCAGGCTCCTCTGTCCATGGAATTTTCCAGGCAAGAATACCGGTGTGAGGTGTTAATTCTTTCTCCAGGAGATTTTCCTGATTTAGGGATCGAACCTGCATCTCTCAAGTCTCCTACATTGGCAGGCAGATTCTTTACCAGGGGGTCTCTATAAAAACAGAGAAAAATAAATTTAAAAATATTTATTTATATTTAAATAAATGCTACTTTGTGTCTTATTTATGAAATGTATCCCTTCTGGGTTCAGTTTAAGATCAGAATAATGCACATACACGAAGGAGAAAAAATTGATAGCATCGCTTCCTTTAAGGAACTACATTTCTAAAAAGTAATGAGGTCATTGTGATGTACAAAGGGCAAAAATGATAACAAAATATTTTAGTAATTCCTCCTTTAGGCATCTGCTTTCACTGTAGATTTTTTATTTATTGGATTCAAGGACCAAAACAAACAAACGTTCACTGATTATTATTATTGCTTGCAAAGCTATCATTGAATTTATATCTTACAAAGTCTATTTTTTATATATAATTTAAAATATTGGATTCTTATTAATTCTGGAATACTGTATTCAATTCAAGGAAACCTCAAGATAGATTTGTCTCTGACTTTTGCTACCCATTTGGAAGGATCTTTATAAATTCATTAGAACTTCCTTAAAAATTATAATGTTTAGATCACTCGAAGACTATACTTGTTTTTCTGTTTGATATTCAAGGTTCTAAAATTGTATGCCAAATTTTATCTTTATGGTCATATCATAAAAATTTGTCAATATATTGTTGAAACTCTGAAAATTTTAATTTATATTATATATTACATATTTTTGATAACATATCTTATCATTCTGTAATAATTTTTGTTGGTCTAAAATATTCTTGCCTATATTTTATATTTATATAAAATTTTGTTTTGGTGAAAATATAGGTATGTACACACATGTTTCTTTTTTAATTAATTAGTTTATCTTAATTAGAGGATAATTAAAATATTGTGGTGGTTTTTGCCTTACAGATATTATTGACATAATAGGTTATACTCAATATATACACTTGATGAGTTGGAAAATAAGTATATATCTGTGAAACCACTACAACAGTCTATGCCATAAGCATAGCTATTACCTCCAAAGCTGTCCTCCTGTCATCTTTATTATTTTGTGATAAGAACACAAAAAGAGATTACTGTTCCGTTTGAAAACTCACTTAATGCTGATGAGATCCTTAAAAATCAGATGGAAAAAAATGATTTATTCTATGAAAATCAATCAGCCTTGTTCTCTTTCAGCTATCCTTGCATGTGCTCAAAAATCTCATGAACAAAGTAACTATAATGGCAAGGATAGAGGTATTTGCATTCACTCAGCTACATGAATTTTTCTCTATGAAGCTACACAGACCTCGATACCCAAAAGCAGAGAACCACTGAAGGTCAAAAAGGCTTACTTTCTCAGGGGAGCCATAGATGGTTTTTGGTTTCAATGAAGAAGATAAGTTAGATTGCACGTAAAATGTGTATCCTTTGCCAAAAGACTTTGATAACCATACCATCTGTTGCCTTAGTGAAAGTTTTAGTTGCATGGTAATTAAGGAGGAGAGAGTCAAGGAACATATTCTACCTCACAGTTATAAGAAGGAATGAACCAACCTTACTGGAACTTGATCATGGATTTCTGTTCTCCAGATCGAGAGATGATAGATAAATTGTCATTGTTTTAGCCACCCATTCTAGAGTACTATGTTATAGGAGCCTTAGAAAGTGAATATAGTCAGCAAAAGCATGATGTTGTGTACTGCTTTTTTTTTTTTCTATTTTAATTATGAGTAAAAGGAAATTTAAGAAAGCTGAGGAGTAGGTCATCGTCTGTTGATAGTGATCAGAATTTCTGCCTTTATAAGCCTCTGCCCATACTACAGGAGCTGGAATGTCCTCTTGCCCGAACATTTGCAGTTTAAGTTCTCCCATTAAAAGACAAGTGCAAAAATTTGGAAAATGGGATAGAAGCCAGTTCTGTCCCTGTGGCAGTGGTGACTAAGCACATTGACTTTGACAGATGATAGATGGGAGGTTTGGCTGGTAAATTGTGGACATCCTCTTTAAATCCCACAGCTGGAAGCTGCAGGCAGCTCATCTCATCTCAGTGGCTCCTAGTGATATGTGCACCCTGATTTCTTGAACAGAATTTATGAATTCTTTGATCTTCTCACCTCAACATTTCTGGTATTATTTTAATTCCCTATATTATATCCTTGGCAGGATGAAATAACTAAAGCTGTCTGTTTTCTAAATCAAATGCATGCCCCCTCAAACTTTACAATAAAATAGAATTTAGAAATAGAACTCTTCACATAATCCAAAAATAATGAAAAACTTTACTGAATATTACTATAAAAGCAAAATTATATGACCTTTAGGACAAAAGGCTGATTTTATTCTCCAAAGAAAAATGCTAATTGACATTCTGCTTATTCTAGCTTCACATTGTACTGTAAAAGCCTGTGAAATGATACATATCATAAAACATTAATGTGAGTATCTTGTCAACTATGGGTTGATAGTTCAGAGAACCCCATACAGCTCACTGTCAGGTCTCGATGTCTCCAAAGTGATGCTGTTAAATGAGAACAGTTAAAAGAGGTACCTTAGCTGGCTAGAAAATATTTTACATGTTAGATTATTTTATGTGAAACAAACCAAGACTGCTGTCCAAGTGATTTTATCTTCTAGAAAATTATTCTACATTTTTCCATCACAAAACAGACATTTATTATAGAAGTAAAGTGAATCTAGTGCATACTTGTCATCAGATAATAACTACTCTTGGGAATTATAGATACTTGGTTAAGTTTAGTGTCTCTTACTGCCTTAGGGATGTGGTTATATTATGACAAACATAGCCCTCATCATTTATTTTTTAAAAGGGATTATCAGTATAGTATACTAATACTACTAAATTTTATGTTTAAAATTTCCATATAGGAGAATTCTAGCTATTCAAACAGTTTTGTATGTTTCCTAAACCCTTTGGTCCTGCTATAACTGTTATGCATTTCATAGACTGAGCAGCACAGGGGCATTCCCTTAGCCTAAATTCTCATTCCTGGCTGCTGTGTGTTCCATTAACTGCATGATGATATGTTCAAATTTGGGGGGGGGATCTATGTTCAGGCTGAATCTTTAAATGGTATATGTATTCAAGGATTAGAAATAGCTGCTATTAAAAACTCATTTTCCAGATAATTCCAAATTGGTGATGCTAGAATATTCCTGAGTGAATCAAGATGCTGCTTTGTTCAGACCTTCATTAAGTCCATATTCTCTCACAAGCAGGTATTCAATTGTCTTTAGGGTTTTGCATTATGCAGGATAAGTCCAGAGGTTTTCATATTTATAATCAAGGCTGATAGGCTGATTTATTTTAATCTTTGCCACAGAGAGTCCTATATCAGACTAGTATGCTTAGTGACATAAAAATAATTAGGTTCCTAATTCAGAAAACATGACGATCAAGTAAGCACAGTTCACGCTTTCTCTCCAAATGACTGCAGTTATAAAACCTAAACAGAACACATAGGAGAGCTAAGTAAGGACTCTAAAAAAGTAAAAGGTAGCAGATATAGTGACAAGATCAGAAATTGAAATATCACTGGTAGAAGTGAGTTTCCTATTTTTTTTTCCCCTCTGTTATTTCTCAATCTGGTCTCAAAGCAATCTAAAAACTAGAATTGGGCACCAGCACTGCAAGACAGAGAGCCAGGAGAAGCATCTAGTCAGATTTAATGCACAAGAAAGGATTCTTCGGGCAAGGACAGCAGAGTCTGTAGGACTTGTAGGGCCTGAAACTGCATTAAGGGAATTCTGTTCAATTCAAAAGGCTCTTCAATTAAAAAAGCTGTATTACCAAAAATTAGGGCAAGTCCCTTTGATGTTTTTCTTTCTCTCTTCTCCTGCCACTTGTTAGGATGCAAGTGCAGTTAAGGAAAATTGCATGTTGGTGGAGAAAGGGAATGAATAGAGTTCCAGTTTTGGAGTCAAAGGACCTAAATGAGGCTCTATCAATAGATCGTACCAGGAAGAAAACAGGGAGGGTGGATCTACTGAAAGGCAACTCTAGGGTGCACCCCTCAGTGATACATGTGTGAAATTAATCCTAAAATAGCATCAAATAATTTCAAAGCTAAACAAAGAGATAGATGCTGCTCAGTTCCCCAAAATGGCTACTGTTTGATGCATATGTGGAGCAGGTCAGAATACCACTGCAAAGCCTTTGCAAATTGAACCAACATTAAATAAAAAACCCAAAGAAGCCTGGACAGAATGGGTCAGCTAAATTCAACCATGTTGATACATTCTATAACAAAAATAAGAATATTTTCAAGGAAATTAAATTAGGTGTGGAGCAAGTGTGAGACTTCAAGCAGATAAGAAGAGGGAGCCTTTGGAAATTGTGGAACTGTTCTGTGTCCTAATTATGATGATGTTTACATGAATAACACACGTGTAAAAATTCCTAAAGCTATCCTATAATAAAGTCAATTTGACTGTATTATAATTTTAAAAATAAAATTACATTAATAACTATATTTTTTTATTTGTTCACTTTTATTTATTTATTTTACTTTACAATATTGTATTGGTTTTGCCATACATTAACATGAATCTGCCATGGGTGTACATATGTTCCCCATCCTGAACCCCCTTCCCACCTCCCTCCCCATCCCATCCCTCTGGGTCACCCCAGTGCACCAGCACCGAGCACCCTTTATTATGCATTGAACCTGGACTGGCGACTTCATTTCACATGTGATAATTTACATGTTTCAATGCCATTCTCCCATATCATCCCACCCTTGCCCTTTCCCACAGAGTCTAAAAGACTGTTCAATAAATCTGTGTCTCTTTTGCTGTCTCGCATACAGGGTTATCATTGCCATCTTTCTAAATTCCATATATATGTGCTAGTATACTGTATTGGTGTTTTTCTTACAGGCTTACTTCACTCTGTATAATAGGCTCCAGTTTCATCCACCTCATTAGAACTGATTCAAATGTATTTTATTAATGGCTGAGTAATATTCCATTGTGTATATGTACCACAGCTTAATTTTAAGTGATAGTATCAATTTATTATATAAATATCCTGTTGTTCCATCACTAAGTCCTGTTCCACTCTTTGTGACTCCATGTACTGCAGCACAACAGGTTTCCCTGTCCTTCACTAGCTCCCTGAGTCTGCTAAAATTCATGTTGATTGAGTTGGTGATGTCATTCTACCATCTCATCCTCTGTGATCCCCTTCTCCTCCTGTCTTCAGTCTTCCCCAGCCTCAGGGTATTTTCCAACAAGTCAGGTCTTTACATCAAGAGGCCAAAGTATCAGAGCTTCAACTTCAGCATCAGTCCTTCCAGTGAATATTCAGGGTTGATTTTTTTTTAGGATTGACTGATTTGCTCTCTTTGCTGTCCAAGGGGCTCTCAAGAATTTTCTCCATCGCTACAGTTTAAAAGCATTAGTTCTTTGGCATTCAGCCTTCTTTATGGTCCAACTCTCACATCCATACATAACTGCTGAAAAAATCATAGCTTTGACTATACAGACCTTTGTCAGCAAAGTGATGTCTCTGGTTTTTATACACTGTCTAGGTTTGTAATAGCTTTTCTTCCATAATTAATTTATTTCAAGAAGCTTCCCCCCCCCCCCCCCCAAGGAGCTTTTAGTTTCATGGCTGCAGTCACCATTCACAGTGATTTTGGAGCCCAAGAAAATAAAATCTGCAACTGCTCCTATTGTTTCCCCATCTATTGGCCACAAAGTGAAGGGATTGGATGGCATGATCTTTGGTTTTTGAATGTTGAGTTTTAAGCCAGCTTTTCCACTCCCCTATTTCATGTTCATCAAGAGGCTCTTTAGTTTCTCTTCACTTTCTGCCATTAGAGTGGTATCATCTGCATATTTTGAGGTTGTTGATACTTCTCCTGGAAATCTTGATTTCAGCTTGTGATTCATCAAGCCTGGCATTTTGCATGATCTACTTGGTATACAAGTTAAATAAGCAGGTAATAATATACAGCCTTGAGGTACTCCTTTCCCAGTTTTGAACCAGTCCATTGTTCCATGTCCAGGAATCAAACTGGCATCTCCTGTATCTCCTGCACTGCGGGCGGATTCTTTACCACTGAGCTACCTGTCAATCCTAAAGGAAATCAGTCCTGAATATTCATTGGGAGGACTGATGCTGAAGCTGAAACTCCAATACTTTGGCCATTTGATGTGATTTTTCATTGGAAAAGACCCTGATGCTGGCAGAGATTGAAGGTGGGAGGAGAGGGGGACGACAGAGGATAAGATGGTTAGATGGCATCACTGAAAGGATGGACATGACTTTGAGTAGGCTCAGGGAATTGGTGATGGACAGGGAAGCCTGGTGTGCTGCAGTTCAAGGGGTCTCAAAGAATCGGACACAACTGAGGAACTGAATTGAACTGAATCATGGAATCCACATAAGTATGTTAAAAGTTGTCAATTTCAAATTAAGTTTTCAGCTAGAGTCTGTTCTATTTTACTCACTTGAGCAGCCAATTATCTGTTTGACACTCTTGGAGTCATGGAACTGGGGTGTTCTACATTTATTTAAATAAACATTAACCCTGAACTCTTAATCTATGTTTCCCATTTTTAATTTATTCCCTTTTTCTCCAATTCTGTAAACAGCAGTACCAACTACCCATTTCCACACTGCAGAAAGAGTGACTGCATCTTGGCATGTAGATATTTCATTTCACAATGAATCAAAAGCCATATCTCCATACTTCTAAATTCAGTGCACATACATATGCACAGGGGCACACACATACATGGACATATGTACATATATTTAATTCTAATTCCTTTCCACCAATAGATTTTTTTTGTCTTAATGACCTACAGCTCTTGCTTAGTACTCTCTAACAGAAGTTTGTGTATTTTTTACCTCATCTCTCATTCTTTTTATATTTATTTTTTTAAGCAACAGGCTGATGACTATTTTCATATTTTACTTGGATATTAGTACCATACCACTTAAAATATTTCAGTAAATTTGTAATGGATTTATAAAAAAATGCAAAATAATTAAGGGCTTGAATATCCAGTTGAGGATATGACTGGTGATAGAAGCAACGCCCGATGCTGTAAAGAGCAATATTGTGTAGGAACCTGGAATGTTAGGTCCATAAATCAAAGGAAATTGGAAGTGGTCAAATAGGAAATGGCAAGAGTGAACATCAACATTTTAGGATTCAGCAAACTAAAATGGACTGGAATGGGTGAATTTAACTCAGATGACCATTCATCTACTACTGTGGGCGGGAATCCCTTAGAAGAAATGGAGTAGCCATCATTGTCAACCAAAGAGTCCGAAATGCAGTACTTGGATGCAATCTCAAAAACGACAGAATGATCTCTGTTCGTTTCCAAGGCAAACCATTCAATATTACAGTAATCCAAGTCTATGCCCCAACCAGTAATGCTGAAGAAGCTGAAGCTGCATGGTTCTATGAAGACCTAAAAGACCTTTTTAGAAATAACACTCAAAAAAGATGTCCTTTTCATTATAGGGGACTGGAATGCAAAAGGAGGAAGTCAACAAACACCTGGAATAACAGGCAAATTTGGCCTTGGAATATGAAATGAAGCAGGTCAAAGGCTAATAGAGTTTTGCCAAGAGAACACACTCATCACAGCAAACACCCTCTTCCAACAACACAAGAGAAGACTCTATACATGGACATCACCAGATGGTCAACACTGAAATCAGATTGATTATATTCTTTAGAGCCAAAGATGGAGAAGCTCTATACAGTCAGCAAAAACAAGATGGGGACCTGACTGTGTCTCAGATCATGAGCTCCTTATTGCCAAATTCAGACTTAAATTGAAGAAAGTAGGGAAAACCACTAGACCATTCAGGTATGACCTAAGTCAAATCCCTTATGATTATACAGTGGAAGTGAGAAATATATTTAAGGGACTAGATCTGATAGAGTGCCTGATAAACTATGGACTGAGGTTAGTGGTATTGTACAGGAGACAGGGATCAAGACAATCCCCTTAGAAAAGAAATGCAAAAAAGCAAAATGGCTGTCTGAAGAGGCCTTACAAATAGTTGTGAAAAGAAGAGAAGCGAAAAGCAAAGGAGAAAAGGAAAGATATAAGCATCTGAATGCAGAGTTCCAAAGAATATAAAGAAGAGATAAGAAAGCCTTCCTCAGTGATCAATGCAAAGAAAGAGAGGAAAACAACAGAATGGGAAAGACTAGAGATCTCTTCAAGAAAGTTAGAGATACCAAGGTAACATTTTATGCAAAGATGGGCTCGATAAAGGACAGAAATGGTATGGGCCTAACAGAAGCAGAAGATATTAAGAAGAGGTGGCAAGAATACGCAGAAGAACAGTATCTTCATGGCCAAGATAATCACGATGGTGTGATCACTCACCTAGAGCCAGACATACTGGAATGTGAAGTCAAGTGGGCCTTAGAAAGCATCACTACGAACAAAGCTAGTGGAGGTGATGGAATTCCAGTGGAGCTATTTCAAATCCTGAAAGATGATGCTGTGAAAGTGCTGCACTCAATATGCCAGCAAATTTGGAAAACTCAACAGTGGGCATAGGACTGGAAAAGATCAGTTTTCATTCTAATCTCAAAGAAGAGAGCAGTGCCAAAGAATGCTAAAGCTACCACACAATTGCACTCATCTCACATGCTAGTAAAGAATTGCTCATAATTCTCCAAGCCAGGCTTCAGCCATATGTGAACCATGAACTTCCAGATGCTCATGCTGCTTTTAGAAAGGCAGAGGAACCAGAGATCAAATTGCCAACATCTGCTGGATCATCGAAAATCAAGAGAGTTTGAGAAAAACATCTATTTCTGCTTTATTGACTATGCCAAAGCCTTTGACTGTGTGGATCACAATAAACTGTGGAAAATTCTGAAAGGGATGGGAATACCAGACCACCTGACCTGCCTCTTGAGAGACCTAAATGCAAGTTAGGAAGCAACAGTTAGAACTGGACATGAAACAACAGACTGGTTCCAAATAGGAAAAGGAGTACATCAAGGCTGTATATTGTCACCCTGCTTATTTAACTTATATGCAGAGTACATCCTGAGAAATGCTGGGCTGGAAGAAGCACAAACTGGAATCAAGATTGCTGGGAGAAATCTCAATAACCTCAGATATGTAGATGACACCACCCTTATGGCAGAAAGAGAAGAGGAATTCAAAAGCCTCCTGATGAAAGTGAAAGAGGAGAGTGAAGAATTTGGCTTCAAGATCAACATTCAGAAAATGAAGATCATGGGATCTGGTCCCATCACTTCATGGGAAATTGATGGGGAAATAGTGGAAACAATGTCAGACTTTATTTTGTGGGTCTCCAAAATCACTGCAGAGTGTGATTGCAGCCATGAAATTAAAAGATGCTTACTCTTTGGGAGGATAGTTATGACCAACCTAGATAGCATATTCAAAAGCAGAGACATTACTTTGTCAACAAAGGTCCATCTAGTCAAGGCTATGGTTTTTCCAGTGGTCATGTATAGATGTGAGAGTTGGACTGTGAGGAAGGCTGAACGCCGAAGAATTGACGCTTTCGAACTGTGGTGTTGGAGAAGACTCTTGAGAGTCCCTTGGACTGCAAGGAGATCCAACCAGTCCATTCTAAAGGAGATCAATCCTGGGTGTTCTTTGGAAGGAATGATGCTGAAGCTGAAACTCCAGTACTGTGGCCACCTCATGCGAAGAGCTGACTCATTGGAAAAGACCCTGATTCTGGGAGGGATTGGGGGCAGGAGGAGAAGGGGACGACAGAGGATGAGATGGCTGGATTGCATCACCTACTCGATGTACGTGAGTTTGAGGGAACTCTGGGAGTTGATGATGGACAGGGAGGCCTGGCGTGCTGCAATTCATGGGGTTGCAAAGTCGGACACGACTGAGTGACTGAACTGAACTGACTGATGAGTCCTTATATGATCTGGCTTCTGCAAGCTTCATGGGGCTCTGTTAGTGCAATTCTCTTGGTTACTACTTACTAGGCTTTTTCTTTAATTTCCTTCTTTCATTGTCCTGATTAAGGTAAGCTCTTGCTCTCTCTTCATTAACCTTGGAGCCCCTTCATGATTATCCCTTTGCCTATAGTACCCCCACTTCCTTCTTTGCCTTGACTAACTAAAAACTATTCATCAGCTATATCTCTGCCTTAACAGGATTTTCTGGAGTGTTAAACTACACTTTCCAGAGAAGTAGAAGAGAGTAGTCTGGAATAAAAGAAACTAATTATTTTCTTTCATGCTTATCTGTCACTCCCTTCAGAGCATTATATGTTGATACATAATGTTGTGAATTTTTACTCATCTCTAGTATTAGAGGCCAATCAGTTCCAATAAGTCAATAATCACAAATTCTGTTTGACTAGAGTTTTAGCCTTCAATCAGCTGCATATAATAGGCCTTTAATATTAAAATTAATTAATAGGTGTATTTTAGATATCTGTTTACTTTTTATACTTTTTTTAAAAGTATTAGTATATGCTTCTTTGGGTAAGTCAGGAGTATAGCATATTTTGTCACTTACTTAAAGTAATTTTTTTTAATATAATTGATATTCCAATAAATTAATGCATGTTTTTAAATATGTTAAGGCTTTGACAATAACAGAACTTCTGAGGGTCCATACCAATTTACAGTGAGTAAATGGTCATGTGACTGCAGTTTACTTTAAACAAAATAATAAACTTAGTTGTGATATAAAAGTGATCTTAAATGTGAATAATTCAACAGTAAATATCTCATGTTTGATTCTATATATCAGTGTTTATTTTAAAATTGTGTATATACCATGTCATAATGACATATGGTATAAAAATAATCTAAAAAAACTATTTCAAGTTCAAACATAAAAATTAACTCTATCATGTGTTAATCAGAAAGGTTTGTATATTAGTGAGGATTGTATGTTTTAAGTGCTGTAAATCCAGCTTAAACTACATTAAACAAGTAGAGCATTTAATGGCACATGTCACTAAAACTTTAAAATTAAGACATATGCATGGAAAATTAAAACTTTCCAGGCTTCTGGATTATTCTAACCAGTTCAATTCTTTCACCTTCCAAGCTGTGTCATTCTGCCAAAATCAGTTTTATCTAAGAATTGGCCCTTACTCATTACCAGGTTTTAATCAATAAGGTGACATTATCTCTTTGCTCATCCATGAGGAAAAAGGGAGAGACAGGGAGAGTGAAGGAGGGAAAGAGGAAAGTGGGAAGGGAGGAAGAGGAAGGGAGGGAGAGATTTCAAATCAATAATGACATTAATACATTATCATCATCATAAAATATCTAGGATTCACTGTGATGGGACCAAATTAAGACAGACTTACAAGCATGCTAAGTTGCTTCAGTCGTGTCCAACTCTTTGTGACCCTATGGACTGTAGCCTGCCAGGCTCCTCTGTCCATGGAATTCTCCAAGCAAGAATACTAGAGTGGGTAGCCATTCCCTTCTCCAACACTAACACTTATCCTTACCTAAACTAATCACTGTGCTTCATAGGAAAACCATAGACTGACTGGGTAAATCCATTACAAGAGTTATGGATTTAAATATATTACCAAAGCTTAGTGGGTACATCACTTAGATAAGCCTTTCACTTTTAACCCATAAGCACACATATACATAAAAATGAATGTTATTTCTTACACAAATTAGATTTTCTTTCACAAATTTATTTTTAATAAAATCATATATTTTCTCTATGTTAAAAGCTATTATGGATAAGAATAAGAGAAATTAAACATACTTTATTAGATAATACTAAGTTTTCATCTACATAAACATATTAACCTTAGCAATTCTATTGCATTATTACAGTCCATTATATTTGTGTATAATTCTAGTTTATGTGAATTGAATTATATATCACAGACATTCTTCCCTTAATTCATTTTATGTATCAAATACTAGAAAATGATAAAAAGCATAAGACATCATATAATAAAAGTTTAATTTCAATTGCCCTATTTTTTCCTAGAGTAGAGTTTTTATAAAAGAATTCCTTACAAAAATAATCCTATCTACTAAATCTAATTAACTTTGTAGAGAAGGTTTTATTGTGTTCTTTTATATAGAAGGAAAACTATCTTTAGCAATGATTTACATGATGCATATAAACAAAGAGGGCATTTCCAAGATTCTCTCCAAAACAGTGAGATCTGTTTAAAACACACTAAACTGTATCTTTTGTAGAATTAATCATTGAAATTTTTTTTTTTTTTTTTTTTTTTTTTCTAGTTTATTTGAATGGCTATTCTTTCTTTCATTCTACAAACTGGGAGAACAGTGTAGCAGCTGTTTGCCTTGAAAATTTGTAGATGTGGGCCTCACATACAATTTAGGTTTGTTGCTATAGCAATCGCTACAGGGAAAGAAAAATAAAAGAAAATTAATCCACCTTACCATTTAGCTTCCTAGAATGCACCCCTATGTGGTGAGTGCAATAATTAAATCTTGTTTACTGTGTTTTCTTTAAAACCTTTGATATACTTGATGATATCATCACTGCCTGATTGATTTTTCAGGTAAGGGAAACAACCAAAATTAATTGCCCTAATCTTCACTCAAGGACAACACATACATTTTAAGCTAAAGCAAATTGCATTTTTTTTTTCACTTTTAAACAGCTGGAGATTTTGTATTTCCCTTTCATTTCCTTTTTTGTATTATAAAAAAAACACATTCTCAGGGAAAGAAAAATGGTTGTGATCCACAGGTTAAGATAGAGCTTGAAATGAACAGAACAAAAGGATTTGCTCTTAGACTAATGCAACTTCCCTCATGATACATAATGACTGCAGGAAGAGGAAACTTTTTATATCAAGAAGTCAGTTTAAAGGAAGATATAGTTTAAACTGGGCTGAATATATTAAATTCTAAGAGCAAATTGTTTTCAAAATTGTTTTAAATTCTTTCCTCAGATTTGTATGCAATAGAGTTAATGTATATTAAAAATCTATAAAGCACTATGGAAGATTATCCCAGACAATGACAAAAAGAGAAAAAGTAGTTTAAATGCATTAGTCATTTTTTATTTTGTAGCTGTTGTCCATTTAACACAGATGAATATGAATAATTTCACTTATCACATCATAGGCATGAACTTCTACTGATTAATCATAGAAACAACAATTTCTGTCTTTAGGAAAATAGCTATAAGTTACCAGCGCATCCTAACATTTACTCTAATTACCTAAAATCAACACCAGATATTCTTTCAATTCCTCCATTGTTTTACTTGTTCTCAACTGTCAATTTCCGTTTATGCCCTTGAATAACTATTCCTATTTGTTTCCACTTTTCTGATGAACTCATGTCCCTTTCATAAAAGCAGAAAGCTTTTCATTTTCTAGACAACATGGAGACTAATAATAATCTCCTAAAATGTGCTATATTGCAATTATAAAATTTATATGGCCACACACATTGTATTTCTCATTTTCTCCATGCCACAGGGGGCAATATCTTTCTTCTGTTTGAAAGCAATCTTTGCATCTGTTATTAACTGCTTCTTTCTCACAATGCTATAGATAATTACAAATTTCTTCTATTCCACCTTCTCAATTTCAATCCTCTCAAGCTATATCCTTTTCTTTGTCAAGCAAATTTCTACTAAGATGATATTTACCTCTAAATCCCTGAAAGAAGGAAGGTGTATGTCTCACATTTTGGTCTTTTCCTTGACAATATTAAATATACTCCTTGTTAATACAGAGTAATTTCAAGTTATGTCTTAAACATTATTTGAAAATCTCTGTAATTATTTATGGATCAATCCTAAATTTAGTTAGTTATTCCAGATTGAAGTTTATCTAATGATTGCTTTTTCCTTTCTCTCCTGAATTCATCCTTAACTGGAGGTTGTTTGTACTAATGATATTTATCCAACTCTCACTTCCCTTTTTATATTTTCCTATCTTCCTTCAACATAAATGCTATAGGGAGAAAATTTTGAAAATCTTGGCTTAAGAAAAACCTTCTACATTAATACACAAATTGAAATTTAATCTCAGAAATATCTGAAAACAACTAAAGCAGTACAGGCAGGCACTTTTGTGGCTATTTTCTATTTTTTCTTATTAAGAATCTGGTGATAATAGATTCTTAATAAGAATTGTTGGTTTCAAACTAACACCCTTTGAAAGTGACAGGCTCTTTCAACAGTAATATCAAGATAAGAAATTAGTCACAGAAAGTAGTATCATCCTTTCATTTTGGGCCTGTTTTAGTTTCTTTCTAGGTCTAGATATTCTCTCACATATTCCACATTGTCTTGATCAATGACATTTGTACTGGAATTACTAGTGTGGTCCCACTGTATTTATAACATTTTTAAAATGTGTTTTCAAAGATTAGTTTTTAAAATGAGTAAATATGATAAAAATAGATTCCAAGCAGCACATATTTTATGGAAAAGTCACAGTATATAATAATAATTGCAGTAATTAAGTGAGGAAGTCAGTAAACTAAGGTGGCACTAAATAAGCTAAAATAAGCAGATTGAAACTTAAAGCAGAAAAGACTCTTGCAATACCTCAAAGGGAATATAAGCAATATTTGAATAATAACTATGAATGGACTATATAACCTTTAAAAATTATAGTGACCTTTAAAAATCACAATATAGTGATTGACTATACTATACAACCATAAGTCATATAATATTGTATAGCAAAAATACCTAAAAGAAAGAAAAAAAAATTCAAATCTAAGAACAAGCAGTTGAAAAGAACCACTTAGAATTCCCCTTAAAGGCAACATCTTTATATCCAATTAGTGAATACCCTTGCTTTTTCTGCCTTCTTCTTTATAAAATGTTTCCCCTTAGCTCCAGTCATCTCAGTGACCCCAATCACTTTCAATTGGGTGCTTTCCCAATGGAATCAACATTTCCTAAAATAATCTCTTGAAAATAGCATATGTCATTTACTAATAATCATTTCATATATTAAAAATTGGCACCTTTCTGATGGCTCAGATGGTAAAGAATGTGACTGAAATGTGAGAGACCCAAGTTTGGTCCCTGGGTCAAGAAGATCCCCCTAGGGAAGGGAATGGCTACCCAGTCTAGTATTCTTGACTGGAGAATTCCATGGACAGAGGAACCTGGCAGGCTACAATCCATGTGGTTACAAAGAGTTGCAGATTACCAACTGCAGTACTGTAAATGGAGGGGGAGGGGACATTTCCAATGGCTTTATTTTGATTGCTTTATATTGGGCATAACTGCCCGTGAATTATTTCTCTCTTCAAGGGTTTTTAAAACTTCTTCAAGAAAACTTCTAAATCTGAGAAAAAGCCTTTCCATTATGTATGTATTAAATTTGTATAAGTCTTCCAATACAGGTTACGCTAGATATCTAGACATGTGCAAACAATACATGCACACAGACACTTATATATATATTTATTTATATATACTGATATAAAACCTAGATCTATATTTTGACATCTCAGTTTATTAAATTGATTCATCTTAATAAGTGAGTCAGTTCAGTTCAATCACTCAGTTGTGTCCAACTCTTTGCCACCCCATAAACCGCAGCACGCAAGGCCTCTCTGTCCATCACTAACTCCCGGAGTCCACCCAAACCCATGTCCATTGAGTCGATGATGCCATCCAAACATCTCATCCTCTGTCGTCCCCTTCTCCTCCTGCCCTCAATTGTTCCAAGCATCATGGTCTTTTCAAATGAGTCAACTCTTCACATCAGGTGGCCAAAGAATTGGAGTTTAAGCTTCAACATCTCTTGCAGTCCAAGGGACTCTCAAGAGTCTTCTCGAACACCACAGTTCAAAAGCATCAATTCTTTGGCACTCAGCTTTCTTCAACAGTCCAACTCTCACATCCATACATGATCACTGGAAAAACCATAGCCTTGACTAGATGGACCTTTGTTGACAAAGTAATGTCTCTGCTTTTGAATATCTAGGTTGGTCATAACTTTCCTTCCAAGGAGTAAGCATCTTTTAATTTCATGGCTGCAATCACCCTCTGCAGTGATTTTGGAGCCCAGATAAATAAAGTCAGCCACTGTTCCCACTGTTTCCCCATCTGTTTCCCATGTAGTGACGGGACCAGATGCCATGATCCTAGTTTTCTGAATGTTGATCTTTAAGCCAACTTTTACACTCTCCTCTTTCATTTTCATCAAGAGGCTCTTTAGTTCTTCTTCACTTTCTGCCATAAGGGTGGTGTCATCTGCATATCTGAGGTTATTGATATTTCTCCTGGCAATCTTGATTCCAGCATGTGCTTCTTCCAGTCCAGCATTTCTCATGATGTACTCTGCATATAAGTTAAATAAGCAGGGTGACAATATACAGCCTTGACATATTCCTTTTCCTATTTGAAACCAGTCTGTTGTTCCATGTCCAGTTCTAACTGTTGCTTCCTGACCTGAATATAGGTTTCTTAAGAGGCAGGTCAGGTGTTCTGATATTCCCATCTCTTTCAGAATTTTCCACAGTTTATTGTGATCCACACAGTCAAAGGCTTTGGCATAGTCAATAAAGCAGAAATAGATGTTAGTAAATGTTGCTAAAGTGATATCAGAAACAAAATAATTAAATCAATTATGCCTGCCCTATTTTCTAATAATGAGGAGTTGTGTGTGTGTGTTAGTTGCTTAGTCACGTCCAGCTGTTTGCAACCCCATAGACTGTAGCCCACCAGGCCTCTCTGTCCATGGGATTCTCCAGGAAAGAACACTGGAGTGGGTTGCCATTCCTTTTCCAAAAAGAACTATAGAAAGAAGGAAAATGAAGTCGCTCAGTTGTGTCTGACTCTTTGTGGCCCCATGGACTATAGCCTACCAGGCTCCTCCATCCATGGAATTTTCCAGGCAGGAGTACTTGAGTGTGTTGCCATTTCCTTCTCCAATGAAGGATTAGATTTGTTTACCAAAACATACTAACTGTGGCTTCCCTGTTGGTACAGTAGATAGGATCTTCCTGCCAATGCAGAGGACATGGGTTTGATCCATCATCCGGGATGATTCCACATGTCACAGAGCCACTAAGCCAGTAAGCCACGGCTACTGAACCCACATTCTAGAGCCTGTGAGTTGCAACTACTGAACCAATGTGTTGCAGCTACTAATGTCTGTTTGCTAGAGCCTGTGCCTAAGGATGAGAGAAGCCACCATAATGAGAGTCCTGTATACTGCAACTAGAGTGTTTTCCCCACTAGCTACAACTAGAGAAAGCTCACACAGAGCAAAAAAGAACCAGCATAACCAAAAAACAAAAAAAGAATCCCATATCAACCATCATCATTGTAAAGTCAAATCTTACAATGAGACAGGCTCTCATATATTATTTTTTGACTGGAAAACAAATAGGCAATAATATAAAATGTAATGAAATTATCTTTCTATTTAGATAGATGGCATAGCATGATTTAGGACTTCATAAGACTAATATAAAATATTGCATTTTAATTTTTGAGAATTCATAAATGAATACAGTATAAAAATTAAATGGCACTTTTCAAAGTGTTTATTAATGAATATTACTTATCAAATTATATTACCTGTATTCAGAAATTTCATTAAAATATGAACAATTGTAAAATAAAACTCTGAGATTCAGTGTTAAGAATAGTCAACTTACATAAAAAAAAGAAGGAAATTACATCCATTTTAAAAAAGTATAGTTAAGTGTAAGCCATATATTGAAATACACAAAAGTTTGATGTTGGTGTTTACAACATTGGTAATAAAAGACCCCTTTGTAAAACAGAATGGAGTCTAATAAATTAAATAATTAAAAATGAATTAAATAATAAAAATATTATTATCAGAAGAAATACTTAAACTCTGAAGATAATCCATGTATTTATTTAATACTTGAAGTATGCTACCTATTGTGTTCAATTTGAAATCATAGTAAATTTGATACAAATTTACTGTGTTTTAAAAAAATAATGTAAACAAATTTCAGGACTGTGCCTTCATGAAGACAATTGTACAGACTGGATTGAATAGTGTTAACTAATCTCCTAGCAAATATGTGAATTTCATCAGCATCATGAAAGCTCTTATTAATTCCCCACACACCTTACATTAATTCTTAATTAGTAACTAAAAATGTCAAAGCCAAATGGGAAATGCTGTACAAATTAAAAATAAATGAATTATCAGCAGTACTATCCAAAAGAAAACCAAAACTGTTTCTCATTACATGGTATAGTGTACTGCTAACATTCATAATGACTTTAATTATGTTTAGATTAGTAAATTTATGATAATTTTCCTAATGGTGAATTATAATTGTGTACAAGTTGGTGATAAAAATAAGAAAGATGATTTGTTGTATGAAAATATATCAATCTGAATGTCTATATAGCCATGTTAATTTTTAATAAAACCTTGCAGAATTTTTAATAGTAACTTCTTAAATTCAGAACATCATTTTGAAAGAGAAACAATTGGGAAAAACATCTAATGAGGGAAAAGAATATGTGTTTGTATTCAATGTGTCTAAACACTAGAAATTTACAAAATAAGATGCATTGTATTTGCCCATCTGGGTAAATTTAATAATACAACTATTTTAACTTATTTTATTTGAAGAGACAGGAAAGGTAATTGGCTAAAATGTGCATGTGTTTAGTTGTTGTCCGACTGTTTGTCACTCCATGGTTTGTAGCCTGCAGACTCCTCTGTCCACATGATTTCCCAGGAAAGACTACTGGGAGTGGGTTGCCATTTCCTTCTCTAGGGTATCTTCCTGATCCATGGATAGAATTGTCAGGCAGATGCTTTACCTCTGTGCCAGTTGGAAAGCCCCTATTGGCTAAAAGCCAATCAATAAATTATAGTATGAATTAAAAATGGGGAAAAGACAAACGAGGCAAGAAAACCAATAAGAAAGCAATGCGTCTTGAATAACTTTATTATATGTTCAAATCCCAAAATAGTAAATATATATATATATATATATATATATATATATGCTAAATACAAGCATATTAATGCCAGAAGAAAGAAAATACAGTGTGTATGCTTTCAATTTTGTTCTAGGAAGGTCTTTTATTACTAGATGCACAAAACACAAATTTTCAATAAACATTAATAAAGTGTAATGCAAATAAACATTGAAAATGTGTGTGGGTAAAACAGAAAATTTGTTCTTAAAGGCAATTATCATTCTGGGGAAAATTTTTGCAACAAGTTACCAACAAGAGTTTAAATCCTTAAAATACTTAAAATCACATAAGAACATATACATGTATGGTAATATATATAAAATGCCCCAAGATAATTATATACCTACTACACATGTAGATAAAATATATCCATATAAATAAATTAGATAAAATCATATATATACAATTAATAAGACAAATAAAATGTGCAAAAACATGATATTTTTTCAAATATATACTATTTATATATATTATACAGATTTTAATTTTTAACATTTAAATATCTATACTATATCAAGAGGAAAAACAAGCTCTAGAACAAGATGCATATATACTAACATCTAACAAGTTTATTGATGTGAGTTAATATTTAAGTGAGTTCAATACCAAGTTTTGCAATTTGTTGACATGGAGTGCCACTCTTATTTAGATCTCTTTTAATGTCTTTCAACAATTTTAATGTATTTTTCAGTCTACAGGACTTGCACTCCTTTGGTTAAGTTTATTGCAAGTTATATTTGATATATTGCAATGATATTGCTTTTTACATTTTTATTTCAAATATTTTGTTACCTAAATAGAAATATTGTTTATATGTCAGTCCTACATCATGACACCTTCCTAATACAAGAAAATTATTACTTCTAGTAGATTTTTATGACAACTTTGCAATTTTGGATATCCAGGGTCATAAGGACAGGAAAGCCTGGCATGCTGAAGTCCATGGGGTCTCATAGAGTCAGACATGACTTAATGACTGAACAAGGATTATGTTGTTTGTGAATAAAAATAACATTATTTATTCCTTTCTGATTTGAACAATTTTAATTCGTTTCTTTACTTTTCTGCATCTTTTATTTTGGGGGCCTTATTTCACTGGGCAGAATTTTTGTTGCTTGAAGTAACAAGTGAAATACTTGCCTTATTCCCTACCTGGGGGAGGGAAGAATCATTTTTTCACTACCAAAGGTGGTGTTAACTGTTGTTTTTTTATACTGCTTTCTATCAAGATCAATAAATTTCCTTTTATTCCTACTCTGCTGCAAATGTTTATTATTAATGGATTTTGGAAAATGATTTTTGTGCACTATTGAGATGATCATGCAGTTTGCCATTTATACTATCAATATGATTGCTACATTAATTGTTTTTTAAATGTTAAAGGAATCTTGCATTCCTTGGAGAACATGACTTATTTACATACATGTCACATATACAAAAAAAATAAGGTGTATACTCCTTTTTATATATTGCTATATAAAATCTTATTTTTTGAGACTTTTTATCCATATTAATGAAGAAAATTAGTCTTTATTTTCTATAGCCACTCCAGCTTTCTTATTGCTGGTTTGCATAGTATACATTTTTTCCATCCTAAAACATTCAGTCTATTTGTGTCTTTGAGTCAACAGTGTATCTCTTGTAGACTTCAGAGAGTTGGATTTGTTTTTGTGTTATTATGACTCCCTCTTCTTTGGGTAGAGTATTCAGTATCCTTGTACCTTATAGGTCAACTTTCTCTTGCTTTATTCAAGTTTTTATTTTTGGTTTTAGTGTTTAACAGTTTGGTTATGCTGTGCCCAGATGTGAATTAGTTTCTGCTTATAATATTTAGATATTTTTAAGCTTCTTAAATCTGTAGAGTAGCACTTTTCTTCAAATTTGGGAAATATTCAGCCATTATTTATTTATTTTTTTTCCTATTTTTTCCTCTTCATGTTGTAAATGCACCATTATTCATAAGTTGATATACTTTATAACTGCTTTCAAATCTCTCATCTCTTTTCATTCATTGTTGCTTAATCCTTCTGTATTTCAGAAAGAACAATTTACATTGAAGTATCATTAAGTTTGGGCTTCCCTGGTGTCTCAGTAATAAAGAATCCGCCTGCTAATACAGGAGTCATGAGCTTGATCCCTGCTCCAGAAGATTCCTTGGTGAAGGAAATGGCAACCCACTCCAGTATTCTTCCCTGGAAAACTCCATGGACAGAGTAGCCCAGCAGGCTACAGTCCATAGGGTCGCAAAGAGTTGGACACGACTTAATGACTGAACAATCTTTAAGTTTGCCTCCTGGCTCAGTGGTAAAGAATCTACCTGCCATTTCAGGAGATGTGGGCTGGATCCCTAAGTTAGTAAGATCCCCTGGAGAAGGAAATGGCAACCCACTCCAGTATTTTTGCCTGGAAGTCCCATGGGCTTGTTTATTTAGCAACTTGCCTGGACTAATTCTATGGAGCCTGTTTATCCTGTGATAGGTGGTCACTGATATATTTTCAATTTTAATTTTATATTTGTGTGTGTGTGTATGAGTGTGTGGGTGTCATGTTTTAAGTTCACTCCTTCTTAGGGGTAATTTCACTGTCTGTTTTTACCTTTTTTCTCATGTCTTCTTTGCATGTTAATTTGATCTCACATTCTGAAAGCATTTGTGGATTCCTAGGACATTTTCTGCTCCCTTCTAAGCTTGCCTGTAGACAGGCAGGCTGTGAATGACTTTATCAAGACTACTGTGGCTGTTCCATTGCCTTCACTTTCCTGTTAACTTTCGGGTTAGTCTGCCAGTCTATTGCTTGCCTTGTTGAGGATTTCAGATTCAAGTTTGCAGAGATATGGGTCTCCTCAGTTTACTTGATGGCTGATATATCAACTGCTTCTGACAAAAATCAGGGGCATCTGTTTTTTTCTTACTCTCTGCTCCAAAGCAGGCAACTCTTCATGTGTAACAAGTTGCCAGTTTTGTTTTTCACTGTTAGCCCAAATATGCAAGAACTACTAAACTGATGGAGCTGGGGCAATGAGATCAACCCTATATTTATCAACTTTTGTATTTTTAGAAACTTCTTGTCTAGGCCTGTTAAGTGCTGTGGACTTTGTATATGTAGTAAGGTTTAGGCTAAGCTTTATATTCTAGGTTGTTTTCAAGGAGGGGTCTTTAGGTTGATGGTAATCTCTGGGTATTGACTTATTTAGAAGCAAAAGTTTTTTTTTTTTTTCTTTCTAGAATAAGTCTCCAATGAAGAACTTCATATCTACCTAATTTTAAAGCTAAGCAAATTTTTAATAAACACTATCCTATCAGCAAAATTCCTATTAAGCAAAAACATTTCATTTTTTTGTTGTTGTTGTTTTGGATTATTGATTATATTCATATAATTTTTTACTTGAAGCATAGTTGATTTGCAATGTTGTATTAGTTTCTGGTGTACAGCAAAGTGGTTCAGTTAAACATATATATTCTTTTTCATATTATTTTTTATTATGCTTTATTATATGATATTAAATATAATTCCTTGTGTTATACAATAGGCCCTTGTTGTTTATTCATTCTATATATAATAGTTTCTTTCTGTTAGTCCCAAACTCCTAATCCATTCCTCATCTGTGACACACCACCCCCAACCTTGGCAATCATAAGTGTGTTTGCTCTGGCTCTGAATCTGCTTCTGTTTCATAAATAAGTTCACTTGTGTCATGTGTTAGATTCCACATATAGGTGATATCATATGATATTTGGCTTATTCTTTCTGACTTACTGTATTTAGTATGATAATCTCCAGGTCCATCCATGTAGCTATAAATGGCATTATTACATTCTGCTATGAAATTAATTTAAGTGAATGTTGAATATATAAATTTATCAATTTTAAGGAAGAATAGTTATTTGGAAATCATACAGTTGATTGATAAAGCAAATCAACATAGTCAGTCAGTAGAGTCGCTCAATCATGTCTGACTCTTTTCAGCCCCATGGACTGCAGAACTCCAGGCTTCCTTGTCCATCACCAACTCCCGGAGCCTACTCAAACTCATGTTCATTGAGTTGTTGATGCCATCCAACCCATCTAATCCTCTGTGGCTCCCTTCTCCTCCCACCTTCAATCTTTCCCAGAATCAGGGTCTTTTCAAATGAGTCAGTTCTTCACATCAGGTGGCCAAAGTATTGGAGTTTCAGCTTCAGCATCAGTCCTTCCAGAAAATATTCAAGGTTGATTTCCTTTAGGATGGACTGGTTGGATCTCCTTGCTGTCCAAGGAACTCTCAAGAGTCTTCTCCAACACCACAGTTCAGAAGTAAATATAAAAATATATTAAAAATAGTATGACAGTCCTCCTGTAATGTATAATGAAAGTCAGAAAAGAAGAAAAAAAAAACAAAAAACTTTACATCAGAGTATAATATGTATAATCATACACAGCAAAATATAAATCTTGACCAAAAATAAATAAATAAATAAATAAAGTGGTTGTAGTTTCAGCTCATAGAAAACTGACTGACTCACATTAATCTATCAGTCAATAAAGGGATTCTGTTTGAATAATCTGAACAATGACAAGACTCATCCACTCTCAACACGCAGAAAAATCCTCTGCCTCCTCTAGGGTTACAGATGAGGAGACATGTGTTTTACTCAGCTACCATTTTGTACAGCTTCAGTTTATCAAAAGTCTCCATCTCTATGCATCTAAGCATGTGACTGTTCTGTGAGCATATTTATGGAATTTTCATGGAAAATTATACCACATTGCATTTTATAATATTAACAATGTTGTGTCAGATTGACCTCTCAAAACAACCTAAAATCCAAAACTACTGCAGAAGAGGAGGAAAAACACTGCAGAAGAACATTTTCCTAAAAATTATCACCAACGAATGTTTCCATGGAATACTTAGTCTTATCTTTACAGAAACAATTGAAATAATAGACACTGGCCTCATTTTTCCATTTTTATTAAATCATAAGATGATTAGTATTCTTTAAAATGTGACCATAATTGTAAGTAACTTTAAGCAAAATTCTGGCATGCAAAGTTCTTATATTCTGTTATATAAGACTCAAAAATGCCTATTAATAGTCATTTACATAGATGGGGAAAGAGTGGAAACAGTGTCAGACTTTATTTTTGGGGCTCCAAAATCACTGCAGATGGTGACTGCAGCCATGAAATTAAAAGACGCTTACTCCTTGGAAGGAAAGTTATGACCAACCAGATAGCATATTGAAAAACAGAGACATTACTTTGCCAACAAAGGTCCATCTAGTCAAGGCTATGGTTTTTCCAGCGGTCATGTACAGATGTGAGAGTTGGACTGTGAAGAAAGCTGAGTGCCGAAGAATTGATACTTTTGAACTGTGGTGTTGGAGAAGACTCTTGAGAGTCCCTTGGACTGCAAGGAGATCCAACCAGTCCATTCTAAAGGAGATCAATCCTGGGTGTTCTTTGGAAGGAATGATGCTAAAGCTGAAATTCCAGTACTTTGGCCACTGCATGTGAAGAGTTGACTCATAGGAAAAGACTCTGATGCTGGGAGGGATTGGGGGCAGAAGGAGAAGGGGATGACAGAGGATGAGATGGCTGGATGGCATCACCAATTCGACGGACGTGAGTTTGAGTGAACTCCGGGAGTTGGTGATGGACAGGGAGGCCTGGCGTGTTGCAATTCATGGGGTCGCAAACAGTCAGATATGACTGAGCAACTGAACTGAACTTAACTGACATTTAATATATTCTATTTAAACTGCATCAATGCTTATACTATTTTCTCAAAATAAAGTATGTAAAAGTATAAGCATTAATGCATTAAACATAAATTTATTCATGAGATATTTATATAATGATACATGTGTTAACATGGTACATTTTTTTCAGAAAACAAAATTTGAGGTCATAGTTAGCATGATCTGGTTAAATTGATATAAATTATTACATATATCTAAAGTACAGAGGAGGAAAAAATCATATCAAATGTATGGTTTTGCAAACTACTCACTTTGAAGACATTTAAAGTTCCATACAGGCCATTTTGTAAGCACTGGGTACTGAACAAATTCTACACCCCATCACCAATTAACAAAAAGAGTTCAATTTTATTTGATAAATAAAATGTTTCAAAATTGTCTTTAAAAAATTATTTCTGTTATTAAAATATTGAAAAAGCAGTAATCTCATTTCATGACTTACAAGAGTGCTAAGACTCTGAGAATCTTTAGAGAAATTACCTGAAAAAATTGTGTGATGGCTAATATCTACCAGGCACTTGGCAGACTGGGGACTAGAGCCTGTTTCCTGCTTCATGGTGCTGAGTTCTTTAGCTAAATATCAAAATGAAATTTTGTTGTTAATGTAAATAATTATGTGTTTGAAAAAAACAAGAATTATATTTCAAATAATTCTTATCAATCAGGCTTTTGTTTTCCCTTCTCTTAGGAAATTAAAAAAAAAAAATTGATATAGAAATATAGATGACAATTACAAACCAGAAATAATTACAGCTGCATTTTAATAATATAATTAGTAGGATCCATCAACTAATTAATTATCTTTGAGTCACAGTAAATGAATCAAATCCTATAATGATATTTACTCTATTTAATCATAAATTTTGTTATTCAGTTGAATAATAATAGAATGCGTTTAGAATATCTCCAGCTTGAGAGACAATAACAAACCTTGCCAATAGGTGGTGCTGTTGTTCAGTAGCTTTTTTGTGTCTGACCCTTTGTAACCCCATGGACTGTAGCACACCACACTCCTCTGTACTTCACTATCTCCTAGATTTCTTCAAATTCCTGTCTATTGAGTGAGTGATTCTATCTAACCAACTCATTCTCTGCTGCCCCCTTCTCCTTTTGCCTTCCATCTTTCCTAGCATCAGGGTCTTTACCAAGGAGTCAGCTGTTAGCATCAGGTGATCAAAATATTGGGGCTTTTGCTTCAGCAACAGTTCTTTCAGTGAAGATTCAGGCTTGATTTCCTTAAGGATTGACTGGTTTGATCTCCTTGCAGTTCAAGGAACTCTGATGATTCTTCTCCAGCACCACAATTTGAAAACATCAATTCTTTGGTATTGAGCCTTCTTTATGGTCCAAATCTCATATCCATACATGACTACTGGAAATACAATAGCTTTGAATATAGGAACCTTTGTCAGCAAAGTGATGCTGTATAGGTTTGTCATAGCTTTCCTTCCAAGGAAAAAGTGTCTTTATATTTCATGGTTGCACTCACTGTATTTAGTGATTTTGGAGTTAAATAAGATAAAATTTGTCACTGTTTCCACTATTTCCCTTGCTATTAATATTTACATTGAAGTGATGGGAAAACCACTAGATCATTCAGGTATGACCTAAATCAAATCCCTTATGATTATAGAGTGGAAGTGAGAAATAGATTTAAGGGCCTAGATCTGATAGAGTGCCTGATGAACTATGGAATGAGGTTCGTGACACTGTCCAGGAGACAGGGATCAAGACCATTCCCATAGAAAAGAAATGCAAAAAAGCAAAATGGCTGTCTGGGGAGGCCTTACAAATAGCTGTGAAAAGAAGAGAAGCGAAAAGCAAAGGAGAAAAGGAAAGATATAAACATCTGAATGCAGAGTACCAAAGAATAGCAAGAAGAGATAAGAAAGCCTTCTTCAGTGATCAATGCAAAGAAATAGAGGAAAACAACAGAATGGGAAAGACTAGGGATCTCTTCAAGAAAATCAGAGATACCAAAGGAACATTTCATGCAAAGATGAGCTCGATAAAGAACAGAAATGGTATGGACCTAACAGAAGCAGAATATATTAAGAAGAGACGGCAAGAATACACAGAAGAACTGTCCAAAAAAGATCTTCACGACCCAGATAACCACGATGGTGTGATCATTGACCTAGAGCCAGACATCCTGGAATGTGAAGTCAAGTGGGCCTTAGAAAGCATCACTACGAACAAAGCTAGTGGAGGTGATGGAATTCCAGTTGAGCTATTTCAAATCCTAAAAGATGATGCTGTTAAAAATGCTGCAGTCAATATTCCAGCAAATTTGGAAAACTCAGCAGTGGCCACAGAACTGGAAAAGGTCAGTTTTCATTCCAAACCCAAAGAAAGGCAATGCCAAAGAATGCTCAAACTACCGCACAATTGCACTCATCTCACATGCTAGTAAAATAATGCTTAAAATTCTCCAAGCCAGGCTTCAGCAATATGTGAACCGTGAACTTCGTGATGTTCAAGCTGGTTTAGAAAAGGCAGAGGAACAAGAGATCAAATTGCCAACATCCGCTGGATCATGGAAAAAGCAAGACAGTTCCAGAGAAGCATCTATTTCTGCTTTATACACTATGCCAAAGCCTTTGACTGTGTGGATCACAATAAACTGTGGAAAATTCTGAAAGAGATGGGAATACCAGACCACCTGATCTGCCTCTTGAGAAATTTGTATGCAGGTCAGGAAGCAAAAGTTAGAGCTAGACATGGAACAACAGACTGGTTCCAAATAGGAAAAGGAGTACATCAAGCCTGTATATCGTCACCCTGTTTATTTAACTTATATGCAGAGTACATCATGAGAAACGCTGGGCTAGAAGAAACACAAGCTGGAATCAAGATTGCTGGGAGAAATATCAGTAACCTCAGATATGCAGATGACACCACCCTTATGGCAGAAAGTGAAGAGGAACTCAAAAGCCTCTTGATGAAAGTGAAAGTGGAGAGTGAAAAAGTGGGCTTAAAGCTCAACATTCAGATAACGAAGATCATGGCATCCGGTCCCACCACTTCATGGGAAATAGATGGGGAAACAGTGGAAACAGTGTCAGACTTTATTTTTGGGGGCTCCAAAATCACTGCAGATGCTGACTGCAGCCATGAAATTAAAAGACGCTTACTCCTTGGAGGGAAAGTTATGACCAACCTGGATAGCATATTCAAAAGCAGAGACATTACTTTGCCAACAAAGGTTAGTCTAGTCAAGGCTATGGTTTTTCCTGTGATCATGTATGGATGTTGAGCGTTGGACTGTGAAGAAGGCTGAGCGCCGAAGAATGGATGCTTTTGAACTGTGGTGTTGGAGAAGACTCTTGAGAGTCCCTTGGACTGCAAGGAGATCCAAGCAGTCCATTCTGAAGGAGATCAGCCCTGGGATTTCTTTGGAAGGAATGATGCTAAAGCTGAAACTCAGTACTTAACCACCTCATGCGAAGAGTTGACTCATTGGAAAAGACTCTGATGCTGGGAGGGATTGGGGGCAGGAGGAGAAGGGGATGACAGAGGATGAGACGGCTGGATGGTATCGCTGACTCGATGGACGTGAGTCTCAGTGAACTCCGGGAGTTGGTGATGGACAGGGAGGCCTGGTGTGCTGCGGTTCATAGGGTCACAAAGAGTTGGACACGACCGAGTGACTGATCTTATCTGATGGGACCAAATGCTATGACCTTAGGTTTTCTTTCTTTCTTTCTTTCTTTTTTTTTTTTTTAATGTTGAGTTTAAAACCAGCTTTTTCAGCCTCAGCAAAAGGTTTTTTAGTTCTTCATTTTTTGTCATTAGAGTGGTATTATCTGCATGTCTGACTTTGTTAGTATTTCTCTTGGCAGTCTTAATTCCAGCTTGTTATTCATTCAGCTTGGCATTTCACATGATGTACTCTGAATATAAGTTAAATAATCAGGGTGACAATATGCAGCCTTGATATACTCCTTTCCCAGTTTTAACCTAGTCAGTTGTTCTATGTCTAGTTCTAACCTTTGCTTCTTCACCTGCATAGAATTTTCTCAAGGGACAGGTAAGGTGATCTGATACTCCCATCTCTTTAAGAATTTTTCACAATTCCCTCATGACTCAGTCAGTGAAGAATCTTACTGCAATGCAGGAGACCTGGGTTTCATCCCTGGGAGGGAAAGATCCCTTGGAAAAGGAAATGGCAATCCATTCCAGTATTCTTATCTGTAGAATCCAGACAGAGGAGCCTGACAGGCTACAGTCCATGAAGTCACAAGAATCAGACATGACTTAGCAACTAAACCATCACCATCACACAGTCAAAAGCTTTAACATACTCAGAAAAGCAGAGTAGATGTTTTTCTGGAACTCCATTGCTATCTCCAAGATCCAATGAATGTCCACAATTTGATCTCTGGTTTCTCTTTGAAACCCGGCTTGTATATCTGGAAGTACTTGATCCACACACTGTTGAAGCCCAGCTTGAAAAATTTTGACCATGATCTTGATAGCATGAGAAAAGAGTGCGACTCTACAGTATTTTGAACATTCTTTGGTATTTCCCTTCATTCAGTTCAGTCGCCCAGTCGTGTCCAACTCTTTGAGACCCCATGGACTGCAACACACCAGGACTCCCTGTCCATCACCAACTCCCAGAGTTTACCCAAACTCATGTCCATTGAGTTGGTGAGGTCACCCAACCATCTGATCCTCTGTCATCCCCTTATCCTCCTGCCTTCAATCTTTCCCAGCATCAGGGTCTTTTGAAATGAGTCAGCTTTTCACATCAGGTGGTCAAAGTATTGAAGTTTCAGCTTCAACATCAGTCCTTCCAATGAACATTCAGGACTGATTTCCTTTAGGATGTACTGGTTGTATCTCCTTGCAGTCCAAGGGACTCTCAGGAGTCTTCTCCATCACCACAGTTCAAAAGCAGCAATTCTTTGGCCCTCAGCTTTCTTTATACTCCAACTCTCACATCCATATATGACTACTGGAAAAACCATAGCCTTGACTAGACAGACTTCTGTTGGCAAAGTAACATCTCTGCTTTTTTTTTTTTTTCTTTTTTTTTTTTTTTAATATGCTGTCTAGGTTGGTCATAATTTTCCTTCCAAGGAGCAACTGTCTTTTAATTTCATGGCTGCTGTCACCATCTGCAGTGATTTTGGAGCCCCCCAAAATGAAGTCAGGCACTGTTTCCACTGTTTCCCCACCTATTTCCCATGAAGTGATGGGACCGGATGCCATGATCTTAGTTTTCTGAATGTTGAGCTTTAAGCCAACTTTTTCATGCTCCTCTTTCACTTTCATCAACAGGCTTTTTAGTTCTTCTTCACTTTCTGCCATAAGGGTGGTGTCATCTGCATATCTGAGGTTATTGATATTTCTCCCAGCGATCTTGATTCCAGCTTGTGCTTCTTCCAACCCAAAATTTTACATGATGTACTCTGCATATAAGTTAAATAAGTAGGGTGACAATATACAGCTTTGATGGACTCCTTTTCCTATTTGGAACCAGTCTGTTGTTTCATGTCCAGTTCTAACTGTTGCTTCCTGACCTGCATACAGGTTTCTCAAGAGGTAGGTCAAGTGGTCTGGTATGCCCATCTCTTTCAGAATTTTCTGCATTTTATTATGATCCATACAGTCAAAGGCCTTGGCATAATCAATGAAAAATAAATAGATGTTTTTCTGGAACTGACTTGCTTTTTCAATGATCCCTTTGGAATTGGATTAAAAACTGATCTTTTCCAGTGTTGTGGCCATTGCTGAGTTTTCCAAATTTGCTGACATACTGAGTGCAGCGCTTTAATAGCATCATTGTTTAGGATTTTAAATAGCTTAGCTGAAATTTCATCACCTCTGCTAGTTTTCATAGTGTTCATTGTGTTGCTTCCTAAGGCCCACTTGACTTCACACTCTAAGAAGTCTGACTCTAGGTGAGTGTCCACATCATCATGTTTATCCAGGTCATTAAGACTTTTTTGTATTGTTCTTCTGTATATTCTTGCCACCTCTTCTTAATCTCTTTTACTTGTATTAGATCCATACTGTTTCTAATTTTTTTCATGCTCATCCTTGAAGAAAATATTTCCTTGATTTCTTCATTTATCTTGAAGAAATCTCTAGTTTACCCATCCTATTTCCCACTCCCCACCCCCCATTTCTTTGCATTGTTTTTTTAAAAAGGTCTTCTTACTCTCCTTACTATTCTCTGGAACTTTGCATTCAGTTGGGTATATCTTTCCACTTCTCCCTTGACTTTCTCTTCTCTTCTTTCCTCAGCTGTTTGTAAAGCCTCCTCTAAAAACCACTTTGGTTTCTTTCATTTCTTTTTCTTTGGGATGGTTTTGGACACTGCCTCCTGTACACTGTTATGAACCTCTGTCCATAGTTCTTCAGGCACTTTGCATATCAGATTTAATCCCTTGAATCTATTTGTCACCTTCGCTGTATAAGAGTCATATAAGAATGCCTAATGGTTTTACCTACTTTCATCAATTTAAGCCTGAATTTTGCAATAAGGAGCTCGTGATCTGAGTTACAGTCAGCTCCAGGTCTTGTTCTTACTGACTATATAGAGCTTCTCCATCATTGGCTGCAAAGAACATAATCAATCTGATTTCAGTATTGACCATTTGGTGATGTCCATGTGTAGAGTCCAAATGTTGAATGTCTGTACATCATTAGACTCTGGAAAATCAATTACTCCTTCAAGCTACCAAATAATTATTCAATTAACATTTAATATTGTGTGTTAAAAACTCATGACTTTATTCATCACCTAGGTTTTGAATGTCTATTGTTTAGCTCCTAGTCTGTGTTCCACTCTTTTGCGACCCCATGGACTGTAGCCCATAAGACTCCTCTGTCCTTGGAATTTCCAGGCAAGAAAACTGGAGTGTGTTGTCATTTCCACTTCCAGGGGATCTTCCCAACCCAGGGATTCAACCTGTGTGTTCTGAATTGACAGGTATGTTCTTTACTACAGAGACACCAGGGAAGCCCGAATTCAATGAATATAGGTACAAGGCCAATTCTTCCTAGCCTTATACTTTTGAAGAAAAGGAGGAATTAACATGTTAGTATGTAACTGCAATTCAGTCTGACAAATGCTCTGTAAGGTAAATGCAATGGTTATGAGCATGAATGGAAAGCGGGAATCCACAATTAGGAAAAATGTTCCTTGAGGAAACTGCTAAACATAGGAAAACAGGAGTCTACATTTGGGACAGAATGTGTTGAGACCATAGAAAACCCTTCTTCCTAAAATATTGAGAAATACACTAATATATATATATATATATATATATATATATATATATATATATATTTCTTTACTTCTTCCATTTAATGTAAAGCAGAGATTTTTGACTAACATACAGAAGATCTCATAGCTCTTAATTAATAGTCTGAAGTTTGGAGGCTCAACCAGGACAATCTTGTTCAGGAGTCGTTATTTTTTCTGACCACTTAACAAAGCACTAAAAGAGGATAGTGATATTAAAACAATATAATGCAGCTAGACATTCTGTGAATTATCCTATGCATAAAATATTCTGATGACACTAATATTAACACATTTCTAGTATCATTACAAATACTCACATCCCATTCAAACTATTTTATCCTTTAACCTAGTTATTTTCAACTGATTACAAATAGGTGGGTAAAATATATTCATCATTTTATTAATCTTGGGTATAGTTTGCTTTATTTATGTTTACAATTGCTTGTAAATGTTCACACTTATTTTACTTTCCCTACAGGATATTTAAAGATAAGCACACCAGCTGAAACTGACCACACAGAAGCGTGCCTGCTGAGATGGACCCTGCAGAAGCGTGGCCAAGAGCAGCTACCCCTTGCCCAAGGTCAGGGGGTGCGACAGAGAGTGCCAGGCTGTGTCGGCACAGGAGCAGTCAAGAGGAGTTACCCCACGTCCGAGATCAGGGGCAGCAGCCAGGAAGAGCTACCACACACCCGAGGTCAGGGAGGCAGCTGAGAGGAGTAACCCCACATCCAAGGAGTGGCGGCTGCACATTCAAAAGAAGGCCAAGAGGAGCTACTCCACGTTCAAGGTCAGAAGAAGTGGCCAGAAGGAGATACCCCTCATCCAAGGTAAGGAGCAGTGGCTGCGCTTTGCTGGAGCAGCCATGAAGAAATACCCCATGTCCAAGGTAAGAGAAACCCAAGTAAGACAGTAGGTGTTGTGGAATGGCATCAGAGGGAAGACACACTGAAACCATAATCACAGAAAACTAGCCAATCTGATCACACGGACCACAGCCTAGTCTAACTCAATGAAACTAAGCCATGCTGTGTGGGGCCACCCAAGATGGAAGGGTCATGGTGGAGAGGTCTGACAGAATGTGGCCCATGGGAGAAGGGAATGACAAACCACTTCAGTTTCCTGGCCTAGAGAACCCCATGAACAGTATGAAAAAGGAAAAAATGAGAGGATACTGAAAGGGGAGCTCCCTGGGTGAGTTGGTGCCCAATATGCTACTGGAGATCAGTGGAGAAATAGCTCCAGAAAGATGGAGCCAGAGCAAAAATAATACCCAGCTGTGGATGTGACTGGTGATAGAAGCAAGGTCTAATGCTGTAAAGAGCAATATTGTATAGGAAACTGGAATGTTAAGTCCATGCTGCTGCTGCTGCTGCTAAGTCTCTTCAGTCGTGTCCAACTCTGTGTGACCACAGAGAGAGCAGCCCACCAGGCTCCACCGTCCCTGGGATTCTCCAGGCAAGAACACTGGAGTGGGTTTGCCATTTCCTTCTCCAATGCATGAAAGTTAAAAGTGAAAGTGAAGTTGCTAGGCAAATTGGAAATGGTCAAACAGGAGATGACAAGAGTGAACGTCAACATTCTAGGAATCAGCAAACTAAAATGGACTGGAATGGGTGAATTTAACTCAGATGACCATTACATCTACTACTGTGGGCAGGAATCCCTTAGAAGAAATGGAGTAGCCATCATGGTCAACAAAAAAGTCCGAAATGCAGTAATTGGTTGCAATCTCAAAAATGACAGAATGATCTCTGTTTGTTTTCAAGACAAACCATTCAATATCACAGTAATCCAAGACTATGCCCCAACCAGTAATGTTGAAGAGGCTGAATCTGAATGGTTCTATGAAGACCTCCAAGACCTTTTAGAACTAACACACACAAAAGATGTCTTTTTCATGATAGGGGACTGGAATGCAAAAGTGGGAAGTCAAGAAATACCTGGAGAAACAGGCAAATATGGCCTTGGAATACTGAATGAAGCAGGGCAAAGGCAAATAGAGTTTTGCCAAGAGAACACACTGGTTATAGCAAACACCCTCTTCCAACAACATTCTACACATGAGAAAACTCTACACATGGACATCACCAGATAGTCAACATCGAAATCAGATTGATTATATTCTTTGCAGCCACAGATGGAGAAGCTCTATACAGTCAGCAAAAACAAGACGGGGAGCTGACTGTGGCTCAGATCATGAACTCTTTATTGCCAAATTCAGACTTAAATTGAAGAAAGTAGGGAAAACCACTAGAAAATTCAGGTATGACTTAAATCAAATCCCTTATGAGTATACAGTGGAAGTGAGAAATAGATTTAAGGGCCTAGATCTGATAGATAGAGTGCCTGATGAACTATGGGAGGAGGTTTGTGACATTGTACAGGAGACAGGGATCAAGACCATCCCCGTGGAAAAGAAATGCAAAAAGGCAAAATGGCTGTCTGAGAAGGCCTTACAAATAGCTGTGAAAAGAAGAGAAGTGAAAAGCAAAGGAGAAAAGGAAAGATATAAGCATCTGAATGCAGAGTTCCAAAGAATAGCAAGGAGAGATAAGAAAGCCTTCATCAGTGATCAATGCAAATAAATAGAGGAAAACAACAGAATGGGAAAGACTAAAGATCTCTTCAAGAAAATTAGAGATACCAAAGGAATATTTCATTCAAAGATGGGGTCAATAACAGACAGAAATGGTATGGAGCTAAAAGAAGATATTAGGAAGAGGTGGCAAGAATACACAGAAGAACTGTACAAAAAAGAGCTTCATGGCCCAGATAATACTGAGGGTGTGATCACTCATCTAGAGCCAGACATCCTGGAATGTGAAGTCAAGTCAGCCTTAGAAAGCATCACTATGAACAAAGCTAGTGGAGGTGATGGAATTCCAGTTGAGCTATTTCAAATCTTGAAAGATGATGCTGTGAAAGTGCTGCACTCAATATGACAACAAATTTGGAAAACTCAGCAGTGACCACAGGACAGGAAAAGGTCAGTTTTCATTCCAATCCCAAAGAAAGGCAATGCCAAAGAATGCTCAAACTACTGCACATAGCACTCATCTCACATGATAGAATCTCAGGGATGGGGGATCCTAGTGGGCTGCTATCTATGGGGTCACACAGAGTCGGACATGACTGAAGCAACTGAGCAGCAGCAGCAGTAGCACACGCAAGTAAAGTAATGCTTAAAATTCTCCAAGCCAGGCTTCAGCCATATGTGAATCTTGAACTTGCAGATGTTCAAGCTCGTTTTAGAAAGGGCAGAGGAACCAGAGATCAAATTGCCAACTTCTCCTGGATCCTCAGAAAAGCAAGAGAGTTCCAGAAAAAACATCTCTTTCTGCTTTATTGACTATGCCAAAGCCTTTGACTGTGTGGATCACAATAAACTGTGGACAATTCTGAAAGAGATGGGAATACCAGACTTCCTGATCTGCCTCTTGAGAAATTTGTATGCAGGTCAGGAAGCAACAGTTAGAACTGGACATGGAACAACAGACTGGTTCCAAATAGGAAAAGAAGTACGTCAAGGCAGTATATTGTCACCCTGTTTATTTAACTTATATGCAGAGTACATCAGGAGAAACGCTGGGCTGGAAGAAGCACAAGCTAGAATCAAGATTGCCAGGAGAAATATCAATAACCTCAGATATGCAGATGACAACACCCTTATGGCAGAAAGTGAAGAGGAACTCAAAAGCCTCTTGATGAAAGTGAAAGTGGAGAGTGAAAAAGTTGGCTTAAAGCTCAACATTCAGAAGATGAAGTTCATGGCATCCGGTCCCATCACTTCATAGCAGATAGATGAGGAAACAGTGGAAACAGTGTCAGACTTTATTTTTTGTGGTTCCAAAATCACTGCAGATGGTTACTGCAGCCATGAAATTAAAAGACACTTACTCCTTTGAAGGAAAGTTATGACCAACCTAGATAGCATATCAAAAGCAGAGATAAAAAGATCCATCTAGTCAAGGCCATGGTTTTTCCAGTGACCATGTATGGATGTGAGAGTTGGACTGTGAAGAAAGTTTAGCACTGAAGAACTGATGCTTTTGAATTGTGGTGTTGGAGAAGACTCTTGAGTGTATCTTTGACTGCAAGCAGATCCAACTAGCCCATCCTAAAGTAGATCAATCCTGTGTGTTCATTGGAAGGACTGATGCTGAAGCTGAAACTCCAATACTTTGACCACTTCATGCGAAGAGTTGACACATTGGAAAAGACCCTGATGCTGGGAGGGATTGGGGGCAGGAGGAGAAGGGGATAACAGGGGATGAGATGGCTGGATGGCATCACTGACTCGATGGACATGAGTTTGAGTGAACTCTGGGAGTTTTTGAGAGACAGAGTGGCCTGGCATGCTGTGATTCATGGGGTTGCAAAGAGTCCGACACGACTGAGCAACTGAACTGAACTGAACTGATGACTGGATGGTTTATTCATATCTTAAAGGAAGGCTATTTATAAACCAAAAAATGTGTAAACTAGTTATCCTCAAGCTCTTCATTCTGATATGAAGGCCAGAACCTTGATTCTCTGTGCTATTTTTGATTTCTGTAAAGAACCTCTGAATTCCACATTCACTATGAGAGGTGTCCTGGTTCACCCTTCAAAAACTTGACATGTAAATTATGGGCTATAATCTTCACCCTTACCAATTACTATTATATTTTTCCTATCATAATAATTGAAAGAACTTCCCTCATTGCTCAGCTGGTAAAGAATCTGCCTGCAATGCAGGAGATCCCAGTTCAATTTTTGAATTGGGAAGATCCCCTGGAGAACGATAGGCTACCCACTCCAGTATTCTTGGCCTTCCCTGGTGTCTCAGATGGTAAAGAATTCACCTGCAATGCTGGAGACCTGGGTATGATCTCTGGTTTGGGAAGATCCCCTAGAGGAGGGCATGGTAACCCACACCAGTATTTTTGCCTGGAAAATCTCATGGACAGAGAGGACCCTGGTGAGCTACAGTCCATAGGGTCCTAAAGAGTTAGACACAACTGAGTGACTAAACACAATATAGCAATAATTGAAAATCAGTTGTAATTTCCTAGAAAACCTGAGCTACTTTTATTTGTCTCTGGAATATTTTAGAAGTCATGCAGAATGTATATAGTTTTTGTAAACAGAAGGAATGCCAATGAACCTTCTGTTTCTATTCCTGAAATGGAACATAGGTAACTCATTTAAAATGAGGTCATTAGGGTGATCTTAGGACACAGACACAAAGAGGGAAGACTATGTGAATAAATCGAGAAAGGAGGCATCTGTAAGCCAAGGAGAGAGACTATAGAAGAAACTAACCCTGTCAATACCTTGAATGAACTGTTAGCCTCCGGAATTGTAGGGAAATAATTTTCTGTTGTTTAAGACACCCAGATTGTGGTCCTTTTTTATGACAGCGCTAGCACAATAATACATTGGTAGAAGGAAAGCGTGAGTTCTTTTCAGGGTAAAAACTACTGCTTTGCTCTCCGTTAAAATTTCACAGTAGGAACTATTCTGTAGTCAACATTCATGAACAAGGCCAATATTTATGTCAAATTATACTACAGTAGCATCCATATTAATGGTTCTAACCAAAATGAGCACATGTGAAAATAAATCAAAATAGAAATAGTGAAGATTTAAAAATTTCTCACTCATAATTTTCAAGTGTGCATCTCTCAGCTTTTTCTCCAAGAGCTAGCATTCATCTACATTAAAGAAGACAATGACCTATAAAATGCCAGTCTTTCTATAATACATGAGGATAAATTAGTGCTTTAGGTATGTACACTTTGATGTGACCACATTTTCCAGCCCCATGACACTTGGAAAACAAACAAAAACTCTTTATGTGTGGCTCCTTATGTGTGTTATGTCTGAGGTGTTCTTAGGCTACTTTTCACCAAGTAAATGTGGCTTCTAAATGTCATGGTCTAGGGGAAGCATTAGGCAGGGAAATGGGAATATAGAAAAGAAAATTAGGCCCACAGGGACACTGCCTCCAACACTTAAAATTGAGTCTACAACTAGAAAGGTTCTATAATTCTTGTTGCCACATTAAGCTGTGTGACAGAATTTGCTATAGTTTATATACTGAAATGATGGGGGAAAAGCATAAAGACTTGGAGGCTTACATTAAATGTGTGGAAAGCCTAATTCTTAGTTGTTTTTCTTCCCTGAAGTTGTCATCTATTATCATGATAAATAACAACTATTATATTATATATACTAAATCTAGACAGTAAGTAAATATGTTATAAAAAGTTCAAGTATTTATGCCAGCCATACTGGTTTTAAAAGAGAGGAGCAGAAATAAAATAAGACAATCACAGAGATAAAGCAAAGATAAGATGCAGCTCTAGGAATACAAACAAAATGGTTTTATATTTTTAACAAAATGCTAAACTAACCACATTAACAGAACACTAATTTCTATTCTACTTAAAAAAGGAATATACACATATTACTTTGCTATCACATGCAGTCATTTTAATCAGAGATATTTAATCACTAAAATAAATCCCCCCAAATTTTTCATATAGCCCATAATAAAAGCATATGTGAATTTATCTTGCATTTTTCTCAAAAATGGAATATATATAAAAAAAGGGATTTTTTTTACTGTAAATATATTTTTCTTGTCTTCATATAACTGCTTAGCATCTGCTCCAGAGAGCAAATATCTCAATAGTTTTTTTTCTTATTATTATGATAATTACTTCAAAGTTTTGTACTGTATGATACACAAGCTCAAAGCAAAAGCTTAATGAAATTTTCTCCCATCCACTGATTTATCCTAAATATAAATTCATGCCTTCTATTATTTCTTGTAAATCAACCTAAATCAGTGGAAGAGTACCACTTTGACGAAATATCTTTGCAAATTTTCTTTTAAGAGAAGTTTATAACCATTAGGAAGGCTTTGAATTATTTTATTAAACTCCATTAATTTGTTGGACACCCAGGGGCTTATATCTTTGACTAAATATCAGATAAACAACTACATAGCAAATAGATTCATATATAATATTTGCTAATAAATACTCATCATAAATCTACTTACTATTCACTAGCTATTAATAATGTAATTACTTTCTATTTAGCATAATAATAATTAAATAATAAGAACTGTGTGAAATCATATTTTGCTGACAAATTTTAGCTTTTAATTCATGTTGCTATACTATGGAGATGGTTTATATTTGCCAGATTAAAAAAAAAAATCATAGATAAAATAATAGAGTTTTGGGCACAACATTTTCTATACAAGTCCCTGACTCTAGATCTCTTAAAAGTAAGTCTCTTAAAAATAGCACTTGTTGGCTTTAGCCAAGGACAGCAGCAGAGTATAAATATTTTTAAAAAATTCATATCTCCTTGGTTTTCAACATGATGTGGTATTGTATAATACCAAGATTAATGTATTCAAATTAATATAAACAGGATTAACTTCAGGTTTTTCCTGTAATTTTTTTTTTTTTTACCTTATTGAAGTGTTGGTATTCAACACGACACACTCTGTAAAAATAGGATTAAAATGTTGTTCTCTGTCCGTTCATCTTCATTCACTATTGATTGGTATCTAAAGAGTCCTATTCTTAGATATTTGGCCTTAACTATATCTGTAACCTCTTTTTGTTACACTCTACCTTTTCAATTCTTTGATCGTGTTGAGGCAGGAGATAGATGCCACCCAGGATGAGCAGTAGGAGCTTCTTCTCTTCCCTGTGGACACAAATTCCATAATAGCAAGAGGGAGGAGAAGCTAAGCCCAGCCCAGGTGAGAAATAAGAGACCACTTATTTCTCATTCTCTAAGTCAAGGAGATCTTCCCAACTAAAAGGCTCATTAGAAGTCAAAAGGGGAATTATGTCAAGCTCTCCATACAACTCTTTGCTAGAATCCATCTTGGCTGAAATATGCACATGCTCACACATGGAAGATCCTGAGATGTACCAAACACAGACTGAAAACCAGGCACATAAAAATGATCAGCCAAAAGAAACCCAAAAGCAATGTCCCATATAAGTGATTCAAACCATCACAAGGATGCAACTCTCTCAGAGCCCTCCTATGTGTCTAATATCTACAAGTACTCTTTTTCCTCTTAGGAAATACTTTACTTGTTTCACTACTTTCCATCTCTATGTGGAAACTGATTTATACAAAGCCAAAGGGTCAGTGTCTTGTCATTTACCACTGGTCTAATGGCTAGGATTCAGATATCTCACTGCCACAGCTGGACCGCAATCTCTGACCAAAAACTGAAACCCTACTCTATGGTGCTATAGGCAGAGTTCACCAGAGACCAATATGTTTCATGTGTCTGAGAGGCATTCAGGGTCAGCCTTTCCTCTAAGTTCCCTCTTTTCTTCATCACATTTGCCTGTTCAAATTCTCTACGGCTGTAGTTTCAATTGTAATTAGTTGTATTTGTTTATTTCATATTTGGTATAAATTCCATAAATATAGGGATGTAAGGCAATCTTATGTTACAGAGTCAGCATCTATTTAAATATTTGAAAATTATTAGGAATTCAATTTTATATATAGTTGATTGAATTAGTGTATGACAGTTAAGAAGTAATTAATTAAATAATGTATTAGTGCAATTAATTACTGCAATTGACTAAATGTATTAATACAATACAGCGATATCTTGAGTCTAAACACTGTCCATTTTTAAGTTCAGATGTGAGCGGGTATGACAGACACATTTTAGGGTACTTGATGAAGGTCTGAGGAGCACTCTTGCTTTCATGATCCTAGTAAATATTGATCACAAACTATATATTACACAAATAAAGCAACTAAGATTTTGTCTTCATGAAGTTTACAATCCCATTGGCACAGAAAGAAAATAAGCAAAAATCACTACAAATAGGGTAATTATAATGGGCAACAGAGAGAGATGAGTAAAAACAAGAAAAACAACCTACCAAAAAAAAAAAAAAAAAGGAAAAAGGGTAACAGGAGTGCAAGGCAGATTGAAGAAGAGGGGAGTGTGGCATGGGGTTCAGTTCAGTTCAGTTCAGTCGCTCAGTCATGTCCGATTCTTTGTGACCCCATGCATCGCAGCACGCCAGGCCTCCCTGTCCATCACCAACTCCCGGAGTTCACTCAAACTCATGTCCATAGAGGTGGTGATGCCATCCAGCCATCTCATCCTCTGTCGTCCCCTTTTCCTCCTGCCCCCAATCCCTCCCAGCATCAGAGTCTTTTCCAATGAGTCAACTCTTCGCATAAGGTGGCCAAAGAACTGGAGTTTCAGCTTTAGCATCATTCCTTCCTAATACCCAGGGTTGATCTTTAGAATGGACTGGTTGGATCTCCTTGCAGTCCAAGGGACTCTCAAGAGTCTTCTCCAACACCATAGTTCAAACGCATCAGTTCTTCAGTGCTCAGCTTTCTTCACAGTCCAACTCTCGCATCCATACATGACCACTGGAAAAACCATAGCCTTGACTAAACGTGGCATAGGGTAAGTGACATAAAATTGAAAGTCTTTCCTTATAAGTTCAAACACACTAATTAAAAGTGTGAAAGAAATATATACTTAATTATAATATTCTCAGTGAGGTTGTTTGGAGAAGGAAGGAAGAAAGTGAAATGTTCAGTAAATAAATACTCTGTAAAATTAAAGAATCAGCAGGTTTAACCATATTATTTAAAGCTGAAAAGTGCATCTTATATAATAATATATCCTATATGTGCTTTAAGAATATTAGTATCTCACTTTAAAAATTGTCTTAAAAAGTAATAACAACACAATAAAAAGGAAGAATGTGAAGCTTAAAAAAAATAGGTCAAAATACTCTAATAAACAAAATCTTTTTGAATTTAAGGAAAAAAGTTATGAAGTAAATTTATCACATGGTAGCAATTTCCAATACTAAATCACTAGATCAAAATATAATCATTAAAACCTGTATTTTTAATGGAAGAGGAAGGATAAATGTAAAATTGTGACCGATTAGCATATTTACTCATGGCAAATAAGTGCTAATATAAATCAGAGTCTTCTGTCATCAGAATCTCTCCACACCATTATGTTTTATGGAAAAGAACATATGCACAGGCAAAGCAATAGAATTAAAATTTCATAGTATTCAAACAAATAAGAGCCTATGAATATAGTTTGATGTTCTACAGAAAATCATAAGGCTTTATGAATATGCTTTATATTTATTATTAATATTATTATAAAATGTTCAGTAAGCCTACAGCTATGCTGAGGGTGTTTTTAAAAATATGATTTTGTTTATATTTTCAAGAAACCTAAATGCCTCCCTGATAGACAATGGTATTGAGTTAATCAAATTTCAAAATTTTATGAAGTTTTTTAAACTAACCATCAGTAAATGTCTATTTTATAAAATAAATTCAGATACTTTTGTTTCAAAGGTAAATAAAGTAAAGGTAATAAAACTGGAGCCTATAATACAGAGTGAAGTATGTCAGAAAGAGAAACATCAATACAGTATATTAATGCATCTATATGAAATTTAGAAAGACTGTAATGAACATACTATATTCAAGGCAGCAAAAGAGACACAGATGTAGAGAACAAGCTGTTGGATTATGTGGGAGAAGGCGAGGGTGGGATGATATGAAAGAATAGCTTTGAAATGTGTATTACCATATGTAAAATAGATGACTAGTGCAAGTTCAATGCATGGAGCAGGGCACTCAAAGCTGGTGTTCTAGAACAACACAGAGGTTTGGGTTGGGGAGGGAGGTGGGAGGGGGGTTTAGGATGGGGGGTGCACATGTGTGCTCTTGGTCGATTCATGTTAATGTGTGTGTGGCGGGGCCACCACAGTGTTGTGAAGTGATTGTCCTCCAATTAAAATAAATACATACTGCTGCTGCTGCTAAGTCGCTTCAGTCGTATCTCACTCTGGGCGACCCCATAGATGGCAGCCCACCAGGCTCCCCCGTCCCTCGGATTCTCCAGGCAAGAACACTGCAGTGGATTGCCATTTCCTTCTCCAATGCATGAAAGTGAAAAGCAAAAGTGAAGTCTCTCAGTCGTGTCCGACTCTTAGCAACCCCATGGGCTGCAGCCCACCAGGCTCCTCTGTCCATGGGATTTTCCAGGCAAGAATACTGGAGGGTAAACAATCATCTCAAAATTAGATGGAATAAGAAATAAAAGTAAAGAATGATGTTGCTGTTGATTTATATAAAGAAAGCTTTTCAGAATGGGAAGGTTTGAACATACTGAGAATATATATTCTTTTGTGCTTTAGGGTAGAGAAAATAAATCAAATTTTTGTATGGAGGGAAAAATAGTGCATGTTTAAGCAAGGAGGTCCACTTTAGCAGAAAAATCAATCTGTGAACATGATCACTTGGCCTTTGATCTGTTTCTGACTTTTCTATGCTCTCAGCATGACAAGACCCTAGGTGAAGGAGAAGGAACATTTCTAATGGTAATTTTAACACAGGCTTTTGAGCACAAAGCCATTTTGGATATTTCCAAAATATCTCAAAAAAAAAAAAAAATGGTAGCAAGAGAAAACACTGTGATACACTAGTGAACATTTGCAGTTGAATATTATTTAAAATAAAACTGATATGGAAATAAATGTTAAAAAATGATATATCCCCCTCAAAATAGCACACATGTGTGTGGATCATTATTTCATATGTTTTTTTAATTATCATACTTTTTACTTATCACAAGCAGATATGAGTACTTTAGACAGTAATACTCTTTGTTTTGTTTTCATAATTTCATTTGCTATTTTATTTAGGATAACATTATAAATTAAAAAGATAGAGATAACTACAATTTTTAATTTTTCTTCTGAGGGCTATTAATTAAATTGATTCTGGTGATCTCTTCACAATGTATGTGTGTATATATATATACATATACATATAAATGCAAAGATGGGCTCGATAAAGGACAGAAATGGTATGCACTTAAAAGAAGCAGAAGATATTAAGAAGAAATGGCAAGAATATACAGAAGAACTGTACAAAAAAGATCTTCAAGACTAGATAATCACGAAAGTGTGATCAATGACCTAGAGCCAGACATCCTGGAATATGAAGTCAAGTGGGCCTTAGAAAGCATCACTACGGACAAAGCTAGTGGACGTGATGGAATTCCAGTGGAGCTATTTCAAATCCTGAAAGATGATGCTGTGAAAGTGCTGCACTCAATATGCCAGCAAATTTGGAAAACTCGGCAGTGGCCACAGGACTGCAAAAGGTCAGTTTTCATTTCAATCCCAAAGAAAGGCAATGCCAAAGGATGCTCAAACTACCGCACAATTGCACTCATCTCACACACTGGTAAAGTAATGCTCAAAATTCTCCAAGCCATGCTTCAGCAATATGTGAACCGTGAACTTCCAGATGTCCAAGTTGGTTTTAGAAAAGGCAGAGGAACCAGAGACCAAATTGCCAACATCAGCTGGATCATGGAAAAAGCAAGAGAGTCCCAGAAAAAACATCTACTTCTGCTTTATTGACTATGCCAAAGCCTTTGACTGTGTGGATCACAATAAACTGTGGAAAATTCTGAAAGAGATGGGAATACCAGACCACCTGATCTGCCTCTTGAGAAATTTGTATGCAGGTCAGGAAGCAACAGTTAGAGCTAGACATGGAACAACAGACTGGTTCCAAATAGGAAAAGGAGTACGTCAAGGCTGTATATTGTCGCCCTGATTATTTAACTTATATGTGGAGTACATCATGAGAAATGCTGGGCTAAAAGAAGCACAAGCTGGAATCAAGATTGCCAGGAGAAATATCAATAACTTCAGATATGCAGATGACACCATCCTTATGGCAGAAAGTGAAGAGGAACTCAAAAGCCTCTTGATGAAAGTGAACGTGGAGAGTGAAAAGTTGGCTTAAAGCTCAACATTCAGAAAATGAAGATCATAGCATCTGGTCTCATCACTTCATGGGAAATAGATGGGGAAACAGTGGAAACAGTGTTATACTTTATTTTTCTGGGCTCCAAAATCACTGCGGATGGTGACTGCAGCCATGAAATTAAAAGACACTTACTCCTTGGAAGGAAAGTTATAACCAACCTAAATAGCATATTCAAAAGCAGAGACATTACCTTGCCAACACAGGTTCATCTAGTCAAGGCTATGATTTTTCCTGTGGTCATGTATGGATGTGAGAGTTGGACTGTGAAGAAGGCTGAGCACCGAAGAACTGATGCTTTTGAACTGTGGTGTTGGAGAAGACTCTTGAGAGTCCCTAGGACTGCAACGAGGTCCAACCAGTCCATTCTGAAGGAGATCAGCCCTGGGATTTCTTTGGAAGGAATGATGCTAAAGCTGAAACTCCAGTACTTTGGCCACCTCACGCGAAGAGTTGACTCATTGGAAAAGAGTCTGATGCTGGGAGGGATTGGGGGCAGGAAGAGAAGGGGATGACAGAGGATGAGATTGCTGGATGGCATCAATGACTCGATGAACGTGAGTCTGGGTGAACTCCGGGGGTTGGTGATGGACAGGGAGGCCTGGCGTGCTGAGATTCATGGGGTCGCAAAGAGTCAGATATGACTGAGTGACTGAAATGAAATGACACATATAAATGTTAAATAAATTAGATCATACATTTTAACATATAATTTTTTCAATTATATTACAAGAAAGTTAAATAAAAGTTAAGAATTTTTTTCTAAGAAAAATTTTTCTCACAAATTTTACCTTATATTCTTTAATCCAAATGAGTTGTATAGATTACTTTAATCCGTATGAAGCTTTTAGGCTTCTAAAGTAGAGATTTATTTTTCTATATTCTACAAGGAAAAATGAACACTGAAATACTATATCATAAGCCTTGTCTTAATGTATTTATATCCTTCAGATCCTCTTTTTTAAAAACTCAAAGTGACCATGGGGAACCAATCCTCCATGTAATGATTTGTAAGGCACTTCAAAATCAGAGATAGTCTTGCAAATAATGCAGTCTAGTGTTTTCTTGATGTCAAGTTAAAAGCTCTTGCTCAGTAATATTTGTTCACTTAAAGCATATATTAAAACTGACTTTTACCTTGGTTTTTGTATTTCTGATATTGAGATTCTCTATCAACACCACCCAATCTATCCTCATCCTCCACTTTGAACATTACAAAATCTTTTTAACAGTTGTATCTGTGTCTTTTAAGGTACATATCCATTAAATTGTACACAGAACATAGTTTGTTTGTTTGTTTGTTTGTTTTAAGAACTATGATCATGGCATTTCCTAGTTTTAACTGAGTTAATCAGCATGCTTTGTTCTTTCATTAAAACCCCAAACTCAACATATTCTACAATGTCACGAATAACTTAGCCCACTGTCTACTATCAGCTTCACTGCCCTCATTTCTGCCTATCTCTAAATTCTCCCATTAGCAGGGGTCATATTAGTTATTTGTGTAAGTGACACCATTTCCCTTACGTTTTTGTATTCTAAGAAGACATCCCAATGACTGTTTAGAATCAAAGAAAAATCAGCATGCCTGCCTATTAGTAGACACATTTTCTCTCATCTCTGGAAGGAATATGTGAGCATCTGTGAGATGTATATTTTATGGACCACATAATGACTGCTATTTTTCAAGAAACCTTCTAACCCAGCAAGGATATTATTGGATTAAAAGGAAATTCTATGAATAATTCCAAGTTTCACAGAAAAAAAGTCTTTAGAATGGTAAATGCGTTAACACAGAAATATAAAATTTACTAATCTCTGAATTTTTAAATATAAATTTTAAATATGCAGGATGCATCCATTTAACAATATTTTTAGAATTTCTCCATAAGATGAATATGAGACGAAGTTAAAATATACTTGAGCTAATTCAGAGATTTGTTAAAATTATGGAATAGGCAAAACCATGTTTATAAATTGGAAATACAATAGATTGACATATACTGAAAACACAAAGAATTTAGTTATATTTTCAAGGTAAAAATGGTATTTCTTCACAGGAGGAATCTACAGTGTAAATGTTTACATAACTCCAAAAGTTGTTATGTTGAAATGTATTCCCTAATATAATGATCTCTGGAAGTGGAGTCTTAGGGAGGTGAACAGGTCATGAGGGCAGATCCCTCAAGAAGGGAATTAGGGACCTTTAATATGAGACCCCAGAGAAATATTTTACCTGTTTCCACTTTGTCAGAACACAGTAAGATGACTCTCTATGAACCAGGAAGTGGATCTGCAGTGTATGAACCAGGATGTGGACCCTCACTGGACACCAAATGTACCAGTGACTTGGTCTTGGATTTTACCATCTCTAGAACTGTGAGAAATGTTTTGTTTTATTATTTTTTTTTAATAAGGCACTCAGTTTATGACATCTTGTTATAGTAACCTAAATATAGCAAACAGTATTCTCTTTATGAAGTCACATGTGCAAGTATTTATACACTAACATTTATTTATTTACATACAGTTTGTATACATTTACAAATTATCATTATTTGTATGCATTGTATTATTTGTACACATTGTATTATTATTTGTATGCACTTACATTATTTATATACAAATATTTATATACTAACAAGAGCTTCCCTGGTGGCTCAGATGGTTAAAAAATGTGTCTGTAATGCAGGAGAGCCATGTTCAATCTCTGGGTCGGGAAGATACTCTGGAGAAGGGAATTACTATTAACTCTAGCATTCTTGCCTGGTGAATTCCATGGACAGACAGTCCATTGGTTTGCAAAGAGTAGGATACTAGAATAATAGATATAAAAACAGAAATAAATAAGGGGAACCTAATTAAACCTAAAAGGTTTTGCACAGCAAAAGAAACTAAACCAGGTGAAACAACAACCTTCAGAATGGGAGAAAATAATAGCAAATAAAACAACTGAAAAAGGATTAATTTCTAAAATATACAAGTAGCACATACAACTCAATACCAGATAAACAACCAACCCAGTCAAAATTAGGAAAAATACCTAAGCAGACATTTCTCCAAAGAAGCCATCTAGATAGCTAATAAACATATTAAAGATGCTCAACATCACTCATTATTAGAGAAATGCAAATCAAAACTACAATGAGCTATCACCTCATACTTGTCAGAATGGCCACCATCAAAAAATCCACAAACAAGTGCTGGACAGAGTGTGGAGAAAAGGGAACCCTCTTGCACTGCTGGTGGAATGTAAACTGACACAGTCATTATGGAAGACAGTATGGAGTTGTCTTTAAAAAAAACTAGGAATAAAACCACCATATGACCCAGCAGTACCACTTCTAGGCATTTACCCTGAGGAAACTAAAACTGAAAGACACATGTACACCAATGTTCATTTCAGCACTATTTACAATAGCTAAGATATGGAAGCAACCTTAATGTCAATTGACAGATGAATGGATAAAGAAGGTGTGGCAGATATATACACAATGGAATACTACTCAGCCATAAAAGGGACACATTTGTGTCCATTCCAATGAAATTGATAAACGTAGAGCCTATTACACAGAGTGAAGTAACTTAGAAAGAAAAAAACATCTATTGAATATTAACACCTATATATGGAATCTAGAAAGATGGTAATGGTGGGCTAATTTGCCAGGCAGCAAAGGAGTTTCAGGCATAGAGAACCAACTTATGGAAAAAGGCAGAAGGGAGGAAGAAGAGGATGAGATGAATAGAGAGAACAGCATGGAAGCATATTCACTACAATATGTAAAATAGTTTGCCCATGGAAATTTGTTGTATGACTCAGTAAACTCAAAGAGGTGCTCTGTAACAACCTAGAGGGATAGGATGGGGTGGGAGGTAGGATGGAGGTTTGAGAGGGTGGGGGCATTCATACCCATGAATATGGATAATTCATACTAATGTAAGTAATGCTCAAAATTCTCCAAGCCAGGCTTCAGCAATACATGAACTGTGAAATTCCAGATGTTCAAGCTGGTTTTAGAAAAGGCAGAGGAACCAGAGACCAAATTGCCAACATCCGCTGGATCATAGAAAAAGCAAGAGAGTTCCAGAAAAACATCTATTTCTGCTTTATTGACTATGCCAAAGCCTTTGACTGTGTGGATCAAAATAAACTGTGGAAAATTCTGAAAGAGATTGGGATACCAGACCACCTGACCTGCCTCTTGAGAAATTTGTATGCAGGTCAGAAAGCAACAGTTAGAACTGGACATGGAACAACAGACTGGTTCCAAATAGGAAAAAGAGTACGTCAAGGCTGTATATTGTCACCCTGCTTATTAACTTATATGCCGAGTACATCATGAGAAACGCTGGGCTGGAAAAAGCACAAGCTGGAATCAAGATTGCTGGGAGAAATATCAATAACCTCAGATATGCAGATGACACCACCCTTATGGCAGAAAGTGAAGAGGAACTAAAAAGCCTCTTGATGAAGGTGAAAGAGGAAAGTGAAAAAGTTGGCTTAAAACTTAACATTCAGAAAACAAAGATCATGGCATCTGGTCCCAACACTTCATGGGAAATAAATAGGGAAACAGTGGAAACAGTGTCAGACATTATTTTTGGGGGCTCCAAAATCACTGCAGATGGTGACTGCAGCCATGAAATTAAAAGACATTTACTCCTTGGAAGAAAAGTTTTGATCAACCTAGACAGCATATTGAAAAGCAGAGACATTACTTTGCCATCAAAGGTTCGTCTAGTCAAGGCTATGGTTTTTCCAGTGGTCATGTATGGATGTGAGAGTTGGACTATGATGAAAGCTGAACGCCCAAGAATAGATGCTTTTGAACTATGGTGTTGGAGAAGACTCTTGAGAGTCCCCTGGACTGCAAGGAGATCCATCCAGTCCATTCTGAGATCAGCCCTGGGATTTCTTTGGAAGGAATGATGCTAAAGCTGAAACTCCAGTACTTTGGCCACCTCATGCGAAGAGTTGACTCATTGGAAAAGACTCTGATGCTGGGAGGGATTGGGGGCAGGAGGAGTAGGGGACGACAGAGGATGAGATGGCTGGTTGGCATCACTGACTCGATGGACGTGAATCTGGGTGAACTCCGGGAGTTGGTGATGGACAGGGAGGCCTGGCGTGCTGCGATTCATGGGGTGGCAAAGAGTCGGACATGACTGAGCGACTGAACTGAACTGAACTGATGGTATAAATCTAACCCATTTATAAAGCAATTATCCTTCAATTAAAAATCGAAAGTTGAATATAAGTGGGTGACTAACATACACATATTAGTAAAAGTGGACACTAAGATAACAGTATGCAAAAGGCAAAGTGATTGAGACAGTTTTACAAATAGCTGAAAGAAGAGAAGTGAAAGGCAAGGGAGAAAGATACACCCAACAGAATGCAGAGTTCCGGAGAAAAGCAAGAAAGATAAAAAGGATTTCTTAAATGAACAATGCAAAGAAATAGAGGAAAATAAAGAATGAGGAAAACAAGAAGTCTCTTCAAGAAAATTGGACACATCAAGGAAACACTTCATATAAGGATGGGAAAGATAAAGCACAGAAAGAGTAAAAATCTAGCAGAAGTGGAAGAGATTAAGAAGAGGTGACAAGAATATACAGTTCAGTTCAGTTCAGTTCAGTTGCTCAGTCCTGTCCAATTCTTTGTGAACCCATGTACTGCAGCGCCCCAGGCCTCCCTGTCCATCATCAACTCCCGGATTTTACTCAAACTCATGCCCAAAATGTCGGTGATGCCATCCAACCATCTCATTCTCTGTCGTCCCCTTCTCCTCCTACCCCCAAACCCTCCCAGCATCAGAGATTTTTCCAACTGTTCCCATGAGGTGGCCAAAGTACTGGAGTTTCAGCTTTAGCATGATTCCTTCCAAAGAACATCCAGGGATTATCTCCTTTAGGATGGACTGGTTGGATCTCCTTGCAGTCCAAGAGACTCTTTTTTTTTTTTTTTTTTAATTGCAATAGTTTTCTTAAGAGTCTTCTCCAACACCACAGTTCAACGGCTTCAATTCTTTGGCCCTCAGCTTTCATTATAGTCTGATTCTCATATCCATGCATGACCACTGGCAAACCCATAGCCTTGACTAGACAAACCTTTGTTGGCAAAGTAATGTCTTGGCTTTTTAGTATGCTGTCTAGTTGGGTCATAACTTTTTTTTTTTTCACCTATCTATTTCCCATGAGGTGATGGAACCAGATGCCATGATCTTTGCTTCCTGAATGTTGAGCTTTAAGCCAACTTTTTAATTCTCCTCTTTCACTTTCATCAAGAGGCTTTTGAGTTCCTCTTCATTTTCTGCCATAAGGGTGGTGTCATCTGCATATTTGAGGTTACTGATATTTCTCCCAGTGATCTTGATTCCAGCTTGTGTTTCTTCCAGCCGAGCATTTCTCATGATGTACTCTGCATATAAGTTAAATAAGCAGGGTGACAATATACAGCCTTGACGTACACCTTTTCCTAATTTGGAACCAGTCTGTTGTTCCATGTCCAGTTCTAACTGTTGCTTCCTGACCTGCATATATGTTTCTCAAGAGGAAGGTCAGGTGGTATGGTATTCCCATCTCTTTCAGAATTTTCCACAGTTTATTGTGATCCATACAGTCAAAGGCTTTGACATAATCAATAAAGCAGAAATAGATATTTTTCTGGAACTCTCTTGTTTTTTTGATGATGCAGCGGGTGTTGGCAATTTGGCCTCTGGTTCCCTTACCTTTTCTAAAACCAGATTGAACATCTGGAAGTTCACGGTTCACATATTGTTGAAGCCTGGCTTGGAGAATGTTAAGCATTATTTTACTAGCGTATGAGATGAGTGCAGTTGTGCGGTAGTTTGAGCATCCTTTGGCATTGCCTTTCTTTGGGATTGGAATGAAAACTGACCTTTTCCAGTCCTGTGGCCACTGCTGAGTTCTCCAAATTTGCTGGCATACTGAGTGCAGCACTTTCACAGCATCATCTTTCAGGAATTAAAATAGCTCAACTGGAATTCCATCAGGTCAACTAGCTTTGTTCGTAGTGATGCTTTCTAAGGCTCACTTGACTTCACATTCCAGGATATCTGGCTCTAGGTTAGTGATCACACCAACGTGATTATCTTGGTTGTGAAGATCTTTTTTGTACAGTTCTTCTATACATTCTTCTGTGTATTCTTGCCACCTTTCTTAATATCTTCTGCTTCTGTTAGGTGCATACCATTTCTGTCCTTTATCGAGCCCATCTTTGAGTGAAATGTTCCTTTGGTATCTCTAATTTTCTTGAAGAGAGCTCTAGTCCTTCCCATTCTGTTGTTTTCCTCTATTTATTTGCATTGATCCCTGAGGAAGGCTTTCTTATCTCTCTTTGCTATTCTTTGGAACTCTGCATTCAGATGCTTATATCTTTCCTTTTCTCCTTTGCTTTTCACTTCTCTTCTTTTCACAGCTATTTGAAAGGCCTTCTCAGACAGCCATTTTGCCTTTTTGCATTTCTTTTCCACGGGGATGATCTTGATCCCTGTCTCCTGTACAATGTCACAAACCTCAGTCCATAGTTCATCAGGAACTCTATCTATCAGATCTAGGCCCTTAAATCTATTTCTCACTTCCACTGTATAATCATAAGGGATTTGATTTAGGTCATACCTGAATGGTCTAGTGGTTTTCCCTACTTTCTTCTATTTCAGTCTGAATTTGGCAGTAAGGAGTTCATGATCTGAGCCACAGTCAGCTTCCAGTCTTTTTTTTGTTGACTGTATAGAGCTTCTCCATGTTTGGCTGCAAAGAATATGATCAATCCGATTTTGGTGTTGACAATCTGGTGATGTCCATGTGAGTAGTCTTCTCTTGTGTTGTAGGAAAGGGTTATTTGCTATGACCAGTGTGTTCTCTTGGCAAAACTCTATTAGCCTGTGCCCTGCTTCATTCTGTATTCCAAGGCCAAATTTCCTTTTACCCCAGGTGTTTCTTGCCTTCATACTTTTGCATTCCTGTCCCCTATAATGAAAATACATCTTTTTTGGGTGTTAGTTCTAACAGATCTTGGAGGTCTTCATAGAACATTTCAAATTCAGCCTCTTCAGCAAGTCCAGGACAGTCTCCTGTGGTGTCACTGTTCCTTTCTCCTGGGTCCTGGTGCACAAGGTTCTGTTGTGCCCTCCAAGAGTCTTTTTCCCAGTCCTGTGTAAGTTCTGACAGCTCTATGGTTGAGTTAATGCCGTCCTTCTCCAAGAGGACTTATGCCATACCCACACCCAGAGCCCCTGTCCCTGTGGCAGATCACTGCTGACCAGTACCTCTACAGGAGATGCTCAAACACAGTTCTGTCTCAGTCCCTGGGATCTCTGGGTCCTGGTGCACACAAGGTTTCTTTGAGCTCTCTGAATGCCTCTGGTGGGAATGGAGTTTGATTCTAAATGTGAAATCACACCTCCTACTGTGTTGCTGGAGTTTCTCCTTTGCCCTTGGATGTGGGGTATCTCCTCACAGCTGCTCCAGTGCCTACCATCTTACTTGTGTTTCTCTGACCTCTTGGACATGGGGTATCTCCACACAGCCGGTCCAGCAAAGTGCAGGCGCCACTTCTGACCTTGGACATGAGGTATCTCCTCTCAGCCACTCTCTGCTCCAGTGCTGTGCAGCCACTGCTCACCACTCCAGCACAACGAATATACAGAACTATACCACAAAAGATCATAATGACCTGTATAGCCACGATGGTGAGGTCACTCACCTAGAGCTGGAGTGTGAAGTCAAGTGGGCCTTAGGAAACCTTACTGCAAACAAAGCTAGTGGAGGTGGTGGGATTCCAGTTGGAGAAGACCCTTGAGAGTCCTTTGGGCAGCAAGCAGATCAAACCAATTAATCCTAAAGGAAATCAATCCTGAATATTCATCAGAAGGATGGATACTGAAGCTGAAGCTTCAATACTTTGGTCATCTAATGCAAACAGCTGACTCATTAGAAAAGATCCTCATGCTGGGAAAGATTGAAGGCAAAGGAAGAAGGGGGAGAAGAAGATGAGATGGTTAGATAGCATCACCAACTCAATGGACATGAATTTGAGAAAGCTCTGGGGGTAGTTAAGTACAGAGGAGCTTGGTGTGCTGTAGTCTATGGGGTCAAAAAGAGATGGACACAACTTCTTGACTGAACAACAGAAACAAGGTAATATATACTATACATTTCTGTTAAAAAATACATATCTTCTAACTGGTATGACCTTTAAGCTCAAACATATATTGAGGTAACTGAAGTAAGAAATGTTATGAAATAAAGTAAGAGTCATGGTTGGGCATGTAAGCCCAACCAATCCAAGTACTGTTTCTGAACTTTCTAACCCTTATGTAAAACTGTACTGGATATGTTTAAACTGTGATAGTTTTCATTTTATGCTATGATTATAAAATTCAAATATTAGAATATTTATGGAATAATTATATTTAATAAACTAATTTAATAGTGCTTATTTTAGTGAATTCTGTAAAGAATTGAAACATATTTAAATATATGGCTTATAGTTTATTTTTAAAGATATAAGTATTAGTAATAGTAAATGGACTGCAAGGAGATCCAACCAGTCCATTTTAAAGATCAGCCCTGGGTATTCTTTGGAAGGAATGATGCTAAAGCTGAAACTCCAGTACTTTGACTGCCTCATGCGAAGAGTTGACTCATTGGAAAGGACTCTGATGTTGAGAGGGATTGGGGGCAGGAGGAAAAGGGGACGACAGAGGATGAGATAGCTGGATGGCATCACCGCCTCGATGGACGTGAGTTTGAGTGAACTCCAGGAGCTGGTGATGGACAGGGAGGCCTGGCGTGCTGCAACTCATGGGGTCGCAAAGAATCAGACACGACTGAGTGACTGAACTGAACTGAATATCAAATGACTATTAAAAAATTACATGGAAGTGTAATTCATACTTCATTATTCTTCCTTATTAATCATAATCAAAAGCTCAGTGTTGAAGATGATTTGGGCATGTTTCCAATATATTAAAGTAGCACATGCTCTGTAACTCAATAATTCTGCTTCCAGGAAGTATCCTAGAGGTAAAAGAGATAGCCAGGTAAAGATCATCACAGCCATTTTTGCTACATGAAAAATGAAAAAAAAAAAAAAAAGAAAGAAAGAAAAGGAACAACTAATTCATTATTATCCATTAATAGAAATATAAGTTTTGATGATATTCCACATGGTAGAAGTTAGAGATATTAGTTCAAATCAATTTAGAATTATGTCCATGATATATTATTGGTATTACATGTGCATTAGGAATTAATGTGTGTTTGACTCTGATTTTTCTCCCCTCCAAAGAGTTAGCTTTATTTGTAGATCACCTTAATCTCTTTATACACACTAGGTTGACCTATGCTTTATATATGTTTTTTTCTTTAAATTTTCTATGAATTATTAAAAACCTGTTAGAAAAGTTGCAAATATTAAAGCTTAGTAAAAAAAAAATTCAATTTTGTCAAAGTTTTGTGACTTCTTAATTCTATATAAAAGTATATAGAACACTATGTCCAATTTAAAAACCCTTAAATGTTGTGGGATTGAATGTGCAAACTGTAATTTGATGTTTTATTTTCTTTCATCTATGGATTTATATCCCTTTTTTTTTCCTTATAAAACAGATATTTATTGAATACGCTGACCAAATATATGAGATTTCTGATTAAACATTAATTAGATGTTATATTATTTTATAATTTTATTATTCCTTCAGATATGTTGAGTTAGGATCTAGAAGCTTAAAGTTGTGGGAAAAGGGTAATGTTTGACTGTACTTGCTTACTCAAAAAACAGAGAAATATTCCTGAATAGCTATGCTTTTCTTTAGAGATTTTACCATTTAAATTCACTTGGGAAATATTACTTTTTGGAGTTTTATGAGTCACATTTGGAAGTTGTCTGTCACATTTGTTGCTATATGACCATTGCTTCTTCATATATGGGTGTCCATGATTGTCATCACAGGAAGATATGCTATACTTTTTTCTTGAAATTGCCCCTGTGAGTCAGTGTAGCAACATTGCAAGCAACGTTATCTTGCCATGCTTTCAGTTCAGTTCAGTCGCTCAGTCGTGTCCAACCATTTGTGACCCCATGAATTGCAGCACTCCAGGCCTCCCTGTCTATCACCAACTCCTGGAGTTCACTCAAACTCATGTCCATCGAGTTGGTGATTCCACCCAGCTATCTCATCCTCTGTCGTCCCCTTTTCCTCCTGCCCCCAATCCCTCCCAGCATCAGAGTCTTTTCCAATGAGACAACTCTTCACATGAGGTGGCTAAAGTATTGGAGTTTAAGCTTCAACATCAATCCTTGCAATGAACACCCAGGACTGATCTCCTTTAGAATGAACTGGTTGATCTTGCAATCCAAGGGACTCTCAAAAGTCTTCTCCAACACCACAGTTCAAAAGCATAAATTCTTTGCAATAGTGTTATTTGATGCTAAAAATAAATAAAAATAAATAAAATTGATATACAATAACCTCAGAGACACAAAATTATAATCTCTCCAGTTTTCAGTCTTTATGTTTTCCAAATATTTCCCTATGTGGAAGTGATCATTTCAAGGATATGATACCATATAATAAATTATTGCATTTCTTATGAATAGCAGGTTAAGTGATTAGGGAATTTCCCCCTTAACTGTTGGAGAAACACAGATTTTTAACAAGCTTTTTAATAATAATAAAAATGATGTTATACTACACAATGAAAAAAGTTTTAAGTAATTGCCTAAGGCATGTACTTATCCAAACCCTGATACCCTACGTTGTTTAAGTGACAAATACAGAGCTTGTGTCAATCTTCTTCATATTCAGAAATTTTGCTGATTCATTTTCAACTATCAACTTTAGGTATTGGTGATTTTAATCTTTACAATCCCAATAGGCCTTTTACAGCCTTGATTATTGTTAGTATTATTTTGAGTATTGCTATTTCATCTGTACTTTAAACTTGGTTCATATTGCATTCATATTTAAATTGACTTATCACAAATGACATTTAAAATTCATTTAAATACTACAAAAATTTTAAAGACATATTTTTTACATTTTTGGTAACAGCAATGTCTTATAATAGAGGAATATGTTGTCACTGATGTTGTTTAGAATCATCAATTTATGGTGAAAACAAAAAATACTTTACAGTTTTAAAATGATGATTTCAACATCTTTCTATGTAATGCACATTGCTTATATTTGATGCCATGTTGCTATCAACCTAATAATGTTACACCTCTCCTCATAACTTCTTTGTTGTGGCTGGCAAACATATTTTAATATCAATTTAAATCATGAGAATTTTCATAATTATTAAAATGTAAAAAAAAAATATTTCTGAAACTTGAAATAGAACATGTTTAATGAGAGACAAATATATATATATATATATATATATATATATACACACACACACACACATTATATATGTATAATGTATATACTGGGTATTGTTTTTGCTTTGGCTCCATCCCTTCATTCTTTCTGGAGTTATTTCTCCACTGATCTCCAGTAGCATATTGGGCACCTACCGACCTGGTGAATTCCTCTTTCAGTATCCTATCATTTTGCCTTTTCATACTGTTCATGGGTTCTCAAGGCAAGGAAACTGAAGTGGTTTGCCATTCCTTTCTCCAGTGGACCACATTCTGTCAGACCTCTCCACCATGACCCGCCCATCTTGGGTGGCCCCACAAGGCATGGCTTAGTTTCATTGAATTAGACAAGGCTGTGGTCCTAGTGTGATTAGATTGACTAGTTTTCTGTGAGTATGGTTTCAGTGTGTCTGCCCTCTGATGCCCTCTTGCAACACCTACCATCTTACTTGGGTTTCTCTTACCTTGGATGTGGGGTATCTCTTCACGGCTGCTCCAGCAAAGCACAGCCAGCCACTGCTGCTTACCTTGGATGAGGGGTATCTCCTCATGGCCGCTCCTCCTGACCTTTAACGTGTAATAGCTCCTCTAGGCCCTCCTGTGCCGCGCAGCCACCGCTCCTTGGAGTTGGGGTTGTTCCTCCCAGCCTCGGCCTCTGGCCTCAAGCATGGGGTAGGTCCTCCCGGTCGCCGCCCCTGTCCTTGGACACGGGGTAGCTCCTCTTGGCTGCCACCCCTGAGCTCGGACATGGGGGAGCTCCTCTCCACCGTTCCTGTGCCGTCACAGCCTGGCACTCTCGGCCACTACCCCTGACCTTGGACATGGGATAACTCCTCTTGGCCACCTCCCCTTGGGCATGGGGTCTTCCCAGCTTCTGCCCATGACCTCAGACGTCGGGTAGCTCCTATCAGCTGTGCAAAATGTGCCGGTCACAGCCGCCCTCGCTAAATGCACCTGCCGCAGCTGCCCATGCTAAATGAGCGAGTCGCAGCCACCTGCGCTAAATGTGCCTGTTGCAGCATGTCAGGTTCATGAAACAATGCAAATTAGAAGTGATCAAACAAGAGATAGCAAGAGTGAACGTGGACATTCTAGGAATCAGTGAACTAAAATGGATTGGAATGGGTGAATTTAACTCAGATGACCATTATATCTACTATTGTAGGCAGGAATCCCTCAGAAGAAATGGAGTAGCCATCATGGTCAACAAAAGAGTCCAAAATGCAGTACTTGGATGTGATCTCAAAAACGACAGAATGATCTCTGTTCGTTTCCAAGGCAAACCATTGAATATCACAGTAACCCAAGTCTATGCCCCAACCAGTAACACTGAAGAAGCTGAACGGTTCTATGAAGACCTACAAGACCTTTTAGAACTAAAAAGATGTCCTTTTCATTATAGGGGACTGGAATGCAAAAATAGGAAGTCAGGAAACACTTGGAGTAACAGGCAAATTTGGCCTTGGAATACAGAAAGAAGCAAAGCAAAAACTAATAGAGTTTTGCCAAGAAAATGCACTGGTCACAGCAAACACCGTCTTCCAACAACACAAGAGAAGATTCTGTACATGGACATCACCAGGTGGTCAACAATGAAATCAGATTGATTATATTCTTTGCAGCCAAAGATGGAAAAGCTCTATACAGTTAACAAAAACAAGACCAGGAGCTGACTGTGGCTCAGATCATCAACTCCTTATTGCCAAATTCAGACTTAAATTGAAGAAAGTAGGGAAAACCACTAGACCATTCAGGTATGACCTAAATTAAAATTCCTTATGATTATACAGTGGAAGTGAGGAATAGATTTAAGGGCCTAGATCTGATAGATAGAGTGCCTGATGAACTATGGACTGAGGTTCGTGACATTGTATGGGAAACAGGGATCAAGACCATTCCGATGGAAAAGAAATACAAAAAAGTAAAATAGCTGTATGAGGAGGCCTTACAAATAGCTGTGAAAAGAAGAGAAGCAAAAATCAAAGGAGAAAAGGAAAGGTATAAGCATCTGAATGCAGAGTTCCAAAGAATAGCAAGAAGACATAAGAAAGCCTTCCTCAGCAATCAATGCAAAGAAATAGAGGAAAACAACAGAATGGGAAGGACTAGAGATTCCTTCAAGAAAATTAGACATACCAAAGGAACATTTTATTCAAAGATGGGCTCGATAAAGGACAGAAATGGTATGCACCTAACAAAAGCAGAAGATATTAAGAAGAGGTGGCAAGAATACACAGAAGAACTGTCCAAAAAATATCTTCATGACCAAGATAATCATGATGGTGTGATCACCCCCCTAGAGCCAGACATCCTGGAATATGAAGTCAAGTGGGCCTTAGAAAGCTTCACTACAAACAAAGCTAGTGGAGGTGATGGAATTCCAGTTGAACTATTTCAAATCCTAAAAGATGATACTGTGAAAGTGCTACACTCAGTATGCCAGCAAATTTGGAGAACTCAGCAGTGGCCACAGGACCGGAAAGGGTCAGTTTTCATTCCAATCCCAAAGAAAGGCAATGCCAAAGAATGATCAAACTACCGCACAATTGCACTCATCTCACACGCTAGTAAAGTAATGCTCCAAATTCTCCAAGCCAGGCTTCAGCAGTACATGAACCATGAACTTTCAGATGTTCAATTGGTTTTAGAAAAGGCAGAGGAACCAGAGACCAAATTGCCAACATCTGCTGGATCATGGAAAAAGCAAGAGAGTTCCAGAAAAATGTCAATTTCTGCTTTATTGACTATGCCAAAGCCTTTGACTATGTGGATCACAATAAACTGTGGAAAATTCTGAAAGAGATGGGAATACCAGACCACCTGTTCTGCTTCTTGAGAAATTTGTATGCAGGTCAAGAAGCAAAAGTTAGAACTGGACATGGAACAACAGCCTGGTTCCTAATAGGAAAAGGAGTACATCAAGGATGTATATGGTCACCCTGCTTATTTAACTTATATACAGTGTATATCATGAGAAACACTGGGGTGGAAGAAGCATAAGCTGGAATCAAGATTGTCGGGAGAAATATCAATAACCTCAGATATGGAGATGACACCACCCTTATGGCAGAAAATGAAGAGGAACTAAAAAGCCTCTTGATGAAGGGAAAGAGGAGAGTGAAAAAGTTGGCTTAAGGCTCAACATTCAGAAAACGAAGGTCATGGCATCTGGCCCCATCACTTCATGGGAAATAAATGGGGAAACAGTGGAATCAGTGTCAGACATTATTTTTTGGGCTCCAAAATCACTGCAGATGGTGACGCAGCCATGAAATTAAAAGACACTTACTCCTTGGAAGGAAAGTTATGACCAACCTGGATAGCATATTCAAAAGCAGGGACATTACTTTGCCAGTAAAGGTTCGTCTAGTCAAGGCCATGGTTTTTCCACTGGTCATGTATGGATGTGAGAGTTGGACTGTGAAGAAAGCTGAGCACTGAAGAACTGATGCTTTAGAATTGTGGTGTTGGAGAAGACTCTTGAGAGTCCCTTGGACAGCAAGGAAATCCAAGCAGTCCATTCTTAAGGAGATTAGCCCTGGGATTTCTTTGAAAGTAATGATGCTAAAGCTGAAACTCCAGTACTTTGGGCACCTCATGTGAAGAGTTGACTCATTGGAAAATACTTTGATGCTGGGACGGATTGGGGGTAGGAGGAGAAGGGGACGACAGAGAATGAGATGGCTGGTTGGCATCACTGACTCGATGGACATGAGTCTGAGTGAACTCCTGGAGTTGGTGATAGACAGGGAGGCCTGGCGTGCTGTGATTCATGGGGTCGAAAAGAGTCGGACACGACTGAGCAACTGCACTGAACTGAACTGAACTGAATGTGTATGCATATTTACATTAAATTATATGTATGTTTAAGATATATTCAGTAAACAATACAACTAGTATAGTTAGGCATCACACTTTGAAAGTCCGTATAATATGATTTCTATATAGAGATGTTTAAAAAATAGTGGATCAAGCATAAATTATGCAGCATATTTTTATCATAACTTCCAATATTGACATATCAATAAATAATATGAAATATTTTATAATAAATGCTTTTGGAAATTAGTAAATATTAATACTGTTTGAGATCTATAGCATGCCCAAGTCTGAACTGATAGTTTAAGATATTTTCTCATTATATAATCAATTATTTTGATTTCATATGATTCTCAAAATCATGTCTTATTTTCAGAGCTGGAAATGCTTGAATTATAATATAAGACATTTCTTCACCAAAACTTCTACTAGATAGAGAAACCTATGCATGAGTGTAAATGTACACAGTCATGTCTATTCTTTGTTTTCATGGTATGTAGCCCTCCAGGCTCCTCTGTGCTTGAAATTATCCAGTTAAGAACACTGGAGTGGGTTGCCATTTCCTACTCCAGGGGATCTTCTTGACCCAGGGATCAAACCCACATCTCTAGCACCTCCTGCATTGGCAGGCAAGTTCTTTACCTCTGTGTCATCTGGGAAGACTTATAGAAGTCCCTCTTACCTATTAAATTACTTTTATTATTATTATTTTTTATTATTTTATTTTTATTTTCTACTTGTTTATTTTATTATTTTATTTTTAGTTATTATTATTAAATTATATTATTATTATTTATTTCTCAATCTTTATTTAAATACATCTATAGACATTAAATATTAGCTTCCATAATGCTCTTATTTTGCCTATTTTGAAAAATAAATACATGTTTAAAGACATTTGATTTTCTTATTTTGATATAATTTAGAAAGGATGCATGCATTATGTTCAAAGTAGATTTAGTTTTTAATTTCCCTACTGTAATGTTAAATTTAATTATGACAATTCTGCCAGAAATGCAATTGCAAAGTCATTGTATTTTTCAAATAAAAATCTTTGCTATGGTACTTTTTCAAAATGAATTCTGTGAGTTTCAAAGTTTGAACATGTACCAGAAGAGAAGTTTTAAGTAGCTAAAGATATATTTGAACCAAGACAGGTTTAACCACGATAGTTCTAGAATAACTAAAGTTACCCTAACAATCTGACTCTTTTATTGGCCTGTAAAGAGAGAACAGAGAAAATTGCCTTCAAAAGTAGAGAGAGCAGCTGAATCTTATCAGGTATATCTTGAATTAAAATGATCTACTGTACTGCCAGGAAACTGACAGCCTTGAATTGTGGTTCAGGTTTGTTGTACTTAATAATCCTGAGTGTTATAGGGTCATCTTTGAAACATATTAACTGTACTACACTATTAAATGTCTATATATGAAATGAATGTTATTATGAGTGAGGAATATGAGTCTATGAGCATTTAAGGGGTAATGTGGTTTCTTCGAGTGTGATTTATATGTATGCATAGAGATAACTTAATCCACAAGAGATGTGCAAGTAATTTATTTCCAACCACTGAAGTAAAACTGGACAATAAATTATATGATTTTTAATGAGATGCTGCAGCCAAGGCAAAAATGACATTGAATGATACAGAAGTCTTGTCACTGTACTGTTTATCTTTGGCTTAGGGCACTTGGACATTTTTGTTGTAACATCAAATTATTTCCTTTGCACATATGTGTATTATTGCCATAGTTTTATACAGACACTAAATGATTGATATTCAGAGTTGGCTGTTTTTACTTAAACTGTGCAGTTATCATATTTTAATGAAAAAATATAACAATATTATCAGGTGCAGAAATAAATGAATCTTGGTGTACAACATAAACAGATTTAATTTCATAGATGGTATGATTTTCCTCTCATTTTATTAAGACTGTTGTAGAATTTTACTCAGAGCATTGTAAAACAATTTTCCTGTGAGAGCTGTTTATTTTTCTATAGAAATAATTATGAGATATTTCTATTCTCTTTTAGTTATTAATCTAATGAAATATTATAATGAGTCAAAAACATGGATTTAATGTCTAATGAAATGTTTTGGGGAAATAAATTATTAGAATCTTGCACATAGTTAAACAAAGAAAGAAAGAAAGAAAGAAAGAAAAAAAGAAAGTAAAGTCCCTCAGTCATGTCTGACTCTTTGTGACCCGATGAACTGTAGCTTACCAGGCTCCTCCGTCCATGGGATTTTCCAGGCAAGAATACCTGAGTGGGTTGTCATTTCCTTCTCCAGGTGATCTTCCCAACCCAGAGATTGAACCTGGGTCTTCCTCATTGTAGGCAGACACTTTACCGTCTGAGCCACCAAGAAAGTCTTAAACAAGGACACGAATAAATAAAAGTTGATTGTTTAAATTTCAGAGATCATTGTATTTATTATATTATTGCATTTATTTATGACAATTTACTGTGACTATAATATACATTCATAATCTAATCTCGGAGAAGGCAATGGCAAACCCACTCCAGTACTCTTGCCTGGAAAATCCCATGAACAGAGGAACCTGGTAGACTGCAGTCCATGGGGTCGCTAAGAGTCGGACACGACTGAGAGACTTCACTTTCATACATTGGAGAAAGAAACGGCAACCCATTCCAGGGTTCTTGCCTGGAGAATCCTAGGGATGGGGGAGCCTGGTGGGCTGCCGTCTATGGGGTCACACAGAGTCAGACACGACTGATTTGACTTAGCAGCAGCAGCAGCATAATCTTTCTCAGTAAAGCTGTTTCCTAAAAACCTAGTTTGCCTTTCAATATTGGTTGTATTTTTTTTCCCCTTTAATGATGTGCTTCTTTTTATCAATTCAATATTGCAGTCTTGGAATTCTTGTGCTGGTAAAGATGGTGTAAACCCACTAAGGTCTTGTTTCTCCACAAATGACAATAAAAATCTCTGGACAGAGTACAAAGAATAACTATCTGAGGGCTGTGAAAAATAAATTCAGACAAATTGAAAAGGAAGTCAAAACTAAGAAAATTCTATATAGCAATGGGGTTTTTGTTGTTTGCCTCCAGACTTGGTTCCTAATTGGCCTGAGTTCTGGGGATATTCAGCATGCACAACAGCACAAAATCCAGAATTCATCTTGTTTCATTTAGAGCATTGAAAAGAATGAGAACTGAAAAAATGTAGTCCTATCAGCAGAAACGTGAGGAACGAATTCCATTTACCTATTTGTTTAATGTTTGTTTGACAGCTCCAGTCAAAGAATTGTATTTCAGTGATGAAACTATTATTATCATCAAACATGTCAAGAGAAAAATCCATGTCTCAGTGCTAAGGACCCAGGAAAAGGCACACATGGATCCGAAGAACAAGGGGAAAATCACCATTATTTTTCCTTCTTTAGTCACTGCATTACCACAAAGCAACTACAGTTTAACAGTAGTTACTGCAGCAAATTACAGTCAAAGCAAAGTATGTTTATCATACCATTTCAAGAGTTGAACACAATAATACTGATGCCAGAAAAGTAATTTAGAAAAAAATGCTATTGTATCCCTTTATAAATAGATATTACAATAAAATATTTGTATTTACTCTCATTCTCTTCAATACTATTACCATTGTAATTTACTGTTTTGATAGTAGCCGCATAAATGAAATTCCCAATGACTTACATCTCATTTCCTTGTCTTTTTTTTTTTTTTTCCCCCCATACACTTGTCTTTTGGACTACCTTGGTTATTAACTCCCATATTGATGTCTTATATGTTAGTGATCTCTCATAATTTTAACTCTGGACACTCTAACCTCTAAGGCTAAGGCTTCAGTCTACTTATTCTTATGTATCAAGCTCAGAAACCTGTAGTCCTATTAGAAACTTACATACAACTGAGTCCCTTGTCACCTTTAACTTCATTTTACTATTTTAACTAAACCAAAATCCAGTTATAGGCAACTCATGCCTGAAGTCACAGAGGTGAATATGACTAGAGTAAAATGTAAATCCATGGTAATGGCCAAAATTTAAAGTCACAGTACTTTCAAAACCAATGTTAACAGAATTATGTATTGTGAGTATACATAAATATTACTTGGTGGACTGGTTCCTTATTTTTTGGCAAGTAAAAATGGTATTAAAAACATATTTTAGTTATTGAAAAATATTCATAGATGTCACTTGGATGTCCTTCACCATTTAGTCAACAAAACAACAAAAACTCAAAACTAAACCAAAACAAAAAGATATTACCTTGTTCATGCTCTTGTGTATATTTAAAGTTAATGTTTTTGAAACTTTGAAAACCACAAGTTTAACATCACTTGATATCTGACTAGCAGATATTTTCATTTGAGCAAAAATATTTCAGTACTTCTATTTAAATTAAATTTAGCATATTTCCTGAGAATATTGTAAAGTAATTAACCTCCAATTAAAATAAATAAATTTATATTAAAAATAATAAAAATTTTCCAGGTAAAAGTGTTCATAGAATAAAAATATCACATAGAATTAAAACCATCACTATAGTTTACCCATGCAGTTAGTAATCTGCATAGACTCTGGATAATAGCATATTTTTATTTTCTTACTTGTGTAAACTCAAATATCATTTTTCCCTAGAGAAAATTTTATCATTAACTAATATTGGCATTCCTGAATCTTTATTGTTACATATTAAATAGTAATACATATCTTGGTTGATTTAGTAACTTGCTTAACAAATATAAATTCAACATCTCATGTGCACAATAATATCTACTATACCTTAATACTAAAAATAAGAAAAATTAATAAAACTAAAGAAAAATACACTCCTGAAATTCAAAATATGGCACACAGTGGTAAAGAAGCTGCCTGCAATGCAGGAGACACAGAAGACACAGGTGTGATCCTTAGGTTGGGAAAATCCTCTGGAGGAGGAAATGGAAACCCACTCCAGTATTCTTGCCTGGAAAATTCTATGGACAGAGGAGACAGTCAGGCTACAGTCCCTGGGTTCGCAAAGAGTCAGACACGGCTAAGTGACTGAGCATATATGTACAAGTTCAGGCCAATTCTGTATTAATGTTCATATTAGCCTGTTTAGTAATCCCTTTCCAGGAAGTCTTATTTAAGTTGTTCACTCTTTTATGAAAAATTCCATAATTATAGGCATTAAAAACCACATTAACAGCTTAAAATTATGTAAATCTTTAATATATAATATACTTTGTAGTTACAAAGAATTATATTCTCACTTCATGCAATTGACTTAGTTATGTCTCCTTAAAATCTAAATAGAATACTGTTTGTTTTTTTCAATTTTGATGATACTGATATATGTGGCAAGGTACATGTATTACCATAGATCAGCAAAAAATGTTGAACTTACTAGAGAAAATAAAATGAAATTCGGAAAATCAATATAAAAATAATATGCTTCTGTGAAATACTATTAAGATTCCACAGCCACAGTATATGGGGATATTGAAGATAAACTTTTGAGCTTTGATTTATTTAATTTCACAAATCTTGATTTTTTAGTATTTGACACTATGCCACTCTAGCTGTTGTAGTCAGTTGATACATATTTTGTTTTGTTTTTCTTCCCAAGATTACTTATAACTGAAACTAATTTCTTGTTTAATAGTAGATCTCATGGAACCATTCTTTTAAAAATATGTGCATGTGTTCCACATGTACACCCATGGTGGATTCATGTTGATGTATGGCAAAACCATATTATTGTAAAGTAATTAGGGATGGTACCGGGAAGGAGGAGGGAGGGGGGTTCAGGATGGGGAACACGTGTATACCTGTGGTGGATTCATGTTGATGTATGGCAAAACCAATACAATATTGTAAAGTAATTAACCTCCAATTAAAATAAATAAATTTATATTTTTAAAAATTAAAAAAAAATAAAAATATGTCCTCAGATAGAGAGTGATAGGCTCCAGGTTCTTTTACCCTCAATCCTTTTCCCTTCTCTTTTTCATCTGTTTATATCTCATCCAAAATAAAATCTTCATATTTTTTATTAAAAGTACCAATTTTGCCTGTATACGTGGATGTCCATATGTCTGTTCAATGATTTGTAGGTATTTTTTAGTACCTTAAATGTCTTTTATTTAGATATCATCATGGAGAAATTTAAAGTACTTAAATATCCACATTTATATGTCTTTCTAGTGCCAAACCTATGCTAAATATCTTGAAAAAATATTAAAAACATGCTTAAATATCATAAAGTTTTCTACATATAGAGAAATAATAAAAAGTCAAATTAAAAGTAACATTTGAGATTCTAGTTTACAAGTATCTTTAATAAAAATAGTTAAACAGTAATTACATTAATTTAAAAATATATTTCAGTCAATTTCCTCATAAAATTGCTATATTTTTATGAATTGATTAGTATACAGATGAAATTGTGTCTTAGTTAACATCAACTTTATGTCTAAAGTCAAAATAAGTGAACATTTTAATGATAATCTGATTTGAAGAATCAATATAGAGGAAAAATAGTTCAAAATAAATTGTGGATGATTTTAGTCTTTGAAATGAATATGTGTTTTGAATTTTAAAGGGGAAAAAGAAATTCAGGTTAACCAGAAAATTGATTATAGATTTCCAAACACTTAAAGAAATTAACACATGAAGAAATAGAATTCTTCCCACAAAGAATAGGAACAAGGCAGTATTTGTTTCCAACCATTTCTTTCCAACATGATAATGGAAATACAAGCTAATGCAATAAGACAAGACAAGAAAAGATGCATAATAAAATAGAAGAAAGAAATAAAAGTGTTTACAGATGACATGATTATGTATACAGAACATATAAAAGAATCAACAACAACAATAAAGCTGGAATTAATATGCAATTATAGCAAGATTGCAAGATGCAAGGTTAATAAACAATATATACAAAAGCCAATTGCTTGCCTATACACCAGCAATAAATAAATGCAGACTGAAATTTTACAAATACCACTTATAGTAGTATCCAAAAGTGAAATAATTAGTACCCAAAAGTGAAACAAAATATGTACAAGATATATGTAAGTAAAACCAGAAAATTCTGATGAATGAAGAAGAACTAAATAGATGGAGATATATTCCTTGTTAGATGGCATTTCTTTCTATGTTAATTAAATTCAATATCCACCAAAATGCAAGCATGGTTATTTCTTTTCTGTGTGGGTAAACAAAAATTAATTCTAAAGTTTATATGGAGAGGCAAAAGATCCAGAATGGGCAACAAAATGTTGAAGAACCATATTGGTGGCTGTCCTTACTCAATTTAAAGACTTAATATAAATAAATATATATATATATATAAATATAAATATAAATAAAGTGTGGTATTGGTAACAGAAAATATAAATAGTGTAACAGAATACAAAGTGCAGAAATAGATACACATAAATATAGTCAGGGTTTCCCAGGTGGCGCTAGTGCTAAAGAACCTGCCTGCTAATGCAGGAGACATAAGTGATACTGGTTTGATCCCTGGGTTTGGAAGATATCCTGGAAGATAGCATGGCAACCCACTCCAGTATTTTTGCCTGGAGAATTCCATGAACAGAGGAGCCTAGGGGGCTGCAGTCCATTGGGTCACAAAGAGTCGGACATGACTGAGTGACTAAGCACAGCACAGTACAAGTTAACAACAGTTCTCTGTATCAGTGAGTTACTTCAATGGCATTATTTACCTACTGTTGTGACAAAACATTTAGGTATCTTGGAATGATTACCATCATTTCATGTCTTTTAACCAACAGAGTAGGCAATGCAGATTAGGACACGACTGAAGTGAGTTAGCACTAGCACACATATAGTCAATTGATATTTGACAAAGGATCAAGTTTATATAATAGAAAAAAGACAACACTTCAAATAATGCTGGGACAAGCAGACATTTACATGCAAAAATAAATAAATAAATCTAGGCACAGTCCTACACCTTTCACAAAATTAACTCAAAATGGAAAATAAACCTAAATACAAAAGGCAAAACTGTAGAACTCCTAGAAGCTAACATAAGAGAAAAATAGATGACCTTGGATAAGGTGATTATTTTTACATAAAACACTAAAGGTGTGATTTATAAGAGAAATTATTGATAGGTTGGACATCATTAAAAGTAAAACCTTCTGCTCTGCCAAACACGTGTTGATGAGAATGAAAAGGCCATCGCGGAAGGGGAGAAGATATTTGCAAAAGACACATTTGTTATCCAAAATTGATAAAGAACTCTTAAAACCTAACAGTAAGAAAAAAATGCAATTAAAAAATATACCAAAGATCTTAACAGATACCTCACCAAAGAACATGTACAGACAGTAAATAAGCATACAATGATGCCCCAAACCATATGTCATTAGGGAAATGCAAATCAAGATGACAAATATATACCACTATACATCTGCTACTTGTTTCGTATTCAGCCATATCTGACTCTTTGTGACTCTATGGATTGTAGTTCTCCAGATTCCTCTGTTCATGAAATTTTCCAGGCAAGAATATTGGAGTGGGTTGCCATTTTTTACTCCAGGGGATCTTCCTGATGCAGGGATCAAGCCTGTGTCTCCTGCATCTCCTTCATTGGCAGGCAGATTCTTTACTACTGAGCCAGCCAGAGCCAAAATCTGAAACATGAAAACACCAGATGTTGGTGAGAATGTGGGGCAACAAAAACTGTCATTCACTGATGGTAGGAATACAGAATGGTAGAGCTACTTCAGAAAACATGTAGACAGTTTCTTACAAAATTAAATATACTCTTACTACATAATCTAGCACTCATGGTCGCTAGTATTTACTTAAGGATTTAATACACAAAAATCTGCACTGTAGTATATTTAAAATGGATAACCAACAAGGACCTACTGTACAGTACAGGAACTCTGCTCAATGCTATGTGGCAGCCTGGGTTGAAGGGGAGTTTGGGGGAGAATGGATACATGCATGTGTGTGGCTGAGTCCCTTCACTGTTCACATGAAACTATCACAATATTGTTAATGAGTTATCCCCTAATAAAAATAAAAAAGTTTCAGGTTAAAAAAAAAGAAGAAGAAGAAGCTTCATGTAGATTCTTATGGTAGTTTTATTCATAATAACATACTGCCTGTGCCACTCAGATCATGATTTCCATCATGTGATTTAGTGGAATTGTGGTCTTGAGTATAAATTTTCTGAATCTGCTTGAATTTTTTTTTAAACCAACAAAAGACAGACAAAGCAAAAGTCATAGGTAGTTATATGACTTTCTATCATAGTCTACCAATTTTTGGCCATAAACACGTTTTTTTCATGAGTAAAATTCATGCTATAAAATTGGTCAGACTTAAATGTTTGTTTGCAAATCTTCAGGAATTGACTTCATTTTCTAAATTGAACTTCATCAGTCTGCAAATCAGTAAGACTCACTCAAAACAAACAAAAAACAGCCCTTGAAGCAATGAGAAACTTTTTTTTTTTTTGCTTGAGTACTTGTGACTAGTGCTTTTTCAGTATTTCTTAAATTGAACGTAGTTGGTGCTTTCACATCATGTTAATTTTGAAACATGATGAACTACTTTCTTTTTGACTGCTTTTTTGCCTCCTTTCTTAAAGCATTTGTTCTTGCCAACCCAGATCTTACATATGAAGGTGGTTACTCATAGAATCACTTCATGGGAAATAGATGGGGAAACAGTGGAAACAGTGGCAGACTTTACTTTTTTGGCCTCCAAAATCACTGTAGATGGTGATTGCAGCCATGGAATTAAAAGATGCTTACTCCTTGGAAGGAAAGTTATGACCAACCTAGATAGCACATTCAAAAGCAGAGACATTACTTTGCCAACAAAGGTCCGTCTAGTCAAGGCTATGTTTTTTCCAGTGGTCATGTATGGATGTGAGAGTTGGACTACAAAGGAAGCTGAGGGCCGAAGAATTGATGCTTTTGAACTGTGGTGTAGGAAAAGACTCTCCAGAGTCCCTTGGACTGCAAGGAGATCCAACCAGTCCATCCTAAAGGAGATCAGTCCTAGGTGTTCTTTGGAAGGACTGATGTTGAAGCTGAAAATTCAATACTTTGGCCACCTTATGTGAAGAGTTGACTCATTGGAAAAGACCCTGATTCTGGGAAGGATTGGGGGCAGGAGGAGAAGGGGATGACAGAGGATGAGATGGCTGGATGGCATCACCGACTCAATGGACATGAGTTTGACTGAACTCTGGGAGTTGGTGATAGACAGGGAGGTCTGGAGTGCTGCAATTCATGGGGCTGCAAAGAGTTGGACACGACTGAGCGACTGAACTGGCTGACTGACTCATAGAATAGTAGGTTCACTATGCTACTCTGAATAAAATATCAGAAAATAAATCTTACTTTTTATGTTCTGATGCAATTCAAGTAACACTGATATTGCTGAAAACTACGTACTATATTATTTTGTTATGGTTATATCTTCAATGTTAGATGTGAAGTCCTCTCAGAGTTTAAATATTTTAACTTTTCTATCTATTTATAATTGAGTTTGATTAGCTTTTATTCTTCCTATATCTGATTTTCCCCCTTTGTCTCATTTTTAAGCATTCAAATAATATAATTTGCTTTTCTGTGTTATTCTAATTAACTGCTTTTTGTATTTTATATTATACATCTCTGGTTGTGCATATTCATCACCTTTTCCTGGTCTCTAATTATACACTGAATTATACATTGGTCTTTTTTTCTCCTGGACACAATAATTAGCTACATTTTCGGTAGAAAATAAACTATGCTTCCACATTTTCTGGATTCTAAGGAAAATATACTATATCTCCTAAGAATTTCAGAAAATTATTGACATTCAATTTGATTGATTCACTGACACAAAATTTTAATCAAGGACCTGAATTATTTCCCTCCTACCATTATTAGTGTCCCCTTTATTCCCTGCTGCTGCTGCTATGTCACTTCAGTCGTGTCTGACTCTGTTGTGACCCCATAGATAGCAGCCCATCAGGCTCTGCCATCCCTGGAATTTTCCAGGCAAGAACACTGGAGTGGGTTGCCATTTCCTTCTCCAAAGCATGAAAGGGAAAATTGAAAGTGAAGTCTCTCAGTAGTGCCCGACTCTTTGCGACCCTGTGAACTGCAGCCTACCAGGCTCCTCCATCTGTGAGATTTTATTGCCTTTTCCACTTTATTCCCTACATAGTAGCAAAATGACAAAAGCAGTTCCAACCAGCACAAACTGAATCAATGGCATTCTGACCAAGGAAAATATGTCCTACTTTCCTATGATTCATTTTAGCATTTTATTGGCTAGAATTTCCACATATCTAGTCTGCAACAAACAAGTGGGGAAAGCAATGGCAATAAATTCATATTCTTCCCATCCTTGAAATTGGTAGTGAAATCACTTTTTCTAAAGCACAGACTTGTTGAGGAAGAAGCCTCTGTAATGGTAAAGTGCCTAATGCGATACTAAAGAACAGAGGTTCTGTATGTAACTGATAATATTTAAAATGTGTTATTTTGACTTATCTTCCTATTCTCTTTATCAAGTTTTCTGTTAAATGACTCCAGGTACTGTAGCCCACCAGGCTCCTCTCTCCGTGGAATTCTCCAGACAAGAAAACTGGAGTGGGTAGATATTCCCTTCTCCAGGGGATCTTCCCAACACAGAGATTGAACTCAGGTCTCCTACATTTCAGGCAGATTCTTTACCATCTTAGTAACCAGTGAAGTTCTGGTAAATGACCAGTGATATCATTTGTTATTATTAAATTAAAATGTGGGTGATTATTTTCTAGTAAACAAAGTTGTGTTTTAAAAAGGTGGACTTCAACACAATGTTATAATTATTTTCTGAATAATCTGTAATAATGATGACTGATTTATGTGAAAATATATTTTGTTAAAATATAGATAGATTGCATATCTATATATCTATATACATATAGAGATGAGTATAATAAAAGTGTGGCCAAAGTAATGGAGCTTTAGCTTCAGCTGAATGAATATCAGGGTTGATTTACTTTAGAACTGAGTGTTTTGATCTCTTCTCAGTCTAAGGGATTCTCAAGCATCTTCTGCATCACCGTAGTTCAAAAGCATCAGTTCTTTGGTTCTCAGCCTTATTTATCGTCCAACTCTCACATCCATATATGAGTATTGGAAAAACCATAGCTTTGACTATATGAACATTTGTCAGCAAAGTAATGTCTCTGCTTTTTAATACTCTGTCTTGGTTTGTCACAGATTTCCTTCCAAGAGCAAGCATTTTTTTTTTTTTTTTCATGGCTACAGTCCATGTCCATAGTGATATTGGAGCCTGAGAAAATAAAATCTGTCACTGCTTCCAATTTTCTCCTTCATCATTATTTGTCATGAAGTGATGGGATCAGAAATCATGATCTTAGTTTCTTTTTCTTTTTTTTAATATTGAGTTTCAAGTCAGCTTTTCACTGTCTTCTTTCATGCTCATCAAGAGGCTCTTTAGTTTCTCTTCATTTTTTGCCATTACAGTGCTATTATCTGCTTGTGTGAGGTTATTGTTTGTTTTTTTTTCCTGGCAATTTCAAGTCCAGCTTCTGATTCATCCAGCCTGGCATTTCACATGATATATTATGCATAAAAGTTAAATAAGCAGGGTGACAATATACAGCCTTGATGTGAAAGTGAAGATCGTTCAGTCATGTCCAACTCTACTGTATAGTCCATGAAGTTATCCAGGTCAGAATATTGGAGCAGGCAGCATTTCCCTTCCCCAGGGGATCTTCCCAACCCAGGGATCGAGCCCAGGTCTTCTCCATTGTAGGCAGATTCTTTACCAGCTGAGCCACAAGGGAAGTCCAAGAATACTGAAGAGGGTAGCCTACCCCTTCTCCAGCAGGAACTGAACCAGAGTCTCCTGCATTGCAGGCAGATTCTTTACCAACTGAGCTATGAGGGAAGCCTACAGCCTTGGTGTACTATTTCCCAATAGTGAACCAGTCCATTGTTCCATGTCCATTTCTAACCCACATACAGGTTTAACCCACATACAGATTTCTCACAAGATAGGCAAGGTGGTCTTATATACCCATCTCTTTGAGAATTTTCCAACATTTGTTGTGACCCACATAGCCAAAGGTTTTAGTTTAGTCAGTGAAGCAGAAGTAGATGCTTTTCTAGAATTCTCTTGCTTTTTCTATAATCTAATTGATGTTAACAATTTGATATCTGGTTCCTCTGCCTTTTCTAAATACAGCTGTTACATCTGGAAGTTCTTGGTTCTTGTACTATTGAAGGCTAGCTTGAAGAATTTTGAGCCAAACCTTGCCTGCATGTAAAATTGGAAAAGACTCTGATGTTGGGAAAGATTAAAAGCAAAAGGATATGGAGATAGCAGAGAATAAGATAATTGGATAGGATGACTCAATGAGCATGTATTTGAGCAAACTCTGGGAGATAATGGAGAACAGAGGAGCCTGGAATCTGCAATCCATTGGGTCCAAAAGAGTCAGATACACCTTAACGACTGAACAAGAAACTAATAAAAAAGTGTATACATATACATTTATACAATTGTTTTTATTTATCTTTACAATGTTCTGTTAGTTTCTGCCATAAAAAATGCAAATAAGTCATAATTATACATATACCACCTTGTGTTAATATAGCAAGTTCTCACCACCTATCCATTTACACATGATAATGTATATATGTTGCTGTTGCATTTGTCTCCATTTGTCTCCATTTGTCTCACTCTCTCCTTCCCTCACTGTGTCCACAAGGCCATTCAATACATGGGCATCTCCATTCCTTCTATACAGATAGATTTATCAGTACATTTTTCTAGATTCCATCTATATGCATTAATATATATTTTTTTTGTCTTTCTGTTTCACTCTGTGTAACAGGCTCTGAGTTCATCCACAACACTAGAACTGACTCAAATTTGGTCTTTTTTATGGCTGAGTAATAAGGAAAAAGCAAGAGAGTTCCAGAAAACATCTATTTCTGCTTTATTGACTGTGCCAAAGCCTTTGACTGTGTGGCTCACAATAAACTGTGGAAAATTCTGAAAGAGATGGGAATACCAGAACACCTGATCTGCCTCTTGAGAAATCTGTATGCAGGTCAGGAAGCAACAGTTAGAACTGGACATGGAATGACAGACTGGTTCCAAATAGGAAAAGGAGTAGGTCAAGGCTGTATATTGTCACCCTGCTTATTTAACTTACATGCAGAGTACATCATGAGAAACGCTGGACTGGAAGAAACACAAGCTGGAATCAAGATTGCTGGGAGAAATATCAACAACCTCAGATATGCAGATGACACCATCCTTATGGCAGAAAGTGAAGAGGAACTAAATAGCCTCTTGATGAAAGTGAAAGTGGAGAGTGAAAATCTGGCTTAAAGCTCAACATTCAGAAAACGAAGATCATGGCATCCGGTCCCATCACTTCATGGGAAATAGATGGGGAAACAGTGGAAGCAGTGTCAGACTTTATTTTTGGGGGGTCCAAAATCACTGCAGATGGTGACTGCAGCCATGAAATTAAAAGACGCTTACTCCTTGGATGGAAAGTTATGACCAACCAAGATAGCATATTCAAAAGCAGAGAGAGACATTACTTTGACAAAAAAGGTCCATCTAGTCAAGGCTATGGTTTTTCCTGTGGTCATGTATGGATGTGAGAGTTGGGCTGTGAAGAAGGCTGAGCACCAAAAAATTGATGCTTTTGAACTGTGGTGTTGGAGAAGACTCTTGAGAGTCCTTGGACTGCAAGGAGATCCAAGCAGTCCATTCTGAAAGAGATCAGCCCTGGGATTTCTTTGGAAGGAATGATGCTAAAGCTGAAGAAACTCCAGTACTTTGGCCACCTCATGCGAAGAGTTGACTCATTGGAAAATACTCTGATGCTGGGAGGGATTGGGGGCAAGAAGAGAAGGCGACGACAGAGGATGAGATGGCTGGATGGCATCACTGACTCTATGGATGTGAGTCTGAGTGAACTCCGGGAGTTGGTGATGGACAGGGAAGCCTGGTGTGCTGCGATTCATGGGGTCGCAAAGAGTCGGACATGACTGAGCGACTGAACTGAACTGAACTGAATATCCCATTGTATATATGTACCACATCTTCTTTATCCTTTCATCTGTCAATGGACATCTAGGTTGCTTCCATGTCTTGGCTATTTGTATATAGTGCTGCAGTGAACATTGGGTACATGTGTTCTTTGAAATTGCAGTTTTCTCAGGGTATATAGTAGTGTATATATATAAATTTTACATATATACATTTCTTATATAGTGTATATATAAAAGTGTGGTTTTTTCAGGGTATACAGTAGTGGGGTTGCTGGGCCATATGGTAGATTTATTTATTTACTTATTTATTTATTTGTTTTTAAGGAATCTCTATACTGTTTACCATAAAGTATCAGTTTATATTCCTACCAACAGTGTGGGAAGTCTTCCTTTTCTACACACCCTCTCACCATTTATTATTTGTAGATTTTTTGATGATGGCCATTCTGACATGTATGAAGTGATAACTCATTGTAGTTTTGATTTGCATTTATCTATTAGTGATGTTGACCATCTTTTCATGTGTTTATTGGCCATCTGTATGTCTTCTTTGGAGAAACTCCTGTTTAGGTCTTAGGCCCATTTTTGATTGGGCTGTTTGTTTTCCTGATATTGAGCTGCATGAGCTACTTATATATGCTGGTGATTAATCCTTTGTCCGATTTTCCCTTTGCAATTATTTTCTCCATTTCTAAGTGTTATCTTTTAATCTTGTTTATCAGTTCTTTTGCAGGGTGAAATTTTTAAGTTAAATTCGGTCCTTTTTGCTCATTTTTGTTTTCTATTTTCATTACTCTACAAAGTGGGTCAAAGACGATATTGCTGTGATTATGTCAAAGTGTTTACAGCCTATGTTTTCCTCTAAGAGCTTCATAGTTTCTGGCCTTATATTTAAGTCCTTAATCCATTTTGAGTTAATTTTTGTGTGTGGTGTTAGGAAATATTCTAGCTTCATTCTTTTGCATTATAATTGTTTTTGTATCCCCCTACATGTTGCATTTGTTGTGCTTTGCAATGTGTTATTTTAGTTGTTTGATACTTTATAAGTATAGCTTAATTAATTTCTATTGTTTGGAATTATTCTAGATTTTTTGACATATTACAACATATAACCTGTGTTAGAAATATCTCAGCAGTCACTGAGATACAGTGTTCATCAAAGACAATGATGTGTTATGCAAATTTAATTGCAGTACTGATTGAAATGAGAAAGCCAAGATTTTTTCCTACTTAGTCCCAGTGCTATACAGTCCCCTAACTTCAAGTGAAATCCATCCTGTCTACTCTTCACCATAGATAAGTACGTGTACATGCATGCTAATTAGCTTGTTTTTTCTAACTGTGTGTGACCATAGGCACTGTAGCCCACCAATGTGGGATTCTCCAAGCAAAAAAACTGAAGTGGGTTGCCACGCCCTCCTCTAGGGGATTTTTTTAACCCAGGGATTGAACCCACATCTTAGGTCTCCTGTATTAGCAGGAAAGTTCTTTACATTAGTGTCACCTGGGAGGCCCATAGATAGAAGAGTCTGTGCCAAGGTTGAAGGAAGAAACATGCTTTCAGAGGATCCACAGCTCTACAAAGATAAGAGAGTGCTGAGTTTCTATGTGTGGATAGTTCAACTATTATTTTATGCTTTACTGTACTATATTTAGTATTACATATATATATATGCATATATATAATAAATTATATAATTATAGTTACATAGTTAGTTAATAATAGTTAATTATTTTAAAAGCTAAAATAATAGTTTTAGCTTTTAAAGCTAAAATATGTACCTTATTTGCTTGCTGATATTTTCTGACAACACTGCCCTAGGGGGAAAAATAATGCAAATTGTGCCTCACACCAGTGATTACATTATTCAAAAGGAAAAGTGGGAGAAATGAAGAAGATAAAGAAAGAATTAAAGAAATATCATGTAATTATTAAATAAAAGTTTTCTTAATATTAATCTAAAATTGGATATCAAAGACCAGTGATTAAGAGAAGTATTTAAAACTGAATGATGCATGCAGACTTATTTTCTGAGCAAAATTACTCAAAATCCAAAAGAAAGAATGCTATTCAGATTGTTTAGTAGGAGAGATTTTGAAAGGAATGCAAACATGTGTATAGACATTTCTTTCTGTCTATAGCACAGTCCTCAACCTTTTCAGCACCAGGAACTGGTTTCATGGAATATATATATGAAACCATAGAACATATGAAACCAGTGGAATATATGAAACAATTGAATATATGAAACAATGAAACCATTCCATATGGGTGTGTATATATATATATTCCATGAAATATATATATATATATATTTTTTTTTTTTTTTCTCCTCACAGACTAGGAAGGGGGAACATTTTAGGATAATGCAAGTGCATTGCATTTATTGTGCTATTTATTTCTATTATTATTACACTGTGGTAATGCAGTAATGTAAACAATGGGGAGTGAATGTAAATACAGATGAAGCTTTGGTCACTTGCCCACCATTCTCCTGCTGTGCAGCCTGGTAGTGGTTTGTGGTGTGGGGGTTGGGGAAAGTTGGTCTATACCATGTCCCAAAAGTTCAGTACTGCAGTTGGATTTTGAGATGGTGTAGAATCCTATATTACTTTTTTGGAGCTTTTAGATAAGAGAACTGGGAATAGCAGATAAACCTATTTTACAGCAGTTTTGAAGGATACTTATATAGCTTAGAGTTTCAGAGAAAATATTGCTGGAGACTAAATCCAAGCTACTGTTTATAAAGGAAGCAGTTGCTAGAGCCCTAATGAGACTTTCAGACTGTCGATGAAGATCAAGGCTAGGTGCTGGAGAACTCTTGAGAGTCTCTTGGAATGCAAGGAGATCAAACCAGTCAATCCTAAAGGAAATCAACCCTGAATATTCATTGGAAAACTAATGCTGAAGCTCCAATACTTTGGCCACCTGAAGTGAAGAGCTGGAGGATTCATTTTGATATTTGGCAAAACTAATACAGTTATGTAAAGTTTAAAAATAAAATAAAATTTAAAAAAATAAATAAAAATAAATAAATAAAAAGACTCTGATGCTGGGAAAGTATAAGGGAAGGCGGTAGCAGAGGTTGAAATGGTTGGATGGCATCATTGACTCAATGGACATGAGTTTGAGTAAACTCTGGGAAATAGTGGAGGACAGAGAAGCCTGACATACTGCAGTCGATGGGGTTGCAAAGAATCAGACATGACTGAGCGACTGAACAATAAGAACAGAATCCATATGTATCACATGATATGTTTTTGGCTATGTGATCTAAATTAATTTTATAACAATCAACTTCCTTGACCTAGGATTCACCCTCTTTAAATTTCTTTCTGATGTTTGAAATTGTTATTCTTGCTCAGTTCCCAACTTTACCATGTTTTATGTCTAGAATGTTTATTGCTGCTCATTCTCACATCTTTGCTCATTTAATCCTAGTTATCCTTTCAGTTTCAGCTTAAAAGGTACTTCTCATTCGAACAATTGCAAATATATGATTAACTATATACAATATTATCTTTAATGTCTATTTTCCACACTTACCTAAGATATGGAAAGTTACTGCTTGGTTCTCTAATCTCTCCTGAGCATTAAGTGCAGTATGCGGAAAATGCTTTTTTTTTTTTTTTAACATATGTGTGTGTGTTAGTTGCTCAGCTGTGTCTGACTCTTTGTGACCCCATGGACTGTAACCCACCAGATTCTTCTATCCATGGAGTTCTCCAGGCAAGAACACTGGAGTGGGTGCCATTCACTTCTCCCAGGGATATTTCTGACCCGGGGATCAAACTTGGGTCTCCTGAATTGCAAGCACTTTTTTTTTTTTTTTTCTTTTTTTAACCTACTGAGCCATCAGTCAGTCAGTTCAGTCACTCAGTCGTGTCCGACTCTGCGACCCCATGAATTGCAGCATACCAGGCCTCCCTGTCCATCACCAACTCCCGGAGTTCACTCAAACTCATGTCCATCGAGTTGGTGATGCCATCCAGTCATCTCATCCTCTGTCTTCCCCTTCTCCTCTTGCCCCTAATCCCTCCCAGCATCAGAGTCTTTTCTAATGAGTCAACTCTTCACAGGAGGTGGCCAAAGTACTGGAGTTTCAGCTTCAGCATCATTCCTTCCAAAGAACACCCAGGGCTGATCTCCTTTAGAATGGACTGGTTGGATCTCCTTGCAGTCCAATAGACTCTCAAGAGTCTTCTCCAACACCACAGTTCAAAAGCATCAATTCTTTGGCCATCAGCTTCCTTCACAGTCCAACTCGCACATCCATACATGAGCACTGGAAAAACCATAGCCTTGACTAGACGGACCTTTGTTGGCAAATAATGTCTCTGTTTTTTGAATATGCTATCTAGGTTGGTCATACTGAGCCATCAGGGAAGCACTTATGCATATATTATTGTTAGTGATCAAGAGAAAAATGTCACATTGGGATAACTGGGTTTTTCAACTATTGCAACTATCATTATTAAATAAAAGTTATTGCTTTCTATAGACACCTTATTTTGGGGGCATTAACATTTTTATAATTTATCAAGACTTTGTTTTCTAGACTAATATACTTACAAAGTTATTTGTACTACCTAACATAAAACACAATGTAAAATATCTTGGAAACTAAGTATGTGAGTTCTTGATGTGTGTTACAGAAAACTGAGAAACAGTAAATATCTTCTCTGCTGCTTAGGGAAAAAAAAAGGAACTATAGCCAAATATGAAATTACACAAGTTTAAAAAGTGCTTGCTAGTTAAACAGAGAAAACATCCACATTTCTTATGTAATAGAAAACGTCTTCAGATAAAACTGTTCAATGTATTTTTGGTGATAATATAAGTATATGAAAGAATAGGATTATAAGCAACATTCACATTTGGACATTTGCTCATTAGGACTCAGAGGAACAGAACTGAGAAATACTTTTTAAAAAATAATGTAATGAAATAAGTGACTTGGAATTACAATCATTAAAATTAATATATTTAGTGATTATATGACAAGCCAAAATATCAGCAATTATTGAACATTGTTACTTATAAAGGTGCAAATACATCATATGGTTTATTAATATGTGACTAAGGCATAAAGGAAATGACATTGAAAGGGCTAGAGATAAAGATCTGTGATTTGTAAGGTATTAAGTATTGCCATATTTCAGATAATTTCACCACTTCAGTTTAACATGAAAAATGCTGATTCATAAATAATTTTAAGTATTCATAGAGCTGCAACATCGTCTTTTCAGACTATTGTAAATCAAAAGTGAAAAATTTTAAGACCTAATGAGGATAACTTGAAAAGAATATTTATTGTATGCTGTCACAATTTCTTAACTTAGAAAAAAAATGATAGCTTCAGCAGTCATCTTTTTATTTTACCAAATCACATTATGTCTTAATCACTTGTGATTTTAGAACATATCACATTCTGCCATGTACTGTGATTAGGTGGATACAAATTTTTCTCTCTGAATAAATTGTGAACAACTTAAGGAACTGTATCTTACTCATTCTTCACATCACAGAGTACTTTTTAAATGAAAAGGATTAAATATATTTTGAATATTTAAATACAAAAAGAATAGTGTAGAATTAGCAAGATTCCAAGTTGTGTTTAAAATAATGCCACATAAACAGTATTACCTCTTATTTAAATTTAATGAAAATAACCATGACATAGCTTAGTCGGTAAAGACTCTGCCTGCAATGCAGGAGACCCAGGTTTGATTCCTGGGTCAGGAAGATCACCTGGAGAAGGAAATGTCAATCTACTCCAGTATTCTTGCCTGGAAAATCCCATGGACAGAGGAGCCTGGCAGGCTACAGTCCACGGGGTCACACGAGTTGGGCACGACTTAGTGACTAAACCACCAAACCACCACAACGGTGACATGAAAAGGCAATTTCATCTTAATGGAAGGCAGGGCAAACTCTCATTCTGAAATTAGAATAAGAAGAAAAGTGCCAAGTTCAATGAAAGAAAAAAGAAACATACTAGAGAATGCAAGAATATGCAGGGTGGATACTTCACACTTTAGAAAGAAATATTGGGAAGATAGGGAATTCTTCAAAGTATTAATAGATACACATTCTTAAAAAAAATCAATGGTCATTTATTTGAACAGATAGATAAAAGTAAGTGGATCTAACTGGAAGGAAAGCAGGGGAGGAGATGGTGAAAGAGAAAATCAGAGGATTATGCATTTACACATATGGCAGGGCACATATATAATTGTGGCTTCCCAGGTTGTGCTAGTGATAAAAAATCTGCCTGCCAGTGCAGGAGATGCAAGAAACTTGGGTTCTGGTTCGGTCCCTGGGTCAGGAAGATCCCCTGGAGAAAGAAATGGCTACCCACTTCAATATTCTGGCCTAGGAAGTCCCATGGACAGAAGAGCCTGTCAAGCTACAGTCCATAGGGTCACAAAGTGTTGGACATGACTTAGCACCTAAGCACACACAGAGATAATTGTGGCTGACAAACTCTTTTGAGATATTTACTATCAACAGAAAGTAAAGGCTAAATATAGACATACTCACTCATGCTGAGAGATATTGAAAGAGAGTGCAAGAGATAGAGACAAACAGAGAGACAGACAAGAGATGGAGACAGAGAGTTTCACATATTTTTATTCCTAGGGATCACCTGTGGATTCTAGAGCATTCTCCTGGCTCCTCCTATATATGTTGCTGTTATTCAGTTGCTAGGTTGTGTCTGACTCTTTGCGACCCTGTAGACTGAAGCACTCCAGGCTCTCCTGTCCTTCACTATCTCCCAGAGTTTGCTCAAACTCATGTCCATTGAGTCGATGATACTATCCAACCATCTCATCTTCAGTCACCCTCTTCTCCTTCTCCCTTTTACATGTTATTTTGCAAATAACTTGTTCAGGAAGAAAACTCATGTTTGGAATATGAATAAAGATCTGCAGTGAAGAGGTAATGGGAACTAAATGAAGATGTAAAATAAAGAAGGGAATTAATAAGATGCAAATTCACTTAAATAGCTACTATCATTTTTTTAAATACCTTTGGTAAAAATATACCAAAAGTTTCCCAAGAAATCAAAGGATCTAATAAATAATTACTGCATTTTAAAATTAACAGATGCTAATAAAAGCTAGCATGTAGGTGGAAAAATAAAATAACATTAGATGCAAATTTTAATATAGAAGAAAGAAAACCATAGCATAAGATGAAAATCAGCTAGCACCAGTAAGGGAAGAAAATGTGTAAGAAAAGCAAAGCCATATTGATAATAACAGAAAAAGGCAGTAGGGAAGATAGAAATATTTAAAAATGCAGTCTAACTTGATGGGTGTGAGTCTGGGTGAACTCCGGGAGTTGGTGATGGACAGGGAGGCCTGGCGTGCTGCGATGCATGGGGTCACAAAGAGTCGGACACGACTGAACGACTGAACCGAACTGAACTGAACGCAGGCAGACATGCAAAAGAATCTTGAGAAATTGGACAAAAGTAAAATGACAAAGAATTATAAAACTGTGCATTCATCACAGAATGCACATACTTTGGCTTGACTAAGGGACTTATTAGTTAGGCACTTAAATCATTTCAACAAAATTAAAGTAGTTAAACAAATGATAAAAATAAAAAAATAAAAAGCAAAACAGGAGGAAGGTGTTAGTAAGCTTATAAAAAATATGCAATGAATTGGAAAGAAAACCTTCAGATTTCACAAATAATTTTAAAGTAGTTATTTGACTAATAATTTAAAAGCAACAATAACTAGATAAATAATTAGCAATACAGTCAGGTTACAGGAAAACATAAATTAATAAATCAAGAGATCAAAACACACTGGTACCAAGATATACAAAATGTTAAATAAAAAACAAGAATAGACATCCATTCCCAGATACATTATTTCAAATTCTAGTTGGCATAAATGATTATTTTTTAATATTATATCGTTAGTGCTTATTTTTGTAACATAATGTCTCAGTTATTATTTCTTGAGCTATTTGTCCTGAAATTCATTTTATTAATTTTAAACTAACCATTTTTGTTTTGTGTAGAGAGGAATTGTATTCTAATTTCTATCTTTGAACATTTATAAATTCCTTTAAAAAATATATACAACTAGGTATAATCTGAAGAGTATTTGGGGCCAAAATTAACCTCAGAGTACACTTCTTTTACTGAGGAAGATCCAAAGTGACCAAAAAACAAAACAAAACAAAACAAAACTGCTCTGAGAAAATTAGATTTTGTATTTTGAGCCCCTTTTGAACATATCAAAATTAATAATTTAACATCATGTGTTTAACTAATTGCATTTGATTAAATGTTCAGATTTATTACCAAGTCCATGAAAATAAGAAGGCCATAAGGCAGAGCAGAAATTTAATGTATGTACAGTTTAAAGGACCTGTTTTTAAACACTGGATCATTCTCTATCTTTGAGAAGTTAGAAATAACTTTTTAAAATTATTTATTTATTTTAATTGGAGGAATAATTATTTTACAGTATTGTGATGGGCTCTGCCATATACCAACATGAATTAGCTACAGGCATACGTGTTCCCTCCCCTCTGATTACCCCCTTTCACTTTCAACCTCACCCCATTCCTCAAGGTAGTCACAGAGCACTAGCTTTTATTTCCCCATGTCATACATCAAATTGAGGAAAGCAGCTTTTAATTTTTATTTAGTCTCACCATTTTTATCTTTCTCATTGACTATTATAGTAATTAAAAATTCAGCTTTTGTAAATATTTTACTATAGTGAATAATTTAGTATGAGTTTAAAAATGTGAGGTAATTGAGTTAATACTCAGTTTTGAAAAGGTAATCTATTTTCTATAGTGTTCTATTTTAAAACTATGTTGTAGTATTGCTCAATACTTTCACAATAAGAAGCAATATCACATTTCTTTACCAACCAGTAAAGCCCAGTAAGCTATTTAAGAGCTCAGAGTAAGACTTCGGGTTCACTTTGGCCCCACAAAATATTCATGATGTGGTTTGTGTTTATATGTAGCTACTGACAACTTCTCACATTGGATGAAACAAGGAGAGAGCAGTTGTCCCCAGAGGTCTCAGAAAGTAAAACTTCTTTGTTCTTCATGAAAGTATTATCAATCTCACAGGAAAGGTGAAGGCCTATCATCCTCTCAAAATGAGTTCATGCAAAGGGCATGGATGGGAAATGTGGTAAAGTGTTTATTACTATAGAGTGACTATTCTTTAAGAAAAAAAAAACAAAAAACTTCTATATTTAAAGTCTTCAAGTTGAAATATTTCAGAAATATTAAGCATCAAAACTATCACATCATTAGATAAGGTAAACATTTGTTAATAAGGTTCTTCTTTCAAATTATTACATTTATTTAAAATCAAATTATAAGCAAAAGAATGGGACAATTTCCTGATGATAAACTCCATTTTAACCCACGATCCCTTGAAATATGATTGTCAGTATAAAAGTATATAGAAGTCACAGCTTTCTGAGATTATAAATTCATCAAAAGAAAATAAATTTTATCTCAGTGGTACTAAGTTAACTTTAGTTACATGCTACAAAAAATGATACAAATTCTACTATTTTAATAAAATAATGATCTAAAGAAAAATATATATATGTGGTCATATCAGTTCAGTTCAGTTCAGTCTCTCAGTCGTGTCTGACTCTTTGCAACCCCATGAATCACAGCACGCCAGGCCTCCCTGTCCATCACAAACTCCCAGAGTTCACTCAGACTCACGTCCATCGAGTCAGTGATGCCATCCAGCCATCTCATCCTCTGTCATCCCCTTCTCCTCCTGCCCCCAATCCCTCCCAGCATCAGTGTATTTTCCAATGAGTCAACTCTTCGCATTAGGTGGCCAAAGTATTGGAGTTTCAGCTTCAGCATCAGTCCTTCCAATGAATACCCAGGACTGATCTCCTTTAGGATGGACTGGCTGGATCTTCTTGCAGTCCAAGGACTCTCAAGAGTCTTCTCTAACACCACAGTTCAAAAGCATCAATTCTTTGGCCCTCATCTTTCTTCACAGTCTGTCTCTCACATCCATACATGAGCACTGGAAAAACCAAAGCCTTGACTAGACGGACTTTTGTTGGCAAAGTAATATCTCTGCTTTTCAATATACTATCTAGGTTGGTCATAACTTTCCTTCCAAGGAGTAAGCGTCTTTTAGTTTCATAAATGATCAAAATATACTTTTTATATTTGGTTTTCATCCAAAGTTCTTGGCTTACAGCTTCCAAAACTCTTTGTTGTTGTTCAGTTACTCAGTTGTATCCTATACTTTGTGATGTGTGGACTGCATCAAGCCAAGATTTCTGTCCTTCACCATATCCTGGAGATCACCCAAACTCACATGCATTGAGTCAGTGATGCCATGCAACCATCTCCTCTGTCATCAACTTCTCCACCTGCCTTCAATCTTTCACAGCATCATGGTATTTTCTAATGAATTGGCACTTCTCATCGGGTGGCCAAAATATTGAAGCTTCAGCTTCAGCATCACTTCTTCCAATGAATATTCAGAACTGATTTTCTTTAGGGTTGAGTGGTATGAATTCTGTGCAGGAAAGGTCAGCTTTTTCACTGTCCTCTGTCACTTTCATCAAGAGGCTCTTTAGTTCCTCTTCACTTTCTGCCATTAGGGTGATGCCATTTGTATAGTTCAAGTTATTGATATTTCTCCCCACAATCTTGATTCAGCCTGTTTCATACAGCCTAGCATTCCCCATGATGCAATCTGCATATAACTTAAATAAACAGGGAGACTCCTTTCCCAAATTTGAACCAGTCCATTGTTCCATATCTGATTCTACCTGTTGCTTCATGACCTGCATTCAGGTTTCTCTGGAGGCAGATAAGGTGGCTTGGTATTACCATCCCTTGAAGAATTTTCCACAGTTTGTTGTGAGCCATATAGTCAAAGGTTTTAGCATAGTCAATGAAGCAGAAGTAGATGTTTTTTTCTGAAATCCCCTTACTTATGCTGTGATCCAACAGATTTTGGCAATTTGATCGTGGTTCCCCTGCCTTTTCTAAATCTAGCTTGTACATTTGAAAGTTCTTGTTTCACATACCATTGAAGCCTAGCTTGGAGAATCTGAGCATTACCTTGCTAGTATGTGAAATGAGTGCAATCATGAGGCAGTTTGAACAGTCTTTGGCACTGCCCTTCTTTGGGACTGGAATGAAAACTGATCTTTTCCAATTCTGTGGTCTCTACTGTGTTTTCCAAAATTGCTTGCATATTGAGTGCAGCACTAACAGCATCATATTTTAGGATTTTAAATAGCTCAGCTGGAATTTCATCACCTCCACTATTTTTGTTCATAGTCATGCTTCCTAAGGCCCACTTGACTTCACACTCCAGGATGTCTGGCTTTAGGTGAGTGTTCACACTACCATTGTTATCTGGGTCATGAAGATTTTCTTTGTATACTTCTGTGTATTCCTTCCAGCTCTTCTTAATATTTTCTGCTTCTGTTAGGTCCATACAGTTTCAGGCCTTTATTGAGCCTGTCCCCAATCCCTCCCATCATCAGGGTCTTTTCCAATGAGTCAATTCTTCGCATGAGATGGCCAAAGTATTGGAGTTTCAGCTTTAGCATCAGTCCTTCCAATGAACACACAGGACTGATCTCCTTTAGAATGGACTGGTTGGATCTCCTTGCAGTCCAAGGGACTCTCAAGAGTCTTCTCCAACACCACAGTTCAAAAGCATCAATTCTTCGGCGCTCAGCTTCCTTCACAGCCCAACTCTCACATCCATACATGACCACTGGAAAAACCATAGCCTTGACTAGATGAACCTTTGTTGGCAAAGTAATGTCTCTGCTTTTGAATATGCTATCCAGGTTGGTCATAACTTTCTTTCCAAGGAATAAGTGTCTTTTAATTTCATGGCTGCAGTCACCATCTGCAGTGATTTTGGAGTCCCCAAAAAATAAAGTCTGGCACTGCTTCCACTGTTTCCCCATCTATTTCCCATGAAGTGATGGAACCAGATGCCATGATCTTAGTTTTCTGAATGTTGAGCTTTAAGCCAACTTTTTCACTCTCCTCTTTCACTTTCATCAAGAGGGTTTTTAGTTCCTCTTCATTTTCTGCCATAAGGGTGGTGTCATCTGCATATCTGAGGTTATTGATATTTGTCCTGGCAATCTTGATTCTAGAATTTCCTAAATACTGTACATGAATTAAAAATATTTTTTTCATGTTAATGAGGTGGCTTCTGGAAAACCTTCAAGAATAGGGGCTGGTTACCAATGAAACCAAACAAGGGATTAGAATTTAACCCTACCCCTTACACATCCCACCCACCTCCAGAGAAAAGAGTGAAAGAAAGTGAAAATGTCAGTGGCTTAATTGTACCTGGCTCTGCAACTTCATGGACTATAGCCAGGAAGGCTCCTCTATACATAAAATGCTCCAGGCGAGAATACTGGAGTGGGTTGTCATTCCCCTCTTCAAGGGATATTCCTGACTCAGGGATGGAAACTGTATCTCTTGAACTGCAGGCAGGTTCTTTACCACTGAGCCACCATGGAAGTCAGGGAAAAGAAAGGAGTCCAAAATTGAGTTCAGTAACCAACAGACAACAATTTAGTTAACAATGGCTCCATTAAAATTCTAAAAGGATGGGTTCAGAAAGCTTCCTGATTGCTAAATATGAGGTTTGTGAAGAATGCTATTCACTGAAAGGGAATGGAAGCTCTGCTCTCCTTCCTTGATATTTGTACTCTGCATCTCTTCCACTTGGCTGCTCTTGAGTTATATCCTTTGATAATAACTGAATATTCTTTTGTGTAACCATCTCTTGTGCTGTTGGAAGAGGGTGTTTGCTATGACTAGGGCAATCTCTTGGCAAAACTTGGTTAGCCTTTGACCTGCTTCATTTTTTTTTTTTTTTTTCACTTGCTTCATTTTGTACCCCAAGGCCAAACTTGCCTGCTACTCCAAGTATCTCAGCAAATTTGTAAAATTAAGCAGTGGTCACAGGATGGGAAAAAGTCAGTTTTCATTCCAATTCCAAAAGGCAATGACAAAGAATGTTCAAATTACCTTAAAATTGTACTCATTTCACATTCTAGGAGGTAATGCTCAAAATCCTCTAAGCTAGGCTTCAAAAGTGAACCAAGAACTTCCAGATGCTCAGGCTGGATTTAGAAAAGGCAGAGGTACCAGAGATCAAATTGCCAGTATCTGTTGGGTCATAGAATAAGCAAGGGAATTCCAGAAAAATATCCATTTCTGCTTCACTGACTATGCTAAAACCTTTGACTGTACGGCTCACAACAAACTGTGGGAAATTCTTCAAGGGAAGGGATTACCAGACCACCTTGCCTGCCTCCTGAGAAATCTTTGTGGAGTTCAAGAAGAAACAGTTATAACAGTACATGGAACAACAGATTGGTTCCAAACTGGGTAAGCAGTACATTGAACCTGTATATTGTTACCCAGCTTATTTAATTTATATGCAGAGTGCATCATGGGAAATGCCAGACTGGATGAAAGCTAAGCTGGAATCAAGATTGTGGGGAAAAACGCCAATAAACTCACATATGCAGATGACACCACCCTAATGGCAGAAAGTGAAGAGGAACTAAAGAGACTATTGATGAAGATTAAGGAGAGGCATGGAAAAGCTGGTTTAACACTCAACATTCAAAAATTGAAGATCATAGCATCTAGTCCCATCACTTCATGGCAAATAGATGGGGAAACAATGGAAATAATGAAAGATTTTATTTTCTTGGGCTCCAAAATCACTGTGGAAGATGACTGCAGCCCTGAAATTAAGACACTTGCTCCTTGGAAGAAAAGCAGTGACAAACCTAGACAGACTATTAGAAATCAGAGACGTCACTTTGCCAAGGTATATATAGTCAAAGGATGGTTTTTCCAACCGTCATGTACAAATGTGAGATTTGCATCATAAAAAAGTCTTAGCCCCAAAGAATTGATGCTTTTGAAGTGTGGTGCTTGAAAATACTCTTGAGATTTCCTTGGACTGCAAGGCGATCAAACCAGTCAATCCTAATGGAAATCAATCCTGAATACTCATTGAAAGGACTAATGCTGAAGCTGAAGCCCCAATACTTTAGCTACCTGATGGCAAGTGCTGACTCTTTGGAAAAGTCCCTGATGCTGGAGGAGACTGAGGCAAGAGGAGTAGGGGGCAACAGAGGATGTGATGGTTGGATGGCATCGTTGACTGACTGGACAGGGGTTTGAGCAAACTTTGGGAGATAGTGAAGGACAGGGAAGCCTGGCGTTCTGCAGTCCAAGGGGTGGCAAAAAGTGTGACACAACTGCAGTTGAGCAACAACAACCTTATTGTTCTCCATAGCAACTGCAATAGCAAATAATATTCAGCAATTAGATTCATAGAATAAAACAACTTCTGGAAAGTAAGGTTTATTTCAGCATCAGTTGAAGCTGTTATCATAATATCAAGTCAAAGAAAAATGGCAAAACTGATCCCTGTAGAAAAAATAAGTAAAAGGTCAAAATCTATACTAATATTAACAGAATTGAAGCAGTACAATATAAGAGATATAAAGATGGTAAAAATAAGAACCAGCTACATGTTAATTTTTAACATATTCTTATTTGTAAAATATGTATATTATTTAACGTGGAGTTGCTCAGAAATTGTGCAACTTTTATGTAAATATACCACTAGTTTCAATGCCATTTAAATTTTATTAATAAGAATGCTTTGCAAACATTTCACTCACATTTGGATAATTTTTTTTTCTTTTATTTGCCTCCATTCCCTATTATCACTTCCTCTGGTCTGTCCTTTATGTTCTTGACAATGTGATATACATTATAACCATTTCTTTCCTTAATGTTCTGAAAATACTACATACATAACTTATAAAATCATTTACGTTATTAAGTATTATCATTTCCATATTTTGCTCTTAAAACAGTATTAGAGAATATTGGCAACCTATTCAAGTCTATACAATGTGTATATAAATGAAACTAGGATTCAAATTCTTTCTTATTCAAACCTATATTTGACTCTATCTCTGCTTAGAAATACATTTTAGTCAGTGCAAAAATATTTAAGTACTAAAATATGTTGATGAAAAGTGAAAATAATTTATTATATAAGCTTCTCTTAACTCATGCATTTACATTATGACGTTATCATTAGAATTTGAATTTAACTATATAAAGAATGCTAAATTTCAATATCCTCAAGTATTTGAATAGTAAGAAGATTCATACTGCTGTTTGTTAAAGAGTAGCAACAGTGATATTTCTGAAGAAAAATAGTGGTACATAAGTAGAAGCAAGAAATCTTTCTGGTATTGAAAGAAAAAATAATGGCATCCAGAAAACTGAAGTATCAGTATAATTACCACTAAAGGAAAAATATATTTAATTACTCAGGCTGAATGGAAGCAGGTTTCATAAAGCTTTCTATGATTATAGACTAATATTACTTCCAATAAAATAATTACAAATTAAGAAGTTTTTACAATATATATCATTATGCCAAGTGTATATGCCAGTAGGCATATATTAAGATCATTATTAAATATTATTATGTTTATATGTTTATGCTTATATTTTTCACTTACTCATAGCATCACTTCAATAGCATAAGAAAGGAATAGTAAAGTTTGAGACAAATGCGGCTTCCAAAGTGGGGAAGCATTCAATCAATAATCAATCTATTATTTAAAAAATGTATATTTTCTCCTACGCTTTGACTCCCTCATAATAATAAGCATTTAAATAAAACATAAAACCATAAGTTGTATTTGGAAGCTCATGAGGTTTTGTAAACACAGTTGTAATCATTAGTGTTTGGCTATAAAAACATACTATTTATGATCAGTATTTTTACAAACTGACATAGTGCCATGACAACTTGTCAGAAAGTTGATAAGAAAATATACACTTAGTTCTCTCTGTTTTAAAAAGACATTGAATGATTTCACAGTATTTTGGGTATCTTACACATTTTTTTCTGGGCATCATCCACAGTAAGAACAATGCCTAGTGCAAACCTTTGCTTAGTAAAATATTTACTGAGAAACCAAAAAAAAAAAAAAAAACAAATCAAACAGATTGTTATACTTGTCTTTATTTATTGATGCTTGAAAGATATTTGAGCTTTCTTTAAAAACATAATTTTATCATTTATGTAATTACTTTGGTCTGTGCTAGGCCTTCATTGTTATGCAAACTTTCTCTAGTTGCAATACTTGGGCTTCTCCTTGTGGTGGCCTTTCTTGCTGCAGAGCATGGGCTCTAAGGTGTGCAGATTTCAATAGTTGCATCACATGGGCAATTCCTGGTATCTAGAACAGAGGCTCAACAGTTGTGGCACTCAGTTACTTCTTGGAGTGTGTGATCTTCCTGGATCAGGGAATGAAATTGTGTCTCCTGCATGGGCAGATGGATTCTTTACCACTGAGTCACCAGGGAAAACCACCATTTGAACCTTATTTGTAGAAAATTTTGATAGACTGTCTGCCATATTTTAAAAGCAGAATGATATATTTTATTTATGTTACTTTAGCTGACTCTATCCCTATATATATGCATATATACATTGACTTCTACTATAAAAAATTCCTAAAGAGCCCAGTTCAGTGGTTGCAATTCCTACTGTCAATTGTGTCTTACGCCACATAGTCACTGTTGAGCTTCTCAAGGATGCCAATCTTTTATCATAATATTTTTAATTCATTAATAAAGTCCTTTAGATCTTCTTGGGGAACAGAGCCAGAGGTTTGGTTTTCTTTTGTTTCCTTTTCTCTCATAACATATTTTTTTCTAAGCTGCCTATTATTTTAAGACCCTGATTCCCTTTCTCAGATCAGATCAGATCAGATCAGTTGCTCAGTCGTGTCCGACTCTTTGCGACCCCATGAATCGCAGCACACCAGGCCTCCCTGTCCAGCACCAACTCCCGGAGTTCACTGAGACTCACGTCCATAGAGTCAGTGATGCCATCCAGCCATCTCATCCTCTGTCGTCCCCTTCTCCTCTTGCCCCCAATCCCTCCCAGCATCAGAGGCTTTACTAATGAGTCAACTCTTTGCAGGAGGTGGCCAAAGTACTGGAGTTTCAGCTTCAGCATCATTTCTTCCAAAGAAATCCCAGGGCTGATCTTCTTCAGAATGGACTGGTTGGATCTCCTTGCAGTCCAAGGGACTCTTAAGAGTCTTCTCCAACACCACAGTTCAAAAGCATCAATTCTTCGGCACTCAGCCTTCTTCACAGTCCTACTCTCACATCCATACATGACCACTGGAAAAACCATAGCCTTGACTAGATGAACCTTTGTTGGCAAAGTAATGTCTCTGCTTTTGAATATGCGATCTAGGCTGGTCATAACTTTTCTTCCAAGGAGTAAGCGTCTTTTAATTTCATGGCTGCAATCACCATCTGCAGTGATTTTGGAGCCCAGAAAAATAAAGTTTGGCACTGTTTTCCCCATCTATTTCCTGTGAAGTGATGGGACCAGATGCCATGATCTTCGTTTTCTGAATGTTGAGATTTAAGCCAACTTTTTCACTCTCCACTTTCACTTTCATCAAGAGGCTTTTGAGTTCCTCTTCATTTTCTGCCATAAGGGTGGTGTCATCTGCATATCTGAGGTTGTTGATATTTCTCCCAGCAATCTTGATTCCAGCTTGTGTTTCTTCCAGTCCAGCATTTCTCATGAAATATAAGTTAAATAAACAGGGTGACAATATACAGCATTGACGCACTCCTTGTCCTATTTGGAACCAGTCTGTTGTTCCATGTCCAGTTATAACTGTTGCTTCCTGACCTGCATACAAATTTCTCAAGAGGCAGATCAGGTGTTCTGTTATTCCCATCTCTTTCAGAATTTTCCACAGTTTATTGTGATCCATACAGTCAAAGCCTTTGGCATAGTCAATAAAGCAGAAATAGATGTTTTTCTGGAACTCTCTTGCTTTTTTGATGATCCAGCAGATGTTGGCAATTTGATCTCTGGTTCCTCTGCCTTTTCTAAAACCAGCTTGAACATCAGGAAGTTCACAGTTCACATATTGCTGAAGCCTGGCTTGGAGAATTTTGAGCATGACTTTACTAGCGTGTGAGATGAGTGCACTTGTGTGGTAGTTTGAGCATTCTTTGGCATTGCTTTTCTTTGGGATTGGAGTGAAAACTGACCTTTTCCAGTCCTGTGGCCACTGCTGAGTTTTCCAAATTTGCTGGCATATTAAGTGCAGCACTTTCATAGCATCATCTTTCAGGATTTGGAATAGCTCAACTGGAATTCCATCACCTCCACTAGCTTTGTTCATAGTGATGCTTTCTAAGGCCCACTTGACTTCACATTCCAGAATGTCTGACTCTAGGTCAGTGATCACACCATCGTGATTATCTGGGTCATGAAGATCTTTTTTGTACTGTTCTTCTGTGTATTCTTGCCGTCTCTTCTTAATATCTTCTGCTTCTGTTAGGTCCATACCATTTCTGTTCCCTTTCTCTACTGCCTGCCAGAGCTTTTCAGAGGTCTACTTTTCATTTTCTTTAGCCATAAACATGTCTATCTCTATGCTTTATAAAATGTCCCATCAGCATGAGAAGACCCCACAAGTTTTTGAGAAGCCATTAGTTTTTCTTACTAATTAAAGAGTGAATACATGGCTAACAAGAAATACACATATTATTAGAAATTTTTGAAAAAATAACTTAGTGATAAAATGTAATCAGCAAATTTATGAATCAACAATAAAACACACTAAGTGAATGATTAATTAGCTTACATATATAATTAAGGCCTATGGATTATTAAAGTAATAGCTACAAAAGAGAATAAAATCTTACGAACATTTAAATATCAATACTGTGATAATATTACGTAAGAAGTGGTTGGAGAATGGAAGAAAATACAGTCTCATGTTAATCTCACACACTAGCAAAGTAATGCTCAAAATTCTCCAAGCCAGGCTTCAACAGTACATGAATCTTGTATGTGTAGCAAAAATTTCTGTTGATTTACTGGCAAAGATTCATGCTTTCAATTTATTTTTAGTATCTATGGCTTTATTAATTCCATGAAAATTCACCATTGGAACTCAAAAGGTGATTTAAAATACTGTATTATATGTTTTACTTGTGGCAAATGAAAGTGGTCAGTAAACCTAATCCACCAAACTGACAGAGGTGGAAGAGAGAAGCTCATTTTTATCTTCAAAGTTGTTTTATTGTTGTTTAGTCACTAAGTCATGTCACAAAGGGGGCTTTTTTGTGATCCCATGAACTATAGCCTGCCAGGCTCCTCTGTCAATAATGGAGTTTCCTTAAATACATGTAATTATCTCTATTAATTTTTTTTTTTTTTTTTGGTGTGTGAAATTGTAATAAGCACTATTCAGTAGCTCTATTTCATTAGTTGTTTTCTGATTTATGGTATGCTATTTCTTTTTCTGGCTTCTGGATGAGAACAATAAATGAGGCATGACAAGTCTTAGAGAAATGTCTGATGTATTTTGACATATCATTGCTATTTATTACATAAACAGAGCTATTTATTTTAACCTTTAGAAGAAATGGAGTAGCCATCATAGTCAACAGAAGAGCCCAAAATGCAGTACTTGAATGCAATCTCAAAAAGGACAGAATGATTTCTGTTCATTCCAAAGCAAACCATTCAATATCACAGTAATACAAGTCTATGCCCCTACCAGTAATGCTGAAGAAGCTGAAGCTGAATGGTTCTATGAAGACCTACAAGAACATCTAGAACTACGACACAAAAAAAGATGTCCTTTTCATTATAAGGCTGCTGCTGCTGCTAGGTCACTTCAGTCATGTTTGACTCTGTGTGACCCCTGTAATGCAAAAGTAGGAAGTCAAGAAATTCCTAGAGTAACAGGGAAATTTGGCCTTGGATTAGAGAATGAAACAGAGCAAAGGCTAGAGTTTTGCCAAAAGAGGGCACTGGTCATAGCAAACATCCTCTTCCAACAACACAAGAGAAGATTCTACACATGGACATCATCAGATGGTCAATACTGAAATCTTTCAGTTCAGTTCAGTCACTCAGTTGTGTCTGACTATTTGCGACCTCATGCACCACAGCCAGCCCATGAGGCCTCCCTGTCTATCACCAACTCCCAGGGTTTACCCAAACTCATGTCCATTGAGTTAGTGATGCCATCTAACCATCTTATACTCTGTTGTCCCCTTCTCCTCCCACCTTCAATCTTTCCCAGTTACAGGGTCTTTTCAAGTGATTCAGCTCTTCATATCAGGTGGCCAAAGTATTGGAGTTTCAGCTTCAACATCAGTCCTTTCAATGAATATTCAGAACTGATTTCCTTTAGGATGGACTGGTTGGATCTCCTTGCAGTCCAAGAGACTCTCAAGAGTCTTCTCCAACACCAAAACTGAAATCAGATTGATTATATTCTTTGTAGCCAATGATGGAAAAGCTCACAGTCAGCAAAAACAAGACTGGGGGCTGACTGTGGCTCAGATCATGAACTCCTTGTTGTCAAATTCAGACTCAAATTGAAGAAAGTTGTAAATCAAATCCTTTACGATTATACAGTGAAAGTGAGAAATAGATTCAAAGGAATAGATCTGATGGACAGAGTGACTGAAGAACTATGGATCGAGGTTCATGATATTGTACAGGAGGCATGGATCAAGACCATCCCCAAGAAAAAGAAAAGCTAAAAGGCAAAAGGGTTGTCTGAGAAGGCTTTAAAACAGCTATGAAAAGAAGAGAGGTGAAAGGCAAAGGAGAATATGTAAGATATATTCCTTTGAATGAAGAGTTCCAAAGAATAGTAAGGAGAGATAAGAAAGCCTTCCTCAGCTATCAATGAAAAGAAATAGAGGAAAACAATAGACTGGAGATCTCTTTAAGAAAATTAGAGATATGAAGGGAACATTTCATGCAAAGATGGACAAAAGAAAGGACAGAAATGGTATGGAACTAACAGAAGCAGGAGGTATTAAGAAGAGGTGGCAAGAATACACAGAAGAATATATATATATATATATATATAAATCTTCATGACCCAGATAATCATTATGGTGTGATCACTCAGCTAGAGCCAGACATCCTGGAATGTGAAGTCAAGTGGGCCTTAGGAAGCACCACTACAAAGTTAGTGGAGTTGGTGGAATTCCAGTTGAGCTATTTCAGATCCTAAATGATGATGGTGCTGCACTCAATATGTCACCAAATCTGGAAAACTCAGCAGTGGCCACAGGACTGGGAAAGGTTAGTTTTCATTCCAATCCCAAAGAAAGGCAATGCCAAAGAATGCTCAAACTACTGCACAGTTATACTCATCTCACATGCTAGCAAAGTAATGCTGGAAATTCTCCAAGCCAGGCTTCAACAGTAGGTGAACCATGAAATTCCAGATATTCAAGCTGGATTTATAAAAGGCAGAGGAAGAGGAGATCAAATTGCCAACAGCCATTGGATCATCAAAAGCAAGAGAGTTTCATAAAAACCTCTATTTCTGCTTTACTGACTATGACAAAGCCTTTGACTGTGTGTATCACAACAAACTGTGAAAAAATTTTCAAGAGATGGGAATACCAGACTGCCTGACCTGCCTCCTGAGAAATCTATATTCAGGTCAGGAAACAACAGTTAGAACTGGACATGGGATAACATATTGGTTCCAAATTGGGAAAGGAGTACATCAAGGCTGTATACTGTCACCCTTCTTATTTAACTTATATGTAGAGCACACCATGAGAAACACTCTGCTGAATGAAGCAAAAGCTGGAATCAAGATTGTGGGAGAAAATCAATAACCTCAGGTATGCAGATGACACCACCCTGTGGTAGAAATTGTAAAAAGAATTAAAGAGCCTCTTGGTGAAAGTGAAAGAGGAGCGTGAAAAAGTTGGGTTAAAACCCAACATTCAGAAAACTAAGATCATGGCATCTGGTCCCATGACTTCATGGGAAATAGATGGGGAAACAATAGAAACAGTGACAGATTTCACTTTTTTGGACTCCAAAATCACTGCAGATGGTGATTGCGGCCATGAAATTAAAAGATGTTTGCTCCTTGAAAGAAAAGTTATGATCAACCTAAACAGCATATTAAAAAGCAAAGACATTACTTTGTCGACAAAGGTCCATCTAGTCAAAACTATGCTTTTTTTTTTTTTTTTTTTTTCCAGTTGTCATATATGGATGTGAGAGGTGGACTCTAAAGAGAGCTGAGCGCCAAAGAACTGATGCTTTTGAACTGTGGTGTTGGAGAGGACCCTGAGACTCCCTTGGAGTGCAAAAAGATCCCACAGGTCCATCCTAAAGGAAATCAGTCCTGAATATTCATTGGAAGGACTGATGCTGAAGCTGTAATTCCAATACTTTAGCCAGCTAATGCGAAGAGCTGACTCATTTGAAAAGACCCTGATGCTGGGAAGGATTGATGGTGGGAGGAGAAGGGGATGACAGAGGATTAGATGGTTTAATGGCATCACTGATTCAATGAACATGAGTTTGAGTAAACTCTTGGAGTTGGTGATGGACAGGGAGGCCTGATGTGCTGTGGTCCATGGGGTCACAAAGAGTGGGATACAACTGAGTGGCTGAATTGAACTGAATTTTTAACTGAAATATTTCAGCTAGCACTACAATATAAATAGGCTTCCCTGGTGGCTCAGATAGTAATGAATCTGCCTACGATATCAGTAACCGGGGTTCCATCCCTGTGTCAGGAAGATCCCCTGGAGAAGGGAATGGCAACTCATTCCAGTATTCTTGCCATGTACATAGGAGGCAGGAAAAGGCGAGCTATAGTCCATGGGGTCACAAAGAGTTGGAAATGACTGAGAGACTAACACATGCACATACACACACACACACACACACACACACACACACACACACACACAATTTAAACATCATGAAAATACTAGAATTCTAGATCTATTAAAAATGACTTTAGTGAGGAAAACAAAACAAAATTTTATATAGACCAAGCAAAATGAGAATCTAGAAGAGTTTCAAAACAAGAATAATATCATAAACATTACTAGTTCTCAGTTGGTGGTGATTTTCTTGACTTAGAATAGTGATTGTCTTTTACTGGTAGAGATAAGGGATGCTTCTTAGCATCCTATAATGCACAGAACAGCGTTTCCTTTTTCCGTGCATACACACACACATGCACACACAGAATGCAAAATATCTACATTGTCAATATTTGGAAACCCTGGCATAGAGCTACATGATTTTATAGACAATACAGGGAAGACGGATTCTTAGCAACTACTAAGGAAGACTATTAAGACAGACTAAAAGAGACAGTAAAAACAGAAAGTATCTAATCAGCCTCAAAGATGTTAACACTAGTGGTGTACAATAGGTAGTAATGAAACCTACTTTAGCTGTAGACTTATAACTAAGTAATACAGCTTTTGACTGTACAAATTTTCCTCAAAATTTCATATTTTTAGATAAAAAGGCTGACAAATACTATCCAAAATGTGCACAGTATGTGAGAAGGAAAACTATATTAAGGATGAAGAAACAATGATTAAATGCTCCATTCCTCTACCAAATTTAAGAAATAAGTATCTTTATTTCAAATATGATTTATTTTGAATTAATTATTTCAATTAAATATTATTAGTATATTATATAATATATTACAAATTATAATATATTAATATAATATTATAACTATAATTAATTAATATTTACTAATTAATAATTGAAATAATAATTAATGCATTATTAACTCATAATAATGCAAAATACATTATTAAGTATGTCATTTTAATGGAGAGCATGCAATTATGTCTTAAAAATTCTTTCACAAATTGGTTTAGAGTCATATCATACAGTAGGAATATTTATACATAGCTTCTTTCTTCTAAGTAACAAATTGTCCTAGAATTTATAATAATAAAAAAAAAAACTTACTTATAGCTTATTTGTAAATCTAGCTCTTTTAATCTGAGATTCAGTTCAGTTCAGTTCAGCTCAGTCACTCAGTCATGTCCGACTCTTAGCGACCCCATGAATCGTAGCACGCCAGGCCTCCCTGTCCAGCACCAACTCCCAGAGTTCACTGAGACTCACTCCATCGAGGCAGTGATGCCATCCAGCCATCTCATCCTCTGTCGTCCCCTACTCCTCCTGCACCCAATCACCCCCAGCATCAGAGTCTTTTCCAATGAGTCAACTCTTCTCAGGAGGTGGCCAAAGTACTGGAGTTTCAGCTTTAGCATCATTCCTTCCAAAGAAATCCCAGGGCTGATCTCCTTCAGAATGGACTGGTTGGATCTTCTTGCAGTCCAAGGGACTCTCAAGAGTCTTCTGCAACACCACAGTTCAAAAGCATCAATTCTTCAGCACTCAGCTTTCTTCACAGTCCAACTCTCACATCCATACATGACCACAGGAAAAACCATAGCCTTGACTAGATAGACCTTTGTAGGCAAAAGAATGTCTCTGCTTTTCAATATGCTATCTAGGTTGGTCATAACTTTTCTTTCAAGGAGTAAGTATCTTTTAATTTCATGGCTGCAATCACCATCTGCAGTGATTTTGAGACCAAAAAAAATAAAGTCTGACACTGCTTCCACTTTTCCCCATCTATTTCCCATGAAGTGATGGGACCGGATGCCAGGATCTTTATTTTCTGAATGTTGAGTTTTAAGCCAACTTTTTCACTCTCCTCTTTCACCTTCGTCAAGAGTCTTTTTAGTTCTTCTTCATTTTCTGCCATAAGGATGGTGTCATCTGCATGTCTGAGGTTATTGATATTTCTCCCAGCAGTCTTAATTCCAGCTTGTGCTTCTTCCAGCCCAGCATTTCTCATGATGTACTCTGCATATAAGTTAAATAAGCAGAGTGACAATACACAGCCTTGACGTACTCCTTTTCCTATTTGGAACCAGTCTGTTGTTCCATGTCCAGTTCCAACTGTTGCTTCCTGACCTGCATACAGATTTCTCAAGAGGCAGGTCAGGTGGTCTGGTATTCCCATCTCCTTCAGAATTTTCCACAGTTTATTGTGATCCACACAGTCAAAGGCTTTGGCATAGTCAATAAAGCAGAAATAGATGTTTTTCTGGAACTCTCTTGATTAAAATGCATTTTTATAATGGTGTAGTTTGCAATTTGAAGGTTAAATATATGCTTAAAAGATATATATTTTCCAAGACTATATTTATCAATCAATGAATTTAATTCAGAATAATTCTAGTCTTAATTATTCTGTAAAAATTAAATTGCTTTATACTTTAAACAGCTTACTTGTTATATTTGTCATAAATGTCAAATCATGAAAATATCCTCCTACATACATGAGAAGGTATTATAAAGGGTGATCCTGATCTAGGACCAGCAGGAGAACTAAATTACCCCTGCCATTAATGATGATGTTACAGTAGTAATTACTGGATAACATCTAGCAAAATTATACTGTAAGAGCAATTTCCCAGTGAGTTAATTAACACCTGGATTCACTGCTTCTTACTTGGTTAAGTAGTATAAAAAATAATAATTGAAGAAAATAGAAAATATCTTGTTTTTATTTAAGGACATACAGATGACTCAATCCCTGAGGGGGGGGAACAGAAATGTATTCCCATCCTGAAATTTTATATTATGAAAGTATATGTGTATGAATATGGAAATTATTATTTCAGAATATATATAGTATGAGATGTGCAAATAATCATTTTAGTAAATGAAATATTCCAGTAAAGTTTGGCCAACAAAAAGTGTAACTTTGAAGAATATATTTATTTGGCTTGGGTTTAAAGTGCGGCACTCAATATGCCAGCAAATTTGGAAAACTCAGCAGTGGCCACAGGACTGGAAAAGGTCAGTTTTCATTCCAATCCCAAAGAAAAGCAATGCCAAAGAATGCTCAAACTACCACACAAGTGCACTCATCTCACACGCTAGTAAAGTAATGCTCAAAATTCTCCAAGCCAGGCTTCAGCAATATGTGAACCGTGAACTTCCTGATGTTCAAGCTGGTTTTAGAAAAGGCAGAGGAACCAGATATTAAATTGCCAACATCTGCTGGACCATCAAAAAAGCAAGAGAGTTCCAGAAAAGCACACATTTCTGCTTTATTGACTATGCCAAAGCCTTTGACTGTATGGATCACAATAAACTGGAAAATTCTGAAAGACATGGGAATACCAGACCACCTGATCTGCCTCTTGAGTAATTTGTATGCAGGTCAGGAAGCAACAGTTAGAACTGGACATGGAATGACAGACTGGTTCCAAATAGGAAAAGGAGTACATCAAGCCTGTATATTGTCACCCTGTTTATTTAACTTATATGCAGAGTACATCATGAGAAACGCTGGACTGGAAGAAACACAAGCTGGAATCAAGATTGCTGGGAGAAATCTCAATAACCTCATATATGCAGATGACACCACCCTTATGGCAGATAGTGAAGGGGAACTCAAAAGCCTCTTGATGAAAGTGAGAGTGGACAGTGAAAAAGTTGGCTTAAAGCTCAACATTCAGATAACGAAGATCATGGCATCTGGTCCCACCACTTCATGGGAAATAGATGGGGAAACAGTGGAAACAGTGTCAGACTTTATTTTTCTGGGCTTCAAAATCACTGCAGATGGTGACTGCAGCCATGAAATTAAAAGACGCTTACTCCTTGGAAGGAAAGTTATGACCATCTGAGATAGCATATTCAAAAGCAGTGACATTACTTTGCCAACAAATGTTCGTCTAGTCAAGGCTATGGTTTTTCCTGTGGTCATGTATGGATGCGAGAGTTGGACTGTGAAGAAGGCTGAGCGCTGAAGAATTGATGCTTTTGAACTGTGGTGTTGGAGAAGACTCTTGAGAGTCCCTTGGACTGCAAGGAGATCCAAGCAGTCCATTCTGAAGGAGCTCAGCCCTGGGATTTCTTTGGAAGGAATGATGCTAAAGCTGAAACTCCAGTGCTTTGGCCACCTGATGCTAAGAGTTGACTCATTGGAAAAGACTCTTATGCTGGGAGGTATTGGGGGCAGGAGGAGAAGGGGACGACAGAGGATGAGCTGGCTGGATGGCATCACTGACTCAATGGGCGTGAGTCTCAGTGAACTCTGAGAGTTGGTGCTGGACAGGGAGGACTGGCGTGCTGCGATTCATGGGGTCACAAAGAGTCGGACATGACTGAGCGACTGATCTGATCTAATCTGATTCATTATATTACAGCACTGCTTAAAAAATGCTTGCTTGGGGCTTCTAAAAAAATTACATATGGTTTAATTCAATTTCTAATTTATTTAAAAAATACTTCAGAAATTACTTAAGAAATAAGTAATGTAATGTGTAAAACATAGGGATATTTTCACTGTGCTTGTCTTGATATTTTATACATTAAAATACCAGTGAAATTGTTTCAGCATGATTGTTTAAATTACAGAGATGTTTTAGAACTAGTAATGCAATACTAATTAATATGAATATGTAGAACAAGGTGGCATATACAAATGATTGAAAGCAATATCTACACTTCATTTTTTTTTAATTGAAAAAATATAAGTTAAGTACTTGACACAACCTTTCCTTGTCATTCAAGCATATACTTATGTCATGGTATATATGCAGTGTGGGATTACATATGTAAACTTATATAATATGTTAATATATAAAAATATGTAACATATACAGTGAGATTACTTGTAGTAAGTATGAATATTACTTTATAAACATTCTAAAGCAATAATGATATCACTTTTTGTGTTAAATGATGTCAAGATATAAGATGACTTTAATATAATTTATTATGTTTTGTGAGACCCGAACCACATTGTAGACAGATTCTTTATCATCTGAACCACCAGGGAAGTGCAACTTGAAACTTAACAAAACCTACATAATTAGTAGCAAGTGTAATAAAAATGGGCTTCCCAGGTGGTTCAGTGTAAAGAATATGTCTTCTATTGATAATATTATAGACTTGCTTCACAGTTCTATTTTTTGAAAGTGAATGCACTTAACAATAAATGTGAAAAGCGGGATGATTTGAGAAAATAGCATTGAAACATACATTACCATATATAAAATAGGTAACAGTGTGAGTTCAATGAACAAAACAGGGCACTGTGATAACCTAGAGGGAAAGGGTTGGGTGGGAGGGGGTGTTCAGGATGAAGGGGACACATATATACCCATGACTGATTCATATTTATGTATGGCAAAAACCATCATAATATTGTAAAGTAATTATCCTCCAATTAAAATAAACAAATAATATTTTTAAAATCAACTTTCTAGTTCCCAGGCAGAGTAGTCTGCTAAGACAGAGTTCTCCTTGACTACTCTAAACAATGCACAACCACACATGGAAAGCTCATCTTCTAATATTTTTAGGGTTTTTTTTATCTAGCATCCAATGGAGTTTCAACTTTATTTGAGTCCTAAATTCTGCTAGATAATTTTAAAAGATGATTATTGTCAATATTTTGGTAGAACAATTTATTGGTTTGAACAATACACAGCTGATTGTCAATGTAAGAAAATTTGAGAACAGTACATAGTGCAAAATGTTTCAGCATTGCATATGTATCATTTACATATGATTAAAGAATATAATTTGAGCACCAAAGAAACTTCAGTGTCAGAAATTCTGTTTGCTAAATATTTTCATCTAAATATACTTATTAACTAATTATTTAGGGAAAATGATAATATTTAAATGCATAAAAATCAAAAATCTATGATAGACCTTAACATTTTATGGTTAATCCTAAAGGGTATAATGAGATTAAAATTTTGAACTAGATTATAAAATCCAATGTAAGTCCTATTTGACCTTGAAAATGATAAGTAACACAGAGGACTAAGAACTCTTGAAATCAAAATATAATTGTGATACTGGTGAAGAAATTAGTATGTAATTTCATGCATAATTGATGATAATTTTGATTAAAAATAACAAAATAAATGAGCAGCAATTAAGACAGTATTTTATTTCCTCTGTTATTAAAACAACTATGAATTTTATAATAAATATTGTCAGATAAAATAAAATACTTTCAGTAGGTGTATTCCAATGTATATTGAAAAGTACATACTATAAGGAATACATCTTATTTATTGTTAAAATAGCAACAATATATACACAATATCTGGTGAATATATATAAATACATATATATATATATTATACTAGCTTCAGTAAAATTAAAAACATAAAATAGTATAACCTGATCTTCAAATACCTTAAAACTATTTGCAAGAACTCTTTGATACCACCTTTAAAATGCATTAGAAATTCCAATGTAAGTAGACAGTCCAAACTGTGCTTTCTTGGTTTGTCAGACTAACAAATAATGTGAGTTATGGAAATTATTCTTAGGCCATTTAATCATAGAAGAAACACTAGCATTACTTCCCCCTCCCCACACTTGGTATTTGCACACACATATCCCTGGTAGCTCAGCTGGTAAAGAATCCACCTGCAATGCAGGAGACCTCAGATCAGTCCCTGGGTTGGAAAGATCCACTGGAGAAGGGAAAGGCTACCCACACCAGTGTTCTTGGGCTTCCTTTGTGGCTCAGCAAGTAGAATCCGTCTGCGATGCAGAATACCTGGATTTGATCCCTGGGTTGGGAAGGTCCCCTGAAGAAGGGAAAGGCTACCCACTCCAGTATTTTGGCCTGGAAAATTTCATGGATTGTAGAATCCATGGGAGTCACAAAAAGTCCGACATGACTGAGTGACTTCCACTTCCTTCTCATTCATCAGTTTGGGATTATACAGAACATTTCTTTTTTAATGTTAGATTTTATATGATACTATATCTTAAACTTCTCACCATTACAAATTTTTCAAAGGATGACTTCAACAGATTTATTGTATAGAAGTGGTTTTTGTTTTCTTTTCATTGAGATTCATTTGACATATAGGTGTTTCTCAGGTGGCACTAGTGGTAAAAAAACAAACAACAAAAAAAAACACCCCTCTGCCAATGCAGGAAACATAAGAGAAATGGGTTGTATATCTGGGTAGGACAATCCCCTGGAGGGGGATGGCATGGTAACCCACTCTATTCTTGCTTGGAGAATCCCCATGGAGAGAAGAGCCTGGCGGGCTACAGGCCATAGGATAACAAAGAGTCGGACACGACTGAAGCGACTTAGTTCAGTTCAGTTCAGTCGCTCAGTCGTGTCCGACTCTTTGCGACCCCATGAATCGCAGCACGCCAGGCCTCCCTGTCCATAACCAACCCCTGGAGTTCACTCACACTCACATCCATCGAGTCAGTAATGCCATCCAGCCATCTCATCCTCTGTCGTCCCCTTCTCCTCCTGCCCCCAATCCCTCCCAGCATCAGAGTCTTTTGCAATGAGTCAACTCTTCGCATGAGGTGGCCATAGTACTGGAGTTTCAGCTTCAGCATCATTCCCTCCAAAGAAATCCCAGGGCTGATCTCCTTCAGAATGGACTGGTTGGATCTCCTTGCAGTCCAAGGGACTCTCAAGAGTCTTCTCCAACACCACAGTTCAAAAGCATCAATTCTTCGGCACTGAGCCTTCTTCACAGTAGCACACATGCAATTGACATATGATATATTAGTTTCAGGTATATAACATAATAACTTTATATATGTAAATATTATGATCACAACAATATCTACTTAACATTCACCATCACACATAGCTACAAATTTTTTTTCTTGTGATTAGAACATTTGATATACTCTTTTAGCAACTTTGAAGAATATGTTCATGCATGCTAAGTCATTTCAGTTATGTCCATCTCTTTGAGACCCTATGGATTGTGGCCCACCAGGCTTCTGTCCATGGGATCCTCCAGGCAAGAATACTGGAGTGGGTTGCCATGTTCAACTCCAGAGGATCTTCTTGACCCAGGAGTCAAAATTTGTCTCCTGTGATTCCTGTTGAGCCACTGGGGAAGCCCTTGAAAAATACAGTACAGTTATTGCTAACTATAATCACCAATCTATACTTTACATTCTGGAGCCTTATATGCTTTATAACTGGATAATCATGCCATTTAACCACCTTCACTCATTTCACCCCAGCCCTAGTACATGATGCATATATTGATGATTAAGAAATTTGCTAAGCAGAAATAAAGACACAAGGAAGAGAACAAACATACGGATAACAAGGAGGGAAGAGGGGTGAGGTGAACTGGGAGACTGAGATTAACATATAAGGTGGTTTACTCATTAAGTTGTGTCCAACTCTTACAACCCCATAGACTGTAGCCCGCCAGGTTCCGTTGTCCATAGGATTTTCCAGACAAGAATACTGGAGTGGGAATGTATATACATTATTGATACTATGTAAAATATATAACTAATGAGAACCTACTGTATAACACAGGGAAATCTACTCAGTGCTCTGTGGTGAAGTAAATGGGAAAGAAATACAAAAAAAGAGATGATATATGTAAACATATAGCTGATTCTTTTTGCTGTACACAAAGTGTACATGGTAGAAACTAATACAACATCATAAAGCAACTATACTCCAGTAAAAAAAAAATAAGAAAATAATATAAACTTATTTGCCTGTGTAATAAAATTTTTAAAGTGTTCAGAGAGCAATGTTATTTTAAGATCACTTTCAATGCTGTGGTAAAAATGTCTTTGGAGGTAGAGAAATGTTTGTCACAACTAAGGCAATAGCGATAGATACATACAAAATAATAATTGCAAATATATTTTAGATGCATGATCATCATTTCATGCTGTAGGATCAGATACAAGGGGGTGAACAAAATAAGTAATCAAGACAAATTTCTTTATTTCTAAATTCAAAACTAATTTAAAGTCTTTGTACATGATCTGGCCATTTAATACAATGGAGAAGGATTAGAGGTGATTTGGAAGATATAAATTTATGGAAGAAACAAAGAGTTTCTATTTAGATATGTCAAATTTGGATATGATTTAAAAATGAGGATTTGATTTTAGGAGTTGATAAAAATAATGTTAAGTATTTGAAAATAAATTTTCAATATTTATAATATAAGTAAAAGGTGAATGATAGAAGAAAATGCATGCTATACCCTGAAAAGAAAAATAGATCAAACAGAAAAAAAGAGATACATCAGAAGGATATTAAGAAAAGGTGTCTACTGAGGTGGGATTTTAGTGATTCATAATTATTATTGATTCAGAAATCAAAAACATGTATATTTTAACAAAGACAAAATGGTACCTGGTGCACGGTGGGATAAATATAGTATATGTAAATGTTTACACTCACACACACACAAACACAGAGGTACTTGGATTGTGATAATGGTAAAAGAGTAATGTTATTTGGAAGAAAATGTTATCTCATTATAAATTTTGTTTCAATTTGTTAATCCTTGATATTAAAAGAAATTGGATCATTTATGATGATAAAGAGGATATAAGTGAGCTGATAGAAATGCAACATAGCATACAATGTATATGTAAAATATATTTGATTAAACTCTGATGGAAAATCATTATTTTTCCCAATTCAATTATGGTTAACACTGAAAATCTAGGTAAGGTGACAGAGATTGGTAATGTAATATCTTACTTCTGTATAAAATACTAAAAGATAGTATTTATTTAAGGTATTTAAAATATCTATTTAGGCTTAATTTTTTAATATAAGAAATTAATGCAGAAAACTGCAGTTTATCCTAGCAAACTGACACTGAAGTTGTTAAGCTCAAGGGAAATAGACCAGTTTTTTGGTCTACTCAAAAAGTACAGTTTATTTTTAATATTAAATTTCCAAATATATTATTCAACAACTCTCATCTCTTCTGAAATATTTAAATTTAAAGACAGAGATTGGTAGAACTGATTTTTAAAATGACCCAGCAATATTATGTCCACAAAAAAGTATTTTTCTATCTAATGATGTAGACTGGTTGAAACCAAAATAATAAGAAAAAATATATATATATTATGTCAAATATAATTAAAAAATACATTGATATCAGATATATTATATTATAATTAAAAGATACATTAATATCAGATAAAGTAGACTTCAGAACAAAGAACATTTTCAGAGAAAGAGAAGAGCACAAATTATAATAAACAGTTCAGTCTTCAAGAAGATAATATAACAAAACTAAAATTGCATGCATCAAACAAGACTATGTCATGCAAAACAAATGGATTTTATAAGACAAATCCAAAATTATATGTGCAGATTTTAAAACCCATCTGTCAGAAATTGCCAAATCAATTAATATAAATAAGCAAAGTATCTAATATATATAATAACTCATTAACACAATCAATTAACCAGTACAAACAGATTTATAGAACACTCCAACAAAAAACAAGAGAATATACTTTTTTAAGTGCTCATGGAACATATATGAAAATGCACCCTATGCTAATTGAAAAAGCAAACCTTGAAAAATTTAAGAAATTGAGTCATACAGAGTGTGTTATCTGATCATGATATATTCAAACTGGAAGTAAATAATAGAAAGGCAAAAATAAAAGTTCTAAACACATGCAGAATAAATGTTTAGTGAACATGAAGATCACAATTAGACTGCATAAAATAAAATATAGGAAGATGTAATACAAAATATAAAAGAACAGTGCCAAAAAAGAACAGAGTACCAGTCAGCTGTGAAATAACTTTAAGCTAAATAGTTTTTAAAAGCAAATAAAACTCTAAATCCATAGAAAATAGTAGACCATGAGAGATATAACTAAATCAAGTTAGAAGAAAAATAGAATTCAGCTTCTCCCATTATGCTTTCCACCTGCAAATCCTTAAAAACCATGTATTTAATTAATCAGACTGAACTAGTATTTATTCTCCAGTGAAACTAAGCAGGTAGAGAGATAACATATAGATTGCTCTGTATACATCACCAATATCCAGTGATCCTCATTTATGTGGTTCCCTCACACTTAAAAATACCAAGACTTAAACAATCTTGGCCTAAAAAATAAAGAACAACACAGTTTTGAGAAGTATGAGGAAAATCAATATTTAGCAGCAAGGATGTTTCTACTGTATTGTAAGCTCCTATGAATATATTTTTCCATCTTCATCTTAACATTTTGAGTAGATTTAGACAAAGTGGAATGTTCATTCATCTTCAAATAGCTGTCTGTAATGACAATATCTCATTATTGCAGTGTTGCTAGCAAAGTAGTATGTCTCTTCTAGGAAATAGAAATGGGTCCCATGAATCAGAAATGCCAATTCATTAATTTCTGAAAAATTTCCAAACTTGTCTCCAATTATTTGATGTTTTCTTTTCTGTTGTTACTTGCTAATCTACAGATCCCTAAGATATCATATCACAAGACATATCAGGGAGTCTATTTTTAAAAATACCATGTCTCCTTCATTCTCACCTAGTTTATTGTCAATATTTGCCTTTCTGTATTATTTTTTGTTCCTTTTAACAAAGTGACTATGTTTTTTTAAAATGTTAGCTTTCCATCTGGATGTTACTTCTTGTTATATCTATCACCTAGGTAACAAAACAAAGTCCAGTATTATTTGATAAGGGTCAACAGAGAAGCCAGTTTAATTGATAATACACACATGCTCATCTACATAAAGTGGCTTATATTTCAAAGAAGTGTATTCTCAATATAATTTTCAGTTTTACAATTCAGCTAATGGAGTAAAAAACTCATTGAAGCATCAGCTTGAAAACTCCAGCATTTGGCATCAAGTCTTAGAGCAGTTTTTAACAGCAAAGGAGACATTCAATAAGTTTCAGAGCTGCTGCTTTTATAATTTCTCATAGCACTGGCAGAAGTGAAAAGCAAATCCCATTGCCTTGAAAAGCTCTTTGCTCTTGGGTTTTAATGCTGTGTTTTCTTTTCTGTCCTCTTCATGCTCCTCTCTCTAGCTTTCTCCCATGTTTCTTAACAGCAATCAAGATGATTCTTCCAGTCCTAGACTGACCGTATTTCCTAGTCTACTTAATGACTTGGCTCATTTGTTTACTGTGCTGCAGCCAGACTAGTTGCTCTTTCCAAATATCTTACCTGATTTTTTTTTTTTTTTAATAACTAAGTCTCCATAATGTTTCTTATATACTGGGAACTCTTTTATGTGCCATACATTACTCTGCAATTCTCAGGGCAATCGTAGGCAATATATGTTATTATTATCTTTATTTTATAGATGGGAAAATTAAAGCTCAGAATAGATTAAACAACTTTCCCAAGGTCACCAATTAATGTGTGGTGAGACTGATCCAAATGTACCTTGTTTGAAACTAGAGTCTGCTTTTGACTATTTTTCTATTTATTACTAAGATAGGCATGTTCTTTCTTATTCTACAGTGAAATGAAATCCTACATTTATTGTTGGAGACACTGTAGTTTTGATATTCTCCACACCCTCATTTTGGGGACTATCACCTTCATCTTGGGGCTCCTCCTGTGGCTCAATGGTAAAGAATCTGCCTGCAATGCAGCAGTCCCAGGAGATGCAGGTTCCATCCCTTCCTACCTCCAGGGAATGTACCCTGGAAGAGGGTATGGCAACCAACTCCAGTATTCTTGCATGGAAAATCCCATGGACCGAGAAGCCTGTCAGGCTACAGTCTGTGGGGTCTCAAGGAGTTGGACATGACTGAGTACACGTGTATCGTGCACCTTCATGACCATGATAGATGTTCCTCATCACTTGGACTTGCTCCACAACTGACTAAATTTGAATGTTTTCAGTTGCTCAGTTATGTCCAACTCAGGCCTATGGGCTGTAGGCCAATAGGTTCCTCTGTTCATGGGATTTCCTAGACAGGAATAATGGAGTGGGTTGCCAGTGAAAAAATTGGCTTAAAGCTCAACATTCAGAAAACTAAGATCATGGCATCTAGTCCCAACATTTCATGGCAAATAGGTGGGGAAACAGAGGAAACAGTAGTAGGCTTTATTTGTTGGGCTCCAAAATCACTGCAGATGGTGATTCCAGCCATGAAATTAAAAGATGCTTACTCCTTGGAAGAACATTTATGACCAACCTAGATAGCATATTCAAAAGCAGAGACATTACTTTGCCAACAAAGGTCTGTTTAGTCAAGGCTATGGCTTTTCCAGTAGTCATGTATGGATGTGATTTGGACTCGAAAGAAAGCTGATCGCTGAAGAATTGATGCTTTTGAACTGTGATATTGGAGCAGACTGTTGAGAGTCCCTTGGACTGCAAGGAGATCTAACTAGTCCATTCTCAAGGAAATCAGTCCTGAATATTCATTGAAAGGACTAGTGTTGAAGCTGAAACTCCAATACTTTGGCCACCTAATGCAAAGAACTGACTCCTTTGAAAAGACCCTGATGCTGGGAAAGATTGGAGGTGGGAGGAAAAGGGGACAACAGAGGATGAGATGGTTGGATGGCATCACCAACGTGATGGACATGAGTTTGAGTAAACTCTGGGAGCTGGTGATGAACAGAGAGGCATGGCTTGCTGTGGTCCATGGGATCCAAAGAGTTGGACATGACTGAATGACTGAACGGAACTGAACTGACATTTTTTCCACCAGAGGATCTCCTTGACCAAGGGATCGAATCCCTGTCTCCTGTGTCTCCTGCATTGCAGTCCATGTTTAAATCACACACTCCTGTGCTCCATCATTTCCCTTATCTGTATTCAGATAAGTACATTTACACTTGACTTCACAGCAACTTCAATTCTTTCTGTTGTCAGTTACTTCCTATTCTGTTTTATATCATCTGATGTCCTGCCAAATGTAGCAAAATTGCCACAATATTTTTCTACATCAGCCATGTGGATAAATTGTATCCCAAGTCTTAGTTATCCCATTTGTATCTAGGTTGCTGAAAACCAGTGGAAAAAAGCAAATAGATTATACTACAAATTCATGTTTGTATTTGTATCCAAAAGTTGCATTCATGACCCCGGGCCTGATATATTTAATTTCTCACAGGATAACTCAAAGACATCTCAAAATAAGTGTATTTTAATTTTAGTTCAGCTTGTTCTGTGAACTTAAATGCAAACATCTCATCTAATTAGAGAGATTAACATGTGGTCCAAAACCCAATGAATGCCCTTCTTATAAATCTAATTCCTTCTAATCATTATATATTGTGCTTGATGTGAAAACTTAAAGCCTTGAGCCCTTTATTGAAGAAAGACGTGTTAAGGCATATGTAATTTAATATCCTGTCAATCTCTGAAGCTCTTCTTTTCCTCTTATTCTTAATTACTATACTTTACATACCCTTGTCTTTCAATGATCTAGAACAGCAACTTTTTCTACCATAGAATATGTGCTTTCTCCTCCTGAACTATCTTTTCAGGTATCCTCCACAATTAGATATTTAATCTACTAGCATCTTACAGCCATTATACATGTTTGTGTTTTTCTTGTATTTACACATTATTTTTATATTGCATTAGCAATTTGCTGCCTATTTATTTCTTTGTTTTCTGGCTGGAATTCCTGGAAGAATAGTATATTGTTAAAAGGAAAAAAAAATCAAAAGTAACTAATCTCAGATTTTAAATAATGTTCAACATGTTGTCAGGCAGAATATATATATATATATAGACTCTCAAGAAAAACTGGAGGAAACAGATGAGTGAAACCAAAGGACACCTGAAGGTATCCCCTTAGAAGCAAATGGCTATGTGAACCCTATACTGAGCTTCCATTTGTGCAAAACAAGGGGATCCAAAAACATAGTCACATTCAGGCTTGGAAATGGAAGCAACAAATTATATCCTAGGAATTTGTCCCTACTTGCTCAATATTATTTTTCTTTCAGTGAGTAAATATGGGAGTTAACTAGAAGGTCCCACACCCTGTGCTAACAGTGTTGTTGCATGCTAGGACTTTTACATGCTTAAATTTCTTCCTAAACAAGAGCTTCATGAGATCATTGTGATTCTTGTACCTATAACAATAAGTCATTCACGAGGTCACAATACAGGTACTACTGAATAAATAGACTATCTTTAAAATTATCTTTCTTCATCCTGGAGTATTCTTAAATCCTTCTTTTCCTGGCAAAATCCTACTTGTGCAATAACATGTAGAACAAATATCGTCCTTCTAAAAAAATCTTAAAATTCAAAAAGATTTCAGTAATATATTCACATTCATGTACAGATGCATATGCATGACACATAAATGCCCAAGGGGATTATGAATTGCATGAGGTGTTCTGAAAAAAAAAAAAAAAAAAAGCTTCTTTTCTTCTTTTTTTTTTTACCTGCAGCTTCCCAAGTTTTTGCCATACTCCTATCTCTAATATTTTTCTTTTCAAATAATATGATTTTTACAACTTGATAAATTAAATAATTGCTTTTTCCCTCCATAAGAAGATTTTTCTTAGATGCTATTGCCTTCTGTAATATTCTAACTCTTCTTGGAATTTTATTTGTCGTTTAATGCACTTTTGGACTATATGGGGAAAGCAAGGGTGGAATGATGTAAGAGACTAACATTGAAAATGTATATTCAGATCAGATCAGCCACTCAGTCATGTCCGACTCTTTGCCACCCCATGAATCGCAGCACGCCAGGCCTCCCTGTCCATCACAAACCCCCGGAGTTCATTCAGACTCACGTCCATCGAGTCAGTGATGCCATCCAGCCATCTCATCCTCTGTCATTCCCTTCTCCTCTTGCCCCCAATCCCTCCCAGCATCAGACTCTTTTCCGATGAGTCAACTCTTAGCATCAGGTGGCAAAAGTACAAGAGTTTCAACTTGAGCATCATTCCTTCCAAAGAAATCCCAGGACTGATCTCCTTCAGAATGGACTGGTTCGATCTCCTTGCAGTCCAAGGGACTCTCAAGAGTCTTCTCCAACACACTTCAAAAGCATCAATTCTTCAGCGCTCAGCCTTCTTCACAGTCCAACTCTCACATCCATACATGACCACAGGAAAAACCATAGCCTTGACTAGACGGACCTTTGTTGGCAAAGTAATGTCTCTGCTTTTGAATATGCTATCTAGGTTGGTCATAACTTTCCTTCCAAGGAGTAAGCGTCTTTTAATTTCATGGCTGCACTAACCATCTGCAGTTATTTTGCAGCCCAGAAAAATAAAGTCTGACACTGTTTCCACTGTTTCCCCATCTATTTCCCATGAAGTGATGGGACTGGATGCCATGATCTTTGCTATCTGAATGCTGAGCTTTAAGCCAACTTTTTCACTCTCCACTTTCACTTTCATCAAGAGGCTTTTTAGTTTGTTTTCACTTTCTGCCATAAAGGTGGTGTCATCTGCATATCTGAGGTTATTGATATTTCTCCCAGCAATCTTGATTCCAGCTTGTGTTTCTTCCAGTCCAGCGTTTCTCATGATGTACTCTGCATATAAGTTAAATAAATAGGGTGACAATATACAGCCTTGACCTACTCCTTTTTCTATTTGGAACCAGTCTGTTGTTCCATGTCCAGTTCTAACTGTTGCTTCCTGACCTGCATACAAATTTCTCAAGAGGCAGATCAGGAAGTCTGGTATTCCCATCTCTTTCAGAATTTTCCACAGTTTATTGGGATCCACACAGTCAAAGGCTTTGGCATAGTCAATAAAGCAGAAATAGATGTTTTTCTGGAACTCTCTTGCTTTTTGCATGATCCAGCGGATGTTGACAATTTGATCTCTGGTTCCTCTGCCTTTTCTAAAACCAGCTTGAACATCAGGAAGTTCTCGGTTCACATATTGCTGAAGCCTGGCTTGGAGAATTTTGATCATTACTTCATTAGCGTGTGAGATGAGTGCAATTGTGCAGCAGTTTGAGCATTCTTTGGCATTGCCTTTCTTTGGGATTGGAATGAAAACTGATGTTTTCCAGTCCTGTGGCCACTGCTGAATTTTCCAAATTTGCTGGCATATTGAGTGCAGCATTTTCACAACATCATCTTTCAGGATTTGGAATAGCGCAACTGGAATTCTATTACCTCCACTAGCTTTGTTCGTAGTGATGCTTTCTAAGGCCCACTTAACTTCACATTCCAGGATGTCTGTCTGTAGGTCAGTGATCACAGCATCGTGATTATCTGGGTCGTGTATTCTTGCCATCTTTTCTTAATATCTTCTGCTTCTGTTAGGTCCATACCATTTCTGTCCTTTATCGAGCCTATCTTTGCATGAAATGTTCCTTTGGTATCTCTGATTTTCTTGAAGAGATCTCTAGTTTTTCCCATTCTGTTGTTTTCCTCTATTTTTTTGCGTTGATCACTGAAGAAGGCTTTCTTATCTCTCCTTGCTATTCTTTGGAACTCTGCATTCAAATGCTTATATCTTTCCTTTTCTCCTTTGATTTTCACTTCTCTTCTTTTCACAGCTATTTGTAAGGCCTCCCCAGACAGCCATTTTGATTTTTTGCATTTCTTTTCCATGGGGATGTTCTTGATCCTTGTCTCCTGTACAATGTCATGAACCTCCGTTCATAGTTCATCAAGCACTCTGTCTATCAGATCTAGTTCCTTAAATCCATTTCTCACTTTCACTGTATAATCATAACGGATTTGATTTAGTTCATACCTGAATGGTCTAGTGGTTTTCCCTACTTTCTTCAATTTAAGTCTGAATATCCCACGTTGAAAGTCAGGAAGGGCAGCAGTGAGGGATACCCCTCATCCAAGATAAGGAGCAATGGCTGTGCTTTGCTGGAGCAGCCGTGAAGAGATACCCCATGTCCAGGGTAAGAGAAATCCAAGTAAGACCGTAGGTGTTGCAAGAGGGCATCAGAGGGCAAACACACTGAAACCATACTCACAGAAAACTAGTCAATCTAATCACACTAGGACCACAGCCTTGTCTAACTCAATGAAACTAAGCCATGCCCGTGGGGCAACCCAAGATGGGCAGGTCATGGTGGAGAGATCTGACAGAATGTGGTCCAATGGAGAAGGGAATGGCAAACCACTTCAGTATTCTTGCCTTGAGAACCCCATGAACAGTATGAAAAGGCAAAATGATAGGATACTGAAAGAGGAGCTCCCCAGGTCAGTAGGTGCCCAATATGCTACTGGAGATCAGTGGAGAAATAACTCCAGAAATAATGAAGGGATGGAGGCAAAGCAAAAACAATACCCAGCTGTGGATGTGATTGGTGATAGAAGCAAGGTCTGATGCTGTAAAGAGCAATATTGCATAGGAACCTGTAATTTCAGGTCCATGAATCAAGGCAAATTGGAAGTGGTCAAACAAGAGATGACAAGTGTGAATGTCGACATTCTAGGAATCAGCGAACTGAAATAGACTGGAATGGGTGAATTTAACTCAGATGACCATTATATCTACTACTTCAGGCAGGAATCCCTCAGAAGAAATGGATTAGCCATCATGCTCAACAAAAGAGTCCAAAATGCAGTACTTGGATGCAATCTCAAAAACGGCAGAATGATATCTGTTCCTTTCCAAGGCAAACCATGCAATATCACAGTAATCCAAGTCTATGCCCCAACCAATAATGCCAAAGAAGCTGAAGTTGAACGGTTCTATGAAGACCTACAAGACCTTTTAGAACTAACACCCCAAAAATATGTCCTTTTCATTATAGGGAACTGGAATTCAAAAGTAGGAAGTCAAGAAACACTTGGAGTAACAGGCAAATTTGACCTTGGAATATGGAATGAAGCGGGGCAAAGACTAATAGAGTTTTGCCAAAAAAAATGCAGTGGTCATAACAAACACCCTCTTCCAACAACACAAGAGAAGACTATACATGACATCATCAGATGGTCAACACCAAAATCAGATTGATTATATTCTTTGCATGCAAAGATGGAGAAGCTCTATACAGTCAACAAAAACAAGACCAGGAGCTGACTGTGGCTCAGACCATGAACTCCTTATTGCCAAATTCAGACTTAAATTGAAGAAAGTAGGGAAAACATTTATATTACATATGTAAAATAGATGACCAATACAAGTTCAATTCATGAAGCAGGGCAATCAAAGCTGGTGCTCTGAGACAACCCAGAGGGGTGTCGTGGGGAGGGAAATGTGAAGGCGGTTCAGGATAGGGGCACACCTGTGTACGCATCAGTGATTCGTCAGTTCAGTTCAGCTCAGTTCAGTTCAGTCCCTTAGTCATGTCGGACTCTTTGCGACCCCATGAACTGCAGCACTCCAGGCTTCCCTGTACATCAATAACTCCCGGAGTCTACCCAATCCCATGTCCATCAAGTTGGTGATGCCATCCAATCATCTCGTCTTCTGTTGTCCCCTTCTCCTCCTGCCGTCAATCTTTCTCAGCATCAAGGTCTTTTCAAAATGAGTTAGATTTTTGCATCAGGTGGCCAAAGTATTGGAGTTTCAGCTTTAACATCAGTCCTTCCAATGAACACCCAGGACTGCTCTCCTTTAGGATGGACTGGTTGGATCTCCTTACAGTCCAAGGGGCTCTCAAGAGTCTTCTCCAACACCACAGTTCAAAAGCATCAATAAAGAAAGCGCTAAGCTTTCTTTATGGTCCAACTCTCATATCCATACATTACCACTGGAAAAACCATAGACTTGACTAGACGGACCTTTGTTGGCAAAGTAATGTCTCTGCTTTTTAGTATGCTATCTAGGTTGGTCATAACTTTCCTTCCAAGAAGTAAGCGTCTTTTAATTTAATGGCTGCAAATACCATCTGCAGCGTTTTTGGAGCCCCCCAAAATAAAGTCTACTACTGTTTCCTCTGTTTTCCCTTCTATTTGCCATGAAGTCATGGGACCGGATGCCATGATCTTAGTTTTCTGAATGTTGAGCTTTAAGCCAACTTTTTCACTCTCCTCTTTCACTTTCATCAAGGGGCTCTTTAGTTCCTCTTCACTTTCTGCCATAAGGGTGGTGTCTTTTTTTTTTGTTTTTTCTGTTATATCTTTAAAACTACTTTAATCATTTTCATGCTTCATCATTTTCATTTGTTGTTGAAGTAGGTATTCACATTTCTTTCTCTCTCTCTCTGTCTTTTTTTTCCCCTTTGTAAAGCTCTAAAATAATTTCTCATTTCATTCATGATTACCTGGTTGCTCATATTTGGACAGAAATTTCTCTATTGTCTCTACACACAACATATCCACAGTTTTCTCCAGTAAGTTGCATGGGTTCTCCCACCAAGACACCATAACCACCAAGCATTTAAACTCTCAAATATGACTCAAAAGTCATAATACAGGATGTTAGCAAAAATAGTCTTTCTCCTTTTTCCATCCTTCATATTTTTGTAGGCTTTTGAACTATTGAAAAGCAATATACTCCTCAGAGAAGTCTTTCGATTTTCTTTCACTGTTTTCCAAGTTCTGGTTTTGCAAAGCAAAACAAATCCAGACTGATAAATTATATTGGAATTACTTCCTCATTTTTCCTGGAATCCTATACTTTTCTCATTTTCTTTTGAATTGGAGATTCTATTGTATATTCTTTTGCTTGTATGTTTTTCAAGCAGTCCTCTAGAATCTTAGTGAGACTTTTCACCTTCAGATTTAAAACTATTTTCAGTTGAGTTATTGTCTTCTAGTTCTTTTATAGTCATTTCCTCACTTTTCTTTTTTAAGTTTTTGATGTTAAAATTCTTATTACTCTTTTCAAAAATCTCTTATATCTATTGTCTGATTCTTCTATCTTTTCCCTCACTATTGATACCTGATTTTATTTTTGCTCTGTGGTATAACATATTTTCTTTATCTTCCTGGTCACTGATTAAGTACTCAAGGTAAATACCATACTTTCTTGCACTATATGTATTGCATTAAAAAAATAAAAAAGTAATTATGTGCTTTGATTCCACACCCACCAAAAATGTATTGTGTTTCAATCTTAATTTTGCTTCTTCAGTACTATTTTTATTTCTAATTTATGTCCTCTTCTGATATTTGACCAATTCTTAATTTTTATGAGCACAGACCAATTGTTAATTTTATTTTTTCTCTGTTTCTTGAGGAATCCAGTTGTTGGATTATTATTTTTTTTTTTTTTACAACTCCAAGAAAATTAAATGGATTCTCCCACTGATGTCTTTGTATAAGGGCTACTGTGACACTTGTAAATATTCAGGAAGAATTCTATCTGTCCCTTGCTCCCCCTGAACTTTTATCTTCGTAAGTAGATAGAGTCTTCCTTAAAATTTCAGTGATATCCTGTTTTGTTTTGTTTCCTGGTTCCACATTGATCAAGCAAAATCTTTTCTCTGAATTGCAGAATATCTGTTGATACATCTCATGTGCTTCTTTTGCTTTCTGATTCTCCCCCATGAGTTATCTAACACCGGGCTCAGTTCACAACAAAGAAATTACAGTAGCTTGTTTATGTACAGATCCCTACAGAGCACAAAGCTTCATTCTCATTCACCTCACTTCCAGGGACAGGAGGAGTTTCACTCAGGAGATGTAGATAATTGGAAATAGGGAGTGTGTAAACAACATCACCTTCTCAAAATCTCTTCCCTGAAACTTGCATATATCTACATTTTTGTTTTATTTTTTACAGTCACTTTCTTCAATGTTTTTATTTACTTAGACTCAGTATTTGCAAATATTTACTTATGTGCTTAAGAGAGCAGTATCAACATACTCTCTGCTGTCATACAGAGAGTTGACGCATTAGATAGCATGGAACTCTACTAAGCACCAAGTATATGTGTAAACATTTAAAATGTTCTACCTCATACATGCTTACACAGGACTTTATTGGTATTGTAGTATTGGTTGGTCTTTATTGTTGTTCAGTCGCACAGTCATGTCTGACATTTTGGAACCCATGGACTGCAGTATGTCAGGCTTCCCTGTCCTTCTCCATCACTCAGAGCTTGTTCAAACTCATGTCCATTGAGTCTGAGATGTCATCCAACCATCTCATCCTCTGTCATCCCCTTCTCCTCCTGCCCTCAATCTTTCTCTGTATTGGGGTCTTTTCAAATATGTCAGCTCCTCACATCAGGTGGTCAAAGTATTGGAGCTTCAGCTTCAGCATCAGTCCTTCCAATGAATATTCAGGGTTAATTTCCTTTAGGATTGACTGGTTTGATCACCTTGCTGACCAAGGGACTTTCAAAAGTCTTGTTTAGCTCCAAAATTCAAAAGCATCAATTCTTCGGCATTCAGCCTTCTTTAGGTTCCAACTCTCACATCTATACATGACTAATGCAAAAACCATAGTTTTGACTCTACAGAACTTTTTTTGGCAAAGTAATGTCTCTGCTTTTTAATATGCTGTATAGGTTTGCCATTTCTTTTCTTCCAAGGAGCAAGTGTCTTTGAGCTTTATGGTTGTACTCACCATCCACAGTGACTTTGGAGCCAAAGAAAATAAAGTCTGTCCATGTTTCCACTTTTTTCCCATCTATTTGCCATGAAGTGATGGAACCGGATGCCATGATCTTCATTTCCTGAATGTTGAATTCTAAAGCAGTTTTTTTTTTTTTCACTCTCTTCTTTCACCTTCATCAAGAGATTATTTAATACCTCTTCACTTTCTGCCTTTAGGATGGCGTCATCTGCTCATTGATATTTCTCTCCACAATCTTGATTCCAACTTGAGCTTCATCCATCCTGGCATTTTCATGAGATGTACTCTGCATATAGGCTAAACAAACAGGGTGATAATATACAGCCTTGATGTACTACTTTCCCAATTTTGAACCAGTCTATTGTTCCATGTCCAGCTCTAACTGTTGCTTATTGACCTGTCTACAGGTTTCTCAGGAGGCAGGTTAGGTGGTCTGGTATTCCCATCTCTTCAAGAATTTTCCACAGTTTGTTGTGAGCCACATAGTCAAAGGCTTTAGCATAGTCATTGAAAAAAAGTAGGTTTTTTTTTTCCCTGGAATTATCTTGCTTTTATTATGATAAAACAGATGGATGTTGGCATCTTGATCTCTGGTTCCTCTGCCTTTTCTAAATCCAGCTTGCACATCTGGAAACACTCAGTTCACATACTGTTGAAGCCTAGCTTGAAGGATTTTAAGCATTATGTTGCTGGCATATGAAAGCATGCAATTGTGTGGTAATTTGAACATTCTTTGCCATTGCCCTTCTTTGGGATTGGAATGAAAACTGACCTTTTTTAGTCTTGTGGTCTAACTGATGTAAACACCATATTTATATTTCAGAAAACAAAATTACAATTTGTCATTCTTCAAAAGATGTAAATAAATAATTGCATTACTGTTATATTAAGATATGTTTCTAAGTATAAATGAACAATGTAAAATTTTAAATAATAAATTTTAATGTATCCTTAGTGTTGAGAAACACTTTAAATGAGTCTTTAGAATTTTTTCACTTTTCTAAGTTACTGGAAACTTCACACTTAAATTACTGTTTTATTTTATAAATAATTGTGTATTTTGATATGAAAGATACTATCTTAACTGTAAAATATAATTTTATATACTTACATGATTATTAGAAATGACAATCAAATGTGTAACTTTGTTATACTTTCAGTACATCTATTGAAGGTGTGTCAAATTATAATAATTGATAGGTGTATAAATTGTATTATACAATTATAATAATATAATATTATTATATAATTGTATAATTATAAATATATTATATATTATATATTATAATATAATATAATTATAATATATAATATTATACAATTATAATATAATATAATATAATATATCTCTGTAGTATTATTTAAATAATTTGTTTGAACTTGATAATCCAATCCTTAATCAAATATGTAATCCTTTTTTCTGTCCTGCAGAAGAAGAAAATGTATGCTATAAAAATGATAGTTCCTGGATGTGGTATGTGTGTATATATATATATATATATATATATATATATATATATAATGGAATATTACTCAACTATGAAAAATAAAATGCCATTCATAGCAACATGGAAAGACCTAGAAATTATCATACTAAGTAAGCCATATCATATGATATTTGATATCATATCACTTTTGTGTGGAATCTAAAAGAAAAGATATAAATTAATTTATATACAAAACTGAGATAGACCCACAGACATAGAAGCAAACCTATTATTACCAATGGGGAAAGGATGAGGGATAAATGAGGAGTCTGGGATTAAAATATACACACTACTATACATAAACAGATAAGCAAAAAAGACCTACTCTATAGAACAGGGAGCTATACTCAATATTTTGTAATAGCCTATAAGGAAATATGATCTGAAGATGAAAAAAAATATATATATATATATGTATTCTCTTATATGTATGTTTAGCTGAATTACTTTACTGTACACCTGAAATTAACAGTACATTGTAGGTCAATTATGCTTCAATAAAATAGGTGCTTAAAATAAAAAAATTCATTAAACAATTATTATTTTACTTTTATCTATGTGATTCTTACATGATTTTAATGACAGTTAATGTCAGTAATAGTAAGCAATACAGTAGCTAAATCTTTTTCACAGATCAGTATGTTGGTTTTCCGAAGACTACAATTAAAACTATCAAATCACATGTTATTATAATTTGTCTTGAGTTACCTCTAATTTTTTCCAGCTTTATTGAGATATAATTTACATATAACACTGTGCAAGTTTAAAGTGTACAATGTATTAATCTAATACCACAAATGTATCACCATTGTGTTATGTAACACCTACATCACATACCACACTGTACATCAGATCACCAGATCACATATTTAGGGGATATAGATTACATCCCCAGATCATAATTTCAACTATTTATCACATAATTAGGGAGCTTGTACTCTTTGACCATAACTACCTATTCACACACTCCTCAGTTTTGACAACCACCAATCCATTTTTTGTTTCTATGAGTTCAGTTTTTTTAGATCCTGCATATATGTGATATCATGAACTGTTTGTCTTTCCCTTTCTGACATTTCACATAACAAAATACTCTCAGGTCTTTCCATGTATTTTTGTGAATAATTACTGTAACTAATATGGGAGTGCAGATAACTCTTGGAGGTACTGTTTATAATTTCTTCTCATATGTACCCACAAGAGGGATTGCTGGATCATATGTCAGTTCTATTTTTAATTTTTGAGGAACCTGTGTACTGTTTTCCATAATTGCTGTAACAATTTACAGTTCCACCAACAGTGCACAGATGTTCACATTTCTCCACATTCTCATTAACACATTATTTCTTGTATTTTTAACAATAATATATCTTATTTGTATTTCCCTGATGTTTAGTAATATTGAACATCTTTTCATGTACTTATTGGAGATTTGTATATCTTCACTGAAAAAATTTCCCTTCAAATCCTATATCTATTTTTTATTCAGATTTTTTTTTATATTGGGTACTATGAGTTCTTCATATATTTTGAATATTAACTCCTTATCAGATATATGGCTTGCAAACATTTTCTTATGCTCTGTAGACTGCCTTTTAAATTTTTATTTATTTATTTATTTTGCTATGCAGAAGCTTTTTAGTTTGACTAGCCCAACTTATTTATTTTTGCTTTTGTTGTCTGTGCAACATAGGAAATTGCTCTCCAGACCAATGTTAGAAACTTCTTTCCTATATTTTCACCTAGGAGTTTTATAATTTCAGGTCTTATATTTAAGTTTCTTTTATTGAATTCGAGTTTATTTTGTGAATGGTGTTAGATAGGAGTACATCCATTATTTTGCATATAGTTATTCAGTTTTTCCAAAACCATTTATGTAAAGATTATCCTTTCCCCACTGAATATTTTTGAATCCCATGTTAAATATTTATTGACTGCATATTTGGGGATTTATTTCCATGGTCTTAATTCTGCTCCATTGGTCTATATGATTATTTTTATGCCCAAAGCATATTTTTTTGATTACCATAGTTCTGGATTATAGTTTAAAATTAGGAAATGTGATTCTTCTTGCATCTCCTTCTAATGTCCTTCAAGAGTCTTAACTTCCACTTTCTCTGTCTTTCCCCACCCCCTCATCATTTAGTTTATGATTCTTTACTTACTCCAATTCATCCAAACTAATCCTTTTGTCCCAATAGTGTGCCGTACTTTATCTTCTGGAATCCTGGGTTTCCACCTAGAGTATCTATTTCCACCTAGAGTATCTATTATCTGTGAGTGATTGTCTAAGTCGGAATTCTCCTGGGTAAGAGGAGACTGGAGCAAGTTGATGGTACACTGATGGGTCCACAGTCAAAACCTAGATTTGTCTTTTAGCTAACTCATGTGTGGTTGAGACTCATTTTGAGTCTTCTAATGTATAATGCTTTATCTCTCACTTCCATTAAAAACACATTTCTCGTTTCATATCAGGTATGAAACGAGTTGCCAGTCCAGGTTCGATGCACGATACTGGATGCTTGGGGCTGGTGCACTGGGACGACCCAGAGGGATGGAATGGGGAGGGAGGAGGGAGGAGGGTTCAGGATGGGGAACACATGTATACCTGTGGTGGATTCATTTTGATATTTGGCAAAACTAATACAATTATGTAAAGTTTAAAAAATAAAATTAAATTAAAAAAAATAACCCCTTTGATCATAAAAAAAGAAAAAAAAATTTCTCTGTAAATAGATGATGAATTTCTGTAGTTGAAGAGGAGAACAAAAACAATGTCTTATGCTGCCATGATGCTTATACCACTCAACTGACCACTAATTTTTATATTGTTTTTATATGTTTCCTTGGATTTTAATATCTAAAGTTTATAGAATAATAGAATAAAAAATGAATTGTAGAATGTCAAGCTGTATTGAACAATTATTTTCTTTATTCAAATTTATTGTACAAAGCATTATTAATTCTAAAGACTACTTCTTTGGAAAGTATTAAAAATAAGTTTCCTGCCTATCAGGTAAATAATAGACTTACAGTGCCCCTCTTCAAAATGACTTCGTAATATACAACATAAAATATGCAGAATGGGAGAAGATAATAGCAAATGAAGCAACTGACAAACAACTAATCTCCAGAATATACAAGCAACTCCTACAGCTCAACTCCAGAAAAATAAATGACCCAATCAAAAGATGGGCCAAAGAACTAAATAGACATTTCTCCAAAGAAGACATACAGATGGCTAACAAACACATGAAAAGATGCTCAACATCACTCATTATCAGAGAAATGCAAATCAAAACCACTATGAGGTACCATTTCACGCCAGTCAGAATGGCTGCGATCCAAAAGTCTACAAGCAATAAATGCTGGAGAGGGTGTGGAGAAAAGGGAACCCTCTTACACTGTTGGTGGGAATGCAAACTAGTACAGCCACTATGGAGAACAGTGTGGAGATTCCTTAAAAAACTGGAAATAGACCTGCCTTATGATCCAGCAATCCCACTGCTGGGCATACACACTGAGGAAACCAGAAGGGAAAGAGACATGTGTACCCCAATGTTCATCGCAGCACTGTTTATAATAGCCAGGACATGGAAGCAACCTAGATGCCCATCAGCAGATGAATGGATAAGAAAGCTGTGGTACATATACACAATGGAGTATTACTCAGCCATTAAAAAGAATACATTAGAATCAGTTCTAATGAGGTGGATGAAACTGGAGCCTATTATACAGAGTGAAGTAAGCCAGAAAGAAAAACACCAATACAGTATACTAACGCATATATATGGAATTTAGAAAGATGGTAACAATAACCCTGTGTACGAGACAGCAAAAGAGACACTGATGTATAGAACAGTCCTATGGACTCTGTGGGAGAGGGAGATGGTGGGAAGATTTGGGAGAATGGCATTGAAACATGTAAAATATCATGTATGAAACGAGTTGCCGGTCCAGGTTCGATGCACGATACTGGATGCTTGGGGCTGGTGCACTGGGACGACCCAGGGGGATGATGTGGGGAGGGAGGAGGGAGGAGGGTTCAGGATGGGGAACACATGAATACCTGTGGCGGATTCATTTTGATATTTGGCAAAACTAATACAATTACGTAAAATTTAAAAATAAAATAAAATTTAAAAAAAAGAAACAAAGCAAGAGGAAAGAAAATAAATATGCTGAGACAAATATTTTGATGCTTGAAATTGTCTTTAAAAATTTCACATACATGTATCTTAGTCATGGTGTAACTTGGTGCATCAATTAATGATTAATGTAAATGCACGGTTTTGGCTTTTTGTTGTTGGCTTGTTGTTATTCAGTTGCTAAGTCATGTCTGACTCTTTGTTACATCATGGAGTACAGTATGCCAGGATGCTTTGTCCTCCACTATCTCCCAGAGTTTCCTAAAAATCATGTCCATTGAATCACCGATGCTACCTAACCATCTCATTCTCTGCTGCCCCTTTTCTGTTTATCTTCTGTCAAATATATTCTTATTTTAATTGACTAAACGGCTCAAACATATTTTGCTATCAGATATTCAGAAGATTTTTAACATTTGTATTAAAAATTTTGTTTGATACAGGATTCGGTTTCTAACTCATCAGTTGCATTAATGTTTTAATACTAAATTTAAATACAAACAAAAGTATATTTAATGTAATTGATTCAACACCATGCACTTTCAATAGAAATTTACAACTTATCCTTTTAAATCCACATATTGCTGTCTGTTTCTGTCTCTCACTCACACACACACAGAAATTGAAGAAAGTACAATGAATATATTGAAAACATTTGAAATATTTTGATACATTATTTCTTACAGCTCAACTTACCCTTCAATAGGCTTAATAAGAAAATAAAGAAACTTTATTTGAAACCATTATTTGAGACAAGAGTGACTTTCTTAATGGCACCTTACAAAGTTACAGAGCATTTAGGAAGAGCTAAAATAGCCTCATATGAACAAAACTAGTCGAGATGATGAAATTTCAACTAAAGCTGTTAAAATCCTAAAAGTTGATGCTGCTAAAGTGTTGCAGTTAATGTGTCAGCAAATTTGGAAAAATCAGCAGTGGTCACAAGATTGGAAAAGGTATTTTTGCTCCAATCCCTAAGAAAGACAATGCCGAAGAATGTTCAAATCACTGTACAATTGCACTCATTCATACACTAGCAAGGTTATCCTCAAAATCGTTCAAGCTATGCTTCAGCAGTACTTGAATTGAGAAGTTCCAGATGTACATGCTAGGTTTAAAAAAGGCAGAGATAACCAGTGGTCAAATAACCAGTGGTCAAACTGCCAATGTTTGTTGGATCATGGAGAAAGCAAAGGAATTCCAGAAAAAACGTCTATTCTGCTTCACTCATTACGCTAAAGCCTTTGACTGTGTAGATCACAACAAATTCCAGAAAATTCTTCAAGAGATCGGAGTACCAGACCGCCTTATCTGACTCCTAAGAAACCAGTATGCAGGCCAAGAAGCAGGACTTGGAACATTACGTGGAACAACTGACTGATTCAAAATTGGTAAAGTAGTATGATAAAGCTGTGTATTGTCACCCTGATTGTTTAACATATGCAGAATACATCATGCAAAATGATGGTCTGGATGAATCACAAGCTGGAACCAAGATTACCAGGACAAATATCAACAACCTCAGATAAACAGAGGATACATGTAGAATGACAGAAAGTGAAGTGGAACTAAAGAATTTCTTGATGAGGATGAAAAAGGAGAGTGAAAAAGATGGCTTGAAACTCAACATTAAAAAAAAAAAAAAATTTTGTTTGGTTTTTTTTTTTTCGTTTTCAATCCAATGAACTGCAGCACACCAGTCTTCCCTGTCCATCACTAACTTCTGGAGCTTGCTCAAACTCATGTCCATTGAGTCAGTGATGACATCCAACCATCTCATCCTGTCATCCTCTTTTCCTCCTGCTTTCAGTCTTTCCCAGCATCAGGCTCTTTTCCAATGAGTCTGTTTTTCACATCCACTGGTCAAAGAATTGGAGTTTCAGCTTCAGCATCAGTCCTTCCAATGAGTATTCAGGACTGAGTTCCTTTAGGATTGACCGTTTTTATCTCTTTGCAATCCAAGGGACTCTCAAGAATCTTCTCCAACACCATAGTTCAATAGCATAAATTCTTCAGCACTCAGCTTTCTTTATGGTCCAACTCTCACATCCATACATGACTATTGGAAAAACCATAGCTTTGACTAGACGGACCTTTGTTGGCAAAGTAATGTCTCTGCTTTTTAATACCCTGTCTAGGTTGGTCATACCTTTTCTTCCAAGGAGAAGCGCCTTTTAATTTCATGGCTTCAGTCACCATCTGCAATGATTTTGGAGCTCCCCTCCCCCCAAAAAAAATATTTCATGACCCAGAAATGCACGATGATTTGATCATTCACGAAGGGCCTGACATCCTTAAATGCAAAATCAAGTGGGCCATAGGAAGCATCACTACGAAAAAAGCTAGTGGAGTTGATGGAATTTCAGTTGAGCTATTTCAAATCCAGAAAGATGATGGTGTTAAAATGCTGCACTCAATATGCCAGGAGATTTGAAAAACACATTCAGTGGCCACAGGACTGAAAAAGGTCAGTTTTCATTCCAATCCCAAAGAAAGGCACTGCTAAAGAATGTGGAGAAAAGGGAACCCTCTTACACTGTTGGTGGGAATGCAAACTAGTGCAGCCACTATGGAGAACAGTGTGGAGATTCCTTAAAAAACTGGAAATAGACATGCCTTATGATCCAGCAATCCCACTGCTGGGCATACACACTGAGAAAACCAGAAGGGAAAGAGACACGAGTACCCCAATGTTCATCGCAGCACTGTTTATAATAGCCAGGACATGGAAGCAACCTAGAGGTCCATCAGCAGATGAATGGATAAGAAAGCTGTGGTACATATACACAATGGAGTATTATTCAGCCATTAAAAAGAATACATTTGAATCAGTTCTAATGAGGTGGATGAAACTGGAGCCTATTATACAGAGTGAAGTAAGCCAGAAAGAAAAACACCAATACAGTATACTAACGCATATATATGGAATTTAGAAAGATGGTAACAATAACCCTGTGTACGAGACAGCAAAAGAGACACTGATGTATAGAACAGTCTTATGGACTCTGTGGGAGAGGGAGAGGGTGGGAAGATTTGGGAGAATGGCATTGAAACATGTAAATATCATGTATGAAATGAGTTGCCAGTCCAGGTTCGATGCACGATACTGGATGCTTGGGGCTGGTGCACTGGGACGACCCAGAGGGATGGAATGGGGAGGGAGGAGGGAGGAGGGTTCAGGATGGGGAACACATGTATACCTGTGGCGGATTCATTTTGATATTTGGCAAATCTAATACAGTTATGTAAAGTTTAAAAATAAAATAAAATTAAAAAAAATAAAATAAAAAAAAATAAAATAAAATAAAATAAAAAAAAAAAAAAAAAAAAAGAATGTTCGAACTACTGCATAGTTGCATTCATCTCACATGCTAGCAAAGTAATGCTCAAAATTCTCAAGCGAGGTTTCAACAGTACGTGAACTGAGAACTTCCAGATGTTCAAGCTGGATTTATAAAAGGAATAGGAACCAGAGATCAAATTTCCAATATCCATTGGATCATCAAAAAAAGCAAGAGAGTTCCAGAAAAACATCTATTTCTGCTTTATTGACTTTGAAAACTTATGCCCACACAAACTTGAGTGTGGTTATTTATAATATTTTTATTCATGATTATCAAAAAACTTCAAAATGTGCTTCAATTCATGAATGGATTAAAACTGGTACATCCACACAAAGAAATTTTTTGTTAATGATAAAAAGAAAATTAAGCCATAAAGAGACATGGATGAATCTTAAATTAATTTTGCTATGTGAAATATAATAGTCTGTGATTTCAGTAATATGAAATCTGGAAAAGGTAGTATCATAAAGTCATAAAAATCAGTGGTTGCCAGAGTTCAGAAGAAGAGAGAAAGTGAGAGAGAGAGAGAAGGTTAAATTACTGAAGCACAGGAAATATTTTAAGAAAGTGAAGCTAGTCTGTACATAATTGTTATTGTGGCTACATGATACCATGCATTTGTCAAAATTCACTGAACTCTACAACTAAACAATAAACTTTAATGTTCAGAAATGTGAAATATCATTTAGATGTTGAGGGAATTACAGCTTTGTATGCAGATTTTGAAAAAATAATCTAATTATATTACAAATATATAAAACAACCAAACTGATGAGGATGGAGAAAAATGTTCCTGACCTAAGTAACTTTGGAAATAAAAAGGAGTGCAAAACCAAAGTCAAAAAACAAACTGCGCATGCAAACTTTTCTCATGTTGATGAAGATGTTTTCTACTGGGATATAGGTTAAGAAATCTAAAACCACTACATGTTTATATTGGAACTGTGCAGTTAAATAAATGAATGGCTGACATTGGAGTTAGGTTTCTGACTTTGATTTGGATGTTACAGATAAACAATTAGAGTCAGCTAGAATATACATATCATAATGGATCAAAGTTGAAGACATCAGTATGAACTATGTTTAGAATAACAAAGAGATACATTGATATAGATAGATAGATGGTGTACATAGGTTAGAATACGCACATATCTCCTCGTTCTGTCAACCAAGAGGGCCTACAATCCATAGTACCATCATAGTAAATATTAACTATAGCATCCAAATTTGGTTTCTAATATGATTCTGCAATTAAAGGAAAATTGAGCCTTTGTAAAAATGGATGTATCTAGTGCTGAGGCAGATATAATACAACATAAATTTAACACATTTTTTAGGACCAAAAGAAAGGAGTCAAAAGCAAAACATAGCTAAATAAAAATAGAAAAGCATTGACATATGTAGGTCTAATGGATGCAGGGAGCAATTGAAAGAGTTCCCAATAGGCAGAGCAGGCACAGTTTAAGAGACAAATGAAACAGTATTGATTTATAAAACAGAGTATAAAATATGTATTCATGTTTCCATACCGATATAAATTAAAAATGAATACATATAGGGGAAAGTATTATGTCTCACATGAGTGCAAATTTCAAGTTCATGCAGATGCTCTGCCCTGAAGGAATTGAACCTAATTATCTTCTCTTTAAGTGTGAGTTGAGCATAATGACTTTCTTCTAAAGAGTATAATGTGGAAAGAGTGGGGGGGAAAAAAAAGTAATTTTACATTGCAAAAAATCTCACACTATCTGACTAGTGGTAATCAAGGTAAACATCAATAGCGATGTGATGTTGCTACTATGGCCCCTAATATGATGTGATGAAAAGGGCAATTTATCTCTGTAGTATTCCTCCCTAAATCCATAACTTCAGTGTAATCATGGGAAGACTGCCAGATAAATCCCAATTGAGTGGCATTCTAAAAAATAACTAGCCAATACTTTTTATTTTTTTTTATTTTATTTTTTTTATTTGGAATATTTTTTTTTAATTTTATTTTATTTTTAGACTTTACATAACTGTATTGGTTTTGCCAAATATCAAAATGAATCCGCCCCGGGTTCAGGATGGGGAACACATGTATACCTGTGGCCAATACTTTTTAAAACTGTGAGTGGAATTTAGAAAGATGGTAACGACAACTCTGTATGCGAGACAGCAAAAGAGACACAGATGTATAGAACAGTCTTTTGGACTATGTGGGAGAGGGAGGGGGGGATGATTTGGGAGAATGGCATTAAAACATGTATAATATCATATAAGAAATGAATCACCAGTCCAGGTTCAATGCAGGATACAGGAAGCTTGGGGCTGGTGCACTGGGATGACCAAGAGGGATGGTTTGGGGAGGGAGGTGGGAGGGGGTTAAGAATGGGGAACACATGTACACCCGTGGCAGATGTATGTTGATGTATGGCAAAACCAATACAATATTATAAAATAAAAATAAATAAATAAATTAAATTAAAAAAATCAAAACCAAACAAAAAAATAAAAATAATAAAAATAAAACTGAGTGTATTTAAACATAAGGAGAGTCTGAGAAACTGTCACAATCCAGAGGACCCTAAATGTTCATGACAACAAAATATAATATACCATTGTGGATAGAATCCTAGCATAGAGATATAGCACTAGATAAGAAATGAGTAATCCTAAATAAAAATATGCTTGCCTGCCTACTAAGTTGTTTTAGTTGCATCTGACTCTTTGGTCCATAGGGACCATAGCTCATCAGGTTCCTTTGTCCACAGGATTCTCCAGGCAAGAATACTGCAGTGCATTGCATGCACTCCTCACAGGGGATCTCTCTGACCCAGGGACTGAACCCACATCTCTTATGTCTCTTGAGTTGGCAGGTGGGTACTTTACTACTAGGACCATTTTATCATCACAGCTATGGTTTTTCCAGTAGTCATGTATGGATGTGAGGGTTGGACCATAAAAGTGAACACTGAAGAATTTATGCTGCTGAACTGTGGTGCTGGAGAAGACTCTTGAGAGTCCCTTGGACTGTAAGGAGATCAAGCCAGTCAATCCTAAAGGAAATCAATGAATATTCATTGGAAGGATTGTTGCTGAAGCTGAAGTTCCAATATTTTGGTCACCTCATGCGAGGAGGTGACTTATTGGAAAAGATCCTGATGCTGGGAAAGAGTGAGGCCAGAAGGAGAAGGGGACAGCAAAGGATGAGATGTTTGGATAGCATCAAGGACTTAATGGACTTGAGTCTAAGCAACTCAGGAAGATTGTAAAGGACAGGGAAGCCAGGCATGTTGCAGTACATGGGGTTGAAAAGAGTCAGACATGATCTAGTAACTGAATAACAACAAATTAATTCATCAATTGTGGCAAATGGAAATAAGAAGATATAATACTAATATATTTTTAATAATAAAAAAGTTAGCTATCAGGTATATGGGAAATATTTGAACTATATTTCATTTGTGTGGTAAATATAAATTATTCTAAAACATGAAGTTTGTTTAAAACTCTTCCAAACCTATTTTTAGTCATTTAATGAAATAAAAATCTTCCTAATATAAAAGCTTTGTTCTTATCTTTTGACAATGTGAAGTTTGACAGTTTTCAATGAGAGAATAAAGAAATATCTTGATTTACAGAAAAAAGTAAATTATTATATTTCTGACAGTCAACAAATGTGTATGTTTGCTAATTTATACTTCCAAATTTAGTCTCAACATATTTTTAAGTGAATATTTAAGATACACACAAATATTTGCATTACAAAATGTTGTATTTCTAAGATCTTTCATTAAAATATTGGGAATATAATATTTAAAATGTTAATTTTTTGTTAAAACTAAACATTTTGTTTTTCATCCACTTGTTGAGCCACATACACATACAGCAAGTGTTTTTCATCCATTTGTTGAGCCACATACTTCAACCTTGAGTATATAACATATTTATGAATCTTATTTAATCATATAAATAATATAAACATTATTTTCTAGATATAGTTTTTAGTGAAATTAGAACTAAATAGCCAATTATTCTCTGCTGTGTATGTACATGAAGGACTTTCATAATAGTAAAAGTGAGGCAGGCATTCTACTGGGGGGATTTCTCTGGGACCCAAACCACAAACTGGAGGACCCATGATGCAATTGTCACTAACCTGGAAGAATCAAGCCTTTCCACATGTTTATGAGAGAACCCTTGGCACAAAAGCTAGGCTTTCACTCTGGAAACGCTGGGAGCAATTTGAATCTGTACATAGAAGGAGGAATGAGTTAGCCTGTTTAGGCTACTTCAGAACCCAGATCATGGGAGGATGTAGAGACAAAGATAGAGACAAAGGAGACAGAGGTAAAGTACCTTAGGAAGCAATCCACCTTTCTGCCCAAGATAGACAAAAAGGAAAAACAGAAAATATGAAAAGAAGGATCAAAGATGTGCACAAGCTTTAGGAGAGAATCCTAATAATGTTCCTTTAAATAAAATAATGTGATAAAAGGGCTACATGGTTGACAAAGAGAAAACTGATGAGCTGACAAATTCTCAACTATAGAAGATACAGGGGTGAGATTATAGAACTCTGGGGAATCGAAATGAAACTATGGAATTCTGAATAAAAGAGATTTATAAAATAATGTAATAAAAATACTTTTTTTTTAATGCAATGAAAACAACCAAAAGACTTGAGTAAGAGATATCCTAGGAAACATTCCATTTAAATATTAAAGCCCTTCTCCTTCACCTCACTGTTTTACAGTGAAGTGAAGAAATATACTAATCCTCTTGAAAGACCTCAGAAATGGAGCCAAATGCTGATACTTCAATATCTTAGGAATACTGAAATAAAATTATTTACAAGATCTCCCACAGGCCTCAATGCCCTCTTGTAAACTTGATCCTAAATTGTGCTGCATAAACTGCCTATAAACACTTTTAAGGCTATCCAATTTAAGAAGACAGTTTCCTGGTGCCCTACCATCTTCTTCCCTTAGTACCCACAGGCATCATTGACCATATGTTCCAGTATATATGTGAACTGGAAAAACCCCAGATATTCCTGGGTTTTGTAGACACAGGAGGTCATATTATCTCCATTCATATGAAGAAAGCCTTTAATCTGTTTCTTGTTCTTAGTGAAAACAAATTATCTCCCCATGGTCGGGGGGAGGGGTGACTTTAATCAGTCAATATTTGAACATTGATAAGAACATTCTTCAAGCTAAAATCAATTAAGATGGGATAAACTATGGAAAACTCAATGATAAAATAAAAATATCACATTCAATAAGATAAGCCTGATTCCTGATGGCCAGACAAACTCTTAACATGTGATTATTCACCTTGTAGTAAAATGTACAACCCTGCTAAATTCTTTATTAAACCTAAAAGGATTCTGACTTTAAAAGGTTATCACTTGTAAGAGTTGTATCTCAAAAGAAATCAAGGTACCCTTCTTGGTCAGGAGAAATCCAAAGGAGGAGTTTAACAATCCATCAAGCAATAAGAAAGCTGTGATGGTGGTTTGTATTGGTGCTAAGTCACTTCACCTGTGTCTGACTCTTTGAGACCCAGTGGGCTGTAGCCCACCAGGGTTCTCTGTTTATAGGATTCTTCGGACAAGAATATTGGAGTGGGTTGCCATGCTGTCTTCCAGGGGATCTTCTCAATCCAGGGGTCAAACCCATGTGTCTTCCATCTCCTGCATTGGCAGGCAGGTTCTTTACCACTTATCTTGTAGTAAAAGGTATGGCTCTGCTAAATTCTTTATTTAAATCTAAAGTGATCCTGACCTTAAGAGTTTATCATCTATAAGAGTTTATATCTCAAAAAAAAAAAAAAAAAATCAAGACTCCCTGCTTCTTGGTCAGTTCAATTCAGTTCACTTCAGTCACTCAGTTGTGTCCGACTCTTTGAGACCCCATGGACTGCTGCACACCAGGCCTCCCTGTCCATTACCAACTCTCGGAGCTTGCTCAAACTCATGTCCATCAAGTCAGTGATGCCATCCAACCATCTCATCCTCTGTTGTTCCCTTCTCCTCCCACACACAGTCTTCTTGGTCAGACCAGGAGAAATTCAACAGAGGGCTTTAGCAATTCATCAAATAACAGTAAAGTCTTGAAGGTGCTTTGTATTGGTAATAACCTGCAATAGGCTGTAGGAGTCAGACTTTCCAACAGAACCCTTAAAATATGAATAAAGACATACTCTGCATGGGCCTCCCTCTCTGGTAAAGTTCCTAGGTACCTAGAACTTTGAAAAGTGGAAAGCAAAAGGGAAGCCCATTTGATGTAATAGAACTGAAATAGAGTTGAGAGTATTTATATACACCAACAATATCCACCACCACCACCCATTTTTTCTCTTTTCCTACCTTGAGTGCTAAGTCACTTTATTCATGTCCTACTCTTTGTAATCCTATGGACTCTAGCCTACTATGCTTCTCTGTCCATGGGGGATTCTCCAGGCAAGAATACTGGAGTGGGTTGCCATGCCTTCCTCTAGGGGATCTTCTCGACCCAGGTATCAAACCTGCATCTCCTGTGACTCCTGCATTACAGGCAGACTCTTTACCGCTGAGTCACAGGGGAACCTCACGAAGAAGACTGGAGAGGGTAGCCTATCCATTCTCCAGGGGATCTTTCTGACCCAGAGTTGAACCAGGGTATGCTGAATTGCAGGTAGATTCTTTACCAGCTGAGTTACCATGGAAGCCACCTGGTCTTGGTTAAAAGAGATACTGGCAATGATGATTTGACCACAAAACTTTGGAGTCTTTTTTTCTTTTTTTTTTTATTTGACAACATCTGGTGACCATATACACTGTAAAGATAATTCTCATTTTATCATTGTCACCAGTGTTTCTACAGTTATGCCATATACCCCATTCACATTGATGCTTAAACCCATGCAATGGATTCCCTCTCTTTGGAAGCTGTCATTCCATTTTTAGGGATAACCCTTAGTGAGAGAATGGGAAATCATTTTTCAGTTTTCTAGATTAAAGGCCATTCCTCTATCTGTGCCCTCTGGGAAGTTGATGATAGATCTTGGCTACTGAGATGGAGGGTAATTGTGACCTTGCTATACAGATAAAGGCAGAGATTCCTAATAGCCTGTGATCATACCAGTATAGCTGAGAACTCATCACTCTATTGGATATAGCTTCAGGATGTAAATATAATGGTGAAAATCTCATTATCCCATTTCCAGAATTGACTTATAAACTAATATTAATCTGAGAGCAACTGGTATCAGTTCTGTCTTTATTTGATTTACTCAATCTAAAGCATAAGCTTTTCAGTGTTACTGATGTTTTGGAGTCTGGGATTGATTGGTACATGCACAGAAGAAATATCAAAAACACTTATTGGCAGTTCTTCAGCATTTATTTTATGTCTTGTTAATCATTCTTTTTAAGACTATTAAATTCAGTCCTCATTAAAAGAAACATCACATGGTTCCATAAGGTTATCTGAGGTAAACAGTAGACAGTTCTCTGTGACATGGATTTTTGTTGTTGTTGTTGTTGCAAAGCAATTATACTCCAATAAAAAAGAAAAAAAAGTAGCTAAGAAAAAGGAAGAAAAACCAAAGTGTTTGGGCCTAGTAAAGAGATATAACTTTTTACACAGTCTTAATTGTGTATCAAAACAGAGAATTTAGGAAAGGCTTTACAACCTGTTTGAGTAATTTTAAAGTAGGTAATGTAAGGAAAGGCACTAGTTTTGTTGACAGACTGTAATATAATAGTGGACCCAGAAAGATGAGGGTGGACCCAAAAAGGGTCCTGGAAGAATTCTTGATGAGAAATATATTAGTTCTAAAGTGTAAGCTGTCTTGTAAGTCTATGTCTCTACATTCCAGATTAATCATTTCCTGGAGCAAAAAGCTAATTACTTATATTTGGTCTTAGTGAGTGCGTGTGTTTGTGTGTTAGGTCGCTTCAGTCATGTCTGACTCTTTTCAACCCTATAAACTGTAGCCCACCAAGCCCAGTGCATGGGGTTCTTCAGCAAGAATATTGGAGTGGGTCGCCATCTCCTATTCCAGGCGATCTTCCCAGCACAGGGATTGAACCCACTTCTGTGTGTCCTGCAGGTGGGTTGGCACTTCTTTTGTTTGTTTACCACCAGCAACACCTTGGAAGCCCTTTTGTGCAGCAAAAGAAGACAAAATTTTGCTTAATCTCAGGGACAAAGATTGATGCTGTTTTCAGATTTCCCAATAGTCTTCTGACTGTTTTAAAAGCAGCCGTGAGTATTTGTGGAGGAAAAGATTGGGATCACCTTTGGAAGACAATCTTAGTATGAATAGCAGGCTATGATCAGAGATAGTAATGCTAGGAACCTGGGCATTTGCATGGATCTTGATAGTCATGTTATTAGTTGTTTCTATAAGTACTCTGTTTCAGAACTACAATATGCATCACCCAAACTACCACACAATTGTATTCATCTCACACGCTAAAGTAATGCTCAAAATTCTCCAAGCCAGGCTTCAGCAATACATGAAATGTGAACTTCCAGATATTCAGGCTGGTTTTAGAAAAGGCAGAGGAACCAGAGAACAAATTGTCAAAGTCCTCTGGATCATCAAAAAAGCCAAGAGAGTTCCAGAAAAGCATCTATTTCTGCATGACTATGCCAAAGCCTTTGACTGTGTGGATCACAATAAACTGTGGAAAATTCTGAAAGAGATGGGAATACCAGACCACCTGACCTGCCTCTTGAGAAACCTATATGCAGGTCAGGAAGCAACAGTTAGAAATGGACATGGAACAACAGACGGGTTCCAAATAGGAAAAGGAATACGTCAAGGCTGTATATTGTCACCCTGCTTATTTAACTTCTATGTAGAGTACATCATAAGAAACGCTGGGCTGGAAGAAACACAAGCTGGAATCAAGATTGCCAGGAGAAATCTCAGTAACCTCAGATATGCAGATGACACCACCCTTATGGCAGAAAGCCAAGAGGAACTAAAAAGCCTCTTGTTGAAAGTTCAGTTCAGTTCAGTTGCACTTTAACTATGTACATAATGTGACTTTTAATTTTGATTTTAACTTGTTTTAATGACTATGTTGCCTGCATCTGTAACTATAACTGGATTTGTTTCTAGCTGCTTGAAAGCTTTTAAGTTAAAAATGGTTGCTCAAACTCCTGCTACTGCTGCAGCTTCCTCCAACTACTATTTGGGGCCCCTGGATCAAATATCCTCAGTATGAGGATTAGGAGAATATGTTGCCTCACCAATTTAGAGACAATGCCCCTTGTCAGCTCGGAAGCAGTTATGGAACGAGAATGATTCTCCTTTTCCCTAGGCAACATAATTCTCCTAAAAGAAAAGGGGGGAATGAGAGTGTCATTTCCTAGGCAGGTTGATAAGGAGTCTAGGGGTCCCAAAGGAGAGAAGGGTCTGGAATTCTCAAGGAGGAAGAAAGGACAAACTTTTTTTCCTTCTCTACGTTCCTTGGGGTTATATAACTATAATGTAGCCTGCCTGAGGACAGTCTCTGGATGAAACCTCCTGGCTAATTCTGTTATCTTAAAATGTAAATTATGGGAGTAGACCTGGTCTTTACAAGCATGTATCTTGCCTGAGGACAGTCTCTGGATGAAACCTCCTGGCTAATTCTGTTATCTTAAAATGTAAATTATGAGAGTAGGTCTGGTGAGGTCTTTACAACCTCCAGACATTCTTTGGATTCATTGGAGAGTATATAACTTCATTGCTAACACTAGCAAGGGGGTACTCTTTCTGCCCCCTTCTGATGCCTATGTCAGAAGCTTTCTCTATCTCCTTTATGCTTTAATAAAATTTTATTACACAAAAGCTCTGAGCCATGAAGCCTCGTCTCTGGCCCTGGATTGAATTCTTCTCCTCTCGGGGCCAAGAATCCAGGTGTCTTCGCGTGATTCAACAACAACCTTTCAACCACCCTTATGGCAGAAAGCCAAGAGGAACTAAAAAGCTTATTGTTGAAAGTGAATGTGAAAGTTCAGTTCAGTCACTCAGTCCTGTCCGACTCTTTGCGACCCCATGAATTACAGCACGCTGGGCCTCCTTGTCCATCACCAACTCCTGGAGTTCACTCAAACCATCTTATTCTCTGTCGTCCCCTTTTCCTCCTGCCCCCAATCCCTCCCAGCATCAGAGTCTTTTCCAATGAGTCAACTCTTCCCATGAGGTGGCCAAAGTACTGGAGTTTCAGCTTTAGCATCAGTCCTTCCAATGAACACCCAGGACTGATCTCCTTTAAAATGGACTGGTTGGATCTCCTTGCAGTCCAAGGGACTCTCAAGAGTCTTCTCCAACACCAAAGTTCAAAAGCATCAATTCTTTGGCACTCAGTTTTCTACACAGTCCAAATCTCACATCTATAAATGACCAATGGAAGAACCATAGCCTTGACTAGACGAACCTTTGTTGGCAAAGTAATGTCTCTGCTTTTGAATATGCTATCTAAGTTGGTCATAACTTTCCTTCCAAGGAGTATTCATCTTTTAATTTCATGGCTGCAGTCACCATCTGCAGTAATTTTGGAGCCCCCAAAAATAAAGTCCGACACTGTTTCCACTGTTTCCCCATCTATTTCCCATGAAGTGATGGGACCAGATGCCATGATCTTCGTTTTCCGAATGTTGAGCTTTACGCCAACTTGTTCACTCTCCTCCTTCACTTTCATCAAGAGGATTTTTAGTTCCTCTTCATTTTCTGCCATAAGGGTGGTGTCATCTGCATATCTGAGGTTATTGATATTTCTCCAGGCAATCTTGATTCCAGCTTGTGTTTCTTTCAGCCCAGAGTTTCTCATGATGTACTCTGCATATAAGTTAAATAAGCAGGGTGACAGTATACAACCTTGACGTACTCCTTTTTCTGTTTGAAACCAGTCTATTGTTCCATGGCCAGTTCTAACTGTTGTTTCCTGACCTACATATAGGTTTCTCAATAGGCAGATCAGGTGGTCTGGTATTCCCATCTCTTTCAGAATTTTCCACAGTTTATTGTGATCCACACAGTCAAAGGCTTTGGCATAGTCAATAAAGCAGAAATAGATGTTTTTTCTGTAACTCTCTTGACTTTTCCATGATCCAGTGGATGTTGGAAAGTGAAAGAGGAGGTGAAAAATTTGGCTTAAAGCTCAACATTCAGAAAACTAAGATCATGGCATCTGGTCCCATCACTTCATGGGAAATACATGGTTAAATAGTGGAAACAGTGTCAGACTTTATTTTTCTGGGCTCCAAAATCACTGCAGATGGTGATTGCAGCCATGAAATTAAAAGACGCTACTCCTTGGAAGGAAAGTTATGACCAAACTAGACAGAATATTAAAAAGCAGAGACATTACTTTGCCAACAAAGGTACACCTGGTCAAGGCTATGGTTTTTCCAGTGGTCATGTATGGATGAGAGAGTTGGACTGTGAAGAAATCTGTGCGCCGAAGAATTGATGCTTTTGAACTGTTTTGTTGGAGAAGTTTCTTGACAGTCCCTTGGACTACAAGAAAACCCAACCAGTCCATCCTAAAGGAGATCAATCCTGGGTGTTCATTAGAAAGAATGGTATATGGAGGGATGTGAGAGGGGGATTTGGGATGGGGAGCACGTGTACACCCATGGCGGATGCACGTTGATGTATGGCAAAACCAATACAATATTGTAAAGTAAAAAAAAAAAATAATAATAATAATAAAAATCACTTAGTATAAAAATAAATAAATAAATAAGGACTGACGCTGAAGCTTAAAAACTCCAATACTTTGGCCACCTCATGTGAAGAGTTGACTCATTGACCCTGATGCTGGGAGGCATTGGGGGCAGGAGGAGAAGGGGATGACAGAGGATGAGATGGCTTGTTGGCATCACTGACTCGCTGGACATGAGTTTGGGTAAACTCCGGGATTTGGTGATGGACAGGGAGCCCTGGAATGCTTCGATTCATGGGGTCGCAAACAGTTGGACACAACTGAGCGACTGAACTGACTGACTGACTGATTGTCTTTCTCTAAATTGCTTAAAGGAGTTGACTCCTCCACTACTCAATTCCATTCTTTTTATCGTTTCTTTAGTGATACTTTCATCCCATCATGCCATCAAAGTTATTATCATCAATCACCTCCAAATTACTAGTATAATTGATTTCTTCCTCTTAGTTCTATTTGCACCTTTTATAAGTTAATTAAATTACATTTTTCCTTTACAAAAACTTTGATTGGCCTCCAGGATATTATTCTCTGTTGTTACAACCGTATTTTCTACTCCTTCAATCTCTTTATCAAATTTTCTTCCTCCTTTCACCACATTTAAATGCAGATGTCCCCTAGGCTAAGCTTAGAGCTCTGCTTTCTTATCTACTCTCACTCTTTGTTAATATTGTCCGTTACTTTTGTTTCAATGCTGTTCATGTGCTGATAAATATCAAATTTATACTTCTAACCTAGGCTATTTTTAGCATCTGTTCTTTTGTACCTAGTCTTCCCTTGTGGCTTAGTAGTAAAGAACCTGCTTGTCAATGCAAGGGAAGCAGTTTCGATTGCTAGGTCAAGAAGATCCCCTGGAGAAGGAAATGGCAACCCACTCCAGTATTCTTGCTGAGGGAATCTTAGGGACAGAGAAGCCTAGCAGGCTACAGTCCACTGCGGTCACAAAAAGTTTCAGACACAACTTAGCAACTAAAAAAAAGCAGCAACTTATGTACCTAATGAATATCTTAAACTTGCCCTAAAATGAACTTCTGCTCTTCCCTGCAAATCCGTGTTTCCCCCAATTTATATTACCTTACCCCAGTGAATGAAGTGTCATTCTTAATTCTATTTGTCAGCAAATCATGTTTGTTCTACTTTTACATCATATTCTTAAATCAAACCGGCAACTGAATTTTCTTATTTGGATTGCTATATTGACCTTCCTACTGATCTCACTGTTTATAATCTTTTCATTGTTACTTCTTAATATACTAGCCAGAGAATATCAACAGTGAATTATCAGTTCCATTTTCATCCAAAAATCCTCCAAAGGCTTCCTTTTCAGACTAAGTAAATGTTAATGCCTTTGCCTTGTTACCCTAATAACTCTCCTTAAAGTACATAAGCCATACATGTAAAGTATATAAGCCAATGTACATAAACCCATTCATTAACTCTGTCACTTAAGACCATTCCAGCTCACGTTTTTTCTTTACAAAATACTCATTTCTAATGTTTAGTAATGGCAAAGTCCACTGTCTTCCTCAAGTCTTTTCATGTAACCTTATCAGTTAGGTCTTCTCTGACCTAATTGAACATTTTAACTTCCTGGCTTTCTCTAGCCTTCTTTCAATTTTTCTCTATAACACTTTTACTATTTTATTTTATATGTTTTATTTATTTATTTTGCATTGCCTTTTTTTATTAGATAAGATCCAGCATTTAGAGCCTTACTTCAAACACAGATCATTTAATTTTTATTGGCTAGATGAATGAATGCATGCAATGAACAGTTGATAGACTGCAACTACTGCTAGAGGTCTCACTAAAGGAATTCCCATCATGATAAGAAACTTTCAGGAATTTCTTAACTTCATGAACATCATACAAAATTAAAGTTTCCAGGACAATTATATTTAGTTAAGATAAAATCCCTGTTTGTTCCAGCTTTATCATGCACAAGGGGGAGAACATTTCCCTCTGTTAATTTATGTTACCATCCAACCCTGACTACACAAAATGGAAAGAGGTGATTCTCAGTGGTAAGTCCTACTCTTATAAGGAAAGTGTATTTAAGAGTGATGATCAAAAATATTTACATATCCAATATATATTCAGTACAGTTTTAAGTATGATAAATAAATAATAGTCATTGAGTATTTAGTCTATGAGTATTAATCATTCAGTCGTGTCTGATTCTTTGCAGCCCCATGGATTGCAGCCATCAGGTTCCTCTGTCTGTGGAATTCTACAGGCAACAATACTGGAGTGGGTAGCCATTCCCTTCTACAGGGATCTTCCCAACCCAGGGATAGAACCTGGTTTTCCCACATTGCAGGCAGATTATTTACCATCTGAGCCACCAGTGAAGCCCAGGTCTGTACAACTTACTAAATAATAACATGCATTTATAAAAGTCATTCATCACAAGTGTCTCAATCACATAATATAATTTCCTTTTTAGAAACAATAAAACCAGTTCTAAGTTGTAGCAAAAAGCAGAGATTTAAAAACAGATAATGCTTGTCTTAAGCTCCCTTTCATTTATTAATCAAATATTTGTAACACACCTCTTTAGCATTATCATGGATATACTTAGAGATATAACTTTAAAAAAAATGCATTTATCTTAAAGGTATTGAGTTCAGTTCTTCTGGATTATTGCATCATTTTAAAAATAATAAAAATTGGGAAAAAACTCAAATGTCAATTGATGAATGGATAAAAAATATGATATATACATATGACATAATATTATTCAGCCTTATTTTAAAAAACAGAAGAATAATTATCTTGTCACTTGTGACAGCATGAATAAACCTGAAGGATTTTTTTGCTGAGTGAAATAAATCAGAGATTTTATGATTTTATGATTCCACTTACATGAGGTATCTAAAATAGTCAAAGTTATAGAAGCAAACAATACATTCAATAGTGCTTTCTAAGGTGTTGGGAGCCACGTTAGGCATTACTGACAAAATGGAGGCAGAGCCCCAATCCCCTCTCCTCATTTCACAGGCACGGCCCTGGGATGAAGGAGTTAGGCCTTGTGATTCTGTCTTGTTCTTTCCTTTATTTGGTTGAGTTGGCTTGAAAGAATGTTAAGTGAGAGAAGCATGAGAAAGCACAAAGCCTTCTGCAGTTGTGCCCAGAGCATAAACTATAAAATAGCCATTGACATTTGTTTAAGGATCTTTACAAAGAATGTCCCAGGATGAGCACGTAGGCCGCAGCTTGAGGCCATGGGAAGGATTGTTATCTGAGACCTGTTTGTGAAGGGAATATTTATGACAAGAGAAGTTTGCTGAGTTTAGGGTTTAGGAATAATTAAGAATAGCTAGAAGCTTTTTTAGGAGATAGTGATCTTAAGATGCTAGGGTAAAACGGCATTTAGAAAGATAAGAAATAAACTGAGGAATGTGGCATGAGTTACAATGTAATCACAAGTATAGGACACATAAGAGAAAGTAGATAATAGATAGTAAAGCCAATTCTGAGAGAATCGTTGAAGTAGGAACTCTTTTTGAAGGACAACAATGATTTCTGGAGACAGTAAATCTGGCTGGGGAAAACTAAAAATGTCAAACCTCTGACCTAATGCTTTTGTCAAAGTATAAAAGAAAACCTGAAGCTTGGAATAGACATGTAGTTCCTTACTATGAGTCAGAGGCTACATCATCATCTGCTGACACCGCTCACCACTTCAGGCTGATTCCCTGGCTGCCGGAGCTTGACTCTGGCACTAAGGGTTAGGGTTGGTGGAAATTGGAAGATACTGTTCAATAGGTTTAAAGTTTCAGTTATCAATTCTACAGATCTACTATACAATAGAGTGCCTGTAGATAAAATGCAATATGTACATTTTAAAATTTTCTAAGAGGATAGATCTTATGTTAAATATTATTGTCACATTCATTAAAATAAACACACACAACAGCAACAAACAAACAAAAAAAAGAGAGAGACAGAGATACACAAAAGTTAACTCTAGTTGATGTTATATATGTTTATTATTTTGATTTTGGTGATGGAATTTCAAAAGTTTGTATACATCCAAACAACAGAAGTATGCAAATTAATTATATGAAGTTATTTGTATGTCAAATATATATCAATAAAGTTATTAAATAAATTAATTCATTAGGAATGCATGCAAAAGCATCTCTACCATCCCAGAATAGTCCAAATAAAGCAAGTGTACAATCAGATATAAAGTAAATCATACAATGATTTATGAACATAAGTGACTCAATCTATTTCAAGTTCATAAAATAAAGATTAAACACTCTGGATGAATTAACTAGAGAAACAATGAGAAAATAAATAAACCATGCATAGGTAAAAGTATGAAATAAGAATATTTTAGGAAGCTATCACACGAGAGCAGTAGTATAGTGGCAACTTTAGCCACAGAAGACTTAGGGAAAGAAAACAAGCCAATTTTATTGCAATAAGTGAGATTACTTGAAATTTTTGAAAACCTTCAATTCTAATATAATTGTCAAAAATCAGATAGGAACAGTAAGTTCTTGATCAGGTGTAGAATTTCTTTACAGAAGCATCTATTTATGGCTAAATGAATAAAATAATCTTGAAAACTGTGGTAAGCATTAGAGTACACATGAGACACCTAGCATGACACTTGAAAGGGGTATTCACAACATCTTAGCAGTAGAATGGCTCTGATTGGCCTGACATTCTAATAAATTGAATCATGACTTGGCTGAATTTAAGACTGATATTTGAGGAACTAGTTCAAGATACTTTGTTTCTGTAATGTGTTTTTAGAAAAAAAAAATCAAATGAAATGAAATAAATAGAAGATTGTTTCCTTAATAAAATATTATCCTCTTTTCATGCAAAAAAAAAAATATAAAATGGCAGTAGAGGAAATAGAGAACCAATATATCTCAGCAAAGTATCCACTAGTTACATTTTTCTACCAGTGTTTAATGTGGAGCATCAGCAAACTTTCAAGTATCCTAGAATAGCTGTCCCAAATCAGCAAAATCAAAGTTAAAACAACAGAAACAACAAAAAAAAGTACCAGTTCAAGATGAAATGTGTAATATGTTATAATAAGCAACAAAAAAATTACCTTTTGTTCATCATTTCACGTTCGTTTTATGTATGTAGAGTGCACATTTATTTATGTAGAGTGCAAATGACAAATACTTTGTCCACACTAGAACTGTAATATCTAGTCCATCAATTGATTTCAGACTGGTGATGCTGCTGTTTCATAAAGAGAAAAAAAACAAGAAAAAAAAAAAAAAACTGCTAATTTGGCTGTTATTCTACTGCAAAGCAGCTGTGATCACAACCTCCTGAGCAATGAAAATACTTTCTCCCAGACTCATGTAAAACTTTCACATGGAAAACTTCCAAAAAGCTAAATATGCATATTTCATAATTTAGTGAGATATATTTTGCATTATGCTGTTATATTTTGCAACTCATCAAGAATAAATACCGTATCCTGGGACTCCTCCACTCATAAAGTGTGCTACAGCAATCAAATATAAAATATATCTTTTTATAATCAATATAGTTCATTTGAGCTTAAGTGGCAACCCTGGGGAGTGAATACAAAAGAAAAGCACAGCTAATTGAAGACTTCCATCTTCATCTCCCATCCCCCTTACAGTTTTCTACATTTTGTTTTAATGTGCACAGAATCTTCATACTGTTAATGAACTTAGTAAAATTCTATTTTATTTTTAATCTATAGTGTTGAGATGCTTATATTTGAAATCTAGCTCAAGGATATTAAGAATATTGATGCAATACTATGGTTTTGAAAACCTAGTTTTGAAAATAACTGCAATCATATAAATTTATGTGTGGTTATATAAAAAAGGCTTTACTGTATTGAATGATACCTGAGAATATTTATCTGAATTTAAAAACAGATGTTAGTGAAAATGCCATTGTCATCAAAATAATGCTCTGTTGATACATACCTGAATCACATATTCTTTTCAAATGTTTGAGTTTTTTAATTCATAAACAAGAGTTCAAGATTATTCATAGGTAGGTTATCATTTTTGCATTTCCTCTGTTAAAACATTTATGAAAATGAAAAAGCCATGCTTCAGTTCAGTTCAGTTCAGTTCAGTCACTCAGTCGTGTCCGTCTCTTCGTGACTCCATGAGCCACAGCACACCAGGCCTCCCTGTCCATCACCAACTCCTGGGGTTTACCCAAACTCATGTCCATTGAGTTGATGATGAAATTTAACCATCTCATCCTGTTATTCCCTTCTCCTCCTGCCATCAACCTTTCCCAACATCAGGGTCTTTTCAAATGAGTCAGCTCTTTGCATCAGGTGGCCAAAATATTGGAGTTTCAGCTTCAACATCAGTCCTTCCAATGAACACCCAGGACTGACTTCCTTTAGGATGGACTGGTTGGATCTCCTTGCAGTCGAAGGGACTCTCAAAAAGCCATGTTTAGTGTGGTAAATATTTTCACCAAGGTGAATGTGAAGACAGTAAGGCCTCAGCATCAAAGTAATTTACAGTATCAGTTGTATCCTTTTCAGAGGACTGTGCTTTAAGAAATATCTGTAAAATTATCATGCATCTACAAACATTAATAGGCTAAATGGACCTAAAAATTTTAAGGCATTTTAAATATTTAGATTACTGTTGTAGTCTATAATAATGATGGCCATATTATAATCATTCAGGACAGGACCCAAACAATCATTTTGAATTGCTTTGCATTCTTAATATTTATTATATACATAAATTATGATAAATAAAAGTAAATCACAAGCAATTACTAAATCATATAAGTTTCAGAATGTCTCAATAACAGAGCAAAAATAGCATCCAGTATGTAATATGCAATCATCTGATGCTCTGTACCTGAAGGCACCATAAAATCTCCTACTACAATTACAATAAGCAGTCTCAGAGTATTTACACTAAGAATACAGATTGAGTAATCTCTATAAGAACTTTGAAAGTCATGCAAACTGCCAACTGGATGCAGAAAAATTTAGCGGTCAAGCAAGGTAATCAGTCATGCAAGTAAGTTTAAACATCCCCTTCTTTTTGTGTCTTCAAAAAATGTTGCAATCCTCCTATATATGTATTTCATTTAATCAAGCTTCACACAATCTAGGATTCTGTCCCTTGATTTTTGTCATATTTAACTCACATTCTGAATCTCTCATTGCAATCTTTTTATACACAACTGTGGTCTGGGAGAAATGGGTGAAGGTGGTTAGATGATACAAACTTCCAATGAAGAGATAAATTCTGCAGATGTAATGTATAACATGGTAACTACAGTTAACAATAGTATATTGCATATTTGAAAGTTGCTAAGAGAACAAACATTTAAAATTCCCTCTACACACAAAAATGCCACCATATAAGGGGATGGATAAGCTAACTAACCATATTATGGTTAACCATAACTATTTTTCAATATATACATATATAATTACCTTGTAACATGTCAATTTTGTCTCAATAAATGTGGGGAAAATGTATAACTATTTCATATACCTGAAACATTTGACATTATGATCACTTTATTTGATAATCTTACTGCTATATACTGGCAGTGCTTGAACAATATGGGTTTGAACTGCACAGATCCACTTATAGAGAGATTTCTTTTAGTAAATATATTGAAAAAAAAAAGTTTTTGCAAAGTGAGTAGGCTTAAAATCAAGAAAAAGTTATGTTGTGAATGAATAAAATACATATAGACACTGGTATATTTTACTGTCATAAAATATACAAAATCTCTAATTAAAACTTAAAATTTAAACTTACACAATAGTTACATAGACTGTACATGGCACCATGAAAGAGATTGTGAGTGATCACACCATCATGATTATCTGGGTCGTGAAGCTCCTTTTTGTACAGTTCTTCTGTGTATTCTTGCCACTTCTTCTTAATATCTTCTGCTTCTGTTAGGTCCATAACATTTCTGCCCTTTATTGAGCCCATCTTTGCATGAAATGTTCCCTTGGTATCTCTAATTTTCTTAAAGAGATCGCTAGTCTTTCCATTTCTATTGTTTCCCCCGATTTCTTTGCTTTGATCACTGAGGAAGGCTTTCTTATCTGTCCTTGCTATTCTATGGAACTCTGCATTCAAATGGGTATATATTTCTTTTTCTCCTTTGCTTTTCACTTCTCTTCTTTTCACAGCTATTTGTAAGGCCTCCTCAGACAGCCATTTTGCCTTTTTGCATTTCTTTTTTGGGGGGATGTTCTTGATTCCTGTCTCCTGTACAATGTCATGAACCTCCATCCATACTTCATCTGGCAATCTATCAGATCTAGTCCCTTAAATCTATTTCTCTCTTGTACTGTATCATCATAAGGGATTTGATTTAGGTCATACCTGAATGGTCTAGTGGTTTTCCCTGCTTTCTTCAATTTAAATCTGAACATTAGGTACCATTAAACAATCTCACAGCTGCTTCATCATTATCACAGTATGAATCATCATACTTATACATAAAGGTGAATTTCCTATTCTCATTGTTGTCTTATTTTTGATGTCTAATGTTAGTAGTACAAAGAATATATACAGTGTTTTGTATCATATAAGACAATACTGAGGTAGGCACAGAAAGGCAGATGATTCATCTTGTAAACAGATGACATAAAATTATAATAGAACAGGGGTTTGAGCTGAAAAATCCATATAAATGTTGATTAAAAAATAAAACAGCATTATCCTATCCATGGTTGATTGAATAAAGAGATGTAGAATCCACAGATACAAAAGACTAACTATAAGGGACTATAGTATCCATGGATTTTGGTATCCATATCAGGTCTTAGAACCAATCTGCAGGAGATACCAGGGGATGCCTGTGTAGAACTGAAAATATATTTTCTTCTTCTTGATTTTCTTAATAACACTTTCCTCTCTCTAGCCTAGTGTATTGTAGGAATACAATACATATGAAATGTATTAATCAACTGTTGATGTTATTGGTAAGATTTCTGGTCAACAGTAGGCTATTGGTATTAAGATTTTGGAAAGTCAAGTGTTTTGTGTGGATTTTTGACTACATGGAAGATCAGTGTTCCTAACCTTCACATTGCTCGAGTCAACTGTATATGTTTTTAAGCAAACTGATTAGTATTTTAAAATGGCTATCATTTCTTTATATAGAGAAAGTATAATATGTGATGAAGAATAGGTTTCTGGGCAAACAACTCAAAGCTTAGATGAAATTTCTTTATAGCACTAGTCCTATGTGGACAATTCTGTTCTCTTTAAATGATCATCTGAACTCTAATAACTTCCATATCTATAATTTCAATATAGATGATTCTTATATCTCCAGGAGTGTCTGCTATACAATTCAAGGTACTTCAAATGCAGCACATTCATAATTTAACTCATCTTCCCTCATACTTCATTAGTCAAGGTGACCCTTCTATAGCCTTTATATCAGTGACTGGTATACCCAATGCAATGACCAAATGATTTAGCCAGAAAATCAGGAGTTTCCTTCTCTGCGCAAAACTCAGGTACTAATTGTTACCTAGTCCACTTGTTAGATTCTGTGAGATACATTCTTTCATCTTTATCTATGATACCTTTGCTAATTTTATACATTTGTTATACAGAATATTGTAGCTTTTTTGGCCACAGGTGCTTTCATCTTCAATTTTAATTCTTGGAACTTCATCCTTAGCTAATAAGATAGTTTTAAAATTATCATTTATTTTCTATCACCTAAACTCCTTAGTCTGATAAATAAGGTCCTTCATTTTATGACCCTTGGCAGCTAATCCAGCATCAATTCTAGTCATTTCCAACTTCAGGTTTTACCATATTTTACTCAAACATGCCCTATGATTTCTGACATACACTTCTGTTCATACTGCTTTCTCTGTTAGTAACAACCTTTTCTTTCTGCTCATTTTCATCTGCTAATATTCCAGTTGGAAATTTATTCTTTAAATTAATCTATTTATTTTAATTGGAGGCTAATTACTTTACAATATTGTGGTGGTTTTTGCAATACATTGATATGAATCATCCATGGGTGTACATGTGTCCCTCCATCCTGAACCCTGTTCCCACTCCCTCCCCACCTCATCCCTTTGGATTGTCCCAGAGCACTGACTTTGAGTGCCCTGCTTCATACATTGAACTTGCACTGTCATCTATATCATCTATATGGTAGTGTACATGTTTCAATGGTATTCTCTCAAATCATCCCACCCTCACCTTCTCTCACAGAGTCCAAAAGTCTGTTCGTTACATCTGTGTCTCTTTTGCTGTCTTGCATATAGGGTCGTAGTTACCATCTTTCTAAATTCCACATATATGTGACAATATATTGTATTGGTGCTTCTCTTTCTGACTTACTTCACTCCGTATAATAGGCTCCAGTTTCCTCCACTTCATTAGAACTGACTCAAATGCATTCTCTTTTATAGCTGCTGCTGCTGCTGTTAAGTCACTTCAGTCGTGTCCGACTCTGTGCGACCCCATAGACAGCAGCCCACCAGGTTCCACCGCCCCTGGGATTCTCCAGGCAAGAAAACTGGAGTGGGTTGCCATTTCCCTCTCCAATGCATGAAAATGAAAAGTGAAAGTGAAGCTCAGTCATGTCCGACTCTTCGCGCCCCCATGGACTGCAGCCTACCAGGCTCCTCCCTCCATGGGATTTTCCAGGCAAGAGCACTGAGTAATATTCAGTTGTGTATATGTACACAACTTCCTTATCCATTCATCTGCCAATGGACATCTAGGTGGCTTCCATGTCCTAGTTAGTGTAAACAGTGTTGCAATGAACATTGGGTTATATGTGTCTCTTTCAATTCTCGGTGTGTATGCCAGAAATTTCTTGAAGCTTTCTGTGGCTCTTCCTATTTCTTCATCACAGATTGCTTTGGTGCTTAGTTCTGTATGCCACTATAGCTATTTATATTTTCCATATAGAAATTTTATTTTAACTAAATGTTTAACTAAAATTTGCACTCCATGTTACATAAATTGTTTTTCAGAGCTCTAAGGCTCACCAGGTGCTGTGATTCCATTGTGATCAGAGGCGGGGGTGGGGGGAGGGGGAAGTGTAATAATCTTCAGCCTTGAATAAAATCTCCATATATCATTGGACTCCACATACCTTATGATTTCACCGATCAGACAAGCTCCCTAATAGTTCATAATATCGATCTTCCACATAATTTGAGATGCTAGCTAACTCTTGCTTATATATCAGAGAGCATATTATCAATATATTGGATCAATATCATGGTCTTCAAGAAATCCAAGAGATGAAAATCTTCCAAAATTAAATTATGGCAATATTAGGAAAAACTAGTATAGCCCTGGGACATGAATAGTTTCTATTTCATATGAACTTGAACTGTTTATAAACATTTTTTTATCTCATTGGAGAAGAAACCATCTTAATATCAATGACTAATGCTATGCACTTGAAGCCATAGTAATCAACTCTGACAAAGTTGCCATATTCAGCATGACGACTGAGACCATTGCTGATGCTTAATTGATCTGGTAGTAGTCCGTGACCATTCTGCATTTCAGTTCAAATCAGGGACCACTACCAACCCCAGACTTTGACCAGAAATTCACTTGTCACCATGTTTTCATATCTCAGATATCCATTCTAGCAAGATGGGACACAATGATGCTTGGGTTTTTAAACATCAACATTATATAAAACCAGATGTCATACATTCCTTAAAATGTCTGTGTATTGCCCTTTATACAACATGCAAATATTCAAGTAAATAACTTGGTATTTTAGTTATCTCCTGTTATATAACAAATTACCTCAAAATCTGAGGACAAAACTATAAATATTTGTGATCCTCACATTCCGTGTGTGAATAATTCAGGAATGTTGAGGCTCAGAATCACTCATTAAGTGTAGCCAAGATATCTTCTGAGCTGTGATCATCCAAAAGTTTGAGATGGGAAGTAGCCCTATTTACATGGCTGGCAAGTTGGTGCTGGTAGTTTAATTGTGGCTTCTGATTGTTTCCATACAGGATCTCAAAATTGCTGCTTAAGTTTCCTCAGAACATAACAGCATTCTTATTCCAGAACAAGTGACCTAAGAGACAACAAGACAGTATTGATTCTTTTTCTGACTCAGACTTGTAAGTCATGCACCATCACATCTACCACATTCTATTCATTAGAAATGTGTCACTACATTCAGTTTGCAATCAAGGTTAGAATAATTAAGTTTGAGCTTTTGAAGGAGGAATGTTGTAAGTACTTGTGAATATAATTTAAATTTCCTATAATCCTTTTAATGACAATTTATTTACACTTCTCCATAACTGAAAATACATTTTCTCCAACATATTCAATATTCTCATCCTTTTAAACTACAAGTTTGAAGTTTGAAATCTTATTATCTAAAACATGTCTAGGGTCAAGAATATTAGTTTCTCTTCAGAATTAGTTTCTCTAGTACTGTAGAATTCTTCAAACAGGATGGTTTATAACCTAAATAAGCCAGTTATGTCTCTTCCAATTCTAACATATGTGGTTTATGGGTGTAAGATACCTGTTACTTACAACCATTGCAAAATAATGGAAAACCATAGGAGACAAATAGAAGCTTGTACCAGTTTTGAAATCAAGCATGGCACAAGTGGACCATTCCTTGATTGGATACAAAGCCTTGACATGTTTTATTTCATGGCTCTTGACTTCGCCTTCTGAGCCTTTTTTGTTATTGTTGTTGCTAATAATCTTCCTTACACATTAAAGATAGCCTGTGTCTTTCTCAGAATGCTTTATGGTCATAGAAATTTTGGCATTCAATCATGTTGTTTCTTTGTGAATTTTGTACTTGTACTCTCTCTTTTTCCCTTGCAAAAGTTTAACTAGCTAGTATTTCTGCCAATAATCTTTTCTTAAAATGTGTGAGTCCTTTATGAATCTTACTGGAGTTCAATAAATTAAGCAAAATCCATAAACACAACATTTTTAAAGCTCTTTCCTTGTCTTCCTTGGACTTACATTGAAGCTGCTAAAATACAACATTCTTAAGGACTTCCTTAAATGGAAAAATTCTCATTTTGACTGTTTCTTCTACTCATACAATGCATTAGATTTTTTTTTCCTGTGGTTTTATAACTACATTTTACTATTACATTCTTAGCTTCATCTTTAGACCATGTTTTCCTGATAGTGGTCTGAATTTAATCTCTATCTAGAAGAGACTGCATAATTAGAGCATTATTGATCTTCTGAAGAGGCTTGGCATTTTCACTCAGGCCACAGCTAAGAAAAGTTACATGAGATATTCTGTATAAACAAGTGGTAGATGGAAAAAAAAATATCTCAGCTACATTTCATGAGGTGAAATATTACACGGGAGCAAACAAAATAGAAATTGCCGCTGTACTGAATCCTCACATAAAAAAGTAACCTTGAAAGACAGAGGTGAAGAAAAGCATTCATTTTCTCAGTGAGGAGAGTTTTGGTCAATGCCTTTTCTTGTGCACTTTATGCTGAAGGACAAATGAACTGAGGTTAGAGTCAAGCAGTAAATCATGTGGAAGGACACATGGCAGTATGACAACTTAACACTCATCAGAGGTCACCTATCAGTGAGGAAGCATTAAACAACAAAATTACCACAATCACTAGGTTGATATCAGCAAGTCCTGGTTATCCATTTTCAGTTTTAGCATGATAGATACTTAATGAATTGACCTTGGTATCAGGAACAGAAGCCATCCATTGATACTGTGACCTGGACTTCCTCTTACCATGGTTAATCTAGTTTGCCATTGTCAAATATCCAGATCCTTGGGAAACTGTTTTTTGTTTTTTAATTTGGCAAGTGTCCTGTCTGTAAAAATAATTTAAGCTGCAAATCTGTGCCTTTATTAGTCTACCAGTCCAATCAGTTGATTTCTTGAAAAACTACCACATCAGTCAGAAAGAAAAGTTGCTCACTAAGCCACCTGCCAGGAAGTAGGGTCTCTATTGGCCCTAGGACAACAAAAATAGTGACATGTTGGAGTTTCTTGGAGCACCTTGATGATCCCATGTTCAGGGTGGAAAGTCAGAGAATTCCCGAGATAAGAAAGAAAAACAGGATTCCATACAAGTAACAATATGGGATTGGGCTGCACACAGGTGTTACTGTGGGTCCTGGCTGATCTTAGCTTAGATACATTTGAGTAGGTGCATTCAGTGTTTGTCATACATAAGGAATCAGATCTGGTCCCAAGATATTTTGTCCTGATATCACTGCTGACCTGGGCAGTTTCCAGAGACTGGTGAGGACATACAAAATATTGAAGAGGGCTCTCCAAACTGGGATGCAGTGTCCTTTGCCTAGGTCTAAGGATAATATTTCTTCCAAGTCTCAGTCATTTTCCAAACACTGTGGGTGCTGAATTGAGTGACACTTGGCCTTTCACATGCCTACTGTAATGAGGGCTGATGATTCCACAATCATGGTGAGATGGAATAAGAGTAGCAGACACTGAAGTTTCTATCCTCTTCAGAGACCAAAGTGAAGTTAAATTACGTTCTGACCAAAACATAGAAAAATCCAACTCATGTGTTGCAACATTTACAAACACAGCATGGTCAAAAGATTTGTCAGATTTACAGACTGGGGGCAGGAGGAGAAGGGGACGACAGAGGATGAGATGGCTGGATGGCATCACTGACTCAATGGACGTGAGTCTGAGTGAACTGAGAGAGTTTGTGATGGACATGGAGGCCTGGCATGCTACGATTCATGGGGTCGCAGAGTCGGACACAACTGAGTGACTAAACTGAACTGAACTGATGCTAGTAACCAGGACACCCTGACTCAATGGAGATCCTGACAGGATTCATAAGACTTGCATCTGATAAATCTGTTGGGAGAGAAGTCTCTACTCATCTGTGGCATTCTTCTACAACGCCACTGGACATTTGTTCTGAATTACCTTTACAAGGATACATGCATGAATAGTGAGCAGTCTTTAAGGATAGGGATAGTATTTTTACTTGCTTTTCTGTGCATTTGTTTTCTTCTTTTTAATAAAAGAACCTCTTGATCCTGTATAGAGAAAAACATGGTGCCTCAGAAGTGCTTTATACTTTTTATCCTTTTTTTCTTGCCAATGGAAAACAAAACAACATAAAAGAAAGCAAAATTTTTTCTCTCTGTATAGCACTCAGAAAATGTGCTTCTCTGTTCTTGTCCATGCCCCTTACATTTGAAAGCTTTCTTTAATTTAACCTCAAGTTCCTACAAACACTACATACAGGGATATGTACTGTAACCTCTCAGTTTTTTTTTGTTTTTTCCATTAAAACTACATTTTCTTCTGTGATTGTTGACAAAGACTCTAGATAGCAATAACAAAGATAATCAAAAATAGAAATATAAATATTATCAGTTTTTTGCATTACAGGCATTGTTACAAATATTTTGGTAATTAATTGCCACATTTATCACCACAATAACCTTATGAAGTAAATGTTATAAATAGAGGTGCATTTAATTCATTGATTATATAAATAAGGAATAAGGATTTTGGACAACTTCACTGTTATTATTGTATCACACTTTTTTTTTTTAACAATATATTTATCCCTTCATTTTACATCTGAATATATGATGTGTCATCTTTTGAGGGAGTTGAAATATCAGTTTAAGACTGGCAGTGCTTTCTGCTCCAGTATATTGATTTGGCTTCTGATAGCCTGCAAGATGTAGACTGAAGCTGGTTTCATCCCCTAGAGTGCTAACACTCTAATTTGAATAATAAATGTTGCATTAAAAAAAAAAACATAAATTTTAATATATGTTGGAGAAAAAGATTCCTTGTTTTATCCATTTGTGGAAACCTCAGAAACAAAAAGTAAACCCTAAATTCTATATTTTTATGTTATATAACTTATGATTCATTGAGATTGAGTTCTACAGATCAAAAGTGGAGCATCTAAATAAAGTAATACGCCAATGGCAAATAAGAATTAATTGACAAAGTAGTATTTCCATTTGGCAAAGTTTGACATCAAACTGAGTATTTTTTCCTAATATAATATACAGCATGGAGATAATAACACCTAATTGTGCAATAGCAACCTACTCCAGTACTCTTGCCTGGAAAATCCCATGGACGGAGGAGCCTGGTAGGCTGCAGTCCATGGGGTCCTGAAGAGTCAGACACGACTAAGCGATTTCACTTTTACTTTTCACTTTCATGCATCGGAGAAGGAAATGGCAACCCACTCCTCTGTTCTTGCCTGGAGAATCCTAGGGACTGTGGAGCCTGGTGGGCTGCCGTCTGTGGGGTCGCACGGAGTCAGACAGGAGGGAAGCGACTTAGCAGCAGCAGCAGCAGCATGCTCTATATAAATATATAATATAACCTTATACATATTTAAGGACTTCCCTGGTGGCTTAGATGGTAAAGCGTGTGTACAATGCGGGAGACCTGGGTTCAATCCCTGGGTCTTGAAGATTCCCTAAAGAAAGAAATGGCACCCCACTCCAGTACTCTTGACTAGAAAATCCCATGGACGGAGGAGCCTGGTGTCCATGGAGTCACAAAGAGTTGGACACGACTGAGCGACCTAACTTTCATGTTATACATATGTAATAAGACATTTTAAAAACTGATACATTGGGCTAATTGTGAAAACCCAGTAACTGTGGATTTTTCTGCAATCTGGATATTACCAAAAATATTTTAGAGTATGCAGTAAAATTTTGTGTTTGCACAGATAGAGTTAGGTGGCTGAATAACCTGCATGTTGTAATATAGAAAACATATGGACCAATAAGCCAGAATAGGTAGACCAGAAATATGCCCATACTTAAAACATGGATTAAATTTTGACAAGGTGTTAAGTCACCGGGGAGGAGTATGCTAGTATTTCAACAGGAGGTGATAAATATTAGATATCCATGTATTAAAACAATAAACTTCAAACCTTACTGCATGCCATATGCACAATGTCACTGCAGATGGTGACTGCAGCCATGAAATTAAAAGACGCTTACTCCTTGAAAGGAAAGTTATGACCAACCTAGACAGTATATTCAAAAGCAGAGACATTACTTTGCCAACAAAGGTCCGTCTAGTCAAGGCTATGGTTTTTCCTGTGGTCATGTATGGATGTGAGAGTTGGACTGTGAAGAAAGCTGAGCGTCGAAAAATTGATGCTTTTAAACTATGTTGTTGGAGAAGACTCTTGAGAGTCCCTTGGACTGTAAGGAGATCCAACCATTCCATTCTGAAGGAGATCAGCCCTGAGTGTTCTTTGGAAGGAATGATGCTAAAGCTGAAACTCCAGTACTTTGGCCACCTCATGTGATGAGTTGACTCATTGGAAAAGACTCTGATGTTGGGAGGGATTGGGGGCAGGAGGAGAAGGGGACAACAGAAGATGAGACGGCTGGATGGCATCACTGACTCAATGGGCTTGAGTTTGAGTGAACTCCGGGAATTGGTGATGGACATGGAGGCCTGACGTGCTGCAATTCGTGGGGTCGCAAAGAGTCAGACACGACTGAGCGACTGAACTGAACTGATACACAATGTGATTTAACGTGGATGCTATACCTAAATGAAGGCATAAAAATGTAAACCTTCCCAAAAATAATCATAGGAGATCTTTGTGATGTGATGTTATATTGGGCAAAAATTTATCAGATATGAAAAAAGCCATAATTTTAAAAGATAAATTGTATTTCATTAAGTATTTAAAGTTATATTTATTAAAGACCTTTTTAAGGTAGTCAAAGAGTAAGCCACAGATTGAAATATTTGTAAATCATGTGCTGATAAAATTCTTCTACCCAGAACATTAAGTTAAAAATAAATATTATCTATGTATATCTATCTATCTATATCAAATGTGAAAAAAAAAATATCTACATGATCAGCAATTAGGGAAACAAATTAAAACCACAATGAGATACTAATGCTCAGGGACTTCAGTGGCTAAAATTAAAATGATAATATCAAATGACAGAGATATGGGAGAGCTGGAACTTAGCTACATTGCTGCTAGGAATGGAAATGTTATGGCAATTTTGTGGGAAAAATATCAGTGTGTGCATATAATGCTCTGTATTTAGCTTTGCTGCTGCTACTGCTAAGTCACTTCAGCCGTGTCCAAGCTCTGTGTGACCCCATAAATGGCAGCCCACCAGGCTCCCCAGTCCCGGGAATTCTCCAGGCAAGAATACTGGAATGGGTTGCCATTTCCTTCTCCAATGCATAAAAGTGAAAAGTGAAAGTGAAGTTGCTCAGTCGTGTCCAACTCTTTGCGACCCCATGGACTGTAGCCTACCAGGTTCATTCCAGTCAAGAATACTGGAGTGGGTTGCCATTTCATTCTCCAGGAGATCTTCCCGACCCAGAGAGTGAACCCGGGTCTCCCGCATAGTAGGCAGATGCTTTACCATCTGAAGCACCAGAGAGGGGTGTGAGAACTCAAGTTCAATTCTCTTAGTAAATTTAAATTATTCAGTCTAGTACAATAACTATAGTCAACATCTTATACTTTAGCTACTCAGACCTTATTCATCTTATAACTGAAAGTTTGAGCCCTTTTCTCCTCATTACAAAACATCCAGACCCTGACAACCTCACAATTGCCATTCTACTCTTTTACTATGTTTCTATATGTTCACCTTTTGTTTTTAGATTCAACATTTAAGTGATACTATACAGTATTTGTCTTCCCTGCTTAGCTTAGTTCACTTAGCATAATGCCCTCTGGTTCATCTGTGCTGTTGCAAACGGGAGTATTTCCTTCTTAAGACAATGATATTGTAATGTATGTGTATCTCCTTTATTTGTTCATCCACCAGTAGACAATTGTTTCCATATTTGGCTATTGTGAATAATGCTGCATTAACATGGGAGTACTGATATCTCTTCAAAATAATTATTCCATTTCCTTTGTATACCTATAATATCTTTCAAAATTACATAATTTAAAAATCATCTAATGTGGTTCTCCTCATCTTACTCAACCTTATTATAAGATACCTGGGACTTTCAAAGACTGATTTGTTTTTCCTCTTATATGTCTCTGTACTTGCTGCTTCCCACCATTATTACTCATCTCCTTTTTCTCTCACTAACATCCTAATCTTTCATGGACATGCATAAATGTTACTCTACCCATCAGGAGAGGATGCTAAAACTAATTTTCCTTTGTCCTTCTTTCATTACTCATTACAATGGATTGCATGACTTCATCACGTGCTTTTCTTGCCTGTGAGATTGAATACATGCCAAGGACAAAGAGCATGACTTACTCTCCTTTGACTTTTTCTTAATTCCTATCACATTGCTGACACATAATAGTGTTCCATAAATATCTATTGAATAATTGAACACAATGACTTATTTGAATGCCTTGCTATAGTCATTTTCTAAAGCCTGGAGGGGAAATGAATGAACAAAGATACATTCAAGATTTTTACTAGATTTTTAAAAGTACTGGGATACTAAATATTAAATCATCTCCCTGAACAGAAAGAGTGACTATAGATTTCAAGAGTTTAATTTAGCATTATGTATTAGAAGAAACAGACATCAATGTATTTGGAAATTCTCTCTCTGACTATGATGAAGGAAAAATGCATTTAGAATACTTAAATGTGTATATATAAAATTCATTTGGTATTTTCATTAAAGTTACAAATATAATTTTATGAACCAAATTTTCAACATACTATAATGTAAAATGTAAAATATATTAAAGAACCTGCTGAATGATGTCATAGGTGTTTTATCAAAATACTGAAAGTTGAATACATTCAAACAAATCAAATGACAATAGAGTTTGATTATTAAGGAGTAAATTATTTGAAATTATAAAACACCTAGAAGAGTAAAATGACCTAAATACAATTAACTTATTTTATTTATCCATTAAAAATATTTAGGAATACCTACTATTTTTCACTTGAACTAAGTATTGGTGATAAATTATTAAAGAATCAGAAATACACTCTGTCCTTGTAAGGATAAAGCTTTATTAAGAAAATGAATATGGTATCAAAAATGACTCAAATATATTTTTAGAGTTAAATGTTGATTTTGAATTATGAAACAACCACATCCTTAAAATTAAGTTCTACTTTAGGATGCAAAACACAAAGCAAACTTCAAAAATTATTCAATAATATCTTCACATTTATAAATTTAAATACATTTTCTAAAGACCCAAAGTTCATTGGTGTAAATACTGTGAAAAGTGAAACTGAAAGTGGCTCAGTTGTGTCCTACTCTTTGTGACCCCCATGGACTGTGCAGTCCATGGAATTCTCCAGGCCAGGATACTAGAGTGGGTAGCCTTTCCCTTCTCCAGGGGATCTTCCCAATCCAGGGATGGAACCCAGGTCTCCTGCACTGCAGGTGGCATCTTTACCAGCTGAGACACTAGGGAAGCCCATAAATACTGTATCAGTTCAGTTCAGTTCAGTCACTCAGTCATGTCCGGCTCTTTGCTACCCCATGAATCACAGCACGCCAGGCCTCCCTGTCTATCACCAACTCCCAGAGTTCATGCAAACTCATGTCCATCGAGTCAGTGATGCCATCCAGCCATCTCATCCTCTGTCGTCCCCTTCTCCTCCTGCCCCCAATCCCTCCCAGCATCAGAGTCTTTTCCAATGAGTCAGGTCTTCCCATGAGGTGGCCAAAGTATTGGAGTTTCAGCTTTAGCATCATTCCTTCTAAAGAACACCCAGGGCTGATCTTTAGAATGGACTGGTTGGATCTCCTTGCAGTCCAACGGACTCTCAAGAGTCTTCTCCAACACTGCAGTTCAAAACCATCAGTTCTTTGGTGCTCAGCTTTCTTCACAGTCCAACTCTCACATCCATACTGTATACACAAGCCATGCTGTGTGATTATGTTTTGGGCATTTACTTTTTCCATTAATTTATGCTTTAAGCCTTTCACAAATAGCACAGTAAGCAGTTGTAGTTTCACAGTAAGCCTTAAAAATCAGAGAGCATGATTACAATATTCTTATTTTTCAAAGTGAGTTTGGTTATTCTAGTGCTTTTGCCTTTGCAAATATAGTTAAAGTCATCTTGTATATATCTACACAAAATTTTATTTAGTAGTAGTAAATCTGTAGATTAATTTTGGAAAATCTGCAATGTTAAGTTTTCCAGTCCATGAATATAGTATGTATTTCTGTCTTCATTATCTTCATTAGTGTTTCATAGTTTTCAATATATAGAATCTGTATGTACTTGATACATTTATATTTCACCATTTCTTATTTTAAAGTTGCTGTTAGTGAATTAAAAACAAACAAACAAACTAGTCTTCCTCTAATTGTATTCTGTTCCTTTCTAGAAATGAAATTTGTTTTGTGTGTTGATGTGGTATCTTACAACATTGCTAAACTGATGTATTATACAATAGTTGTTTTATACAACTGATGTATTTTACCAGATTGTTGATGTCTGCACAATGTTTAGTGTTTTATACAAAATAATCACATTCTATATAGTCAATCAGGTTCTATATAGACAACCTACAAATATAGAATACCTTATTTGTTCTTTTGTAATCTGTAATCATTTTACTTTAAATGTTTTTTTTTTAATTGCATTGTATAAGATATTCAGTATGATGCTGTATAGTCATGGGGAGAGTGGACATCCTCACTTGTTCTTAGTCTTAGTGAGAGAGCATTGCTTTTCATTAATGAGTATGTTAAGAAAGTTCCCTTACATTTTTAGTTTCCTGAGAGATTTTTTTTATGAATCAATGTTTTATTTTACTAAATAGTTTCTATACTAATTGATAAGATCATGTAGCTTTTCTTCTTTAGGCTTAATTAAACTGACAGATTTCTGAATATTATTTCAGCCCAGAAATCTTGAGATAAAACCTTCTTGATCCTTCAGTGTATTATTCTATTTATATATTTCTAAGTATATGAGTTGTTAATGTTTTGCCAAGAATTTTACATCTACATTTATGAGAGATATTGTTCTATTCTTTCCCTCTCTCTCTTCCTTTTGGTATGCTTTTTTTATGATTTCGCTATCATTGTCATTCTGGCCTGATAAAATAATATAGATAATGTCCCTTCTTCTTATGTCTTCTACAAGATAATTTTATGGATTTTGTATTAATTCTTTTTTAATTTTAAAAACTGAATGAAATGAAACCAATGGAAATAGACATTTCTAGAAACATTGAATTATTAATTTAATTAGTTTAATAATATAAGAATATGTATGTATATGTATGTGTACATGCTCAGTCATGTCCAACTCTTTGCAACCCCATAGACTGTAGCCCTCCAGGCTCCTCAGTCCATGGAATTTTCCAGGCAAGAATACTGGAGTGGGTTGCCTGCCCTCCTCCAGGGGATCTTCCCGACCCAGGGATTGAACCTGAGTCTACTATGTCTCCTGCATTCTAGGCTGAGCCACTGCTGAAGCCCAATGTAAGAATGCTCACTTCATTTTATTTTATTTTGGGTAAATTTTGATAGCTTGTCATTTTAGGAAATTGATTCATTGATGTATTTTCAAATTTGTGGAAGTAGTAGAGTTCTCCTTTTGAATTTTTAATGACTGCAGGGTCTGTAGTTATATCCTTTTCATCATTTTTCCTACTGTCATTTCTGTCATCTTACTTTTCTGTGTGGGTGTTTGACTTGCTAGATGTTTATCAGCTTTATAAGTCTTTTCAAAGACTTGGTTTCTTTGATTTTTCTCTTATTTTATGTCAGTGATTTTACTTTTATCTTTTTATTTTACCAGTATATTTGATTTAGGATTATTTTGTTCATGTTTTCTCATTTCTTAAGCAAATTCTAAAGCCCTACTCCTTATCTGGTGTGAGAATGTAATCCTATACATTCCCCACTAAGTATTGCTTTTGCTGCATCACATACATTTAGATATATATCAATTTGTTCAGTTTGAAATAATTGTAAATTTTCCTTAAGACTTTTTCTGTGAGTTGTGGATTATTTAGAAGTATGCTTTGTCATTTTCAAGTGATTGGAGATTTTCTTTTATTATTCAATTATTGATTTCTAGGTTAATTCTATAGCAAATACTTTGTACAAATTATATTTTATTTATTTATGATTTGTTTTATGACCTAAATATAACCATTCTTGGTGAATGTTCAATGTACACCTGAAAGGAGAGTGTATTCTGCTATCTTTTGGGGAACTGCTCTGTACAGGTTGACTAGATTCAATTGGTTTATAGTGTTGATCAATTCTTTAATGTTTATGAAATTTGTATCTACTAACACTATTTATACTAACAGAGGAATGTTAAAACTCTTAACTGTGATTGTGAGTTTTTCTGTATCTCTTTTAAGTCCTGTCAGTTTGTCAGTTTTGCTTAATCTATTTTGAAGCTCTATTGTTAGGTGCATTAACATTTTGGGTTTTTATTTCTTCCTGGTTAATTGACTGTTTTATCATTTTTTGTGTCCCTCTTCAGTTGTGGTAATAAGCTTCTAGTTTATTTCTATACTATATTACACCAATATAGCAAATCAAGTGTTTGTGTGGTGTACTAATTCCTTTCTTTTAACTTTAGCCTATGAGTTTTGTTATATTTAAAGCAAATTTCCCATAGACAAGCATAGACCTGTGTCTTTTTTACCCACTATGATACTTTTTTATTTTAATTGATTTTTATAATGATTCCTATTTAATATGATTATTTATTTGCTTGAGATTAGTTCTGTATTTTTAATATATGTTTTGTTTGTTTGATTGGCTAATTTTTCTTTTCCTTCCTCTACTTTCCATTCCCCTCTTCTTCAGGGTTATGTGACTGCTTCTTATGCATGTTCTAAAAAGTTTCCATGAAACAGAAAGAAATACATTGAAGTTAAGTAAAATAAATGAGAAATTAGCAGTATCAAAACAAATAAAATTTAGGCATATTTGACACTTGAAGAAGACAGTTAAAATGAGGCTTGGCAAAGTTTTTGAAATCATAAGTCCTTAGCAAAATTGACATTGCCTTTTTTGGGTGATACTGCCCAGGGACGGGGGAGCCTGGTGGGCTGCCGTCTATGGGGTCACACAGAGTCGGACACGACTGAAGCGACTTAACAGCAGCAGAAGCAGCAAAAAGTTAAATGGTGTGTTTTCAGTTCAGTTCAGTTCAGTTCAGTCACTCAGTCATGTCCGACCCTTTGTGACCCCATAGACTGCAGCTTGCCAGGCTTCCCTGTCCATCACCAACTCCTGGAGATTGCTCAAACTCATGTCCATCAAGTCATGGAGGCCATCCAACCATCTCCTCCTCTGTCGTCGCCTTCTCCTCCTGCTTTCAGTGTTTGCCAACATCAGGGTCATTTCCAATGAGTCAGTTCTTCACATCAGGTGGCCAAAGTATTTGAGGTTATTTTTAGTTCTCAAGATTAAGGGAAGTAAAACACAATCTTTTTTGCAGTATGAAAAGGCAAAAAAATTGTGTGTTTTGCTTCCCTTAATCTTGTGAGAGTATTTCAATAATATCCTGTTTCAAAAAATTTGACTTTGGCCTTCTATTTTTGTATACTGCATATCTCAGGTATCATTCACAGAAACAAGCTCATCATTTTTATCTCATGTAAGTAATTACTCTTAAACAAATTCATGACAATATTCTAAATGTCCAAATATAGTGAAAATATATATCAGATTACAAGGGACAAAGTGGTGGACAGTTGGGCTTCCAATGTGGTTAACTGTCATCTAGTTCATTCAAGGTTATTTTCGCTTGCAAAGTCAGTGTTCTGGATGGAATCTTCAGGCTCTATAGATTATAAATAATTACTGACTAAACATTCATTATTGCAGAACCTAAAATAAGTAAGCAATAAATAAATAAGTACAAAATAAGTAAGATGATTCATGGAATTTTTATTAAAAGCAGATCATTATCAAGTTTAAAGTTTAACTTTACATACAAGGTGAAGGATAACCATACCTTTTACTTTCCTAAACCAGAGGGAAATGTGGTTGATAGTTTTGGTGTATTGTAAAATATATATTTTAAAGAATACAGTTCAATGACATTTAGTTCCTTCATAATGTTGTTCACCTGTTTCACTGTCTAGTTCCAGAATATGTGGATCATTCCTTGTGCCTATTAAACAGTCACTAAAGGTATCAATTAAGTGTTCAATCCTCATTTCTCCCTTTAATCCCTGGTTTGGTAAGATCCCCTGAAGGAGGGAATGGCAACCCACTCCAGTATTGTGGCCTGGAAAATCCCATGGGCAGAGGAACCTGGTGGATTATATCCATGTGGTCACAAACAGTCAGACATAACTGAAGAGACTGAACACACACACACACACACACACACACACACACACCAGCCCTAGTCAATGACTAATTTGCTGTTTGTCTCTATGGATTTGTGTTATTTGAATATCAACAACCTGAAATATGCAGATGATATAACTGTAATTGCAGAAATTGAATAGGAATTAAAGAGCCTCTTGAAGACAATGAAAGAAGAGAATGAAAAAGCTGGTTTTTAAACACAACATTCAAGAAACTAAGATCATAGGTTCTGGACCCATCACTTCATGGCAAACAGAAGGAGAAAAAGTAGAAGCAGTGTCAGATTTTCTTTTCTTGGGCTCCAAAATCATTGCATATGATGACTGTAGCCATGAAAAGACTTTTGGTCCTTGGAAGGAAAGCTATAACAAACCTAGACACACCTAGACATTTAAAAGCAGAGATGCCACTTTGACATCAAAGGCCCATACAGTTGAAGTTATGGTTTTTCCAGTAGTTATGTATGGATGTGAGTGTTGGACCATAAAGAAGGCCAAAGGCTGAAGAATTGGTGCTTTTGAATTGTGGTGCTGGAGAAGACTCTTGAGAGTCCCTTGGACTGCAAGGAGATCAAACCAGTCAATCCTAATGGAAATCCACCCTGACTATTCATTGGAAGGACTGATGCTGAATTGAAGCTCCAGTACTTTGGGGACCTGATGCAAAGAGCTGACTCATTGGAAAAGATCATAATGCTGGGAAAGATTGAGGGCAGGAGAAGAAAGAGGTTACAGAGATAAGATGGTTAGATAACATAATTGACTCAATGGAAATGAATTTGAACAAACTCCAGGAGATAGTGGAGGACAGAGAACCCTGGAATACTACTGTCTGTGGGGTCAAAAACGGTCAGACCCAACTTCATGATTGAAAAACAGCAAATGGCAAAGTATATTTTTCCCATTTTTAACTGGATAATTTATCCTTTTGATGCTAAATTTTCAAGTTTTATATATATTGCCAACAAAGGTCCATCTGGTCAAGGCTATGGTTTCACCAGTGGTCATGTATGGATGTGAGAGTTGGACTGTGAAGAAAGCTGAGTGCCAAAGAATTGATGCTTTTGAACTGTGGTGTTGGAGAATACTCTTGAGAGTCCCTTGGACTATAAGGATATCCATCCAGTCCATTCTGGAGGAGATCAATCCTGGGTGTTCTTTGGAAGGAATGATGCTAAAGCTGAAACTCCAGTACTTTGGCCACCTCATGCGAAGAGCTGACCCATTGGAAAAGATTCTGATGCTGGGAAGGATTGGGGGCAGGAGGAGAAGGGGACGACAGAAGATGAGATGGCTGGATGGCATCACCGACTCAATGGACATGGGTTTGGGTGAACTCCGGGAGTTGGTGATGGATAGGGAGACCTGGAGTGTTGCAATTCATGGGGATGCAAAGAGTCGGACATGACTGAACAACTGAACTGAACTAAACTAAAAACTTGTAACATTTATATATATATATACATATATAAATTTATATATATATATTTAGTATATATATATATATATATATATATATATATATATATATATATATATATAAATGGAAACAGCAACAGAGTTCCAGAAAAACATCTATACCTGCTTTATTGACTATGCCAAAGACTTTGTGTGGATCACAATAAACCGTGGAAAATTCTGAAAGAGATGGAAATAGCAGACCACTTGACCTGCCTTTTGAGAAATCTGTATGCAGGTCAGCAAGTAACAGTTAGAACTGGGCATGGAACAACAGACTGGTTCCAAATAGGGAAGGGAGTACGTCAAAGCTGTATATTGTCACCTTGATTATTTAACTTATATGCAGAGTACATCATGAGAAACGCTGGGCTGGAAGAAACACAAGCTGGAATCAAGATGCTGAGAGAAATACCAATAACCTCAGATATGCAGATGACACCACCCTTATGGCAGAAAGTGAAGAGGAACTCAAAAGCCTCTTGATTTAAGTGAAAGTGGAGAGTGAAAAAGTTGGCTTAAAGCTCAACATTCAGAAAATGAAGATCATGGCATCCGGTCCCATCACTTCATGGGAGATAGATGGGGAAACAGTGTTAGACTTTATTTTTTTGGTCTCCAAAATCACTGCAGATGGTGACTGAAGCCATGAAATTAAAAGACACTTACTCCTTGGAAGGACAGTTATGACCAACCTAGATAGCATATGCAAAAGCAGAGACATTACTTTGCCAACAAAGGTCCGTCTAGTTAAGGCTATGGTTTTTCCTGCTGTCATGTATGGATGTGAGAGTTGGACTTTGAAGAAGGCTGAGTGTTGAAGAATTGATGCTTTTGAACTGTGGTGTTGGAGAAGACTCTTGAGAGTCCCTTGGACTGCAAGGAGATCCAACCAGTCCATTCTGAAGGAGATCACCCCTGGGATTTCTTTGAAAGGAATGATGCTGAAGCTGAAACTCCAGTACTTTGGCCACCTGATGCGAAGAGCTGACTCATTGGAAAAGACTCTGATGCTGGGAGGGATTGGGGGCAGGAGGAGAAGGGGACGACAGAGGATGAGATTGCTGGATGGCATCACTGACTCGATGGACATGAGTCTGTGTGAACTCCGAGAGTTGGTGATGGACAGGGAGGCCTGGCGTGCTGTGATTCATGGCGTCGCAAAGAGTTGGACACGACTGAGCAACTCAACTGACCTGATATTTTCTGGATATCAAATCTTAATCAGATATATGATTTCTAAATATTTTATCCCAACATTTGGATTGCCTTTTCACTTTCTTCATAGTGTTTTTGTAGCAAAAGTTTTAAATTTTGATGAAATCTCATATATTCTTTGTTGTTTAAATATTTTCTATTTTTCCTTTCAGCCAATTTCTATTTTTCTATGTTCAATTTTTACAAACTCTTTCCTTTGTCAATTTTATTCTACTACTGAGTCTATCCAGTGAAATTTCTATTTCATTATTTGTATTTTTCTATTTAAATACATTCATATAGTGCTTCTTTATACCTTGTAACATTTTATGCAGATAACTTCATGACATTGGAGCATTTTTTAAAAGCAAATATTTTAAATTATTTGTTAAATATTTCAACATCTTATCATCTCAGTTATTTTCTCTTTGCCCTTCTTTCTTATGAGTTGATATTTGTCTGGTGTAAACTTAAATTGTGCTCTATTTCAATGTATATTAGGAGATTCTAGGTTCTGCTTAAACTGGCAAATGTTGATATTCATACTTTTGGCCAAAATTGATCTATTTAGTTTTGTTTTTCAAGTTAAAGTATCCATCCTATAGGATATGGTTCTGCTATCAGTTCAATCATCAAAAACTTTGTAGTATTCTTTTCATCTGTCCTGTTTTTGTATCATTCCATAGGCTATCTGTGACTTGGTAAAAAGTCTATTTTCACAGTATCCAAAGTCTTTGCTATGATAGTCAGATCAGGTATATGCACCTGCAGCTCAAAATCTGAATTACAAAAGCAGCTTTATGAGATTGTATTCATGAGTTTTTCCATTTCCATCTCTCATAAACTTTTCTGTTCTTTTCAGTTTTTTTTTTTTTTTTTTATGGTCATCTGATTAGAATGTTTAGTTTATAGTTTGTTTACTTTTTCATGCCCTTTCATATTTGATATCACATTCATGCCCTAGCATTGGGAGGGCAGAGAAAGAGAAAAAAAACAACAAGGTTTGGTCATGCTCTCATGAGATCTAAACTTTGAGACAAATGTTTCTTCTCTCAATGTTTCAACTCCTGTTAGTCCCTCATACTGGCTGCTGCCATTGCTGAATTGTTATGGGTCTCAAATATGAGAGGATAGAGCAAAATAAAGGAAAGAAAAGTAATTTAATTTTCTGCACTCTGAAGAACCATTAGAATTTTCCTTTTGTCTCCTTAAGTCAACACTAGAATTTTGGATGCCACTTAGCTCATTCCCAGGTTGCTTACTATTATTATAGTCAAGTTGATTTTCCTTTTACTGACATCCAGTTTGCTAGTAATTTGGCTCTGATACTCATTGCTGAATTATGAACTACTATTACTCTACAGAGTTCTGAAATAATTGCAATATGCATTCTGTCCTGTTTGTACTATCATATTAAATGGCAGAAGCAACTGAAGTGTGCTAAATTTATATTTTCCAAAACCGGAAACCAAGCTACCATTTATTAGGTTGAAGAGTCATTTGTAATGCAACTCTCTTAAGATCTTCAGAGGCTGCTAATCCTTTTGAATCCTTGACATTACAGACATTTCAAATCATGGCCATAAATCTAATTTCTGTTTGTAAGTATCATTTCATTTAGCAAAAGGGTATACTGCCTTGCCATAAGCTATGTGTCTCAGATTTAATCATGAATTTTTCCAAGGATCAACATAATGGAAATAGTTGGAAATGTAAGGTAACTCATCCTTTCCCTAAACCCACTGTTCAGAATTAACATAGGCATTAAATAGAAAGATACTATTTCTTCTATCATGTTAGAAATCAAAATAAGCAAGTCCTTCTGAAGGGTTCAGAATGTCAAAATTCCCACAAATCTCTCCCATATCTCAATATTGTCTTTCATAGTTTTAACTACAGCTATCAGTAAAGGTGATTTTAGGGTAAAAATAATTAAATAGCAATAATAATAAAATTTTTTACAAGTCAAATGAGTAACCAGTAATCTAAAATTACTCATGACTAAAAAAAACCAAAAAAACAAAAAAAAGTGCAATATATTTCATGTCTATATTTTCTAGACTATGATACACTATCATGCAATTTTGAACTCTTTTAGGTAACATATTAAAAGTAGGTAATAAATGCACCTATTTTTTGGTAAGGAAAAGAAAATACAACCTATTCTAGCATCCTGGTAATATTTCTCTAAATTCCCATACACTGTAGCATCAGTCAAAAATAATCTGAGCCTAATATGTCACACACAACATTGTGCCCACCAGGACCCAGGAAAAAGGAGCAGTGACCTCACAAGAGACTGACCCAGACTTGCCTGTGAGCGTCCAGGAGTCTCTGGCAGAGGCGTGGGTCAGCAATGGCCGGCTTCAGGGTTAAGGGACACTGCATGCCTCAGGGCCTGTATAGGACCTTTTAAAGGAGGTCACCATTATGTTCATTACCTCCACTATAGCTCAGGTCAAATAACAGGAAGGAAACACATCTCTGCCCTTCAACAAAAAAATTGGATTAAAGATTTAATGAGCATGGCCCAGCCTATCAGAACAAGACCCAGTTTTCCTGTCAATCTTTCTCATCATAGGGGACTGGAATGTAAAACTAGGAAGTCAAGAAATACCTGGAGTAACAGGCAAATTTGGCCTCGGAGTACAAAACAAAGCAGGTCAAAGGCTAACAAAGTTTTGAAAAGAGAACTCACTGGTCATAGAAAACACCCTCTTCTAAAACTACAAGGGAAGACTCCACACGTGGACATCACCAGATGGTTAATACCGAAATCAGATTGATTATATTATTTGTCACCAAAGAGGGAGAAACTCTATACAGTCAGAAAAAAACAAGACTGGGAGCTAACTGTGAGTCAGATCGATCACAAACTCTGTATTGCCAAATTCAGACTTCAATTGAAAAAAGTAAGGAAACCACTAGATCATTCAGGTATGACCTAAATCAAATCCCTTAAAATTATACAGTGGAAGTGATTCAAGGAAGTAGATCTGACAGACAGAGTGTCTGAAGAACTGTGAAGAGAGGTTTCTGACACTGCACAAGAGACAGGGATCAAGACCATCCCAAAGAAAAAGAAATGCAAAAAGACAAAATGGTTTTCTGATGAGGCCTTACAAATAACTGTGAAAAGAAGAGAAGCCAAAGCAAAGAAGAAAAGGAAATATATAAGCATCTGAATGCAGAGTTCCAAAGAATAGCAAGGAGAGATAAGAAAGCCTTCCTCAGTGATCAATGCAAAGAAATAGAGGAAAACAACAGAATGGGAAAGACTAGAGATCTCTTCAAGAAAATTAGAGAGATGAAGGGAACATTTCATGCAAAGATGAGTTCAATAAAGGACAGAAATGGTATGGAACTAACAGAAGCAGAAGATATTAAGAGGAAGTGACAAGAATACACAGAAGAACTATACAAAAAGGATCTTCATGACTCATAGAGCCATGATGGTGTGATCATTTACCTAGAGCCAGATATCCTGGAATATGAAGTCAAGTGGGCCTTAGAAAGCATCACTATAAACAAAGTTAGTGGAGGTGATAGAATTCCAGTTGAGCTATTTCAAACCCTAAAAGATGGTACTGTGAAAGTGCTGCACTCAATATGCCAGCAAATTTGGAAAGCACAACAATCGCCACAGGACTGGAAAATGTCAGTTTTCACTCCAATCCCAAAGAAAGGCAATGCCAAAGAATGCTCAAACTACTACACAATTGCACTCATCTCATATGCTAACAAGGTAATGCTCAAAATTCTCCAAGCCAGGCTTCAGCAATACATGAACTGTGAATTTCCAGATATTCAAGCTGGATTTAGAAAAGGCACACGAACCAGAGATCAAATTCCAACATTCGTTGGATCGTAGAAAAATCGAGAGAGTTCCAAAGAACATGTACTTCTGCTTTATTGACTATGCCTAATTCTTTGACTATGTGGATCACAACAAACTCTGGAAAATTCTTCAAGAGGTGGGAATACCATGACCTGCCTCTAGAGAAATCTGTATGCAGGTCAAGATGCAACAGTTAGAACTGGACATGGAGCAACAGATTGGTTCCAAATCAGGAAAGGAGTATGTCAAGGCTGTATATTGTCACCATGTCTATTTAACTTATATGCAGAGTACATTATGAGAAACGTTGGGCTGGATGAAGCACAAGCTGGAATCAAGATTGCCAGGAGAAATACCAATAACCTCAGATATGCAGATGACAACACCCTTATGGCAGAAAGTGAAAGAGGAGAGTGAAAAACCCTAACCCTAACCCTAATATTTTGTTGGCTTTAAAGCTCAACATTCAGAAAACTAAGATCATGGCATCTGGCCCCATGATTTCTTGGCAAATATATGGGAAAACAATGGAAGCAGTGTCAGACATTTTTTTTTTTTTTCTCTCTCTCCAAAATCATTGTAGATGGTGATTGCAGCCATGAAATTAAAAGACATTTGCTCCTTGGAAGAAAAATTAAGACCAACCTAGAAAGCATATTAAAAAGACACAGACATTACTTTGCCAACAAAAATCTGTCTATTCAAAGCTATGGTTTTTCCATTAGTCACGTAAGGATGTGAGAGTTGGACTATAAAGAAACCTGAATGCCGAAGAATTGATGCTTTTGAACTGTGGCATTGGAGAAGACTCGTGAAAGTCCCTTGGACAGCAAGGAGATCCAACCAGCCCATTGTAGAGTAAATCAGTACAGAATAATTATTGGAAGGACTAATGCTGAAGCTGAAACTTCAATAATTTTGGCACCTGATGTGAATAACTGAGTTATTCAAAACCAATACAGTATTGTAAAGTAATTAACCTCCAATTAAAATAAATAAATTTATATTAAAAAAAAAAGAAGAAAAGACCGTAATGCTGGGAAAAATTGAAGGTGGTAGGAGAATGGGATGATAGAGGATGAGATGGTTGGATGGCATCACCAACTCAACGGACATGAGCTTGAGTAAACTCTGGGAGTTGGTACTGTACAGGGAAGTCTTGCATACTGCAGTCCATGGGGTTGCAAAGAGTTGGACACAACTGAGTGACTGAAGTGTACTGAACTGAATACATCACAGGTGAGATTTTGGCTTCTTCACTGTGGATTACAAAGGATTTACTGTCTTCAACAAGTATTATGGCATCAGAATTGTTCTCAACCAACTTAATAATTAACCAGCACCACAGTCCTTACAGCATGATCTTAATTATTACACTTTTAACTCTTAATTAACAATAAGTACTCATTTAATGTATGGCTAAAATTAATATAAACAATCAAAACAAATCACAGCTTCTTTCTTTCTGTATCTTTGAAACTTTGCTTGAGTCAATGTATTTGAGTTAATCGTGTTGGGATTCTATGATTGAAAAGGTTATGTATCTATCCTTTTTCCAGTAGTGAAGGGTCTGTGATTAACAGACACTCCAGCAACAAATGCATTGAGGGAGAATACCTTTCATCCAAGGAGCAAGTTATTGGCACACACACACAATTTACTCAATATTTACTCAACTATTAATCTGCTATTTTTTGTTAAAAGAACATTTGAAGGTTTACTTTATAATTTCTTATTTGTTACTGATTTTAAATTTTTTACCATATATAAAACTATATCTATGTTTCCTTCTGTTTTCATTGATGCTTGCTATATTGAGAATATTTTGTTGTCAGATTGAATCACTTCTATTGGGAATAATATTAATTTGATATGTCCTGTATTATTATCCAATTATGTCACCAGGACTGCTTCTAATTGTACAGCAGTGCTCACTCCAAGTATAAGCATACTATAGGTTCTACTATGAGACCCTTCCTTGGTTTAACCCTTGTATTACTTGATGATGCTGGGACAATGAAAATATTCTTGCTGATATTCTTACAGACCCTTCTTGCAACAAATACTTGTGTTTTAATGACAAGGATATTAATTCAGTTTGGAAAAGGAGACACAGGTTGGATCCCTGGGTCAGAAAGATCCCCAAAAGAAGAAATGGCAACCCACTCCAGTATTCTTGCCTGGAGACTCCCATGGATAGAGGAGCCTGGCAGGCTACAGTCCTTGGGGTTGCAAAACTGGACATGACTGAGCGTGAGAAGTTTTTTCTTCTATTTTTAAGGCCAGCCTTATCTTTATATTTAAGAAGAAAAGAGAGTCTTCTATCCTCCTGATGTATAAGCAGCAAGAATTTGGTTAGGTTAAAGAAATATCTCTGTCAGGGGATTTAGGCACATGTTATGGTTAGAGTGTGTGAGCATCCTTTGGAATTTTTCCTGTTCATAGAAAAGCCATATTTTATGTTTATCAGATATATGTTTCCTTGAATAGAACTTTAAAGTATTATCTTAGGTTGGCTAAATTGTTAATGGGGCAAAAAAAAAGCTCTAAAATCATTTATGTTTGTTAACATATGACATGGTAATGTCTAAATAGACTTTTCATTGTTATTTTTAGTCAAATTGAGAGGTTGTGTTCCAGATAATCTAAATAAGTATAGAATTTAGAATGCATAAAAATTCACCTTGACAAGCTCTGAAAATCATGTTTCAGACCTAAAAAGTCACTACCGAAGAAGAAGAAAATACAGGCAAAATAAGAGGCTATTTGAATGCAAACCAGGAGATATAAGAATTACATAAGGATTTCATTGAAAACATGATAAACAATTATTTTAAATATCAAAGCAATTGAATAGGCTGACGCTTAGGACTACAGACATTGATTTGTGATCAAGTTGTTTCCTAACAAGCAAGTCTGTATCACATGTTCCAGAGTGAATATATTCAGTCAGTTATATAATTTGCAGCATTGGCAGTCTCCTTGAGTAAAGCAGTGTAGAAAGGTTACTATAAATCATATCAAAGCAATTAGGTAGCTATGGTCAAATAGTCCTTAAATATCATTTGGAGATACTAGAGAAAGAAAATGTAAAGTTTAAAAAAAGTCCAAATGCAAAATATTTAGAGTAATGAATATTAAAAATGTTGTTAATGATTCATTATACTTTTTTGGTGTTAATGCAAATTATGTAAATTTTAAGACTAAAATATATTCCTCATTGGTTTGCCTTAAAGATGATATTTGTATAAGAGCCATATAAATAAAGCTCTTTTTTGTTTTAGCAGAAATTCTGCACTCATTTTATGCCTCTATAACTAACATTGCACAGGATGTGTCACAAAATATATATAGCTCCAACTTCCCAGAGATGCTGTGCTTACTTCCTTGCTTTAATGACTATTTCACTTTCAAATGGATTTATTAACAGAAGTAAGTACACTCTAAACAGATGGTTGTCAGAAATCTGCTTACTTCAATAAAATAATTGAGAGTTAACAAACATTTGCAGCTTGGTGTGGTATAAAGCATCACTGCATTAAATTGCCATAAGGAATGAGGCACATAGAACATTTTATAAAGATAACTCATGTTTATGTAGTTTGATTTCAGTAATACTAAATACATAAAATGCATGTGCAAATGACTAACTTGAAACTATAAATAATATTCATTAAATAACACCTATCATCTTCAAAGCTTACATAACTCTGCTGAAACCCCTGTAAAAATAGGATGAACTGCAGCCAAAATGGGGAGAGATTAATTGAAGTTTTTACTCTGAAAAATAATAAACCAAATGTCAGAATATTTATGATTGATTCCCTTAAAATGTTTTCTGCAAAGCTTGTGTATTATAAAATAAATAACCGGGATGATATCCAAAATCTCAACTAAAATTAAAAAAGTCAGATAATGTGCAGTATTAATCTTCTAAACCATATTAAAATATTGTACAACTAGTAGCATACCATTGCAGCCTGTAAAGGTAAGATGTTACAAGTAAAGTAGAGCTGGACAAACACTATTTAAAAGAACAATGTTTAAAGTTATACATTTTGTTTTAAATACTAAAAAAATTAAAGGATAGACTAAGAAAAATTTAAAAATGAGTGTGCTATTTCTTCTTTCAGGAATGAATAATATTTCATTTTTAACTGGGAGATATGCTAACTGCTGTGATTTATTCTGTTTATTTGCCTGAACACCAGTTTAGTCTACCACACAGTGATTAGACATATAGACAGATGATAGGTATGTGATAGATATATATGTATATCTCTCTATATATAGATATGTATATATATGCACACATGTATATATGCATATATATGTGTATATGCACACAGTATATTCACTTTTCAGTCATCATTATCAATTCATTTTTTTTTTAATTCTCTCTCTAGACAATCTTGCTCAAGCTACATTAGACTGTAGTAGTCACACAATTTCTTAAAAAAAAAAAAAAATCAGGATAAGTTAATAGATGAGAGGAATATATGGGAGCATCTTAAAACTAGATATTTGAGTCATAATCATGAAATGTGTTTTACTGTAGTTAAATTGTAAAAATTAATTGTTCTACTAAAATTATACTCTAGAATTACTTTGTGTTTTATAATTTATATTGAGAAATAGGTTTGAGTCCTTTAAAGTGTATCAGGTAATTTAATGATCTTGTTAAAACAGAATTATTAAAACACAGTTTGTCACCTCTGTGTTTTAAATAGACAGCTCAAAGGAATACAACTAATTTGAAGAGCTGAAATTTCTGGTAGTGATAGATTTTAGTATTTATTCCAAAATATCAATAAGAGGATCTGGTCTTGAGAAGGTGCATTGAGTGTCAAAATCAATCTGGTGTTTTTGTTGATTTTGTTTATGAAAGTTAGAAAAGGATTTTTTTCAAAGTAGCATTAAATAATTATAAATTCCAATTATTTATATAACTCATCTATGCTTTTGGTATTGATCATATATCTTGCATAGAAGGAATAAAAATCAAAGAAACTGAATAGGCTCACCATAGTTTATTTTCTGAGTAGAATTGGTAGAACAACATTACTGTACCCCTGCCACCAGAGACAATGAAAGATCTTCTTTACCAGTGGAAGCTGTGCTAGTAACAGGATGACCATCACTTCCACATTTGTCTAGACTGATAATCACACAGTTAATGTGATGATAATAATGAAAAATCTACTGCATGGAAAATAATTTACAAAATCAAATATTAAAAATTATATTTGGAATACAAAGAAATACATTTCTTCCCATCCTTGGCTTAATTGGTAGGATCCTATTACAGAATAGGGACCTATTCTCTTCCCACAGAAATAGCTCTTTAATAATTTCTTCCTGTCTTTTTCAACTTCACTTTTGTGATTTTCAGTTTAACAAACTCAATTTTCATAGCTTTTTCACAAGAGATGTTCTTAGTCCAATTACTTTATTTGAATGTCATATACATGATATGAAAACATTTTTCCTGTTAACTATTCAAGTTGAATAACCCTAGTTCTTCACAAGCTAAGCAACAACAACAAAAAAAAAACTGAGGAGGAAATAATTTTAGTGAAGGAAAAAGAAAGCAAGAAGACCTGTGTCTCATCAAGTGGCAAAGATGGATGTCTTAAATACAACTTGGGTTTGGCCAGCAGGAGACAGAGTTTAAGGGTAAATGATGAAGGTTAACCAAGAGAGGTCAAAGTGGTGAAGACATACTGATCATCTACTCCCCAAATACCTGAGACTAGATGATCAAGAAATGGATGCATCAGTAACTGAAGGAACTGATGATTCCAAAATGAAAGGAAACAATACACTAAACTAAATAATTAATTTTTTTCTTTCTTCTTCTTCTTCTTTTTTTTTTTGCTTGATCTCTACTGTCATGTTGGTGCAATTTCCTGCAAGTTGTAACTGCTGGTTATAATTGAGTTTACTATATGTTAGTTTTTCAATAGGAATTGTAATTGTTTATTTTATTTTAATATAGGTTCTCCTTTATTGAATAATATTACACACATTTGTTGTATTTATGAAATACAACTTTTTAATCTGAAAATAAAATTACTTCTGTTTTAGTTGTGAACAATCTGGCCTGCTTTTGAAGGAAAAGGAAAAAACCAGAGTTAGAATACAATATTTAGTTTGAGAAAGATTTAAAATATTTTCAAAATACAATCATAATGTTTTACATTAGAAATATATCTACCTTAATATTTTAGTAGTAGTATAACTTAGCAATGGGATTTTTATAAACAACTGAAAACTGCAATTAATTTACTTAAGTTCAAGAAAATAAATCTTGTAGTTACTTTTCATCATTCTCTATTTATGGGTAATAAAAGCAAACAAATTAAAATATTACTACTGCCAAATTATTATTTATATCATTGGAAGGTTTACTGTTTCCCTTCTTTAGACAAACTTGAAAATTCATCAGAATAAAGCAAAATAATTACCAGAACATAATACATACTTTTGAATACGTTGGGCAGTCAATATATTAAAAAAATAAAGATATATGCATTAAAATTCTGCCTGGGTATTAAAAAGAATTATATAGAATTGAAACAATCTCATAAATATTTAAACATATAACATAATTATTTTGGCCAAGATCATTTTAATTATTCAATATAACATTAATGTATATGAAACAGTTGACAATTTCAGTCATTTTGTATTAGTGCCAGTTAGTTTACCTATATAGTTTTCTTCCTTATATGCATTATTTTTGTTGATCAAATTACTATTTCATATCTTTTTTCCATCTATTATATTTTTTAAACTATTTTAAATAATTTTATTATTTGTGTTTGGAATTTGGACATGAATCCTTATTATCACAATCTATATAATAGTTGATTTTAAGTTCACTATTCCTTCCAAGTCTTCTTGGAGTCTGTATTAAGATGAAGTAGTGTTAGTAATAGTCACCTTTTTCTACTTTGTATGTCTAGCATTTTGTTTATACATTAGACAGTATGGAAGCTACTTATGTTGTACTCCTTTCAGAGGTATTGAGTACTGTTTTTGCATGCAGTTCTCTTACTGGTAGACCCCTTTGACCTTCCCAGCTATAGTTTTATGTTTTCTTCTATAGGTCTATTTCAGTTTTGTCTTAATAATAGGTTATAACCTAGGGTGTGGCATTTACTTATTTGGTCTTTAGCTGTACAGTCTCACCTGAATACTTGATTGCAAAGCAAGTTATCTTCACTCTTCTCCCTGGAATTCCAGTCTCCACAACATTACATGAATCCTGATATCCCTGTTAGCTAGTAACCCCACTAGTCTGCTTTTTCGTACTATTAATGGGGTTCTCAAGGTAGGCTGCAGTCCATGGGGTCGCGAAGAGTCAGACACGACTGAGCAACTTCACTTTCACTTTTCACTTTCATGCATTGGAGAAGGAAATGGCAACCCACTCCAGTGTTCTTGCCTGGAGAATCCCAGGGATGGGGGAGCCTGGTGGGCTGCCGTCTATGGGGTCGCACAGAGTTGGACACGACTGAAGTGACTTAGCAGCAAGTTTGGAAAGACTGATGCTGAAGCTGAAATTCCAATACTTTGACCACCTGATGTGAAGAACTGACTCACTGGAAAAGACCCTGATGCTGGGAAAGATTGAAGGTGCGAGGTGAGGGGGATGACAGAGGATGAGGTGGTTGGATGGCATCACCAACTCGATGGACATAGGTCTGAGCAAGTTCCAGGAGTTGGTGAAAGACAGGGAAGCCTGGTGTGCTGCAGTCCATGGGGTTTCAAAAAATCGGACACAACTGAGTGGCTGAACTGAACTAAACTCACTAGTCTGAGTCATGACTGAAATATACAAAACTCAAGCTCTCATTTATGATACTATATGGATGTGAGTCTGAGTGAACTCGGGGAGTTGGTGATGGACAGGGAGGCCTGGCATACTGCGATTCAAGGGGTCGCAAAGAGTAGGACACGACTGAGCACCTGATCTGATCTGATGGAACTTAGACCAGACTTCCATCACTTGTCCTCCAGAATTCCTCTAACAATCTGTCTACAAAATTCCACTGGCCAAAGGCCAGGTGGATCAACACAAATGTGGGTGTCCCCTCACTGTTAAGGAAACTCCAAACAATAGGCTCTGACAGTTTTATTGACCCTAGAATTGGTAAAGAAGGCCCAACAGGGAGAACTTGGAGCGGAAAAGAATTCAGTACATCAGAAAGAGGAAAAGGGGCTTGAAGTCTCTCCTCCTTTCTCTCCCATTCCTTCCATGTCCTCAAAAGCAGGCTTCATCACATACAATTGAAGAAGACTTCTGCCCAAGGCAGAAGAGACATTAAAATAAACATGCTAAGGACTTAAAAATCAGAATATGTTAAGCATTTTCTAGGAGGGCCTAGAGGAGCTATCCCACGTTGAAGGTCAGGAGGCACAGCGGTGAGGAGATACCCCTCATCCAAAGTAAGGAGCAGCAGCTGTGCTTTGCTGAAGCAGCTGTGAAAAGATACCCCACGCCCAAGGTAAGAGAAACCCAAGTAAGATGGTCGGTGTTGTAAGAGGGCATCAGAGGGCAGACACACTGAAACCATACTCACAGAAAACTAGTCAATCTAATCACACTAGGACCACAGCCTTGTCTAGCTCAATGAAACTAAGCCATGCCTTGTGGGGCCACCCAAGACGGGCGGGTCATGGTGGAGAGGTCTGACAGAATGTGGTCCACTGGAGAAGGGAATGGCAAAACACTTCAGTATTCTTGCCTTGAGAACCCCATGAACAGTATGAAAAGGCAAAATGATAGGATACTGAAAGAGGAACTCCCCAGGTCAGTAGGGGCCCAATATGCTATTGGAGATCAGTGGAGAAATAACTCCAGAAAGAATGAAGGGATGGAACCAAAGCAAAAACAATACCCAGCTGTGGATGTGACTGGTGACAGAAGCAAGGTCCGATGCTGTAAAGAGCAATATTGCATAGGAACCTGGAATGTTAGGTCCATAAATCAAGGCAAATTGGAAGTGGTCAAACAAGAGATGGCAAGAGTGATTGTCGACATTCTAGGAATCAGCGAACTGAAATGGACTGGAATGGGTGAATTTAACTCAGATGACCATTATATCTACTACTGTGGGCAGGACTCCTTTAGAAGAAATGGAGTGGGCATCATGGTCAACAAAAGAGTCCGAAATGCAGTACTTGGATGCTGTCTCAAAAACAACAGAATGATCCCTGTTCATTTCCAAGGCAAACCATTCAATATCACGGTAATCCAAGTCTATGCCCCAACCAGTAATGCTGAGGAAGCTGAAGTTGAATGGTTCTATGAAGACCTGCAAGACCTTTTAGAATTAACAACCAAAAAGATGTCCTTTTCATTATATGGGACTGGAATGCAAAATTAGGAACTCAAGAAACACCTGGAGTAACAGAAAAATGGCCTTGGAACACGGAATGAAGCAGGGCAAAGAGTTATAGAGTTTTTCCAAGAAAATGCACTGGTCATAGCAAACACCCTCTTCGAACAACAAAAGAGAAGACTCTACACATGGACATCACCAGATGGTCAAAAACGAAATCAGACTGATTATATTCTTTGCAGCCAAAGACGGAGAATCTCTATACAGTCAACAAAAACAAGACCAGGAGCTGACTGTGGCACAGATCATGAACTCCTTATTAACAAATTCAGACTGAAATTGAAGAAAGTAGGGAAAACCACTAGATCATTCAGGTATGACCTAAATCAACTCCCTTATGATTATACAGTGTAAGTGAGAAATAGATTTAAGGGCCTAGATCTGATAGATAGAGTACCTAATGAACTATGGACTGAGGTTCGTGACATTGTACAGGAGACAAGGATCAAGGCCATCCCCATGGAAAAGAAATGCAAAAAAGCAAAATGATTGTATGGGAAGGCCTTACAAATAGCTGTGAAAAGAAGAGAAGTGAAAAGCAAAGGAGAAAAGGAAAGATATAAACATCTGAATGCAGAGTTCCAAAGAATAGCAAGAAGAAATAAGAAAGCCTTCCTCAGTGATCAGTGCAAAGAAATAGAGGAAAACAACAGAATGGGAAAGACTAGAGATCTCTTCAAGAAAATTAGAGATACCAAGAGGATATTTCATTCAAAGAAGGGCTCAATAAAGGATAGAAATGGTATGGACCTAAGAGAAGCAGAAGATATTAAGAAGAGGTGGCAAGAATACACAGAAGAACTGTACAAAAAAGATCTTTACGACCCAGATAATCACGATGGTGTGATCACTCACCTAGAGCCAGACATCCTGAATGTGAGGTCAAGTGGGCCTTAGAAAGCATCACTCTGAACAAAGCTATTGGAGGTGATGGAATTCCAGTTGAGCTATTTCATGTCCTGAAAGATGATGCTGTGAAAATGCTGCACTCAATATGCCAGCAAATTTGAAAAACTCAGCAGTGGCCACAGGACTGGAAAAGGTCAGTTTTCATTGCAATCCCAAAGAAAGGCAATGCCAAAGAATGCTCAAACTACCGCAAAATAGCACTCATCTCACATGCTAGTAAAGTAATGATCAAAATTCTCCAAGCCAGGCTTCAGCAATATATGAACCAGGAAATGCAGAGGAACCAGAGATCAAATTGCCAACATTCGCTGGATCATGGAAAAAGCAAGAGAGTTCCAGGAAAAAAAAAAAATCTATTTCTGCTTTATTGACTATGCCAAAGCCTTTGACTGTGTGGATCACAATAAACTGGAAAATTCTGAAAGACATGGGAATACCAGACCACTTGACCTGCCTCTTGAGAAATCTGTATGCAGGTCAGGAAGCAATAGTTAGAACTGGACATGGAACAACAGACTGGTTCCAAATAGGAAAAGGAGTACATCAAGGCTGTATATTATCACCCTGCTTATTTAACTTATATGCAGAGTACATCATGAGAAACGCTGGGATGGAAGAAACACAAGCTGGAATCAAAATTGCAGGGAGAAATATCAATAACCTCAGATATGCAGATGACATTACCCTTATGGCAGAAAGTGAAGAGGAACTCAAAAGCCTCTTGATGAAAGTGAAAGTGGAGAGTAAAAAAGTTGGCTTAAAGCTCAACATTCAGAAAATGAAGATCATGGCATCCAGTCCCAGCACTTCATGGGAAATAGATGGGGAAACAGTGGAAACAGTGTCAGACTTTATTTTTGGGGGCTCCAAAATCACTACAGATGGTGACTGCAGCCATGAAATTTAAAGCCTCTTGTTCCTTGAAAGGAAAGTTAGGACCAAACTAGATAGCATATTCAAAAACAGAGACATTACTTGCCAACAAAGGTCCGTCTAGTCAAGGCTATGGTTTTTCCTATGGTCATGTATGGATGTGAGAGTTGGACTGTGAAGAAGGCTGAGCGCTGAAGAATTGATGCTTTTGAACTGTGGTGTTGGAGAAGACTCTTGAGAGTCCCTTGGACTGCAAGGACATCCAACCAGTCCATTCTGAAGGAGATCACCCCTGGGATTTCTTTGGAGGGAATGATGCTAAAGCTGAAACTCCAGTACTTTGGCCACTTCATGCGAAGAGTTGACTCATTGGAAAAGACTCTGATGCTGGGAGGGATTGGGGGCAGGAGGAGAAGGGGACGACAGAGGATGAGATGGCTGGATGGCATCACAGAGTCGATGGACATTGAGTCTGAGTGAACTCCGGGAGTTGGTGATGGACAGGGAGGCCTGGCGTGCTGCGATTCATGGGGTCACAAAGAGTTGGACACGACTGATTGACTGAACTGAACTGAACTGAGGCCAGAAGTGCCTGAGTCCTTGACTGCAACTTCCTTCAGAGACTGCAGTGCATTGGCTCTAGCCTGGGTCTGGGGTCAAGAAGGCAGAATTCATCCCATGAGACCTTCCAGGTAAAGTCTTCATCATTGCCTATAATCAGGCCTGAAAACCACGCACAGATTTCTAATCAGGAATTGAGTCTCTCCGTGTCATAAGAACATGAGAACCAATCAGAAAGTGCTTATCATGTTCAAATGTGGTTCAACATTTAAATGCAAAAATATTGAATAAACCAAAGAAATAGAAAGTCATTAGAACATTTCAGCAAGAAGTCTTATAGATGAAAACCGCTGATAAATATTAAACTAATGTGTGGTTGGAAATACCAACAGTGTGATGGACCTTATGTTTCTGAAGTCCTCCAAGGGTTAAGACCCTCCTGGACCACTAGTCTTATTAATTTGAGAGGAAGAGAGAGCCCTTCAGTTTTCAGAGAGTCTTTTTTCCAAACTCAGTCTTCCAATACTCTTGAGAATCCCCATTCTTAACACAGTCTATCCCATAGTCTTAAAGAAGGAAAGGAGTTCAAAAAGCCCTATCTTGTTGTGTACAATCAATAAAGTGTTCTATGAAAGTGAAGTGTTAGTCATTCAGTTGTGACCAACTCTTTGCAGCCCCAAGGACTGTAGCCCACCAGGCTTCTCTGTCCACGGAATTCTTCAGGCAAGAATACTGGAGTGGGTAGCCATTCCCTTCTCAAGTGGATCTTTCCAACCCAGGAGTCAAACCTGGGTCTCTCACACTGCAGGCAGATTCTTAACCATCTGAGCCACCAGGGAAGCCCAAAGTATACTTTAATCAGCCAATAAATATAAATGAAGGGTGACACTTTAAGAAGAAACATGATATTTGCATCAGTTCAGTTCAGTTCAGTTCAGTCCCTCAGCAATGTCCGACTCTTTGTGACCCCATGAATCGCAGCACGCCAGGCCTCCCTGTCCATCACCAACTCCCAGAGTTCACTGAGACTCACATCCATCGAGTCAGTGATGCCATCCAGCCATCCCATCCTCTGTCGTCCCCTTCTCCTCCTGCCCCCAATCCCTCCCAGCATCAGAGTCTTTTCCAATGAGTGAACTCTTCGCATGAGGTGGCCAAAGTACTGGAGTTTCAGCTTTAGCATCATTCCTTCCAAAGCAATCCCAGGGCTGATCTCCTTCAGAAGGGACTGGTTGGATCTCCTTACAGTCCAAGGGACTCTCAAGAGTCTTCTCCAACACCACAGTTCAAACAGCATTTGCCCAATAATATTTATTAATCTCAATGTTTATTTTAACATGTCTTCACATATCTTTTAACATATTTTGACATGTCTTTACCTATAGTCTTTGATAATTGTCTCTCCTGGTGTTGATTCTTAATTTTACTCCCCCAAATAGTGAGCTAGACTTAGTATTAATAACATACTTCTAATGAATATGGTGTGAAAAAAGTATATATTTGCAAAATATTGTGTGGAAAGGGAAAAATAGTTTTTTGACTGACACAATCTTAGTATTACTCAGTGTTAACATCACTAGTAAAATTCAGGTTCTTGTGTCCCAAATTATATAGTTTAATGAAAAGGGCACTTCCCTTGTATAGAATTCAAAAAGATCTACAACCTGAGTCTAATCATGAGAAGACATCTGAGAAATCCAAATATAGAGAATTCTATAAAATATCCAACCAGTACTATTCAAAAGAGTGAAGGCCATGAAAAACTATGAAAGCCTAAGAAATTATCATAGTGGAGGATACTAAGGGGACATGGGAATTAAATATAATATTATATTCTGGATTAAATACTATATTAGAAAGAAATGACATTGAAGGAAATTCTGGTGAAATCCAAATAAAGTCTGCTATGTATTAATGTTATTATACTAATGTCAGTTTATTAGTTTGGTAATTGCCAAAGGATAACATGGTTAGATAGCATCTCTGACTCAATGAACATGAATTTGAACAAACTCCAGGAGACAGTGGAGGACAGAGAAGCCTGCTGTGCCATAGTTCATGAGGGTGCAAAGAGTCGAACACCACTTAGCCACTGAACAACAACAAGTGTAACATGGTTATGTACATTAAGGAAGACTGGTAAAGCATGAGTGTATGTGCTAAGTTTCCTCAGGCTTGTCCAACTCTTTGCGACCCTGTGGGCTATATGGTAGCTCACCAGGCTCTTCTCTCCATGGGATTCTCCAGGCAAGAATATTGGAATGGGTTGCCATGCCTTCCTCCAAGGGATCTTCCCAACTTAGGGGTAAAACTCATATCTCTTATGTCTCCTGAATTGACAGGCAGATTCTTTAGCAAGGGTATATAGTGATTTGCTGCAGCTCTTGGCAAACACAGCAATTTGTACCACTTAATCCCATAAGCACCCTATCCTGCCCCTGGTCCCTTTCCTTCTGCACTGGTGTTCATTAGTCTGCTATCTATATCTGTGAGTCTATGCCTGTTTTGTTATATGAAATCATTTGTTTCATTTTTTAGATGATAACATGCAGAATTTGTCTTTCTCTCATTTATTTCTCTAAGCATAATATTCTCTATGTCCAACCATGGTGTTGCAAATAGTAGAATTTTGTTCTTTTAATTTATCTAATAAGTTGCAATATTGAGTATATTTTCATATGACTGTTATTCCTGATATTTTTTTTAAACAAAAGTACTAATTATTAACAGTTACAAGGAAACATTCAATACAGAATCTCAAGGGCAATGTAATTTCTCTATTTCTACTAAGTAAAGGAAAGTATTCAGAAGTTGCCTTCCCATTATTTAATAGATGGGTGTAAATTGAAGCCTGGAAAAATGAGGAGTCTTGTCCTCCTAGAGTCCAAAATAGAGGTAGATGTAAACCTAAATATCATAAAACCTAAACAATCTTTATTTTTTAACATTTAATTTATTTATTATTTTTATTGAAGGATAGTTGCTATACAGAATTTTTCTGTAATCTGTCAAATCTCAACTTGAATCAGCCATAGGTATACATATATCCCCTCCCTTTTGAACGTCCCTCCACATCTTCCTTCCCATCCCATGCCTCTATGTTGATACGGAGCCCCTGTTTGAGTTTCCTGAGCCATAGAGCAAATTCCCGTTGGCTATCTATTTTATATATCGTAATGTAAGTTTCCATGTTACTCTTTCCATACATCTCACCCTCTCCCCATATCCATAAGTCTGTTCCCTTTGTTTGTTTCTCCATTGCTGACCTATAAATAAATTCTTCAGTACCATTTTTCTACATTCCATATATATGTGTAAGAATATGATATCAATCTTTATCTAACTTCACACTGTATAATAGGCTCCAGGTTGATTCACCTCATTTTTTACTAACTCAATTGAGTTCCTTTTGATGGCTGAGAAATATTCCATTGTGTATATGAACCACAGCTTCTTAATCCATTCATCTGTTGATGGATATCTAGGTTGCTTCCATGTTCTAGTTATCATAAATAGTGCTGCAATAAACAATTGGATACATGTGTCTTTTTAAATTTTAATTTCCTCAGGGTATATGCCTAGGTGTGGGATTGCTGGTTCATATGGTGTGTTTTGTTTTTTTTTTTTTTTTTTTAACAAATCTCCTATTCTCTTACATAGAGGTTGTATCGATTTACATTTCCACCAACAGTGCAAGAGTGTTCCCTTTTCTCCACATCCTCTCTAGCATTTATTGTTCATAGACTTTTTGATGATGGCCATTCTGAATGGTGTGAGGTCATATCTCTTTGTAGTTTTGATTTGTATTTCTCTAATAATGAGCAATGTTGAGCATATTTTCATGTGTTGTTAACCATCTGTATGTTTTCTTTAGATAAATATCTGTTTAGGTCTTTTTCCCACTTTTTGATTGGGTTGTTTGTTTTTCTAATATTGAGTTGTATGAGCTGCTTGTATATTTTGGAAATTAATGCTTTGTCAGCTGTTTCATTGGATATTATTGTCTCCCATTCTGAGGGTTTTTATTTTCACCTTGCTTATAGTTTCCTTTGCTATGCAAAATAGTTTAAGTTTAATCAGGTCCAACTTGTTTACTTTTGTTTTTATTTCCGTTTCTCTAGGATGTGGGTCATAAAGGATCTTGCTTTGATTTATGTCATAGAATGTTCTGCCTACATTTTCCTCTAAGAGTTTAATAGTTTCTGGTCTTACATTTAGGTCTCTAATTCATTTTGAGTTTGCCTTTATGTATGGTGTTAGAAAGTGTTCTAATTTCATTATTTTACATGTAGCTGTCTCGTTTTCCAACACCATTTATTGAAGAGGCAGTCTTTTTCCCATTGTATATTCTTGCCTCCTTTGTCAAAAATAAGGTACCCAAAAGTTCATGGGTTTATTTCTGGGCTTTCTATCTTGTTCCATTGGTCTATATTTCTGTTTTGGGGCCAGTACCATACTGTCTTAATGACTGTAGCTTTGTAGTAGAACCTGAAGTCAGGAAGTTTCATTCCTCAGTTCCATTCTTTCTCAAGACTGCTTTGGCTGTTTGGGGTCTTTTGTGTTTCCATATGAACTGTGAATTTTTTTATTTTAGTTCTGTGAAAAATGTCATTGGTAATTTGATAGGAATAGCATTGAATCAGTAGATTGTGTTTGGTAATACAGTAATTTTCACAATATTGATTCTTCCTACTCAGAAACATGGAATATCTCTCCATCTGTTTATGTTGTCCTGATTTCTTTCTTTAGTGTTTTATAACTTTCTGTATACAGTTCTTTTGTCTCCTTAGGTAAATTTATTCCTAGATATTTAATTCTTTTTGTTGCAATGGTGAGTGGGATTGATTCCTTAATTTCTCTTTCTGATTTTTCATTGGTAGTATACAGAAATGCAAGTGATTTCTGTGTATTGATTTTGTATCCTGCAGCTCTGCTTAATTCAATGATTAGCTCTAGTAATTTTCTGATGCTGTCATTAGGGTTTTCTATGTATGGTATCATATAATCTGCCAATAGTAAAAGCTTTATTTCTTCTTTCCCAATATAGACTCCTTTTATTTCTTTTTATTCTCTGACTGCTATAATTGCTTTTTATTTCTTCCTGTTTCAGTCTTAGAAGATTGAACTTTTCTAAGAATCTGTCAGTTTCTTCCAGGTTACCCATTTTATTGCATATAGTTGTTCACAAAAGTCTCTTATAATCCTTTGTATTTCTGCATTGTCTGTTGCAACCTCTCCTTTTTCATTTCTAATTTTGTTGATTTGATTCTTCTTTCTTGTTTCTTTCATTTATTTTTTCATTTATTTCTGCTGGGTTCCTTATGATTTCTTTCCTTCTACTAATTTTAGGTTTTTTGTTCTTTGTTTTCCAGTTGCTTTTGGTGTAAAGTTATGTTGTCTATCTGATGCTTTTCTTGTTTTTTGAAGTAGGATTATACTGCTATAAACTTCCCTCTTACGACTGCTTTTGCTGCATCCCATAGGTTTTGAGTTGTCATGTTTTCATTGCCATTTGTTTCTAGATTTTTTTTTATTTCCCTTTTGATTTATTTAGTAACCTGTTGTTTATTTAGAAACGTATTGTTTAATCTCCATGTGTTTGCATTTCTTACAATCCCCCCCCCCTTGTAATTGATATCTATTCTCACAGCCTTGCGGTCAGAGAAGCTGCTTGATATGATTTCAATTTTCTTAAATTTACTGAGGTTTGATTTGTGGCCCAAGATGTGGTCTATCCTGGAGAATGTTCCATGTTCCATTGAGAATGAGAGAGTCAGTTTCTAGGCAGGTTGATAAGATGTTCAGGGGTCCCTGAGGATAGGGGTCTGGGGTTCTTGAGGAGGAGATAGGGGTCTGGAATTCTCAAGGAGGAGGAAAGACCAAACGTCTCTCTCTCTCTCTCTCTCTCTCTCTCTCTTCATTCCTTAGTCTTAGTCAGATAAACCATTTTTTTTTTCCTTTAAGCCCCAAACTGATGATTACACAACAAACAACTCACTTTAAACTCTGTTAAGGATTGCCTAGTGGCTCAGATGGTAAAGCATCTGCCCACAATGTGGGAGACCAGGGTTCAATCCCTGGGTAGGGAAGATTCCCTGGAGAAGGAGATGGCAACCCACTCCAGTACTCTTGCCTAAAAAATTCAATGGATGGAGGAGCCTGGTGGGCTACAGTCCATGGGGTCTCAAAGAGTCGGACATGACCAAGCGACTTCATGTCACATCACATTGAGGATCATATAACAGGATTATATGGATCCTACTTGAGGACAGTTTCTCCTTCCTGAAAACATTCTGGACAGTCCTGTTATCTTAAACTATACATTATGGAAGTGAGTCTAGTAATATCTTCACAGATTTGAGACATTCTTTTGATTTATTGTAATAACTAATTTAAAAATTATATAACTCCCTTGCTAACACTAGTGGGGTTGGGGGGGGGCATTCTCCATTCCCTCTGATGTCTATGTCAGAAGCTTTCTCTGTACCTTTTCTTACTTTAATAAAACTCTGCTACATAAAAGTTGTTGAGTGATTAAACCTGGTCCCTGTTCCTGAAGCTAAATCTTCTTCAGAAATCACAAATCTGACATTGTTCACCATAAGTTATTATCTTGGGGGCTCGTCGGGGATCTTCAGGACAAGGTAAAAACACTCGGAACTCTAGCCTTTCTGCTATCTCAGTATGCACATTTTCTACTTACTCTACTTGTGTGCTTGTGTGAATGAATGGCACACCATGCATGAAGCAAGTGTATAATTTGTCAGATCATAGACTTCCATGGAACTTGTGATCAATGCTCTTACTATGTACTTTTACTATACCTCAAGTATGGAAGCTCCTAGCCTTGCTAGGCACCAAAAGTTATAAGAGCACATTTGGGAATCAGGCAGAACTCTAGCTTCAAGAACGTCTCTCAGGCTAGAGGTTACTCTCTTGGCTGTCTGACTCAGGGGCCAGCCAGCGAAGTGAAAGTGAGTCTTTATCATGGCTGTGCCTCCTGTCTATATGGAGAGAAGCACTGCTGGTGACCATGAGGTTTTTGAGGACACAGATCGGGAATGGCAGATGTGGTCAGAATGGAAGTAATACGGGCTTCTTTTGGTAGTACTAGCTCCTAGAGGACCAGAGGAGGCTATCCGATGGCTTTTGTTTCAATTCCTTAGATATTTCTTTCTTTGGAATCTGTGGAAATGGATTGGAAGAATTGGTCCTAGTAGCTTGAGGACAAAAATCACTTTTTCCTCACTAGCCAACCCTCCACCACCTCTTTTGCTATACTGATGTGGCAATGACTCACTGCTTCTGCGCAGGTCAAGACTGTACTCAACAGTGTGCACAGGCACACTTGAGATGGATGCTTCCCCTAGTAGTACTAGCTTGGGAAAAATTTCAGGAAAGCTACTCTGTTATACTCTGGGTAGCATCAGAGAAAAGGGCAAATCAAACAAAGGTCTTGGTGGTATGGAACTAAATCCATCTGGGATGCCATCAGATCTACACCTGGTGAATCTCCACCCCAGTTCGGTGGTAGAACCAGGAGGGACAAGTAAGATGACTGCATCAATAAGGGACAGACTAAGTCTGATCAGAGAAGGGAAGCTTCAGTGAAAAGTCTGTCTACACCCCCATCTAGAGCAGGGAGGGATGCCTCCAGTGGAAAGAAGCCACAGCTGTGGATGCCACTTTTTTCTCTCCTACAGATGGGAGCTAACAGTTCCAAAACCACTCCTTTAAAAGGTATTTATTTTAAATTTATTAAAATGTATTTATTATAAAGAAAAAAAAAAAGACGAAGAAGAAGAAGCTGGGACAAGTTTGATCCCCAGAGTTTAAAAAGACATGCTTGATCTTCTTTTGTGATACTGAATGGCCACAGTATCCTTTTAAAGATCTATTGAAGGACTGCATTTATTACTGTTTTACAACTAATGGATAGAAGTGCCATATGTGTTCTCTCTGAGAGATATACCAGACTTATGTCCTAAGGGTGCAGGATTTGGGTGTGAAATCTTCAGCTGTCTCCTGTTCTCTTGTTTTGCCCCTGTATTTGGGGCTCCCAACTGAACAGGCTGAGAATTAGGGAACCCTTCCAGGAGGGGTGGCCTCAGTCTCGGTAGAATCTCAAACCATCCCAATTGTGGTCAAGACTATTTAGAGGGTCCAAAAAGTACATGGAAGCCTTTACAGGACTAACTTTACTTTATGACCTTACTTGGAAAGATGTAATGTATGTCTTAGGATAGACGCTGACTCCTGACTTGAGCGGTCTAGTTCTGAGGAAAGCTACTACTTTTGGAGATGAATGGCTTGAATGTGAAACAAGAGAAAAGAGGGAACATGAAATAGCCTTCCTTCCTTCCTACTGGGAGCCAACCGGTTCCAATAACAGGGTCTCTTTGTCATATGTATTCTTGAAGGACTTAAGCAAGTGCATGCTAAGACTTTAAACTATGCCAAGTTGGCTGACATACAACAGGGAAAGAAGGAAATTCCTGGTAAATTCCTAGATAGATTACGGGAGGCTCTCCACAAGTTTACTAATGATTTTGAAAGTGCAGGAGAAATGATCTTAAAAGATAGAAACTGGAGCCTATTATACAGAGTGAAGTAAGCCAGAAAGAAAACACCAATACAGTATACTAATGCATATATATATGGAATTTAGAAAGATGGTAACAATAATCCTGTATACAAGACAGCAAAAGAGACACTGATATATAGAACAGTCTTTTGAACTCTGTGGGAGAGGGAGAGGGTGGGATAATTTGGTAGAATGGCATTGAAACATGTATAATATCATGAAACGAGTCGCCAGTCCAGGTTCAATGCACAATACTGGATGCTTGGGGCTGGTGCACTGGGATGGCCCAGAGGGATGGTACGGGAAGGGAGGGGGGTTCAGGATAGGAAACACGTGTATACCTGTGGCAGATTCATGTTGATATATGGCAAAACCAATACAATATTGTAAAGTTAAAAAAAAATAAAATAATAAGAAAAAAGATAGATTTATCACTCTTAGTTCCAGATATCTGCTGTAAGTTATGAAAACAGGCATTTGGACCAAATCTGTCTTTAAAAAATTGTTGCAGCTGGCTCAAACTGTATATTATGGTAGAGCATATGAGGACGAAAATAAGAAGCAAAAAAAAAAAAAAAAAACAGGTAATAGACTGAAACCCCAGCATGGCTGTTAGATCCCCTCTGAAACAGCCTGAGAAAAGTGCCCAGAGGGACCCAGGTGAAAAGGGATGGACTTGTTATTACTGTGGAAAGGAAGACATCTCAAGCGGGATTGCCCCCAGGCATCTAAGCTGCCCCCAACTCCAGGTCCCGTCTGCCAAGACCAAAAGAGAATACTGGAGAAGTGACTGCTCTCTGAGGTGTAGGCCCCAGGGGTCGGACTCTCAAGACAATCTGGACTGAAGGTACTCAGGGATCCCCACACAAGCTTCCATCCTGATTACACCTGAGGAATCCCGGGTATTAATAACTGGGGGTGGGGGGGTTGGGAATCAATCAGTCAATTTATTTTGGACGCTGGGGCAACTTTCTCTGTGCTCACTGAAGCCCCTGGCCCACTTTCCTCCTGATCCACTACTGTAACAGGACTGTCTGGATGAGCAAAACATTATGTCAGTCATCTTTTAAGCAGCAACTGGGACTCTGTGCTGTTTTCTCATGAGTTTCTGATCATGCCAGAGTCTCCCCTCACCCCTTCTGGGGAGGTATATACTGAGTAGGGTTCAGGCCTCTGTTTTCATGAATATGGAGCCTTCCCTTTCTCTTCCATTAATTGAACAAAATGTAAATTCTAAGGTGTGGGCTGATGAAAAAACTGTGGGTCCAGCACAAAATGTTCTTCCTGTTGTTATCAAGCTCAATGACCATCACTTATCTCCACATCAAAAGCAGTATCCACTAAAGCCCGAGGTTAATAAATGGGCAAAATCTTACTGTACTGACTTCTCATGATGTAAGTGGGATTTTAAACTCTAAATTTCAGAGCAACAGTGCTCCAGCTTTAAAGCCGCTGTAACTCAAGGGGTGTCAGAAGCTCAAGGAATAGAATATCACTCACACTGTTCCTGGAAACTCCAATCTTTGGGAAAGGTAGAAAAAGGTGAATGACATTAAGAGACATCTGCATGAGTTAACTCAGGAAACACAAGGCAGTTGGCTTAAAGTTTTACCCATAGCTTTAATGAGGGCTTGAATTGCCCCCAAGAAGAAGGGACTGTGTCTATGACAGACTGTTTTTGTGCAAAGATATTGTTAAGAGACCCTGAAGCCTTAGAACTAACTATGTGACTCAGCTTTCAGCTTTTCAACCTCTTTGTCAATTGAAGGCTTCACATGGTGGGTTTCTCTGCTTCAAGAAAAGGACTTTCATCTGCTCTGCGAATACCTTCACCAACAACAACTGTATGTGATGCCTCTTCTTGATCTGATGACATCTAACGATCCTAAGATGGACTGATGTAACTATGGACATAGTCTGACTTTTAATTTTGATTATGTTTTAACTTGGTTGAATGACTATTTTGCCTTACATTTGTAACTGTATGATATGGTTTGTTTCTTACCATCTGAAAACGTTTAAGTTAGAAGTGGATGTTCAGGCTCCTACAAATGCCACAGCCTCCTCCAACTATTATTTGGGGACCCTGGATCAGAGACACTCAGTAAGAGAGTTAGGAGACTATGTTGCCTCAACAATTTAGGGATAACACCCCTCAACAGCAGGAAGTAGTTATGGAACAAAAACGATGCCCCTTTCCCTTGGCAACATAATTCTCCTAAAAGAAAAGGGAGGAATGAGAGAATCAGTTTCTAGGCAGGTTGATAAGAAGTCTTGGAGTCCCTGAGGAGAGAGGGGTCTGGGGTTCTGCAGGAGGAGGAAAGAACAAACATCTGTTTTTTGTTTTTGTTTTTGTTTTTTTTAATTCCTCCCTCTACATTCCTAAGTCTTAGTTGCATAAAACATTTTTTTTTTTTTAAGCCCAGAACTGATGATTACACAACAAACAACTCAGTTTAAACTCTGTACTAAGGATCATATAACAATAATGTATCCTGCTTGAGGACAGTTTCTCCTTCCTTAAAACATTCTGGCTAATCTTATTATCTTAAAATGTAAATTATGGGAGTGGGTCTAGTAAGATCTTCACAAACTTGAGACATTATTTTGATTTATTGTAATAACTAATTTTAAAAGTATATAATTCCTTTGTTAACACTATTGGGGGGCACTCTCTGTCCCTTCTGATGTCTATGTCAAAAGATTTCTCTATGTCTTTTCTTACTTTAATAAAACTCTGCTACACAAAAGCTGTTGAGTGATCAAGCCCAGTCCCTGGTCCCGAAGCTAAATCTTCTTCAGAGATCACGAATCCAAGATTGTCCACATAAACTGTCAAGAAGAAGGTGTATTCTGCCTTTGGATGGAATACGCTGAAGATCTCAATGAGATCCATCTTGTCTAATGTATAATTTAAGTCTTGTGTTTCCTTGTTAATTTTCTGTTTTGATGATCTGTGCAATGGTGTGAGTGGGGTGTTAAAGTCTCCTACTATTATTGTGCTGCTGTCAATTTCTCCTTTATGTCTGCTAGTGTTTGCCTTATGTATTGAGTTGTTCCTATATTGGATGCATAGATATTTACAATTGTTATGTCTTCCTCTTGGATTGATCCCTTGATCATTATGTATTATTCTTCCGTATCTCTTGTAATTTTCTTTATTTTAAGGTCCTTTGTCTAACATGAGGATTGCTACTCCAGCTTTCTTTTGCTTCCCATTTGCATGGGATACAGTTTTTCATCCTTTCACTTTCAGTTTATATGTGTCTTTAGGTCTGAAGTGGGTTTCTTGTAGGCAGCATATACAGGTCTTGTTTTTGTATCCATTCATCCAGTCTGTGTCTTTTGGTTGGAGCATTTAATCCATTTACCTTTAAATTAATTATTGATATATATGTTCCTTTTGTCATTTTCTTAATTGTTTGGGGTTGATTTTGTAGATCTTTTTTTCTTCTTTTGTATTTCTTGACTATGTAAATCTCTTTAACATTTGTTGTAAAACTGGTTTGGTGGTAGTGACTTCTTTTAACTTTTGCTTGTCTGAAAATCTTTTTATTTCTCCATCAATTTTGAATGAGATCCTTGTCAGGTACTGTAATCTTGGTTGTAAATGTTTCCCTATAAGTAGTTTAAATATATTCTGCCATTCCCTTCTGGCCTGCAGAGTTTCTACTGAAAGATCAGCTGTTAAATGTATGGAGTTTCCCTTGTAAGTTACTTGTTGCTTTTCCTTGATGCTTTTAATCTTCTTTCTTTGTGTTTAGTCTTTATTAGTTTGATTAGTATCCGTCTTGGTGTATTTCTCCTTGGGTTTATTCTGTATGGGACTCTTTGAGCCTCTTGGACTTGATTGACTATTTTCTTTCCTATGTTGGGGACATTTTCAACTATAATCTCTTTAAAATTTTTATCATACCCTTTCTTTTTCTCTTCTTCTTCTGGGACCCCTATAATGTTGGTGTGTTTGCTATTGTCCCACAGGTCTCTGAGACTATCCTCAGTTCTTTTCATTCTTTTTACTTTATTCTGTTCCTCAGAAGTTATTTCCACCATTTTATATTCCAGCTCACTGATTTGTTCTTCTGCTTCATATATTCTGCTATTGATTCCTTCCAGAGTATTTTTAATTTCAATAATTGTGTTGTTTGTCTCTGTATGTTTATTATTTAATTCTTCTAGGTTTTTGTTAATTGATTCTTGAATTTTCTCTATTTTGTTTTCAAAGTTTTTGATCTTTACTATCATTATTCTGAATTCTTTTTTCAGATATGTTGCCTATTTCCTCTTCATTTATTTGGATTTCTGTGTTTGTAATTTGTTCCTTCATTTGTGTAGTGTTTCTATGCCTTTTCATTACTTTTTTTTTTTTTTTTTAATAATTTTTTGTGTTTGAGGTCTCCTTTTTCCAGGCTTCAAGTTTGAATTCTTTCTCCCTCTTGCTTTCTGCCCTCTCCAGTGGTTTGTGTAAGCTTTGTACACGGTGAGATTTGTACTGAGTTTTTTGTTTGTTTGTTTTTCTTCTGATGGACAAGGCTGAGTGAGGTGGTAATCCTGTCTGCTGATGATTAGGTTTGTATTTTTGTTTTGTTTGGTGTTTAGATACGCATCCTGCACAGGGTGCTACTGGTGGTTGCATGATGCTAGATCTTGTATTCAAGTGGTTTCTTTTGTGTAAGTTCTCACTATTTGATACTCCTTAGGGTTAGTTCTCTGGTAGTCTAGGGTCTAGGAGTCAGTACTTCCACACCAAAGGCTCAGGGCATGATCTCTGGTCAGGAACAAATATCCCACAAGTGATTTGTTGTGGCATTAACTGAGATTAAAAGAAATAGCCAAAAACAAGAAACCAAAGATGAACCACAGACAAAAGGCAGTTACAAAATCAGGCAAATAGTAATTAAAATAATGGAATATACATCCATAAGCAAAGTCAAAACAGTCCAACTGAAATAAAGTACAATAGATTGACCCAGCAAATAAAGGAAATCAAAAATTATATTTACCAGTTAAGAACAAAACTAACTAAAGCACAAATTGGAAAACAAAACTAAAGCAAGGTGCCAAGTTGGGAATAAAGCAATGAAAGCAAAACTAACAAATATGTTGAGAAGAAAGAAAATAAAGAAAAAAAAGAAAGAACAGATGTGCAAAGTTAAACAGAGGTAGATGAAGATTTATATACATAAAAATTAACTGCAAAGTGAAAATAACAGAAGAAAAGGCAAACAAAGGAATAAATGTAGAAAAAATAAAGTAAGCTTAAAAAAATTTAAATTATAAAAAAGAGAAAAGAAAGAAAAAAGGGATAACTGCACAGAACTGCAAAGATCTGACATAGCAGCAGAGGTTTATAATAAAAATAAAGTTTGTGACTGAATATACACATATACACCCATAAGCAAAATCCAAACAGCCCAACAAAAAGAAAGTACAGAAGATTGACCTGGCGAACAATGGAAATCAAAAATTATATCTACCAGTTGAGAACAAAACTAACTAAAGCATAATCTGGAAAACAAAACTAAAGCAAGGTGCCAATTGAGGAAAAAAGTAACAAAAATAAAGCTAGCAAATATACTGAGAGGAATGGAAAGAAAGAAAAGAAAGAATAGATATGCAATGTTAAATAGAGATATAAAAAGAAGGTTTATATACATTTAAGATTAATTGCAAGGGGAAAAGAATTGTAGGAAAAGCAAACAAAGGAATAAATGCAGAAAAATAATAATAGGTTTAAAAAATTAAAAATTTAAAAAGAGAGAGAGAGAGAGGAAAAAAAAAAGGAAAACTCCCTAGAACTGCAGAAGTCCAACATAGAGGCAAAAGATTGTAACAATAAAAAGTGTGACTGAGAAAAAAAAAAAAAAAAAAAGCTCATAAACTTAATTAGATTTCATAGTCCCAATAAAATCGACAACTACAACAGAGTGGGAAATAGACAAAAAAAAAAAAAAAAAAAAATCCAAAAGGATCTACAGAACAAGTCAAAACATAAGAAAAATAAATGTTTTTCTTGAGTTACTGCTGTCAGAGTCCTTTCCCTCCCTGGGAGTCACAGTGCACCTTACCTCCCTAGGAGGTCCTCCAACACTGTGGTGATTTCTGGACCTGTTGTGGGGGCAGCTCAGATTCTAATCTAGTCCTACTCCTGTGTGTTCTTGCCTCCAATGTCCACAGCTATCAGAACCAGTGCATTTTCTTTTGTGCAAGCTCTCAATGGCCTTTTATATATTCTATAGACACAGAGTCTGGCTAACTGATTGTGCGAATTTACTATGCAGCTTGTACAGCTGGTGGGAAGGTTTTGTGTCTTATTCCTTAGCCACACTGCCCCTGCATTTCAATTTTGGTTTTATTTCCACCTCTGCATGTGTGTCATCCACTGGGGCTTCCTCTTGTGGCTGCACTGGAGGACTTGGGTTTGCCCCTGTCAGAGGGCCAGTTGTGGAGGTCATACAGCTGCTTGGGCTACAGAGGTTCTCGCAGCACCAGGTACTCAGGGCAGTTGGTGGCTAGGGCAGCAGGAAATATAGTACTCTATATAATATTAGCCAATAGGCTCCAGTATTCTTGCTTGCCACCCCCCCCCCCCGAGAAGCTTGGAAGACCACAGTCTACAGGGTCACAAAGAGTTGGATACTACTGAATTGACCCTGAGTGCATAGATGCAAGACATTTTTTGCCTGTGGCAGCTCTTCCTCACTGAGAGTTGAGCATGAAGGTGGCACAACTGCCTGGCTTGCAGGGACCCTGGTGGCTCCAAGTGTGTAAGGACACAGATTATGGTCCTATCAGAGAGTATTTTTTTTTTTTTTTTTTTTTTTGAGCCTCTTGTAGCTGGTGATCAGAAGACCTCTTGGGCCAGTATTTCTCTGTAGTTCTGCCCGTTCAGGCATATAGAGGGGCCCCCTGGCTGGGGTCCTACCAAGTTTTGTGTGGTTCTATATTTTCTTTTCTGCTGGTCAGGTACTCCTGTCTGCTCTCAGCTGGTTTTCTGCATGCACTTTTGGGTAAGAAGGTATATCCCTGATGTATTCTTGGAGAGAGATGTATTCCATATCTACCTACTCCTCCACCATCTTGTTCTCTCTGATATATTTTTAACAGAAGAGTTGTTTCAGTTTTAATTTTGTTAACTTTTTGAAGAGTTTACATTTTTAAGTTGACTTTTGAAAATAAATCAAAACATCCATATATAAACATATATAGGATTGCATTTGAATTGATAAATAGAATATGATAACTATTTCATGTATGGGTAGTAGGTACATGAATCATATTAATGAGGTGTTACTTTCTCAACTTTTTATATGTTATCCTCTGAACTTAGAAACCTAAATTATAATAACTAAATAACATAATATCAATTTTACTATCTATCATGAAAATTTGTTCCAGAATGAAAAACATCAAACTTGTATTCCAACTCCTAAATTACTATTTGGGGACAGAACAAACTCCAAATAACAAAATGCTAATAATATAAAGAATATAAACCCAATATAAATGACTGCATTTACTATTTTAATTCAAAAAACAAAGTTTATTACAAAAGATATATTCTGATTACTCAGGAAAAAAATCTTTTATATCTAATAATTTTTTATTTATTTTATATCACTTGATATGTGTTCTCTTTTTTCCCACATCACTTTGTAGTAGAGATTCAGAATGTCAGTGAGAAATGTCTCATGCTACAAAAGATAACTAGTTATGCGTTGTCAATATCAAAAGTCATATATTGCATTGCGGGGTGACTTTTTACCAGCTGAGCCACAGGGGAAGCCCATATTATGAATTAGGATATTTAATACACTATTTTTAAAAATAAATAAACTAAAATGGAAATATCATACTGATAATTAAAATAATCTGATTGACTTTAAATTAACAATCCATAAAATTGCACATTTTTGAGATTTGCATTTACTGAAAATTTTATTTTCTAAGTTCATAATATTTTAAAATTTGATTCCATAAGAATCTACAGAAAATGTGAGGATTTTCAAAGAGAATGTATCCTAGGTCAAGAAATTAGTTAAATATTTAAATAATCAGCAACTGGTTGTGTTCTGTCATATTTCAGTGCATGATTCTGTAATTTATTGGAAAACACAACCAAACATTTTTCAGTATTAGAAATAGACATTTTTCCTTAAAGTTTTATTTATTTTCTTTTTTATGTTTATTTGTAAATTATTAACTTGGTATAAAAATCATGTATTTATCTTAGATAAAATATTACTTTCTATTAAAGGTGAATATAAAATTACTTTGATTAACAATATAAGTATGAAGGACATGTCAAGTTGTCCAATGGTTGAGAAACTGCCTTCCAATGTAGGGAACAGAGGTTCCATCCCGATCAGGAAACTAAGATCCTACACACTGTGGAACAACTAAGACTGCACACCACAACTACTGAACCTGAATCCTCTAGAGCCCATGTTCCACAACAAGAGGACCACAACAAGGGAAGTCCTCATGCTAAAACTAGAGAAAAGCTGTGGACCACAATGAAGAGCCCGTGTGCTGCAATGAAGACCCAGTAAAGTCAGTCATGTCTGACTCTGGTACTTCATAACTGCAGCACTCCATGCTTTCCTGTCCGTCACCATCTTGCAGAATTTGCTCAAACAAATGTTAATTGGATTGGTGATAACCATCTCAACATCTGTCATTCCATTCTTCTCCTGCCTTTAATCTTTCCCAGCATCAGGGTCTTTTCTAATGAATCAGCTCCATATATTGAGGCATAATAATTTTCATCACCTACCTCAGAAGCATGAATTTAAGAATAACAGAAAATGTATTTATCTTACAAGAAATGTAGGAGCTGTTCAAGGGAGCAAAAAATAAATAAATAAATAAATAAAAATAAAAAAACTTATATGTAGCTTAAAGTGATGTTTTAACAAATATGCAACTTATAATAAAATGGATTCTTGAGCCCAATTATTTTACTCATTCACACTATAATTTATATATGAATTTATATTTCCCTGTTAAAATAAGTAACATAAAAAAGAACATTTTGCTGGGTATCAGAAAAGCAAGATTTTAAATCCATTTCTAATTTTAGGAGCTCTACAGAAATAACTTTAATGTATCTGAGTATGATTTCTTGACTTCATTTTTTGGGCTCCAAAATCACTGCATATGGTGACTGCATCCATGAAATTAAACGAGTCTTACTCCTTGGAAGGAAAGTTATGACCAACCTAGATAGAATATTCAAAAGCAGAGACATTACATTGCCAACAAAGGTCCATCTACTCAAGGCTATGGTTTTTCCAGTAGTCATGTATGGATGTGAGAGTTGGACTGTGAAGAAAGCTGAGCCCTGAAGAATTGATGCTTTTGAAGTGTGGTGTTGGAGAAGACTCTTGAGAGTCCCTTGGACTGCAAGGAGATTCAACCATTCCATTCTAAAGGAGATCAGTCCTGGGATTTCTTTGGAAGGAATGATGCTAAAGCTGAAACTCCAGTACTTTGGCCACCTCATGCGAAGAGTTGACTCATTGGAAAAGACTCTGATGCTGAGAGGGATTAGGGGCAGGAGGAGAAGGGGACGACAGAGGATGAGATGGCTGGATGGCATCACTGACTCGATGGACGTGAGTCTCAGTGAACTCCGGGAGTTGGTGATGGACAGGGAGGCCTTGTGTGCTGCGATTCATGGGGTCGCAAAGAGTCGGACACGACTGAGCGACTGATCTGATCTGATCTGACTCCTTGGAAAGAAAGTCATGACCAACCTAGACAGCATATTAAAAAGCAGAGACATTACTTTGTCAACAAATGTCCATCTAGTTAAGGCTATGGTTTTTCAGTAGTCATGTATGGATATGAGTTGGACTATAAAGAAAGCTGAGCTGTGAAGAATTGCAGTTTTTGAACTGTGGTGTTGGAGAAGACTCTTGAGAGTCCCTTGGACTACAAGGAGATCCAATCAGTCCATCCTAAAGGAGATCAGTCCTGGGTGTTCATTAGAAAGACTGATGTTGAAGCTGAAACTCCAATACTTTGGCCACCTGATGCGAAGAGCTGACTCATTGGAAAAGACCCTGATGCTGGGAAAGATTGAGGGCAGGAGGAAAAGGGAATGACAGAGGTTGAGATGGTTTGATGGCATCACTGACTCAATGGACATGAGTTTGGGTAGGCTCTGGGAGTATGTGATGAACAGGGAGGCCTGGCCTGCTTCAGTTCAGGGGTTTCAAAGAGTTGGACATGACTGAGTGACTGAACTGAAATGATGATGCTTTCTTATTGTAAGTATAATATAAGAAGAACACTTGCCTTAATAATTGTTATACTGAGAGAATAAAAATGACATATTATGGTGAAACAAACATATATAAAAACTGAAAAATCATTGGAAAACTTACCTTTTGTTTGCATTTAAATTATATGCTTTGAAGAGCAGAAGTTTTTTAAAGTGGAACTTAATATTGTATTAAATCTTTATATTGCTTTCTTTTTGGCATCACTTCAGTCGCTCAGTTGTGTCTAACTCTTTGCAACCCCATGAATTGCAGCATGCCAGGCCTCCCTGTCCATCACCAACTCCCGGAGTTCACTCAAACTCACATCCACCGAGTCGATGATGCCATCCAGCCATCTCATTCTCTGTCGTTCCTTTCTCCCCCTGCCCTTAATCCCTCCCAGCATCAGAGTCTTTTCCAATGAGTCAACTCTTCGCATCTGGTGGCCAAAGTATTGGAGTTTCAGCTTTAGCATCATTCTTTGTAGTGAATACCCAGGACTGATCTCCTTTAGAATGGACTGATTGGATTTCCTTGCAGTCCAAGGGACACTCAAGAGTTTTCTCCAGCACCACAGTTCAAAAGCATCAATACTTCAGTGCTCAGCTTTCTTCACAGTCCAGTGCTCACATCCATACATGACTACTGGGAAAACCATAGCCTTGACTAGACGGACCTTTGTAGGCAAAGTAACGTCTCTGCCTTGGAATATGCTATCTAGGTTGGTCATAACTTTCCTTCCAAGGAGTAAGTGTCTTTTAATTTCACGGCTACAATCACCATCTACAGTGATTTTGGGGACTAAAAAAATAAAGTCTGACACTGTTTCCTCATGTATTTGCCATGAAGTGATGGGACCAGATGCCATGATCTTAGTTGTCTGAATGTTGAGCTTTAAGCCAACTTTTTCACTCCCCTCTTTCACTTTCATCAAGAGGCTTTTTAGTTCCTCTTCACTTTCTGCCATAAGGGTGGTGTCATCTGCATATCTGAGGTTATTGATATTTCTCCCTGTAATCTTGACTCCAGCTTCTGCTTCTTCCAGCCCAGCGATTTTCATGATGTACTCTGCATATAAGTTAAATAAGCAGGGTGGCAATATACAGCCTTGACATACTCTTTTTCCTATTTGGAACCAGTCTGTTGTTCTATGTCCAGTTCTAAGTGTTGCTTCCTGACCTGCATACATGTTTCTCAAGAGGCAGGTCAGGTGGTCTGGTATTCCCATCTCTTTCAGAATTTTCCACAGTTTTTTGTAATCCACACAGTCAAAGGCTTTGGCATAGTTAATAAAGCAGACATAGATGTTTTTCTGAACCTCTCTTGCTTTTTTGATGATCCAGCAGATATTGGCAATTTTATCTCTGGTTTTCTGCCTATTCTAAAACCAGCTTGAACATCTGGAAGTTCACGGTTCACATATTGCTGAAGCCAGATTTGGAGAATTTTGAACATTACTTTACTAGCATGTGAGATGAGTGCAATTGTGCTGTAAGTTGAGCATTCTTTGGCATTGCCTTTCTTTGAGATTGGAATGAAAACTGACCTATTCCAGTCCTATGGCCACTGCTGAGTTTTCCAAATTTGCTGTCATATTGAGTGCAGCACTTTCACAGCATCATCTTTCAGGATTTGAAATAGCTCAACTGGAATTCCATCACCTCCACTAGCTTTGTTCATAGTTATTCTTTCTAAGGCCCACTTGACTTCACATTCCAGGATGTCTGGCCCTAGGTGAGTGATCACATCATCATGATTATCTTGGTCGTGAAGATGTTTTTTGTACAGTTTTTCTGTGTATCCTTGCCACCTCTTAATATCTTCTGCTTCTGTTAGGTCCATACCATTTCTGTCTTTTATCGAGCCCATCTTTGCATGAAATGTTCCCTTGGTATCTCTAATTTTCTTAAAGAGATCTCTAGTCTTTCCCTTTCTGTTGTTTTCCTCTATTTCTTTGCATTGATTGCTGAGGAAGGCTTTCTTATCTCTCCTTGCTATTCTTTGGAACTCTGCATTCACATGCTTATATCTTTCCTTTTCTCCTTTGCTTTTCACTTCTCTTCTTTTCACAGCTATTTGTAAGGCATCCCCAGACAGCCATTTTGTTTTCTTGTATTTCTTTTCCATGGGGATGGTCTTGATCCTTGTCTCCTGTACAATATCATGAACCTCTGTTCATAGTTCATCAGGCACTCTGTCTATCAGATCTAGTCCCTTAAATCTATTTCTCACTTCCACTGTATAATCATAAGGGAGTTGATTTAGATCATACCTGAATGGTCTAGTGGTTTTCCCTACTTTCTTCAATTTAAGTCTAAATTTGCAAATAAGGAGTTCATTATCTGTGCCACAGTCAGCTCCTGGTCTTGTTTTTGCTGACTGTATAGAGCTTCTCCATCTTTGGCTGCAAAGAATATAATCAGTCTGATTTCGTTGTTGACAATCTGGTGATGGTCATATGTAGAGTTTTCTCTTGTGTTGTTGGAAGAGGGTGTTTGCTATGACCAGTGCATTCTCTTCTCAAAACTCTATTAGCCTTTGCCCTGCTTCATTCTGTATTCCAAAGCCAAATTTGCCTGTTACTCCAGGTGTTTCTTGACTTCCTACTTTTGCATTCCAGTCCCCTATAATGAAAAGGACATTGTTTTTGGGTTTTACTTCGAAAACGTCTTGGAGGTCTTCATAGAACCATTCAAATTCAGCTTCATCAGCATTACTGGTTGGGACATAGACTTGGATTAATCTGATATTGAATGGTTTGCCTTGTAAACAAACAGAGATCATTTTGTCCTTTTTGAGAGTGCATCCAAGTACTGCATTTCAGACTCTTTTGTTGACCATGATGGCTACTTCATTTATTCTAAGGAATTCCAACCCACAGTAGTAGATATAATGGTCATCTGAGATACATTCACCCATTCCAGTCCATTTTAGTTCTATGATTCCTAGAATGTCGATGTTCACTCTTGCTGTCTCCTGTTTGACCACTTCCAATTTGCCTTGATTCATAGACCTAACATTCCAGGTTCCTATGCAATATTGCTCTGTACAGCATCGGACCTTGCTTCTATCCCCAGTCACATCCACAACTGAATATTGTCTTTGCTTTGGCTCCATGCCTTAATTTTTTTGGAGTTATTTCTCCACTGATCTCCAGTAGCATATTGGGCACCTACTGACCTGGGGAGTTCCTCTTTCAGTATCCTATCATTTTGCCTTTTCATACTGTTCATGGGGTTCTCAAGGCAAGAATACTGAAGTGTTTTGCCATTCCCTTCTCCAGTGGACCACATTCTGTCAGACCTCTCCACCATGACCCTCCCGTCTTGGGTGGCCCCACGGGCATGGCTTAGTTTCATTGAGTTAGACAAGGCTGTGGTCCGTGTGATTAGATTGACTAGTTCTCTGTGAATATGGTTTCTGTGTGTCTGCCCTCTGATGCCCTTTCACAACACCTACCATCTTACTTGGGTTTCTCTTACCTTGGACGTGGGGTATGTGTTTACAGCTGTTCCAGCAAAATGCAACCACTGCCCCTTACCTCGGACAAGCGGTATCTCCTCACCGCCACCCCTCCTGACCTTGAATATGGAGTAGCTCCTCTCGGCCATCCTTCTTTTTGCCATAGTATCTAAGAAATTTTTGTATAATACAAAGGCACAATGACTTTTTCTTCAGTTTTATTCTACAAATTTGGCTTTAACTGATAGTACCATAGGATACTTTAACTAATCAATTAGCTCATCTGCTTAAGATGGATAGGAGAAAAAGTGGTCAATGTCATTCTGAAATTGCATATTGATAAGACTTTTAGTTTTGTTACCCTATTTTAGTTATGAGAAAGGTAAGTTAAAAGAAAGTCTGGGAGAATGGAGGAGCCTAATTCTGTTAACTCCCTTCTTAGACTCAGTTTAGACAGAATGTATGCATCATCCTCCTTTCTTATTTCCACATCAAGCCAGTGCCCAGGACAAAGTCCATATTCTGTGAATAATTGTTAAATGAATGAAAGGGTTGGAAGAAACACTATAATTCATTAATGTAGTCACCAGAAGAAAGCTTAGGACAGGTTCTTGACTTTTCTCTATGAGGGGAACTATAATAATACCACATTTTATTTCAAGTAATGCAACAGAAAATTTCTTTGTGTTGTATTTTGAAAGTGGACCCTTTAAATATTCTCCAACTTCCCTGCGTACACACCTTTACATGTATATATCCATTCATAGCTTCTACTTCACCCAAGGATTCCGTTTCCTATCTCAAACAGTGCTATCCTGTCAATCTTAGGGTGATGCTGATTGATACATCCTTCCTAATATTTCTTTTAGAAATAAATCAGCTTTGGAAACGTACCAAACTTATTCCCTACTTCTCTCTGATTTTAAAACCACATTTTCAACGTTTAATCCATAAAATGCCTTGGACATTCCATAGTATTTCTAAGGTAGATTTTACAAGTTAAAGCAGAAAAAGTGACCCTGGATTCCACATATAAAGGATATACTTCACTGTCAGAATATAGCTTCTGGCTGGCAGAGCGAAAGTATACTGAACTTCAGTTAAAAGGTATTGCAAAGAACATCCTCCCTGTTAATTTAGGCAATCCAATAAACTGGCCTGTCTCCTGCAATGTGAAGGACGCCTTGGAAACTTTAATGAACATCTTTCTGAATAGCAGTTACAAATTTAGCTGCTCACCATCAAAGACTGATTAAGTTAGGCAGGATATTACTTCTTTATCCAGTCTGTCCTGTCACTCACATACTTTGCCACTGAGATTGAACTAGCTACTGTCTGCAGTGCAAAGATAGTATTGCTCAAAGCATATGTGTCCTGTTAACCCACAGATAGAATCACTTATCATAGAAGCTCTTTATCAAAGTTCTTGCCAATGATTATATAATTGTCCCATATAAACAAGTAAGTTTTATAATATATTTAATTAAATGGAGAAAGTTATGGAAATTGTTATTGGATAAAGATATTTCAAAAGAAAAGAATTATTGTGTTTCTATGCATTTCAGTGTGAATTATGTTTCTCATAAGATTAATCAAGATGACATGATATTTAGAAAGAGAAATCCTATTGTCCCTACTAGATTGTTTCATTTTTCAGAATTTAAATAATTAGTATCATTTGATATATACATTAATAAGCAATCTAAGTTGCCAAATAATCAGAAATTATGATAGAAATAATATTAATTAATGTGTATGTCATATATAAAATAATATAAATTTCAATGTCATCTCATATAATCTTATTTATGGGGTCCATTTATTACTATCAAATTTTAATAACCTATTTATATTTACCTCTTTGCTATACTTAAGTAGATCTGAACCTAGGTTGGCCTTTTTTGCAATTGTATAATCCCAAGGTAATAATAAAATTAGTAAAAATTTTTATAAACAAACTTCTGAAATAGTTCACATACTAGAACAATTCATACCCTCATATTTATCTTTTAAAAGGAAACACCCATTCATATCAATGAAAACACTATCCAGCATCTAATGTCAAAAATTCTTATTTTTTATAGACTTCTTATATATGAAGTAAGTAAAAATGCATTATTTTCTATTTTTTACTGTGTTTCTTTTATTACTTATAATGGAAGTACACTGAATTGTATGGAATGAATGAAAGTACAGTGAAAAATATATTCAATGAATTTTGGGGTTACTTTCAGGTTTTAAACAATATTTACTCATATAAAAAATAAACATCAACCATATTTAGGCTCCATTCATGGCATATCAGATCAGATGAGATCAGATCAGTTGCTGAGTCGTGTCCATATAGAATATATCAATTTACAAAATAAAGAGAAATGCACATTCTTATAAGGCTAGCATTCTAATTGGGAATAGTGATGATTTACAAGATAAATTATCAAAAATAAAAGTGGGATGAATGGAAATAAGTACTAAAGAAAACAGAAAAAAATAATGATAGAGATTTGGAGTTTATTGCATTTGTGACTGAGTAAACAATGAAGAAGGAAATGGCAACCCACTACAGTATTCTTGCCTGGAGAATCCCAGGGACGGGGGAGCCTCGTAGGTTGCTGTCTATGGGGTCACACAGAGTCGGACACGACTGAAGCGACTTAGCAGCAGCAGCAGCATGTATACAATAATTTGAGTCCCATTTTGCATATGATTATTCATTTTTGACTTATTATTGATGGAATAAATGTATAATAGTACACATTCTTATTTTTAACAAGTTCTTATTTTTAACTAATATAAGGAATAATTATTTTGATATTATATAGTTATACATTAACTATATAATAGCACTACTCTGGAATAAATGTAACAGATCTAGAAAATTTTTGATTAATAATATATTAAGAGGATCCTCAACACTGGGGGGAAATGGGGAGAATACATAGATATTGTATTTGTGTTTTCTCAGTTGTGTCCAACTCTTTGCAACCTCAGCAACAAGCTTCTCTGTCCATGGAATTTTCCAGGCAAGAATAATGGAGTGGACTGCCATGAATTGCCAAATTTCCCCCTTTTCCCAAAACTGTCTCAAAATCAGATTAAAGAGAGACAAATATATCATGTTCTATCTTCAGTGATAACAGGAGCTAGACTAGATGAGTAAATATGGGACCATATTTCCCTTGATGGTATTGACATTAAAATACCAATCTTTTTTTGTTGTTGTTGAAAAATATCAATATTTTTGTTATTATCACATTCTATTGAAAACATCATGTTCATCATGTTACTTACAAAAATTTTTGATCAGTCAGTTCAGTTCCGTCACTCAGTCGTGTCCGACTCTTTGCAACCCCATGAATTGCAGCACGCCAGGCCTCCCTATCCATCACCAACTCCCGGAGTTCACCCAAACCCATGTCCATCGAGTCGGTGATGCCATCCAACCATCTCATCCTCTGTCGTCCCCTTCTCCTCCTGTCCCTAATCACCCCCAGCATCAGAGTCTTTTCCAATGAGTCAATTCTTCGCATGAGGTGGCCAAAGCACTGGAGTTTCAGCTTTAGCATCATTTCTTCCAAAGAAATCCCAGGGCTGATCTCCATCAGAATGGACTGTTTGGATCTCCTTGCAGTCCAAGGGACTTTCAAGAGTCTTCTCCAACACCACAGTTCAAAAGCATCAATTATTTGGTGCTCACCTTTCTTCACAGTCCAACTCTCACATCCATACATGACCACTGGAAAAACCATAGCCTTGACTTGACAGACCTTTGTTGGCAAAGTAATGTCTCTGCTTTTGAATATGTTATCTAGGTTGGTCATAGCTTTCCTTCCAAGGAGTAGCATCTTTTAATTTCATGGCTGCAGTCACCATCTGCAGTGATTTTGGACCCCAAAAAATAAAGTCTGACACTGATTCGACTGTTTCCTCATCTATTTCCCATGAACTGATGGGACTGGATGCCAGAATCTTCATTTTCTGAATGTTGAGCTTTAAGCCAACTTGTTCACTCTCCTCTTTCACTTTCATCAAGAGGCTTTTTAGTTCCTCTTCACTTTCTGCCATAAGGGTGATGTCATCTGCATATCTTAGGTTATTGATCTTTCTCCCTGCAATCTTGATTCCAGCTTCTGCTTCTTCCAGTCCAGTCTTTCTCATGATGTACTCTGCATATAAGTTAAATAAGCAGGGTGAGAATATACAGCCTTGACATACTCCTTTTCCTATTTGGAACCAGTTTGTTGTTCCATGTTCAGTTCTAACTATTGCTTCCTCCCTGCATATAGGTTTCTCAAGAAGCAGTTCAGGTGGTCTTGTATTCCCATCTCTTTCAGAATTTTTCACAGTTTATTGTGATCCACACAGTCAAAGGCTTTGGCATAGTCACTAAAGAAGAAATAGATGTTTTTCTGGAACTCTCTTGCTTTTTTGATGATCCAACAGATGTTGGCAATTTGGTCTCTGGTTCCTCTGCCTTTTCTAAAACCAGCATGAACATTTGGAAATTCATGCAGCAGTCATGAAGAGATACCCCACGTCCAAGGTAAGAGAAACCCAAGTTAGACAGTAGGTGTTGGGAGAGACATCAGAGGGCAGACACACAAACCATAATCACAGAAAACTAGTCAATCTAATCACAGAGACCACAGACTTGTCTAACTCAATGAAACTAAGCCATGCTGTGTGGGGCCACCCACAATGGGTGGGTCAAGGTGGAGAGGTCTGACAGAATGTGGTCCTCTGGAGAAGGGAATGGCAAACCACTTCAGTATTTTTTGCCTTGAGAACCCCATGAACCGTATGAAAATTTTCTGATACATCTGCTCAATCTGCATTAGTACTACTTAACTGGGTTAACATTATTATCATGTATTTAATCAGTATGAAAATGTGCTTACTCAATTCTATATATTCTATATATACAATGACATATATATTGAGAAAGCTTTCGATTGTTTTCATAACAGGGCATTGCATTTACAGTTTGTTTCTCAAACTATTGATATTTTCCTTCAGACAGCCCTTCCTAATAGTTTTGGTAGGGGAAATTTTACGCATCCATACAAATTCAACCTTCATATTTACAACAATAGCTTTATTCTCTGTTTTATTTCCTGTGTTATAAAAGTTGCCACTGCTGCTGCTGCTGCTGCTAAGTTGCTTCAGTCGTGTCCGACTCTGTGTGACCCCATAGACGGCAGCCCACCAGGCTTCCCCATCCCTGGGATTCTCCAGGCAAGAACACTGGAGTGGGTTGCCATTTCCTTCTCCAATGCATGAAAGTTAAAAGTGAAAGTGAAGTTGCTCAGTTGTGTCTGACTCTAGCGACCCCATGGACTGCAGCCTACCAGGCTCCTCCGTCCATGGGATTTTCTAGGCAAAAGTACTGGAGTGGGGTGCCATTGCCTTCTCTGGTTACAAATGTTACTACTTGTTAAATTATATCTTGATATTTATCTCCCTGAGGAGATAATTTCCCTTCTTGAGAACAAAAGGATCATGCTTTATTCATTTGTATAAACAGTTGGTAAACAGATGGGGAAGCAATGGAAACAATGAGAGGCTTATTTTTTGGGGCTCCAAAATCACTGCAGATGGTGACTGCAGCCATGAAAATAAAAGATGCTTGCTCCTTGGAAGAAAAACTATGATCAACCTAGACAGCTTATTAAAAAGCAGAGACATTGCTTTGCCAACAAAGTTCCATCTAGTTAAACCTGTGGTTTTTCAAGTACTCATGTATGGATGTCAGAGTTGGACCATAAGGACAGCTGAGCACCAAAAAACTGATGCTTTTAAACTGTGATGTTGGATAAGACTCTTTGAGTCCCTTGGACTGCAAGGAGATCTACCCAGTCCATCCTAAAGGAAATCAGTCCTGAAAATTCATTGGAAGGACTGATTCTGAAGCTGAAACTCCAATACTTTGACCACCTGATGCAAAGAGCTGACTCATTGGAAAAGCCCCTGATGCTGGGAAAGATTGAGGGCAGGAGAAGGGGATGACAGAGGATGAGATGGTTGGATGGCATCACTGACTCGATGGACATGAGTTTGAGCAAGCTCTGGGAGTTGGTGATGGACAGGGAGGTCTGGCATGCAGCAGTTCATGGGGTCACAAATAGTCAGACATGACTGAATGACTGAACTAATATTCAGTTCTAGAAATGTAGAAATAGTAGTCTATTTCTCTATAAGTGAAAACTATATAAGTTTTGAAATGATTTGTGCATACCTTCCCCTGCCCACATTAATTAATTTGAGATATCTACAAGAAATTGTCTACCAGTTTCACCTCTATTCCTTATGTTCAAGAACTAATTGCAGTCTCCAGGGGGTATAAATATGAGCTACAATCACAAATGAAGCATGCGGGAAGCTGCAGGAGTATGAAAGATTTGAAATGGTGTGAAGTGCAGCCACTTGACTTAACAGAAAGAATGTATGTTGAGCAGAAGTATTTCCAGAAGAAAAGAATGATGATGATTTGTTAAGGTTCATCAGTAAAAGACATATTCCATGACATTAAATGATTATTTGGTTTATTATTCATCAGTGAAATACTCAATGTGATGACTGATCACTTGCTGAGCATTGTTCAGTATTATGCCATATGATACATGAACTACCTGCCACTCACAGTCAATATCTTTACCTCATATAAAGCATTCAGAGATAGAAGATAGCAATCTTTTAGAATAGAACTCCCCTGCCTTCAAGCTTTGATGAACATATATCAGTCTTCCTCCCTGTTACAAAGTAGCCCTTACATCTGAGCCCAACATAACCAAAAAGAGTAGTCTCTTTCTGCTTCAGAGTCAGCAAACTCTACTTCTTCATATTTGTGTTGTCACACATATACTTCCTCTGCTTTTTCTGCTACACAGGCATTTACATAATGCCTACTACTTAATATGTACCCTTCTAGAACAAAGAATAAAAGAAAGAAACAAAGTCACTTTTCTCATAAAACTAAATATTTAAAGAAATACAATTCAAAAAAAAATGCTTTAAATGCATACATAGTATGCTGGAGATTAAAATACAGTGCAGGATTGTGTGTTCATGGAAGGCCTGAGTGAAAAAAAATGATATTTAGGTAGATATATGAATATGAAAATGAAGAGGAACTAAAGAGCCTCTCTATGAGGGTGAAAGAGGAGAGTGAAAGAGTTGGCTTGAAACTTAACATTGGGTGTGCTGTGTGTTTGGTCATGGCCAACTGTTTGTGGCCCCATGAACTGTAACCTGTCAGGCTCCTCTGTTCATGGGATTTCCCTGGCAAGAATACTGGATGGGTTGTTATTTCCTATTCCTGAGAAGCCCAAGCAACTCTATATTAAAACAAAACAAAAACACACTGTTCCAGTCCCATAACTTCAAGGTAAATAGAAGGGGAATAATTGGAAACAGTGACAGATTTTCTTTTCTTAGGCTCCAAAATCACTACAGACAGTGACTGCAGCCATGAAATTAAAGCATGGTTGTTCCTTGGAAGGTTAGCTATGACAAACATAGAGAGCATATAAAAAAAAAAAACAAAAAACAAAAAAAAAAAACAAAAAAACCCCAGAGATATCAGTTTAATATTTCACAGAGATATATACAAGCCCATATAGTCAAAACTATGATTTTTCCAGTAGCCATGTACGGATGTGAGAGTTGGACCAGAGGAAAGTTTGAGCACCGAAGAATTGATGGTTTTGAATGTTGGTGCTGGAAAAACTGCTTGAGAATCCCCTCAACTTCAAAGAGAACAAACCAGTCAGTCCTAAAGAAAATCAACCTTGGATATTTATTAGAAGCACTGATGCTGAAGCTGAAGCTTCAATACTTTGGCCACCTGATGAGAAAAGCTGATCGTTTTGAAAAGTCCTGATGCAGAAGAAGACTGAGGGAGGGAGACAAAGGGGGCAAATGGGGATCTCCCCAACTCAGAGCTTGAACTTGCATCTCCATCATATGGTTACAAAAGTAGCAAAGGGTCACAAAGAGTCAGACCTGATGTAGCAACTGAACAACAACAGCAATTAACATGGATATGAATATTGTTGCTGTCAAGAAAAAAAAAAGCACAACTTAAAAGTTGTGAGTTATGTTTTATGTGGCAGCTTGGAAGACAACCTTTCTTATAGCTCTGAGGGATTGCTCCATAGAGGTAAGGGATGAACAAGGATATATGAGTTTTAAAATAAAATACAGGTAGTCAGGACATGTTTACTCTTAATTAAAGGAAACCAGACATCTCAAGTTAATGTATTTAACACATTTCTGTGTATGCCAGATTCTGATCTCATTGAAATCACTTCTTTCATATGCACCTTAACTATCAAAGGTTACTATCTTGTTTTTTTTTCCATCCTAAATCTCCTCAAGGTGCACAGTTGGGAGTGGCTGTAGTGGCTGCTGCCTTGATGGATGCACATCTTTTATTTACTAATATGACAGGTTACATTCTTCATTCACAAAAGCCACAGTGAAATGGGTCAACAGGTAAAAATATATATATTTTTTTAGGACAGGCTTTAATTATTTGAAGTCAGAGAACACTAAACATGCATGCTTATGTTAGGTAGAGAGAAAAGAAGACTTGAAATATAAAAGAAAATATTGTAGGAGCAATATCTTCGGGAATCAAAGAATTGACATACAAAGTTTAGTTGGAAGAATTTTACAAGTACCAAAGCAAATATTCTTCAAATCTGTTCTCCCATATTCTTCACTAATTTAAATATTTATTAACTACTCATACATCAGCTTAAATATTACTTAAGTATGAAACGATTCCACAGATTTTGTCAGATTTTTCTTTCTAAGCTTTCATATTCACTCTGTAATTTATAAATACCTCATGAATGTTTAAAAGGACAAATTAATAAATATCAAGCCAATACATATATACTGATCACTATTTATATATGGTATTGTTTATTCTCCATCATAGGGACATTTCTATCCTTTATGAACTTCTTCACCTTTTGTTGTGATTCAGTCATTCAATTGTATCTCATTATTTGCAACCTCATGGACTGCAGCACCACAAGCTTCCCTGTCCTTCACCATTTCCCAGAGTTTGCTCAAACTCATATCCATTGAGAAGGTGATGCCATCCAACCATCTCATCCTCTGTCATTCCCTTCTCCTCCTGCCCTCAATCTTTCCCAGTATCAGAGCTTTTCCCAATGAGTTGGCTCTTCACATCAGGTGGGGAAAGTATTGAAACTTCAGCTTCAGCATGAGTCCTTGCAAATAATATCCAGGGTTGATTTCCTTTAGCATTGACTGGTTTGATCTTCTTGCTGTCCTGGGGATTTTCAAGAGTCTTCTCCAACACCACAGTTCAAAAGCATCAGTTCTTCGGTGCTCAGTCTTTTCTATCATCCAGCTCTCACATCCATACATGACTACTGGAAAACCATAGCTTTAACTACATGGACTTTTGTAGGGAAAATACTGTCTCTGTTTTTTAATATGCTGTATAGGTTTGTCATAGCTTTTCCTCCAAGGAGCAAGCATGTTTTAATTTCATGGCTGCAGAGGCCATCCACACTGACTTTGGAGCCCAAGAAAATAAAGTCTGTCACTCCTTTATCTTCCCATCTATTTGCCATGAATGATGGGACCACATGCCATGATATTCATTTTTTGAATGTTGATTTTTAAGCCACTATTTTCACTCTTCTTTTTCACCTTCATCAAGAGGTTCCTTAATTCCTCTTCACTTTCTTCCATAAGGGTGGTGTCATATGCATATCTGAGGTTATTAATATTTTGCAGGGCAATCTTGATTCCAGCTTCTGCTTCAGCCAGACCCATATTTCACATGATATACTCTATAAAAGTTAAATAAGCAGGGTGACAATATACCACCTTGATGGTATACAGCCTTCCTTCACCTTAGAATCTTAGAATTCATCTCAATATTCAGCAGTGTTTTTATCTAATATTTTATAAATATATATACTCCTTAAAGTGAATTAACATTCTCAACTTTGTTTCAAAGATAGTTTGATGGTCCTAAATGATTTTGAATTTCAGGTTAAAAAAATAGCCTCTAATGTAAAAAATTTTAGTCACATTGTTTGAAATAGGATTATGCACAATCTCACAAAATTATATGCTTTTAGTGTTACCAAAATTTAAAATGTGTAAGTGCCTTATTGATAAAAATAAAAGAATGTTCACATTATATTATCAGATAAACCCATGAAAATAAGTCATGCAAAACCTAAGTATTTTAAAGAGACTGTAATTAACTATGTTTTAGTTTGAAAATATTTATTCATATGTTTCATCAGTATAGAAAGAATAGAACACAAGCCTCAATGAAGTTGGTGCATTAACACTTCACAGAAACGTATATGGACCAACCACTCAAAATGACAAAAGACATTGAAAACACAAAAATGAAAATAGATTTATTGCAAAGAAATGTTTAATGTATAAAATATTAGATTTACTTTCTGTCGTACTACACAACTATATTTTATAAAAAATACTCCAAAGTGGTTCAAACATATAAATAAAAAGAATTTCAAATTTGATTAAAGGCATGGAACAAAAATAATTTTCAAAACGTACACTTAGAACTTTGTATTATAATAATAACCAATTTAAAATCTTGTCTGTATGTATTAACTGTCATAGATCATTTAATTCAGGTTAGTCACTCAGTAGTGTCCAACTCTTAGCAACTCCATGGACTACAGAATACCAGGCTTCCCTGTCCATCACCAAATCCTGGAGCTCACACAAACTCATGTCCATTGAGTCAGTGATGCCATTCAACCATCTCATCCTCTGTCATCCCCTTCTCCTGCCCTCAATCTTTCCCAGCATCAGAGACTTTTCCAATAAGTCAGCTCTTCACATTAGGTGGCCAAAGTACCAGAGTTTCAGCTTCAGAATCAGTCCTTCCAATGAGTCTTCAGGACTGATTTTCTTTAGGATGGACGGGTTGGATGTCTTTGTACTCCAAGGGACTCTAAGAGTCTTCTCCAACACCACAGTTCAAAGGCATCAATTCTTTGGCACTCAGCTTACTTTTTTTTTCTTTTCTTTTTTTTTTCTCAGCTTACTTTTTAATTATTTTTATTATTATTTTTTACTTTACAATATTGTATTGGTTTTGCCATACATCAACATAAATCCTCCACGGGAGTACACGTGTTCGCAATCCTGAACCCCCCTCCCACCTCCCTCCTTATACCATCCTTCTGGGTCATCCCAGTGCACCAGTCCCAAGCATCCTGTATACTGCATCAAACCTGGACTGGCAATTCATTTCTTATATGATATTATACATGTTTCAATGCCATTCTCCCAAATCATCACACCCTCTCCCTCTCCCACAGAGTCCAAAAGACTGTTCTATGTATCTGTGTCTCTTTTGCTGTCTCACATACAGGGTTATCATTATCATCTTTCTAAATTCCATATATATATACGTTAGCATACTGTATTGGCGGAGAAGGCAATGGCACCCCAATCCAGTACTCTTGTCTGGAAAATCCCATAGACAGAGGAGCCTGGTATGCTGCAGTCCATGGGGTAGCTAAGAGTCGGACACAACTGAGTGACTTAACTTTGACTTTTCACTTTAATGCATTGGAGAAGGAAATGGCAACCCACTCCAGTGTTCTTGCCTGGAGAATCCCAGGGACAGGGGAGCCTGGTGGGCCGCCATCTCTGGGGTCACACAGAGTCATACATGACTGAAGCAAGTTAACAGCAGCAGCAGCAGCATACTGTATTGGTGTTTTTCTTTCTGGCTTACTTCACTCTGTATAATAGGCTCCAGTTTCATCCACCTCGTTAGAACTGATTCAAATGTATTCTTTTTAATGGCTAAGTAAACTCCATTGTGTATATGTACCACAGCTTTCTTATCCATTCATCTGCTCGTGGACATCTAGGTTGCTTCCATGTCCTGGCTATTATAAACAGTGATGCAATGAACATTGGGGTACACGTGTCTCTTTCAATTCTGGTTTCCTCGGTGTGTATGCCCAGCAGTGGGATTGCTGTGTCATATGGCAGCTCTATTTCCAGTTTTCAAAGGAATCTCCACACTGTTCTCCATAATGGCTGTACTAGTTTGCATTCCCACCAACAGTGTAAGAGGGTTCTCTTTTCTCCACACCATCTCCAGCATTTATTGCTTGCAGACTGTTGGATAAAAGCCATTCTGACTGGCGTGAAATGGCACTTCATTGTGGTTTTGATTTGCATTTCTTTGATAATTAGTGATGTTGAGCATCTTTTCATGTGTTTGTTAGCCATCTGTATGTCTTCTTTTGAGAAATGTCTGTTTAGCTCTTTGGCACATTTTTTGATTGGGTCATTTATTTTTCTGGAATTGAGCTGCAGGAGTTGCTTGTATACTTTTGAGATTAGTTATTTGTCAGTTGCTTCATTTGCTATTATTTTCTCCCATTCTGAAGGCTGTCTTTTCACCCTGCTTATAGTTTCCTTTGTTGTGCAGAAGCTTTTAATTTTAATTAGGTCCCATTTGTTTGTTTGCTTTTATTTCCAATATTCTGGGAGGTGGGTCATAGAGAATCCTGCTGTGATGTATGTCAGAGAGTGTTTTGCCTATGTTCTCCTCTAGGAGTTCTATAGTTTCTGGTCTTACATTTAGATCTTTAATCCATTTTGAGTTTATTTTTGTGTATGGAGTTAGAAAGTGATCTAGTTTCATTCTTTTACAAGTGGTTGACCAGTTTTCCCAGCACCACTCATTAAAGAGATTGTCTTTAATCCATTGTATATTCTTGCCTCCTTTGTCAAAGATAAGGTGTCCATAGATGTGTGGATTTATCTCTGGGCTTTCTATTTTGTTCCATTGGTCTATATTTCTGTCTTTGTGCCAGTACCATACTGTCTTGATGACTGTGGCTTTGTAGTAGAGCCTGAAGTCAGGCAGGTTGATTCCTCCAGTTCCATTCTTCTTTCTCAAGATTGCTTTGTCTATTCGAGGTTTTTTGTATTTCCATACAAATTGTGAAATTATTTGTTCTAGCTCTGTGAAATATACCGTTGGTAGTTTGATAGGGATTGCATTGAATCTATAGATTGCTTTGGGCAGTATACTCCTTTTCACTATATTGATTCTTCTGATCCATAAGCATGGTATATTTCTCCATCTATTAGTGTCCTCTGATTTCTTTCACCAGTGTTTTATAGTTTTCTATATATAGGTCTTTAGTTTCTTTAGGTAGATATATTCCTAAGTATTTTATTCTTTTCTTTGCAATGGTGAATGGAATTATTTCCTTAATTTCTCTATTTTCTCATTATTAGTGTATAAGACAGCTTTATTTATAATATAACTCTCACATCCATACATGACTACTGGAAAAACTGTAGCTTTGACTAGATGCATCTTGTTGGTAAAGTAATGTCTCTGCTTTTTAGTATGCCATCTAGGTTGGTCATAACATTTCTTCCAACGAGTATCTTTTTATTTCATGGCTGCTGTCATGATCTGCAGTGACTTTGGAGCCCCCAAAAATAAAGTCAGCAATTATTTCCATTGTTTCCCCCATCTATTTGCAATGAAGTGATGGGACCAAATGCCATGAACTTAGTTTTCTGAATGTTGAGCTTTAAGCCAACTTTTTCACTCTCCTCTATCACTTTTGTTAAGAGACTCTTTAATTCTTCTTCACTTTCTACCATAAGGATGGGGTCATCTGCATATCTGTGATAGTTCATATTTCTCCCAGCAATCTTGATTCCAGCTAGTGTTTCATCGAGTCCAGCATTTCTCATGATGCATTCTGCATATAACTTAAATAAGAAGGATGACAATATACAGCCTCGATGTACTCCTTTCCCAATTTGGAACCATTCTGTTTTTCCATGTCCAGTTCTAACTATTGCCTCTTGTCCTGCATACAGATGTCTCAGGAGACAGCTCAGGTAGTTTGGTATTCCTATCTCTTGAAGAATTTTCCAAAGATTGCTGTGATCCACACAGTCAAAGGCTTTGGTATAGTCAATAAAGCAGACATAGATGTTTTTCTGGAACTCTCTTGCTTTTTCAACGATCCAACAGAAGTCGGCAATTTGATATCTGGTTCCTTTATCTTTTCTAAATACAACTTGAAAATCTGGAAGTTCACTGTTTACATATTGTTGAAGGCTGGCTTACAGAATTTTAAGCATTACTTTGTTAGTGTGTGAGATGAGTGCAATCGTGCTGTAGTTTTGAACATTTTTTGCATTGCCTTTCTTAGGGACTGGAATGAAAACTGACCTTTTCCAGTCCTGTGATCACTACTACGTTTTCCAGATTTGCTGGCATATAGAATGCAGCACTTTCACAGCATCATCTTTTAGGATTTGGAATAGCTCAACTGGAATTCCATCACGCCCTCTAGCTTTGTTCGAAGTGATGCTTCCCAAGACCCACTTGACTTCACATTCCAGGATGTCTGGCTCTAGGTGTGTGGTCATACCATCATGATTATCTGAGTCATGAAAATCTTTTTTGTATAATTCTTCTGTGTATTCCTGTCACCACTTCTTAATATCTTCTGCTTCTGTTAGGTACATACCATTTTTGCCCTTTATTGTGCCCATCTTTGCATGAAATGTTCCCTTGGTATCTCTAATTTTCTTGAAGAGATCTCTCGTCTTTCCCATTCTGTTGTTTTCCTCTATTTCTTTGCGTTGATCACTGAGGAAGGCTTTCTTATCTCTCCTTGCTATTCTTTGGAACTCTGCCTTCAAATGGTTACATCTTTCCTTTTTCCTTTGCCTTTAGCTTATCTTCTTTTCTCAGCTATTTGTAAGACCTCGTCGGACAACCATTTTGCCTTTTTGCATTTATTTTTCTTAGAAATGGTCTTGATCACTGTCTCCTGTACAATGCCATGAACCTCTGTCTTCCATAGTTCTTCAGGCAGTCTTTCTATCAGATCTAATCTCTTGAATCTACTTGTCACTTCCACTGTATAATTGTAAGGGATTTTATTTAGGTCATACCCGAATGGTCTAGTGGCTTTCCTTACTTTCTTCAATTTAAGTCTGAATTTGGCAATAAGGAGTTCATGATCTGAGCCACAGTCAGCTCCCAGTTTTGTTTTTGCTGACTGTATAGAATTTTTCCATCTTTGGCTGCAAAGAATATAATGAATCTGATTTCGGTATTAACCATTTGGTGATGTCCATGTATAGAGTCTTCTCTTTTGTTTTTGGAAGAGGGTACTTGCTATGACCAGTGCATTCTCTTTGCAAAGCTCTGTTATCCTTTGACCTGCTTCTTTTTGTACTGCAAGGCAACATTTAGCTATCATTTTGTGGCAAATGAAAACAATGGAAACAGTGAGAAACTTTGTTGTTGTTGTTGTTGTTGTTTTTGGACTCCAAAATCACTGTCGATAGTAACTGCAGCCATGAAATTAAAGAGTGCTTGTTCTTTGGAAGAAAAGCTGTGACCATCCTAGACAGCATTTTGAATAGCAGAGACATTACTTTGTTTACAAAGGTCTGTCTAGTCAAAGCTATGGTTTTTCCGGTAGTCATGTATGGATGTGAGAGTTAGACTGTAAAGAAAGCTGAGTGCTGAAGAATGGGTGCTTTTGAACTGTGGTGTTGGAGAAGACTCTAAGAGTCCCTTGGACTGCAACGAGGCCAAACCCATCAATCCTAATGGAAATCTGTCCTGAGTATTCATTGGAAGGACTGATGCTGATGCTGAAATTCCAGTACACTGGCCACCTAATTCAAAAGATTGACTCATTGGAAAGACCCTGATGCTAGGAAAGATAGAAAGTAGGAGGAGAAGTGGATGACTGAGGATAAGATGGTTCAATAGTATCACTGATTCAATGCACATGAGTTTGAACAAGCTCGTGGAGTTAGTGATGCACAAGGAAGCCTTGTGTGTTGCTATCCACGTGGTTGCAAATAGCCAGACACGATTGAGTAACTGAACTGAACTGAGTTGATTGAGCTGACATATGAGAAAAGATATTTAACTTCAAAGTTAAGCCCAAACTGAAGTCATCACATTTTTAAAAGCTTATTGTGAAGTCTTAAGAAACTGCAAAACAGCATCTTTATGTAAAGGAAAGAATTTGATATAGATGTGGCCTGTACAATTTTCTCCATGGAAGACTATTGCCATCCTTTTAGAAGTTTGAGTAAATATCCTAGGTTAATTTTACAGAGAACATAAAGTTACCTCACTTAAGAAAATACTGACCATTTTATTGCCATGGTCACAAATAAATGGCAGAACCCATTTAAAACCTGTCTAAACAACTAATGATAACGGACTTTGTAAACACAGAGCTAAAATCCATCCATTCAGTAGCAACCCCTCTTCTTGAAAATTAATAGAAGACTCATGCCAGTGAACCAGTTTCCAAGGCTGGCATTTGCCTTGGAACAACTCCTGCCTCCAAGGCTCTATAACTAATAGAATTGCAATAGGAGTGTGTTCCAAAACTTCAATATAACATAGAGAGTTGGCTTTATTTAGTGAAACAATACATGCCCAGACTAACTCTCCATTATTTGATAAAAAGAGGACTACAATTCAGCCTTTATTTTAGATTTTAAATAATGGTTTTATTCTCTATGCCAATACACATCACATGGAAGGTGAAAGTTGAGTTCAAGCTGACCATGGTGGGGTGAGGGGTTGGGGAACTGGAAAGCAGATGATAAAGATGTGTTCAGTTCAGACCCTTTAGGAAACTTAACATAGTACAGAACTTAGTTTGGTACTTATACCTAAATCACAGTACAGACAACCACTCCAGATGACGAATCCAGACACAAATAGAATTTAATTGTTTTTGCTGTAAAACGCACAAAATTAAAAAATCTATTTTCTAAGAGCCTAATTTCAGGGTCAAAGAGGAATGAGGGGACTTGTCTCTGCTTACAAATGAGTTGATCTTTTGCAAATCATTCTTGTTCTTCAGTATTCTCCTTTGAAACTTGAAGTTTAAAATGAAAATAATAGTAGTTTCTTCAAAAGGATATTAATCACAGCTGAGTATTAGAATCATAGTTGTTGTTGGGTTTCCCCCCCCCCTTTTTTTTTTTTTTCTTAATGCTGCTCCCTAGATATTTGTATTTAATTGTCTAAGAGGGAGCAGAAGCATTCACATTCTCTCTGGATGATTCTAATGAGCAATGTTGAGACTTCCGGGTTAGAAGAATTAAAATGTTTTCTTCTTGAAAGGTACTAAAGAAGATTTCTTTATATGATAAGTACCTATGACATGATATTCTTGTTGTTACTGTAGAAACACTAGTAGTACTATTAGTTATCAACATAATAGTTTGATATGGTGACATTTGTAGAAATAACTGTGAAAATTCCTGCTGCATGATTCCCTCAGCGTTGTATTTCTCCTTAGTATGTGGGTAGATATCTCTACCTGAAATTTTCTTTGTGTTTGTGATTAGTCCCTAAGTCGTGTCCAACTCTTTGCAACCCCACGGACTGTAGCCAACCAGGCTCCTTTCCATGGGGTTTCTCAAAGAAGAATACTGGAGTGGGTTGTCATTTCCTTCCCCAGGGGATCTTCCTGACCCAGGGATTGAACCTGTGGCTCCTACAGCATTTCCTGCATTGCAGACAGATTATTTAACCACTGAGCCACTGGGAAAGCCCATCTGAAAATGTGAAACATATTAATTGAAAGCTCTTTTAATTTTCAATTGTTCTTATTTTTAGAAAGCTATCTATACTTCCCTGGTATTAGAATGGAAAATGGATTTGCTCAGGCACTCTATATGTCTCCAAATACTCAAATCCACTAAAGGTGTATTTTCCTTTTATTTGGACTTGAAGCATTTGGAGATATATAGAATGCCTGAGAGAGTCCATTTTCCATTCTAATACCAGGAAAGTATAGATAGCCTTCTAAAAATACGAATACTTGAAAATTAAAAGAGTTTCTGATGGAAATAACAATGCCTGCAACAATCTATAATAATAATAATAATAAATGTTGGCAAATAAATCAGATCAGATCAGATCAGTCGCTCAGTCGTGTCTGACTCTTTGCGACCCCATGAATCGCAGCACGCCAGGCCTTCCTGTCCATCACCAACTCTCAGAGTTCACTCAGACTCACGTCCATCGAGTCAGTGATGCCATCCAGCCATCTCATCCTCTGTGGTGCCCTTCTCCTCCTGCCCCCAATCCCTCACAGCATCAGAGTCTTTTCCAACAAGTCAACTCTTTGCATGAGGTGGGCCAAAGTACTGGAGTTTTAGCTTTAGCATCATTCCTTCAAAGAAATCCCAGGGCTGATCTCCTTCAGAATGGACTGGTTGGATCTCCTTGCAGTCCAAGGGACTCTCAAGAGTCTTCTCCAACATCACAGTTCAAAAGCATCAATTCTTCGGTGCTCAGCCTTCTTCACAGTTCAACTGTCACATCCATACATGACCACAGGAAAAACCATAGCCTTGACTAGACGAACCTTTGTTGGCAAAGTAATGTCTCTGCTTTTGAATATGCTATCTAGGTTGGTCATAACTTTCCTTCCCAGGAGTAAGCGTCTTTTAATTTCATGGCTGCAGTCACCATCTGTAGTGATTTTGGAGGCCAAAAAAATAGTCTGACACTGTTTCCCCATCTATTTCCCATGAAGTGGTTGGACCGGATGCCATGGTCTTCGTTTTCTGAATGTTGAGCTTTAAGCCAACTCTTTCACTCTCCACTTTCACTTTCATCAAGAGGCTTTTGAGTTCCTCTTCACTTTCTGCCATAAGGGTGGTGTCATCTGCATATCTGAGGTTATTGATATTTCTCCCAGCAATCTTGATTCCAGCTTGTGTTTCTTCAAGTCCAGTGTTTCTCATGATGTACTCTCCATAGAAGTTAAATAAACAGGGTGACAATATACAGCCTTGACAAATTCCTTTTCCTATTTGGAACCAGTCTGTTGTTCCATGTCCAGTTCTAACTGTTGCTTCCTGACCTGCATACAAATTTCTCAAGAGCCAGATCAGGTGGTCTGGAATTCCCATCTCTTTCAGAATTTTCCACAGTTTATTGTGTCCACACAGTCAAAGGCTTTGGCATAGTCAATAAAGCAGAAATAGATGTTTTTTCTGGACCTCTCTTGCTTTTTCCATGATCCAGCAGATGTTGGCAATTTGATCTCTGGTTCCTCTGGCTTTTCTAAAACCAGCTTGAACATCAGGAAGTTCACGGTTCAAATAAATAGAGAAACTTAAAAAAATAGGAAAGGTCCAATTTTAGTTTTCATCAACAGTGTGTTCAAGAAAAGTATTCTCAGTACAGGAATCATCCAAATAGATAAAAATGCCTATTGCTGCTGCTAAGTTGCTTCAGTCGTGTCCAACTCTGTGCAACCCCATGGACTGCAGCCTACCAGGTTCCTCCATCCATGGGATTTTCCAGGCAAGAGTACTGGAGTGGGTTGCCATTGCCTTCTACTAAAGTGCCTATTATTAAGCTATAAATGACTATGGAAGTGAAGAAGAATAATTATAACATTGAGGAAGAAAGCTGAATCAGTGTAATAGAAGTTAAATTGAGCCATTCTCATATAATTCATAATAATAGCATAGTGAAAATAAAAGTATTGAAAATAAGGAACACAAACATAAATTTTGTAATTAGGCATAAGATTCACCATTTTATGGATTTGCTGCTGCTGCTGCTGCTGCTAAGTCGTGTCAATTATGTCTGACTCTGTGTGACCCCATAGATGGCAGCCCACAAGGCTCCACCATCCCTGGGATTCTCCAAGCAAGAATACTGGAGTGGGTTGCCATTTCCTTTTCCAATGCATGAAAGTAAAAAGTGAAAGTGAAGTCGCTGTCATGTCTGACTCAGCGACCCCATAGACTGCAGCCCACCAGGCTCCTCCGTCCATGGGATTGTCCAGGCAAGAGTACTGGAGTTGGGTGCCATTGCCTTCTCTGATGGATTTGCTGGAGATATATATATCATCAACAGTATGTTTTATCTCTCTTAAGATATTTTAAAATTTACTGTACTGTTGGTGACCTTTATATTTAAGGCATCCAATCTTACAGGCCACTTATGTTGTATATTTTCTATTGATTTTCTTTTCCTTTTAGTATTGTTATTGCGGATTTATTTTACATAAAACATTTTAAGTTTTAATATTAGCATGTTAGTCATTTGTTTCCTTTCATGACGTTGTATTTTTTTTTTTTGCACTAAAAGGAAAAAGAAATCTCTAATCTATAAAAAAAATTCCAATTATTTTTGCTACAGTTTTACTTCTCTGTTTTATTTAGTTTTACTTCATCTGAAATCATTTTCTGTGTATAGATTGAAATTAATTTTAAAGCACGTTCTCAACTTTATTCCTAAACATTCATTGTTCATCTCAGTATCATTTATTACTACATCACACTTATCTTACTTTGTGCCACCATTTTAGTATATGAATGCATGCTAAGTTGCTTCAGTTGTGTCCAGCTCTTTGGGACACCATGGACTGTTGCCCACTAGCCTCTTCTATCCATGGGATACTCCAGGAAAGAATACTGGAGTGCCGTTTCCTTCTCCAGGGAATCTTCCCAGACCCAGGGATGGAATTTTCATCTCTTGCATATCCTGCATTGGCAGGCGTATTCTTTACCACCTGTGTTGCACCACCTGGGAAGTTCCATTTTAGTGTACTAAAGACTATGTATACCAAAAAAAAAAAAAAATCTTATGAATCTATATCACTGAATTGTTCATTTGTTACTAACTAGTGGTTTAATATCTTTTGAGTTCTGGGATGACACCCTAGCTTCTATTCTGAAACAGCTGGTCCTTTGAGGAATCCTACTTTTACTCAGAGCAAATTGCATACATATACCACTCTTAACAGACACACAGACTCATATAGACTTTTTATTTGCTACATAATTAAATCCCCAGTATTGATCACAGGTTTTTATAAATATATGCAAATAATCTTTCTATAAATCTCTTTATAATATTAAACCTAGTTAGGAAAGACAATCAATAGTCAGTAAATAAAACAACAAAATTATGAGTATAATAAAAATAGATGTTTGCTTTTCTAGAAGAGAAAGAAAGTTCTGGACGTTGGTAAACCTGTACTGTCACTAGATGTGATCACATTCTTAGGATTTTCTATTTTTCCATTACAAATCTTGGTGGTTTTCACAATTAGGAAAAAAAAAATATCCAGGCAACATATTAACATTCTGAGGAAGAAATGATAAAAATAAGCAAGGAACATAAGGACACAGAGCAATCAAATTGGTCCTTTATTAAGTATTTTACCAGAAACACCACCCAGAATATTATAGTTACACTGAGAAGATGTATGCAATAATTTTTCATATTATAAAGGGTAATTGTCAATGTTTGATTACAGCTAGCTGTATAGTTACATGCAGCTCTAAAAGAACACAAAGCCATCAAAGAGAGAAAGAGAGAATTAATCTCTGTCATAAACACTATGTATTTATTTTTGTGACCAGTAGATACTCACTTGCATTGTAAAAACAATAATAGGTAATCTAATATACAGGTAAAAATTATATTTTGAAACTTTAACATGGAACTCAGTGAGAAATATTTATGCTTATACTGAAAAATGAGAAAAAAACATGCTGAAAAGTTTTTCAGAACAGTTTACTTTCCAAAACATGAAGTGCTTTTTGAGTTTAAGAAAAACTTTGAAACTATATACACAAAGAAAAACAAGAATGAAAGACAAGAACTTTGACGTTTATAAACACTATTTTACATTTTCAAATTTGGTACTCGGTTTTTTGTAACTAAACATAAATGTTAAGAATAATAGATTATATCACTATAAAAATCAGTTCTCTATTTTTCTGGAAATAACCACTTTTTTTCGTTCTTTTGTTAGGTAAACCTATCACTATCATTAAGATAAGACACCTGAGTAATTTGTTAAGATAATTTATATTGACAAATATCATTTATCAAGTGACTGTGGCTTTTTGAATATACTGAAATATGTAAAAAGCAATGCCTTTTAATACTGTTGACAGCAGATCATTTTGTACATGTTTCAATTGAATGCTCATAAAAATCATGCCATGTTTATCCCAAGTGAAAAGATGAGGCCATTTGGCAAGTACAGAAATTGCAATTATTAAATGATAGACTTAATCATTTAAAAAAGAGATATTTGGGGCCAATAGCATACCTAAATATGGGTTAACAAAGTAAAACTATAAAATCTGTAAAAGCAAATAATCCAAATGAAAATATATCAGAAAATTATACAGGTAAATATCTTTGAAGAAATGAATGGAAAAAAAACTTAAATGACCAAGTATTTTTAAAATGTTTGTCTTTGATTAGCAGTTCCTGGTGGGCTGCCGTCTCTGGGGTCGCACAAAGTTGGACACGACTGAAGCAACTTAGCAGCAGCAGCAGCAGTTTCTGGGGGGTTCTGACTCTGACAGTGTATGTCAAAAGCTATCATTTGATGGAAAAATATCTTCAATGTACTAAGACCAAGTTCTTTCAAGCTGTAAGTCAATACCCTGAATCAAGTGTTCAGCTGAAAAAAATGTATTCACATAAAAATATTCTCAAAATTTACCCTCCACTCACTTTTAAACATTTTCTCAAACTTTCATTCACTTTTAAACATTTTATTAGATAGTTAGTATGAATGGAAAATGTTATATATGTATCAGTTCAGTTCAGTAGAGTCGTTCAGTTGTGTCTGACTCTTTGCCACCCCATTAATCACAGCACTCCAGGCCTCCCTGTCCATCACCAACTCCTAGAGTCCAACCAAACCCATGTCCATTGAGTCGGTGATTCCATCCAACCATCTCATCCTCTGTCATCCCCTTTTCCTCTGCCCTCAATCTTTCCCAGCATCATGGTATTATAAAATGAGTCAGCTCTTCGCATCAGGTGGCCAAAGTATTGGAGTTTCATGTTCAACATAAGTCTTACCAATGAACACCCAGGACTGATCTCTTTTAGGATGCACTGGTTGGATCTCCTTGCAGTCCAAAGGACTTTCAAGAGGCTTCTCCAACACCACAGTTCAAAAGCAGCAATTCTTCGGCACTCAGCTTTCTTTATAGTCCAACACTCATATCCATACATGACCACTGGAAAAACCATAACCGTCACTAGATGGACCTTTGTTGGCAAAGTAATGGGTCTGCTTTTTTTTTTTTTTTTTTTTAATTTTTTATTTTATTTTTTAACTTTACAATATTGTATTGGTTTTACCATATATCAACATGTATCCACCACAGGTATACATGTGTTCTGCATCCTGAACCTTCCTCCCTCCTCCCCACGTACCATCCCTCTGGGTCATCCCAGTGCAACAGCCCAAAGCATTCAGTATCATGCATTGAGTTCATCGCAGCTTTCTCTCTGCTTTTTAATATGCTGTCTAGGTTGGTCATAACTTTCCTTCCAAGGAGCAAGCGTCTTTTAATTTCATGCCTGCAGTCACCATCTGCAGTGATTTTGGAGCCCAGAAAAATAAAGTCAGACACTCTTTCCCCATCTCTTTGCCATGAAGTGATCGGACCGGATGCCATGACCTTAGTTTTCTAAATGTTGAGCTTTAAGCCAACTTTTTCACTCCCCTCTTTCACTTTCATCAAGAGGCTCTTTAGTTCTTTTGGTTTTCTGCCATAAGGCTGATGTCGTTTACATATCTGAGGCTATTGATATTTCTCTCAGCAATCTTGATTCCAGCTTGTGCTTCCCCCAGCCCAGTGTTTCTCATTATATACTCTGCATATAAATTAAATAAGCAGGGTGACAATATACAACCTTGATGTACTCCTTTTCCTATTTGGAACCAGTCTGTTGTTCCATGTCTGGTTCTAACTTCTGCTTCCTGACCTGCATATAGGTTTCAAGAGGAAGGTCACGTGGTTTGGTATTTCCATCTCTTTCAGAATTCCACCAGTTATTGTTAACCATAAAGTCAAAGCTTTGGCAGAGTCAATAAAGCAGAAATAGATGTTTTCTGGAACTCTCTTGCTTTTTCAATGATCCAGCAGATGTTGGCAATTTGATTTCTGGTTCCTCTGCCTTTTCTAAAACCAGCTTGAACATCTGGAAGTTCACGGTTCATGTATTGCTGAAGCCTGGCTTGGAGAATTTTGAGCACTACTTTACTAGTGTGTGAGATGAATGCAATTGTGCAGTAGTTTGAGCATTCTTTGGCATTGCCTTTCTTTGGGACTGGAATGAAAACTGACCTTTCCAGCCCTTTGGCCACTGCTGAGTTTTCCAAATTTGCTGGCATATTGAGTGCAGCACTTTCACAGGATCATCTTTCAGGATTTGGAATAGCTCAACTGGAATTCCATCACCTCCACTAGCTTTGTTCGTAGTGATGCTTTTTCACTTGACTTCACTTTCCAGGATGTCTTCACATTGTGAATGTGAATGTGAATGTGAAGCACCTGACATCACATTCCAGGATGTCTGGCTCTAGGTGGGTGATCACACCATCATGATTATCTGGGTCATGAAGATCTTTTTTTCTACAGTTTTTTCTGTGTATTCTTGCCACCTTTTCTTAATATCTTCTGCTTCTGTTAGGTCCCTACCATTTCTGTCCTTTACTGAGCCCAGCTTTTCATGAAATGTTTCCTTGGTCTTGAAGAGATCTCTAGTTTTTCCCATTCTCTCATTTTCCTCTATTTCTTTGCATTGATCTCTGAGGAAGGCTTTCTTATCTCTCCTTGCTATTCTTTGGAACTCTGCATTCAGAGGCTTATAACTTTCCTTTTCTCCTTTGCTTTTGGCTTTCCTTTTTTTTCACAGCTATTTGTAAGGCCTCCTCAGAAAGCCATTTTGCTTTTTATCATTTATTTTTCTTGGAGATGGTCTTGATCTCTGTCTCCTGTTCAGTGTCATGAACTTTCATCCGTAGTTCATCAGGCACTCTGTCTGTCAGATCTAGTCCCTTAAATCTATTTCTAACTTTGACTGTGTAATCATAAGGGATTTGATTTAGGTCATACCTGAATGGTGCAGTGGTTTTCTTCACTTTCTTCAATTTCAGTCTGAATTTGGCAATAAGGAGTTCATGATCAGAGCCACAGTCAGCTCCTGGTCTTTTTTTTGCTGATATGTTCATGCTGATTCATATACTGTATATGTCTATCTATATATGCATATAGTATATTTGTATAGTTATACTTATTCCTCATGCATTTATTCCCCAAATTAATACCTTCAGTCTCACACACACATACACATACTATACATATAAATATATGTACATATATATATATATACATATATATATATATATATATATATATACACACCAGGGAATTTATAGCTGCTGATATATCCTTACTTCCAAAAAAGTTTGCAACTTTACATATTACATTGTGCTATTAGAAAATCATAATGGGGATGAAATGTTGCAATATATCTTTTTATCATGACTAATTACAAATAGATAAAAATATTTAGGACTAAATTAATTAAGCCTGTAATTTATTTACTTGAATATTTCATATAAGTATTTCTAAAAAGCAATCAATTTATGTACTGATATACCAAAGTGAATTTTTTTCTGAATAAACACTAAAAATTAATTTGGTAGTTAAGCTAATTATCCAAAATGGCAAAATAATTTCCATAAATCAAATGCCTTTTCAAAATTTTGAAGTAATGTATTTAAAGCATATGGTAAGATAAAATATTTTCTAAAAATATTGCATTAGCTATCAAAGGACTAATAAAATAACCAATGCTATTATTTTTCCAACTTGCTATAAATAAATCGGGTTAAATGCATGCTTTTAAGTTAAACAGAAAGATAGAAACAGGTGATATTAGTTGCCATCTGTTAAATCTTAATAATGATTTCTGAAACATTTCACAGAAATGAAGTGACAGTCTCCAATGACTAAATATCAAATCCTTTTACAATCAAAATGCTTTCAAGTGCTCCTTTTATTCCCCAGTTTTGAAGAATGACTTAATTCAATTATCATCAAAAGGATGTATATAGATAGATATAGAAAATCTAGGTTTCAATAGTACCTGAATGATGAACTTCCAGATGTTCAAGCTGGATTTAGAAAAGGCAAAGGAACCAGCAATCAAATTGTCAGCATCCACTGTATCATTGAACAAGCAAGAGAGTTTCAGAAAAACATCTACTTCTGTTTTCTTGATTATGCCAAAGCCTTTGATTGTGTGGACCACAGCAAACTGTGGAAAATTCCTCAAGAGACAGAAAAAACAGATTACCTTACTTGCCTCCTGAGAAATCTGCATGCAGGTCAAGAAGCAACAGTTAGAACTGGACATGGAACAACATAATTGTTCCAATTGGGAAAGGAGTATGTCAAGGCTGTATATCGTCACCCTGTTTATTTAATTTATATGCAGACTACATCATGCAAAATGCCAGGCTGAATGAAGCACAGCTAGTATCAAGATTTCTGGAAGAAATATCAATAACCTCAGATACACAGATGACACCACCCTTGTGGCAGAAAGTGAAGATGAACTAAAAAGACTCTTGATGAAAGTGAAAGAGGAGAATGAAAAAGTTGGCTTTAAGCTCAGCGTTCAGAAAACTAAGATCATGGCATCTGGTCCCATCACTTCATGAGAAAAAGATGGAGAAACAGTGGCAGATTTTTATTTTTATTATTATTATTATTATTTTTTTTTTTTTGCTCCAAAATCTGCAGACGGTTAATGCAGCCATGAAATAAAAAGACACTTACTTCTTGGAAGGAAAGTTATGACCAACCTAGACAGCATATTGAAAACCAGGGACATAACTTTGTCAACAAAGGACTGTCTAGTCAAAGCTATGGTTTTTCCAGTAGTCATGTATGGATGTGAGAGTTGGACTATAAAGAAAGCTAAGGACCAAAGAATGGATGCTTTTGAACTGTGGTGTTGGAGAAGACTCTTGAGCGTTCCTTGGAATGCAAGTAGATCAAAACAGTCAACCCTAAACGAAATCAATCCTGAATATACACTGGAAGGAGTGATGCTGAAATTAATGCTCCAGTATTTTGGCCACCTGATGGCAAGAACTGATTCACTGGAAAAATCCTGATTCTGGGAAAAATTGAAGGCAGGAAGAGGAGGGGATGACAGAAGATGAGATGGTTGGATGCATCACTGACTCTATGGACATGAGTTTGAGTAAGCTCTGGGAGTTGGTGATGGACAGGGAAACCTGGCGTGCTGTAGTCCATGTAGTCACAAAGAGTTGAACGTGACTGAGCAGCTGAATTGAACTGAACTGACTATAGATATATAGTCAGGAACTGCATCAGGCATTACTGACAAAATGGAAGCATGGCCCCAACTCCCTCTCCTTGTCCCACAGGCATGGACCCGGGATGGAGTTAGGCCTTGTGATTCTGACTTGTTTTTTCCTCTCCTCGGCTGAGTTGACTGAAAGGAATATTAAGGTGCTTATTATTCTTGAGAGGAGCATGAGAAGGCACAAAGTCTTCTTCAGCTGTGCTCAGAGAATAATTCATAAAGTTAATCATTGGCATTCATTCAAGGACCTTTACAGCAGAGTGTTCCAGGATAAGCATGTAGGCTGCAGCTTGAGGCCATGGGAGGGATTGCTATCTGAAACCTATTTGTGAGGGAAATGATTATGGCAAAGGAGTTTGATGAATTTAGGGCTTAGGAATAATTAAAATAGTTAGAAGCTAATAAGGAATGTTGTAATGTTAGCATATTTTACTATAGCTTGTAGAGATTAGGAATTTTGGTGATATTAGTGATTAGAAGCCTTTTTAGAGAAAGTGAGCTCAGGATACTAGGGGCAAACATGATTTAGAAGGATAAGAAATAAACCGAGGAATGTGGTATGCAGCCCAGAACTTAGCATGTGTTACTATGTATTCACAAGGATGCATGAGAAGAAGTAGATAAGAGAATCGCTGAGGCAGGAACTCCTTTTGAGGGGCAACAATGATTTATGGAGACAACAAATCTGGGTCAGAGGGAACTGATAATGTCAAACCTCTGACCTAATGCTTTTGTAAAAGTATAAGAGAATCTTAAGCTTGAAATAAATATGCAGTCCAAGAAAACTGAGAGGCTGCATCATTTCTCACTGACACCACCCATCTCTTCAGGTTGATACCCTGGCTGCTGGAGCTGGACTCCGGCAATAGATAAACACATATATAGACATACATAGTTTTAGGAGGCAGGGGTGTACATCCATACATAGGTGTATATGTTTGGTGGTGGTGGTTTAGTTGCTAAGTTGTGTCTGACTCTTTCGACCCAATGGACTGTAGCCTGCCAGACTCCTCTGTCCATGAGATTCTAAAGGACAGAATGCTGGAATGGATTGCCATTTCTTTCTCCAGAAGATTTTCTCCACCCAGGAATTGGACCACGTCTCCTGAATTGCAGGCAGATTCTTTACCAACTGAGCTACAAGGTGGGAGGGGGGTGGTTAGTAGATGTATATGTATATATGTAAGTAAATAGAGAGATATGTTAAAACATTATTCAATATATGAAATATAACTTGGTTATACTACAGAGAACTGAAGAATTGTTTTATTCAGTTCAAATTATCTATTCACCCAATGTATTTTATCTATTAATCTTTATTATGAAAAAGTTTCCTATGATTTACATCTGTAGAAAGGAAAAAGGGGAATAGGGTTTTTGAAGAAAGTTGTCCCATTCCAGCAAGAATTCAAAATCATTTGTGACTTTTTCATTAATAAAAAAGATATGATCATTTAAGAGAAATGTTTTCCAACCCCTCTCTTTTTTAGAAGTTTGGGATTAGCAGATGAAAACAAATATATACACATTAAACAATAAGGTCCTACTATTTGTCACAGGGAACTATATTAGACCTAAATGTAAGACCAGAAACTATAAATCTCTTAGAGGAAAACATAGGCAGAACACTTGATGACATAAATCAAAGCAATATCCTCTATAATCTGTCTCAAAAAGTAATGGAAATAAAAACAAAAGTTAAAAAAGCAGGACACAATTAAACTTAAAAGCTTTTGCACAGCGAAGGAAACTATAAGCAAAGTGAAAAGAAAACCCCCTGAATGGGAGACAATAATAGCTAATGAAAAAACTGACAAAGGATTAATTTCCAAAATATACAAGCAACTCATACAACTCAACATCAGAAAAACAAACAACCCAATCAAAAATTGGGAAAAAGACCTAAATAGACATTTCTGTAAAGAAGACATACAGATGGCTAACAAACACATGAAAAGATGCTCAACATTTCATATTATTCAGTTCAGTCGCTCAGTCGTGTCCGACTCTTTGCGACCCCATGAATCGCAGCACGCCAGGCCTCCCTATCCATCACCAACTCCCGGACTTCACTCAGACTCAAGTCCATCAAGTCAGTGATGCCATCCAGCCATCTCATCCTCTCTTGTGCCTTTCTCTTCCTGCTCTCAATCCCTCCCAGCATCAGAGTCTTTTCCAATGAGTCAACTCTTTGCTTGAGGTGGCCAAAGTACTGGAGTTTCAGCTTTAGCATCATTCCTTACAAAGAAATCCCAGGGCTGATCTCCTTCAGAATGGACTGCTTGGATCTCCTTGCAGACCAAGGGACTCTCAAGAGTCTTCTCCAACATCACAGTTCAAAAGCATCAATTCTTTGGTGCTCAGCCTTCTCCACAGTCCAACTCTCACATCCATACATGACCACAGAAAAAACCATAGCCTTGACTAGACGAAACTTGGTTGGCAAAGTAATGTCTCTGCTTTTGAATATGCTATCTAGGTTGGTCATAACTTTCCTTCCAAGGAGTAAGCGTCTTTTAATTTCATGGCTGCAGTCACCATCTGCAGTGATTTTGGAGCCCAAAAAAATAAAGTCTGACATTGTTTCCACTGTTTGCCCATCTATTTCCCATGAAGTGATGGAACTGGATACCATGATCTTCGTTTTCTGCATGTTGAGCTTGAAGCCAACTTTTTCACTCTCCATTTTCACTTTCATCAAAAGGCTTTTGAGTTCCTCTTCACTTTCTGCCATAAGGGTAATGACATCTGCATAACTGAGGTTATTGATATTTCTCCTGGCAATCTTGATTCCAGCTTGTGCTTCTTCCAGTCCAGCGTTTCTCATGATGTACTCTGCATATAAGTTAAATAAGCAGGGTGACAATATACAGCCTTGACGAACTCCTTTTCCTATTTGGAACCAGTCTGTTGTTCCATGTCCAGTTCTAACTGTTGCTTCCTGACCTGCATACAAATTTCTCAAGAGGCAGATCAGGTGCTCTGGTATTCCCATCTCTTTCAGAATTTTCCACAGTTTATTGTGATCCACACAGTCAAAGGCTTTGAAATAGTCAATAAAGCAGAAATAGACGTTTTTCTGGAACTCTCTTGTTTTTTCCATGATCCAGCGGATGTTGGCAATTTGGTCTCTGGTTCCTCTGCCTTTTCTAAAGCCAGCTTGAACATGAGGAAGCTCACAGTTCACATATTGCTGAATCCTGGCTTGGAGAATTTTGAGCATTACTTTACTAGCGCGTAAGGTGAGTGCAATTTGCGGTAGTTTGAGCAGTCTTTGGCATTGCCTTTCTTTGGGATTGGAATGAAAACTGACCTAGGTTGACTCATTTCATCCTGCTGCTGCTGCTGCTAAGTTGCTTCAGTCGTGTCTGACTCTGTGTGACCCCATAGACAACAGCCCACCAGGTTCCCCTGTCCCTGGGATTCTCCAGGCAAGAAGACTGGAGTGGGTTGCCATTTCTTTCTCCAATGCATGAAAGTGAAAAGTGAGAGTGAAGTCACTCAGTTGTACCGGACTATTAGTGATCCCATGGACTGCAACCCACCAGGCTCCTCCATTCATGGTATTTTCCTCACACAACTTACAAATTATTACAGATTTGTCAAATGTGTCAAAGCAGTAAAGTAGAAATGTTCATTTATTTTGAATTTTACTTTTAATAAAATCAGCTTAAGGAATAAAAAAAAGAAAAAACTTTTATATTTAATTATAATTTATCAATAATTTTTAGTTCCCTCATAAGTTTACTGTGGTTGAATTATTTTGGCTTCATAAAAATAGTTACTCACAAAATTTGTTTTATTATTCTTATATTCAACATTGCATTTGGCATTTTTATTAAATGTACTAAATAGTAGTTATAGAATAAGCTATTTTTAAAATTTCATTATTTTGCTCAAGATTTTATGTATTATGATAGGAAAGAGAATTAATCTTTCACAAACCCATGTTTAATTAGGCTTCTCATGTAAGGACTCCTTATTAAAAAAAATAAAAAAATAAAAAAAAATAAAAACTCCATTTTGAAGATTACTGCATAGTGATTTGTATTTTTGCTGTTTTGAAATTGAACCTTTTTATATTTCATGTTTTATAACATCTTACTGCACGTTTATAAGAAAAAAAATGTACATTTAAATGTGCATTGTGTTCTCCTATGTAGATTCTCTTACTAACTACAAAGAGTTTCAATATTGTTTTTTGTTAAAAGTGAAATGATTCCAAATATTATCTACTTTGGAATTTTCACCTTCTCTTACTGCGTTGGTTCAGTTCAGTTCAGTCACTCAGTCGTTTCTGACTCTGTGACTCCATAAACCACAGTACACCAGGCCTCCTTGTCCATCACCAATTCCGGAGTTTACCCAAACTCATTTCCATTGAGTCGGTGATGCCATCGATCCATTTCATCCTCTTTTGTCCCCTTCTCCTCCTGCCCTCAATCTTTCCCAGCATCAGGGGCTTTGGTTACAAAACCCACAGAATTTTAATATTAGGCTCGTTATCATTTGTTTTTATCTTGCAAGATATAATAGGAAAATCTGCTGTTTGTTTGAGAGCTTCATTGATAGTTGGTTTTGGAAAGTTTCTAATTATCATCTTAAGACAATATTACATTTTAGATTCATTAAAATTTTATGAAAAATTAATTTTGAAGTGATATAATGTATTATTATGTTTTTAAACTATATTTTTCTTAATTGATCTTACTATGTAAGAAATGTAACAGCAGGCTTCTGGAGGTGGAATTTTTTTTTTGCATACTGTGAAATTCAACATTTGTAGTCTATTGGTCTATTAAAATTTTTAGTGTGAAAACTTATATTTTAAATATGATATATTAAATAAATAATATGGTTCCTCTCCATAGGTTTTGATATTAAGTTTATTCTAGCTGTACAAGATAATTTAGCAAAATCTTTTTTTCTTCTAGTCTGCAAATGCAATTTTACCTAGGATTAATTATATATAATGGTTTCTGGGTTTTGAGCCAGTGTGAAGAGGCATAGTCTGTATTTTTTCTTTTCCTCTGTTATACAAGTATTCTTTATTAAGATTTGCTACCTCCTCTAGAGTCAAACTTTGACAATATATAAAATTATTTATCATTAATATTTATATTGTATTGACATTCAGTCAGTCAGTTCAGTCGCTCAGTCATGTCCAACTCTTTGCAAACCCTTGGACCACAACATGCCAGGTCTCCATGTCCATCACCACTAGCGGAGTTTACTAAAACTCATGTCCATCTCATCTTCTGTTGTCCCCATCTCTCCTCACCTTCAATCTTTCCCAATACCACAGTCTTTTTTTTTTTTAAACTTTAAAACATTGTATTGGTGTTGCCAAACATCGAAATGAATCCACCACAGGTATACACGTGTTCCCCATGCTGAACCCCCCTCCCTCCTCCTTCCCCATACCATCCCTCTGGGTTGTCCCAGTGCACCAGCCCAAAGCATCCAGCATCGTGCATCGAACCTGGACTGGAGACTTGTTTCATACATGATAGTATACATGTTTCAATGCCATTCTCCCAAATCTTCCCACCCTCTCCCTCTCCCACAGAGTCCATAAGACTGTTCTACACATCAGTGTCTCTTTTGCTGTCTCGTATACAGGGTTATTGTTGCCATCTTTCTAGATTCCATGTATATGTGTTAGTATACTGTACTGGTGTTTTTCTTTCTGGCTTACTTCACTCTGTATAATAGGCTCCAGTTTCATCCACCTCATTAGAACTGATTCAAATGTATTCTTTTTAATAGCTGAGTAATACTCCATTGTGTATATGTACCATAGCTTTCTTATCCATTCATCTGCTGATGGATATCGAGGTTGCTTCCATGTCCTGGCTATTATAAACAGTGCTGCGATGAACATTGGGGTACACGTGTCTCTTTCCCTTCTGGTTTCCTCAGTGTGTATGCCCAGCAGTGGGATTGCTGGATCATAAGGCAGTTCTATTTCCAGTTTTTTTAAGGAATCTCCACACTGTTCTTCATAGTGGCTGTACTAGTTTGCATTCCCACCAACAGTGTAAGACGGTTCCCTTTTCTCCACACCTTCTCCAGCATTTATTGCTTGTAGACTTTTGGATCGCAGCCATTCTGACTGGTGTGAAATCGTACCTCATAGTGGTTTTGATTTGCATTTCTCTGATAATGAGTGATGTTGAGCATCTTTTCATGTGTTTGTTAGCCATCTGTATGTCTTCTTTGGAGAAATGTCTATTTAGTTCTTTGGCCCATTTTTTGATTGGATTATTTATTTTTCTGGAATTGAGCTGTAGGAGTTGCTTGTATATTTTTGAGATTAGTTGTTTGTCAGTTGCTTCATTTGCTATTATTTTCTCCCATTCTGAAGGCTGTCTTTTCACCTTTCTTAGAGTTTCCTTTGTTGTGCAGAAGCTTTTAAGTTTAATTAGGTCCCATTTGTTTATTTTTGCTTTTCTTTCTGATATTCTGGGAGGTGGGTCATAGAGGATCCTGCTCTGATGTATGTCGGAGAGTGGTTTGCCTATGTTCTCCTCTAGGAGTTTTATAGTTTGTGGTCTTACCTTTAGATCTTAAATTCATTTTGAGTTTATTTTTGTGTATGGAGTTAGAAAGTGTTCTAGTTTCATTCTTTTACAGGTGGTTGACCAGTTTTCCCAGAACCACTTGTTAAAGAGATTGTCTTTAATCCAGTCTATATTCTTGCCTCTTTTGTCAAAGATAAGGTGTCCATATGTGCATGGATTTATCTCTTGTCTTTCTATTTTGTTCCATTGATCTATATTTCTGTCTTAATGCCAGTACCATACTGTCTTGATGACTGTGGCTTTGTAGTATAGCCTGAAGTCAAGTAGGTTGATTCCTCCAGTTCCATTTTTCTTTCTCAAGATAGCTTTGGCTATTCGAGGTTTTTTGTATTCTATAAAAATTGTGAAATTATTTGTTCTAGCTCTGTGAAGAATACCATTGGTAGCTTGATAGGGATTGCATTGAATCTATAAATTGTTTTGGGTAGTATACTCATTTTCACTATATTGATTCTTGCAATCCATGAACATGGTATATTTCTCCATCTATTAGTGTCCTCTTTGATTTCTTTCACCAGTGTTTTATAGTTTTCTATATATAGGTCTTTAGTTTCTTTAGGTAGATATATTCCTAAGTGTTTTATTCTTTTCATTGCAATGGTGACAAAGATCAAACACAAAGAACAAATATTAAAAGCATCAAGGGAAAAACAACAAATAACACAGTCTTTTCCAATGAGTCAGCTCTTCGCATCAGGTGGCCAAAGTATCGGAGTTTCAGCTTCTGCATCAGTCCTTCCGATGAACACCCAGGACTGATGTTCTTTAGGATGGACTGGTTGAATCTATTTGCAGGCCGAGGGATTCTCAAAGGTCTTCTCCAACACCACAGTTCAAAAGATTCAATTCCTCGGCACTCAGCTTTCTTTTTAGTCCAACTTTCACATCCATATATGATTACTGGAAAAACCATAGCCTTGACTAGATGGACGTTTGTTGGCAAAGTAATGTCTCTGCATTTGAATATATTGTTTAGGTTTGTCATAACTTTTTTTGCAAAGAGTGTCTTTTATTTCAAGGCTGCAGTCACCACTTGCCCCCAAAAATAATGGAGCCCCCAAAAATAATGTCTGCCACTGTTTCCACTGTTTCTCCATCTATTTGCCATGCAGTGATGGGACTGGATGCCATTACCTTAGTTTTCTGAATGTTGAGCTTTAAGGCAACTTTTCTCCCTCCTCTTTCACTTTCATCAAGAGGCTTTTTGGTTCTTTTGGTTTTCTGCCACAAGGGTGGTGTCATCTGCATATCTGAGGTTATTGATATTTCTCTCAGCAATCCTGATTCTAGCTTGTGCTTCATCCAGCCCAATGTTTCTCATGATGTACTCTGCATATAAGTTAAATAAGCAGAGTGACAATGTGCACTCCTTTCCCAATTTAGAACCAGTCTGTTGTTCCATGTCCAGTTTTCCCTGTTGTTTCCTGACCTGCATAAAGATTTCTCAAGAGGCAGGTCAGGTAGTTTGCTATTTCCATCTCTTTCAGAATTTTCCACAGGTTATTGTGATCCATACATTAAAAGGGGTTGGCATAGTCAATGAAGCAGAAATAGATGCATTTCTGAAACTCTCTTGCTTTGCAATGATCCAGAGGATGTTGACAATTTGAATTCTGGTTCCTCTGCCTTTTCTAAAACCAGCTTGAACATCTGGAAGTTCACATATTGCTGAAGCCTGGCTTGAAGAATTTTGAGCACTACTTTACCAGAGTGTGAGATGAGTGCAACTGTGCTGTATTTTGAGCATTCTTTGCATTGCCTTTCATTGGGATTGGAATGAAAACTGATCTTTTCCAGTCTTGTGGCCACTGCTGAGTTTTCCAAATTTGCTGGCATACTGAGTGCAGCACATTCACAGCATCATCTTTCAGGATTTGAAATAGCTCAACTGGAATTCCATCACCTCCACTAGCTTTGTTCATAGTGATGCTTTCTAAGGCCCACTTGACTTCATATTCCAGGATGTCTGGCTCTAGGTGAGTGATCACGCCATCGTGATTTTCTGAGTCATTAAGATATTTTCTTTACAATTCTTCTGGGTATTCTTGAAACCTCTTCTTAATATCTTCTGCTTCTGTTAGGTCCATACCATTCCTGTCCTTCATTGAGCACATCTTTGCTTGAAATATTCCCTTGGTATCTCTAATTTTCTTGATGAGGTCTCTAGTGTTTCCCATTCTGTTGCTTTCCTCTCTTTCTTTGCATTGATCACTAAGGAAGGCTTTTTTTTAATCTCTCCTTGCTATTCTTTGGAACTCTTCATTCAAATGGGTATATCTTTCCTTTTCTCCTTTACTTTTTGCTTCTCTTCTTTTCACAGATATTTGTAAGGCCTCCTCAGACAGCCATTTTGCTTTTTTGCATTACTTTTCCTTGGGGATTGTTTTGATCCCTGTCTCCTGTTCAATGTCATGAGCCTCCATCCATTGTTCATCAGTCACTCTTTCTATCAGATCTAGTCCCTTAAATCTATTTCTTGCTTCCACAGCATAAACGTTAAGGATTTGATTTAGGTTTCAAAAGCAGAGACATTACTTTGCCAACAAAGGTCCATCTAGTTAAGGCTATGGTTTTTCCTATGGTCATGTATGGATGTGAGAGTTGGACTCTGAAGAAGGCTGAGTGCTGAAGAATTGATGCTTTGAACTGTGGTGTTGGAGAAGACTCTTGAGAGTCCCTTGGACTGCAAGGAGATCCAACCAGTCCATTCTGAAGGAGATCAGCCCTGGGATTTCTTTGGAAGGAATGATGCTAAAGCTGAAACTCCAGTACTTTGGCCACGTCATGCGAAGAGTTGACTCATTGGAAAAGACTCTGATGCTGGTAGGGATTGAGGGCAAGAGGAGAAGGGGACGACAGAGGATGAGATGGCTGGATGGCATCTCTGACTCGATGGATGTGAGTCTGGATGAACTCCAGGAGTTGGTGTTGGACAGGGAGGCCTGGCGTGCTGCGATTCATGGGCTCGCAAAGAGTCAGACACGACTGAGTGACTGATCTGATCTGATCTGATACCTAAATGTTCTAGTGGTTTTCCCTACTTTCATCAACTCCAGTCTGAATTTAGCAATAAGGAGTTCATGATTTGAGCCACAGTCAGCTTCTGGTCTTGTTTTTGCTTACTGTATAGAGCTTCTACATCTTTGACTGCTAAGAATACGATCAATATGATTTTGCTCTTGACCATCTGGTAATGTCCATGTGTAGAGTCTTCTCTTGTGCTGTTGGAAGAGGGTGTTTACTATGACCAGTGTATTCTTTTGGCAGAACTCTATTAACCTTTGCTCTGCTTCATTCTGTACTCCAAGGTGAAATTTGCTTGTTACTCCAGGTGTTTTGTGACTTAGTACTTTCACATTCTAGTCCCTTAAAATGAAAAGGACATCTTTTTTAGGTGTTAATTCTAGAAGTTCTTGTAGGTCTTCATAGAACCTGTCAACTTCAGCTTCTTCAGCATTAGTGGTCAGGGCATAGACTTTGATCACCATGATATTGAATGGTTTGCCTTGGAAAGATACTGAGACCATTCTGTTGCATTGACATTAATAATACATTATTGCAAAATGTAATCACTTTTATCAGTGCTTCAAGTCCCCTTTTACAATTTCTCCTACTGATCCCTTTTACTTTATCATTAGCTTTGTTATAGTTTATTTACAAAAACATAAACAAAAAACAAATGAAATCATATATCTATATCATTTTTAAATATTTTCTAAAGAGTTGACAATTGCTGTGAATTTTATCCTCCTCTTTATATTGTCTTTAATTTACATACTTTTATAATATTTGTCCCTTTATATCATTTAAGTCTTATACATGTAATATTTATTAATATTGTATCCTTACCCTCAACAAAATCAACCTTCCCATGAAGTTTTGTAAATCTTTCTGTTAGAGCACAAAGGCATAGAATAAAGTACACAAGCATACAGCTTAATGAATATTCACAAAATGATTTATCTACATAAGCATCACTTTGATCAGGAAACAGTACATTGAAAGCACCTTAGAAACCATCCTTGTGCTTCTTCCAGATAACCCTTCTTTTCTTAAAAAATCTACCTTTATTCTAACTTTTTGAGAGGGAAATGACAACCCACTGCAGTACTCTTGCCTGGAGATTCCCATGGATGGAGGAGCCTGGTGGGCTACATCCCATGGGGTCGCGAAGAGTCAGACATGACTGAGTGACTTCACTTTCACTTTTCACTTTCATGCATTGGGCAAAGAAATGGCAACCCATTACAGTGTTCTTGACTGGAGAATCCAAGGGATGGGGAAGCCTGGTGGGCTGCCATCTATGGGGTCGCACAGAGTTAAACATGACTGAAGGGACTTAGCAGCAACAGCAGCAGCATTCTAACTTTTATAATCATACAATAATTTTGTCTATTTTTGGACACTGTACACAGAGAATCATATAATATACTTCTTTCTGTTTGCTTACATTTGCTCAATACTACTTTTTGATATTCATTCATATTGGTGTATGGAATGGTAGCTCATTCTTTTCATTGATATGATTTGGTATTCTATTGAATGAATGTATCAGAATTTAATTACCAATTTAATGATCTATTGGTGTCATTTCTGGGTTTTGTTGTTCTCTGTGTGGGCTAATACTAGGAACATGATGTAAATATTCTCATTCATGTATTTGGATGAACTTATGACTACATTTCTGTGTATTATACACCTTGTAGTGGCATTAAGGATTCATGAAATATGTTTATTTTCAATATGCAAATCTCACCAAATTGTTTTCATTGTGCTTATATGAATTTACAATACTTCGACCAGTGAACAAAAATTCTAACATCTCCACAGCATTGCGAATTATTTTATTTATTTATTTATTTATTGATAGTCTGGTGTGTTTTTTTTTTTTTTAATTGGAATTTGAGGATAATTACTTTATGGCATCTCTCTTTTGTTTTTTACTAAATGCTAATATAATCTATGGAGGTATGTTACCTAATTTCTTTTTCTTCATGACAAAAAAAAATATTTCATTACAATATTGGTCATTCAAATATTCACTTCAGTTCAGTTCAATCACTCAGTTGTGTCCGACTCTTTGAGATCATATGAAATGCAGCACGCCAGGCTTCCCTCTCCATCAGAAATTCCCAGGGCTCACTCAAATTCATGTCAATCGAGTCAGTGATGCAATCCAACCACCTCATCCTCTGTCATCCCCTTTTCCTCCTGCCTTTAATCTTTCCCAGCATCACGGTCTTTTCAAATGAGTCTGTTTTTCACATCAGGTAGCCAAAGTATTGGAGTTTCAGCTTCAGCATTAGTCCTTCCAATGAATATTCAGACTGATTTCCTTTAGGATTGACTGGTTTGATCTCCTTGCAGTCCAAGGGACTCTCAAGAGTCTTTTCCAACACCACAATTCAAAGCATCACTTTTTCAGCACTCAGCCTTCTTTATGGTCCAACTCTCACATTTGCACATGATTACTGCAAAAACCATAGCTTTGACTAGATGGACCTTTGTTGGCAAAGTAATGTCCCTGCTTTTTAATATTCTGTCTATGTTGGTCATAGCTTTCCTTCCAAGGAACAAGCATCTTTTAATTTCATGCCTGCAGTCACCATCTGCAGTGACTCTGAAGCCCCCAAAAATAAACTCTGTCACTGTTTCCAATGTTTCCCCATCTATGTGCCATGAAGTGATGAGACCGAATACCATGACCTTAGTTTTCTAAATGTTGAGTTTTAAGCCAATATTTTCACTCTCCTCTTTCACTTTCATCAAAAGGCTCTTTAGTTCTTCCTCGCTTTCTGCCATAAGGATGGTGTCATCTGCATATCTGAGGTTATTAATATTTCTCCTGGAAATCTTGATTCTAGCTTGTGATTCATCCAGCCTGGTGTTTTGCATGATGTATTATGTATATAAGTTAAATAAGAAGGGTGACAATATACAGCCTTGAAATACTCCTTTTCCAATTTGGAACCATTCTGTTTTTCCATGTCCAGTTCTAACTCTTGCTTCTTGACCTGCATACCGATTTCTCAGATGACATTGGTTATTTAAAATTGCCCACTCAACTTTTTGTCTATCGTTAAAAACTTAATTTTCTTTTTTATCTTTATACTTTGTAAAATTCCTTATATTCACTGGCTATGAGAGTTTACTGAAAATTGTTATTGCAATGATCTTCCATCTGATGACTTGCCTTTAACTTCTCATACTAGAATCTTTTTAAGAGTTCATTTAATGAAAAATGTTTCCTACCTCTAGGATAATAAATATATTTTATGTTATTATGTAGAAGGTAATGCATATATTTTATATGTTGTTTTCTAGAAGTTTTAAATTTATTCTTCTGTTTAGATGTACAACTCAACTAGAATGAAACCTGGTTTCTCCAAAACTAGCAGTCTATCCCAGTAATCTGTGTCATGTAGTAGAAGGCAAGGCATATTACTGGAAGCTGGTAGGCTTCAAATAATAGATGTTATTCCCCCTTTTTGTATTTTCCATATTTTACATTTTCTTTCTTTATAGTGTTTTTCATAGTCTCCTAGTTGTTCTCATTGATCACTATTTATTTTAGAAAATTGCATGCATCTCCAAGAGGAGACAATAACCCTTAGATCTATATTATAATATCATGAAAAGACAATTTTCTTTTCTTTCTCTCTCCTTCCAAATGTTTATTACAGCATTTCATTCTTTCAATTTTAGAGCTATTTTTTTTTCTGCAATGTGAATATGATGTGTCTGTGTATAGATCTTTGTTGTGTTTATTTTGTATTGAGTAATTTGGGTTGTGTGGGTTTAAAGTTATCAGTGTGAAATATTAGGGTACAGTATTTTTCTATACTATTTTTCCTTTCAATCTTCTTTTATTTAGGACCCCAATTACATGGTGTGATGAGTTGAATTGTAAACCTCAAAATACGTGTTTACTCAGAATCTTAGAATGTGACCTTATTTGGAATAAGGGTCTTTGAATGTATAATTGGGCTACAATATCAATATGAAGTCATAATAAATATAAGGTTTTCCATAAATCCAGTAAGAAGAATTCATTTAAGGGAAAAAGAGCAACAAGGGCAAAGAAAGACAAAGGAGAGGGCCATGTGAAGACAGAGAGAGACTGAAGAAATGCACCTCCTTGGAATGGATATTTTCTCAGAGACTCTAGAAGGAACCAACCTTGATGCTACCTTGATTTCAGAATTCTAAAATCTGAAACTATGACAGACTCTGATTCTATTGTTAAAAGTCACTAAGTTTGTGTTAATTTATTGTGGTAATCTAAACTAATGCACAAGCTTCCCTGGTGGGTCAGACTGTAAAAAATCTACCTGCAATGCAGGAGACCCAGGTTTGATCCCTAGGTCAGGAAGATTCTCTGGAAAAGGGAATGGATACCCACTACAGTATTCTTTCTTGGGAAATCCCATGGACCAAGGAGCCTGTCAGACTACAGTCCATTGGTTTACAAAGAATCTGACACGACTGCACAACTATCATTTTCAAACTAATGCACATGGGTAAGAAAACGCCTGATATTCTCCAAGAGGTAACTATAATCCCGTTCAATTTTTTTTCCTCTTCTTTCATTCTCTGCTTCATATTTTATGACTTGTATTATATATTAAAGTATTTTTAACCTTCTCCAACATCTTATTTGCTACTAATTCCATCTAAAGAGTTTTCTATTTAGGAAGCACTTTTAATCTCAAAATAATTTATTGAATCTTTACTTTTTCTCAATATAGTATTTTTCATTAAATATTTGACCTAATAGGAATATATGTGTCCTATGTTTCATGTGACAATTTCATCATATCTGTCATTATTTTGTATAATTCTATTAATTGGTTTTATGTCATATATCTCTGTCTTTGAATGTGTGATAAATTCCAATCAGATTCAATGCATTGTATTACGTTGATAAAACTGAACTTTGGTATATTCATTTAAAGATTGTTGGATGATGTTTCAGTCCCTGTTCTTTGAAGGTGGCCTTAAATCTTAAACCTGAGCAGGTTTCTTTGCAATCATACTGTCTCCAAATTCCAGTCATTTCCATCTCTCCAAATTTGTGCATCTCAATTTAGAAAACACCGTTCTCTGCTTGAGTTCCCTACAATGTTTAGGTGTCTTACCAAAAAATCTTTAAGCAAAGGTCTAGGGAGATTATGGAACTTGACTTCCCAGGTGGCACTGGTGGTAAAGAACCTGCCTGCCAAGGCAGGAGACATAGGAGAGGCAGGTTCAATCCCTGGGTTAGAAAGATCCCCTGTAGAAGGGCATGACAATGCACTCCAGTATTCTTGCCTGGAGAATCCCCATGGACAGAGGAAGCTGGTAGGGTACAGCCCATAGGGTCACACAGAGTAAGACATGATTGAAGTAACTGAGCATTATGGAACTTACGTTACTTATGCCCCTTCATTTAGTGACAACAAACTAGTTGTCAAGTTTCCAGTGTCTGAAAACAATTGTCCAATATATTTTGCCTAGTTTTCTGGTTATCTATAATGAAATGAAAAGCCAAGGTTCACATACTCTATCAACACAAGAAGTGACAATCCCTTAAAATTGTATATAAGCAAGTTAAATTGCTAAATAATATTTAACTAACTTAATAGAATTTTTCTATTATAAATAGGGAAATACTATACTGAAAGTGTTTCAGATCATTGTACTTTATAGATACAGTAAAAATATCAATTCAACTCATCCATTATGCTCTATCTAGTCTTGTTCTTGAAGACTACCATGCACACATTGTGAATATATAAGTTGTGTTGGCTGTCTTTATATTCCTGAACATATAGCTATACAATGATGTTTCACAGATATTTGAGTTCTGTTCCAGACCACTGCAGCAAAGAAAATATTACAATAAAATAAGTCACAATTTTTTTGGCTTCCCAGTGCATATAAAAGTTATGTTTACTTTATACTGTAGTTTATTAAATCTGCAACATTGTGTCTAAAAATGTATATACCTCAATTTTGAAATAGTTTATTGCTAAAAAGTCTGAGTCTTCAACAAGTTGTAATTTTTTTTGATAGTGAATAGTCCTAGATGTTGATGGCAGTGCTTGCTGAAGGCTGGGTTTGCAGTGACAATATCTTAAAATAATAGGGCAACAAAGTTTGTCATTTAAGCCAACTTTTCCTTTCTCATGTGATTTCTCTGTAGCATGCAATGTTGTATGATAACAATGTAATAAAGCAAAATTTCTTTCAAAATTGGAGTCAGTCCTTTCAAACCCTGATGCTGCTTTATCAGCTAAATTTATCCAATATTCTAAATACTTTGTTGCTCTTTCAACAATCCTGACAGCATTTTCAGCAGGAGTAAATTCCATCTCAAGAAGCCACTTTGTTCATCCATAAAAAGCAACTCTTCATCCATGAAAATTTTATCATGAGATTGCAACAATTCAACCACATCTTCAGGCTCCACTTTTAATACCATTTCTTGCTCTTTTCACAACATCTAAAGTTACTTCTTTCACTAAAGTCTTAAACCCATCAAAGTCACCCATGATAGTGGAAGTCAACTGCTTCCAGACTCCTGTTAATGTTGATATTTTGACCTCTTCTCATGAATTATGAATCTTCTTTATGATATCTAGAATGACAAATCCTTTCCAGGAGGTTTTCAGTTTACTTTCCCCAGGTCCATCAGAGGAGTCACCATCTATGGCAGCTATAACCTCAAAATATATTTCTTATATAAAACTTGAAAGAAGTTTTATATAAGAAACAAACAGAAATTATTTATTTATTATTTTAATATAAGTAGTTGGAAATTAATTCCTTGACCCATAGGCTACAGAATAGATGTTGTATTTACAGGCATAAAAACAATATACATCTTATCATTCATCTACATCAGAGCTATGATACGACCAGGTACATTGTCAGAGAGCAGTGCTATTACCAAAAAAAAAAAAAAAAAAAAACTTTTTATCTAAGCACTAGATCTTAACATGCGTGCATGCATAGCACTCAGTCATCTCTTACTCATTGCTACCCTGTAGTCCACCAGGCACCTCTGTCCATGGCATTTTCCAGACAAAAATACTAGAATGGATTGCCATTTCCTCTTTTAGGGGATCTTCCTGATCCAAGGATTGAACCCACATCCCCTGCATTGGCAGGCAGGTTCTCTACTATTAAGCCACCTGGGAAGGCCATAGATCTCAACAGTGGGCTACAATATTCAGTATACCATGTTGTTAGCATGCATGCTATTATCGAGGCTTTGTTTTCCATTTATAGAGTACAGACAAAGTAAAATTAGCATAATTCTAAAGGGCCCTGAAATTAAAAGATACTTACTCCTTGGAAAGAAAGTTATGACTAACCTAGATAGAATATTCAAAAGCAGAGACATTACTTTGCCAACAAAAGTCCGTCTAGTCAGGCTATGGTTTTTCCAGTGGTCATGTATGGATGTGAGAGTTGGACTGTGAAGAAAGCTGAGTGCCGAAGCATTGATGCTTTTGAACTGTGGTGTTGGAGAAGACTCTTGAGAGTCCCCTGGACTGCAAGGAGATCCAACCAGTCCATTCTAAAGGAGATCAGTCCTGGGTGTTATTTGGAAGGAATGATGCTAAAGCTGAAACTCCAGTACTTTGGCCACCTCATGCAAAGAGTTGATTCATTGGAAAAGACTCTGATGCTGGGAAGGGTTGGGGGCAGGAGGAGAAAGGGACGACAGAGGATGAGATGGCTGCATGGCATCACCTACTCGATGGACGTGAGTCTGAGTGAACTCCGGGAGTTGGTGATGGACAGGGAGGCCTGGCGTGCTGCAATTCATGAGGTTGCAAAGAGTCGGACATGACTGAATGACTGAACTGAACTGAACTGAAAGGGCCCTAGAATTTTCAAAATGGTAAGTGATTTCACACTTAAGTCCCCAGTAGCAACATTCCCTAAAAAGAGACTCAGCTTGTCCTTTGAAACTTTGAAACCAGGCATTTACTTCTCTAGTTATGACAGTGCTGAGTGGTATCTTCTTCCAATACATGGCTACTTTATCTACAATGAACATCTGTTGTTCAGTACAGCCACATTAATTATCTTAGCCAAATCTTCTGGATAACTTGTTACAACTTCTACATTAGCATTTGCTGCTGCTCAGATGGTAAAGAATCTGCCTTCAATACAGGAGAATGTGGTTTGATTCCTGGGTGGGTAACATACCCTGGAGAAGGAAATGACAACCCACACCAGTATTCTTGCCTGAAGAATCCCATGGGCAGCAGAGCCTGGTGGATTACAGTCCAGCAGGTCTTGAAGAGTAGGGCACAACTGAGCAACTAACACTTCATTTCATTTCACTTGCATTTTTATGTTATGGAGAGGACTTCTTTCTTTCAACGTCATGACCCAGCCTCTGTTAACTTGAAACTTTTCTTCTGCAGTTGCCTCAACTCTCTCAGCCTTCATAGAATTTAAGAGAGTTAAGGTACTTAACTACATTAAGCATTAGACTTTAGCTTAAGAAAAAGCTTTGACTGGTTTGATCTTATACACAAATCAATAAAACTTTCTCCATATCAGCAATAAGACTGTTTTGTTTTCTTGTCATTAGTTTGTTCACTGAAGTACCAGTTTAAATTTCCTTCAAGAACTTTCTTTTACATTCACAACTTGGGTGTTTGGCACAGGAGCCCAAGCTTTCACCCATCTTAGCTTTCAATATGCTTTTCACTCTGTTTTATCTTTTCCAGATTTTGATTTAAAGTGAGTGACATGTGACTCTGTCTTTCACTTGAACATTTAGAGATATGTGAAGGGTTATTAGCTGACCTAATTTCAGGAGTGGTGTATCTCAGGGAACAGGAAGAACTGTGAAGAGGAGTTGGGAGGGTGGCCAATATTTGGAGCAATCAGATCACACATAACATTTATCAACTAAGCTCATCACTTTATATGGTCATGGTTCTTGGCATCCCAAAACTATCTCAATGGTAACATCAAAGATCACTGAAACCAGAGCACCATAATACACATATAAAATAATGAAAAATTAGAAATATTATAAGAATTATCAAAAGTGTGACACAGAGACACCAAGAGACCAAATGCTGTTGGAAAAATGCAACCAATAGATTTATTTGATAGGAAGTCACCACATACATTCAGTTTGTAAAAAACTTAATATCTTCAATAAAGCAAAGCACAAAAAACCAAGATGTGCCTGTGTTAAGTTCAATTCAGTCGCTCAGTCATGTCTGACTCTTTGCAACCCCATGGACTGCAGAAGGCCAGGCTTCCCTGTCCATTGCCCACTCCTGGAGATTACTCGGACTCATGTCCATCAAGTTGGTGATGCCATCCAACCATCTCATCCTCTGACATCCCCCTCTTCTGCCTTCAATCTTTCCCAGCATCAGGGTCTTTTCAAATGAGTCAGCTCTTCACATCAGGTGGCCAAATTATTGGAGTTTCAGCTTCTAGGTTGGTCATAGCTTTCCTTCCAAGGAGTAAGGGTCTTTTAATTTTGTGGTTTCAATTACCATCTGCACTGATTTTGGAGCCCAAGAAAATAAAGTTTCTCATTGTTTCCAAGGTTTCCCCATTTATTTGCCATGAAGTGATGGGACCGAATGCCATGATCTTAGTTTTCTAAATGTTGAGTTTTAAGCCAACTTTTTCACTCTCCTCTTTCACTTTCATCAAGAGGCTCTTTAGTTCGTCCTCGCTTTCTGCTATAAGGGTGGCATCATCTACATATCTGAGGTTATTGATATTTCTCCCAGCAATCTTGATTCCAGCTTGTGCTTCATCCAGCCTGGCATTTTGCATGATGTACACTGCACAAAGGTTAATTAAGCAGGGTAACAATATACACCCATGATGTACTCCTTTCCCGATTTGGAAACATTCTGTTGTTCCATGTCCAGTTCTAACTGTTGCTTCTTGACCTGCATACAGATTTCTCAGGAGGCTGGTCAGGTGGTCTTATATTCCCATCTCTTGAAGAATTTTCCACAGTTTGTAGTGATTCACACAGTCAAAGGCTTTGGCATAGTCAATAAAGCAGCCTAAGGCCAAATTTGCCTGTTACGCCAGATATCTCTTGAGTTCCTACTTTTGCATTTCAGTCCCCTATAATGAAAAGATCATTGTTTTTGATGTTAGTTCTAGAAGGTCCTGTAGGTCTTCATAGAACCGTTCCACTTCAGCTTATTCAGTGTTACTAGTTGGGGCATTGACTTGTATTACTGTGATAGTGAATGGATTGCCTTGGAAATGAACAGAGATCTTTCCGTCGGTTTTGAGATTGCATCCAACTATTGTATTTTTGACTTTTTTGTTACTATGATGGCTACTTCATTTCTTCTAAGGGATATTTGCCCACAGTAGTACATATAATGATCATTTGAGTTAAATTCACCCATTCCAGTCCATTTTAGTTCGTTGATTTCTAAAAATCGAGGTTCACTCTTGCCATCTCCTATTTGACCACTTCCAATTTGCCTTGATTCATGGACCTAACATTCCAGGTTCCTATGCAGTATTGCTCTTTACATCATTGGACTTTACTTCCATCACCAGTCACGTCCGCAACTGGATGTTGTTTTTGCTTTGGCCCCATCTCTTCATTCTTTCTGCAGTTATTTCTTCACTGACCTCCTGTAGCATATTGGGCACCTACAGACCTGGGTAGTTCATCTTTAGTGTATTATCTTTTTGCCTTTTCATGCTGATCATAGGGTTCCTAAGGCAAGAATACTGAAGCTGTTTGTCCTTCCCTTCTCCAGTGGATCACATTTTGTCAGAACTCTCCATCATGACCTGTCCTTCTTGTGTGGCCCTACACTGCATGGCTCATAGTTTAATTGAGTTAGACAAGGTTGTGGGCCATGTGATCAGTTTGGTAAGTTTTCTGGGATTGGGGTTTTCAGTCTGTCTGCCCTCTGATGAATAAGGATAAGAGGTTCATGGAAACTTCCTCATGGGAGAGATTTACTTAGGGTCTTGTTCTGATGGGCAGGGCCATGCTCAGTTAATATTTAATTCATTTTTTTTGTTGATGGGTCGGGCTGTGTTCCCTCCCTGTTGTTTGACCTGAGGCCAAACTATGGTGGAGGTAATGAAATAATGGGAACCTCCTTCAAGAGGTCCCAAGCATGGACTGCTGCATTCAGTGTCCCTGACCCTGCAGCAGGCCACTGTCGACCCACACCTTCTCCTGAAACTACTGGACACTCACTGGCAAGTCTGGGTCAGTCTCTTGTGGGGTCACTGCTCCTGGGTCCTGGTATGCACAAGTTTCTGTTTGTGCCCTCCAAGAGTCTGTTTCCCCAGTCCTGTGTCTGGCAGTTTATAGTGGAGTTAATAGCAACCTCCTCCAAGAGGGTTTATGCCATATCCAGGTCTGCTGCACCCAGAGCCCCTGCTGTCTTGGTTCATCATAGCTTTTCTTCAAGGAACAAGTGTCTTTTAATTTCATGGCTGCAGTCACAATCTGCAGTCATTTTGGAGCCCCCCAAAATAAAATCTGTCACAGTTTTCATTGTTTCCCCAACTATTTGCCATGAAGTGATGGGATCAGATGCCATGATCTTAGTTTTCTGAAAGTTAAGTTTTAAGCCAGTTTTTTGATTCTCTTCTTTCACTTTCATCAAGATGCTCTTTAGCTCTTCTTCACTTTCTTCCATAAAGGTTGTGTCATCTGCATGTCTGTTATCTATATTTCTCCCGTCAGTCTTGATTCCAGCTTGTGCTTTATCCAGTCTGGCATTTCACATGATGTACTCTGCATCTCTTCCCTAAAATAGGTCCCTGACTTCTCTATCACATCCCATCCTTGTTTGCTTTGCAAACACCTGTGTACCCAAGGAGAACAGTTGCAACTAGAGAGAAGGGTCTTTCTGTTCCCTGTGGTTGCCTCAGCTCCTGCCTCTCCCCCTGACTCAGCACCCACTCCACAAACACATTCTGAATATGTGGTATGGTTTTTAGCCAGTGCCTGACTCTGTATGGACCTGAAGCAAAAATCTCAATTGGTATATATATATATATATATATATATATTTGCAGATTATTTGGGACTCTTGAGTTGACAGGCAGGTTAGAGGAGACTCGCTAGCTGTTTCCCTTTTTTTTTTTTTTTTTTTTTTGGCTTCCTGGTGTCTCAGGGGGTAAAGCATCTGCTTGCCATGAGGGACATCTGAGTTTGATCCCCAGGTGAGGAAGATCCCCTAGAGAAGGAAATGGTAACCCACTTTTGGGGGGCTTTTATGATGGCTCAGAGGGTAAAATTTCTGTCTGCAATGTAGGAGGCCCGAGTTTGATCCCTGGGTCAGGAATATCCCCTAGAGAAGGAGATGGTAACCCACTCCAGTACTCTTGCCTGGAAAATGCCATGAATGGAAGAGCTTGGTAGGCTATAGCCCATGGGGATCACAGAGTTGGCATGACTAAGCAACTTCACTTCTCACAAAGCAGGTGGCTTGCCACTTCTTGTGGGGAAGTCACATGACAGTATGCTTCCCCTAATCAGGTAAGAAGAGTCTTGGCCACTTGCATTTACAGAGCACCCTCCACTGCTATCTTTGCTCTGCAAATAGTACAGTGTCTGTTTTCTAGGAGTGTCTTTACACAGCTCTAAATGTGCAGGGAAACGTGTTATCTTGATGCTGGAAATCCAGGTAATATGGCAAAATCATGATATTCCTCCTGTGAAAGCTGAAAAGTTGCAGCCTCCATCTAGCCAGGGCAAAACACACTGGGTCATTTTTCTGTGCATTATGCCTTTATTAATAGGGTCTTTTAAAAATTTATGTGTGCAACCTTTATTCATGTGAGTAGGTCACTAAAAGTCAGAATTAAATAAGTTTTATGTTCCAAATTTCAGGCTATTATTTGAGTCTTGGCACTGTTTTGTAATGTCCTGCTAATTTTTAGTTAGCTTTCTAATTTCTATTCTAAAGTTATTTTTTTTAATTAATGAATTAATTTTTATTTTTAATTTAAATTTATTTATTTATTTTGAGTACATACTGAATTTTATTTATTTATTTATTTTTACTTTACAATATTGTATTGGTTTTGCCATACATCAGCATGAATCTGGCATGGTGTACACGTGTTCCCCATCCTTAAACCCCCTCCCACCTCCCTCCCTGTACCATCCCTCTGGGTCATCCCAGTGCACCAGCCCCAAGCATCCTGTATCCTACATCAAACCTGGACTGGCGATTCGTTTCTTATATGATATTATACATGTTTCAAAGTTAATTTTTATTGGAGTATAGTTGTTTTACAATGTTTTCTTAATTTCTACCATACAGAAATTGTATGGACCTAACAGAATCAGAAGCTATTAAGAAGAGGTGGCAAGAATACACAGAAGAACTGTACAAAAAAGATCTTCACGACCCAGATAACCATGATGGTGTGATCACTCACCTAGAGCTAGACATCCTAGAATATGAAGTCAAGTGGGCCTTAGGGAGCATCACTATGAACAAAGCTAGTGGGGGTAATGGAATTCCAGTTGAGGTACTTCAAATCCTGAAAGAAGATGCTGTGATAGTGCTGCATTCAATATGTGAGCAAATTTGGAAAACTCAGCAGTGGCCACAGCACTGGAAAGGTCAGTTTTCATTCCAATCCCAAAGAAAGGCAATGCCAAAGAGTGCTCAAACTACCACACAGTTGCACTCATCTCACACACTAGTAAAGTAATGCTCAAAATTCTCCAAGCCAGGCTTCAGCAATACCTGAACCATGAACTTCCAGATGTTCAAGCTGAATTTAGAAAAGTCAGAGGAAACAGTTCAAATTGCCAACATCTGCTGGATCATTGAAAAAGCAAGAGAGTTGTGGAAAAACATCTATTTCTGTTTATTGACTATGTCAAAACCTTTGACTGTGTGGATCACAATAAACTGCAGAAAATGTTGAAAGAGATGGGAATACCAGACCACCTAACCTGTCTCCTTAGAAATATGTATGCAGGTCAAGATGCAACAGTTAGAACTGGACATGGAACAACAGAGTGGTTCCAGATAGGGAAAGGAATATGTCAAGGCTGTATATTGTCACCATGCTTATTTAACTTATATGCAGAGTACATTATGCAAAATGCCAGGCTGGATGAAGCACAAGTTGGAATGAAGATTGCTGGGAGGAATGTCAGTAACCACAGATATGCAGATGACAACACACTTATGGCAGAAAGTGAAGATTAACTAAAGAGCCTCTTGATGAAAGTGAAAGAGGAGAGTGAAAAAGTTGGCTTAAAGCTCAACATTCAGAAAACCAAGATCATGGCATCTGGCCCCAACACTTCATGAGAAAAAGATGGAGGAACAGTGGAAACAGTGGCAAGTTTTATTTTTTTGAGGGCTCCAAAATCACTGCAGATGGTGACTGCAGCCATGAAATAAAAAAGATGCTTACTCCTGAGAAGAAAAGTTATGACCAACCTAGACAGCACATTAAAAAGCAGAGACATTACTTTGCCAACAAAGGTCCATCTAGTCAAAGCTATGGTTTTTCCAGTAGTCATGTGTGGATGTGAGAGTTGGAATATAAAGAAAGTTGAGCAACGAAGAGTTGATAGTTTTGAACTGTGTTGTTGGAAAAGACTCTTAAAAGTCCCTTGGAGTACAAGGATATCCTACCAGTCCATCCCAAAGGAAACCAATCCTGAATGTTCATTGGAAGGACTGATGCAGAAGCTGAATCTCCAATACTTTGGCCATCTGATGCAAAAAGCTGACTCGTTTGAAAAGACCCTGATGCTGGGAAAGATTGAAGGCAGGAGAAGAAGAGGATGACAGAGGATGAGATGGTTGGATGACATCACTTTCTAAATGGACATGAGTTTGCATAAACTCCAGGAATTTGTCATGGACAGGGAGGCCTGGCGTGCTGTGGTCCATGGGATCGCAAAGAGTCAGATACGACTGAGCGACTGAACTGTGCTGACTGTACAGGAATGTATATAAATACATATTCTCCTCCTTTTTTGAAATCCTTCCCATTCAGGTCACCACAGTGCACTAAGTAGAATCCCCTTTGCTATACAGTATGTTCTCGTTAGTTACCCTTTTACATGTAGTATCCATAGTGTTCACTTGTCAATGCCAATCTGCAATTCCCTTCCCCCACACTTCTTTCCCCCTTCATATCCATACATTTGTTCTCTACATCTGTGTTTCTTTTCCTGCTTTGCAAATAATATCACTTATACCAGGGGTCCCCAACTTCTGGGCCATGTACAGGTACCTCCTGTCAGATCAGGGGCAGCATTAGATTAGAAATAAAGTGCACAATAAATATAATGTGAACCATTCCCCTCTTCCTGGTCTGTGAAAAAAAGTGTCTTCCATGAAGTAGGTCCCTGATGTCCAAAAGATTGGAGACTGCTGATCTATACCATTTCTCTGGATTTCACATATATGTGTTAATATACAATATTTGTTCTTTGAAAAGCTAAAAACTATTTTCTGAATTATTTTTCATCAGAACATCTAAATGTATGCATATTCAATACATCGTTTACAAAGAGTGCAACTTTAATGCCTACTAAATATTAAGACCTTACTTTTAACCAACGTACCCTAGTGGAGGCAGTATGTCGCCATGGCTTAAGAACATGGCCTCTCTAGTGGGACTGAGCAGGTAAGGACACTGACTTGTCATTGCCTCACCACGTGGCCTGTGTAATCAGAAAATTGATTAGATTCTCTTGTGCCTTTTTTTCTCAGCCTTGGACTGAAGTTAAAAAATATTTATCATATAGAATTGCATGTGAGAAATGTATAAGAAATAACTTCTTAACGTACTTCATAGAATGACTGGTCCACAAAAGAAAATAAACAAAGTTAGTTACTATTTTAAATATGGACATAATTAGGTGATTTCTATCCCACTCAATATATTATCAATTTGTCTAATTCAATGTCTGGTATTTGTTTTCTCATTGTATTGATTGCTTCTAGGCAAGATCAACAGGCATCTGGAAGACAGAAGCAGTAGACTTTTGATAGTAAAAAGTTATCAATGAAAAAGAAACATGAATAATTATATCAATAAATTAATGACATTGCTAAATGATATTTAAGTTTAAAATTTGGCCCTATATGCAAGTAACTACTTAAAAATGAACAACAAAATTTAAAACAAAATAATGTTTAGCCTTTGTGATACTCTGAAGGAATTATCTTTATTGTAAAGTACTCAGAACATTAACTATTCAAATACATAACAGTGAATGAGAGCAAATTGATCTCTCCACTATTTATGGTATCCTTTAAAGAATTGTCCTTATTATTCACTTAAAAAATAACCCCTGAAGCATACATATTTAATAAAGGAGCCCCAAGATAGGCATACATACAGATTAGTTAGACAGATATACCTATATACATCATTCAAAAGATTTAATTGGCTATTGATTTGATATGATAGCCTTACTAATTTTATATTTGTCTGTAAAATTCTGAAATTCTGGGCATCGTGTGTCTCTTCTAATATCTAAAATAGGTTTCCTGTATGCAACAATTCTGATTTTGTCAAAAGCAAACGAGAATTTTAAGTTCAATGAATCAGTCATTTAATGTCCTTGTTCTCCATAAAACCATAATAAAGTGAGCAATATCAATTATTCATGACTGTGAATAAGTATTTAGTGAAACAGGCCCTTGGGACTTTGTTCTAACTGCTACTGCAAATTATTCCCATTAGAATTTTGATTACAAGGGAAATCAAGAATGAAATTCAAATTCCAATAATGCTTAACATTATTTTACAATGAAAATTCTTACATATATAACTTATATAATGAAAATTCATGATTTCAATTTATACCTAATTAATTATATATATTATTCATATACTACATTGTAGAAATATAATTCCCTTACAATCATTATACTCAGCTGAAAATTTGTTAAACATTGTAATTTAAAAGAGAGAAATGTAACATTTAGAGACTGAAAATTTTCTCACCTGTTACTTTTTAGTGCTCATCTGTTATTTTAATTACATTGTACTTGTTGCTAAACTTCATAAAGAGATGTGTGGTTATTGTAAAATCATTCATGGTGCACCAGAAAGAATATTATTTATTTCTGATCAGATAATATATCCAGAAACATTACAACCTTATGCTGACTGGCAAATATAGCATCCTATTTTAGAACTGTAATATCATATTTCTATACATAGGTTAATATCTAAATATGAACTGATTGTTGTTCAAGGGATTATCATTTCTACTGTCTTTACAATCAGTTTTCTCCATGGCAGCTTCTTTTAACATCTTATCAATATCAAGCAAATAACATTGAAAGGAATTAAGTACATCGTAAATGAAGAAGAGAAATTAGTTTTTAATCATTTAGATTGTACTTTGAATACATAAACACATTAGAATAATTCAAGTCATGTTAGCTTTTGAAGGCCCTTAAACACTTAGTGATTCAACATAGGAATAAATGCAATAATATAATTTAATTTTAGAATGTTTTATATTTCAATAAAAGACAAATACTGTGTAAAGTTTTTTTTAAATATGTTCACTATTTTGCTACCATACAAGTGCATGTAATAAATTGAAACATTCATCTACTTAGTTAACTTGGTGTTTCTTCAATACTATATATTAGTTACAGATATCACTTTTACATTTTAAAAAGCCCAGTATATCAATAACATTACTCAGCCATTAAAAAGAATATATTTGAATCAGTTCTAATGAGGTGGATAAAACTGGAGCCTATTATACACAGTGAAGTAAGCCAGAAAGAAAAACACCAATACAGTATACTAACGCATATATATGGACTTTAGAAAAATGATAGCAATAACCCTGTATACGAGACAGCAAAAGAGACACTGATGTATAGAACAGTCTTTTGGACTCTGTGGGAGAGAGAGAGGTTGGGATGATTTGGTAGAATGGCATTGAAACATGTATAATATCATATATGAAATGAGTCGCCAGTCCAGGTTCGATGCACAATACTGGATGCTTGGGGCTGGTGCACTGGGACGACCCAGAGGGATGATACGGGGAGGGAGGAGGGAGGGGATTCAGGTTGGGGAACACGTGTATACCTGTGGTGGATTCATTTTGATATATGGCAAAACCAATACAATATTGTAAAGTTAAAAAATAAAATAAAAGATACAAAAAATAATAACTATTTTCAGAAAGCTACAACATATTTTAAAAATAAGCCAGTGCACTGAATGACATTAAATGTATATGTAAGTGATTCACTGTGACTAATGTGCATTTAAAGATCCTCATTAAACATTGTTAATGAATATTCATACAAAAACATTCTCATCTGCACATGTTGAAGAAGGAATTTTAACAGGCAGTCTACTAACACAAAAACAAAGGGACTATGGCAAAATATCCACAAAATCTAGGACAGTATATTTCATATAGTAGTGGTTCAATAAATATTTCTTAAAGTAATAAGTAACAAACTTTAAGCTATAACAAATCCAATTAAAAAAAAAAAGACTTTAAGAATCAAATCTTCCTAAGAAACAATTTGTACTGAATTTGCATATCTACAGTGTAAATATATAATACTAGAATTTTAAGAGTTTGCAATTTTAAGGCATGAACTTTAAAGGCTTTATTTCAAATTTAATAGGAATATTTTATTTAGGTGACAAATGTGATTACGTGGCTTCTTATCTTTGTGGATGCTATATTTGTCAGAACACAGTATTAATTTGTTGTAAGTGCTTGAAATGCAATATATTTATGTATTTTATTTATGCATATCCTGGCTTGTTCCATTAAATTATTTAATACGTTTGGTTCTTTATTTTATCAGCATGTATATCAGTTTTACTGCACTGCAATTGTCCTATAGTAATAGAAGTCTTCAATGTTCGAAGGCCCTATATATTATATAACATGGCAACAGATAACGAACTGTTCCTGGATGTGCCTGTGGATGATATGTTGTTTCTAATAAATATGGATAAAACTCATAAATATATTTTATATCTAATATTTCACACTAAGATGAGAATGAAATGGAAAACCACTTCAGTAGTCTTGCCTTGAGAACCCCATGAACAGTATGAACAGTACGAAAAAGTACACTTATAGAAGAGATATTATTAAGAGCATTGGCGTACTTAACATAAGTCACACCTAATTAGAATTCATTCACACCAAAAAGATGATATGTTGCAAATAAGTTTCAAATGGAGTAGCTAACCTTTTATTTTCTTATTAAATCTAATATGGAGTAAAAATAAAATGAAAAATGTATTTAAGTGATATTTTGTTATATTTATTTACCTTGTCTTAGAATTGTATGCTTATTTTTTCAACTTTATTGCTTTCAGAAAGATCAAAAGTAATTAATATTTTAGTAAAAACTTTTCTATATTTTACCAAATATTTTACTCAGAATATTGCATTCTTGAAATAATATGTCCTACAAGCTAGTAAATTTGTGTGAGCTATACTTTTGGAATAAATCATTAACATGAGTATAAATAACTATATACATTTAAGCATTTTTGCATTTGTTTTTCTTAAATTATCACTTACATTAAATCTTTATCTATATATTTTTTCTCTCATATATATATACATATATGTTCATTTCTTAAGCTGACACTAATATCAATATATATGTATGACCCATTAAAATGCAATATTTATCTATTTGTTTTTATATCTCAATATATTCATCTTCTTTGGAAGACACAGACACTTCACCTTGGGAAATGTGGACATTTATCCAATAGTACAACAGATATTTTTTTAGTGTTTTTATACCAGACTTTGTGTGTTGAGTGAAAACACAAGATGAAAACATATGGTTTTCTTTTAGAAACTTAGGCTAACCAAACAGGAACCCAAATAAAAATAATAGTTTACCCATAAATCAACCATTTTTTTCTTTTTTTTTTTTGTATTTTTTATTTATTTTATTTTATTTTTTAACTTTACAGTATTGTATTGGTTTTGCCATATATCAAAATGAATCTGCCATAGGTATATACGTGTTCCCCATCCTGAACCCTCCTCCCTCCTCCCTCCCTGTACCATTCCCCTGGGTCATCCCAGTGCACCAGCCCCAAGCATCCAGTATTGTGCATCGAACCTGGACTGGTGACTCATGCCATATATGATATTATACATGTTTCAATGCCATTCTCCCAAATCATCCCACTGCTGGGCATACACACTGAGGAAACCAGAATTGAAAGAGACACATGTACCCCAATGTTCATCGCAGCACTGTTTATAATAGCCAGGACATGGAAGCAACCTAGATGTCCATCAGCAGATGAATGGATAAGAAAGCTGTGGTACATATACACAATGGAGTATTACTCAGCCATTAAAAAGAATACATTTGAATCAGTTCTAATGAGGTGGATGAAACTGGAGCCTATTATACAGAGTGAAGTAAGCCAGAAAGAAAAACCATTTTTTTTTTAATAAGGATGTTCAGAGTATGCTAAAGGAATAAAGCAACTATATTTATTTCTGAAAGTTAAAAAGATCTTTCCAAAGTGCTAAAACTTTGCACTAAGATTGGAGAAATGGTATTAAATTCTGCAAATGAGAAATCAGTGTTGCAAAGGTGTGATGGACGAAGATCTATTTATTCAGTCTTCAAACAAACATTGACAATCTAGCATATCATCAGAGGTGGGGACTTACATTTTGACAAAAAAGTACGAGATGCAGATTTCTCATATGCAGCTCCTGGGGAAAATCATAATGAATGTGCCAAGCTAATTTACTAGTCCTTCCTTCTGTCCTTCCCACACACAAGTCGGTTGCAGGCACAGACACCTGCATGTGTGTATGCACATCTCACATCACAAGCTTATTCTCATATTTTCAATTGGAAACTTTCTCTGTTTTACTGTTGTAAAATAATCAGATACACAGATGCAAATAAGCTAACAAGTTTCTCAATAGGACAGTTAATTTTATATCCAGTTATATAATTCAAAACAATGTCAGGAGTCGTTACTCCCTGAATTCCAAGATCTCCAGCTGATACCAGTTTCTCAATCTCTGATGTACTTCTTTCTGATTCTTATCTTTCAAGTTAAACAAATGAATTATACAATGATAAAGGGAAATTAAACAATAGCAAAAAAAGAAGTTAATTCTTAAAAATGTAAAAAAACAAGACAATCAAATAATAGACACCAAATCAATCTATGGTAATGTAATATATGGGACTAAAACAGAGATTCATCATTGGTGGTGGAGTAGAATTTTTATACTGTAAATCTGATGGATCCTGATTATGTTTGGGAGACTTTCTTTTTTTTTTTTTTTTTTTTTGATTACTCATGGCTTTCCAAGGTGGGCTGCTGTCTATGAGGTCGCACAGAGTCGGACATGACTGAAGCGAACTAGCAGCAGCAGCAACAGCTCCAAGGTGATACTTGAGATTAGAGACCATGGGAGAATGTTGTAGAAGTTTTAACAGTCCATTATAGATTTGTCTGCTTTACAACATCTCAGAAATTACCTTAGCAATAACAATTGCCAGCAATTTGGGATATTTGGGGGAATAGAGTTATCTTAATATATTAGCTTCTCTTTCATTTCAATTCTGAGGTCTCTTAGCTAATACCGATTTCAGTAGCTTATTTAATAGGAAGATTTTTGTTTTCTTTGAATATAAGGAGATGGATCTTGGAGATCATTCCTCATTATCCTCAGCCCTGAAAGCATTACCACAGTTATACCAGCCCTGATTTTATTTGCCTCTGTTCTACAACTTTCAGTTCAGTTCAGTCGCTCAGTCCTGTTGGACTCCTTGCGACCCCATGAATCACAGCACGCCAGGCCTGCCTGTCCATCACCAATGCCCGGAGTTCACTGAGACTCACGTCCATCGAGTCAGTGATGCCATCCAGTCATCTCATCCTCTGTCGTCCCCTTCTCCTCTTGCCCCCAATCCCTCCAGCATCAGAGTCTTTTCCAATGAGTCAACTCTTTGCCTGAGGTGGCCAAAGTACTGGAGTTTCAGCTTTAGCATCATTTCTTCCAAAGAACACCCAGGACTGATCTCCTTTAGAATGGACTGGTTGGATCTCCTTGCAGTCCAAGGGACGCTCAAGAGTCTTCTCCAACACCACAGTTCAAAAGCATCAATTCTTCAGCGCTCAGCCTTCTTCACAGTCCAACTCTCACATCCATACATGACCACAGGAAAAACCATAGCCTTGACTAGACAAACCTTTGTTGGCAAAGTAATGTCTCTGCTTTTGAATATGCTATCTAGGTTGGTCATAACTTTCTTTCCGAGGAGTAAGTGTCTCTTAATTTCATGGCTGCAGTCAGCATCTTCAGTGATTTTGGGGCCCCAAAAAATAAAGTCTGACACTGTTTCCACTGTTTCCCCATCTATTTCCCATGAAGTGGTGGGACCAGATACCATGATCTTCGTTTTCTGAATGTTGATCTTTAAGCCAACTTTTTCACTCTCCTCTTTCACTCTCATCAAGAGGCTTTTGAGTTCCTCTTCACTTTCTGCCATAAGGGTGGTGTCATCTGCATATCTGAGGTTATTGAGATTTCTCCTAGGGATCTTGATTCCTGCTTGTGCTTCTTCCAGCCCAGCTTTTCTCATGATGTACTCTGCATATAAGTTAAATAAACAGGGTGACAATATATAGCCTTGACATACTCCTTTTCCTATTTTGAACCAGTCTGTTGTTCCATGTCCAGTTCTAACTGTTGCTTCCTGACCTGCATACAGGTTTCTCAAAAGGCAAGTCAGGTGGTCTGGTAGTCCCATGTCTTTCAGAATTTCCACAGTTTATTGTGATGCATACATGTGTCCTATTTGATTTTTTTTTTTTTTATGATGAGTGACAACAGGAGCAAGATGCCAAACAAAAGCACACATGAGGAGCCTGGATGGAACACTAAAGGACTCTTCTTCTCTGGTTATTTTAGACTCTCTGCATTAAAAGTTTGCTTAATAATTTTAGCAAAAGATAGAAAATCTCCTTTTGCAAACTGGCACTGTATGTGTTTTCTCATTTGTCTAGGATCATAGGTAATATTCATAAAATTCCTCTCCTAATAAAGATACAAGCCTTTTCATTCCAAGAGTCCACGAAGGACATATATCTTTTTTTATTTCAGTATTATGTCTTAATGGCTATAAGAAGTAACCAACATCCTCCTGTGTATATGACATTTTTCTCTGTAATAACATGGTCAAAATCCTAAGACAATAGGTAATAATAAAAAGTATGATTTACTGTGACACAGCAAGTAAGACTCAGTTGACTTGGCATGGAAAGATCCTTGCCAATTCCAATCCCACCTTTAGTCAGGCTGTATCACATCTTAGTTTTATTTTTCATAATACTGCACTCCAGTCACAGCATCTGTATTAAGACTTTCCCCAAACTTTTGAAATGGAACTTAATCAAATAATATTAATACCAAAGTCCAGACATTTATTGTTCGTATAATGATTCTGCCCTGCACATCTAAGTCAGGCACACTGTCACTATCTTCTGAATGATTTGAATCAAAATCCAAGTACTATCTTCTCTACTGTTGGGTGTCTTTTAGCATTATTATTATTTTTTTTTTCAAATCAAGAGAAATTGTGAAAATATATGAAACTGCTGGATACTTCAAGTTTACATACAACATATCTTCTTTGATACAAGAAAAGGATAATGAAGACGTTTTTTAAAAAGAAAATAATTTTAAATTCTAAAATGGAAAATTTAAAGAAAATTTTTAGATTGTTAAGACTTGAGTCATGGACTTCCTGGTAGACAAATGGTTAAGACCTCACCTTCCAAGGCTGGGGGTGCAGATTCGATCACTGATCATGGAGCTAAGTTCCCACATATGTGTGTTAGTTGCTCAGTCCTGTCTGACTCTTTGCAAAACCATGAACTGTAGTCTGCTTCTCTGTCCATGGAATTCTCCAGGCAAGAATACTGAAGTGGATTTCATTCCCAATGTGGGATCACATGGATCCCACATGCCTATGACTAAAAATCTGAAAACATAAAACAGAGCAATAATGTGTCACATGCACATTTTAACAATATCAGTTCTTGCCATATTTGAACCTGGGGTATTTTTACATTTATTTATTTTTAATTTAATTTATTTCATAATACTTTGTAATTTTAAATATTCAGATCTTTCACTTTCTTGGTTAAAATTATTTCTAAAGTTTTGTGTGTGTGTGTGTGTGTGTGTGTGTGTGTTTGATAATGGGGCCATTTCATTTTCTCTTGCTGATAATGTGTTGTTCTTCTTAGTTTATGGAAATGTAAATAATTTTTTATATTGATGGTGTATCCTGCAACTTTACTGAATTTTAATATTAGTTCTAACAGTTTCTGAATGAAACATTTATAGTTTTTCTCTAAATTATGCATGTCATCTATAAACCAAGAGGATTTTACCTATTCCTTTCTGGTTCAGATGTCTTCTATTTCTATTTTTCTGCTAATTTATCTGGTTAAGACTTCCAATACTTTGTTGAGCAAAAGTGCATTTCCACTGCAGGGATATGGGTTCAATCCTGGTCAGGGAACTAGGATCCCACATGCTGCACTGTGTAGAAAATAAAATAATAAATTAAAAAATATATATATATATATTACTAAATAATAATGGCAAATTTTTAATTTGAAAACTCTCTTGCTTGTTGGGCAGAACATATACTGAATTCTGGAAGCCCAGTTTATAGGGTAATGTTTTATAGGGAGAAAGTTCACAAAAAAGAAGAAAAAAAAAAGAGAGAGAGAGGGAGAAACATTAAAGAGGTAAATTAAGTAAAGAGAATAATTTATAATGATTTAGCAATACAAAAGGGAAGTAACATTGAAAGATGAAGTTGGACATGAGACTACATGGTACTAGTTGCTTTTAATGCTGGGAAGTTACATCTTTTTTATGTAGGAAGTGAAAATTTTTACTTAGAACAATTATTTTTGAATTAGTGCTCAGCAAATGATTAAATTTTCAATGTTTTAGCTACATATTACTGTATGTGAGTTATCATGACAGGGATTGGACCACAAAAGCCAAAATTAAAGAATAATTTGGACGAGAAGAATAATCAAAGCATAGAAAACCATTAGGAGGTCATTGCTAATATCTTGATGAGGAAAATTAGTGTATTCATAAATTATGAAAGGTGGTTGGATATAATTTAGGAATACCTCTGTGGAAGGTATATACAGGCAGAATTTGGTGATTGACAATTGGTGTAAGAATGGGATGGGTCAAAGATAATTCTTAGATTTCTGACTGAGGCAATTGTTTGGGTGATAGTACCACTCACTAAGATACTTCATGAAGAAAAATCAGTTGGGAATAAAGATTCTGATTTATTTGATGTATTTGGCTTAATTTTGGGATAGAATAATATAATCAATATTGTGTTATACCTTAAATTTACATAGGTTCTTTGATTAAGTCAATCAGTAAAAATATCATTCCTAATAGAAGTTGTATCTAAATAAAATAATTGGAGCTTCAGCTTCAACACTAGTCCTTCCAATGAATATTCAGTATTGATTTCCTTTAGGATTGATTGGTTTGATCTCCTTGCAGTCCAAGGGACTCTCAAGAGTCTTCTCCAGCACCACAGTTAAAAAGCATGAGTTCTATTATTTTCTCCCATAGAAAAGGGAACCCTCTTACACTATTGGTGGGACTGCAAACTAGTACAGCCACTATGGAGAACAGTGTGGAGATTCCTTAAAAAACTGGAAATAGAACTGCCTTATGACCCAGCAATCCCACTACTGGGCATACACACCAAGGAAACCAGAATTGAAAGAGACACGTGTACCCCAATGTTCATTGCAGCACTGTGTATAATAGCCAGGACATGGAAGCAACCTAGATGTCCATCAGCAGATGAATGGATAAGAAAGCTGTGGTACATATACACAATGGAATATTACTCAGCCACTAAAAATAATATATTTGAATCAGTTCTAATGAGGTGGATGAAACTGGAGCCTATTTTACAGAGTGAAGTAAGTCAGAAAGAAAAACACCAATACAGTATACTAACATATATATATGGAATTTAGAAAGATGGTAATGATAACCCTGTATGCAAGACAGCAAAAGAGACACAGATATTTAGAACAGTCTTTGGGACCCTGTGGGAGAGGGAGAGCGTGGGAAGATTTGGGAGAATGGCATTGAAACAGGTATAATATCATATATGAAATGAGTCACCAGTCCAGGTTCGATGCATGATACTGGATGCTTGAGGCTGGTGCACTGGGATGACCCAGAGGGATGGTACGGGGAGGCAGGAGGGAGGGGGGTTCAGGATGGGGAACACGTGTATACCTGTGGCAGATTCATGTTGATATATTGCAAAACCAATACAATATAGTAAAATAATTAACCTCCAATTAAAATAAATAAATTTATATTTTTAAAAAAGCATGAGTTCTTCAGTGCTCAGCTTTTTTTATGGTCCAGTTTTCACATTGCATATGACTAATGAAAAAATCATAGCTCTGACTGACTATATGGACCTTTGTCTTTGCTTTTTAATAAGCTGTCTAGATTTTTGTCCTAGCTTTCCTTCCAAGGAAGAAGCATCTTTGAATATCATGGCTGCAGTTACCATCTACAGTGATTTTGGAGCCCAAGAAAATAAAGTCTGACACCGTTTCCATTTTTTCCCCCATCTATTTGCCGTGAAGTGATGGAATCAGATGCTATGATCTTAGTTTCTTGAATGTTAGGTTTTAAGGTGTGGCCATCTATAAAATATCAAATTAGAATGGACAGAGGAAGCTGTCAGGCTAAATTCCATGAGGTCACCAAGATTCGGACATGACTGAGCACACACATACACACACACACACACACACACACAAACACACTCACATGTTTGACACTCTACTAATACTTTTCCCTTTGCTAAAATGAACATATGGATATACTTTTCAATTATATAAATCTGTTAATCCATTATATCCCTTCACTATCTGTAAGCACATTCTTTGTCCAGTCTACCACTCATTGCTTGTTACCTGAATAATTTAATACTAAATTATCCTGACACCTAATTAGTTAATTATTGATAAATCCATGAAAAACTCCATGTTAAGCAGATTTTTAAATATAAATCCATGATTGTGAAATTTAAATTGGATCTCAGAAATATTCAGCCAATTAAATATAGCTCCTTTTTTCACATCTGAACAAGACAGTTTTATTCTTCCCCATTTTTCTTAAGGTCTTCCCAGGTGGCACTAGTGGTAAAGAACCCACATGCCAGTGCAGGAGACATTAGAAATGTGAATGTAATCCCTGGGTGTGGAAGAGCACCTAGAGGAGGTCATTGCAACCCACTCTAGTATTCTTGCTGGGGAATACCTTGGACAGAAGAGGCTGGCAGGCTATAGTCCATAGGGTCACAGAGTTGAACATGAGTAAAGCGACTTAGCATGCATGTTTTTTCTTAAACCTCTAAAATTACAATTCAGAGATATTTCTTAGCTTTTAAAATCAAAAAATTAAAATTAGCATTCTCATCTTGTTTCTAACAAGCTTAAGAACCCACTGATTGACTGCACTTCTTTTTTTTTTTTTTTTTTCCCCTTTCCTATGTCTAGTGGGTCCTATTTCCCTCCTAGACAAAAGAGAGAAGAGACTATATAACAGTTATCCTCAGGGACTTATCCTATGCCTTCTGAAGGACTTGGATCAGTTAGTTTGTTAGTGATTTCTATCATATGTTCTCGTCTTCTATTGTATTATCCACATGAATACAATGATATTGGTGGAACAAAATTAATTTTTCTTAAACCATAACTCCACATCTCTAAATAGCTATAATTTTTATCTCTTTTTTAATAATTTGCTGAGTGTTATTTTTTGCCAACTCCAAATCGTCTTATAAAACAATATAACCTGGCTTTGTACCCGCTAATCCATTAAACCTCCTTTTATCAATGTCACCAACAATCTCCAGGTTTTAAAATCAATGGACTCTCTCTGTCATCTCTTCTTCATTCTGTCAGTGTTTTTGAATGTGGTTTATCATACCACATCTTTTATGAGCCACCTTCATTTCTTTTGGCTAATTCTGACAACACTTTATCATGTGTGGTTTATTATTTTGCTTTCCATAAATGAATAGTCCATAAATAACCTTCTTGGGACACTTTGGCTGTTCCTTCTTCATCATCTACTCTCTAAAGGTTGTAATTTCTCAAGGCTCAGTATTTTATGTTTATATTTTCTCTCTCATACTTCCCAAGGATGTAAATGCCACCAGTAATCTAATACTTCTATAGCTATAAAAGGAAATCACATAATATCCACCTATTATTACAGTCCCCTACATATGAACAATCCCCTGGTAGCACTAGTGGTAAGAGTTGAAGATTTGCTCCCAGGATCAGGGCGATTCCCTGGAGAAGGGCATGGCGATCCAACCTAGTATTCTTGCCCAGAGAATCTTCATGGACAGAGGCGCCTGGAGAGCTGCAGTCCATAGGGTCACAAAGAATCGGACATGACTGAAGCGACTTCAGTTCAGTTCAGTTCAGTTCAGTTGCTCAGTCGTGCCCGAGTCTTTGTGAGACCCCATGAATCGCAGCAGGCCAGGCTTCCCTGTCTATCACCAACTCCCGGAGTTCACTCAGACTCACGTCCATCAACTTAGCATGTACATATACGCACATACGCACACACGTAGGAATTAATTCCTTTCCAAGAGGATGTTTAAAAGTCCGATTTGTTTGTTAAGTCCTACAAAGTTAGCCTAGGTAACCAGTTGACACAATCAGCTATATAGTACTGTATCTTAATTATTTATCATACTTTTCACAAACAAAAAAATACATAAAAAGCAAGCAAACCCAAAAAATAAACATTTTTAATCTTATAGTAACATGAAAAGTACAGTAGCACAGTACTATAGCTGACATACAAGGCCTGAAACCTAGTGAAAGGGCAAGAATGGTTATTGATGGGAGGAGGGAAAGGAGGTAGGAGATGCTAGAGCTGAAGGACTGTCAGCAGTGGGAATCAGAAGGCAAGCTGCGATTTTACTCATGCCTGACATTGATGACACAGGTTCTGGTTTCCTGCTGGATTCAATTCTACCTACCCTCTTGAAATAATGATTCAGTGATGTCTGGGTAGTAACTTTTTTTTTTTTTTTTCTTCATAACTGACACTAGCACTGGATTGAATTCTGAATTACTGCACAATTCTACATACAGGTCCTTTGCTTCCTCAAATAAAGAAAATCCTCTTGGCATTCCCTGCATCGTGAATCACTTCAGTTTTTTCAGTTACTTCTTCTTGTCTCTCTTTTCTCTGGGTCTTCAATTTCTGGTAGTACTGGTATCAACAAAGGTTCTTGGCCTTTTCCAAGCAATAGAAATTAAGTAGAGGCCAGATAGAAAATTCAGGTAAGGCTTATTTTGGTTTCCTGCTCCAGCAGCAGGAGGGAGCAAAAACAAGTAACAGGTTCACTAGTTTGCTTGTCGAAGTTGGGAGAGCTTGTTATTTATGTGGGGTGAGGGGAGGGGTGTATCCAGGGGTTGGACTGGAGGGATGGCTTACGTGGTTTGCCCACTCTTTAGTTGTGTTGAGTGCAGGGGGCCATGTGCAGCACCCTGCTTTTGCTTCCAACACCCAGTTTTAATTTTGACCCTGGCTCTTCAGAAATAGCATTTTTTTTTTTCTTCATATCTTTTGGTCAAGAACTTGCCCCAACTGCACATGTATACAGTTATTTTTAGTCACATTATAGTTTCTTTTTATTTTGTAGTTCAAAAAGTGTGTCCAGGTGCAAACTTTGCAGTCCTGCAGCAAAAATGTCCGGGTTCCAGGCTTGTTTCAGTACCAGCTACATCACTGCTGTTTTTATGCTTGATCTGGACATCCAGGGCTTGAAATAAAGATATTTTACCACAGTACTGCATTGTACAGTAAAGTACATAGAATCACAGTCACTTGCAGAAGATACACATAAATGACAATGTACTCCAGACATGTGAACTAACTTACATAATTGGACATCTGAACTCATGTTCACATTCTTGAAAGGTTGCAATTTGAAGCTCCTATGTAGAGGATTAATTGTTCAAAGAATGATTCACATGCACTAAAATAAAGTAATAAAGGGATAAAAAATTGGTTAAACTTCCCTCCTAAAATTATAAGGTAAAATTATTCTTAATAGCAATTTGTATGTTAGTGTTGGTGTTTGCCTTGAAAATCTAATATAACTGCCTGTGCAAGACATCAATGGTGAAAATTAGAAGTAATTAAACACTAATTATATTAAATTTCTCATCTTAGTAATAAAATACATCATTTAGAATCCACAGTATTATCTTAACCAGTTATAAAAACATAGTTAATCTCCATTCTGAAAAAAGCAATGTAAGCATAATCTTCGTTTCAAAAAAAAAAAAAATATATATATATTGAACTAAATATCTATTCCCTTTCCATATAATATTAGAAATATTCTGAAGTATTAGATTTACAGCTAACCAATGCCTCTCAACTATAAATGCTGTCATAGATAATGAGGGAAAACACTAAATGCATAGACAGTTTGAATTTATTTTACTATTTCTCTGTTATATGTATTTCTCCTTACATGTAATAATGCTAAATATTTTAAATAATAACTTCTGAAGAGAAAAATGGAAATTCAATAAATTCTCATTTTCTTTGATTTGTAAATGTGTACAAACTTTTTCACAAATGAAATCTTACATCATTTTTAATTTCTAATTATTTTTAAATTAGTAGCATCTAGGGGAAAATTATTTTAATTGAAATCATACTATTATCAAAGACGGTTATGAAATGATTTAAGAGTTAATCATTTGTACTCTGAATGTTTCTGTACATTTAAATAGAGGTAGAATGAAGAATGGAAGAGCAGTCATAAATGTATACAATTTTAGTGCAAGAGGTTGCAAACAATAGGTAATTAATATCATTGACTATATACCACACATGTTTCTCAATGCTTCTATGCAAGTAATCATGTAATCCTTTCAGATCGATTCCCCAGACTCTTATCCATGCTGGAATCTAAACTTCTTGGATGCTACTGATTGACTTAATTATATATTTTTTCCAGTTGGATTCAGTCATTGGAGAGATATGCAAAAATATAAAAAAGAGTGAAGAAAGTAAGAAGAGAATATTTCAATAGCTTCACTCTAGTAAGACCACTCTGGAGTGGGTGGATCCTTTGCTTCACAGATTCCCATCTGATTGCCTGTCTGAATAACTGTAAGATTTGTACTTACTGAAGTAAACCTGATCCTTTCATATGTGGAGTGGAAGCATCACTGCTATTGCTGGTCCTAGGACAGTGAGATATCCCTTATGAGTTTCTTAATTCCTTTTATACATTTAAATTACTCCTCTATAATATTAATTTTATCTCATTTTACCTTGAATGTATACATTTTCCCCTAATTGACAAGTGAAAGTGAAAGTTGCTTCAGATCAGATCAGATCAGATCAAATCAGATCAGTTGCTCAGTCATCTCTGACTCTGTTAACCCATGAACTGCAGCACGTCAGGCCTCCCTGTCCATCACCAATTCCAGGAGTTCACCGAAATTCAGGTCCATCGAGTCGGTGATGCCATCCAGCCATCTCATTCTCTGTCATCCCCTTCTCCTCTTGCCCCCAATCCCTCCCAACATCAGAGTCTTTTCCAATGAGTCAACTTTTCGCATGAGGTGGCCAAAGTACTGGAGTTTCAGCTTTAGCATCATTCCTTCCAGAGAAATCCCAGAGCTGATCTCCTTCAGAATGGACTGGTTGTATCTCTTTGCAGTTCAAGGGACTCTCAAGAGTCTTCTCCAACACCACAGTTCAAAAGCATCAATTCTATGGCGCTCAACCTTCTTCACAGTCCAACTCTCACATCCATACATGACCACTGGAAAAACCATAGCCTTGACTGGACGAACCTTTGTTGGCAAAGTAATGTCTCTGCTTTTGAATATGCTATCTAGGTTGGTCATAACTTTCCTTCTCAGGAGTAAGCGTCTTTTAATTTCATGGCCGCAGTCACTATCTGCAGTGATTTTGGAGCCCAGAAAAATAAAGTCTGACACTGTTTCCACTGTTTCCCCATCTATTTCCCATGAAGTGATGGGACCAGATGCCATAATCTTCGTTTTCCGAATGTTGAGCTTTAAGCCAACTTTTTCACTCTCCACTTTCACTTTCATCAAGAGGCTTTTGAGTTCCTCTTCACTTTCTGCCATAAGGGTGGTGTCATCTGCATATCTGAGGTTATTGATATTTCTCCTGTCAATCTTGATTCCAGCTTGTGTTTCTTCCAGTCCAGCGTTTCTCTTGATATATTCTGCATATAAGTTGCTTAGTCATGTCCAATTCTTTGCAACCCCATGGACTTTAGCCTGCCAGGTTCCTCTGTCCATGGAGCTCTCCAAGCCAGAATACTGGAGTGGGTAGTTGTTCCCTTCTCCAGGGGACCTTCCCAACCAAGGAATTAAACCCGGTCTCCTGCATTGCAGGCAGATTCTTTACCATCTGAGCCATGAGGGAAGCCTAAAGCCATAAATAAATTCATATTCCTAGTTCTCCCAATAATCATTTGTTGGGAATACTTTGGTCTCCATTTTGCACATGAGAGAATTGAGGCAAAGTGTTTAGATCACAATTCTTATGTGATAGAATTAAGATTTGAATCAATTAATCTGCTTCAGTTTAATTAATATCCATACGTAACTGACATATACATATAACAATACTGAAGTATCAGTTATGTTAAGAATATACTATAAAAATAGTGTAAGAGTAAACTGTTTTACCATTTGCTTAAACTGTTCTAATTCTTGTAATAATATCACTTGGGAAATTGTTTTAAGTGAGGACATGACATTATAGAAATGACCAAACTTGGTCAAGGGCACATAACCCATTAAAATTTTCTAGAAAGGTTTAAAACAAACTAATATGAACCATGATTAAGGGAAAGATTACATTAATCCTTTATTAATCACAGAAGATATTAAGGGAAAGAATTTGAGTGTTGTAGGAAGGAGTGTCAGATATTTTACCAGAAGTGAACAGACTGCTAGCAAATCCTGAGGATAAGAAAGCTTTTCTTACTGTGGGTACATGGGAGTCTAGATTCTTGCTTATGACAGTCTTAAGGCAGATAAACTTTTCCAAGAATCTGGGATCCCTTTGGATTTCTAAGTAATTAAACATAATTTGCTCTGTTGTGCTTAGTTACCCAATCCTGTCTAACTCTTTGCAACCCCATAGACTGTACCTCACCAGCCTCCTCTGCCCATGGGGATTCTCCAAGAAAGAATACTGGAGTGAGTTGCCATGCCCTCCTCCAGGGATCTTCCCAACCTGGGAACTGAACCCAGGTCTCCCTCATTGCAAGCGGATTCTTAACCATCTGAGCCACCAATTAAATATATTGCTAGTGGGGAAAAGAGGATAAATTTACATATGTATACCTGTGGTGGATTCATTTTGATATTTGGCAAAACTAATACAGTTATGTAAAGTTTAAAATAAAATTTAAAAAAAATTTACTTAGATACCACACATAATTAAATGTTGCATTGAAGTTTTCCAATCTTGAAAAAAATCTATGTTCTTATAAATAGTAGTAAAGAAGAAAACCAAACTAATAATTTCAGTGTAGCTCTTCTGTCCTTATTTGTAGCTAGAGGCCTTAATGAAATCATTGCTTCTTGAGCAGACTTGCCTTTCCCTGGTGACTGACCTTCCTACCATCACTCTGGTTCTCACTTTAAGCACACAATACTGTCCCTAATTTCTATAATTGCATTCCTTACTATGAGACTTACTGAATGTTCACTGAAAATGTCAAGGAATTATAATACAGATGATAATTTATAACCTTTGAGTTATGTAAAATTCCAGCTTCTTCAAAATTCCTCATTCCTGTACATTTGTATCAAATATACAACCCCATGGCAGGGTGGAGACTGTTTTCTGGTCCCAGGAGAGGGTTGAACTCTTGAGAAAAACATTTCCTGTCATAGAAATGAAACATGAATTACAAAATGTCTTTTCATTTTCTTACTCTATGCCCTTTTCCTAGATAACATAAACCATGCCCAGAGAAACTATATTGTCTCTAATCTAGACATTCAAGATCCCTTTAGTGACTTTCATGTTTTTATGTATTAATGAAAGTTTGTATTTGATGCTTCCACTTGAAGGCACAAATTTGCCTCAAAACAAAATATTCAAATACAGTAGCATTCTACCCTAATCAGGATAAATGCCCACCAAACCAAAAAAATAGGAATAGATAGGGAATCTACCTGATAAAGAATTCCAAATAATGATAGTGAAAATGATCCAAAATCTTGAAAACAAAATCGAGTTACAGATAAATAGCCTGGAGACAAGGATTGAGAAGATGCAAGAAAGGTTGAACAAGGACCTAGAAGAAATAAAAAAGAGTCAATATATAATGAATAATGCAATAAATGAGATAAAAAAAACACCCTGGAGTGAACCAACAGTAGAATAATGGAGGCAGATGATAGGATTAGTGAGGTAGAAGATAGAATGGTAGAAATAAATGAAACAGAGAGGAAAAAAGAAAAAAATAAATGAAAGAAACAAGAACAACCTCAGAGACCTCTGGGACAATGTTAAATGCCCCAACATTCAAATCATTGGAGTCCCAGAAGAAGAAGACAAAAAGAAAGGCCATGAAAAAATACTTGAGGAGATAATAGTTGAAAACTTCCCTAAAATAGGGAAGGAAATAATCACCCAAGTCCAAGAAACCCAGAGAGTCCAAAACAGGATAAATCCAAGGTGAAACACCCCAAGACATGTATTAATACAATTAACAAAGATCAAACACAAAGAACAAATATTAAAAGCAGCAAGGGAAAAACAACAAATAACACACAAGGAGATTCCCATAAGGATAACAGCTGATCTTTCAATAGAAACTCTTCAGGCCAGGAAGGAATGACAGTACATCCTTAAAGGGATGAAATAAAATAAACTACAGCCCAGATTGCTGTACCTAGCAAAGATCTCATTCTAATATAAAGGAGAAATCAAAAGCTTTACAGACAAGCAAAAGCTGAGAGAATTCAGCACCATCAAACCAGCTCTCCAACAAATGCTAAAGGATCTTCTCTAGACAGGAAACACAGAAAGGGTGTATAAACTCGAACCCAAAACAATAAAGTAAATGGTAATAGGATCATACTTATCAATAATTACCTTAAACATAAATGGGTTGAATGCCCCAATCAAAAGACAAAGACTGGCTGAATGGATACAAAAATAAGACCCCTATATATGTTGTCTACAAGAGACCCATCTCAAAACAAGGGACACATACAGACTGAAAGTGAAGGGCTGGAAAAAGATATTTCACACAAATAGAGACCAACAAAAGCAGGAGTAGCAATATTCATATCAGATAAAATAGACTTTAAAACAAAGGCTGTGAAAAGAGACAAAAGATTACAACATAATGATCAAGGATGAATCCAAGGAGATAAAACAATTATAAATATATATTCACCCAACAAAGGAGCACCGCAATATGTAAAACAAATGTTAACAAGTATGAATGGAGAAATTAACAATAACACAATAATAGTGGGAGACTTAATTACCCCACTCACACTTATGGATAGATCAACTAAACAGAAAATTAACAAGGAAACACAAACTTTAAATAATACAATAGACCAGTTAGACCTAATTGATATCTATAGGACATTTCACCCCAAAACAATGAATTTCACCTTTTTCTCAAGCACACCCGGAACCTTCCTCAGGATAGATCACATCCTGGGCCATAAATCTAGCTTTGGTAAGTTGAAAAAAAGGAAATCATTCCAAGCATCTTTTCTGACCACAATGCAGTAAGATTAGATCTCAGTTACAAGACAAAAACTATTAAATATTCCAACATATGGAGGCTGAACAACACGCTGCTGAATAACCAACAAATCACAGAAGAAATCAAAAAAGAAATCAGAATATGCACAAAAATGAATGAAAATGAAAACACAACAACCCAAAACCTGTGGGACACTGTAAAAGCAGTGCTAAGGGGAAACTTAATAGCAATACAGGCATAACTCAAGAAAAAAGAAAAAAGTCACATAAATAACTAACTTTACCCCTAAAACAACTAGAAAAGGAAGAAATGAAGAACCTCAGGGTTAGTAGAAGGAAAGAAATCTTAAAAATTAGGGCAGATATAAATGCAAAAGAAACAAAAGAGACCATAGCAAAAATCAACAGAGGCAAAAGCTAGTTCTTTGAGAGGATTAACAAAAGTGACAAACCATTAGCCAGACTCATCAAGAAACAAAGGGAGAAAAATTAAATCAATAAAATTAGAAATGCAAATGGAGAGATCACAACAGACAACACAGAAATACAAAGGATCATAAGAGACTACTATCAGCAATTCAGTTCAGTTCAGTTCAGTAGCTGATCCGTGTCTGACTCTTTGCGACCCCATGAATCGCAGCACGCCAGGCCGCCCTGTCCAACACCAACTCCCGGAGTTCAACCAGACTCACGTCCATCGAGTAGGTGATGCCATGCAGCCATCTCATCCTCTGTCGTCCCCTTCTCCTCTTGCCCGCAATTCCTCCAAGCATCAGAGTCTTTTCCAATGAGTCAACTCTTCGCATGAGGTAGCCAAAGTACTGGAGTTTCAGCTTCAGCATCATTCCTTCCAAAGAAATCCCAGGGCTGATCTCCTTCAGAATGGACTGGTTGGATCTCCTTGCAGTCCAAGGGACTCTCAAGAGTCTTCTCCAACATCACAGTTCAAAAGCATCAATTCTATGGCGCTCAGCCTTCTTCACAGTCCAACTCTCACATCCATACATGACCACTGGAAAAACCATAGCCTTGACTAGACGAACCTTTGTTGGCAGAGTAATGTCTCTGCTTTTGAATATGCTATCTAGGTTGGTCATAACTTTCCTTCCCAGGAGTAAGCGTCTTTTAATTTCATGGCTGCAGTCACGATCTGTAGTGATTTTGGAGCCCAGAAAAATAAAGTCTGACACTATTTCCACTGTTTCCCCATCTATTTTCCATGAAGTGATGGGACCGGATGCCATGATCTTCATTTTCTGAATGTTGAGCTTTAAGCCAAATTTTTCACTCTCCACTTTCACTTTCATCAAGAGGCTTTTGAGTTCCTCTTCACTTTCTGCCATAAGGGTGGTGTCATCTGCATATCTGAGGTTATTGATATTTCTCCCGGCAATGTTGATTCCAGTTTGTGTTTCTTCCAGCCCAGCGTTTCTCATGATGTACTCTGCATATAAGTTAAATAAACAGGGTGACAATATACAGCCTTGATGTACTCCTTTTCCTATTTGGAACCAGTCTGTTGTTCCATGTCCAGTTCTAACTGTTGCTTCCTGACCTGCATGCAAATTTCTCAAGAGGCAGATCAGGTGGTCTGGTATTCCCATCTCTTTCAGAATTTTCCAGTTTATTTTGATCCACACAGTCAAAGGCTTTGGCACAGTCAATAAAGCAGAAATAAATGTTTTTCTGGAACTCTCTTGCTTTTCCATGATCCAGCAGATGTTGGCAATCTGATCTCTGGTTCCTCTGCCTTTTTGAAAACCAGCTTGAACATCAGGAAGTTCACAGTTCACATATTGCTGAAGCCTGGCTTGGAGAATTTTGAGCATTACTTTACTAGCATGTGAGATGAGTGCAATTGTGTGGTAGATTGAGCATTCTTTGACATTTGCCTTTCTTTGGGATTGGAATGAAAACTGACCTTTTCCAGTCCTGTGGCCACTGCTAGAAAACCCTAAAGACTCCAGCAGAAAATTACTAGAGCTAAACAATGAATATAGTAAAGTTGCAGGATATAAAATCAACACACAGAAATCCCTTGCATTCATATATACTAATAATGAGAAAATAGAAAGAGAAATTAAGGAAACAATTCCATTCATCTTGCAACGAAAATAATAAAATACTTAGGAATATAGCTACATAAAGAAACAAAAGACGTTTATATAGAAAACTATAAAACACTGGTGAAAGAAATCAAAGAGAACACTAATAGATGGAGACATATACTGTGTTCATGGATCAGAAGAATCAATATAGTGAAATGGAGTATACTTCCCAAAGCAGTCTATAGAGTCAATGCAACCCCCATTAAGCTACCAATGGTATTTTTCGCAGAGCTAGAACAAATAATTTCACAATTTGCACGGAAATACAAAAAACAAACAAACAAACAAACAAACAAACAAACTCCACTAGCCAAAGAAATCTTGAGAAAGAAGAATAGAACTGGAGACATCAACCTGCCTGACTTCAGGCTATACTACAAGGCCACTGTCATCAAGACAGTATGGTACTGGCATTAAGAAAGAAATATAGATCAATGGAACAAAATAGAAAGCCCAGAGATGAATCCACACACCTGTGGACACCTTATTTTTGACAAAAGAGGCAAGAATATACAATGGACAAAAGACAATCTCTTTAACAAGTGGTGCTTGGAAAACTGGTCAAGCATTTATAAAAGAATGAAACTAGAATACTTTCTAGCATCATACACAAAAATATACTCAAAATGGATTAAAGATCTAAATGAAAGACCAGAAACTATAAAACTCCTAGAGGAGAACATCGGCAAAGCACTCTCCAACATAAATCAGAGCAGGATCTTCTATGACCCACCTCATAAATATTGGAAATAAAAGCAAAAATAAACAAATGGGACCTAATTAAAATTAAAAGTTTCTGCACAACAAAGGAAATTCTAAGAAAGGTGAAAAGACAGCCTTCAGAATGGGAGAAAATAATACCAAGTGAAGCAACTGACAAACAACTAATCTCAAAAATATACAAGCAACTGCTGCAGCTCAATTCCAGAAAAATAAACGACCCAATCAGAAAATGGGCCAAAGAACTAAACAGACATTTCTCCAAATAGGACATACAGATGGCTAACAAACACATGAAAAGATGCTCAACATCACTCATTATCAGAGAAATGCAAATAAAAACCACAATGAGGTACCATTTCATGCCAGTCAGAATGGCTGCTATCCAACAGTCTACAAGCAACAAATGATGGAGAGGGTGTGAAGAAAAAGGGAACCCTCTTACATTGTTGGTGGTAATGCAAACTAGTACAGCCACTATGGAGAACTATGTAGAGATTCCTTAAAAAACTGGAAATAGAACTGCCATACGACCCAGCAATACCACTACTAGGTATACAGACCAAGGAAACCAGAATTGAAAGAGGCACGTGTACCTCAATATTTATTGCAGGGCAATAAATATTTTAGCCAAAATATTTATCCTGGCCAAAAACCATTTGGCCAGGACATGGAAGCAACCTAGATGTCCATCAGCCAATGAATGGCTAAGAAAGCTGTGGTACATACACACAGTGGAATATTACTCAGCCATTAAAAATAATACATTTGAATCAGTTCTAATGAGGTGGATGAAACTGGAGCGTATTATACAGAGTGAAGTAAGCCAGAAAGAAAAACACCAATACAATATACTAATGCATACATATGGAATTTAGAAAGATGGTAACAATAACCCTGTATGCAAGACAGCAAAAGAGATACAGATGTATAGAACAGTCTTTTGGACTCTGTGGGAGAGGGCAAGGGTGGGATGATTTGGAAGAATGGCATTGAAACATGTATAATGTCATATATGAAAGGAATCGCCAGTCCAGGTTCAATGCATGATACAGGATTCTTGGGGCTGGTGCACTGGGATGACCCAGAGGGATGGTACAGGGAGCGAGGAGAGAGGGGGTTCAGGATGGGGAACACGTGTATACCTGTGGTGGATTCATGTCAATGTATGGCAAAACCAATACAATATTGTAAAGTAATTAGCCTCTAATTAAAATAAATAAATTTATAAAAATAAAATAAAACATAGTCCTCTTCTAGGATAACAAGTAAAGTCTGTCCAAGAAGCAATGGGGTCAGCAGGAATACCAGCCACAAGGAGGCACAGAAGTGATAAAATGAAGTAGCTTTCTTTCTTTCTTTCTTTCTCTCTTTTTTTCATGGTACCAACATCCTTCGTATTACAAAGTGTAACTACAGAAGAGTTATCCTTAACATCACAGCTTCCCATAGTGATGCTGTCCCCAAATTCGGACTAAATTCTATATAAATTTTGACTCTATCAAAATTCTTCTTATTCCTTAATGTTATTCTAGTCTAAACTGTCTTCATCCCTTCAGTTCAATTCAGTTCATTTGCTCAGTTGTGTCTGACTCTTTTTGACCCCATGGACTGCACACCAGGCTTCCCTGTCCATCACCAACTTCCGGAGCTTACTCAAACTCATGTCCACTAAGTTAGTGATGCCATCCAACCATCTCATCCTCTGGCAGCCTTTTCTCCTCCCGCCTTCAATCTTTCCCAGTATCAGGGTCTTTTCCAGTGAGTCAGTTCTTTGCATCAAGTGGCCAAAGCGCTAGGAGTTTCAGCATCAGTCCTTCCAATGAAGAGTCAGGACTGATTTTCTTTAGAATGGACTGGTTGTTGTAGTTGTTGTTGTTTACTTTACAATATTATATCTGTTTTGCCATACATCAACATGAATCCACCACGTGTGTACACGTGTTCCCAATCCTGAACCCCCCTCCCACCTCCCCATACCATCCCTCTGGGTCATCCCAGTGCACCAGCCCCAAGCTTCCTGTATCCTGCATTGAACCTGGACTGGCGATTTGTTTCTTATATGATATATCTCCCTGAAGTTCAAGGGATTCTCAAGAGTCTTCCCCAACACCACAGTTCAAAACCATCAATTATTTGGCACTCAGCTTTCTTTATAGTCCAACTCTCATATCCATACGTGACTACTGGAAAAACCAAAGCTTTGATTAGACCTCATCCCTTAGACTACTGCAATTGCCTGTTAAACAGGTTTACATTATCTTCTCTGTGCCCCTTCAACATTATAGTCACCTATATAAGTTCAGTTCAGTCGCTCAGTCGTGTCCGACTCTTTGCGACCCCATGAATTGCAGTATGCCAGGCCTCCCTGTCCATCACCAACACCCAGAGTTCATTCAGACTCACGTCCATCGAGTCAGTGATGCCATCCAGCCATCTCATCCTCTGTCATCCCCTTCTCCTCTTGCCCCCAATCCCTCCCAGCATCAGAGTCTTTTCCAGTGAATCAACTCTTCACATGAGGTGCCCAAAGTACCGGAGTTTCAGCTTTAGCATCATTCCTTCCAGAGAAATCCCAGGGCTGATCTCCTTCAGAACGGACTGCTTGCATCTTCTTGCAGTCCAAGGGACTCTCAAGAGTCTTCTCCAACACCACAGCTCAAAAGCATCAATTCTCTGGAGCTCAGCCTTCTTCACAGTCCAACTTTCACATCCATACATGACCACTGGAAAAACCATAGCCTTGACTAGACGAACCTTTGTTGGCAAAGTAATGTCTCTGTTTTTGAATATGCTATCTAGGTTGGTCATAACTTTCCTTCCAAGGAGTAAGTGTCTTTTAATTTCATGGATGCAGTCACCATCTGCAGTGATTTTTGGAGCCCCAAAAAATAAAGTCTGACACTATTTCCACTGTTTCCCCATCTATTTCCCATGAAGTGATGGGACTGGATGCCATGATCTTCGTTTCCTGAATGTTGAGCTTTAAGCCAACTTTTTCACTCTCCACTTTCACCTTCATCAAGAGGCTTTTTAGTTCCTCTTCACTTTCGGCCATAAGGGTGGTGTCATCTGCATATCTTAGGTTATTGATATTTCTCCCAGCAAACCACTGGTTATAGTCTCCCAGATTAACATGAATTGAGAAAAAATGTGAAGATCTCAACCTGTACAACCCAATCTTCTTCTCTTCTATTTATCCAGCATCATATATATTCATTCTCCAGACACTTTAATTGCCTTCCAATTGTAAAAACTACTTGAACTCTTTCCACACTCTCTCTAGACTTTTTTTAAAGTTGGTTTGTAGAGAATCACTTCTGATACTAGGCTCAGTTCAGTTAGTCAGTTCAGTCGTTCAGTCATGTCTGACTCTTTGCAACCCCATGAACTGCAGCACACCAGGCCTCCATGTCCATCACCAACTCCCAGAGTCCACCCAAACCCATGTCCATTGAATTGGTGATGCCATCCAACCATCTCATCCTCTGTCAAAGTATTGGAGTTTCAGCTTCAACATCAGTCCTTCCAATGAACACCCAGGACTTTCCACATATCTGAGTTAAGTTGTGCTGAAAGCATCCATCTACCTTTACAACTGGACATCAGATGGAGGATACTAAAGTAGAATATCGTGTTTATACACTGCTTGCTTTTTTATCAAAATCTTATCTGATTTTCAATTTTTAAACATTTGAAGGTGCAAATATTAAAATAAGTAAATAATATTAAAACAAGTAACATTATCCTAACTATGCTCCAATTGATTCTACTTAACACCAGAAACTTAAATACAAACATAGTATATTATTTTTATATTGTTGTCATAACAAATTAGCACACAATTAGTGGCTTGAAACAACATTAATTTATTATCTTATGTGTCTGAAAGTAAGATGCTCGAAATGAGGTCACTGGGCTAAAATCAAGATATTGGCAGGATTGTGTTTCTTTTGGAAGCTCTAGGGGAAAAATTGTTTACTTGCCTTTTCCAGTATTCAAAGACTGTGCACATTTCTTGGCTCATGATCTTGCATCATTCCAACCTCTTTCCATTTTGACAACTCATTTGCTGACCGTAACCTTCTTACTTAGTCTTATAAGCACAACTGTGGTTATATTTAGGCCTACTATGATAACCAGATAATTTCTTAATCTCAAAATAATGAACTTATTTGCATCAGCAAAACCCCATATTGCATATAAGGTAAGATATTCAAATGTTCTGGAAATTAAGGTATAGACCTATTTGGAACACCACTATTAGGTCTATTAGACAGAGTGAAGTCTCTGATGTCTCGCAGTATAGAAACTCTATTTTTTCAGCCATTGTTTATCAAACAGAAACTTTATCTCCCGGTTAAAATTATGCTTTCAAAGAAATTGTTTTCTGGAATGTTTTGGGAAACAAAATTTTAAAAGAATCAATATGTTTAAAGTAACTTAAAAAAAGTAAAATTAGCTAAAAGTACATGAAATGATACACAGTAAAAAACTTAAATTATGTGTTACATGAGTGCAATTTATAATTAATGAATAGGTAGTTAAATAGAATTGCTGAAACACTGGTGATACAAAAACAAGTAACATCTCTTCAAAGACATGCTAAACAAAGTAATAAAAATGACAGGGTTGGTACAAAGTATGTATGACTTTGAGACAAGTAAAACTGTTGAAGGAGGTCAGCAAGTGATTCTATCAGGCAAAATTTCATGTGGGAAATCCTACTGACTTTAGTTACAAAGAAATCAATACAAATTTTCTAATGTAAACTTAGGAAAATCATACATACACACCTCCATTGTGGCTCAGCTGGTAAAGAATCTGCCTGCAATGCAGGAGACCTGGATCCCATCCTTGGGTTGGGAAGATCCCCCGGAGAAGGGAAAGGCTACCCCCGCCAATATTCTGGCCTTCCAGAAAAACATCTATTTTTGCTTTATTGACTATGCCAAAGCCGTTGACTGTGTGGATCATAATAAACTGTGGAAAATTCTGAAAGAGATGGGAATACCAGACTACCTAACCTGCCTCTTGAGAAATCTGTATGCAGGTGAGGAAGAAATGGTTAGAAATGAACATAGAACAGACTGGTTCCAAATAGGAAAAAGAGTATGTCAAGGCTGTATATTGTCACCCTGCTTATTTAACTTATATACAGAGTACATCATGAGAAATGCTGGGCTGGATGAAGCACAAGCTGGAATCAAGATTGCTGGGACAGATATCAATAACCTTAGATATACAGATGACATCACCCTTATGGCAGAAAGTGAAGAACTAAAGAGCCTCTTGATGAAAGTAAAAAAGGAGAGTGAAAAACTTTGCTTAAAGCTCAACATTCAGAAAACTAAGATCATGGCATCTGGTCCCATTACTTCATGACAAATAGATGGGGAAACAGTGAGAAACTTTATTTTTTTGCTTTCCAAAATCACTGCAAATGGCGAATGCAGCCATGAAATTAAAAGATGCTTACTCCTTGGAAGAAAAGTTATAAAACCAATCTAGATAGCATATGAAAAAGCAGATACATTATTTTGCCAACAAAGGTCCATCTAGTCAAAGCTATGGTTTTTCCAGGACTCATGTATGGATGTGAGAGTTGGAGTATAAAGAAAACTAAGTGTTGAAGAATTGATGTTCTTGAACTGTGTTGTTGGTGAAGACTCCTGAGAGTCCCTTGGACTGCAAGGACATCCAACCAGTCCATCCTAAAGGAAATCAGTCCTGAATATTCATTGGAAGGACTGATGCTGAAACTCCAATACTTTTGCCACCTGATGTGAAGAACTGACTCTTTGGAAAAGACCCTGATGCTGGGAAAGGTTGAATGTGGCAGGAGAAGGGGACGGAGGAGGATGAGATGGTTGAATGGCATCACCGACTCAATGGACGTGAGTTTGAGTAAACTCTGGGATTTGGTGATTGACAGGGAGGCCTGGTGTGCTGCAGTCTATGGGGTCACAATGAGTCTGAGACAAGTGAGTGATAGAACTGAACTGAAATATTATATAAATATTACATATTTCTCAGCCTCAGTGAATTTGGTCATGTGTCATTTTTATTATTGTTATTATTTTTTTTTTCTCGAGAGTGTGCTCAAAATTTTTGTTGTTGTTGTTTTTCAGTCTCTATGTTCTATCTGAGTCATTGTGATTCAAACAGTTGTGCTGAAATAGATGTGCTCAAAATAAATACACTCAAAATTTATAAGCTTATCTTTGGCTAAATGGATGATCTTGGGTATAGTAGGGAAAACATAAGATGATCCTAGAGAATCTATCCATTTCAGAAATAAGGAAGTGCTATCCATTTATCACATTTTGCACCTTGACTACATACAGCTTTATTTGTCAATGATACTTGAATAAATTGGGGGGGGGGAATGAAGTGCTAACACACACATAAAATGGGTCATGTCAAAGCACTCAGGTACCATATTTAAGAACACTCAGTTGTCACGCATGAAAGAATTTAAGCAAGTGATAAATACCAGGCTTGGAGTAAAGCAAAGTTAAATAAAAGCATCCATACTGATAATGGATACAGGATTGCATAAATAAACAAGTGAGAGAAATGGGACAAAATTTACTGAAGAAATTTCAGTGATATAGGTAACTACTCCTTTCTCTTTAAATGCAGGCTTGACTTGGTGATTGGATTCCAAAGAATTAAGAAATGGAAAAGTTGTAACTATTTAGTCTAGAAACCTAGCAATACTATCTTAACCAAGTAACTTGGATTCATGTTACCAATTATCTTATGTGAGTATCGTCTAAATCCTAATAAAATGTGATGAGAACACTGTGCCTCTGTGGTATTATTTCCAAAGTCTATCACCTTTATCTAAGCATGGATACACAATAAGCAAACCCATGCTGAGAGACATTCTACAAAACACCTGGCCAGTTCAGTTCAGTTCAGTTCAGTCGCTTAGTCCTGTCCGACTCTTTGCGACCCCATGAACCGCAGCACAACAAGCCTCCCTGTCCATCACCTACTCCCGGAGTTCACTCAAACTCACATCCATAAAGTCGGTGATGCCATCCAGCCATCTCATCCTCTGTCGTCCCCTTGTCCTCCTGCCCCCAATCCCTCCCAGCATCAGAGTCTTTTCCAATGAGTCAACTCTTCACATGAGGTGGCCAAAGTACTGGAGTTTGAGCTTTAGCATCATTCCTTCCAAAGAAATCCCAGGGCTGATCTCCTTCAGAATGGACTGGTTGGATCTCCTTGCAGTCCAAGGGACTCTCAAGAGTCTTCTCCAACACCACAGTTCAAACGCATCAATTCTTCAGGGCTCAGCTTTCTTCACAGTCCAACTCTCACATCCGTACATGACCACTGGAAAAACCATAGCCTTGACCAGATGGACCTTTGTTGGCAAAGTAATATCTCTGCTTTTGAATGTGCTATCTAGGTTGGTCATAACTTTCCTTCCAAGGAGTAAGTGTCTTTTAATTTCATGGCTGAAGTCACCATCTGCAGTGATTTTGGAACCACAAAAAATAAAGTCTGACACTGTTTCCACTGTTTCCTCATCTATCTGCTATGAAGTGATGGGACCAAATGCCATGATCTTTGTTTTCTTAATCTTGAGAGCTAATTCTTAGGTAGGTTGCTAAGGAGTCTGGGGTCCTTAAGGAGGAATGAGTCCAGGGTCTTTAAGAAGGAGAAAAAGGGGTGTGGGACTGTCAAGGAGGAGAAAAGAGCAATTTTCTTTTTTCCCCTACATTGCTTTTTCTTAGTCAATATAACAATGTATTTTGCTCAAGCACATATTTCTCCTTCTTAACAAGAACCTTCTGAATAATCCTATTGTCTTAAGGTATATGTTGTGGGAGTGGATCTGTTAAGACCTTTCTATTGTTAGTTCTAATCTTGTTAATTTAAGATATATGTTAGGGAGAGGATCTGATAAAAGTATATAAGGCCTTGATAAGACTAGCAAGGGGGACACTCTTTGTCCCCCTTTTGATGTCTATGCCAGAAGCTTTCTCTGTCCTTTTTCACTGTAATAAAACTTCTACCACACAAAAGCTCTGAGTATTCAAGCCTGGTCCCTCGTCCCGAAGCTAAATATTTTTCTTTGAAGATCATGAATCCAACATTGTCCACTGTAAGCTATCAATACCAGTAAGCGTTTTTAAAATGTTTTTGCATTATTACTAAGTTCTTCTTGCTTATTTTTATGGATATGATCTCTCCTCTAGTGTTAAAGTTTTAGCTTAATTAAAAATATAGAATATGAAATATATACATATATATAAAACTTAACAGTTCATTATCTTTCAGTTAAGTATGTCAATTATTTAGACTTTTCATCAGACAGATATCACCATACATATTTAACTGCAAATGTTATGTTGGCAATTTGTAGTTATCCAGACAAATTATGAGTTATTAGTTTTGCAATGTAGAATGACAGGTTTTTCTAACAATGATCTTGTGGGAATAAATTTTATATTATTTCCTCTATTTTATTTTACTTTAACTTTCATGATAATGTAAATATGACAAAAATTAAAACTGTTTATTTAAACAAAATAAATACTTGCATCACCTTACAAGAAAATAAAATTGGCTAACTATGCAAGAAATTATATCACAGGAAATCTACGTTGTAAGTTTGTAAGTTTACAAAATCACAGTTATAGGTTTGTCTTAAATTTCTTTCTAGTAAGAAAACATTTATTATTCATTTTAGAGTGGTGTATCAATACAAATATTGGTATTCATGCATGCTCAGTTGCTTCAGTTGTGTCCTACTCTTTGCAACCCTATAGGACTGTAGCCCTCTAAGCACCTCTGTCCATGGGATTCTCCAGGCCAGAATACTGCAGTGGGTTGCCATGCCCTCTTCCAAGGAATCTCCCCAACCTGGGGATATAATCCACAACTCCTGAATTACAGGGAGATTCTTTACACACTGAGATACCTGGGAAGCCCAAATATTGGCATATCCATCCATGAAAGTATATGAGACTATAAAATATTATGAATAAATGTTATTAGAAATTTTGTCAGGTAAGGTAGAAAGATTTTATAAGCTATATGATTAATATCTGATTCCATACTATTTATTTATTCTAGATACCTTTTCAGGATGATTTCAGAAAAGTGATGGTAAAGCTTTAAAAGCTTTAAATATCAATATTTCAACAATATGTTTATACATATTTTGAGAACTTTCATTACTTTTTTACAGATACTCTATAAACATGGTGATGTAAAATACTGCTTCTTCCAGTTTGTGAGTATACAGTGAAATTCAATGAAATAACATTTTGTTTAATACTGAAATATTAAAAAAAAAAGGAAAATATTGATGAATGATATAAATATACATTTATAATATTAATAAAATAATACCTTATTAGCATAGGGGTGGCAAAATTTTACCTTTATCCTCTTATGGTTTTTCAGCTAAGCCTGAGAATTAAATTGATATAATACAGATTAACAGGAGAAATGCATGTAAATTCATACAACTTTTGCATGACAAAGAGCAAGGAGATGAAGAAACAAAGAAAGGGTGAAACCAATAAGCTTTTCCAGTAGGTTGAACAAAAAGAGAAAATTGGTAACTAAAGAGAGAAAAGTAACTAAACTAACTGTGTGGGGAGGCTTAAGGAATATAAGAATTTTTTAAACAGGTTCTGTTTGTATAGAATTCTTTATATAAAATCTCTCTGTCCTAGCTTCTTGTCCTTGATGTTAAGAATGTTACTTTTCTTCTGATATAGGGAGAACATTTTCCTTTTAAGAAAAATAAGAAAGATCAGAGTATTTTTCTTGCATTTTCTGTTTTGCAAATGCCTTTAACTAAAAATTATCCTTATGCCAAAGTGGCAAATTTTGTAGTGACATATTTTGTCACCCTTTGTTAGAAAATAGTGAAATATTTCTATGCTTCCTGATTTATAGAACATTAACTTCTTTTTTTATTATTTTTAGACAATCACAAATGTGACATATAGAAAAAAAAGTTCATTCCTATCTTTTAAATAAAGCTATTTTAAGGCAACTACATTTATAATTATATATTTATTTTTCCAATGTTACATTACAAGTTCAAATTATTTAATTTTAGACTATGCAACTTTATTGTTTTAAGCACTTATTCTTGAAGATGTATGGACACTGTTCATTTTGAAATTGTTATTAAGTTAAATATCTTATTTGTTAATGTTAAAAATGCAGTTTATCCTCTTATATTTATTGAAAAAAGTGAAAAGAAAATCTATGTAAATGAGATCAAATGTATCTCTTATGGAGAGAAATGAATGAGTAAAGGCCTTATTTTCTGAAAATGGGACATAGACAGAACTCTGCAGTCACATTTTAAATATTTGTTATAACTTCTTTAGATTCAAAGTTGTTACACATATATAAAATTTAACAATATTATAGTAATTATGCAGATAAGCATTTTTGCATTCTACATCATGATTTTTATAATATTTAAATATACATAGAATTACACACATCTTTTCTGAATGATAATGCCATCACTGTCTCATTGTATGGGTAACTGTTTTGGACAAATAAGGGGAATAATTAAACTGCTCAGATAGAGGCAATCCTGACATTATTTTGAGCATTTGATTGACATGAATTCCCTTTATAATTTTTACTAATCACTCAATAATCAAAAATTCACCTAACATATAAAATAAAACATGAATTTTTCTTACAAAGGTTAGTATGAAGATAGTACTAACAAAGCAAGCAAGGGACAAGGAAGAAGTGAAAGAAGTAGAGGACAAAATAGGGACAGAAATAAATGGAGAGAAAAGAAGAAACCAAACACAGTTCCAACAATCCAACAATAACTAGAGAATAATTTGCTTACTCTTTGGAAGGAAAATTATGGCCAACCTAGACAGCATATTAAAAAGCAGAGACACTACTTTGTCAACAAGGGTCTGTCTCGTCAAGGCTATGGTTTTTCCAGTGGTCGTGTATGGATGTGAAAGTTAGACTATAAAGAAACCTGAGCACCGAAGAATTGATGCTTTTGAACTCTGGTGTTGACTCTTGAGAGTCCCTTGGACTGCAAGAAGACCCAACCAGTCTATCCAAAAGGAGACAGTCCTGAATGTTCATTGGAAGAACTAATGCTGAAACTGAAACTCCAATACTTTTGCCACCTGATGTGAAGAGCTGACTCATTAGAAAAGACTCTGATGCTGGGAAAGATTGAGGGCAGGAGGAGAAGGGGACGGCAGAGGATGAAATAGTTAGATGGCATCACCAACTCAATGAATATGGATTTGGGTAGACTCCAGCAGTTGATGATGGACAGGGAGGCCTGGCGTGCTGTGGTTCATGGGGTCACAAAGAGTAGGACACAACTCAGCAACTGAACTGAACTGAACTGAATTTGCATTTTAACAGATAGTCTCCCCATAAAACACTTTTTACTGTGCATCTAATCACTTGAGACTACTAATAAATATCCAGCTCCCATTGCTTCTGCCGTATAGAATCTCAAATGGTGCAGTGTGGCAAGAACAAAGTTACTTAAAACTCTGTCTGACATACTTCACTCTGTATGACAATCTCTAAGTCCATCTGTATTGCTGCCACTACAACTGGCATTGTTTTATTCTTTTACATGATGGAGTAATAGTCCATTCTATATCTATGCCATATTTTTAAAAATTGGGGTGCAGTTGCTTTATAATGTTCTGTTGATTTCTGATATACAATGAAGTGAATCATCTATGTGTATACATGTATTCCCACCCTCTTGTACATTTCTCTCACCACCCTCCCCAATTCCTCCCATCTAAGTTGCCACAAAGCACTTACCTGAACTCCCTGTACTATACAGCAAGTTCCCACTAGCTATCTGTTTCACACATGGAAGTACATATGTCAAAGTCAATCTCCCAATTTATCCTACCCCCTTCTTCCACCCTGTGTCCATACATCCCTTATCTATGTCTGCATTTCTATTCCTGCCCTCCAAATAGATTCATCTGTACCTTTTTTTGTATTCCATATATATGCATTGATATACCATATTGTTTTTCTCTTTCTGACCATATTCACTCTATATGACAGACCCTAGGTCCATCCATATCATTAAAAATAACTCAGTTTCATTCCTTTTAGTGGCAGGGTAATATTCTATTGAATATATGTACCACATCTTTTCTTTAGACATTACATTGTTGATGGACATTTATGTTGCTAATTCAGATTTTAAAAATATCATATGATACTGCTTATATGTGGAATCTAAAAAAATAAAAAATAAAGGTACAAATGAATCTATCTACAGAACAGAAATAGATTTACAGATTATAAAGCAATCTTATTGTTACCACGGTGTCCTAGAAAACCACAATAGTGTGGTCATTCACCTGGATCCAGCCATCCTGGAGTGTGAAGGCAAGTGGACCTTAGGAAGCATTGTTATGAACAAAGCTAGTGGAGGTGATGGAATTCCAACTAGGCTATTCCAAATCCGATGATGCTGTTAAAGTGCTCCACTCAAGATGCCAGCAAATTTGGAAAACTCAGCAGTGGCCACAAGATTGGAAAAGGTCAGTTTTCATTCCAGTCCCAAAGAAGGGCGATGTAAAAAAATGTTCAAACTATTGCACAACTTCACTCATTTCACATTCTAGCAAGGTAATTCTCAAAATATTTCAAGCTAGCCTTCTGCAGTACATGAGCAAAGAACTTCCAGCAAATCCAGCACAAGCTGGATTTAGAAAACAGAGAGGAACCACGGATCAAATTGCCAGCATCCACTGGATCATAGAAAAAGCAAAGAAATTTCAGAAAAAAAAATCTTCTTCATTGAATAAACTAAAACCTTTGACTGTGTGAACCACAGCAATCTGTGGAAAATTCTTAAAGTGATGGCAATACCAGACCACCTTACCTGCCTCCTGAGAAATCTGTATATAGGTCAAGAGGCAAGAGTTAGAACTGAACATGGAACAACAGAGTGGTTCCAAATCAGAAAAGGAGTACATTGAGACTATATATTGTCTTTATTTAATTTTTATGTTTATTTAGTTAATATGCAAAGTACATTATGTGAAAGGCTGGGCTGATGATTCAAAACTGGAATCAAGATTGCCAGGGGAAATATCAATAACCTCAGATGTGCAGATGATACCACTCTAATGGCAGAAAGGGAAGAACAAAAGAGCCTCTTGATAAGTGTTGAAGAGAGTGTAAAAGCTGGCTTAAAACTCAACATTCAAAAAATGAACCTCATGGTATGCAGTCACATCACTTCATGGAAAATAGATGGGAACACAATGGAAACTGATTTATTTTTGTGGGCTCCAAAATCACTACAGATGGTAACTGCAGCCATGTAACTAAAAGATGCTTTATCTTTGGGGAAAAAAAAAAAAAGCTATGACCAACCTAGACAGTGTATTAAAAAGCAGAGATCCCTTTGCTGACAAATATCCATATAGCCAAAGTTATAATGTTTCCAGTCATATAAGGATGTGAGTGTTGGACCATGAAGAAGTCTGAGCACTGAAGAATTGTTCCTTTCAAACTGTGGTACTGGAGAAGACTCCTGAGAGTCCCTTGGACAGCAAGGAGATCAAACCAGTTTATCCTAAAGGAAATCAATCCCGAATATTCATTGGAAGGGCTGATGCTGAAGCTGAAACTCCAATACTTAGGCCACTTATTGTGGAAAGATGACTCATTGGAAAAGAGTGCTTGGAAAGATTGTGGGCAGGAGGAGAAGGGGGCAACAGAGTATGAGATGGTTGGATGGCATCACTGACTCAATGGACATGAGTTTGAGCAAACTACAGGAAATAGTGAAGGACAGAAAGCCTGGAATTCTCTAGTCCATAGGGTAACAAGGGGTTATTCAGGACTTGGCAACTGAATAACAAAAACAAAAACTATTGTAATATTTTTTTTTTTTAATTATTCAACTCACTCTTTAACAAGCTCTGTCTCTTTAGTTGCCAAGTCATGTTTGACTCTTGTGAACCCATGGACTGTAACCTGCCTGGATCCTCTGTCCATGATTCTCCAAGCAAGAATACTGGAGTAGGTTGGCATTTCCTTCTCCAGGGGATCTTCTCTACCCAGGATTCGAACCCAGGCCTTCTCTACTGCAGGCAGATAACAAGGTCTAAGTCTACACTGTCTATTTCTTTTTATAACAGTTAGCCATGATAATAATGATATCCATATTTTGCATAAAATTAACCACAATCAAATTAGCATTTATTTTCTCTAATCTCCCATATTTGTGAATTTTTACTCCATAAATATCATTTTCCCCTATATTTCCCACTTGTATAATGTTGAAATAAAGTTTCAGATGCTTTTTATCCTATTTTTAAGCAAAACACCATGGTGGATCAGATGGTAAAGAATCTGCCTGCAATAAAAGAGACTCAGATTTTATCCCTGGGCTGGTAAGATCCTCTGGAGAAGGGAATGGCTATCCACTCCAGTATTCTTGCCAGGAGAATTCCATGGAGAGAAGAGACAGTCCATGAGATTACCAAGAGTCCGAGACGACTGAGCAACTAACACTTTCACTATCATATAATATTTGAAAATAAAATATATCAGATCAGATCAGATCAGTCACTCAGTCGTGTCCGACTCTTTGCGACCCCATGAATCGCAGCACGCCAGGCCTCCCTGTCCATCACCAACTCCCGGAGTTCACCCAGGCTCACATCCATTGAGTCAGTGATGCCATCCAGCCATCTCATCCTCTGTCATCCCCTTGTCCACCTGCCCCCAATCCCTCCCAGCATCAGAGTCTTTTCCAATGAGTCAACTCTTCGCATGAGGTGGCCAAAGTACTGGAGTTTGAGCTTTAGCATCATTCCTTCCAAAGAAATCCCAGGGCTGATCTCCTTCAAAATGGACTGGTTGGATCTCCTTGCAGTCCAAGGGACTCTCAAGAGTCTTCTCCAATACCACAGTTCAAAAGAATCAATTCTTCGGCGCTCAGCCTTCTTCACAGTCCAACTCTCACATCCATACAAGACCACAGGAAAAATCATAGCCTTGACTAGACGAACCTTTGATGGCAAAGTAATGTCTCTGCTTTTGAATATGCTATCTAAGTTGGTCATAACTTTCCTTCCAAGGAGTAAGCATCTTTTAATTTCATGGCTGCAGTCACCATCTGTAGTGATTTAGGAGCCCAGAAAAATAAAGTCTGACACTCTTTCCACTGTTTCCCCATCTATTTCCCATGAAGTGGTGGAACCGGATGCCATGATCTTCGTGTTCTGAATGTTGAGCTTTAAGCCAACCTGTTCAGTCTCCACTTTCACTTTCATAAAGAGGCTTTTGAGTTCCTTTTCACTTTCTGCCATAAGGGTGATGTCATCTGCATATCTGAGGTTATTGATATTTCTCCCGGCAATGTTGATTTCAGTTTGTGTTCCTTCCAGTCCAGTGTTTCTCATGATGTACTCTGCATATAAATTAAATAAATAGGGTGACAATATACAGTCTTGACAAACTCCTTTTCCTATTTGGAACCAGTCTGTTGTTCCATGTCAAGTTCTAACTGTTGTTTCCTGACTTGCATACAGATTTCTCAAGAGGCAGATCAGGTGGTCTGATATTCCCATCTCTTTCAGAACTTTCCACAGTTTATTGTGAGTCACACAGTCAAAGGCTTTGGCATAGTCAATAAAGCAGAAATAGATGTTTTTCTGGAACTCTCTTGCTATTTCTATGATCCAGTGGATGTTGGCAATTTGATTTCTGGTTCCTCTGCCTTTTCTAAAACCAGCTTGAACATCAGGAAGTTCACAGTTCACATATTGCTGAAGCCTGGCTTGGAGAATTTTGAGCATTACTTTACTAGCGTGTGAGATGAGTGCAATTGTGCGGTAGTTTGAGCATTCTTTGGAATTGCCTTTATTTGGGATTGGAATGAAAACTGACCTTTTCCAGTCCTGTGGCCACTGCTGAGTTTTCCAAATTTGCTGGCATATTGAGTGCAGCACTTCCACAGCATCATCTTTCAGGATTTGGAATAATTCAACTGGAATTCCATCACCTCCACTAGCTTTGTTTGTAGTGATACTTTCTAAGGCCCACTTGACTTCACATTCCAGGATGTCTGGCTCTAGGTCAGTGATCACACAATCGTGATTATCTGGGTCGTGAAGATCTTTTTTGTACAGTTCTTCTGTGTATTCTTGCCATCTCTTCTTAATAACTTCTGCTTCTGTTATATCCATACCATTTCTGTCCTTTATCGAGCCCATCTTTGCATGAAATGTTCCTTTGGTATCTCCGATTTTCTTGAAGAGAACCCTAATCTTTCCCATTCTGTTGTTTTCCTCTATTTCTTTGCATTGATCGCTGAAGAAGGCTTTCTTATCTCTTCTTGCTGTTCTTTGGAACTCAGCATTCAGATGTTTATATCTTTCCTTTTCTCCTTTGCTTTTCACTTCTCTTCTTTTCACAGCTATTTGTAAGGCCTTCCCAGACAGCCATTTTGCTTTTTTGCATCTCTTTTCCATGGGGATGATCTTGATCCCTGTCTCCTGTATAATGTCACGAACCTTATTCCATAGTTCATCAGGCAGTCTATCTATCAGATCTAGGCCCTTAAATCTATTTCTTACTTCCACTGTATAATCATAAGGGATTTGATTTAGGTCATACTTGAATGGTCTAGTGGTTTTCCCTACTTTCTTCAATTTAAGTCTGAATTTGACAATAAGGAGTTCATGGTCTGAGCCACAGTCAGCTCCTGGTCTTGTTTTTGCTGACTGTATAGAGCTTCTCCATCTTTGGCTGCAAAGAATATAATCTGTCTGATTTTGGTGTTGACCATCTGGTGATGTCCATGTATACAATCTGGTAATTCATAGGACAAAAGAATTCCTGCTAGGTTTTGAAGTATATTTACAGTTATGCCCATTTAAAAGTTTGTAGTTCTATAACTTTCAGAATCTTATCTATTATAAAAAGGGATGTACATTTTTAGTACAAAGCCATCTATTCAAAACAAACAAAAAAAAACATAATATAAATTTGAATACTTTTTAAAAGATTTGTAATTTCCCCATAATATTTTTTTTAATTTTTTTCATGGATATTTAGAATTGAATAATTGTTAAATAACAGAACAGTTGAGAACATGAGCTTCAGGTGCAAAGAATCCAGCTTTTGGTTTCATATAAACCATTTGCTAGCTGTGATACTTCCATTAAATTACTTAACTTTTCAGCAGTCCTGCTTCCTCAAATATAGGAGTTGAGAAAGTTAAATGACAGAAGCATGTAAAGTACTTAACTCACCCTGCAGGACATAATTATATTTTTGAAGATACTTGAAGGTCCCATTACTATTATTTTAAATGTAAATTGCTGACACATATAATGGCCTATAAAGCTACAAATGCACTTTTCTTTATACTAAAAGCAACAGAGGGTTCTTGAAAAATTAAGTCCCGAGCATTTTAAAAGAATTAAATTTTAGAACTGATTTGAATAATATTTTTCATATATATATATATGTATATATATATATATATATATATGTAAGCCTGAAACTTTATTTCATGCTGTTGAACTACGATATGAAATCCCATTAACTATAGAAACTAAGTTCACATTCCTCTCTCTACTAAGTCAGTTTAAAATGATTTTTTGGTTAAACAACATAAGCAAACTTTGGAAGAATAAATGGAGAATATAAATATAGTCTATAAATATATGTGATACAGTTTTTCACTCTCTCATAAAAAAAATTGATAAATATTTGGGGATCCTAGCAACCTAGTATTTGAACAAAATTAAATTCAGAAAATGTTGAAGGTGTGAAAGCTTGGAATTCCTACTCTAGTGTAAAAACTTTCAAGACTTTCTCTTCACCCATGTGTTTCTTCAGAATACTTTCTGGAGCTTAGTAGTTATTTTAAGCATAAAATTTATTGATTATGTCCTACAGTAAGTTACTTGGAAACTGTTGTGTATGACCAGTTTAGCTGACATTTTTGTCATTGAATTTTATAATTTTTTCTCTCTAATGTGAAAGATGCATTTCTTTTCATTTATTGCTCTCAGAACAAGAAACCCCTATCATTGATATACGAATTACTGCTTCAAAGAGAGAGAGTGCCTAATTTCTACCAGATATCATATTATCATATCTGTATAAAGAAAGTAGTAGAACTAGGAAAATGTAACATTTTTCAAGCAAGCACTCACCAAAAAAATATTTAAATTAAAATTCAAATTAAATTATTTCTATCCTATTTCCACTATAGTCTCTCTCCATCTGTCTCCCTTTCTCTCTCCTGTTCTCTCTCTCTGTCTCTCTTGATTTCTTTCTCTGTTTCTCTTTCTGTCTTTTTCTGTCTCTGTTTATCTGCCTGTCTGTTTCTCTTTCACACACGCACAGATATTCACACACACACACACACTATAATTGTGTGATAATGTAAAAAGCAAGCAGGAAAACTGTCTTGAATATGTTGATGCAAATGAGCTCATCCTATAAGGTATTCAGAGCCTCCATCTTACCATTGTGGTTCTAATTATGTCCCTGAGACTGTAATGAAGTACCAGTATGACACTACATTTTCAGTATACAAGTGTCAAAAACATTTCAAAGTCAAACAAACTATAAGGGACAAATTAATATTTAGATAAATAAAGCAAATGTAACTGTCTATCATGCAGAAATCCAATTAATTGTGCTGCCTGAGTAAAGAAGGTCAGACAGAGACACGCTGTTTGCTTTTGTCAGCATTTTGAAGACACTTAAAATCCCACACCACCAAAATTAACCAAAGCCTATACTTTTATTAAGTTACTAAATCCACACTACCTATTACACCATCATTTCCTACAATAAAACTGCTACCATTGATAAAACGTTTTATGTTTATAGGAAAAATAATATTTCCAAAAATAATTGGAATGGGATTAACTATAAAATGTGGAAGGCATTTCCAAAAATATTGAACTATTGTTCATTATTTTTAACGTTTTATTTTCTCTATAAATATTATTTTAAATCTGATCTTTTTTCCCTAAATTATTTTAAATATATCATTTTGAAACTAATATATTTAGTTTAGCCTCAAAATATAAGTGATATACATTGTTATTTACTAGAGAATTATATTGGAAAAGTGTATATGATTATGTGATTTTTCCAGAAGGTATTCTTCTGTTGAATAGCTCTTTTTAATATGTGAATAAATCTGTGTATGTTTTATATCTCAAAGAGAAGTTTAGAAAATTTATTTGTAATAAAAGCAAAACTAGATAACAGTTTGACTTGGAATAGTAGGAGACACATTTTATATATATGTGTGTATTGTATATACGTATTTGTTGATGGTATATATTTCATATACATACCTACATAATATAATACTAATGTTTATTATGTATATTATCCTATATTTATTGTTATTATTTTCCTCCTCCAAGAAATTGAGATCATTTCTGTGTCCCTAGCTAACCTAGCTGGTTAGTAGTAACTTTAAGATAACCTAAAAGAGTGATTAATGTGACATCTCAAATTCATTTAAAGATATATATTATAGATTCTACAACTACTATTAACGTCTCTGTATGTACAGCAAAGAGCATATGTGGAGGTTTGGTATCAATGTTAATTCTTTTGGACATCCTTATATTTATAATTAACAAACCTTAATATTTCTTGACAACATGACCAAAAGTTTACTTTTTAACATTACAAGTTTCCTATAAATGGCAAGAAGTTAAGCTCCTATCAGAGATGCAAAGGATATGAGTAAAAAGATATGGAAAACAAATTCATTAAGAGATAAGGCATATAATGTCAAGATATACAAATAAAGCCTCCATGCAGCCTGAGAAATACTGAGTACCACCGATAGCATGTGGATTCACTCTAAGTGCAAAACCTTTGGTAGACAATAAATGAGGAAGTAAAAGAGACTTCTACAATGCTCTTGTGTTATTTTTAAATTTTGTACGTATTTTATATTGTGAAATAGATGCACATTAAAAGAGTGTTTAAATCATAGATATTGAAATAATAGTTATGAAGCATGCTTTTCTATAGTAAGCTTCCATCTGAAGAAATAGAAGTTATTATAAATGAAACTGCACAATTTATTATCATATTAACAAATAGATTGAGCCATACTTATGTAAACACTACAATTTTATTGTTTTGTCATTTAAATACCTTTTAAATTAAAAAAGAAGAATTTTTATATCCTAAAATGAAATCCAGATAATCATATATCAATCATTTTAATTTCCATTAATTTTAAGGAGACTCTGAAAAGAGATGTATTAATTGCTAATAGGTCAAAACATGTAATTTGAGAGCTTTTAATCAAACACTTTTATAAGCCCTAGTATAATAGTAATAAATCCCAAAAAACAAAGTTTTATATGATTGAATCATACAAGAATATTTGTCAGTCATTTTAAAAGTCATTTTAATTCATTAGACAAATATATAGAATTATTTCTCTTTACCCTTTTTGCAATAAACTAAAAAAAAAAAAAAAAAAAAATGCATGTCTCAACCTATTCTTTTGTCTTAAATGAGAAGTCCCTGAATCTCCTCACAGCATTTATTTGATTTTTTGACAACTTTTGTAGCATACTGTTAATTCAAGTTGCATATTCTATAACTTGCTGCTGCTGCTGCTAAGTAGCTTCAGTCGTGTCCAACTCTGTGCGACCCCATAGACAGCAGCCCACTAGGCTCCTCTGTCCCTGGGATTCTCTGGGCAAGAATACTAGAGTGGGTTGCCATTTCCTTCTCCAATGCATGAAAGTGAAAAGTGAAAGTGAAATAGCTCAGTCGTGCCCGACTCTTAGCAACCGCATGGACTGCAGCCCACCAGGCTCCTCCGTCCATGGGATTTTCCAGGCACGAGTACTGGAGTGGGTCGCCACTGCCTTCTCCCTATAACTTGCAGACCAAACCAAAACTACAGATCTAAGGTAGCTAAAACCTTAGTAATGGTGTGAATTAAATTGAATTTCCTTTTACAAAATGCATGCCATGTTTACCTTGTATGTATGCCTTTTAAAAAATTGAATAATAGCCATCAAGTAAAATCACTTCAAAATATATTTGAGTATCAACTGTGACAGCCATTTTGACACCAAAAAATCCACATTTTATTATATAAACTGTGGAGTGCAATTTCAAATCTTGTTCACTGGGACATATAAAACATTGTATACTAAGCGCTGTCTCATTTCAGAAAGTTTATTTTTTCCTAAAATATCTATAATACCTTAAGAACTACAAATATGTGCAACAGGAAACCTATCAAAAGTTGGACACAAATGTTTTCTATTGCACAATCTATAGTGGAAAACAAAAATATGGAGATTTGACTTAATAACATATTCCCTGCTCTCCTGAAGTAAGACATTTATGGCATCAGGAGTTTTGCCTGATTTCACAAGGCCATTGGACACTTGGAGCTGTGTTTTCTCATAAATTACTTCAAAAAGAATAATTATCTTAACTGTAGAAAGGAAAGGTGCAACACATGTATTTGGTCCACAATAGAAAATGCGCTTGCCATATTATTGCATCATAAATGTGTGTAGAGTGAATTTTCAAAAATTCCCTTTTCTTTTTGGCATGAACAGTGCAAGATAAGACTTAAAACAGACACAAAAAAGCAAGAAGGAATTTGGACGTGGGAAAATTAAAACTAAAGTATTTCAGTGCAGTTTGGTCACTCAGTCTTCTCCAACTCTTTGAGACCCCATGAATAGCAGAACGCCAGGCCTCCCTGCCATCACCAACTCCCGGAGTTCACTCAGACTCACATCCACTGAGTCAGTGATGCCATCCAGCCATCTCATCCTCTGTCGTCCCCTTCTTCTCTTGCCTCCAGTCCCTCCAAGCATCAGAGTCTTTTCCAATGAGTCAACTCTTCGCATGAGGTGGCCAAAGTACTGGAGTTTCATTCAGCTTTAGCATCATTCCTTCCAAAGAAATCCCAGGGCTGATCTCCTTCAGAATGGACTGGTTGGATCTCCTTGCAGTCAAAGGGACTCTCAAGAGTCTTATCCAACACCACAGTTCAAAAGCATCAATTCTATGGTGCTCAGCCTTCTTCACAGTCCAACTCTCACATCCATACATGACCACTGGAAAAATCATAGCCTTGACTGGACGAACCTTTGTTGGCAAAGTAATGTCCCTGCTTTTCAATATGTTGTCTAGGTTGGTCATAACTTTCCTTCTAAGGAGTAAGTGTCTTTTAATTTCATGGCTGCAGTCACCATCTGCAGTGATTTTGGAGCCCAGAAAAATAAAGTCTGACACTCTTTCCACTGTTTCCCCATCTATTTCCCATGAAGTAATGGGACTGGATGCCATTATCTTCATTTTCTGAATGTTGAGCTTTAAGCCAACTTTTTCACTCTCCACTTTCATAGACTTGTTCAACTTTAGCTTCTTCAGTGATACTGGTCACAGCATAAATTTGGACTACTCTTATATTGAATGGTTGGCCTTGGAACAGAGATCATTCTGTAGTTTTTGAGATTGCATCCAAGGTACTGCATTTCGTACTCTTTTGTCAACTATGATGGTTACTCCATTTCTTCTACGGGATTCTTGCCCACAGTAGTACATATAATGGTCATGCGAGTTAAATTCACGTATTCTAGTCCATTTTAATTTGCTGATTCCTAAAATGTTGATATTCACTCTTGCCATCTCCTGTTTGACCACTTCCAATTTGTCTTGATTCATGGACCTAACATCCAGGTTCTTATGCAGTATTGCTCTTTACAGCATTAAGCCTTGCTTCTATCACCAGTCACATCCACAACTGGATATTGTTTTTGCTTTGGTTCTCTCTCTTCATTCTTTCTGTAATTATTTCTCCACTGATCTTCAGTAGCATATTGGGCACGTACCAACCTGGGGAGTTTATCTTTCAGTGTTTTATGTTTTTGCCTTTTCATACTATTCATGCAGTTCTCAAGGCAAGAATACTGAAGTGTTTACCATTCCTTTCTCCAGTGGACCACATTTTGTCAGAACTCTCCATCATGACTTGTCCATCTTGAGTGGCCCTATATGGCATGGCTTAGTTTCAATGAGTTATACAAGGCTGTGGTTCATGTGATTAGATTGGTTAGTTTTCTATGATTGTGGTTTTAGTCTGTCTGCCCTCTGATGCCCTTTTCGAGTGCCTACTGTCTTACTGGGGTTTCTCTTACTTTGGACGTCAAGTATCTCTTCAAGGATGCTCCAGCAAAGCACAACCGCTGCTCCTTACCTTTGACATGGGATATCTCCCCTCGGCCACTTGCTGCTCCATCGCCGTGCAGTCTCTGCTTTTAACCAATTCATTAAAAACGACCCATAAGTATAATTTTTAAAATGAAATTGTCTAAAATCACTTAACTTCTTTGCAAGTAACTTAGATTCCCTTAACATATGCCTTATCTCAATGGCCTACTTCAACCACAACCTAATAAAATGAAGTTATAATAATAGGAGCATCATTTTACTAAAGAGAAGTCTACATAATACTTAATATTGTGTCACTGTATGTATGAACATATTATATAGAAATATATATATTGGAGAAGGAAATGGCAACCCACTCCAGTGTTCTTGCCTGGAGAATCCCAGGGATGGGGGAGCCTGGTGGGCTGCCATCTATGGGGTCACACAGAGTCAGACACGACTGAAGCGACTTAGCAGCAGCATATATGTAATTGACTAAGGAAAAACGGAATAAGCCCACACAAAATCTCTGATGAAGCCCACCAATTCACCTACAATTCTAACTGAGTGAAGAGACCCACTGCAGTAAAGAGGGAAAAAAATAAATAGTTGATATTCTGGTGTGCCCCAAGATAGAGTCCCACTTAATGACTAAGGAATTTATTTTTTCCATACTTTCAGGAATATTGGTTGCTTGTGGCTTTCAGTTATATCCCCTTCTGGGAATTATCTATCACATGGAGCTTCCTCCCCTAAAGTCATGCCTCATATCCAGAACCACTGTATATATAATAACATTAATGGGGAAATACAGTGATTCTATCCCATCTTTTCAATTCAGGGCATCTCTTAAACACTGTTTTAGCTAGAAAGCATACATTAAGGGAAGTACATACATAAATTACTGGGATTTCTGTATAAAAAGTTTGTCTTTCCTTCTCTAATAAGTTATTCAGTCATTTATTTATATCAATGTGGATTTATTTTAATTCCATAATTTGGGTTAAAATCAAATATAGCGGTAATATGAATATACATGTGTCTGACTTCAGTCGAGTCTGACTCTTTGTGACCCCATGGACTGTAGCCCAACAGGCTCCCCTGTCCAAAGGATTCTCCAGGCAAGAATACTGGAGTGGGTTGCCATGCCCTTTTCTGTGGGATGGCATGCCCTTCTCCCTGGCCCAGGGATCGAATCCTCATGTCTTTGTCTCCTGCATTGGCAGGCGGATTCTTTACCAATAACACAAATATAATGTTATTTATTTATCTTGATGTTCAAATTGCTGTGGTTTTGGCCTTTGGGGGCTCTATCAATTGGCATCTTTTTACTTATTTTGCATTTGAATATTCCCTTACTTTTTTGACACAAGATGCTCCAGGCTTATCTTGAAAATGTTCCACCCAGCCCTAGAATCAACCATTGCTTTCAAGAAACTCTGGTTCCTGTCATCAAAGAATGTCATTAGAAATCAAGTTCTGAGTATTGGGTGTGCTTATTTCTAGACCCTCTCAATGAGCAGAGGTGGAAAATGCATTCATTTCTACAAACTCACGTGTATACACACATCTACGACTACTAATGCAATTAAAACATAAAAAAAGTCACTCAGTTATGTCTGACTCTTTGTGACCCAATGAACCATACAGTCCATGGAATTCTCCAGGCGAGTACTACAGTGGGTAGCCTTTCCCTTCTCCAGGGGATCTTCCCAACTCAAGAATCGAACTGGGGTCTCCTGCATTGCAAGAGTATTCTTTACCAGCTCAGCCACAATTAGATGAATCTATAAAGGCTCACGCCACTCCAGTACTCTTGCCTGGAAAATCACATGGATGGAGGAGCCTGGTGGGCTGCCTTCTATGGGGTCACACAGAGTTGGACATGACTGAAATGACTTAGCAGCAGCAGCAGCATAAAGGCTCAGCATGACTCATCTTCATGCCTCCCACTCTAATCCAGTACCAAATGAGTCACACTAGCCTCTCTTCCCCACTTACCTATCAATTACCTCCTCCTCCAACAATAAGACAACTAACTTTCACTATCTTCCATTCACATACTTATTTTTAAAATTCCATTATGTATGTATAGCAATTTCAGAATTGCTAATTCATATCCTTGTGAGAAACAAGTTTACCAACTAGAGCATAATGTTTATGTACTTATATAGTTATTGTCTTTAGTTTTAAAATTTCCTGTCAAAACATCTTTTTCCAATGTACTCGAGTCAGCAGCTTTAAGAGAAGAATACTGACAAAATGATGTACTTTATTAATTTCAATATTTTTGTTAATCTGCATTCTCTCCCAAAGTTCTCTGATCTTCTGTTTTTGTTGTTGTTGCTGCTGTTTATTTGCATACATTAAGGATCACTATTTGCGTTGTGAATTTGTACAAGTTTAAACAAATGCATAGCATCATTTATCCACCACTACAATAACATAACAATTAGTTGCACTGCTCTAAAGTTGTTCACTGTACTTCCCTTCCTCAAACACTGCTCTTTCCCAAGACTGGCAAATGATCTGCTTTTTCACTCCTATCCTTTTTCTTTCTCAATCACAGTTGTTGAGTCGCTGTCATGTCTGACTCTTTAGGGTGACCCCATGGACTGCAGCATGCCAGGCCTCCCTATCCTTCATTATCTCCCAGAGTTTGCACAAGTTTGCTTTCTCAATAATGCCAAATTACTGGCCTTACTCTGTGTATGTAGCCTTTTAGATTTGTCTCCTTACCACGATGCATTTGATTAATTAATGTCAGATGGATTAGGCATTTACTTTAATCACTGAATATTATTATTACACTGTATGGATGTATGCTTTTTTTAACATAAAATTTTAAAAGGTTAGTTTCTATTTATAGTTATTACAAAATATTGGCTATATTCCTTGCCTTGTACAACATATACTTGAGCCTATCTTACACCCAATAGTGAAAGACATCTTTACTGTTTACATTTTTTATTATAAATAATAATTGTCTCCATAAACTGCTGTCAATATTCATTCACAGATTTTTATGTGGTCCTAAATATTCAAATCAGTTAGATAAATGCTTAGTTGTATGAATGTTGTATCATAAGGTGTGTCTATATTTAGCTAGTTAAGTAACTACCAAACACACTTTCAAATTGTGGCTGTACCAATTTTATTATTTTTTTTAAAATTTTATTTTATTTTTAAACTTTACATAACTGTATTAGTTTTGCCAAATATCATCAATTTTAATTATCACCTACAGAGAATGAGTTTCAGCAAGCTCTGGAAGTTGGTGATGGACAGGGAAGCCTGGAATGCTGCAGTCCATGGGGTCCAAAGAGTCAGACATGACTGAGTGACTGAACTGAACTGAACAAAGAATGAGAATTGCTATTGCTCTATATCTTCACCAACACTTGTCATTTTCAGTGTTTAGGTTTCTAGACATTATAATAGGCTGGTAGCAGTAATTTTTTGATGTTTTTAATTAGCACTTGGGGGCTTCCCAGGTAGCTCAGTGGTAAAAAAAAATCTGCCTGCCAATGCAGGGGCCACAGGAGACATAAGTTCAGTCTCTGTGTTGGGAAGATCCCCTGGAGGAGGAAATGACAAGCCACTCCAGTATTCTTGCCAGGATAATCCCATGGACAGAAGAACTTGGCAGGCAACAGTAAATAGGGTTGCAAAGAGTCAGACACAACTGAGCGCTCAAGCAAGGAAAATTATGTTGAAAAGCTTTTTGTATTCCTTTTCCATATTGAATATTTTTACATATAATTTAACTAATTTATCTATTTAAGGCTGTGCTGGGTCATCATTGCTGTTCAGTCTTTTTTCTAGTTGCAGTGAGCAGGGGTTCTCTCTAGTGTGGTTCATGGGCTTCTGATTGAAGTGACTTCACTTTTTGTGGAGCATTCAGTAGTTGTGGTACTTGGTCTCAGTATTTGCAGCTTCTGGGCCCTAAAGCAGAGGTTCAATAGTTGTGGCACACAGGCTTAGTTGCTTTGTGGCATGTGGGATCTTCCCAGATTAGGAATTGAACTCATGTCTCTTTCACTAGCAGGTGAATTCTTCAATGAGCCATTAGAGAAATCCTCCATATTGAATGTTAAATATCTTTTTTGATCTGTTCAGAATTTTTGCTTTGTTTCTTTGTTGGAGCAGTTTTTTTTTTTCTTTAATATCTATATTTATACTCTATTATTATCATTTGTTCTTAATATTTTTGTTCATATTTGAGGTCTAAAATGCACTTTCATGCATTGGAGAAGGAAATGGCAACCACTCCAGTGTTCTTGCCTGGAGAATCCCAGGGACGGGGGAGCCTGGTGGGCTGCCGTCTCTGGGGTCACACAGAATAGGACACGACTGAAGTGACTTAGCAGCAGCAGCAAAGGGGAAAAGGGTTAGAGGAGTAGAACTAGAAAAAAAGGATGAATATTATACTCTACTGTTAAGAATAAGTGTCTTAATACCTCAAATGAATAAACACTTCCAACATTACTCTAATATTTTTAGTAGTATTTATAAGATGTATACCTGAAACTATACACTTATAATTTGTCAAATATTACCTATCTTTAAATTGCCAGAGATACAAAATTGCCAAATTCTAGTAGACAACAAATGACAAAAGCAGTTGCCTGAGGTGGAGGAGAGTCAAAGTCTTCTGAATTTTTCACAAAGAGAATTGGTCTACCTACTGTTGTTTAAAAGAGGTCTCCATAGGAGAAAGGAGGGTCTGAAGCCTTCTATTTTCCATCTTGCTAATGTCCCCAATACTAATTTAAAGCAAAACTTTTATCATTTCATGTCTTTCTTAATAGACTATAAATTATTCTCTAGTTTTTAGGCATAAAACCCAGTATATTTTATAAATTAATTGTACAGCTTAATTCTTAGACATAGCACTTAAATTTCAGCATTAACTTATTGGAAACGAGGCATTCCAGGTTTTTCCGTAACTTTCATCATATGTAATTTTTCCAATACAATGCTCAGTCAATCAGTTCAGTCGCTCAGTCGTGTCCGACTCTTGGTGACTCCATGGACGGCAGCAGGCCAGGCCTCCCTGTCCATCACCAACTCTAGGAGTAAACTCCCAGAGTTTAGTCAAACTCACGTCCATTGAGTTGATGATGCCATCAGACCATCTAATCCTCTGTTGTTCCCTTCTCCTCCCACCTTCAACCTTTCCCAGCATCAGTGTCTTTTCTAATGTCAGTTCTTTGAATCAGGTGGCCAAAGGACTGGAGATTCGGCTTCTACATTAGTTCTTCCAATGAATAATTAGGACTGATTTCCATTAGAATGGACTGGTTGGATCTCCTTGCAATCCAAGGGACTATCAAGAGTCTTCTCCAAGACCACAGTTCAAAAGCATTAATTCTTTGGTGCTCAGCTTTTTTTATAGTCCAACTCTCATATCCATACAGTTCAGTTCAGTTGCTCAGTCGTGTTCAACTCTTTGGGACCACAGCATGTCAGGTCTTCATGTCCATCACCAACTACCAGAGTTTACTCAAACTCATGCCCATTGAGTCGGTGATGTTATCTAACCATCTCATCCTCTGTCGTCCCCATCTCCCCTCACGTTCAATCTTTCCCAGTATCGGGTTCTTTTCCAATGGACTCATTGGAAAATGAGTCCTTTTCACACCTCTTCACATAAAGGTGGCCAAATTATTGGACTTTCAGCTTTTGCATCAGTCCTTCCAATGAACAGCCAGGACTGATCTCCTTTAGGATGGACTGGTTGGATCTCCTTGCAGTCCAAAGGAATCTCAAGAGTCTTCTCCAACACCCTAGTTCACAATCATCAATTCTTTGACGATATCCATACAAGACTACTGGAAAAACCACAGCCTTGACTAGACGATTCTTTGTTGGCAAAGTAATGTCTCTGCTTTTTAATGTGCTCTCTGTTGGTCATAACTTTTCTTCCAAAAGGCAATAATTTTTAATTTTATGGCTGCAGTCACCATCTGAAGTGATTCTGGAGCCCAAAAAAGTAAAGTCTTTCACTGATTTCACTGTTTCCCTGTCTATTTGGATGAAGTGATGGGACCAGATGTCATCATCTTAGTTTTCTGAATGTTGACTTTTAAGGCAACATTTTCACTACCATCTTTCACTTTCATCAAGAAGCTCTTTAGTTCTTCTCTGCTTTCTACCATAAGGGTGGTGTCATCTTCATATTTGAGATTATTGATATTTCTCCCAGCAATGCTGATTCCAGCTTGTGTTTCATTCAGCCCAAAGTTTCTCATGATGTACTCTGCATATTAGTCAAATAAGCAGGGTGACAATATACAGCCTTGATGTACTCCTTTCTCTGTACGGAACCAGTCTGTTGTTCCATGTCCAGTTCTGTTTGTTCTTTCTGACCTGCATACAGATTCTCAAGAGGCAGGTCAGGTGGTCTAGTATTCCCATCTCTTTCAGAATTTCCCACTGTTTTTTTTGATCCACACAGCCAAAAGGGTTTGGCATAGTCAATAAAGCAGAAGTAGATGTTTTCCTGGAACTCTCTTGCTTTTTTGATCATCCAACATATGTTGAAATTTGATCTCTGGTTCCTCTGCATTTCTAATTTTAGCTTGAATACCTGGAAGTTCATGATTCACATACTGTTGAAACCTGGCTTGGAGAATTTTGAGCATTACTTTACTAGCGTGTGAGATGACAGTAATTGTATGGCAGTTTGAACATTCTTTGGCAATGCCTTTCATTTGGGATTGGAATGAAAACTGACCTTTTCCAGTCCTGTGGCCACTGATGAGTTTACAAATTTGCTGGCATTTTGAGTGCAGCACTTTCACAGCATCATCTTTTAGGATTTGAACTCAAATCACTCACGATTTCAATCTTTAGTCCATCCATGTAACTAAAAATAACATTATTTCAATATTTTTAATGGTTAAATAATATTCCATTATATTCATGTACCTCTTTTTTATCTATTCATCTGTAATAGACATTTAGTTGTTTCCATGTCTTGGCTATTGTGAATAGAACTGCAATGAACATTTGGGAGCATGTATACTTGTGGATCATATTTTTCCTCAGGTATATGCTGAAGGTATTGCTGGATCATATGGTAGTTCTATTTTTAGTTTTATAAAAGAAACTTCCATACTCTTCTCCATAGTGGTTGTACTGTACCAATTTACATTCATCCTCTCCAACATTTATTTGTAGACTCTTTGATTATGGCGATTTTGAATGGTGTGAGGTGATATTTCATTCTAGTTTTAATTTTCATTTCTCTAATAATTTGATTATAATTTCTCTAATAATTGGGGCCATGACTTTGGGACCAAAACTTATATTCTTGCTGATGGTTCTGATGAGTTCAGTGCCCTGTATATGAGGATTACAATTCATTAAAAAAAAAAATAATGTGCAGTTTGCAAATCTGTGAGTTGTGAATGTAGTAACTGTTCTCTGGGACAAAGGAAGGAGTTAGATTTTACTAGGAACTGCATTGACCATGTGGCTTCAATTCTATGTTAAATGTAGCTCTCACATCATAATCTCTGGGTATCTCACATTCTTCCCTTGGAAGCTGATATCTAATCTGGCTTTGTATAGCCTATTAAACTGAGACACTGAGGACTCCAAAATTATTGGTATTTAACTTTGACATATTTACTTCTTGAATTGTTTTCTTTCTTTCTTTTTTTTTTTAAGTCAAAGTAGATTTATTCTTTTCTTATTACTATTTGTTTATTTATAATTTCGCTGGGTCTTTGTTGCTCTGCATGAGCTTTCTCTAGTTGCTGTGGGCAGAGATTTCTCATTGTGGTGACTTCTTTTGTTGTGGAGCACAGGCTCTAGGCACATAGTCTTCAGCAGTTGTGGCATCAGGACTCTAGGACTTGAAGGCTCCAGTAGTTGTGATATGCTTGTTTTGTTGCTTTGCAGCATGTGGAATCTTCCCAGACCATGTATTGAAACTGTCCTCTGCATTGAGGCAGATTTTTATCCACTGTACCACAAGGGAAATCCTTGAATTGTTTTCTTTAGATGTTAGTAGCTCTGAGTATTCAGAGTTTAATGACATGGTAAAGTGATCCAAACACTTCAGCAAATTGGTCACAAAACAGACAGTGGCTGAGAACTGGTGTTATTAGAATAGAAACTTTGGGCAGAGACCAGTCTATATCCTTTACCACTAAAGGTCATTTAGAAATGGAAGGGATGCCCCATCTCTTCTTGCTGTGAGTTTGCAGTGTCCCCACAGCAACCTCTCATCATCTGCTATTGCCCTTTTTCTCTCCATGGGTCTTGTCCAGACTCCTGTGTCTTTACCACAAGCAAAGTGTGAGAAAGGAACTCCATGAAGAATAAAAGGAGAATAAATGAAAATATATTTCCTATCAGAATCTTTAAACTTTAATTTTCTTTGCTCTTTACCTAGAGGTAAAGAAAATTACCTATTTACCTTTGCTCTTTAACTCCCTTTCCTGAACCAAAACATACTTATATTGAAGCTAATTTAAATTTGATGCAGAGGTAAAGAATCTGCCTGCTAAATTAGGACATATGAGAGATGAGGGTCTGATCCCTGGGTCGGGAAGATTCCCTGGAGGAGGAATCAGCAACCCCTTTTAGCCTTCTAGCCAGGATAATCCCATGGGGAGAGGATCCCGATGGGCTACAGTCCAGGGGGTCACAAAGAGTCAGACATAACTGAGCACATGCATGCGTGCACACACACACACACACACACACACACACACACAATAGTGATGTTGAACATCTTTAAATGTGGTTTTTGGCCATTTGTGCATCTTCTTTGGAGAAATGTTTATTTAGATCGTCCACCCATATTTTATTTTATTTTATTTTTTTGATTGGGTTGTTTGTGTTGTTGTTAAACATTTCTTGTGTCTTCCAGATGCATGTCACCCTTCTTTTTTTGAGATCTTGGATGATCTTCAGTTCAGTTCAGTTCAGTTCAGTCTTCACTTCACTTCAATTGGCTGTTCTCATTTTGTGCCTTCATCTGGGACTTATTATCATGCCATCTCATTTTGTCAAATTTTCTGAGACTCTGTTTCCTTTCCCCATGATACAGAACTATAGTTCTTATTTCTACTGTCAGCCTTCAGGTGAATGAGGCTAAGAGGCTTGCGCAGCCTTCCTGATGTAAATAACTAGTTCCTGCCCTGCAGTAGTTAGTCTGGCTCTTGTCCTTCTGGTGGGCAGAGCCTTGTTCAGGGAGATTTTAAGTCACTTGTCTGCAGCTGTGTTCCTGCCTGTCAGTTATTTAGCCTGAGGAAACACAGCACTGAAGCCTACAGGCTGTTTGGTGGGGATAATGATGGTCTTGAGTAGGTATCATGCGATGGGTACTTCCCAGAACTGATCCTACCAATGTTTTTATCCCTACAGTGAGCCACAGCTGCCCATTACCTCTGAAGGAGACCCTTCAATTCTAGCAGGTAGGTCCAGTTGAGCATCTTATAGAATCACTGCTTTTATACCTTGGATCTTGATGAGCATGAGACTTGTGGACTCTCCAAAAGTGGATTTCTCTGTTCTTCAGTTCTGAGGAAGATCTACAATCAAACTACACTGGCTTTCAAAGGAAGATCTCTGGGAACTCTTCCTCGCGTTTCTCGCCCCAGTCTGGTGTTTCTGAAACCCCACTCCAGTGGGATAACCTCTGTGATATAATTGTTTTCTTCAATGTAGAGTTTTAAGCCAGCTTTTTCACTCGCCTTTTTCACCTTCATCAAGAGACACTCTAGTTTCTCTTCACATTCTGCCTTTAAGGTGGTCTCATCTGCATATCTGAGGTTATTGATATTTCTCCTGAAAATCTTGATTCCAGTTTGAGCTCCATCCAGCCTGGCATTTCCCATAATGTACACTGCATATGTATTAAATTAGCAAGTTGACAATATACAGCCTTGACATACTATTATTCCAATTTTGAACCAGTCCATTGTTCCATGTCCGATTCCAACTATTGCTTCTTGATCTGCATACAGGTTTCTCAGGAGGTAAGTAAGGTGCTCTGGTATTCCCATCTCTTTAAGAATTTTCCACAGTTTGTTGTGATCGACATAGTCAAAGACTTCATAGTCAATGAAGATGTCGATAGTCAATGTAGATTTTTTTCTGGAATTCCCTTGCTTTTCCTATGATCCAACAAATGTTGGCATTTTGATCTCTGGTTCATTCAAAAAGCTCAGATCATGGGAACCAGTCCCATCCCTTTACGGCAAATAGATGGGGAAAAAATGGAAACAGTGTCAGACTAAATTTTCTTGGGCTCCAAAATCACTGCAGACTGTGACTTCAGCCATGAAATTAAAACACGAAACAGCATATTAAAATCAGAGACAACACTTTGCTGAAAAAGGTCTGTATTGTCAAAATTATGTGTGTGTGTGTGTGTGTTTCCCAGTAGTTGTGTATGGATGTGAAAGTTGAATCACAAAGAAGGCTGAGTGCCAAATAATTGATGCTTTTCAACTGTGGTGCTGAAGAAGACTCCTGAGAGTCCCTTGAGCAGCAAGAGATCAAACCAGTCAACTCTTAAAGAAATCAACCCTGAATATTAATTGGAAGGACTAATGCTGAAGCTGAAGTTCCAATACTTTGGCCACCTGATGCAAAGAGCCTGTTCACTGGAAAAGACCCTGATGCTGGGAAAGATTGAGGGCATGAGAAGAAGGGGGCAACATAGGATGGGATGGTTGGATGGCACTACCGACTCAATGGACATGAGTTTGAGCAAACCCTGGGAGGTAGTGAAGGACAAGGAAACCTTGTGCACTTCAATTCAAGGAGTCACAAAGAGTCGGACACAACTGAGTAAATGAACAACATAACTGTTTTCTAGTTTGTGGGTTGCCCAACCAGTGGATATGGGATTTTATTTTGTCATTATTACACCCCTCCTACAACTCATTTTGGCTTCTTCTTTATCTTTGGAGGTAGGGTACCTTTTTTGTAGGTTCCATTGTTTTTTCATTAATGATTATTTAGCAGTTATTTGTGACTTTGGTGCTTTTGTAAGAAAAGGGTGAGTTCACCATATTGACCTAATTTTGCAGTGAGTTTTCTTTTAAACTCAAAATCGTTTAATCTTAGTCATCACTGATCACTTGAAAGGCATTGCAAGCCACAGGATACACTATTAATATGGGTCTCTAGCTACACAGACATCTGTTAGATAATAAATCGAAACATAAATAGATCATCAAATTGATGGATAAGTTACATAGAGGACAGTCTTATGACTCAAATGTTAAATATTCATAAAGGGTAAAGAGCACTCAGAAACTATATTTTACCAATAAAATTACCAAGTAAAGTTACAAAAACAGTTGGAGAATTTGATATGAAGAAATTTAAAAGCATTATGGCATGACTTAATTGGAGATATGTTTGGAAGGAAAGCTATATAAAACAAGAAAATATGAGGAACTAGATTTTTAAATGATCAGCACATGATATATTTATTAATTTTACTTTTAAGAATATATTAAATATCCAGTTACCTAAATGATTGGGATTATTGTTTAGTAATTAGTATACCAAGAAGTATAGAATGTGAATAGAATTATAGCTGTTTTAGAAAAATAAATGCCAAAATATGTCATATGTTTTCAAATTACAGAGAATAATGCTTCAGTATAAAATATATAAGCAAAGATAGAGCAACAGGATTGAGAAGTATAATAAAAAAAGTCAGTCTATATAGATAGGCATATAGTTTTATCTATACCTTCAATTAACAAGTACTGCTGTAATCACCATGGAAATAATACCAAAGGCAGTCAAAAAAGTATGCTAAAAATTAGAAGAAGGAAGCATATTAGTCATGCACCATAATACTGGAGGAACAACATTAAGACAGAGCCACTTACAACCCATTATCCAAAAGAAGAAGACTCATTGTCTCCTTATTACAAATCTATCAACAGAAGTTGGCCTGGTCTTCCTATGTGATAATTCATGGCCACGGTATCCATTGGAGGACGGCGAACGGTGGCCAGTTGGAGGGTCTCTTAAGTGTAATACTGTTCTACAATTAGACCAGTTCTGTAAGGAACAAGGGAAATGCGTAGAAGTAGCATATGTGTTGCCCTTTTTCTTTCTGTGAAATATGCCAGACTTATGTCCTAAGGGTATAGATTTAGGCGTGAAACCTTCAGCTCCCTCCTGTCCTCTAACTTTGCCCCCGTACTTGGGACTCCAAGCTGAGCAAACTGAAAGCCAGAGAACCCCCCTCAGAACGGTTGCTTTAATCTCAATGGAAATTCAAACTGAGATTCAAACTGCCCACATGGAGGTCCAAACAACTCCTGTCTCAGTATGACCTCAGACTACTCTGGTTTCAGTAGAAACTCAGACCATCGAAGTAAGAGATGAGATGGAGGACAGGAGACAAAGAGAAGAGGAGAAACAGGTTTCTCCAATCTATCCCTGGGGTCATATGCGCAGAGCAGCCAGAGAAACTGAGGAACAGCCACACAAGTTGTTGCCTCTTTATGAAACACCCACTGGGAGAAATAATCAGTCTGTGAGAGTTAATAAGCCTTTCTCTTATCAAGAAATACAAAGAATCAAGGAGGATCTGGGAGACTATTTAGAGGACCCAGAAAAATATATTAGAGCTTTTAAAGGTGTTACTATGCTTTATGACCTCACTTGGAAGGATGTGATGTATATCTTGGGACAAACGCTGACTCCCGAGTCAAAGATTCGAGTTTTGGGGAAAGTGGTTGCTTATGGAGATGAATGGCTTGGTAATGAATCAGTAGGGAAGAGGGAGAAGGAGATAGCAGCCCTCCCCACTGAGAATCAGGCAGTCCCAACTATAGGACCAGAATGGGACTACAACACAGCTAAAGGAAGATGGGATCAGAGTCATTTTGTTAGATATATTGTTGAAGGACTTAGGCGCGTTCTAAGCCTTTAAACTATGGCAAATTGGCAGTCATAGAACAGGAGGAGAAGGAAGCTCCTTGTAAATTCCTAGATAGACTGAGAGAAGGCCTTCGCAGTTTCACTGAGATTGATCCCGAAATTGAAGCTGGAAATGTGATCTTAAACGATAGATTTCTCACTCAGTTGGCTCCAGATATCCGCTGTAAGCTATTAAAATGGGTGTATGGACCAAATCAGTCTTTAGATACTCTGTTACAACTGGCTCAGACAGTCTATTATGGTAGGGAATATGAGGAAAAGAAAGAAAGGCAAAAAAAAAAAAAAGACAAAGGAAAAGGCGGAAGCCTTCGCCATGGCTATGAAAACCATTCTTAAACAGCCTGAGAAAAATGCCCAGAGGGGCCCAGGTGAAAAGGGATGGGCTTGCTATTACTGTGGAAAGGAGGGGCATCTCAAACAGGATTGCCCTCAGGCATCTAAGCCACCCCAGGCACCATGTCTGGTCTGCAAAGGACCACACTGGAAGAGAGACTGCCACCAGAGGCCTAGGTCTCTGGAGTCAGACTCTCAAGACAATCAGGACTGAAGGTGCCCGGGGGTCCCCACACAAGCTCCCGTCCTAATTACACCTGAGGAACCCTGGGTATTAATAATCGTGGGGGGCCAATCCATCAATTTCCTTTTAGATACTGGGGCAACTTATTCTGTGCTTACTGAAGCCCCTGGCCCACTTTCTTCCAGATCCGCTTCCGTAATGGGACTGTCTAGATGAGCCAAAAGGCATTATTTCAGTTATTCTTTATCTTGCAACTGGGATTCTGCGCTGTTTTCACACAAATTTCTTATCGTGCCAGAATCTCCCTCACCCCTTTTGGGAAGGGATACACTGAGCAAGGTCCATGCCTCTGTTTTCATGAATAGGGAGCCCTTCCTTTCTCTACCTTTAGTTGAACAAAATGTAAATCCTAGAGTATGGGCTGATGGAAAATCTGTGGATCGAGCACAAAATGCTATTCCTGTAGTTGTTAAGCTCAAAGACCCACACGTATTTCCACATAAGAAGCAGTATCCACTGAAACCTGAAGTTAAGGAAGGGTTAAAACCCATCATCGAAAAATTAAAGGAGCAAAGACTATTAATTCCCTGTAACAGTCCTTGCAACACTCCTATTTTGGGTATAAAGAAATCGAATGGTAAGTGGAGACTAGTTCAAGATTTATGAATAATAAATTAGGCTGTAGTTCCTTTACACCCCGTGGTGCCTAATCCTTATACTCTATTGTCTGAAATTCCTGAAAGGGCCAAATATTTCTCAGTAATTGATTTAAAGGATGCCTTCTATTCAGTGCCTTTGGCGGGAGAAAGTCAATTTCTATTTGCCTTTGAAGACCCCACGCAGCCAGCTTCTCAGTTAACCTGGACAGTTTTGCCCCAGGGATTTTTTGACAGTCCTCACTTATTTGGACAAAGTTTGTCACGGGATCTACAAAACTTTAATAGCTCTGAAGCGGTGGTGTTACAATATGTAGATGATATTTTGCTCTGTGCTGAGACAGAGGAAGCTTGTTTGCGAGCCTCAGAAGATTTCTTAAACTTTCTGGCAGGCTGTGGTTACAAGGCATCAAGAGAAAAGGCTCAGCTTTGTCAACAATCAGTTAGATATCTGGGCCTAATCATATCAGAAGGGACTAGGGCCATAGGCCCTGAGAGAATTAAAACTGATACTAAATCATCCCCTACCTTTGACTTTAAGACAATTGAGAGGATTTTTGGGAATCACAGATTACTGTCACATTTGGATTCCGGGTTATAGGGAACTTGCCCGGCCTTTAAACTTATAGCTGAAATTCAGCAGGCCCAAACTGACAAACTGGTTTGGTCTCCAGAAACTCAAAAGGGTTTTAAGATTCTTCAGACTGCTCTCCTGCAAGCTCCAGCTCTAAGCTTGCCCACAGGGTCAGAATTTAATCTGTTTGTCACTGAAAGAAAAGGTGTGGCATTGGGAGTTTTGACACAACCCCGAGGGCCTCACCAGCAACCTATTGCTTATCTAAGCAGAGAATTAGATGTAATTTCACGTGGGTGCCCCACTGCCTAAGAGTAATTGGGGCAGCGGCTTTATTAGCACCTGAAGCTTTAAAAATAATTAATGGACAAAACCTTACTGTACTGACTTCTCATGATGTGATTGGAATCTTAAATTCTAAGGTTAATATTTGGATGACAGACAGTAGGCTTCTTAAATATCAGTCATTGTTGTTAGAAGGACCAGTAACTAAGCTTAAAGTTCGTAGAAATCTAAATCCTGCTGCTTTCCTTCCTGAGAAGGAAAATGAAACACCTGATCACGATTGTTCTCAATTCCTAACTTTAAACTATGCAGCTCAGGAGGCTCTAAAGGATACCCCATTAGACAATCCTGACACGGAAATATTTACAGATGGCAGTTCTTTTGTTCAGGATAGAAAGCGTAAAGCAGGTTACGCCATAGTGACTGCTGAACAGGTTTTGGAAGCAAAATCTCTCCCCCAGGGAACCAGTGCTCAGTTATCGGAGCTTGTGGCCCTGACCCGAGCTCTAGAGTTAAGCAAAGGGCAGTAGATATACCTGATAACCTATGTGAGCTTACTTCTGCTGACTCCAAATATCCTGAGTCTGCGGTTGGATCCTCAAGACAATGTCTTCCTGTCCTGGGCTCACTCCTATGCTGCATTCCACAATCGATCTAACTGCTGCATCTGCTGAGCGCTCCCCTCTTCATCAGTGGAAGGCTTCCTGTGGTGGACATTCCCACTTCAAGGAAAAGACCTTCTCCAAGTCTGTGAATACCTTCGACAACAATCACATTCGATGCCTCTTCTTCATCTGATGACATTTATCAACCCTAAAATGGACTGGTGAAAAATTCTGCACTTTGACTATGGACATAGTGTGACTTTTAATTTTGATTCTGAATGTTATGTTTTTGCTGTTTGCTCCCTGCATCTGTAACTGTATAACTGGATTTGTTTCTAGCCGCATGAAAGCTTTTAAGTTACAAATGATTGCTCAAACTCCTGCTACTGCTGCAGCTTCCTCCAATTAATATTTGGGGCCCCTGGATCAGATATCCTCAGTATGAGGATTAGGAGAATATGTTGCCTCACCAATTTAGCGACAACGCCCCTTGTCAGCTCGAAAGCAGTTATGGAACAAGAACAACGCCCCTTTTCCCTAGACAACATAATTCTCCTAAAAGAAAAGGGGGGAATGAGAGAGTCATTTCCTAGGCAGGTTGATAAGGAGTCTAGGGGTCCCCAAGGAGAGAGGGGTCTGGAATTCTCAAGGAGGAAGAAAGGACACACTTTTTTTCCTTCTCTACATTCCTTAGGATTATAACAGTAATGTATCCTGCCTGAGGACAGTCTCTGGATTAAACCTTCTGGCTAATTCTGTTATCTTAAAATGTAAATTATGGGAGTAGGTCTGGTGAGGTCTTTACAACCTCCAGACATTCTTTGGATTCATTGAAGAGTATATAACTTCATTGTTAACACTAGCAAGCGGGTACTCTTTCTACCCCCTTCTGATGCCTATGTCAGAAGCTTTCTCTATTTCCTTTATACTTTAATAAAACTTTATTACACAGAAGCTCTGAGCGATCAAGCCTCGTCTCTGGCCCTGGATTGAATTCTTCTCCTCTGGGGGCCAAGAATACTCGTGTCTTCGCGTGATTCAACAACAACATTTCAGAAACAGATGTTTTTCTGGAACTCTCTTGCTTTTTCCATTATCCAGCGGATGTTGGCAATTTGATCTCTGGTTCCTCTGCCTTTTCTAAAACCAGCTTGAACATCTGGAAGTTCACGGTTCATGTATTGCTGAAGCCTGGCTTGGAGAATTTTGAGCATTACTTTACTAGTGTGTGAGATGAGTGCAATTGTGTGGTAGTTTAAGCATTCTTTGGCATTGCCTCTCTTTGGGATTGGAATGAAAACTGACCTTTTCCAGTCCTGTGGCCACTGCTGAGTTTTCCAAATTTGCTGACATATTGAGTGCTGAACTTTCACAGCATCATCTTTCAGGATTTGAAATAGCTCAACTGGAATTCCATCGCCTCCACTAGCTTTGTTTGTAGTGATTCTTTCTAAGGCCCACTTGACTTCACATTCCAGGATGTCTGGCTCTAGGTCAGTGATCACACCATCGTGATTATCTGGGTCGTGAAGATCTTTTTTGTACAATTCTTCTGTGTATTCTTGCCATCTCTTCTTATCTTCTGCTTCTGTTAGGTCTATACCATTTCTGTCCTTTATTGAGCCCGTCTTTGCATGAAATATTCCCTTGGTATCTCTAATTTTCTTGAAGAGATCTCTAGTCTTTCCCATTCTGTTGTTTTCCTCTATTTATTTGCATTGATCACTGAAGAAGGCTTTCTTATCTCTTCTTGCTATTCTTTGGAACTCTGCATTCAGATGCTTATTATACCTTTCCTTTTCTCCTTTGCTTTTCGCTTCTCTTCTTTTCACAGCTATTTGTAAGGCCTCCCCAGACAGAAGCTGTATTACAAAAAGTAAATCATGATGGAAAAGCAAAAAGTTATATCCCAGATGAATAAACAAGATAAAACCCCAGAAAAACAACTAAATGAGTTGAAAGTAGAGAACATTCCAGAAAAATAATTCAGAATAATGATAGTGATGATGAGCCAGGATCTCAGGAACACACTGGACAAGATGTAAGAAATGTTTACCAAAGATCTACAAGAACTAAAGAACAAACAAACAGAGATAAATAATACACTAGATGGAATCAATAGCAAAATTAATAAGGCAGAAGAATGAATAAATGACGTGAAGGACTAAACGGTGGAAATCAATGCTGCAGAACAGAATACTGGAAAAATAAAATGAAGATTGCCTAAAAGGCCTTGGGACAACATTAAATTCACCAGCATCCACATTATAGGGGTCCTAGAAGAATACAAGAGAGAAGTGGTTTGATAAAATATTGGAAGAGATAATAACTGAAAAATTTCCAAACATGGGAAAGGAAATAGTCAACCAAGTCCAGGAAGCAGAGGGATCCAAGCAGGAAAAAAAAAAAATGAAGAACACACCAAAATATAGTAATAAAATCGACAGAAATTAGAGACAAAGATAAAATATTGAAAGCAACAAGGGAAAAATGGCAAACAACATACAAGGGAACTCCCATCATGTTCAGCTCAATGGAAACCCTATAAGTCAGAAGGAGATATCAGGATATATTTAAAATAATGCAAGGGAAGAATTTATAACCAAAAATAATCTACCCAGCAAGACTCTTATTCAGATTTGATGGAGAAATCAAAAGCTTTTTGGACAAGTAAAAGTTAAAGACAGTTCAGCACAACAAAGCCAGCTTTACAAAAAATACTAAAGGAACTTCTCTAGGTGGGAAACACAAGAGAAGGGAAAAGTCTGCAAAAAATAAACCCAAAACAATTTAAAAAATAGTAACAGGATCATGCATATGGATAATTATCTTAAATGTAAATGGATTAAATGCACCAACCAAAAGACATAGAAGGCTGGGTGGAAAACATGTGCATGTGTGCACTTCCACTTGACATGTCACTCTGCTTGACCTCCCCAAATTGTATGCAATTATTTTATATTATTAAGCTAATCATGTTCCCATTAAGACTTGCATTGTAACCATCTTTTACTTTTTGTCTGGCTACTGATTGTGAAAACTGATAAGCATCTTTTACTATTATGGTTATGTAACTATTACTCACTTAATACCACTGTATCATGATTGGTCAACAGATAAATAATAGATTCTATATCACCAAAACTACTATTTAATAGAAAAACCTGTAATTAGTATTTAAAATCCAGATGCATATCAGAATTATCTTGAAAGCTTTTGAAAAATACAAATACCTAGATATTGCATTTTTTCTCCAGAGCTGCAGATATGTTTCTAATTTTAAACATGAGCAATCATGTTTAAAAGCAACTGGACTATATGATGATCTTTTATTCTTATCTAGTTTGTTGCACATTTTCTATTTCATATTCAATGCTCCCACTTAATTTAGTTTATGTTTTCCAGTTTCTCCATCTCTTCTTATCCTTTTCTTTTTTCTGTTGTTCTTTTTCAAGCCTTTACCAAGTTTGTGTCATGCTGTGCTTAGTCATTTGGTCATGTCAGACTCTTTGTGACCCCATAGACTGCAGCTAGCCAGGCTCCTCTGCCCATGAGGATTCTCCAGGCATGAGAGGGCTGCCATGCCCTCCTCTAGGGTATCTTCTCAACCCAGGCATCAAAGTCAGGTCTCCCAGATTGCAGTCGGATTCTTTACCAATTGAGCCACTAGGGAAGGACAAGAATACTGAAGTGGGTAGCCTATCCCTTCTCCAGGGTATCTTTCTGACCCAAGAAGCAAAACAGGGTCACATGCATTGAAGGTGGATTCCTTACCAGCTGAGCTACCAGGGAAGCCCTCCTTTCCACCATCCATAGAGGTAAAAAGTGAGTCCTAAATATTCAGTGAACATCCTGTCTTGGCTGTATACAGTGTCTAGAATAATATCTGGCAAATGATACATGCTACATAGATAGTTATGAAATGAAACAATCTAAGTGGTAAATGAATAGAATTTATGTTATGATAAGAATGTATTTATATGGATTAAACTGACATAAGATGGCAAAAGTTTGACAATATCATATATTAGTACGTCATGAAAAGTGTCCAGACTATAAGAAAGCACACATATTAAAGCAAGCACACTGAGATCAAGTCTTTATTAAAGCTGAAAACATTCATCCAATACAGTTGCATAGGCATTTCCAATTAGTTAAATATTAACTTTAATACTAATGTCAGTTTTATATAACATTAATAAATATAAGAATGCTACTCATGGAATCTCAATGTCAATTTCCAATTCCTGACATTGAATCTAAATACAAATTAGCACAGGTGAACAAAGGGACAAACATGAGGAATTTATCTACTCTTGTTTGAAGAGAAATATAATTAGATCAGATGGCTAGATGAGCCATCCAAAGGGAATGCTTAAATGCATACCTCTGATGGAATACTATATTGCAGATAAAATCAATAACCAGAAATTACATATAGCAATATTCCTATATTTGCATATTTATTTAATAATTACTTAAATAGTGTCTCATATCTGTTAAATATGGTTCTAAGTGTTTTACAAATATTAACTTATTTAATACTGATAATCTTATGAGAAGAGGTTTTCAGGTGGCTCAGTGGTACAGAATCAGTGGAAAGAATCTGCCTGCCAATACAGGAGATGTGAGTTTGATCCCTGGGCCAGGAAGATCCCCTGAAGTAGGAAATGGCAACCCACTCCAGTATTCTTGCCTGGGAAATCTCATGAACAGAAGAATTTGATGGGGCTGCAGTCTGTGAGCTCCCCAAAGAGTCAGACATGATTTAGTGACTAAACAACAGCAACAACAATTTTATTAGATTGGTACACTTTTATCCTCACTTAGAGATAAGAAAACTTCAGAAGATGATTTTGAAACATGGCTTGGGTCACAGAACTAGTAAAATTTGGAGCAGAAATCCAAACCCAAGCAGGCTGAATGTTAATTGCTCTCAAACTTTGTGGTATGTTTGCAATAGAAAAACAAGCCTGACTCCATATTGTATTTATTCCTTTATCTCTAACTATTGTACTCTGTTTTCTGTGCTTAGTCATGCTGGCTCTGCACTTTTGTAAAAGAATGTTGTCAGTAGCCTAAAATATACGTACTACAATTTATTCTCAAGGATCTGCTTCCCAGTCTTGATCTTTAAAGATATAATAAAAAGTTGCATAACATAAAATAACAAGTGTCTTATTGGAATTTCATAAGGATATTGTAACCGGACCTATATGGACAGTTGCAAGCACAAAAAATTCTGGCACCCAGAAGTTTGCAACTACTAGCTACAATCCCCTCCCTTTGGAATACAGATAAGCGTGAATTCTAACTCAGTTAGGACTGTTCTTTAGGACACTAGTTCTCAGCCTGATGGTTTTACAAATATAGTCACAGTTCCTTGCCCTAAGAACTTGTCTCTCAATTTATTAACCTTTCAAGTGGTGAGGAAGCTGTGATTGGATTCAGTGACATGTACACACACACACACACACATGCACACACACATACACACAGAGACTTGTATAACATTAGTAAATGGAAGAGTTAACTCATGGAATCTCAATTATAAATATTATAAAGTGTTATATAAAAATATTGTCCAATGTTCATTGCAGTACTATTTACAGTAGACAGGACATGGAAGCAACCTAGATGTCTATCCACAGATGAATGATTAAGGAAGTTTTGATACATATATACAATGGGGTATTACTTAGTCATAAAAAAGAATGAATTTGAGTCTGCTGAACTGAAGTTGATGAACTCAGAGCCTGTTACTTCACAAAATGAAATAAGTCAGAAAGAGCCAACATACATACATATATATATATATATATATATATATATATATATATATACACACACACACACATACATATACATATACATATATCAGTTTCAGTTCAGTTGCTCAGTCGTGTCCGCGTCTTTGTGACCCCATGGCCTACAGCATGCCAGGCTTCCCTGTCCATTACCAACTCCCTGAGCTTCCTCAAACTCATGTCCATTGAGTCTGTGATGCCATCCAAACATCTTGTTCTCTATTGTCCCATTCTCCTCCGGCCTTCAATCTTTCCTAGCATCAGGGTCTTTTCCAATGAGAGTTCTTCACTTCAGGTAGCCGAAGTATTGGAGCTTCAGCTTCAGAATCAGTCCTTCCAATGAATATTCAGGAGTGATCTCCTTTAGTATTGATTCATTTGATCTCCTTGCCGCCCAAGAGACCCTCAAGAATCTTCTCCAACACCATAGTTCAAAAGCATCAATTCTTCAGCTCTCAGTTTTCTTTATAGTTGAACTCTCACATCCATACGCGACTACTGGAAAAACCATAGCTTTGACTAGATGGCCCTTTGTTGGCAAAGTCATGTCTCTGGTGCTGTCTAGTTTAGTCATAGCTTTCTTCCAAGGAGCAGGTATCTCTTAATTTTATGGCTGCAGTCACCATCTGCAGTGATTTTGTAGCCCAAGGAAATAAAGTCTGTCATATATTAACATTTTATCCTGCTGGTTCAGATGGTAAAGAGTTCATCTACAATGCAGGAGATGAATGTTTAATCCCTGGAGAAGTAAATGGCCACCCACTTTAGTATTCTTGCGTGGAAAATCCCATGCACAGAAGGGCCTGATGGACCAAAGTCCATGGGGTAGCAAAGAGTCAGACACAACAGAACAACTAATACACATATTAATGCATATATATAGAATCTAGAAAATAGTACTGATGAACACATTTGCAGGGCAGGAACAGATATGTAGACACAGAAAACAGACTTGTGTAGACAGTAGGATATGGAAAAGCAGGATGAATTGAGAGAGTAGCATTGAAGTATATACATTATCATATGCAAAAACGATGGCTAGTGGGAAGTTGCTTTATAACACAAGGAACTCAACTTGGTGCCCTGTGACAACCAAAGGGGTGGTATGGAAGGGGAGTGAGGAACAAGAGACGTGATATATAGATAAATAGATACACACACACACACACACACACACACACACACACGGCTGATTCATTTTGTATGGCAGAAACCGACACAGCATTGTAAAACAATTATCCTCCAATTAAACATTAATTAAAAAATGTTTTATTTAGAAGCATATACTTATATACTAAAGAGCCTCTTGATTAAGGTGAAAGAGGAGAGTGAAAAAGCGGGCTTAAAACTTAACATTCAAAATATTAAGGTCATGGCATTCAGTCTCATCACTTCATGGCAAATAGATGGGGAAACAAATGGAAATAGTGACAGGCTATTTTCTTGGGCTCCAAAATCACTGCAGATGGTACTGCAGCCATGAAATTAAAAGACGTCTGCTCCTTGGAAGAAAACCAGTGACAAACCTAAACAGCATATTAAAAAACAGAGACATTACTTTGCCTACAAAGGTCTATATAGTCAAAGCTATGTTTTTGTTTTTGTTTTTTTTCCCCCCAGTAGTTATGTATGGATGTGAGAATTGGACCATAAAGAAGGCTAACTGCTGAAGAATTGATGCTTTTGAACTATAGTGTTGGAGAAGCCTCTTGAGAGTCCTTGGACTGCAAGGAGATCAATCCAGTCAATCCTAAAGATCAACTCTGAATATTAATTGGGAGGACCGATTCTGAAGCTGAAGCTCTAATCCTTTGGCCACCTGATGCAAAGACCCAGTTCTTTAGAAAAGATCCTGATCCTGGAAAAGACTGAAGGCAAGAAGAGAAGGGGATGACAGAGGATGAGATGGTGGGATGGCATCACTGACTCAATGGAAATGAGTGTGAGGAAGCTCCAAGAGATGGTGAAGGACAGAGAAGCCTGGCATGCTGCACTCCAAGGAGTTGCAAAGAGTCGGACAAAACTAAGAGACTGAACAACAATAACAATGGAGCATGTACTTATATTCATATATGCTGATAACTTCTTTTAGTAATGGACAAAAAGTCAAACTCACATTTGTAGTTATCTCTGAGACTCTTCTGGTGGCTCAGATGGGAAAGAATCTGCTTCAGTACAGGAGACCTGAGTTCAATTCCTGGGTTGGGAAGATTCCCTGGAGAAGGGAATGGCAACCCACTCCACTATTCTTGCCTAGAGAATCCCATGGACAAAGGAGCCTGGAAGACTACAGTCCATGGGGTCACAAAGAGTTGACATGACTTAATGACTGAACCACAACAGAGAAACTAAAGAAGGAGCTGGAATTTGGGGATAAAGTTAATCATAGTTAAAATAAAAGTTAAGGAGGTTAATCACTGGTACTCTTTTATTTTAACTTAAATAAAAGAGGCCTATAGAATTCAAGAAAATGATCTTGCTTTTAACCTAACTGAAGCAAAGGGAAAGGAGTCAATTGAATTCTATAGAACTCTTTCATGATTTCTACCCACTTAACCAGAATCTGTACTCACACACTCTTTTCCAGCCTGCTATTCTGGGTAAAATGTTCATACTCCTAACTAGAGTTAATCCCACCAGGTATTCACTAAACTGCAACCCTTTCATCAATAAAAGAATAAGCTAGACATTTATTTACCTTTAGTACATTATCACCATGTTAAAGTAGTGAAGTTTGAATTAGCTTGTATACTTGGCATTATTTCTCCTATCATGCACAAAGAAAAAAAAAAATTAATAATTTCATTTTTTAAGCCAGCTGCTACCATGCAACTTTGCTCCATTTTTTAATGTAAATACTTTTGAATTTCTTTTTTTATTCAAGCCTTTCAAATGATAATATAAATGAGCACTATTTTGAGGAAATAGACATATAATAAAGTTGAAAATTCTAATATAGCAATTTACTCATGTATATATCTTATAACATTCCTTACATATTCACCTATAAGTATGTAAAAGTAGATATGTAAAACATGCATTGTTTGCAAAAGAGACAAAAAAAAAATTCAACCCAAACTTCTACAAATGTTCCCTGATAATCAGTGGATCAATAAATTGCAGTACAGTATAATGCAATGTAATCATAATAGAAATTATAACAATTAAAAAAAAACATTATTAATGTTGTTGTTGCTGTTGTTTATTTATTCAGTCATGTCTGACTCTTTTTTTGTCCCCATGGAATATAGTTGGCCAGTCTCCTCTGTATATGATATTTTCCAGGCAAGAATACTGGAGCAGGTTACCATTTTATTTTGTAAGGCATCTTCCTGACCCAAACTAATTTTTCCTGAATTCCAGGTGGATTGTTTACTGTTGAACCATCAAGACTTCCCAATTTTAATAATATTATATCTAAAAAAAAAGATATTAAAATATGTGTCAGATCAGATCAGATCAGATCAGTCATTCAGTCGTGTCCGACTCTTTTCGACCCCATGAATCACAGCACACCAGACCTCCCTGTCCATCACCAAATCCCGGGGTTCACTGAGACTCACGTCCATTGAGTCAGTGATGCCATCCAGCCATCTCATCCTCTGTCGTCCCCTTCTCCTCCTGCCCGCAATCCTTCCCAGCATCAGAGTCTTTTCCAATGAGTCAACTCTACGCATGAAGTGGTCAAAATACTGGAGTTTCAGCTTTAGTATCATTCCTTCCAAAGAAATCCCAGGGCTGATCTCCTTCAGAATGGACTGGTTGGAACTCCTTGCAGTCAAAGGGACTCTCAAGAGTCTTCTCCAACACCACGGTTCAAAAGCATCAATTCTTCAGCACTCAGCCTTTTTCACAGTCCAACTCTCACATCCATACATGACCACAGGAAAAACAATAGCCTTGACTAGACGAACCTTTGTTGGCAAAGTAATGCCTCTGCTTTTGAATATGCTATCTAGGTTAGTCATAACTTTCCTTTCAAGGAGTAAGCGTCTTTTAATTTCATGGCTGCAGTCATCATCTGCAGTGATTTTGGAGCTCAGAAAAATAAAGTCTGACACTGTTTCCATTGTTTCCCCATCTATTTCCCATGAAGTGCTGGGACCGGATACCATGATCTTCATTTTCTGAATGTTGAGCTTTAAGCCAACAGTTTCTCTCTCCTCTTTCACTTTCACCAAGAGGCTTTTGAGTTCCTCTTCACTTTTTGCCATAAGGGTGGTGTCATCTGCATATCTGAGGTTATTGATATTTCTCCTGGCAATCTTGATTCCAGCTTGTGTTTCTTCCAGTCCAGCGTTTCTCATGATGTACTCTGCATATAAGTTAAATAAACAGGTTGACAATATACAGCCTTGACGTACTCCTTTTCCTATTTGGAACCAGTCTGTTGTTGCATGTCCAGTTCTAACTGTTGCTTCCTGACCTGCATACAAATTTCTCAAGAGGCAGATCCGGAGGTCTGGTATCCCCATCTCTTTCAGAATTTTCCAGTTTATTGTGATCCACACAGTCAAAGGCTTTGGTATAGTCAATAAAGCAGAAATAGATGTTTTTCTGGAACTCTCTTGCTTTTTCCATGATCCAGCAGATGTTGGCAATTTGATCTCTGGTTCCTCTGCCTTTTCTAAAACCAGCTTGAACATCAGGAAATTCACAGTTCACATATTGCTGAAGCCTGGCTTGGAGAATTTTGAGCATTACTTTACTAGCGTGTGAGATGAGTGCAATTGTGTGGTAGTTTGAGCATTCTTTGGCATTGCCTTTCTTTGGGATTGGAATGAAAACTGACCTTTTCCTGTCCTGAGGCCACTGCTGAGCTTTCCAAATTTGCTGGCATATTGAGGGCAGCACTTTCACAGCATCATCTTTCAGGATTTGGAATAGCTCAACTGGAATTCCATCACCTCCTCTAGCTTTGTTTGTAGTGATGCTTTCTAAGGCCCACTTGACTTCACATTCCAGGATGTCTGGCTCTAGGTCAGTGATCACACCATCGTGATTATCTGGGTCGTGAAGTTCTTTTTTGTACAGTTCTTCTGTGTATTCTTGCCATCTATTCTTAATATCTTCTGCTTCTGTTAGGTCCATACCATTTCTGTCCTTTATCGAGCCCATCTTTGCATGAAATGTTCCTTTGGTATCTCTAATTTTCTTGAAGAGATCCCTAATCTTTTCCATTCTGTTGTTTTCCCTATTTCTTTGCATCGATCGCTGAAGAAGGCTTTCTTATCTCTTCTTGCTATTCTTTGGAACTCTGAATTTAGATGTTTATATCTTTTCTTTTCTCCTTGGCTTTTCACTTCTCTTCTTTTCACAGCTATTTGTAAGGCCTCCCCAGACAGCCATTTTGCCTTTTTGCATTTCTTTTCCATGGGGATGGTCTTGATCCCTGTCTCCTGTACAATGTCACGAACCTCATTCCATAGTTCATCAGGCAGTCTATCTATCAGATCTAGGCCCTTAAATCTATTTCTCACTTCCACTGTATAATCATAAGGGATTTGATTTAGGTCATACCTGAATGGTCTAGTGGTTTTCCCTACTTTCTTCAATTTAACTCTGAATTTGGCAATAAGGAGTTCATGATCTGAGCCACAGTCAGCTCCTGGTCTTGTTTTTGCTGACTGTATACAGCTTCTCCATCTTTGGCTGCAAAGAATATAATCAATCAGATTTCGGTGTTGACCATCTGGTGATGTCCATGTATAGAGTCTTCTCTCGTGTTGTTGGAAGAGGGTGTTTGTTATGACCAGTGCATTTTCTTGGCAAAACTCTATCAGTCTTTGCCCTGCTTCATTCCATATTCCAAGGCCTAATTTGCCTGTTACTCCAGGTGTTTCTTGACCTCCTACTTCTGCATTCCAGTCCCCTATAATGAAAAGGACATCTTTTTTGGGTTTTAGTTCTAAAATATCTTGTAGGTCTTCATAGAACCGTTCAACTTCAGCTTTTTCAGTGTTACTGGTTGGGGCATAGACTTGGATTACTGTGATATTGAATGGTTTGCCTTGGAAACGAACAGAGATCATTCTGTCGTTTTTGAGACTGCATCCAAGTACTGCATTTCGGATTCTTTTGTTGACCATGATGGCCACTCCATTTCTTCTGAGGGATTCCTGCCTGCAGTTGTAGATATAATGGACATCTGAGTTAAATTCACCCATTCCAGTCCATTTGAGTTCTCTGATTCCTAGAATGTCGACATTCACTCTTGCCATCTCTTGTTTGACCACTTCCAATGTGCCTTGATTCATGGACCTGACACTCCAGGTTCCTATGCAATATTGCTCTTTACAGCATCAGACCTTGCTTCTATCACCAGTCATGTCCACAGCTGGGTATTGTTTTTGCTTTGGCTCCATCCCTTCATTCTTTCTGGAGTTATATCTCCATTGATCTCCTGTAGCATATTGTGCACCTACTGACCTGTGGAGTTTCTCTTTCAGTATCCTATCATTTTGCCTTTTCATGCAGTTCATGAGGTTGTCAAGGCAAGAATACTGAAGTGGTTCGCCATTCCCTTCTCCAGTGGACCACATTCTGTTAAATCTCTCCACCATGACCCGCCCTACATTTCAATTTTAAAATTTAAAACCATGTAAAATTACACACATTTAGAGGTTCCAACTTACATTAGAAAAGTGCTTCAGGGAATTTTACAACAACAACAAAAAATTCTGGATAGCACATACTTTGTACTTTAAGAGAGTAGAAGATTTAATAGTATTTAAAGAGCCACAAAGAGACCTCAAAAACAATGGAAAAAAAAATTTTTTTTTTTCTTGAGCTGGATTTTGAGTGTTGTGCTCTGTCTGTATTCACATCCTTTATTCCTTGCATATATTTTATGGTTATCCTTTTCATTTTTAAAAGGTTCAGAAATACATGGATCAAGAACATGACAAATTATTACTTTTCTAAGCTAAAGAAATATCTGAGTTCTTAGATCATCAATACCTGGCAAAGTTAATCATGAAATCAATGTCAGAATAAATTTCAGTGTTTAATTATTTCAGGAATATTTTAAAAAATTAATGGGATGAGGAAGTTTTACAATAATAAAATTATAGCAAGAAATTATAATGATAAATGCACACATATCTATAAAAATGTTTTGGTTACTATGTTTATCAAACAAAATAATTGCAAAGCAACACTTTCTAGTAGAATATGATAGGAAAACTGCTATCTATAATTTTTTAATCAAGGAGATAAAAATTATAAAAAATTTGATAAAATTGGACAAGAAGCATGAGTAAACAAAAAGTAAATATGTTTATAGTGAAGTAATTCAGTCACAATGGGATCAGATACAGATAAGTAAAGGCCTTAATGTCCTGCAGCTACCAAGCACTATAAGGAATCAAATCCAGTCTGCTTGAGTCTAAAGCCCAAGCTGTAAATATCAACAAAGCAGAATTTTATCCAACCCAAAAAGAAAATCCATATATTTATCCAAGAAATTCTAGAATATGCTTTATATTTGATACTTTAGTTAAAAAATATTATACTTAAGCAGACTAAAAAAATTAAGATATTATTAAATGATGCTTTGCTTTTCCTGTGATATTGAAAACCTTGCTTAAAGCTACTGAGAAGATTAAGGGCAAAATTGTGCCTAATGCTTTAAGTATCCTTTTTATTACCTTGTATATTCAACTATTTCCTTCTTACTGGATCCTATTCATTCGTTGTTAAACACATTCATGTCTCTCCACTAAAGAAAATTTTGCAATCTCTGTTACCATATCCAATTTCATCTAAATTTCATTTAAATTAATTTCATTCTTTCCTCCCTTTACAATCACTCATTTTTTAAAGAGTTTAGTTGTGTGCCCTGTGACATGTGTCATTTTAGTTCCTTAACCAGGGACTGATCTAATGGTCCTGTGATGTAAGAAAAGTTTAAACATTGAATCACCAGAGAAATCTCTAAAGATTTTTAAATTTATGTTTTTATTGATTCCACATTGGTTTATAACATTATGTATGTTTCTTCTATACACTATCATGTAAGTTTTATCTGTACATTACATTTCTACTTCTTGTATAACATAGCCAGCTTACCACCAAAAATCCAGTCACCATATAGTTGATCACCTTTATAATTTTGCTCTTTCTTCCCCAAACCCTTTTCCCTTGGGTAAACACTGCTCTGTTCTTTGAATTTTTGCCTTTATGTTTGTTTGGCTTATTTTATTCACTTATTTGTGTGTGTGTGTGTGTGTGTGTGTGTGTGTGTATGTGTGTGTGTTCATTATAGCATTTACAATAGCCAAAATATGGAAACAATTCAAGTGCTCACTAACAGATAAACAGATAAAGAAAATATGGTGCATGTATATACAATGGAATAATACTAATCCAGATGCTGTCCCGAGAATCCTTTATTCTTGGAGACAGAGAACTTTTGATACAGGCATTTTTACTACCTTCATACATTTTGAGTTTGTAAACTCAAACTATCCAGAATCAAATGAGACCCAATATATGGAAATACCTGTAGAGAGTTTAATTCTTCCAGTTCCTTCTCAGCCTTCAATGCTATTACTGAAATTTGTAGAGGAAGTTTTGTGCTGTCTACCCAAGACAGCCTTCTCTGTCCTTCATCATCTCCTGAAGACTGCCCAAATTCATGATTATTGAATTGGTGATGCCACCCAACAATTTCATCCTTCTGGTGTCCTCTTCTTCTGCCTTCAATCTTTCCTAGCATCAGGGTCTTTTCTAATAAATCAGCTGTTAGTATCAGGTGGCCAAAATATTTCAGCTTCAGCATCAGTTCTTCCAGTGAGTATTCTGGGTTGATTCTCTTTAAGAATAACTTGTTAGATTTCATTGCAGTCCAAGGAACTCTCAAGAGTCTTCTCCAGCACTGCAGTTCAAAAAAATCAATTATTTGGCATTCTGCCTTCTTACTGGGCCAGCTCTCACATCCGTACATTAGTACTGGAAAGACAATATGGACCTTAATTGGCAAAATGATGTCTTTGCTTTCTAACAGATTCTGTAGGTTTGCTATAGAGTTTCAATTAAGAAGCAATCATCTCTTAATTAAATGGCTGCAGTCACCATCTATAGTGGTTTTAGAACCCAAGAAGAGAAATCTGTCACTGTTTTCACCTACCTCTTTTCTATTTGCCATGAAAAAATGGGACTGGATGCCATGATCTTAGTGTTTTTAATGTTGAGTTTTAAGTCAGCTTTTCACTCTCCTCTTTCACCTTTATCAAGAGGCTCATTACTTCCTCTTCTCTTTCTGCCATTAAAGTGATATCATCTGCATATCTCAGGTTGTTGATATTTTTCCCGGAAATCTTGATTCCAGCTTGTAACTCATCCAGCCCAACATTTTGCATTCTCTGCTCTACATTTTAATTAAATAGGCAGGGTGACAATAAATAGCCTTGTCTTACTCCATTCTCAATTTTTAACTAGTCAGTTGTTCTACGTAAGTTTCTAACTGCTGCTTCTTGATCCATACACAGGTTACTTAGGCAACAAGTAAGATGGTCCCCAAAATAGGGGAGGGCTTTAATAACCCACCTTCATCAGTGGACAAATCATCCAGACATAAAATCAATAAGGAAACACAGACCATGAATGATATTTATAGAGCATTCTATCAAAAGGAGAAGATTGAACATTCTTCTCAAGTGCACACAGAACTTTCTTCAGGATTGACCACATTCTGGGCCATAAGGCAAAGCTTGGTAAACTTAAGAAAATAAAAATCATATCAAGCATCTTTTTTTATCACAAGGCTATGAGATTAGAAATAAAGTACAAGAAAGGACTCTAAGAAACACAAACAATATACTACTAAACAACCATTGGATCACTGAAGAAATAAAAAAGAAATACAACAATAAATTAAAAAAAAATATCTAGAGACAAATGGGAATGAAAACACAGTGGTCCAAAACTTAGGGGATGCAGCAAAACAATTCTGAAAGGGAAGTTTATAGCAATACCTTACCTTGCTATTGTTTATAGCAGTCTTACCTCAAGAAACAAGAAAAATATCAGATAAACAACCTAACCTTACACCTAAAACAACTATACAAAGAACTAACAAAACCTAAAGTTGGTAGAAGGAAGGAACTCATAAAGATCAGAGGAGAAATAAATGAAATAGAGACAAGAAAAAATCAGTCATAAAGATCAATCAAATTAAATGGTGGTTCTTTGAAAAGATAGACAAAATTGATAAATATTTCTTTTTCTTCACCAAGAAGAAAAGGGAGAGGACTCAAATCAGTAAAATTAGAATACAAAAAGAAGAAGTTACAATTGACTTCACAGAAATACCAAGGATTATAAGATACTATCATGAACAACTGTAGGCTTCTTGGGTGGCACTAATGATAAATAATCTGCCTGCCAATGCAGGAGGCACAGGAAGTATGGGTTTGATCCCTGGGTCAGGAAGATCCCCTGGAGAAAGAAATGGCAACCCACTCCAGTATTCTTGCTTGTAAAATCCCATGGACAGAGCTAAAGCCCATGGAACCTCAAAGAGTCAAACAGGAATGACCACGAGCACAATGAACAAATGTATGCCAATAAAATGGACAACCTGAAAAGAATGGACAAATTCTTAGAAAGGTAAGTCTCTCTAGACTGAACCAGGAAGAAATAGAAAATACAAACAGACCAATCACAAGCACTGAAAGTGAAACCATGATTAAAAACCTCCAAAGAAACAAAAGTCCAGGACACAATGGCTTCCCAGGTGAATTTTATCAAACATTTAGAGAAGAGTTAACATCTATCCTTCCAAAACTGTCCAAAAAAGTCACAGAGGAAAGAAAACTTCCCATCTCATTTTATGAGGCCACCATCACCTTAATACCAAAACCAGACAAAGATACCATAAAAAGAAAGAAAGAAAGAAAGAAAGAAAATTGTCAGCCAATATCACTGATGAATATAGATGCAAAATATTCAACAAAATAGATGTAGAAAAAGTCTTTGACAAAATTCAGCACCCATTTATGATAAAAACTCTCCAGAAACAGGGCACAGAGGCTACATACCTCAACCTAATAAAGACCATATATAACAAATCTACAGCAGCATCATACTCAGTAGTGAACAGCTGAAAGCATTTTTCTAATATCAGAAGCAAGACAAAGATGTCTGCTGTCATCTCTTTTATTCAACATAGTTTTTAAAGTCTTAGCTACAGCAATCAGAGAAGAAAAAGAAGTAAAGGGAATCTAAATTGGAAGAGAAAAAGTTAAACCATCACTGTGTGCAGATGACATGATACTATACATAGAAGATCCTAAAGATGCTACCAGAATACTGTTAGAACTCATCAGTAAATTTGATAACATTGTAGGTTAAAAAATTAATACAAATCTGTTGCATTTCTGTACAATACCAATGAAAGGTCATAAAGAGAAATTCAATAAGCAATTCCATTTACCACTGTGTTGAAAAGAATAAAATACATAGGAATAAACCTACCTAAGATGAAAAGAGGCCTATACTATGAAAACTATGAGATACTGCTGAAAGATATCAAAGACATAAACAGATGAAAATATGTTCATATATTGGAAGAATCAATATTCAAAAAATTTCTATATTACCCAAGGAAATTTACAGATTAAATGCAAACCCTATCAAATTACCAACCATATATACAAAGAACTAGAATGAAAAATCTCAAAATTTGTATGGAGACACAAAACGTCCTGAATAGCAAAAGCAATATGAAAATGAAAAATAGAGCTGGAGGAATCAGGGTCACTGACTCCAGACTATACTACAAAGCTATCACCATCAAAACAGTATGGTACTGGCACAAAAATAAAAATTTAGATCAGGGAACAAAATAGAAAAACCATAAATAAGCCCATACACATATGGTCAAGTAATCTATGACAAAGGAAGCAAGACTACACAATGTTGAAATGACGGACTTTTTATCAAATTGTCCTGGGAAAACTGGAGAGTCACAGGTTAAAAAAAAAAAAAATGAAAATAGATCATTCCTTAACTCCATATACAAATATAAATTCAAAATTAATTAAATATATAAATGTGATATAGAACATTATAAAACTCTTAGTGGAAAAACAAGCAGAACACAGTATGATATAAATTACAGCAACATCTTTTTCAATCCATCTATCAGAATAGTAAGATCATGAACACCCTTTGTAAAATTCAGAGATAAACTGAAGAAATTAGGGAAAACCATTAGGTCATACAGGGATGGCCTAATCAAATCCTTATGATTATACAGTGTAAGTGACAAAAAGAATAAAGAGACTAGATATGATGGACAGAGTGGCTGAAGAACTATGGACAGAAGTTAGAAACAGTGTACAGGACACAGTGATCAAAAACATCCCCAAGAAAAATAAAAGCTAAAAGGTAAAATTGTCATTTGAGGAGGCCTTAAAAAATAGCTGAGGGGAAAAAAAAAAAAAAAAAATGGAAGTGAAAGGCAAAGGAGAAAAGGAAAGTTATACCCATCTAAATGCAAAGTTCCAAAGAATAGCAAAGAGAGATAAGAAAGCCTTCTTAACTGAACAATGCAAAGAAATACCAGAAAGCAATAGAATGGGAAAGACTAGTGATCTCTTCAAGAATATTAGTGATGCCAAGGGAACATTTCCTGTGAAGTTGGTGCAATAAAGACAGAAATGGTATTGGCCTCACAGAAGCAGAAGATATTAAGAAGAGCTGGAAAGAATACAAAGAAAAACTATACAGAAAAGGTCTTAATGGATAGCCAAGACGTTGTGATCACTCACATAGACTCAGACATCTTGGAGTTGGAATGCAAGTGGGCCTTAGAAGCATTACTGCAAGCAAAACTAGAGGAAGTGATGGTGTCCCATCTGAACTATTTCAAATCCTAAAAGATGATATTGTGAAAGTGTTGCACTCAATATGCCAGCAAATTTGGAAATTCAGCAGTGGCCACTGGACTGGTCAGTTTCCACTGAAAAGGTCAATTTTGGTTCCAAACCCAGAGAAGGGCAATGCCAAAATGTGTTCAAATGATCATACAATTACAGTCATTTCATGCAGTAGCACAGAGAAGGCAATGTCAACCCACTCCAAGACTTGCCTGGAAAATCCCATGGACGGAGTAGCTTGGTAGGCTGCAGTCCATGGGGTTGCGAAGAGTCGGACACGACTAAGTGACTTTACTTTCACTTTCACGTTTCACTTTCACGCATTGGAGAAGGAAATGGCAACCCATGCCAGTGTTCTTGTCTGGAGAACACCAGGGATGGCGGAGCCTGGTGGGCTGCCATCTATGGGGTCACACAGAGTCGGACACGACTGAAGTGACTTAGCAGCAGCAGCATGCACTAGCAAAGTAATGCTCAAAATTTCCCAAGGTAGGCTTCAACAGTACTTGAACTGTGAACTTCCAAATGTTCAAATTGGATTAGGAAATGCAGAGGAACCAGAGATCAAACTGCCCACATCCACTGGATCATCAAAAAAGCTAGAGAATACCAGAAAAACATATCAGTTCAGTTCAGTTCAGTATACTCGTTCAGTTGTGTCCAACTCTTTGTGACCCCATGAATCACAGCACGCGAGGCCTCCCTGTCCATCACCCACTCCTGGAGTTCACTCAAACTCATGTCCATCGATGACGGACAGCCAGCCATCCAGTGATGCCATCCAGCCATCTCATCCTCTGTCATCCCCTTCTCCTCCTGCCCCCAATCCCTCCCAGCATCAGAGTTTTTGCCAATGAGTCAACTCTGCAGGAGGTGGCCAAAGTATTGGAGTTTCAGCTTTAGCATCAGTCCTTCCAATGAACACCCAGGACTGATCTCCTTTAGAATGAACTGGTTAGATCTCCTTGCAGTCCAAGGGAATCTCAAGAGTCTTCTCCAACACCACAGTTCAAAAGCATCAATTCTTCAGCACTCAGCTTTCTTCACAGTCCAACTCTCTCATGCATACATGACTACTGGAAAAAAACATAGCCTTGACTAGATGGACCTTTGTTGGCAAAGTAATGTCTCTGCTTTTGAATATCCTATCTAGGTTGGTCATAACTTTCCTTCCAAGAAGTAAGTGTCTTTTAATTTCATGGCTGCAGTCACCATCTGCAGTGATTTTGGAGCCAAAAAAATAAAGTCTTATACTGTTTCCACTGTTTCCCTATCTATTTTCCATGAAGTGTTCAGACCAGATGCCATGATCTTAGTTTTCTGAATGTGGAGCTTTAGGCCAGCTTTTTCACTCTCCTCTTTCACTTTCATCAACAGGCTCTTTAGTCCCTCTTCACTTTCTGCCATAAGGGTGGTGTCATCCGCATATCTGAGATTATTGCTATTTCTCCCAGCAATCTTGATTCCAGCTTGTGTTTCTTCCAGCCCAGCGTTTCTCATGATGTTTTATGCATGTTATTAAAATAAGCGGGGTAACAATATACAGCCTTGACATACTCATTTTCCTATTTGGATCCAGTCTGTTGTTGATTACACCAAAGTCTTTGACTGTGTAGATCACAACAAACTGGAAAATTCTTCAAGAGATGGGAATACCAGACCACCTGACATGCCTCCTGAGAAATATGCATGCAGGTCAAGAAGCAACAGTTAGAACTGGACATGCAACAACAGACTGATTCAAAATTGGGAAAAGAGTGCATTAAAGCTGTATATTTTCACCCTGCTTATTTAACTTATATGCAGAGTACATCATGTTAAATGCCAGCCTGGATGAAGCACACGCTGGAATCAAGATTGCCGGGAGAAATATCAGTAACCTCAGATATGCAGATAACACCAGTCTTATGGCAGAAAGCATAGAAGAACTAAAGAGCCTCTTGATAAAAGTGAAGGAGGAGAGTGAAAAAGCTGGCTTAAAACTCAACATTCATAAAACTAAGACTGTGGCATCTGGTCCCAACTCTTCATGGCAAATAGATGGGTAAACAATGGAAATAGTGACAGATTTTATTTTCTTGGACTCCAAAATACTGCAAATGGTGACTGCAGCCATGAAATTAAAAGACACTTGCTCCTTGGAAGAAAAGCTTGACCAACATAGATAGCATATTAAAAAGCAGAGACATTACTTTACCAACAAGGTCCCTCTAGCCAAAGCTATGGTTTTTCTAATAGTCATATATGGATGTGAGAGAAAGCTAAGTGCTGAAGAACTGATGCTTTTGAACTGTGGTGTTGAAGAAGACTCTTGAGAGTCCCTTGGACTGCAAGGAGATCCAACCAGTCCATCCTGAATAAAATCAGTCCAGAATATTAATTGGAAGGACTGATGTTGAAGCTGAAATTCATACTTTGGCCACCTGATGCGAAGAACTGATTTCTTGGAAAAGACCCAAATACTGGGAAAGATTGAAAACAGGAGGAGAAAGGGATGACAGTGTATGAGATGGTTGGATGGCATAACGGACTCTAAGGACATGAGTTTGAGGAAGCTCCAGGAGTTGGTGATAAACAGGGAAGCCTGGGGTCCTGCCGTTTATGGGTTCACAAAAAGTTGGACACGACTGAGTGACTGAAGTGAACTGAACCAGCCTCCTGAGAAATCTGTATGCAAATTAGGAAGCAACAGTTAGAATCATGTAGAGAACTGTTCAAAATTAGAAAAGGAGTACATCAAAGATGATATATTTCATCCTGCTTATTTAACTTATATGCAAATTGCATCACGTGAAATGTTGGGCTGGATGAATCACAAGAGTGCAGGGAGATATATCAACAACCTCAGATACTGAGATGACACCACCCTAGTTACAGATAGTGAAGAGGCACAAGGAACCTCTTGATGAAGGTTAAAAAGGAAAGTGAAAAAGCTGGCTTAAAACTCAACATTCAAAAAACGAAGATTATGTCATTGGGCTCCACCACTTCAAGACAAATAGATCAGGAAAAAATAGAAATAGCAACAGACTTTATTTTTATGGGTTCCATAATCATTGTGGATAGTGACTGAAACCATGAAATTAAAAGAGGCTTGCTCCTTGGTAATAAAGTCTATGAAAAAGTTGTACGGTGTTTAAAAAGCAGAGACATCACTTTGCTGACAAATGTCTGTACAGTCAAATATATGGTTTTTCTAGTACTTGTGTATGAATGTGACAGTGGGACCATAAAGAAGGCTGAGTGCCAAATAATTGATGCATTCAAATTGTGATGCTGGAGAAGACTCTTTAGAATCCCTTGTGCAGCACAGAGATCAGAGCAGTAAATCCTAAAGGAAATCAACCAAGGAATATTCACTGGAAGGATTGATGACGAAGCTGAACCATCAGTACTTTGGCCACCTGATATGAAGAGCAGACTCACTGGAAACAACCATGATGCTGGGAAAGACTGAGGGCAGGAGAAGAAGTATCTGACAGAGGATGAGATCATTGGATGGCATCATCTATTCAATGGACATGAATTTGAACAAACTCCAGGAGATAGTGAAGGACAGGAAAGCCTGGTGTGCTGTAGTCCATGGGGTTGCAAAGTGTTGGATATGACTGAGAGGCAGAACAACAACCCAGAAAAATGGAAATAAGGCAAAAATAAGCAAATGGGACCTACTTAAACTCAAAAGTGTTTTCACAGCAAGGGAAATAATAAATGAAACTAAAAGACAACACACAGATTGGGAGAAAATATTTTTAAATGATGTCACTAATAAGGGATTGCTATGCTATGCTATGCTAAGTCACTTCAGTCGTGTCCGACTCTGTGTGACCCCATAGACAGCAGACCACCAGGCTCCCCCGTCCCTGGGATTCTCCAGGCAAGAACACTGGAGTGGGTTGCCATTTCTGTCTCCAATGCAAGAAAATGAAAAGTGAAAGTGAAGTCGCTCAGTCGTGTCTGATTCTTAGCGACCCCATGGACTGCAGCCTACCAGGCTCCTCCGCCCATGGGATTTTCCAGGCAAGAGTACTGGAGTGGGGTGCCATTGCCTTCTCCGAATAAGGGATTACTCTCCAAAATTCACAAATAGCTTAGGATGCTTAATAGCATCAAAACAAGCAAGTCACTCAAAAAATAGGTAGAAGACCTGAATAGACATTTCTCCAAAGAGGACGTAAACATGGCCAATAGGCACATGAAAAGACGTTTAAAATCTCTAGGTATTAGAGAAATGCAAATCAAAATCATAATGAGATATCACATCACATTTGTTATAATGGCTATCATAAAAATATCCACAAACACGAAATGCTGGAGAGGGTGTGACAAGAAAGGAACCCTCCTGCACTGTTGGTGGGAATGTTATTTGGTGCAGCCACTATGGAAAACCTTATGGAAATTCCTTTAAAACTAAAAATAGAGCTAACATAGGACCCTGAAATCCCATTCCTGGATATATAACCAGAGAAAATCATGGACCCAAAATATATGCATCCCATTGTTCATTTCACCACTGTTTACAATAGCCAAGACATGGAAGCAGTCTAAATGTAATCAACAGAGGACTGGATAAAGAAACAGTGATGTATGTGTGTGTGTATGTATGTGTGTGTGTATATATATATATATATATATATATATATAATGGAATATGTATGTAACAACACACTGGTTCCAAATTGGGAAAGGAGTATGTCAAGGCTGTATATTTTCACCCTGCTTATTTAACTTATATACAGATTACATCATGAGAAACACTGGGCTGGATGAAGCACAAGCTAAGCACCAAAGAATTGATGCTTTTGAACTGTGGTGTTGGAGAAGACTCTTGAGAGTCCCTTAGAATATAAGCAGATCTAATTAGTCCATCCTAAAGGAAATCAGCCCTGAATGTTTATCGGAAGAACTGATGATGAATCTGCAACTTCAATATTTGGCCACCTGATGTGAAGAGCTGACTCATTTGAAAAGACCCTGATGCTGGGAAAGACTGAAGGCAAGAGGAGAAGGGGACAATGGAGGATGAGATGGTTGGATAGCATTACTGACTCAATGGAAATGAGTTTGAGTAAACTCCAGGAGTTGGTGATGGACAGGGAGGCCTGGTGCACTGTAGTCCATGGAGTCATAAAGAGTTAGACATGACTGAGCTACTGAACTGACCGACTGACAATAGGATATTACTTAACCATTAGAAGGAATGAAATAATGCCATTTGCAGCAAAGTAGATGGACCTAGACATTGTCATACTGAGTGAAGTAAGTCAGACAGAGAAGGAGAAAAATCATATAGCATCCTTTATATGTGTAATTTAAAAATAAAAAAATGCAAATGAACTTATGTACAAAACAGAAAGAGATTCACAGTCTTAGAAAACAAATTTATGGTTCCTGGTGGGAAGGGATAGTTAGGGACTTTGGGAAGATCAGGTACACATTGCTTTAGCCATATGATTGTCTCAATAGATATAGAGAAAGTCTTTGACAAAATTCAACATCCATTTATGATTAAAACCCTCCAGAAAGCAGGAATAGAAGGAACATACCTCAACATCATAAAAGCTATATATGACAAACCCACAGCAAACATGGTCCTCAATGGTGAAAAACTGAAAGCATTTCCCCTAAAGTCAGGAACAAGACATGGGTGCTCACTTTCACCACTACTATTCAACATAGTTTTGGAAGTTTGGGCCACAGCAATCAGAGCAGAAAAAGAAATAAAAGGAATGCAAATTGGAGAAATACAGAAAACCTTGAATAGCAAAAGCAATCTTGAGAAAGAAGAATGGAACTGGAGGAATCAACCTGCCTGACTTCAGGTTCTACTACAAAGCCACAGTCCAAGACAGTGTGGTACTGGCACAAAGACAGAAATATAGATCAATGGAACAAAATAGAAAGGCCAAAGATAAATCCATGCACCTACGGACACCTTATTTTTGACAAAGGAGGAAAGAATATACAAAGGAGAAAAGACAATCTCTTTAATGAGTGGTGCTGGGAAAACTGATCAACCACTTGTAAAAGAATTAAACTAGAACACTTTCTAACACCATACACAAAAATAAACTCAAAATGGATTAAAGATCTAAATGTAAGACCAGAAACTATAAAACTCCTAGAGGAGAACATGGGCAAAACACTCTCCGACATAAATCATAGCAGGATCCTCTATGACCCACCTCCCAGAATATTGGAAATAAAAGCAAAAATAAACAAATGGGATCTAATTAAAATTAAAAGCTTCTGCACAACAAAGGAAACTCTAAGCAAGGTGAAAAGACAGCCTTCAGAATGGGAGAAAATAATAGCAAATGAAGCAACTGACAAAGAATTAATCTCCAAAATATACAAGCAACTGCTGCAGCTCAATTCCAGAAAAATAAACGACCAAATCAGAAAATGTGCCAAAGAGCTAAACAGGAATTTCTCCAAAGAAGACATACAGATGGCTAACAAACACATGAAAAGATGCTCAACATCACTCATTATCAGAGAAATGGAAATCAAAACCACAATGAGGTACATTTCACGCTAGTCAGAATGGCTGTGATCCAAAAGTCTACAAGCAATAAATGCTGGACAGGGTGTGGAGAAAAGGGAACCCTCTTACACTGTTGGTGGGAATGCAAACTAGTACAGCCACTATGGAGAACAGTGTGGAGATTCCTTAAAACATTGGATATAGAACTGCCTTATGGCCCAGCAATCCCAGTACTGGGCATACACACTGAGGAAAACAGAATTGAAAGAGACACGTGTACCCTAATGTTCATCGCAACACTGTTTATAATAGCTAGGACATACAAGCAACATAGATGTCCATCAGCAGACGAATGGATAAGAAAGCTGTGGTAGACATGCACAATGGAGTATTACTCAGCCATTAAAAAGAATACATTTGAATCAGTTCTAATGAGGTGGGTGAAACTGGAGCCTTTTATACAGAGTGAAGTAAGCCAGAAAGAAAAACACCAATACAGTATACTAATGCATATATATGAAATTTAGAAAGATGGTAATGATAACCCTGTATGCGAGACAGCAAAAGAGACACAGATGTATAGAACAGTCTTTTGGACTCTGTTGGAGACAGTGAAGCTGGGATGATTTGGGAGAATGTCACTGAAACATGTATAATGTCATTTATGAAACAAATCGCCAATCCAGGTTTGACGCATGATACCGGATGCTCAGGGCTGGTGCATTGGGATGACCCAGAGGGATGGTATGGGGAGGGATGTGGGAGGGGGGTTCAGGATGGGGAGCACGTGTACACCCGTGGTGGATGCATGTCAGTGTATGGCAAAACCAATACGATATTGTAAAGTAATTAGCCTCCAATGAAAATAAATATTTTATATAAAATAAAAAGAAAGAAATTCAAACCACACATATTAAGGCCCTGTCATTCACATGGAGCTCAACCCAATTTTAACTGCAAAATATATCTTGGTTTGCAGATTCTGCTGAAAGCAAAGTAAACTATCAGTGATCTGTTTATCAATTCTCATTTAGAACCAATTCCAGCTGTAGCCATTCTTAAAATACTAGGCCAAAATGCATATTATCAGCTTAATATTGAAATGCAGCAGCTTTTACACTATGGTCTCATTATATTTTGAGTTTACTAAGTTATTTCCTGTCAGAAATCAAATCAGTCTGTGTGGAAAGGGTAGGAGCAAGGACTTATTGGAATTTAAAGCAACAACAAATTCAAGTAACACATATACCATAATTAGTTCCCTAACCAAATGAAATCTACGTAGTAAATGTCAAATATTATGTATTATTTTGCTGGCATTGTAATCATTTTCTTATATTTCCTTTATTCCTATCTTTTTTAACTTTATTATTGATGTGGTCACATGCATATATTAAAGTGCATAAAATAATCTGAGTGATAAAGAATCAAAGAAAGTTACCATAGTGTAAACAGGGAAAACTAATATTTTTACACCAATGAAAGAAGGTTCAAGTGTTCTTTGCCATCATTATCTGCTCTCCTTAATGTAACTACTGTTCTATCACCTTGATTAGTTTTACCACTTCTAAAATGTCATGTAAATAAAATCATAGTGTATGTACTTTTGTGAATTCAGCTTCTTTTCCTCAAAATGAGGTCTACAAGATTTTTTCATGCTACTGTATATATCAGTAGTTTGCTTTTTTCTTTTCTGTGTGGTATACCATTGAACAAATAAAATTAAATATGTTTATTCATTGCTTTACTGATAGATAATTATGTTTCAATTGTTTTGGGAAATTACAGGAAAATCTTATGTACATTCTTAAGCATAACTTTTTGTGGCCACATATATTCATGTAGCCCATTCAGTTCAGTCACTCAGTCGTGTCCAACTCTTTGCAACTCCATGAATTGCAGCACGCCAGGCCTCCCTGTCCATCACCAACACCTGGAGTTCACCCAAACTCATGTCCATCAAGTCAGTGATGCCATCCAGCCATCTCATCCTCTGTTGTCCCCTTCTCCTCCTTCCCGAAATCCATCCCAGCATCAGAGTCTTTTCCAATGAGTCAACCCTTTGCATGAGGTGGCCAAAGTACTGGAGTTTCAGCTTTAGCATCATTCCTTCCAAAGAACACCCAGGGCTGATCTCCTTCAGAATGGACTGGTTGAATCTCCTTGCAGTCCAAGGGACTCTCAAGAGTCTTCTCCAACACCACAGTTCAAAAGCATCAATTATTTGGTGCTCAGCTTTCTTCACAGTCCAACTCTCACATCCATTCATGACGACTGGAAAAACCACAGCCTTGACTAGATGGACCTTTGTTGGCAAAGTAATGCCTTTGCTTTTGAATATGCTATCTAGGTTGGTCATAACTTTCCTTCCAAGGAGTAAATGTCTTTTAATTTCGTGGCTGAAATCATGTAGAATAGGTACCTCTAAGAAACATTGTTAAGTCATAGGCTGATATTAAACTACCTTTGCATTAATTGCATCTGTTTATTGAATCTGTTATTTGAATTCAGCATAAGCAACTAGGGGTGGCCTAGTCATAAAAGATTCAAGCTGATCTCTAAACCCCACCCCAGATAAGTCCAATTGTCCCAGGGGAGGTCACAGATATCCCATAAAATAACTATAGAGAACTTTCCAACTCAGAGGCGTGAACCTAAGGCACACAGTGGATACAAACCACTGAATCTTCTCCAACTCCCACACATGCATCCTTGATGCAGAGCTGTGTCCTTAAGTGACCTCAGGCAGCCAGAAGCCCACTAAGGGTTCATGAGCATTCCCTAAATACATACATTTGATTATAAGAGACTGAGCTATATGAAAGACATACACAGTACAGCCTGTTGTTATATATCTTGCAACTGTCAATCAAAAATCTCCATCCACACCCAGCTAGATAAACATGTAGAAGTCTCCTCTTGAAAAACCCTTACCTCATTATTCTGGCACCACTGCCTATCTTAGCTTGGCCCATCTCTCTTTTGAGTTCCTTGAGGTTTTCTTTCTGTTCCTTCTTCAATTAACTTGTTTTTGTTACAGGTAAAACCTCAGATTCTTCTCTGTGTTCTTACTAAGAACCAAGGCCTCATGAGGAACTGTCCTCTTCGATTATTAGTGTGAAGTAGTGAAAGTGTTAGTCACTCAGTCATGTCCAGCTCTTTGCAACCACTTGGGCTGTAGCCTGCCAGACTCCTATGTCCATGGAATTCTCTAGGCAATAATGCAGTAGTGGGTTAGCCATTCCCTTCTCTGGGAGGTCTTCTCAACCCAGAGATCAAACCCAGGTCTCCTGTATTGCAGACAGATTCTGTACCATCTGAGCCACTGGGAAAGTGAAAGTGTTAGTCACTTCAATCAGGTCCAACTCTTTGTGATCCTTGGACTATAGCCCACCAGGCTCCTCTGTCCATGGAATTCTCCAGGCAAGAATGCTGGAGTAGATAACATTTCCCTTCTCCAGAAGACCTCATCTATTCATGGATTGAACCTAAGTCTCCTGCATTGCAGGTGGATTCTTTACCATATGAGCCATGAGGGAAGCCACCAGGAAAGTCCCTCAATTTTCCCTATCAGGTAACATATCTAGATAGTAGATACATGAGCATTCTTCACACAGTTCTTTCAAATTTTATGCATGTTTGAAATATTTCAAAATAAAAAGGGGGAAGTCTAATATGGAGGATATAAGCAAGTACCAGGGTTACTCATTCTTGATCTGTGTACAAAGCACATTTAAATATACAGAAATGCCTATGTAAGAAAAACCATGTGCTGCACTACAGAGTGGCTGGCCCTTGACATTAGCCTGTGAAATTAGGCCAGAATTCAACCCTTCTGCAGGAAGATATATGCAAGAAAGGATATAATGCTTGTAATCTGTACATTTTTCTCTTTTCACAAACACATAAATCAGTTAAATCATACCATACTGAAAAGATAAACATAATCTCAAAATGATACATTTTTATTCTTTCATATGAACGGTTGATGAGACAGGCATCATGTTTTCCTGTAATAAGGTCATATAAGGTGACCTTTCATCTGATATTCAAAATCATCTTTATGTATTCTAAAATAAACATAAAATCTCTTTAAATTTAATTTTCCATTATACTGGTGGGGTCACATATAGAGGGAATCATCCTTGAGGCATTTACTAATTTTAATCCATATCTAATCACTAAATGTTGATGTTTTTACCTCCCAAATAATGTTTCAACAAGATTGCCTTGTAGTACTTCACTTTTAGGCTTTGAAATGAGAAGTTCAATTCAGTCACTCAGTCGTGTCTGACTGTTTGCAACCCCATGGACTGCAGCATGACAGGCTTCCCTGTAAATCACAGTGCCTACTCAAACTCATGTCCATCATGTCGATGATGCCATCCAACCATCTCATCTTCTGTCATCGGCTTCTCCTCCCACCTTCAATCTTTCCCAGCATGAGGGTCTTTTCCAAAGAGTAAGTTCTTTACATCAGGTGGCCAAAATATTGGAGTTTCACCTTAAGCCTCAGTCCTTCCAATGAATATTCTGGACTGATTTCCTTTAGGATGGACTGGTTGGATCTTCTTGTAGTTCAAAGGACTCTCAAGAGTCTTCTCCAACACCACAGTTCAAAAGCAACGATTCTTTGATGCTTAGCCTTCTCTATGATCCAACACTCACATCTGTACATGACTACTGGAAAAACCACAGCTTTGACTATATGGGCCTTTGTCAACAAAGTAATAGCTCTGCTTTTTAATATGCAGTCTATGCTCCTCATAGCTTTTATTCCAAGGAGCAAGCATCTTCTAATTTCATGGCTGCCATTACTGTCTGCAGTGATTTTGGAGGCCAAGAAAACAGTCAAGTGTTGTCATTTTTTTTTTTTTTTTTTCATTTATACTCCATGAGGTAATGGGACCAGATGCTACTATCTTAATTTTTTTAATATGCATTTAAAGCCAGTTTTTTCACTCTCCTCTTTGACCTTCATCAAGAGGCACTTTAGTACCTTTTTACTTTCTGCCATTAGTGTAGTATCATATGTATATCTTAGGTTGTTAATATTTTTTCCTGAAATCCTGATTCCAGTTTGTGATTCATCCAGCCTAATATTTCACATATTATACTCTTCTGATAAGTTAAATAAGCAAGGTAACAATATACAGCCTTAATATACTCCTTCCCCAATTTTGAACCAACCCAGTGACCAGTTTTAACTGTTGCTTCTTGTCCTGCATACAGGTTTCTCAGGAGGTAGGTAACATGGTCAGCAATTCTCATCTTTTTAAGAATTTTCTACAGTTTGCTGTGATCCACACAGTCAAAGGCTTTGTTGTTGTCAACAAAGCAGAAGTAGATATTTTTGTGGAACTCTCTTGCTTTTTCAATGATCCAATGGATGTTGATAATTTGATCTCTGGTTCCTCTTCCTTTTCTACATCCAGCTTGAACATCTGGAAGTTCACAGTTCACATACTGTTGAAGCCTGACTTGGAGAATTTTGAGCATTACTTTACTAGTGTGTGAGATGCATGCAATTGTGCAGTAGTTTTATCATTCTTTGGCATTGCCTTTCTTTGGGATTGGAATGAAAGCTCACATTTTCCAATCCTGTGACCACTGCTGAGTTTTCCAAATTTGCTGGCATGTTGAGTACACCACTTTCACAGTATCATCTTTTAGGATTTGAAATAGTTCAGCTGTAATTCCATCATCTCCAACAGCTTTGTTGGTAGTAATGCTTTCTAAGACCCACTTGACTTCACTTTCCAAGATGTCTGGCTCTAAGTGAATGAGCACATTATCATGGTTATCTGGGTCATTATTATTATTATTTGTACAGTTCTTCCATGTATTCTTGCCACCTCTAGTTAATCTCTTCTGCTATTGTTAAGCCCTTGCTATTTCTGTCCTTTATTGTGCTCATTTTTGTGTGAAAATCTCTAATTTTCTTGAAGAAATCTCTAGTCTTTCCCATTGTATCATTTTCCTATATTTTTTGCATTATTCACTTCAGAATGCTTTTTTATTTATACTTGCTATTTTGCCTATAAAAGTTAATCCAAAAAAAGCTGAAATAATTACTTTATTCATATATATATATTTAATTTCCTGAGTTCAATGATAATAAAGATCATAACTTCTTTACGTTTTTATATATCATTGCTTTATAAAATAGTGAGTGAGTGAGTGATAGTTGCTCAGTCATGTCTGACTATTTGTGGCCCCATGAACTGTAACTTGTCAGGCTTCTTTGTCCATTGAATTCTCCAGCCAACAATGCTGTAGTGGGTTGCCATTTCCTTCTCCAGATTTATAAAGTAATCACCATACAATTATTTTCATCATGTGAGAATTTCTGTTGTAAGTTGTTTTTCTGTGTGATCTTGAATTGAAATCTAGAGGTTTTCACTTCTAATTTTATTTTCTTGACCACTATGTACTCATGTTAGACCAACAGAATTATGAAGGATGTTAATTCAAGTCTAAAATTAAAATTTGTGCTAATAATTTTTATTCTTACTTAAGTAAATATTGTTTTTGCCAGCCCTTTCATGATGAAAATTGCTTATCTCCAATTTAAATTTTCAATACTCTTAAAGAATATCCAAGGAAGAAATTGAGAATATATCTGGTAATTCACGCAAAAAATCCCTGAAATCTGCCTTTAACAAAAAGTAAATTTAAGGATGATAAAATATTTTTCATTGCTCAAATTTTTCATAAAATTGCTAAATTGTCCACTTCTTTGAACAAGAGTTATATGAATTTTTAAGAATATTACTTCACCAAAATTATATTTGCTTAAAATGTATACTTGCATAGTACATAGGTAAATATGGAAAGAATAATGCTTTAAACAACTGAAACCCTATTTGCATATTTTCACTGAAAGTCACTAAAGTAAACTCATATTTGTTACAATACATTGAAAGACTCTATACTTTTGGAGGGCATCTCCAGTTGCTCAGTGGTAAAGAATCACCTGAAATGCAGGAGAAGTAAGTTCTATCTCTGTGTTGGGAAGATCCTCTGAAGAAGGGCATAGCAACCCACTCCAGTATTCTTGCCTGAAGAATCCCATGGATAGTGCAGCATGGTGGGGTACAGCCCATGAGGTCACAAAGATTCGGACATGATTAAAGAGATTGAGCACACACACACATACTTTTGGAAATGCTACATAAGTCTCAAAGTGCATTTGTCTTTATTTTAAGGTGTTCATGCAGTGATCCTTTGCTATAATCAGAATTAAATATGTTCATGTATGGCAAAACCAATACAATATTGTAAAGTAATTAGCCTCCAATTAAAATAAATAAATTTAAATTAAAAAAAAGAAATGAAAAAAAAAATAATTTTCTTGGATAGCCATTGTTCTTTAAGTAAATACAACAATTCATTGATAGATTATTATAAACAAGAAGTCATAGCAATAAAATCATTTTGGAAGACAGGCCCTATAAAAATCTAGGAAATAACATTTTAATGTATATATGGGTGTGTTTAGGTGTATGTATATTTATTCTCTATCATTTATAGAGCCTAAATAAAATCAACACAGAGATTAAAAACAACAACAACAACAAATAAAAGCAGTTTACTGAGTTCCTACTACTAGAATATTCAACAAAATCCTGAATAAAACCCATAAAAAGCAGAAAGGTACTGTTTTCCCCTTGTTTGAGAGACTGAGCTTGACTTGATCTGTCCTTTAAGTTTAGGTATAATTGTTCATTAGGCCCTGAAATTCGCACCAATGTTATACATTTACATTGTGAGATGTTTAAAACTTTTTTAAGAGTTGGAAAACACATATTATCAGAAAAAAAATTACAGAATAATATCAGAGTATCAAATTATATCAAATATTACCATGCACTCCAAGTTAAAATCATACTATATTCTAACTGCCATTAATACAGCATTAACTAAAAACTTCCAGTGAAAAAAATCTGAGTTAAGTAAAAACATACAATTAAAGATCCTTTATATAATGTTCAGAAAGAAATTACACACATATTTTAAATACTTTATAGCTGAATAATTGAAACATGAGTCTATATAAAGCAATTATAAAGTTATGAAATATGATATATATTTATTTGTAAAAATAAAAAATAATTGAATAGAATTTAAATTGTTAGGAAAAATATAGGTTTCTATGTATTGAGAAGATAACCTTACAAGTATTGCTTCCTTTTCTATAGGAAGTTGTGTATCCACTGAAAAAGATTTTCCTGACCCCATTTCCACTGGGCTACTTTTTCTACAAATAGAAAAGTTCTAGTTATTATTAGCAGTGCCCAATAGATATACAGGTGAAAGGATTATTGAATATGGCATACATTTTGTTAGGAAAAGGCACTAGAGAGAAAAATGCAGCTGCAAGGCTATTATAAAAATATGCTTTTGCTTAAAGGTGAGTTGCAAGGAATTTTTTCTCTTCTATTTTAATTAGGTAAGCTCAAGAATATTTCATGTGCAGAATATTTCAAATGGTGAGGGAAATGAGTGTAATTTAGCAACTAATAGTTTTTAAAAAAGCCTTTTAAGATATTTTTGTTGGTCTCTTGAAGTTCTACCAGCTGGTTTGCAATTACAGAAATGCTATAGAACGAATCACTCTGGGACAGCTGAATTACTGGAAACTTTAGTAGAGTCAGATCAAAGGCTGACAAGGGGCTTTACTTAGAAGACAAAGTACAATAGGGTTGTGAAAAGTTTTATTTGAGATCATTTCCTTATCTCTCAAAGACTGAATAAAACTTTTGAAACATCAGCAATCCAGAGTAATCCACTTTCCTCTGACCTGAGCTTCTATAAGCCTACTGCTGTAGTTTAATACTTTGATTTGTTGAGAATAAAAAGAAAAGAAAAAGAAAAAAAAGAATGAGAAAAAAGGCTGATTTTGTCATTTCAAGCAAAGTAAACTCTCAGGTAGTCATGTCAGGAGAGGAAGTGAATTGTTTACTCAAGTGTTTTTTTTAATCAGTGAATTTCTATAACACATGTCATATTCTTTTAATAGTTATAAATGGAATTTATGTTAATACATGTACTCATGCAAACTGAACTTATACTATTAAAATAAAAAAATATTTCTATAAGTAGAATTGACTAAAACAAAATATATATTCTATAATCTTTAATCTTTCAGTCATAAAATAAGATTTAATGACTTTTTCACAGACACTTTAAAAAATACTTGGTGGACCTCTGAGATTTCCTTTCCTCTCTGATTTATTTTCCACACACCCACTGAAATGTGTCAACTCTTTTCTAAAATTGTTCCATTTCTTTGTTGTCTAGACTAGATATTTTACTTCCATTTTTAGTTATCCTATTTGCTTCACCGTATTTTCTTTAAAATATTTTTATAGGAATTTACTTTTTTTCTACGCACTGAATTATTACTTCATTCTTACCCATCTATGAATTTTAGTTGCCAAGGTCACTAATGACACTTTTGTTACTAACTCTTAAAAGCATATATGCATTCTTCTTACTGTAACTTAGCTGTATTTCTCATTGTTTAGTATTCCCTCTCCACCTCAGTTCTCTCCTCTCTTGTCTCCTTTGACACTATTCTCCTACTTTCTTGGATGATTCTTCTCAGTCTTTTTTGAATGCCACTGAAATATTAAATGTTGACTTTGCTAGGATTCTTTCCCTTATCTCATTTCTCTTCTCTCTTCCTTCCAGGGTGATCTATTCCCCGAATTTATTTTCTATTAATATATCATAATAACTACAATTGTACATTTCAAACCCATCTCCATTTCTCATGAGTTGAATAATTATATATCTTGGATTTTGTAGTTTGATTGCTTGATGACACATCTTAATGAGAACATAAAGTAAATTGAGTTATTTATTTTCCTTAGAAATAATGTTCCTGTATCCCTTGTTTTAGAGCTGGATACTGCAATTTAGCTTTATTTTAACCTAAACAACATATTAAAAGCAGCGACATTACTTTGTCAACAAAGGTCCATCTAGTCAAGTTTATGGTTTTTCCAATAGTCATGTATGGATGTGAGAGTTGGATTATAAAGAAAGCTGAGTGCAGAATTCATGCTTTTGAACTGTGGTGTTGGAGAAAACTCTTGAGAGTCCCTTGGACTGCAAGAAGATCCAAGCATTCCATCCTAAAGGAGATCAGTCCTGGGTGTCATTGGAAGGACTGATGCAGAAGCTGAAACTCCAGTACTTTGGCTACCTGATTCAAAGAGTTGACTCATTGGACAAGATCCTGATACTGGGCAAGATTGAAGGCGGGGGGGAGATGGGGACAACAGAGGGTGAGATGATTAGGTAGAATCACTGACTCAATGTGCAGGAATTTGAGCAAACTCCAGGATATAGTGGAGGACTGAGAAGACTGGTGTGCTGCAATCTATGGGCTTGTAAAGAGCAAAACATGACTTAGCAACTGAACAACAGTAAATGTTACAAAGCAAGACCATAAAGGACTTCCAATGGGAAACTCTGCATTAGGCAGAAATTTGGGGGCATAGTAGGTCACACTCTTAGTATGTCTAGTTTCATATATATATATATATATATATATATATAGCATATATGTATGGTTGTATAAGCTTGAACTCTCGTGCAATTCTTACATTAATTCTGGAACAATGCAGTATATTTCTACACAAGTCATTTCATGTTGATACTATTATTTACAAAACACATGCAAAAAAATGTTCAGGACAATAAAATGACTCAAGTTCAGACATCTTGTAAATAGCACAGCAAGTACATGCCAAATAGTTGGATAGTTGAAACAAATAATGATTCTAATCTCATCTTTACCTAATTATTCCACAACACCTTACTATTGTTTCTGCTTTTGAGACATTTATTTATATCTATCATATCAGTATGGTTAAAATACTATATAAAACTTGTTGCTATTGCACTCTGTTAATCAACTCTGTGTTCTGTGACATGTTAGTGGTTTGAACTCAGCTGTACTGGGCTTGTCTATTCTATAGAAACCAAAGAGCATAGCAAATATTTTTTTTTTCTTTTTCTTTTTTTAACAAAACAGCATTGTACACACACTTATATATGAATATGTATGTATATATAGACCCACATACATTTCTTAATAAAATCTAAGCAGTTTAAATATTTATACAAACAAAAATATACATGTTGGAAAAGCACATTCAATCAAAGTTTGCTACTGAAATGGAGAGTGTGAATGTGATATATGGATAAAATGACATGTATACATAAACAGTAAAACCAAAACAGGAATGTACAAAGACCAATGTTGATACTGGACAATGTTCTTTGAACTGATGAATATGAATAAGGTAATTTTTCCACCTTAAGGTGAGAGAGATAATTTTTCATAAGGGCTGATCAATCTTATACATTTAATTATAAAACTAGTTATTTAAATGTCATCTTAAGGATTTAAAGTCAATTGAAATAGTACGTTGATTCTGTCTTCATGATGCTGGTCTAAAGCACTTAACTTATTATATGATTTAATATATTTAAAACATACATATAGATAAGTGGCCCAAATGTTGAAAATGTACTCATTTTTAAATAATATATATTGTATCAATAGGTCTCATGTTATAAAACTAAGCTTTTGTGTTTTTTTGTGCTATTTTTCTCTTTCTTTCAATTCTCCATGGTCCATGAAGAAGTAGCAGTATATAGCAAAGAGAAGTCTTATGTCAGTGACTAGTGTGAAACCTCAGGATATAAGTTGCATTACCTTTCAAAAAGGCTTTTGTAGTTGTTTAGCTGTTGTGCAGATTGTCTGTACTTTACTAAAGAAAAAGGAAAAAAAAAAAACTATAATCAGTAATGTCACTGGGGAGATGTGTTCTGAGAATGCAGCTAGTTAGTGTTATGGTTGACTAGGAAAACATGGAGAAAACAATGACCAGAAGATAAAACTTAGATACTGTTAGAAAACTAAAATTACTCTCAAATATAGTAGAAACTTTTGGGTACAAAGATACTAAAGGAGATATAACATAATTAACAGTAAATATTGGAGGAAGTAAGAAATGTTTGCAATAAATTATTGGGGGCAAGAGGAGAAGGGGACGACAGAGGATGAGATGGCTGGATGGCATCACTAACTCGATGGACGTGAGTCTCAGTGAATTCTGGGAGTTGGTGATGGATAGGGAGGCCTGGCGTGCTGCGATTCATGGGGTCGCAAAGAGTCGGACACGACTGAGCGACTGATCTGATCTGATCTGATCTTCCTTGCTGTAAGATTTCTAGCTGCTATGAAGATTAAACCATAAATCATTTAAGTACCAAAAAAAAAAATTGTAAAGAAAGTTCAGACATACTGAAGAATATGAAACTGTATATTCCTTAAGTGTCCCTAGTATTTTGTATTATGCATATTTCAGTTCAGTTCAGTCTCTCAGTCAGGTCCGACTCTTTGTGACCCCATGGACTTCAGCATGCCAGGCTTCCCTGTCCATCACCAACTCCCAGAGCTTACTCAAACTCATGTCCATTGAGTCGGTGATGCCATCCAACCATCTTGTCCTCTGTTGTTCCCTCCTCCTCCTGCCTTCAATCTTTCTCAGCATCAGGGTCTTTTCCAGTGAGTCAGTTTTTCGCATCAGATGGCCAAAGTATTGGAGTTTCAGCTTCAGCATCAATCCTTTAGTGGCCTAATTTTTTTTTTTCTCTTTAAAAGCTAAGTTTATTCTGAAGAACTTCTTAATTAAAATGAAATTGTTCTTTCATCTATCCCCTAATATTTCACTGGAATTAACACTCTTAGCTTTAAAAAGGTAAAATTTAGCATACAGTATATGGCAAATATATATATAATAACTTTAAAGCAATTTTAACTGAAAAAAATTGTGAAAGTGTACTTAAATAGCTACTATTCCATTGAAAATTTTACCCAAAACACATGCCTTGGGGACATTTCCTACAAAGAAATAAAGCTGCTTGTCTCACATAAGTTTATAAGTTTAAGAAGTGATTCCTCATAGTTGTTATTCAGTGGAAAGAACACTGAATGCAAAATAAGACCCAGTTTCCAAGTCCTAACTGTTGCACTTACCTATAATATGTCTTTGGAAAATTAAATACCATCTATCACAATATGCCATCTATTTACAAGGAAAATAATGCACTTTCTTTAAAGCTTTGTTCAAAGAATCTAGCATGTACAGTACTTAATGCAATTCTATGAATATTTTTATAATCATATCTACTTCTAACACCTCATACATAGAGAGATACTTAACACAACCTATACCTCACAATAACAATTGTGCAATTTCTTAGAAATGCATTCTGTAAGAAGTTAAAAATTACTTAGAATTAATTACTAGTAGTTCATGAATAAAATACTTTTAAAAGTCTTGCTGAATAAAACACATTGGTACTCATAGAATGAGATACAACTCTAATAAACAGAGACTGAATTTGAACACAGAAAAATATTATAAAAAGAATCACAAGAATGCTGCCTAAAATTTTCCTAAAATTCCATGCAGAAAATCCTCTATAATACAGTACTGAACATTTTGAATGTGATACATAATAGTGAAAATTATTTTTTATTCATTGAAATTGGCATATTCTACAGATTATACCCACTAAGATTTCAGTTCCCTGATTCTTTTTCAGATGTAATTGAAGTCTTAAATTAAGCTTGGGGAAGATTTGATATATTGTGCTGACTTGAAGACTGGAGTTGGGGCAAGGGTGTATGACAAAGATTTTCAGCAGGTTCTAGAAACTGAGAGTAGGTCATGGATGACAGCCAACAAGAAAACGTGGAGCTGAGTCCTGTAGCATCTTGGAAACAAATTTTGTCAACCATCTGATGATCATGTACACACATTCTACCCCAGAGATTCTACATAAAATCCCAGCCTAGGCAACACCTCGGTTTCAGCCTTGTGGAGCACTAAACAAAAAGTCAGCTGAACTTGCTTGGAATTTTTGACTTATAAAATTATTAAATAATGAGTGATAGTGTTTTAAATTTGTGATAATTTGTTACTTAGTAATGGAAAACCAATATATTCATTCAACAAATTGTTTTTATGTGCCAGCAAGATTTAAGGCACTATGTTGAATGATGTGAGCAAACAAGTATTAATCAAATATAAAAGTTTCTCACTGGAGAATACAGAAATTAGTTAAAGAGATAAGATACAAAAATAACCATACAGTGAGATAGAAGGGAATTCTAGAAAACATATAGAGAAATATGTTATGGATACAAAATATTTATATGAAAGGAAAAATGATGAAAGGGTTGATAAAGACATTTTTATAAATACAGTCAAAAAAGATACTAGATCATATGAGTTTAAAATATCAGTTGAAAATATTGATTATTTGTGCAATTTTACCAGTAAATATTCTGAAGAATTTTGAGAAATATAAAGAAAAGATAAATCAGCTTTGAATTATTATCTATGAATCCTGAATATTATTCTTTATAAAGAACAGTTTTAAACAATGTTTATCATTGGAGTGACCTAATTAAAGGTGTATAAAATGCAAGAATAAAATGAAAGCATTAAAAAATGGATAAGGAAGCAAAAATAAGTTCTTCAGAAAACCAGGTTAAAGATCTATTTAAACATAATGGTAAATGGAACATGACCTTAAATATATATATATATATATATATATATATATATATATATATATATATATATACACATACATACACATACACACACACACACACACACACTTATACACAAGTCTGCATATATTTAGGCACAAATATAAATAGGAACAAAGCACCCTGAGAGATGTTGCAAGGTTATTTTTAAAAAAACAAGAGAGAAAGGAAAGGGAGAGAAAAATGTATGTATGTATGTATGTATATAATCTCTTTCTAGTCTCTCTTGCTTCTTAAAATCTCAGGCTATACTATTTTTTGAATCCTGAGTATAGGTATGCAGGCAGGCAGAGAATAGCATCATCTTAATTTAAATGTAAGCAGATGGGGAGGAGAAGTTTGTTTGCAGTATAGAGAGTGGGTGGTTTTAAAGCAACTATTTAAACTTTCAGTGGGTTGTTCAAACAAAATTGTATGTCCTACTTATGAAAGTGTAGTTTTGAATTTCACAGAGATAAAGTTTTAAGTTTTCCTTTGAGCTTTTCTGAATCTGTGTTTAAAATTCTTAATTCTATAGCGAGCAAAATTCAGTAAAAATTATCAGATTGTCTGATAGGATTAGGAAGACTAAAAAAAGGGTCCAAGACTTTCAAATATGAAAGGGTCATGTTAAACACCCAGTAGTTTCAATCTGAATCTTAAAAGGCTCCTCCCCAAGAATTAATTTTAACTGAAAAAATACTGGAGAGGCAGTCCTAAGATGGCGGAGGAATAGGATGGGGAGACCACTTTCTCCCCCACAAATTCATCAAAATAACATTTAAACACTGAGTAAATTCCACAAAACAACTTCTGAATGCTGGCAGAGGACATCAGGCACCCAGAAAAGGAGCCCATTGTCTTCAAAAGGAGGTAGGAAAAATATAAAAGATAAAAAAAGAGACAAAAGAGGTAGGGACAGAGCTCTGTCCCAGGAAGGGGGTCTTAAAAAGAGAGACGTTTCCAAACACGAGGAAACACTCTCACTGCTGAGTCTGTGGTGAGCCTTGGAACCATAGAGGGCAACATAGCTGGGAGGAAAAATAAATAAATAATTAAAACCCACAGATTACGTGCCCACTAGTAACTCTCCCAGCAGAGAAGCAGCACAGAAGCCTGCACCTGCCACTAGCAAGCGGGGGCTGGGCAGGGAGGCGCGGGCTGCATTGCTTAGATGCAGGACCAGGCCTGAATGCCCCAAGGGCCATCTGAGGGAACTAAATTGGGCTAGCAAGCCAGACTGTGGGATAGCTACCACAGGAAAAGCCCTAACTTAAGACACCGCTAGGCCCGCTCACAGAAGAAAGGACTGTACAGAGCTAGTCGGCTGCAGACCATTCCCCTCCAGTGACAGGCAGCCAGAGCTGGAAGGGGGCAATCACAGCCCCAGAGAGACATTATCTACCAAACTGCAAGCAGGCTTCATTGCTAAGACTTCTTGGGGTTCTGGACAATCAACATCCGCCTGAGAAGATGTGCCTATTGTACACCCAGAAACCCAGCAACAGGGACAGAGGAGGCAATAAGTCACCATGACCATGCTCGCCAAACACCTCATCACCTGAGCTGTTTGGACCTGGGAAGGGCACAAAACGCAGGCCCAACCGAGTCTGCACCTCTGAGGACTTCCTGAGTGCCTGAACCTGAGTGGCTTAGAACTGGGAGGTGCATGCAGCCCAGGGTTGGCCTTGGACAGCTCCCAGTGGAGCAACATAGAGCCTGAGCAGTGTGGGCAGGGAGGGCACACGCGCCGTGAGCGGGGCAGCCCCAGTGTGGCTGAGACACTGCGAGCACATACCAGTGTTATTTGTTTGCAGCATCCCTCCCTCCCCACAGCACAACTGAACAAGTGAGCCTAAAAAAGTGCCCACCACCACCCCCTGTGTTAGGGTGGAAATCAGACACTGAACCAGCAAACAGAAGAAGCTAAAACAGAGGGAACCGCCTTGGAAGTGACAGGTGCAATAGATTAAAACCCTGTAGTTAGTACCAACTGCATAGGAAGGGACCTATAGATCTTGAGAACTATAAGCCAGACCAAGGAACTATCCGAAAATGAACTGACTCCACACTGCCCACAACACCACCAGAGAAACACCTAGATATATTTTACTATTTTTACAATCATTCTTTCTTTTTTTTTTTAATTTTAAGTCTTCTATTACTCCTTTAATTTTCATTTTTATAACCTACTATTACTTTGCAAAAAAAAAACCCTATTTTTAAAGCAAATTTCATATATATATATATATTTCTTTTATAATTTTTGTGACTTTGTGTTTTTTTTTCTTTTTTTAATATTGTATTTTTGAAAATCCAACCTCTACTATAGATTTTTAATCTTTGCTTTTTGATATTTGTTATCAAATTTGTACCTTTAAGAACCCAATCTTCAGTACCCATTTTTACTTGGGAGTGAGATTACTGGCTTGACTACTCTCTCCCCCTTGGACTCTCCTTTTTGTCCACCAGGTCATCTCTATCTCCTCCCTCCCCCTTCTCTTCTCTACCCAACTCTGTGAATCTCTTTGTGTGTTTCAGATGGTGGAGAACATTTAGGGAACTGATTACTGGCTGGATCTGTCTCTCTCCTTTTGATTCCCCCCTTTATCCTCCTGGCCACTTCTGTCTCCTTCCTCCCTCTTCTCTTCTCTGTATAACTCCATGAACATCTCTGAGTGGTGCAGACTCTGGAGCACACATAAGGAAGTGATAACTTGCTAGCTTGCTCTGTCCTCTTTTGATCCCACCTCATTTCTTTCGGGTCACCTCTAATTCCTTCCTCCCTCTTCTCTTCTCCATGTAATTCTGTAAACCTCTCTGGGTATACCTCACTGTGGAGAAACTATTCATCTTTAACCTAGAAATTTTATCAATGGTGTTGTATAGATGGAGAAGTCTTGAGACTACTGTAAAAATAAGACTGAAAACCAGAAGCAGGAGGCTTAAGTCCAAATCCTGAGAACACCAGAGAACTCCTGACTCCAGGGAACATTAATTGACAGGAGCTCATCAAAAGCCTCCATACCTATACTGAAACCAAGCACCACCCAAGGGCCAACAAGTTCCAGGGCAAGACATACCACACAAATTATCCAGCAACACAGGAACACAGCTCTGAACTTCAATATACAGGCTGTCCAAAGCTACTCCAAACCCATTGACATCTCAAAACTTATTACTGGACACTTCACTGTGCTCCAGAGAGAAAAAATCCAGCTCCACCCACCAGAACACTGAGCAAGCTTCCCTAACCAGGAAACCTTGGCAAGCCACCCATACAACCCCACCCACAGTGAGGAACCTCCACAATAAAGAGAACTCCACAAACTGTCAGAATACAGAAAGGACACCCCAAACTCAGAAATATAAACAAGATGAAGAGACAGAGCAATACCCAGAAGGTAAAGGAACAGGATAAATGCCCACCAAACCAAACAAAAGAGGAAGACATAGGGAATCTACCTGATAAAGAATTCCAAATATTGATAGTGAAAATGATCCAAAATCTTGAAATCAAAATGGAATTACAGATAAATAGCCTGGAGACAAGGATTGAGAAGATGCAAGAAAGGTTTAACAAGGACATAGAAGAAATAAAAAAGAGTCAATATATAATGAATAATGCAATAAATGAGATCAAAAACACTCTGGAGGCAAGAAGTAGTAGAATAACAGAGGCAGAAGATAGGATTAATGAAGTAGAAGAAAGAATGGTAGAAATAAATGAATCAGAGAGGAAAAAAGAAAAACTAATTAAAAGAAATGAGGACAATCTCAGAGACATCCAGGACAATATTAAATGCCCCAACATTCGAATCATAGGAGTCCCAGAAGAAGAAGACAAAAAGAAAGATCATGAGAAAATACTTGAGGAGATAATAGTTGAAAACTTCCCTAAAATGGGGAAGGAAATAATCACCCAAGTCCAAGAAACACAGAGAACTCCAAACAGGATAAACCCAAGGCAAAACATCCAAGGCACATATTAATCAAATTAACAAAGATCAAACACAAAGAACAAAAATTAAAAGCAGCAAGGGAAAAACAACAAATAACACACAAGGGGATTGCCATAAGGATAACAGCTGATCTTTCAATAGAAACTCTTCAGGCCAGGAGGGAATGGCAAGACATACTTAAAGTGATGAAATAAAATAAACTACAGCCCAGATTACTGAACCTAGCAAGGATCTCATTCAAATATGAAGGAGAAATCAAAAGCTTTACATACAAGCAAAAGCTGAGAGAATTCAGTACCACCAAACCAGCTCTCCAAAAAATGCTAAAGGATCTTCTCTAGACAGGAAATACAAAAAGGGTGTATAAAATCGAACCCAAAACAATAAAGTAAATGGCAACGGGATCATATTTATCAATAATTACCTTAAACGTACATGGGTTGAATTCCCCAACCAAAAGACAAAGACTGACTGGATGGATACAAAAGCAAGACCTCTATATATGTTGTATGGCTTCCCTGGTAGCTCAGACGGTAAAGCGTCTGCCTGAAATGCAGGAGACCTGGGTTCCATCCCTGGGTCGGGAAGATCCCCTGGAGAAGGAAATGGCAACCCACTCCAGTATTCTTGCCTGGAGAATTCCATGGACAGAGGAGCCTCGTAGGCTACAGTGCACGGGATCGCAAAGAGTCGGACATGACTGAGCAACTTCACTTCATATATGTTGTGTACAACAGACCCATCTCAAAACAGGGGACACATACAGACTGAAAGTGAAGGGCTGGAAAAAGACATTTCACACAAATAGAGACCAAAAGAAAACAGGAATAGCAATACTCATATCAGATAAAATAGACTTTAAAACAAAGGCTGTGAAAAGAGACAAAGAAGGACACTACATAATGATCAAAGGATCAATCCAAGAAGAAGATATAACAACTATAAATATATGTGCACCCAACATAGGAGCACCACAATATGTAAGACAAATGTTAACAAGTATGAAAGGGGAAATTAACAATAATGCAATAATAGTGGGAGACTTTAATACCCCACTCACACTTATGGATAGATCAGCTAAACAGAAAATTAACAAGGAAACATAAACTTTAAATGATACAATAGACCAGTTAGACTAATTGATATCTATAGGACATTTCACCCCAAAACAATGAATTTCACTTTTTCTCAAGAACACATGGAACGTTCTCCAGGATAGATCACATCCTGGGCCATAAATCTAGCCTTGGTAAATTCAAAAAAAAAAAAAAAGAAAAGAAAAGAAATCATTCCAAGCATATTTTCTGACCACAATGCAGTAAGATTAGATCTCAATTTCAGGAGAAAAACTATTAAAAATTCCAACATATGGAGGCTGAACAACACGCTGCTGAATAACCAACAAATCACAGAAGAAACCAAAAAAGAAATCAAAATATGCATAGAAATGAAAGAAAATGAAAACACAACAACCCAAAACCTGTGGGACACTGTAAAAGCAGTACTAAGGGGAAACTTCATAGCAATACAGGTATACCTCAGGAAACAAGAAAAAAGTCAAATAAATAACCTGACTCTACACCTAAAGCAACTAGAAAAGGAAGAAATTAAGAACCCCAGGGTTAGTAGAAGGAAAGAAATCTTAAAAATTAGGGCAGAAATAAATGCAAAAGAAATAAACCATAGCAAAAATCAACAAAGCCAAAATCTGGTTCTTTGAAAGGATAAATGAAATTGACAAGCCATTAGCCAGACTCATCAAGAAACAAAGGGAGAAAGATCAAATCAATAAAATTAAAAATGAAAATGGAGAGATCACAAAAGACAACACAGAAATACAAAGGATCATAAGAGACTACTATCAACAATTATATGCCAATAAAATGGACAACTTGGAAGAAATGGACAAATTCTTAGAAAAGTACAACTTTCTAAAACTGAACCAGTAAGAAATAGAAAATGTTAACAGATCCATCACAAGCACAGAAATTGAAACTGTAATGAGAAATCTTCCAGCAAACAAAAGCCCAGGTCCAGACAACTTCACAGCTGAATTCTACCAAAAATTTAGAGAATAGCTAACACCTATCCTGCTCAAACTCTTCCAGAAAACTACAGAGGAAGGCAAACTTCCAAACTCATTCTATGAGGCCACCATCACCCTAATACCAAAACCTGACAAAATGCCACACACAAAAAAATAAAATTATAGGCCAATATCACTGATGAACATAGATGTAAAAATTCTTAACAAAATTATAACAGTCAGAATCCAACAACACATTAAAAAGATCATACACCATGACCAAGTGAGCTTTATCCTAGGGATGCAAGGATTCTTCAATATCTGCAAATCAATCAATGTAATACATGACATTAACAAATTGAAAAATAAAAGCCATATGATATTCTCAATAGATGCAGAGAAAGCCTTTGACAAAATTCAACATCCATTTATGATAAAAACTCTCCAGAAATCAGGAATAGAAGGAACATACCTCAACATAAAAAAATCTATACATGGCAAACCCACAGAAAATATTATCCTCAATGGTAAAAAATTGAAAGCATCTCCCCTAAAGTCAGGAACAAGACAAGGGTGCCCACTTTCACCACTACTATTCAACATAGTTTGGGAAGTTTTGGCCACAGCAATCAGAGCAGAAAAAGAAATAAAAGGAATCCAAATTGGAAAAGAAGAAGTAAAACTCTCACTGTTTGCAGATGACATGATCCTCTACATAGAAAACCCTAAAGACTCCAGCAGAAAATTACTAGAGCTAATCAATGAATATAGTAAAGTTGCAGGATATAAAATCAACACCCAGAAATCCCTTGCATTCCTATACACTAATAATGAGAAAACAGAAAGAGAAATTCAGGAAACAATTTCATTCACCATTGCAATGAAAAGAATAAAATATTTAGGAATATATCTACCTAAAGAAACTAATGACCTATATATAGAAAACTATAAAACACTGGTGAAAGAAATTAAAGAGGACACTAATAGATGGAGAAATATACGGTGTTCATGGAACGGAAGAATGAATATAGTGAGAATGAGTATAAAACCAAAAGCAATCTATAGATTCAATGCAATCCCTATCAAGCTACCAACGGTATTTTTCACAGAGCTAGAACAAATAATTTCACAATTTTTATGGAAATACAAAAAACCTCGAATAGCCAAAGCGATCTTGAGAAAGAAGAATGGAACTGGAGGAATCAACCTGCCTGACTTCAGGCGATACTACAAGGCTACAGTCATCAAGACAGTATGGTACTGGCATTAAGACAGAAATATAGATCAATGGAACAAAATAGAAAGCCCAGAGATAAATCCATGCACATATGGACACCTTATCTTTGACAAAGGAAGCAAGAATATACAATGGATTAAAGACAATCTCTTTAACAAGTGGTTCTGGGAAAACTGGTCAACCACTTGTAAAAGAATTAAACTAGAACACTTTCTAACACCATACACAAAAATAAACTCAAAATGGATTAAAGATCTAAATGAAAGACCAGAAACTATAAAACTCCTAGAGGAGAACATAGGCAAAACACTCTCTGACATAAATCACAGCAGGATCCTCTATGACTCACCTCTCAGAATATTGGAAATAAAAGCAAAAATAAACAAATGGGACCTAATTAAAATTAAGAGGTTCTGCACAACAAAGGAAAGTCTAAGCAAGGTGAAAAGACAGCCTGCATAATGGGAGAAAATAATAGCAAATGAAGCAACTGACAAACAACTAATCTCAAAAATATACAAGCAACTGCTGCAGCTCAATTCCAGAAAAATAAACGACCCAATCAAAAATGGGCCAAAGAACTAAATAGACATTTCTCCAAAGAAGACATACAGATGGCTAACAAACACATGAAAAGATGCTCAACATCATTCATTATCAAAGAAATACAAATCAAAACCACAATGAGGTATCATTTCACTCCAATCAGAATGGCTGCTATCCAAAAGTCTACAAGCAATAAATGCTGCAGAAGGTGTGGAGCAAAGGGAACCCTCTTACACTGTTGGTGGGAAGGCAAACAAGTACAGCCACTATGGAGAACAGTGTGGAGATTCCTTTAAGAACTGGAAATAGAACTGCCTTATGACCCAGCAATCCCACTGCTGGGCATACAAACCGAGGAAACCAGAATTGAAAAAGGCACATGTACCCCAATGTTCATCGCAGCACTGTTTATAATAGCCAGGACACAGAAACAACCTAGATGTCCATCGGCAGATGAATGGATAAGAAACAGTGGTACATATACACAATGGAGTATTACTCAGCCATTAAAAAGAATATATTTGAATCAGTTCTAATGAGGTGGATGAAACTGGAGCCTATTATACAGAGCAAAGTAAGCCAGAAAGAAAAACACCAATACAGTATACTAACGCATGTATATGGAATTTAGAAAGATGGTAATGATAACACTGTATGTAAGACAGCAAAAGAGACACAGAAGTATAGAACAGTTTTTTGTAATATGTGGGAGAGGGAGGAGGGTGGGATGATTTGGGAGAATGGCATTGAAATATATATAATATTTTATAAGAAATGAATTGCCAGTCCAGGTTCAATTCAGGATACAGGATGCTTGGGGCTGGTGCACTGGGATGACCCAGAGGAATGGTACAGGGAGAGAGTAGGAAGGGGGTTCAGGATGGGGAACACGTGTATACTTGTGGTGGATTCATGTCAATGTATGGCAAAACCAATACAATATTGTAAAGTAATTAACCTCCAATTAAAATAAATAAATTTAAATTAAAAAAAAATACAAAGATTGAAATTCACCCACATATATCAGAATGTCTGATTGGATTAACATTTAAATCAAATTATTGGTGAAGAAGCTGGACAGTCAAATTTTTTGAAGTCTCATGGAGTTAGGAATTTAGGGGTGTCTACGAAAACTGAGCGGAGTTATAAATATTCAGTCTTCCTAATTAAACCATAAAAGGCAACGACTTATAAGTAAAAGGAATCCAAAAATAGAAAAACCCTACCAAGATTTAAAAATTATCTTTGAATAAGCACAATCTCAGATTGAATTTTGAGAGCTACTATATTGGAGAAAAATACTATTATAGCAAATTTTAACGTTTCTTTCTAATTTTTAGTCAACATCACTCAATATTTACTAAAATATTATCAGAAGACAAAATCAAATGGGCTACAAAAGAAAATTAGAAAATAGAGTAAGACCCATTGGAGATGCAAAAAGTCTAAGAAATTAAAAGGTTTTTATTTTTTTTTTTTTTAATTTTTTGGCACAATATGATGTATTTACAGCACATAAGAAAACATTTTTAATAAAAGGTTTTTAAAATAACTTGTTTATGAGTGTTAGAAAATATGTTTCAAACTGAAAACTCAGCAGAGAACTTTAACAAGAAGGAGGGGGAAAAATAGAACTAGAGAAAGAATTATTGAACCAAAAAACATAATAAATGACCCTTAAGATTCAATAGGTGGTTTCAACATATGATTAAATACTCCCAATATGAGGATTAAGATGCATAATATTAATAACACCTGGAAAAAATATAAATGGATGGAAAATAAATAGATTCAATGGGTTTAACATTCCTCTCATTATCCATGAAATAGTATAGGGATGAATTTACACTAGACCTTAGTTAGTTAATAAGGTAAGTTGAAATATTTACAGCAAATTCAAAAAATAGAGAAATCATATTTAGCACAATATTAGGCAACAAGGAAGACACAAGAAATATAAAGTTATCTATATAAAAATCAAATTGAAAAATGATAAATGTAAACATGAATTTAGTGATAATTGCATTAAACACATATTGACTAATAGTTTAATCAAAAGATAAATGAATAAAAGCAGGAAAACAAATTTAAACTATCAGTAACATAACTACACTTTAAATATAAAGATTCATAGAAAAATAATGCAAAGGAATTGAGAAAAATATGCCATCCATAAACTACACAAGGAGAAGATGGTGTAATGTAATCAGTTCAGTTCAGTTCAGTTGCTCAGTATGTCCCACTCTTTGTGACACCATGGACTGCAGCACCCAGGCCTCCCTGTCCATCACCAACTCCCAGAGTTTACTCAAACTCATGTCCATTGAGTCTGTGATGCCATCAAACCATCTCATCCTCTGTCATCACCTTATCCAACTGCCTTCCATCTTTCCCAGCATCAGGGTCTTTTCAAATGAGTCAGCTCTTCGCATCAGGTGGCCAGCGTATTGAAGTTTCAGCTTCAGCATCAGTCCTTCCAACGAATATTCAAGACTGATTTCCTTTAGGATGGACTTGTTGGATCTCCTTGCAGTCCAAGGGACTCTCAAGAGTCTTCTCCAGAACCACGGGTCAAAAGCATCAATTCTTCAGCTCTGAGTTCCTTTATAGTCCAACTCTCACATCCATACATGACTACTGGGAAAACCATAGCCTGTACTAGACAGATGTTGTTGCGAAAGTAATGTTTCTGCTTTTTAATATGCTCTCTAAGTTGGTCATAATTTTTCTTCCAAGAGGCAATTGTCTTTTAATTTCATGGCTGAAGTCACCATCTCCAGTGATTTTAGAGCCCCAGAAAAAGTCTGTCACTGTTTCCCCATCTATATGCCATGAAGTGGTGTGACCAGATGTCATGATCTTAGCTTCCTGTATTTTGAGCTTTGAGCCAACTTTTTCATTCTCCTTTTTCACTTTCCCCAAGAGGCTCTTTAGTTCTTCGTTTTCTGCCATAAGGGTGGTGTCATCTGCATAGCTGAGGTTTTTCATATTTCTCCCAGCAATCTTGATTCCAGCTTGTACTTCATCTAGACCAGTGTTTCTCATAAGGTACTCTGCATATAAGATAAATAAGCAGGATGACAATATATAGCCTTGATGTACTCCTTTCACTATTCAGAACCAGTCTCTTTTTCTATGTCCAGTTCTAACTGTTGCTTCCTGACCTCCATACAGATTTCTCAAGAAGCAAGTCAGGTGGTCTGGTATTCCCATCTCTTTCAGAATTTCCCACAGTTTGTTGTGATCCACACAGTCAAAGGCTTTGGCATTGTCAGTAAAGTAGAAGTAGATGTTTTTCTGGAACTCTCTTGCTTTTTTGATAATCCAACAGATGTTGGCAATTTGATCTCTGGTTCCTCTTCCTCTTCTAAAATCAGCTTGAACATCTGGAAGTTCACGATTCATGTACTGTTGAATCCTGGCTTGGAGAATTTAGAGCATTACTTTACTAGAGAGTGAGATGAGTGCAATTGTGCAGAAATTTGAGTATTCTTTGGCATTGCCTTTCTTTGGGATTGGACTGAAAACTGAGCTTTTCCAGTCCTGTGGCCACTGCTGAGTTTTCCCAATTTGTTGGCCTATTGAGTGCCGCACTTTTACAGCCTCATCTTTTAGGATTTGAAATAACTCAACTGGAATTGTCATGTAATATTATCAGACAAATTAGATTAGTTCTGCAAATCTTTTTAAGCAGACATATTTCCTAATGATAAAATACTCAATAATCTAGTCATTCCAAATTCTGTGCACCTTGCAATGCACCCTCAGTATACATAAAGCAAAATTTCTGGGTAGTAGTAAAATGGTTCCTAGTCTTATTGATGTTACTCCACTGCAGATAGCCCACTCGCTCATAATTTGCTGGTTTACCAACTAATTTAATGGTCCCCAGACCACAAGGGCTGTTGTAGATTACTACTGAGAAGGCCATTTACCTAATGTTAAAATCAAATGGTACAGAGAAATAATTACTTTATTCCTGTACCTGCCCCAACCCAAACCAAATTCTTGCTGAAGTGGGTCTGTTACACAGAGTGGAAACTCCCCAGACAATATGTATGTCTAGAACATGGCTGGGAGGCCTTTCAGTGAGAGGCAGCTTGCCTATTCACTGAAGTGTGGAGGTTTTTCCTCTTATCACCCAGATGGTCCCCACAGTTGGCAACAAATAAGAAACTGCATAAGAAACCTGCAATTTTACTAGATTAGAAACAAAGCATATTGAGAGACTATGTCCAAAATAATAACGAAAAAGCAACTAGCTGACTATATTAGAACTATAAAATGTGGGGTGATAGCTACTGCTGACTGCAGTGTAAATAAGACAGCTAGCTGGTTGGTCTAGAGATACAAAAATCTATGATTCACTAAAAGATCAAACTGCCTTAAAGACTCAAACTGCCCATGATAGTGAGAGGTTACTAGAGTTAAAAAAGACATAAATCAGAAACAGCACCCTGCTTCCTCAGATGAGGCCTGACTACAAGAGACATTGCCCTCATTACATGGAGTCTTCATGCCTTGAAAGGAGGCTCATACCTTGCTACCTAAATCTTCATTAGTATAATGGGTATATCATTTTGCAGAACATCTACAGAGAGAAGAACCTATCAGATCAGATCAGATCAGTCACTCAGTCGTGTCTGACTCTTTGCAACCCCATGAATCGCAGCACGCCAGGCCTCCCTGTCCATCACCAACTCCCGGAGTTCACTCAGACTCACGTCCAACAAGTCAGTGATGCCATCAAGCCATCTCATCCTCTGTCGTCCCCTTCTCCTCCTGCTCCCAAACCCTCCCAGCAACAGACTCTTTTCCAATGAGTCAATTCCTCGCATGAGGTGGCCAAAGTACTGGAGTTTCAGCTTTAGCATCATTCCTTCCAAAGAAATCCCAGGGCTGATCTCCTTCAGAATGGACTAGTTGGATCTCCTTGCAGTCCAAGGGACTCTCAAGAGTCTTCTCCAACACCACAGTTCAAAAGCATCAATTCTTTGGCGCTCAGCCTTCTTCACAGTCCAACTCTCACATGCATACATGACCACAGAAAAAACCATAGCCTTGACTAGACGAACCTTTGTTGGCAAAGTAATGTGTCTGCTTTTGAATATGCTATCTAGGTTGCTTATAACTTTCCTTCCAAGGAGTAAGCGTCTTTTAATTTCATGGCTGCAGTCACCATCTGCAGTGATTTTGGAGCCCAAAAAAATAAAGTCGGACACTGTTTCCACTGTTTCCCCGTCTATTTCCCATGAAGTTGTGGGACTGGATACCATGATCTTCGTTTTCTGAATGTTGAGCTTTAAGCCAACTTGTTCACTCTCCACTTTCATTTTCACCAAGAGGCTTTTGAGTTCCTCCTCACTTTCTGCCATAAGGGTGGTGTCATCTGCATATCTGAGGTTATTGATATTTCTCCCGGCAATCTTGATTCCAGCTTGTGTTTCTTCCAGTCCAGCGTTTCTCATGATGTACTCTGCATATAAGATAAATAAACAGGGTGACAACATACAGCCTTGACAAACTCCTTTTCCTATTTGGAACCAGTCTGTTGTTCCATGTCCAGTTCTAACTGTTGCTTCCTGACCTGCATACAGGTTTCTCAAGAGGCAGATCAGGTGGTCTGGTATTCCCATCTCTTTCAGAATTTTCCACAGTTTATTGTGATCCACACAGTCAAAGGCTTTGCCATAGTCAATAAAGCAGAAATAGATGTTTTCCTGGAACTCTCTTGCCTTTTCTATGATCCAGCAGATGTTGGCAATTTTATCTCTGGTTCCTCTGCCTTTTCTAAAAAGAGCTTGAACATCAGGAAGTTCACAGTTCACATATTGCTGAAGCCCGGCTTGGAGAACTTTGAGCATTATTTACTAGCATGTGAGATGAGTGCAATTATGCGGTAGTTTGAGCATTCTTTGGCATTGCCTTTCTTTGGGATTGGAATGAAAACTGACCTTTTCCAGTCCTGTGGCCACTGCTGAGATTTCCAAATTTGCTGGCATATTGAGTGCAGCACTTTCACAGCATCATCTTTCAGGATTTGGAATAGTTCAACTGGAATTCCATCACCTCCACTAGCTTTGTTCATAGTGCTACTTTCTAAGGCCCTCTTGACTTAACATTCCAGAATATGTGGCTCTAGGTCAGTGATCACACCATCGTGATTATCTGGATCGTGAAGATCTTTTTGTACAGTTCTTCTGTGTATTCTTGCCATCTCTTCTTAATACCCTCTGCTTCTGTTAGGTCCATACCATTTCTGTTCTTTATCGAGCTCATCTTTGCATGAAATGTTCCTTTGGTATCTCTGATTTTCTCGAAGAGATCTCTAGTCTTTCCCATTCTGTTGTTTTCCTCTATTTCTTTGCACTGATCGCTGAAGATGGCTTTCTTATCTCTTCTTGCTATTTTTTGGAACTCTGCATTCAGATGTTTTTATCTTTCCTTTTCTCCTTTGCTTTTCACTTCTTTTCTTTTCACAGCTGTTTGTAAGGCCTTCCCAGACAGCCATTTTGCTTTTGTGCATTTCTTTTCTATGGGAATGGTTTTGATCCCTGTCTCCTGCACAATGTCACGAACCTCATTCCATAGTTCATCAGGCACTCTCTCTATCAGATCTAGTCCCTTAAATCTATTTCTCACTTTCACTGTATAATCATAAGGGATTTGATTTTTTTTAATTTTATTTTATTTTTAAACTTTACATAATTGTATTAGTTTTGCCAAATATCAAAATGAATCTGCCACAGGTATACATGTGTTCCCCATCCTGAACCCTCCTCCCTCTCCATTCCATCCCTCTGGGTCGTCCCAGTACACCAGCCCCATGCATCCAGTATCGTGCATTGAACCTGGACTGGCAACTCGTTTCATACATGATATTTTACATGTTTCAATGCCATTCTCCCAAATCTTCCCACCCTCTCCCTCTCTCTCAGAGTCCATAAGACTGTTCTATACATCAGTGTCTCTTTTGCTGTCTGGTACACAGGGTTATAGTTACCATCTTTCTAAATTCCATATATATGTGTTAGTATACTGTATTGGTGTTTTTCTTTCTGGCTTACTTCACTCTGTATAATAGGCTCCTGTTTCATCCACCTCATTAGAACTGATTCTAATGTATTCTTTTTAATGGCTGAGTAATACTCCATTGTGTATATGTACCACTGCTTTCTTATCCATTCATCTGCTGATGGACATCTAGGTTGCTTCCATGTCCTGGCTATTATAAACAGTGCTGCGATGAACATTGGGGTACACGTGTCTCTTTCCCTTCTGGTTTCCTTAGTGTGTATGCCCAGCAGTGGGATTGCTGGGTCATAAGGCAGTTCTATTTCCAGTTTTTTAAGGAATCTCCACACTGTTCTCCATAGTGGCTGTACTAGTTTGCATTCCCACCAACAGTGTAAGAGGGTTCCCTTTTCTCCACACCCTCTCCAGCATTTATTACTTGTAGACTTTTGGATCGCAGCCATTCTGACTGGTGTGAAATGGTACCGCATAGTGGTTTTGATTTGCATTTCTCTGATAATGAGTGATGTTGAGCATCTTTTCATGTGTTTGTTAGCCATTTGTATGTCTTCTTTGGAGAAATGTCTATTTAGTTCTTTGGCCCATCTTTTGATTGGGTCATTTGTTTTTCTGGAGTTGAGCTGTAGGAGTTGCTTGTATATTCTCGAAATTAGTTGTTAGATCATACCTGAATGGTCTAGTGGTTTTCCCTACTTTCTTCAATTTAACTCTGAATTTGGCAATAAGGAGTTCATGGTCTGAGCCACAGTCAGCTCCTGGTCTTGTTTTTGCTGACTGTATACAGCTTCTCCATCTTTTGCTGCAAAGAATATAATCAATCAGATTTTGGTGTTGACCATCTGGTGATGTCCATGTATAGAGTCTTCTCTCGTGTTGTTGGAAGAGGGTGTTTGGTATGACCAGTGCATTTTCTTGGCAAAACTCTATTAGTCTTTGCCCTGCTTCATTCCGTATTCCAAGGCCAAATTTGCCTGTTATTCCAGGTGTTTCTTGACTTCCTACTTTTGCATTCCAGTCCCCTATAATGAAAAGGACATCTTTTTGGGGTTTTAGTTCTAAAAGGTCTTGTAGGTCTTCATAGAACCATTCAACTTCAGTTTCTTCAGCGTTATTGGTTGGGACATAGACTTGTATTACTGTGATATTGAATGGTTTGCCTTGGAAATGAACAGAGATCATTCTGTCATTTTTGAGAATGCTTCCAAGTACTGCATTTCGGACTCTTTTGTTGACCATGATGGCCACTCCATTTCTTCTGAGGGATTCCTGCCTGCAGTAGTAGATATAATGGTCTTCTGAGTTAAATTCACCCATTCCAGTCCATTTCAGTTCGCTGATTCCTAGAATGTTGACATTCACTCTTGCCATCTCTTGTTTGACCACTTTCAATTTGCCTTGATTCATGGACCTGACATTCGAGGTTCCTATGCAATATTGCTCTTTACAGCATCGGACCTTGCTTCTATCACCAGTCACATCCGTTTTTGCTTTGGTTCCATCCTTTCATTCTTTCTAGAGTTATTTCTCCACTGATCTCCAGTAGCATATTGGGCACCTACTCACCTGGGGAGTTTCTCTTTTAGGATCCTATCATTTTGCCTTTTCATACTGTTCATGGGGTTCTCAAGGCAAGAATACTGAAGTGATTTGCCATTCCCTTCTCCAGTAGCCCACATTCTGTCAAATCTCTCACTATGACCCGCCTGTCTTGGGTTGCCCCACAGGCATAGCTTAGTTTCATTGAGTTAGACAAGGCTGTGGTCCTAGTGTGATTAGATTGACTAGTCTTCTGTGAGTATGGTTTCAGTGTGTTTGCCCTCTGATGCCCTCTGGCAACACCTACGGTCTTACTTGGGTTTCTCTTACCTTGGGCGTGGGGTATCTCTTCACAGCTGCTCCAGCAAAGCGCAGCCATTGCTCCTTACCTTGGATGAGGGGTATCTCCTCACCGCCGCCCTTCCTGACCTTCAATGTGGGATGGCTTCTCTAGGCCCTCCTGCGCCTGCACAGCCATGGCTCTGGGTAACTCCTCTCGTCTCTGCCCCTGACCTCAGGCGTGGGTTGCTCCTCCCGGATGCCACCCCTGACCTCGGGCGTGGGGGCGTGGGGTAGCTCCTCCCGGCCCAAATCAACACTTTTATTGAGTTGAAACAAAATAACTCTTCAAAAAAATATCAGAGTATTGTTGACTTGCAATGGTGTGTTAGCAAAACAACTCTTTTTACAATGGAGCTTTACTCATTATCAGGTCTCTCTACTCTCTTTAATAAGTCTTATATATACAATTAAAGAAGTATTAGATAGCACAGAGATGTTAATCCATAATGAAGAAACTGCCTCCCTTCATTTCCCAACTTTAACTACTAATAGGACAATTAAAATAGCTTCCAAAGAGAACCTTCCAGTGAATCTAATTCTACTCAGTTTCCTGAGCCTTCCTCTAGTTTTCATCATTTCAAAATCCCCAAAAACTTTGTATTGGTAAATAAGGCATCTAAAGCATCTAGAATTACTCTAGTAATGTTGAGATATTCTAAATCCCATTAATGTGTCTCAACCTTAGAAATTCTCCTGGCCACAGACCCTAGAGTCCCCAGAGCCCTGCCCTCATCAGCTCTAGCTCAAGCCCCTCCTGTGACTTGCCCCAAAGAAACCAACTCGGCCTCTCCTATAGAAATTCAGCACTCTGTTTGGATCTCTTTGGGCATCCATGAGAGCACAGTTGGTGGACTTTCATGATAGCTCAGTTGGTAAAGAATCCACCTTCAATGCAGGAGACACTGGTTAGATTCCTGGGTCTGGAAGATCCCCTGGAGAAGGGATAGGCTACTGCACTTCAGTATTCTTAGGCTTAACTTATGACTCAGCTGGTAAAGAATCTGCCTTCAATGTGGGAAACGTCGGTTGGGAAGATGCCCTGGAGAAGGGAAAGGCTACCCACTCCAGTATTCTGGCCATGGACTGTATAGTCCTTGGGGTCCAAAACAGACATGACTGAGTGACTTTCACTTTGGACCTCTATAGTTGTCAGAGGACAATTGTCCCTACATTACTTTGGTGGTCCATTGAAATCAACAAATCCCCAATATTTCCTCTCTTAAATACAGAATTCCAAATAACTATCTTGCCTAGAAATCTCTCTAAATATAAGTCATTTCTCTTTAACTTACAAGGGGTCATTGGCTTTAAAGTCCTAGTCTAGTTAATTAAACATGTCAAAATTGCAATCATTTGACTGAGAAATGTTTTAGTGATTAATCTTCCTCTTAAACTGAAATTTCCATAATTGGAATAGATGCCATCTCCAGGAAATCCACTGAATGGAAAAATAAATAAATAAATAAATAAATCTGTAGCCTTATTAGTGAATCACACTGAATGGAAACCCATTGATTTACCTATGCTATTTAAAATAGCTAATACATCAGCCTACCAGTTGAAACAAGAACCAGAAAGAATGTGGCCAGTCATACAAGATTTATTGAAGGAATAGGTCATAATATCCACAATTTATCCTTTTAATAGTCTAATTTGATCTGTCCTTAAGGCAGATAAAAATAAATGGAGGCTCACTACTGATTATTGTGATAATCTAAATGCTATATTTCCTCTCATCAAAACTCCCATATTCAATATCATTGAGATGAATGAGAACACTCAAAAGTCTCTAGGAAATATTTTCCCATCATGACTTAGTCAATAGGCTTGATTCTTTTCCTATTACTACAATTTCCCAGTTGCAATTTGCCTTCTCCATTGAAGAAATATCCAATATGTATTTACTTGTTTAGCTATAGAATATATATATTTATGTATATATATATATATGTATTAAATTTATACATTTATATATTCATATATAAATATATATTTAAATAAATGTATATGTTTAATATATTTTTTAATTAATTTATTTATTTTTGCCTGCACTGGGTCTTTTTTTTTTTGCACTGGGTCTTCATTGTTGCACGTGGGCTTTCTGTAGTTGCACTGAGCAAGGGCTACTCTCTAATTGCAGTGTGCAGGCTTCTTATTGTAGTGGCTTCTCTTGTCGAAGAACCCAGCCTCTAGGCACACAAGCTTCAGTAGTTGCAGCATGCGGACTCTAGACAACAGGCTCAGTAGTTGTGATGCACAATCTCAGTTGTCCAAACACACATGAAAACTTTCCAGGCCAAGGATCGAACCCATGTCCCCTTCAATGGCAAATGCAATCTTATCCATTATACCATTAGTGAAGTTCCACCTATAAGATATTTAAATACTCCTGCCTCAGCCTGTATACTTGATCTCCAAGAACTGGAGAATAGCTATTTTTTACTTTCTCTGCTGATATTATTTAAATAATATTCTCTTAAAACCCAGATAAAGTGAAAGTCACGCAGTCGTGTCTGACTCTTTACTATCCCATGGACTGTATCCTGTCAGGCTCCTCTGTTCATGGAATTCTCCAGGCCAGAGTACTTGAGTGGTTAGCCATTCCCTTCTGCAGGGGCTCTTCCCTCCTCAAAGGGATCTCCCCAACCCAGGGATCAAACCCAGGTCTCCTAAGTTGCAGGCAGATTCTTTACCATCTGAGCCAAGAAACCCAAGAATTACTGGAGTGGATAGCCTATCCTTTCTTCAGGGAATCTTCCTGGCCCAGGAATCAAATCAGGGTTTCCTGCATTGCAGGCAGATTCTTTACTGAGCTACCAGGGAACTAGGGGCCATCTAGGCCAGTTTGGGTGTGGTGATGGCAGGGCCTCAATCCAGAGATTGGGCTACCATCCCACATAAAATACTAAGGCCAGATTTTTTTTTTTTTTTTTTTTTTGCTGAATTTCTGTATTGTCTGGTCAGTAGAACGATGATAAATTCCTGACAAAATAAAGCATCAACTCTGCCTTAAAACAACCCTCACATCTCCTATGTTTCATAGGGTTTTAGAGACAACATAGTATTTATTTTTCTATCATAATAAGACCCTTCTCTCAGATTCCCCATACTTCATCCAAATGTTATGTGCCTGGGATTTTGCCCATTTGGCCACACCACAGGACTTGCTTTTGGCATTACTGGGATCCAACCTTTCAGTGCAGGCCCTGGTCATCAAGGACTATGTCTGTTGAAATCTATTTGGACAGAGACTGCCTATGGAATTTTGGACCTAGTGACTACATTTAACACACAACGAATACACATTTCTGGCAACACCTTCTGATACACTGGACACTCTTGGAAACAAAAGCCATTATAATACCCTTATCTGTTCATCTGCATACTTTGGTGTCCATTATTCAGTGCGTTAAGAACTTACTACCTATGTGGCTCTGCATGGCCACAGAATTCTCACTATTCAGTATAGGGCTAAACCTGACCTCAAAGGTCTTTCAACACTACAGGAGGAGGTGACTTGTCCCATCTTCAACCCCACTGTAAAATGAGGAGCCCTCTGGCACTAACTATCTGAAGAGGAGAGTCACTGATGGCAGTATTAACTTCACAGGTGATGGAACTCTCCCTAGAAAACAACTGCATTTCACTTGGCTATTCCCTCATGTGAAAGAGCACCCTTGGTGGTGGTTTAGTCACTAAGTCCTGTCCGACTCTTGTGACCCCATGGACTGTAGTCTGCCAGGCTTCACTGTCCATGGGATTCTCCAAGAAAGAATATGGGAAAGGGTTGTTGTTTCCTTCTCCAGGTGATCTTCCCAACCCAGGAATCTAACCTGGGTCTCCTGCATTGCAGGCAGATTCTTTACTGACTGAGCTATGAGGCAAACCCCAAAATAGCACCCTTGGCTTGGTTTAATTAGCGGAATTATAGGCCATGGCAAAGTTATTAGTGGTTTACCTTTTTAAAGATTGCTGAGGAATAGCTAACAGACTTGCTATTTGTTCTAAGGAATAGGAAATGGATGATTTGTTTATTTAGGGAAAGAACTATGAGAATATTCCTTTTGGCAGAAACTGAGTATTTCCCTTTGGGTAGCTTATTTCTCTGTTTATACCAAGGTCAAGACTTTCTTTCATAATAAGGCTGATAAACAGGCCAGGATTATCCTTGCTCAAACTTCCTCGTTTTTGTTACCATGGGAGTCTGAACCTATGAGACATTAGGCTTCTGAGTCTTTTCTCTAATGGATTGGCACTAGGCTATAGGACTTTCTCTAACACAATGCTCATAAACTTGACTATTCATAAACTGTCATCAGCAATTCATGAGCTAAAACACACACACACATAAGTGTGTGTGTATATATATACACACATAGGGAAATATTCCCTACAGGAGATGGTAACTGAATGATATTAGACTGATTCTCTCTTCAGCAGGGAGAGTCATGCTCAAACTATGGTAGATAACTATACTGGCCTCCTACTGGCCTTTCATACTAGGCACAAAATGGCTTAAACCACAATAACTGGCCATACCAAGACCATTCTTGTCTCCTTTGGGATTCTAACATTATTGATTCAGATCAGGGTTCTCATTGGTTAGCACATATAGTGCAACAGTTGATCCTGGAACAGGACTTTTAATAAACTATCCATCTGGCATATGGCTCCCAGGCAACTAGTTTAATTACACCATCTGAACAATTGTTTTTTGAACTTCAGTCTAGCAAATGTACTCTTAAATAAGTGTCAGTTTTGTATCAATACTAATTTATCTTAATACCAGAACTTTGCCTCATGCTAAATTATATCCAACTCCCTATCAAGTTTTTCTATATTTAAAGAGGGACAGACCTCATCTTTATGTTTAGGAAGATTCTTAAAGAGATCTTTTAATAAAAGCTCCAATGAATATAAAATTTTAGTCTTGCTCCATTCCACAGGAGCTAGAAGCCAGATCAAGTACCAATATTCGTATGACATCCATTAATGAGACATTGCCATTCAGGCCTAGCATTTGTCCCACTTGCTATGGAACCCTTTTGAACTTAAAATTTCACCATTTAAAAATCTTCCACATTCTTCATGCTGTATGGTAATTAATATAGATTATTAATAAGATTGGTATGGATGATTAATCTGGCTTCCCTCTCTGATTCTTTTCAGGAAGTAGGAATTATTGTTCTAAGGCCATTTCTACAGACAGTATGACAACCAAGAAGGGAGAGAAACAACTTCACTTGGCAAATGAAAATCACATTAAAAGGTTATCGTGGAAACTAGATCCTACTCCACCATAATCAAAGAAGAAAATCCCTCTTTGGTAATAATTTATGCTGGAGGGAAAGAAATATCAAACAATAAAAACTGTATAAGATGCAGTGGCATAATATTCTGTTGGATCTTGGTCGTATTGATCTGAATATTTTCATTGGCTTATAATCTGGAAGCTCAAACTCTCCAATAAGTCATTGTTTTAACCAAACAGGGCAAATACAAAGGGCCACATACCACCGAGTTTGGCTAGTGCAAGCCTTACAGACCAAAGACCTCACTGGCTTGCTCTTCACCAGCCAAACCAACAACTGAAATAAAAGGTGTGCAGTAACTGGCTAAATTGGAGTACCTGACTGCAAATTAATATTGTGCCCCTAGCTTCAGCCTTGGATATTTTAGTTGGCAAATATCCTGACACACTATTAATCACATCTCCCAAGATCAACCTTATGCTTTTAAATATATTTGTATTAGAACCTCTCTCATCATCAATCAGAACAAAACCTTTATTTGTTAGGAGTTCTTAGATTCAGCCACCCTTAATTGGCAGGTTAATGGTGGCAAGTGAGTCGTTGAGCTTTGGTCCATTTACGGCAGTATCACAGATGCCATTGTCACATTTGCTAACAGTATACCCCTTCAAAATCTTGACTTAATATGTATTTTTAAGTCAAGTTCACATACTTAAGTTGCTTTCGTATTCTACAAGCAGCTCAGCCTCATAATACTATAAGGGCTACTAAAGCATGACCACATCTATTCTAACTAGTGTATTTCAAGGAAAGATATTCTAGTCCCACACCACCAGAGTCCACGCACTTGCTGGTGAAGGCACCACCTAAGAAGACTTTGTCCCAGCCTCAGATCTTATCTTTCAAGACGACCTTGCCTCTGCCTTTTAACCAAGTACTAAAAGTCCCAACTATGTCAGAGGTGAGAAAGTCTCACTTCTCACAGAAAACTTCATATATCCTCAGTTGTCCAGTGACTGACTACACTGCTAAGTCAAGTTTAAGAAGGTGAAACCAACTAGATTATAATGATTTTCCCGACATTCAGTTTGTATGCTCCATGATTCAATCTTTTCTTGTGTTACTTGTAAAACTGTAACATTTTTAGGCACTGACCTAAAAAAATGTCTGGCCCCTATAATTTTAACAATTTTAAGCCCTTACGCAATGACTCTGCAATATTCTCAAGGCTAAAATTTTGCTAGTTTCATGCATCTTTCCCACCTAACTGGTGACTTTAACAAAGTATTGATCAATGTTTTCTCCTTGGTATAACAGAATTCATTGGCTTCTCAGTGCTCAAACCACTATTGCCCTCTCTCTCCTTTCCCTCCCTTTCCCACATTATCCAGAATCACTTTCCCTTTGCCAATTTTCCTATACTAACAGTGCCTAATCTGTTGTCCTCCAAAAGATTATATGGTGAAGAAAAGCTAAATCTATTTCCCCAGCCCCTTAGATTTTTATACAAATTAAACAAAATTACATATCTTTAACTGAACTAGCCTCACATGCTTTGACCCTCCATAATTATTGAATTTACCATCAGCCTCCTGCTTCTGCATTTTCCATACCATACATTTATCTAGCTGTGAGAGGGAGAGATACTGGGAAATTAAGACCTCTTTCAAATTGCTACCTTTGCTTGTTCTTTGCATGTCTCCTCATGGCAGGTGGAAATTGCTCGATTTTCTCAATATGAAGCCCAGATGATATATTAATATCTAGTGGACAATTCTACTTCCTCACTATATGCCTGGAAAGCATAATTATTTTTTCCTGCATTCCTATTCCTTAGTAATACCTAAAGTGCAAAACAAACTGCAACTTCAAATCGAAAGATTAGTCCATAAAGCTATACTGTGGCCCTATGTTCATCTTTTCCAATTTCCCCTTCACTACCTTCAAACCCCAAATTATAGATACATTCCAGCCTCCTTTCCATTTATATATATTATTCTTCCCCCACCCCAGCCAAATATCATAGATATACCACATTCATACCTAAAATATGATAACCCACCACCACTGAGGGACTTGTTGAAATGATGCAGAAATCATAGGTTTAATAGTCAAAAAATACTGACACTAAATGACATGACCAAAAATCTAATATCTCATATTTTAAAGTAGGGAAAATATAAAGCCTTCATAAATAAAGCCAGGGAAGCATGGTAAAAATAAATTTTGACAATGGATTGGCCATAGACTATGTATTAGCTAATCAAGAAAGCATTTTTAATATTAACATTTTCTGGGGTTGTTCAGCTGCTCCATCATGTCTGACTCTTTGAGACCTCATGGACTACAGCATACCAGGTTTTCCTGTCCTTCACCATTTCCTGGAGATTGCTCAAACTCATGTCCATTGAGACGGTGATGCCATCCAACCATCTTGTCCTTTGTCTTCCCCTTCTCCTGCCTTCAATCTTTCCCAGCATCAGGATCTTTCTTATTGAGTCAGTTTGAATCAGGTGGCCAAAGTTGTGAAGTTTCAACTTTAGCATCAGTCCTTCCAATGAATATTCAAGACTGATTTCCTTTAGGATGGACTGGTAGGATATCCTTGCAGTCCATAGGTCTCTCAAGAGTCTTCTGCAACACCACAGTTTAAAAGCATCAATTCTTTGGCACACAGCTTTCTTTATAGTCCAACTCTCACATCCATACATGACCACAGGAAAAAGCATAGCTTTGACTAGATGAAACTTTGTTGGCAAAATAATGTCTCTGCTTTTTACTATGCTGTTTAGGTTGATCATAACTTTCCTTCCAAGGAGCAAGTGTCTTTTAATTTCATGGCTGCTGTCACCATGTGCAGTGATTTTGGAGAGCAAAAAATAAATAAATAAATAAATAAAAATAAAAAAAATAAAGTCTGTCACTGTTTTCACTGTTTCCCCATCTATTTGCCATGAAATGATGAGACCAGATGCCATGATCTTAACTTTCTGAATGTTGAGCTTTAAGCTAACTTTTTAACTCTCCTCTTTCACTTTCATCAAGAGGCTCTTTAGTTCTTCTTCACTTTCTGCCATAAGGGTGATGTCATCTGTATATCTGAGGTTATTGATACTTCTCCTGGCAATCTTGTTTCCAGCTTGTACTTCATCCAGCCTAGTGTTTCTCATGATGTACTCTGCATATAAGTTAAATAAGCGGGGTGACAATGTACAGCCTTGATGTACTCCTTATCCTATATGGAACCAGTTTGTTGATCTGTGTCCAGTTCTAACTGTTGCTTCCTGACCTGCATACAGATTTCTCAAGAGGCAGGTCAGGTGGTCTGGTATTCCCATCTCTTTCAGAATTTCCCACAGTTTGTTGTGGTCCACACAGTGAAAGGCTTTGACATAGTCAATAAAGCAGAAATAGACGTTTTTCTGGAACTCTCTCGCTTATTTGATGATCCATCAGATGTTGGCAATTTGATCTCTTGTTCCTCTTCCTCTTCTAAATCCAGCTTGAACATCTGGAAGTTCACGGTTCACATACTGTTGAAGCCTGGCTTGGAGAATTTTGAGCATTACTTTACTATCATGTGAGATGAGTGCGATAGTGTGGTAGTTTGAGCATTCTTTGGCATTGCCTTTCTTTCGGATTGGAATAAAAATGTTTCTACTTGCTTTCATTTTAATGTCACAACAAAATGTTTTCTATGGTATTTAAAGCAATTCATGCTCTATTCCCTGGACAACTCCTTTACTATTCAGGCCAATCCAGTGCCTCAAATAATTGAGCTCAAAATCGATGTCAAGACATAAAGATATAAATTTTAATATAATATTTCAAAAATCTCTCATGATCCTCTTTCGAAGTCATGATTTGAAACTTTTAATTCCCCTTTATAGTTTGCCATTCCTGTCCACTCCAAACACTGTTTATCAGGCTTCTACTACTTTGGAAAAATATGCACACATATCACCTACTTCATTTATCAATATCCCATATTCTGTGATGAGGTACTAAACATCTAATGGCAAGCTTTCTACCTTGGAGATCATGATATTGTTCAAAATATCCTGGCTTCAAGGAACCTACTGAGATTTAGTTAGCCCTAATGACTTGTATGTGTGTGTGTGTATATATTTATAGCTTTGTCTTATAGTTATATCTCATTTATGAAAATCAGAATGAATAAAATGTTAAAAAATGCACATTTTAAAAGATAAAAAGCAATATCACAATCTTATAAATATGAAAATAAAATAATAATTTGTTTAGTTAGTATAATTGTGTATTGTTTTAAAGATTTTAGCAATAATATGCATTGTATGGATAAATAGAGAAAAAAAAAAACAATTGCTCTCATGCTTTCTATCATAGTATATACATTTAGTAAAATAATTTTTACACTGATTGCATTCTCAGAAAACTATTATAAATTAAAATAAATATAATATCAGTGTTCTAAATGTATTATATAGAAAGATGAACCTGAATTTCTTCATAACTACAAATGCTTTGGAAGTGTGTAGTTGCTAAACAAGATGAGGTGGTCTACATGAAAATTAGATGAAGGGACAATGGAGGCATAGTTAAGGAGAGATTATGAAACAGTGCAAGAGAAGGAGAGTTTGTAAAAATTATTTTAATAATCATAGCAGATTATGAATGTGTCAAATCTGTGATGTTGGCAGGAAAACAATGGCAAGAGGAAGCAAAAGGGTTTAGAAAGGGAGATCACAAACTAATCATCTGTGTTTCGTAAATCAAAAAGAATAACTGAAACAATTGCTTTCTTCAAACTTCAGTTCAATTCAGTTACTCAGTCATGTCTGACTCTTTGTGACCCCATGAACCACAGCATGCCAGGCCTCCCAGTGCATCACCAACTCCCGGAGTCCACCCAAACCCATGTCCAATGAGTTGGTGATGCCATCCAACCATCTCATTCACTGTCATCCCATTCTCCTCCTGTCCTCAATCTTTCCCAGCATCAGGGTCTTTTCAAATGAGTCAGCTCCTCACATCAGGTGGCCAAAGTACTGGAGTTTCAGGTTCAGCATAAGGCTTTCAAATGAATATTCAGGACTAATTTTTTTAGGACGTACTGGTTGCATCTCCTTGAAGTCCAAGGGACTCTCAAGAGTCTTCATAAGAACCAGAGTTTGAAAGCATCAATTTTTTGGTGCTAAACTTTCTTTATAATCCAATCCTCACATCCATACATGACCACTGGAAATAACATAGTTTGACTAGACAGACCTTTGTTTGGCAAAGTAATGTCTCTGCTTTTGAATATGCTGTCTAGGTTGGTCATAACTTTCCTTCCATGGAGTAAGCATCTTTTAATTTCATGGCTGCAATCACTATCTGCAGTGATTTTGGAAACCAGAAAAATAAAGTCAGCCACTGTATCCAATGTTTCCCCATCTATTTGCCATGAAATGATGGGACCAGATGCCATGATCTTAGTTTTCTGAATGTTGAGATTTAAGTCAATTTTTTCACTCTCCTCTTTCACTTTCAACAAGAGGCTCTTTACTTCTTCTTCACATTCTGCCATAAGGGTTGTGTCATCTGCATATCTGAGGTTATTGATTTTTCTCCCAAAAATCTTGATTCCAGCTTGTGCTTCCTCCAGCCCAACATTTGTTATGATGCACTCTGCATATAAGTAAATAAGCAGGGTGACAATATACAGCCTTGACATACGCCTTTTCCTATTTGGAACCAGTCAGTTGTTCCATGTCCAGTTCTAACTGTTGCTTCCTGACCTGTATGCAGGTTTCTCAAGAGGCAGGTCAGGTGGTCTGGTATTCCCATCTCTAAAAATTTTCCACAATTTATTGTTATCTACACAGTCAAAGGCTTTGGCGTAGTCAACAAAGCAGAAATAGTTATTTTTCTACTGCTGCGGGCAGGAATCTCTTTGAAGAAATGAAGTAGCCATCATGATCAACAGAAGAGTCTGAAATGTAGTAGTTGGGTGAAATTTCAAAAATGACAGAATGATCTCTGTTCATTTCCAAGGCAAACCATTCAATATCACAGTAATTCAAGTCTATGCCCCAACTAGTAACACTGAGGAAGCTGAGTTGAACGGTTCTATGAAGACCTACAAGACCTTCTAGAATTAATATCCAAATAACATGTCCTTTTCATTATAGGGGACTGGAATGCAAAAGTAGGAAGTCAAGAAACACCTAGAGTAACAGGCAAATTTGGCCTTGGAATATGGAATGAAGCAGGGCAATGGCTAATAGAGTTTTGCCAAGACAAAGTACTGGTCATAGCAAACACCCTCTTACAACAGCACAAGAGAAGACTTTATACATGAACATCACCAGATGGTCAACACCAAAATCAGATTGATTATATTCTTTGCAGCCAAAGTTGGAGAAATACAGTCGGCACAAACAAGACCAGGAGCTGACTGTGGCTCAGATCATGAACTCCTTATTGCCAAATTCAGACTTAAATTGAAGAAAGTAGGGAAAATCATTAGACCATTGAGGTATGACCTAAATCAAATCCCTAATGATTATACAGTGGAAGTGAGAAATAGATTTAAGGGACTAGATATGATAGATAGAGTGCCTGAAGAACTATGGATGGAGGTTAGTGACATTATACAGGAGACAGGGATCAAGAGCATGTCATTTCTTGTAGCTTTCTCTGTATTTTCAATAAATACAAAATATTTTTCATTCAACTGTCCAGACCTTTAATAAGTATTTCTCACATATTTTGAAGTGTAATTTCCTACTTCTGTATGTAATGCACTCCACAAATGTATATAAATATTGAATGTGTGAAACTTGAACCAAAATGTGACATTGGGAAAGCAGGGGATTTACTCAACTAGAGTTTTAAAATATTAATTCACTTTTAAGACATAATATCAGCAATAGGTTTGTTGCAGTATTTTTTCTTATTTTTTTTTTCAAAATTAAACCTGCTGCAGCTAGCTTTGATCTACTTAAGAACCTAATTACCCTAATGATATAGAATCAAGAATATCTAAAGATTTTCTTTCTATATTAATTTGTGAAGTCTACATATGTTATCATTAGAAACAAAAATTTTAATATTCAATGTTGGATTTAGAAAGTATTAAATTTAAAATTTTGTAAAATAGACATAATTAAATTAAAAACAATTTAATAACATTATTGTGCAGAAAAATTGAAACTTGTAAACCTATGAAAAGTAAGCTAATGGCCAGCAGGCAGTATTTCTCCATGAAACATAGAAACATCAACTGACCAAATAATGATCAAAAATTAAGTGATCAAATAAACTGGTCTATAATTAAAAGTCAGCTTTAAGAATGTTTTGTAAACCTGCAGAATTTGAAGATAAAACTTAAAATTTTGACAGTAGTTAAAGCATTCTTTCTATGCTTAAATATAGTATCCATTATTTCTGGATAATTCTGAAAACAGACTGTTGTTTTTATTGTTGTTGTTTAGTAGCTAAGTCCAGTCCACCCCATGGATTGTAGCCCACCAGGCTTCTCTGTCCATGGGATTTCCCACACAAGAATACTGGAGTGGGTTAGGTTGTCATTCCCTTCTCCAGGGGATTTTCCTGACCCAGGGCTGGAACCTGTGTCTTCTGCACTGCAGGCAGATTTTTTACCTCTGAGCCACCTGGGAAGCCCCAAAACAGATTATCACCTGACAAATAAAGATCTACCATCATTCATTATATAAATCTATAATTTTAAATGTTGGTACTGTGGAATATTGAAAAATTACTTAAGTTTTTGCCCCTAATATACTACTATTTGCATTTAAATGGAAATGATTTTGCATTATTTATTTTTAATCAGTTGATTGATTAATTAATTTATGGCTGCACTGGCTTTTCATTGCTTCACGAGGGCTTTTTCTAGTTGCACTAAGCAGGCACTACTGTAGTTGCAGTGCATGTGCTTCTCATAGCAGTTACTCCTCATGTTGCGGAGTGCAAACTAGAGTTTGAGCTCAGTTGTTGTGGCATAAGCATGGGCTTAATTGTGAAAACTTCTCTGAACAGGGATCAAATCCATGTCCCTTTGTTGGCAGACAGATTCCCTACCATGGACCACCAGGGAAGTCCTCAAATGGCAAAGAATTTAAAATTTCATTTACTTCTTAAATTTATGAAACCATTTTTATGTATTTATCTTTTATTGAAGCATAATTCCTGTACCATTTTATGCAAGTTACAGATATTCATCTGTACAAAAAATCAAACAAAATATAATATCTACAAAATTAAGTATAATATTGTATGAAAATCACAATTTTAAAGGTTATAATTCAATTATACTTATAAAACATTGACTATATTTTATATGTAGCCTATATTGACCATATTTTATTAAAAATTGTTTTTCTTCAAGATAGTCATAATTATGAAACATACTATACCTTTTTTCACCTCTATTTTAGAATCTAAAACCATGAAAATTATATGATTGTAGACAGCTAGCATTTTAACTAATTTATTTAATAAATGCAAGTGATGAGATAAATTTTATTAACTCCAGGTTGCAATTTAGATATTGAAGGTGCTATTTTTTCCCATTAAAATTCTAATAACTTTTGTTATCATATCATTGTTAACTTTGCTGCAACAACCATACTACTTCAAAAATTCAGAATATTTCAGAGTTTAAAAGTTGATTAATAATTTTAGCATACTTAGCATTTGCCTTATTTTCAAACAAAAAAAAGGAAATACCATCACAGCTGTCAATGAGAAAAGAATAATAGCTACAACTTCTCAGCATTTATTAAATACAACTCATTTCTTGAACCCATTAACTCACTAAAACTTCACAACTATTTTATAGCTAAACATAATTACCATTGTCATCATAATCATTTTTATGTTATAATAAAATAAAAACATACTGAAGCTTAGAATATTGTCAGAATGGACAAAATTACTAAATCACAAAATAAACATTTGAACCCAGGTCGTCTCACTGGTTCAAAGCTCAAAAGCAATGAGCTTCCTAGGTGGCTTACTGTTAAAGAATCCTCCTGCCAATGCAGGAGACTCAGGAGATGTGTGTTCTATCTGGGTCATGAGGATACCCTGGAGAAGGAAAGGGCTACAGCCGACTCCAGTATTCTTGCCTGGAGAATGCCACCGACAGAGAAGCCTGGCGGGCTACCCTCCATGGGGTCATGAAGAGTAGGACATGACTGAGCTCAGTTCAGTTCAGTTGCTCCGTCATGTCTGACTCTTTGTGACCCCATGGACTGCAGCACACCAGGCCTTCCTGTCCATCACCAACTCCTGGAATTTACTCAAACTCATGACCATTGAGTCAGTGATGCTATCCAACCATCTCATCCTCTGTTGTCACCTTCTCCTCCCGCCTTCAGTCTTTCCCAGCATCAGAGGTCTTTCCTAATGAGTCAGTTCTTTGAATTAGGAGGCCAAAGTACTGCAGTTTCAACTTTAGTATCAGTGCTTCCAATGAATATTCAGGACTGATTTCCTTTAGGATGGACTGGTTGGATATTGTTGCAGTCCAAGGAACTCTCAAGAGTCTTCTCCAACACCACAGTTCAAAAGCACCAGTTCTTTGGTGTTCAGCTTTCTTTATAGTACAACTCTCACATCCATACATGACTATTGGAAAAACCATAGTCTTCACTAGACGGACCTTTGTTTACAAATAATGTCTCTGCTTTTTAATATGCTGTCTAGGTTGGTTATATTGGAGAAGGAAATGGCAACCCACTCCAGTGTTCTTGCCTTGAGAATCCCAAGGATGGGACAGCCTGGTGGGCTGCTGTCTATAGTGTTGCACAGAGTCGGACACGACTGAAGCAACTAAGCAGCGGGTTGGTTATAATTTTCTTCCAAGGAGTAAGCATATTTTAATTTCATGGCTTCAGTCACCATCTGCAATGATTTTGGAGCCCCAAAAACTAAAGTCTGTCACTGTTTCCCCATCTATTTGCCATGAAGTGATGGGACCAGATGCCATGATCTTAATTTTCTGAATGTTGAGTTTTAAGCCAACTTTTTCACTATCCTCTTTCACTTCAATCAAGAGGCTCTTTAGTTCTTCTTCACTTTCTGCCATAAGGGTGGTGTCATCTGCATATCTGAGGTTATCGATATTTCCCCCAGCAATCTTGATTCCAGCGTGTGCTTCATAGAGCCCAGCATTTCTCATGATGTACTCTGCATATAAGTTAGATAAGCAGAAATAACTCCAGAAAAAATGAAGAGATGGAGTCAAAGCAATAACAACACCGAGTTGTGGATGTGACTGGTGATGGAAGCAAGGTCCAATGCTGTAAAGAGCAATATTGCATAGGAACCTGGAATGATAGGTCCATGAATCAAGGCAAATTGAAAGTGGTCAAACAGGAGATGGCAAGTGTGAACGTCTACATTTTATGAATCAGCGAAGTAAAATGTGTTGAAATGGGTGAATTTAACTGATGACCACTATATCTACTACTGCGGGCAGGAATCCCTTAGAAGAAATGGAGTAGCCATCATAGTCAACAAAAGAGTCCAAAATGCAGTACTTGGAGGCAATCTCTGAAACGACAGAATGATCTCTGTTCATTTCCAAGGCAAACCATTCAAAATCACAGTAATCCAAGTCTATACCCCAGCCACTAATGCGGAAGAAGCTGAAGTTGAACAGTTCTATGAAGACCTACAAGACCTTCTAGAATTAATATCCAAAAAAGATGTCCTTTTAATTATAGGGGACTGAAATGCAAAAGTAGGAAGTCAAGAAACACCTGGAGGACACATTTGGCCTTAGAGTACAGAATAAAGCAGGGCAAAGGCTAATAGAGTTTTGACAAGAGAACGCACTGGTCATAGCAAATACCCTCTTTCAACAATACAAGAGAAGACTCTACACATCAACATCACCAGATGGTCAACACCGATATCAGATTGATTATATTCTTTCCAGCCAAAGGTGGAGAATCTCTATACAGTCAGCAAAAACAAGACAGGGAGCTGTCTGTGGCTCAGATCATGAATTCTTTATTTCAAAATTTAGACTTAAATTGAAGAAAGTAGGGAAAATCACCAGACCATTCAGGTATGACCTAAATCAATGACTGTGCTACTGAGCACATACATTGACAATATAATATATTACTATAAATACTTATACAAACCATGTTATTTTTATCATATACATAGATTAGAAAGAACCAATAAAGTTATATACTATTTAGGTTCTTTCCCATTGTTATGTGACAATTGAGCTCTACAATTAAAGATAATGTATAATGCAAAAGTTTCATTAGAAGTTAGATATAAAGTAGTTTAAAGAATTAGAAAGTAAGATATAGATATATATGTTATAAAGAAAATATTCAGTAAAGTGAATGTATTATCAAGTGGTGATTTTTGTTCTGGTTAAAAGGAAATTACATATTTAAAGTATAAGAATAAAATTTGAGGGTTCAGGATGGGGAACACGTGTAAACTTGTGGCAGATTCATGGTGATATATGGCAAAACCAATACAATATAGTAAAGTTAAAAAATAAAATAAAATTAAAAAAAGAATAAAATTTTAAAAAAGCTGTTTCATTATTAGTATGTATCTAGTAAAACAAAAAATTCTCTCTTGGCTCAATGATTTTGTTTATTTTTCTCCTTTCTAGTATGATCTCAGTAACACTTCTTTCTGTGGCCATACCTCACACACAGATACACTTGGTTTACTCAAAGTCAGTCAGCAGGTGACTATTAAACTTATTTTCTTCTTTTTAGTGTGAACTTATTAGAATGCCTGGAAAATAGAATGTACTGAGTAAATATGTCTTTAGTAACTAATATTACATTTAATAAATATTTATTATGTTTTAATAATATTTAGTAAATATATTTAATATTTAATATATTTAATAAATATTTATTATGTTCACAGAAAATTCTTCTGTGAACTTAATGTTTAATTTTGATAGCTCTGTGGAGCATGATTATTATTATCCTCTTTTTAATGGGTAAAACCAACCATTTTCCAAGAAGTTAAGTGATTTGTCAAAGGCACAGCATTTGTTAAGTATAAGAAAGCAAAACATCAGTATTGGACCCGAACTGTATATTTTCACTAAAACATAAAATTCATACTTGTATTAAACCACCTCCTCTTTGATAATTAAGGGATTCTGGAAATACTGCAAACTATGTTTTCTCTATGTGTGGATTAGTAAATTAACAAAACAAATCTAAAATCCAGATGTTTGACAAACAACAAAGAATGCCAAAAAAAAATCTGAAGAAAAGATGTAGTGTAGATGTACTGAAGAGGAGTCAGAAGATAGATCAACACTGCAGAATATTAAGATGCTAGACACAGATCTATACAGAGAGGTGGCACTGCAAATCACTGAAAAGAGGCTGAATTTTCTTAATAAAGGGAATTGTGTAGTGATTGTCACCATGAATACAGTATAGTAAAATCAGATTCATAAATTCACATATTAATTTATTGTGCATTAACTAAATATGAATATTTTAAATGGAGGAAAATGAGATAGAATTCCTAAGTAGTACATGGAAACACATAGTCATAGAGTTATTTTACTATATTAGACCATCATAATAAACAGCACTTCACAAAATACCATAAAATGTGAAAATTTATTTCTCAGAATAGAAACAGTTGCATGCAATGTATATAAACTTCTTCTAGGGAAGATTTTCTTTTCCCTCAGAATAAGTAGAATTACTGAATTTCTTTGAAGATAGTAAAATAAAAACAAAAGAAGAACAATTTTAGGTTACTTACATTCTGATAATTGGATTTTAAAAACAATATATAATAAGAAAATTAAGGTCTTGAGAAAAACAATACTAAATGTTCTAAAAGAAATGGTAAGAACTTATTCTGAGTGGAACCATCCTTGAAGGCTGCAGCCCTAGATTTGTATTGTCACCATTTGTTTGGCCATTTGTTTGGCTAAAAGGAAAATAACTTCTAGAGTGAGGAAGGAAAGTATTAGAAGTTTGGGATTCAGTTCAGTTCAGTTCAGTTCTGTCACTCAGTCACGTCTGACTCTTTGTGACCCCATGAACTGCAGCACACCAGGCCTCCCTGTCCATCACCATCTCCCAGAGTTCACTCAAACTCACATCCATCGAGTTGGTGATGCCATCCAGCCATCTCATCCTCTGTCGTCCCCTTCTCCTCCTGCCCCCAATCCCTCCCAGCATCAGAGTCTTTTCCAATGAGTCAACTCTTCGCATGAGGTGGCCAAAGTACTGGAGTTTCAGCTTCAGCATCATTCCTTCTAAAGAACACCCAGGGCTGATCTCCTTTAGAATGGACTGCTTGGATCTCCTTGCAGACCAAGGGACTCTCAAGAGTCTTCTTCAACACCACAATTCAAAAGCATCAATTCTTCGGCACTCAGCTTTCTTCACAGTCCAACTCTCACATCCATACATGACCCCTGGAAAAACCATAGCCTTGACTAGATGGACCTTTGTTGGCAAAGGAATGTCTCTGCTTTTGAATATGCTATCTAGTTTGGTCATAATTTTTCTTCCAAGGAGTAAGTGTCTTTTAATTTCATGGTTGCAATCATCATCTGCAGTGATTTTTGAGACCCAAAGAATAAAGTTTGACACTGATTTGACTGTTTCCCCATCTATTTCCCATGAAGTGATGGGACCAGATGCCATTGTCTTTGTTTTCTGAACGTTGAGCTTTAAGCCAACTTTTTCACTCTCCTCTTTCACTTTCATCAACAGGCTTTTTAGTTCCTCTTCACTTTCTGCCATAGGGGTGGTGTCATCTGCATATCTAAGATTATTGATATTTCTCCCGGTGATCTTGATTCCATCTTGTGTTTCTTCCAGCCCAGCGTTTCTCATGATGTACTCTGCATATAAGTTAAATAAGCAAGATGACAATATACAGCCTCTCTTTCTGGTGGTGGAGTCTGGAGAAGAGGCGCAGAAATTGCATCTCACAAGGGGAAGGAAAAGAAGGAAGAACAGGTCATCAGCCTTGGCCCTCAGGTGGCTGAAGGAGAAAATGTATTTGGTGTGTGCCACATTTTTGCGTCTTTCAATGACACTTTTGTGCGTGTCACCGATCTTTCTGGCAAGGAAACCATCTGCCGTGTAACTGGTGGGATGAAGGTGAAGGCTGACCGAGATGAGTACTCTTCATATGCTTCCATGTTGGCTACCTAGGATGTAGCCCAGAGATGCAAGGAGCTGGGCATCACTGCCCTTCACATCAAACTCCAGGCCACAGGAGGAAATAGGACCAAGACTCCTGGATCAGGGACCCAGTCAGCACTCACAGCCCTTGCCCACTCAGGGATGAAGATTGGGCGCATTGAGGATGTCACCCTCATCCCCTCTGACAGCACCCACAGGAAGGGGGGTCGCCGTGGTTGCTGTCTGTGAACATGACTGCTCAAATTATTGCTTTCTGTTAATAAATTGCTTTGATGTTAAAAAAAAATGCAAGTGTTAAATACTATTAAAAAAAAAAGAAGAAAAGAAAAACTAGCATGCATTTGATGTATGCAGCTTCATTTTCTTCATTTTTAACCAGGATCTGTATTCCTTTTCTCAGATTTAAGGTACAGTGTTGGGAGTTTCCTGTGCCTAATGCTCACCCTAACTTTCCCTGTACAGCCTATTGCTATGATTTATGTGGCTGATGATGTTATCCTCCACATCAGGGCCATTTCCTGGAACAATATAACTGTTCATTGAATGTTTTTACTCAATGAATGAATCTCTAAGGAAAATTTTTTCTTACTCTATTTTCCAGGTAAGGTACTCTGTTCTGATTCTTGCAATTCACTTTGATATAAAATCTGCAGTGGTCACCATATCCTATTTTCTGTCTTCCTACTGAGTATAAGTCAACATTCACATCATTCTTTAAGTTTGCTTTTCTCCAAGTCCTTTATTCTCCAGGGTAAATGAATCAGATACAGTAGATCTATACAGACATTTTAAGTACTACTTTGTGTTATGCTGAAACTCCAGTACTTTGGCCACCTCATGCGAAGAGTTGACTCATTGGAAAAGACTCTGATGCTGGGAGGGATTGAGGGCAGGAGGAGAAGGGGACGGCAGAAAATGAGATGGCTGGATGGCATCACTGACTCAATGGGCGTGAGTTTGAGTGAACTCTGGGAGATGGTGATGGACAGGGAGGCCTGGCATGCTCCAATTCATGGGGTCGCAAAGAGTCAGACACGACTGAGTGACTGAACTGAACTTGTGTTATGCAGAACCCATCCCTATTCTAAAGAAAAGTCCTTTTCCTGCATCACTCACACATTGGCATAGCTTTTAAGACACTGACTAAATAACCTCTGTTAGTTAGAAATTAAATTAAACTTTTAATTTGGTCTCCTTTTTTCAGACTTATAAAGTCAAGCTTATAGAAGGATAATTCAAAACTATAAGGGTTTTTAAGGATGATAAAAATTTTTTGAAACCTACACATATAACTCAATACCAGCTTTTAAAAATGTGAGAGATTTGACAGTTTCCATTATTTTAAATCTGTGATAAAACAGTGAATTGTAATTATCATGAACTTAATTTAAAAACAAGGAAGAATTCACTGAGGAGAATTAGCATAAATATCAGTGAATAATTATCAAAATCATTTGACAAAAACATACATTTGGTCATTTAATGTCAGTGTTTCCTCCTCCCCCTCCTCCCCGCCCCCAGGGCATCCTCCAAAACAATAACCAAACAGTAACCAAAAAACAAAACTAAACTAAAAAACCTCACCTCCAGCCACATATTTTGCTTCTGTCTTCATCACCCATGTTTTTGTTTTTGTTCTTAATACTATTTTCCTGCACCATTATCCCAGAAAATGCCTTCAAAATTATGCTCAAGATTTTGCAGGTGGTATGGGGTGGGAGATGGGAGTGGGGTTCAGGAGGGGGGGATATATATATATATATATATATATATATATACAGCTGATTCATGTTGATGGATTGCAAAAACCAACACAATATTGTAAAGTAATTATCCTCCAATTAAAAAATAAAAATTAAATGAAATTAAAAGTCCTTGTCAAACTCCAAGTAGAGTATGTGAATGAATTCATAAGTTTAAAACAGTCTTATAATATCAATAGTAAAGATATTACATTCACATTCCTAGTGTTTGAAGACAGTTTTCCAAAAGTGGCCTCAAAAAACATTTCCTACACTACATTCTCTCCTACAGTGTTTCCCCTCTCGATTCAATGAGGGCTCTATTTCTCCAGCCTCATGAGCCTGAATGTGCTCTATGATTGCTCTGACCAATATAATGTGACAGAAAAGATGAGTAAGACTTAACTGGTTTGGAAGATTCCTTTCCCTGCCTCCTAGAAGTTAATTTCCATGTCAGAAGTGCAAATATTCTGAACCACTTTTCTGTTAGAATCTCAAGCCTCATGGAATCTCCGCAGCAAATGAGAAGCCACTGAGGTGTCCAGGACGCCCCTCGATGCTGATATGTATTTGATGCGGCCATCTTGAAAGTGGGTCAGTCCCACTGGACACTTAGTTGGTTTGGGAGCTTCCAAACCAACCAATTTCTTTGGAAAGAACTAAGACACTTAGTTCTTCAGATATGACTGCCAAACCCCGTCCACACCCCGTCCACATCTCCAGATCCATGGTATAGGCAGATTGATGGATACAAAGTTTCAGAGTGCCTTCTTAAAATTTCACATCATATAATTAACTCACCTAGTTTCTATCCCTTATTTTACATACCAGATGCATAGCTTATTATCCTTATGTCTTGATTTCCTCAATTGTAAAATGGAGAAAGTGGCATAAGAATATTGTAAAAATAAAATCTTGTATATAAAGTCACTTAAAATGTTAATGTGAACATAGCAATTATGAAATAAATGTTAAGTACAGTTTGTTCTTGCAACAAAAATCACCACTTTATCATGCTGTGCCAGGTGCTGTGCAACATGCTGCTGATTCTATGTGGGTTGGTATATAGCCTTATTGGGAAATATTAAAATCATAACACAGATATGATATGTTCATAGGCCTCCAAACCTATGTTGGCTCAATATTCTTACATAATATTGCATGACAATGTCTTTAACTTAGTTTATCTCTAACAGGTCAAGTGCTTCTGGAGGCACGAAGTTGCCTTTTTCAAACTTTGGATTTTTGAAGATTTTACTGTGTTTTCATATAGTAAATGTGTATTTAATATTTTTGGAGGAACGAGTGAATGGCTGAAGCAATGACAATTTTGAGACTAACAATAATGTCCAAAATCTATCAGGGTCTCTATTGGTAAGTTTTCAACACAACTGCTGCACAACTGTGCCTTGTATTGAAAACTTCATTTTGGAAACAGGAAAATTGATGCATAGAAATATTAAAATCTAATATCTACAGTTTCAAGACAAGTGAGATAAAAATAGTTAAAGGTTTTCTTAATCACAGTTTATTCATTTGGTAAAATGCATGGACTACTGACCATGTTGATTTTTTTTTTTATCTTTTATCATTACACCAAATATTGTTTCTAAGTCATCTTGAAACTACATACAGATGTGTTTTTCTTTTTATATTTAAAATATATTTTCTCTGAAATTTTGATGGCCAGAGCTGCTTAACAGTATATATTTTAAAAGTTCCTAAGTGTTTAGAACATATGTGCACTATAATGACACATAATTAATTTTACTCACAGCTTCTATTTTATATTAGGATAAAAATATAAAGCTAAATCAATGTTTAAAAGATTAGTAAAGCCAACTCAATTATATCATTATTTCAAGTTAAATGTTTACTCTAGGAAGAGGATATGTTTCCTTCCAAGGACTAGCTAGTTTTTGTGGAGTTTGTATTAACAAATTTTAATTTTATGGTATGCGTTTTAACATAGTATGTTACAGCAATGAAAATATTTAGTCCAAGCAAGTCTCTAATCAAAAGACTTAAAGCAATCATACCCACAAGTTAATGTGTTTAATTTGCTATGATTATTTACATAAGATCAATATTCAAAAGATTTATGAGGAGATAGAGGGGACTTTTTGTGTTTATTTCTGATATTAGAACTTGAAACACATTGATCAATTGCATTGAACTATACTGATTTTTAGCATCAGATCTAGTTTTCTAGATTGTACTTTTTCTTCTTAAATATACATCCCAGTTGCCATTTCAATACAACATGCAATATATTCTTAAAAGTTGTGCAAATAATTTAAAATGACACCAAGGTCAGATAATTTAAAACTCAGTGTTATCCTGCAATATTCATAACATATCTCTTAGGGATTTTTTGTCACCTATAAAAGGCCATGATAATGAATCAAAGGATCTAAAGCCTAGATCTTTAAATTTAAAAATTGTCCCAGATAATTTTCATGGCTTATGAGTTGTAGCAGGTTAAATTTTCTATAGTAATAAAATTATAAATGACTTAAGTGGTCAAGTGCCATTTCACTGCTACCATATATATGTACTTCAACATGCTTCAGAGCTTCTTATCCATACAAAATACAGCAGTGTTATACATACAAACCTCCCTTCAATCTCATGTCCTAAGTGTACAAAAGAAAGCCCTTAATAAGTTCTTCACTATAAGCCTGCCTCCACAAGATTCCTGCCCAGAGATTATTATCCTAGGGGAAAAAAAAAAAATTCCAGTGTGTGCTTAGTTGCTCAATAGTGGCCATCTCTTTGTGGCCCCATGAATTATAGCTTGCTAAGCTCCGCTGTCCATGAGGATTCTCTAGGCAAGAATACTGGAGAGGGTTGCCATGCTCTCCTCCAGGGGATCTTCCCAACCCATGGATCAAACCCAGGTCTCCCTCATTGCAGGCAGATTCTTTACCATCTGAGCCACCAGAAATTATTTTCCTAGAAAAAAGAAAAAATTCCAATAGGTCTCTTGGAAAAACAAGTTGAAAATATGCATATGCTTTGCCCCTGTTATTTCTGCTGAGGTGTATCCCCAGTAAAACATGGATGTTTATGCCAGAAGATGCACACAAACTATGCAAAACAGCATTATTTGTTAAAATGTAAAACTGCACAAACTCAAATAATAAAAAATGTAAAAATATAAAAAATGTGACCCTCAATACAATAAAAATAATAAATTATACATATTATACATGGAATGACAGTGTGAAAGTGAAAGTGTTAGTTGCTCAGTCGAGTCTGACTCTCTGCAACCCCATGGACTGTAGCACACCAGACTCCTCTGTCCATGGAATTCTTCAGGCAAGAATACTGGAGTGGGTAGCCATTTCCTTCTCTAGTGGATCTTCCCAATCCCTTAACTGCCATCAGTTAAGCCCATACATAGAATGGCATACATGAATATTATAAATTTGTAAGCTGGAAATATTCACACACCAGAGAATACACAGCATATTTCTATGTGTAATATCCAAAAAAATTGAAAGTTACATGATACAACGTCAAAAGATATAAATAGTTGGAAAATTATACTATTGTATCTGTGCATATTTATGTTTGTGTAATTTTTCACACGCAAAAATATTTTTCTAAAGTCTTCTTTCTTTTTTTTTTTTCCTTTTTTTTAAACAGAGAAAGGTATTAAACGTTCCTGATCATCTCTATTAGTTGTGTGAATTTTGCTCACTATGGCTATGTTTTATTGAAGATTGCAATAATGCCAGGATAGCCTGAATCAGTTAATGATACAAATCTCAGGTTAAAATAATGAAACAAATATATCATGATCAGGAGTCCACAGGTCAGGTAGATTTCATTGTTTTGTTTACTTGCTAACACATTTTCAATGGCCATTTGAGTATTCTTGGTTCCTATATCCTCTCATCCCTAGAGTCAGTTGAAAAAGGTCCTAGCAGACGGGGCTCACTTTGGTCTCTGTGCCCACATTTTTGGAATTGACCACTGCTCCTAAAAATGTGTCAATACTTATCCACACCAAAAGGAGGTAAACCAAAACTTCATTCATTTATTGCTTCAGGGTCCATAATATATAGTATAATGACTCAAATGAAAAATAAAATGTATCTGCCTGCACCAGACAATTTGGCAATTAAGATGTCTTTTTTGGAAAATGAAAGGACAAAAAAAAAAAAAAAAGGAATTATTTACTCAATGTTATTTTAGTGAAGGTGTGTAATAAAAGATGCTACCAAGGCTCACTTTATGAGGGATAGAAATCACAAGGAACACCTGATCTGTCAGTGAATAATGTTTCCTTGGGCAGCTACTGCATTTGTCAGACTCTGTGTTGAAAATCTGGTAAGTGTTTTTGAATTCTTCCCCTCCCCCCCCACCCCCACGAATGCATCTGACTTGAAACAGATAATTGTCCTCTTGGAAACTAAAATTCTTTGAAAACTCACTTAAAACTTTTCAGTGATATTTGAATTACTTTAGCAGCTCAAGAGTCAACAAGGCTACTGTTCGTCAATCTTTGAATTTCGTTGGTAATAGTTAAAACAAAGAATTCCCTGAGATGAAGTGTTGAAACTGAAAGGGATTTGGTGGTGATGGTTTAGCTGCTAAGTTGTGTTCAAGTCTCACAACCCCATGGACTGTAGCCCACCAGGCTGAGGGGACTGACCTGAAGTGGAATAAAGAGGGGATCCACATCAAAATGTACCCTAGCATGAGACATTATAGCTCAGACAGTTTGGAGAGTTTATATGTAAAAAAGCTGGTCTGTGCAGGGTGTCAAAGCATACTGCAAATGAAAAGTTACCCATGAGCGAGGACTGTAGTCCCGCACATGTTGTCAGTTCAAGAGAGATGAGGAGGATGGCTGGAGAGAAAATAGTGTAGTAATGACAATAAAAAATTGTTTACAGCTGGGAGGTGTTATGGGCTGAGCTGTGTTCCCTCAGTTCACACGTTAAAGTCATAACCCCCAGAATCTCTAAATGTTGTGACAGGATTTTTACCTATAAAACAGACAGAGGGAAAAGACAAATATTGCATACTCTCACTTACATGTAAAATATAAATTTTAATCAAAAAAACAAATAAAATAAAATGAAAACAGACTCATAGATACAGAAAGGAAGGGAGTGGGGCAGTGGCAAAGTAGGCAAAGGGGATTAAGAAGTTAAAAAGCCTCCAGTTATAAGATAAATAAGTCACAGAGATATACAGCATAAGGAATATGTTCAATTGTATTTTAATAATTTCATGTAGGGACAGATGGCTATTAGATTTATAGTAGTGATCATTTCATAAGATATGTAAGTGCTGAACCACTATGTTGTATATCTGAAAGGAACATATTACAGGCCAACTATACTGAGAAAAAAAAAAAAAAGATTATCTGGAGCAGCCCTTTCTTTAATCTGTGTGTGGTGAATGGCCTTAAAGAAATCCTATCGGTTAGCCTGGGAATATTAAACACCATATTTAACAGTATTTCACTGATCTGGAAGTAGAACTACTAAAATTTATATTTAATATACATAAGTTGCAGTTGCTAGAAGAAACAGGTCTTAAAGATGGTGATTTATTAAAGATAATTTAGATCCTTCACTATGAAGTAAAATCCAAGAACCCCTTTACAACTTGAAATAGTAATCAAAGTAAAATTAAAACAAAGTCATCATTGCACATATATAATATTCAATTAAATAGAATTATATCTAGATATTATCAGAAATATTGATGATTAAATAAAATGAGTTAAAGCACTTCACTTTATATAGGACTTCACTTTATATATGATTGGTTTGATGCATGTCTGCAAATAATTTCACTGTCATAAGATAAAACAACAACAGCAACAACACTACATTTAAAAATTCAATTCTATGCATTCACCGTCCCACCACTTGTCTATCCATAGGAGATTTTAAAGAGCTCTTTCAGGGAGTGAATAAATATAAATGCATCTGATTCATCAATTTTCCCCCAAATCAGTTGCAATGTTCATACTAAATTAAAGTAATATTTTTAAATATGTTAAAAAATGGAGTCCATAAGATATCAAGTTCTGAGCTTATAAATATAATACCCATTTAAGGTATTTCAAGTCAAATATTAATAATTCGAAAATGAAATAATTAAAAAATACAAACTAATTATGTTACAAACCTCTGTCCATAGTTCCTCAGACACTCTGTCTACATGATCTAATCCCTTGAAACTATTCATCATCTCCACTATATAATCATAAGGGAGTTGATTTAGGTTATATCTGAATGGCCTAGTGGTTTTCTGACAAAGTTCCCTATAGTCAAAACTGTTTTTTCTAGTAGTACAGTACAGATGTGAGAATTGGACCTTAAAGAAGGCTGAGTGTCAAAGAACTGATGTTTTCAAACTGTGGTTCTCGAGAAGACTTTTGAGAGTCCCTTGGACAGCAAGGAGATCAAACCAGTCAATCCTAAAGAAAACCAACCCTGAAAATTCATTGGAAGGACTGATGCTGAAGCTGAAGATCCAATAGCTTGGTCACCTGATGTAGAGAACTGACTCATTGGAAAAGACCCTGATGCTGGGAAAGATTGAGGACAGGAGGAGAAAGAGACAACAGAGGCTGAGACAGCTGGACAGTATCACCAACTCAATGGACATGAATCGAAGCAAACTCCAGGAGATAGTGAATGGCAGGGAAGCCAGGAGTGCTGCAGTTCATGGGATCAACAAAGACTCAGACATGACTTAACAACTGAACAACCATAAAACTAATTAAGAAAACATTATAACAAATTTTACGTCAGCTGATTTGAAAATACTTTTACCTTGTTAATATTGGGAACTTATGTAAATGGATATATTTTATTATTAAGAGATTGCCATCACTCTATATAGCATGAAAATAAAATGCCAGGAATTTTGAAAGCTTCTAGAGTGGTGATTTTTGTAAATTAAATTATTTTCTTCATTATTCTTCTTCTCAAAGAAATCCTCTTTCAAATAACAAAGCTAGAGTTAAAATAAAATATAAACGAGTAAAATGGAAGTTTGTGAGTTCCAAATTTGCCTTGTGGCTCAGACTTTACAGAATCTTCCAGCAATGCAAGAGCCCTGTTTTTGATCCACGAATCAGGAAGATTCCCTGGAGAAGGGAATGGCAACCCACTCCAGTATTCTTGACAGGAGAATTCCTTGGACAGAAGAACCTGGTAAGCTACAATCCATGGGTTCACAAAGAGCTGGACACAACTCTGAGGTTAATACACTATGTTTTGAGTTCCAATAAGTATATGTTAAAAAAAAAAAAAAAAAGGAGTCGGGGGATGGCTTGGATAAAATAATGAATCCCAGACAGAATTACTAATATTTAACTAATGAATACTTTCTATGTTTTAAATTCTATTCACTGCTCCCTGCTTTTATTACATGTCTGGCATATGTTCAGATTAATTTTAGTCATTTTTATATAAATATCAAATTCTTATATGGTTTTACTGCAAGCTTGTCTTCGTCATATAGTGGACTAGTTTTTTGCTTAATAATTCTTCCATTCCAAATACAGAAAATACCTTATGATATTGGGACCATCACTAATGGTCATCACTTCCCTACAAAAAATGTAAGAGAAAATTCTGGAATATGTATTTAGGTATTAATGTATGTTTACCTGTAAAATGTAAATTTGTTTTGAAATATTTAGTGATTTCTGATCCCAAGCATTTAACTAATGCCTTTGACATCTTTACTTCCATAAATGACTTACATTGTGTAACTGTTATTAGAAGTTTCTAGGCTCCATGATAAAATAAAATCATATCACATGTTTTATTTTGGAATGTGTAGGTTTATAATTTGATTATAAGATTAAGAAGTTTCTCAGATACAGAAGCACAGGTATAAGTGATAATCAGAAAGCTTTTGAGAGCTTCCAGAAATTAGGAAGAAAAGAGGAATTTACAGGTCCCTTCAATAGAACTTAAATTAATTGACTGCATGATGCATCCATGGGCTGAAACACTGGAAAACAGTTGAAACATAAGCTTCCAGTCTTGTCAGTGACTCTTGTGTTTCAAACTTGGAACAACAAAAGTAGAGTCCTTTTTCAGAAAGACCAGGTGTGCTATGTAGGGGCCATTTCATCCTAATCAGCAGAGACTAAAGATAGAGAATATTGTCTACATTTTCCAGACACTGGAAAATGAGAAATTATGCATTCTATTCTTTATGAAGAATGACACAAATTCTTTTTATTATAATGAAGTTTTAATTTACATAAGCCATACTAATATAGAACCAGAATGGAATGTGAAGCTTAAAAAAAATTAGATAATTTAAGAAAATTATAGGCATATTGTAATTAGATATGCTCCCCTGCTTCTCCATCCATCTCTTTCCTTTGTTCTAATCCACCTTTTCTTCTATTTGGAAGTGGCAGCTTAGCCAAAAACCAAGGAAATGATGGGGCCATGGAAAAGGCCACATGAGCATCAAGAATCAATGGCAGAGCCAGAAGTCAGAGGTAACTAGCTTGATTGGGACATATGAGGCTATTAAGCAAATTCATAACTATTTTGGGGTTAATGGGAATTAGATTTCTCATTGTCAAAGAAAGACTTAGCAAGCATGGTAAAAGAACATTGGGAAAAAAAGGCAGCATAATACAAACTAAGGATAAAACTCCTTGGATGTTGAATTGGAGTTAGAGGTGTTGGTATGAACTCAAACATAGACAAAACGGATAGCCAGATAATAGAAAGATAAATGATAGATAGATGATAGATAAATGGTATGTGTATGTATGAGTCTCCAATTCTAATTCACCAACATAAATTTAATTCTAGCTTTTTCCCTCCCATTGCTATTTGAAATGTTTACTCTATGAGAGTGGAAAAACTTGGCTATCATTACCTGCAATTCATTTGCTTTTGTGTTAAACCCTATAATCTATCTCAAGTATTTTCAGAATTCCTAACTTATGTTTGTATGTAAAACATTTTCACCAAGAATTATTTTGAGCTTTAGCATTATCATTTTCAGCCAAACACCCTTGTCCAGAAATACTTAGGTCAGTATTTTCAATCCATGTGTCTGATAAGTTTTCCTTTCATAATTTCCTTTCTTTTACTTTTATGTCTTTCAGTCTTCATTGATGTCCTTACAGAATAATCTTCCACTTCACCACATAACTCTTCATTTCTCCCTAATATTAATTAAACTATAAGTCAACTTCTAATTACCAGTTACCATGTTTTTTTTATTAAATTTGGTTATTTGTAAACCTCATTTATAATTTCTGAAAACTACTGACTCTTTAGAATATTTTTACATCATCCTATGTGTTCTTAATTACATTAAACATGAAGAGCTATACCATAAATGATACTATTTCAATATCTCCAGTTTTTAAAGCTGGAGATTGGCAGGAGAAATATCAATAACCCTAAATATGCAGGTGATACCACACTAATGGCAGAAAGATAAGAGGAATTAAAGAACCTCTTGATGAAGGTGAAAGAGGAGACATATTAAAAACCAGAGACATCACTTTGCTGACAAAGGTCCATATAGTTAAAGTCATGGGTTTTCCAGTAGTCATGTACAAATGTGAGAGTTGGAACATCAAGAAGGCTGAGTGCTGAAGAATTGATAATTTCCAATTGTGGTGCTAAAGAAGACTTTTGAGAGTCCCTTTGGACAGCAAGGAGATCAAACCAGTCAATCCTAAAGGAAATCAACCCTGAATATGCACTGGAAGGACTGATGCTTAAGTTGAAGTTTCAAAATTTTGGCCACCTAATGTGAAGAGCCAACTCATTGGAAAACACTCTAATGTTGAAAAAGATTGAGGAAAGGTGGAGAAGATGGTGGCAAAGGATAAGATGTTTGGATGGCATCATCAAAATAATGAACCTGAGTTTGAGCAAACTCTGGGAAATACTGAAGGACAGGCAAGTCTGGCAGGCTACAGTTCATGGAGTAGCAGAGTCAGACACGAATTAGTGACTGAGCAACAACTCAATTTTATATTTTGGATTGTATTTTGTGTGTTTGGCTAGGTTGTCCCCCCCGCCCCCCACCTTTTTAAAATTTTATTGTGAACTTTTTTTTCACAATCAGTTGAAATTACGTTTTCTTATATGTGCTGAGTCACTCAGTCTTGTCCAACTCTTTGCAACCCCACGGACGATAGCCTGCCAGGCTCCTCTGTCCATGGGAATTCTCCAGGCAATAATACTGGAATGGGTTGCTATTTCCTTCTCCATGCTTATATATAAGTGCATTCATTTCCTCTAGAAGCATTCTGAAATCTCACAACAGGACACTATGTGCACTGACTCTGGTTTATTTAAATAAAATACCAAGCTTGGTATACTTAGAAATATTTACACATAGGAAGTTTGAATTCTGATATTTTTTTCTCACTGGAGGATAATTTTAGAGTTAGGGATTCTCAGAGATCTTTTTATTTTCTCTTTATAGCATGTAATCATCTCTAAGATCAAAGCAAACAAGTATCCCCACCAACTATAACTTCGAGGTTTGATATCTGCATCTTTTAGAGGTTTGTTTTATTTCCAGTACTTCTGATTCAATTTCCCACTTTACAAGGGAACAAGACTCTGCCACCTTCCTGTCACGTGTGGATTGTAAAAGCAGAAGATCTAAATTACCAGATCTAAATTACAGTGTAAAACAAAAATCACATTCAGAATCAAAACACTCCTTTAAAATATAGTATTTGCAAGTTTTTGATCTGTATGAGATTTCATGTATGTTTATTATTAGTTTGGATAAGAAAGTTTTCTGAAGAGTGTATTAATTTTATAATTTTAAATATTTTGACCTAGGAGGTTTCTCAAAGTATGTGATAAGTTGCATTCCCCAAGTAAGTTTTTCCACACTTAAGTGTTGTGGAATAAAACTCCAACTGCTGTCAGTTTAAATTAGTGAATTTATTATTTAAATTATTCATATGGTCATAGATAAATGAAAAGTCTTTAATCTTGTCGGGTCTTAAGATAATTAAAAGTTAATGTTTTATAAAGCACTGAGTAAAAGGTAAAACATACCAGGAAAAAAAATCAGTCTGAAATATTTTAACCTATAATATTAAGAATAATCAGATACAATGCATAATTTTTAAGGTGAACATGAGAAATCTTTTCCTGAAATATTTAAAAAGTTTGAACATTACTAGAGGTGTTGTTCTTCCTTCTATCATTTTCTCATAAGAAGAAAACAGGGAAAAAATGTGTCCCACATTAAATAAGAAACTGCTCTATGAATGTCTGAATAATTTATTTGCTTGTTAAGAAATTGTCTTTAGCTCTTTAGAAACTGTAATATACAGTAGTAATACTGATGACTTTTATATTTTGGCTGCACCATGCAGAATTTGGGATCTTAGATCACTGAAGAGGAATTGAACCCGAACTCCCTGCACTGAGAATGTGGAGTCTTACCACTGGACTGCCAGGGAATTCCCATGATGATATTTTTATGTTCTTATTTGTGGTATCTATATATGAGCCTTCTATTTTCAACAGGAAAATACACAAAGATTATTGCAGTGTAAGGAAAGATAGAGCAAGCAGAGATTCACTGGACGGTGAAAAATGATTAACTAGATTGGCTTTACAGCAGATTAGCCAATGAAGAGCAAAACCTTAGTTGAAGGTGCCGCTGCTGCTGCTAAGTCGTTTCAGTCGTGTCTGACTCTATGTGACCCCACAGATGGCAACCCACCAGGCTTCCCTGTCCCTGGAATTCTCCAGGCAAGAACACTGGAGTGGGTTGCCATTTCCTTCTCCAATGCATGAAAGTGAAAAGTGAAAGTGAAGTTCAGTCGTGTCCGACTCTTAGCGACCCCATGGACTGCAGCCTACCAGGCTACTCCATCCATGGGATTTTCCAGGCAAGAGTACTGGAGTGGGTTGCCATTGCCTTCTCCAGTTGAAGGTGAGATCATCACAATGAAAAAAATTCCAAAATAGATAAACAAGCAAACCTAAGAGATAAAGAGCAAAGCGTTGGTCAGCTGTGGGAAAATTTCAAGGTGCCTAATCTATATGTAATTGGAGTCCTTAGAGGAGAGGAGAGAAAGAAGAGAAAAAACATAAAGAAATAATGCCTGAAAACTTTTCACGTTTGATTAAAACTAGCTCAGATGGTAAAGAATCTGCCTGCAATGCAGGAGATTGTAGTTCGATCTCTCGCTCAGGAAGATCCCCTGTGTAAGGGAATGGCAATCCACTCCAGTATTCTTGCCTGGAGAATCCGATGTATAGAGGAGCCTGGTGAGCTACAGTCCATGGTGTCACAAAAAGTCAGACAGGACTGAGCGACTAACACTTTCACTTTCATGAACTGATCCAAGAAGCTCAATAAAATCTGTAAAAAAGGAACATGAACACTTTCAGCTGCATCATAATCAAATTTCTGAAACCCATGAAAACTAGAAAAAATAAAACAAAGTGTTAATCTAATAAGCGAACAAAGGATATAATCATAGCATAAGAAACAATCTAAGAAAGGTGAAAAACAAAATAGTATTAATTATCAAGTGAAATAGAAATAATGTAAATACCCCAATTAAAAAGCAGGACTTATAGCACTGTGGAAAAAAAAAAAAAATACCCATAATATGTTATCTAGAGACATCCTCTTTAAATACAAAGAAAAATGTATTTTCAAAGAAAGGAAGGGGGAAAAATATAACAGATATCAATCAAAAGAAATCTGGAGGCACTTTATTTAAATCATACAAAAATTAAAAGGTAATTTCATAAGAATACATCTGTCAATTACTCAAGAGGACATAATATGTGAAGCAAAAAGTTGAAAGAATTTCAAAGAAAAAAGAGAAACCATAATTATAGTTAAATTCAACATTTCCTCTCCATAGATAATAGAACAATTTCAGAAAATCTATAAGAGAATATAGAAAATGACTATTTATCAACTTGACCTAACTAACATTTATGGGAGATCCCATACAATACAATAGAATGCACATTTATTTATGAGTGCACATAAGCAATTTAACAACATATGATAATATGAGCCATGCAACAAGCTTTGATAATTTTTTAAAAATTCAAGTGTTACAATATATTTCTAACTATTATGGGATTATAATAGAAACAGCTAACAGAAAGTCTGAAAAATCCTCATTATATGGAAAATAAATAAAATTAATCTAAATAATTTAAAAACAAATAAGAAATTATTTTGAGCAAATATTTAATTTTGAATTTAAATATAATACAACATATGATTTGCAGAGAATAGCTAAGCAGTGTTTGTTGGGGTATTTATATCACCAACCACTTACATTAAAGATTAGATGGTTCTTAGAACAATGACCTTAGATTACATGTTCAGTTCAGTTCAGTTCAGTCACTCAGGCGTGTCCGACTCTTTGTGACCCCATGAATTGCAGCACGCCAGGCTTCCCTGTCCATCACCAACTCCCGGAGTTCACTCAAACTCACGTCCATCGAGTCAGTGATGCCATCTAACCATCTCATCGTCTGTCATCCCCTTCTCCTCCTGCCCCCAATCCCTCCCAGCATCAGTCTTTTCCAAACACATAACTCCAAAGAAAATACTATTTATGAAATTATACAAATAGGAATGGAAAACAATGATAAAAAAAAACAGAGAAATGAAATAATATAAAAATTAATAAAATCAAAATTTGGTTATTTGAGAAGATTAATGAAAGGAATAAAGTTCTATCCAAAATGAAAATTACTTCCATCACAGAATGGAAGAGAATGGTAAACCAGATATAAACACACACATGTATGTTCAGCTTATTTTGTAAAAAAAAAGACAAGATAATTCACTGGTACTAGAACCACTGGATAGGAATATGAAAAATAATAATTATTATTTCTTCACAAAACTCAATTAAAAAGATGATTATTTTTTATTAATTAGGTACAATGATTGAGTAGACAATTCACCAAAGAAGATAAATGGGTGACACATAATCACATGAAAAGATGCTCAGCATCAATAAATATATGGAAAGTATAAATTAAATCCAAAATAAGATACCTCTAAACCCTTGTTAAAATGACTGAAATGAAAACAGACCATAACAAATGTTGGCAAGAATGTGAAACAGCACTACCGTGGAATGCAAAATGCTGAAATTTCTTTGGAAAACAGTTCATAATTTCCCAAAAAGTTAAAAATATTCTTGCTATATGATGGCGTCATCACGATACAAGGTTTTACCCAAAGATATGTACATGATTGTTTATGGCAGCTTTCATAGTGACAATTAATAACTGAAATCAATACAAACATCTATCAACTATGTATAACCAGTAGTGAAATGCAACAGCAAAGAAAAGGAATAAGTACAGATATACTGTTGTTATTGTTCAGTCACTTAGATGTGTTTGACTCTTTGTGACCCCATGGACTGCAACACACCAGGCTTCAGTTCAGTTCAGTTCAGTCACTCAGTCATGTCCAACTCTTTGAAACCCCATGAATCTCAGCACATCAGGCCTCCCTGTCCATCACCAACTCCTGGTGTTTACTCAAACTCAAGTCCATTGAGTTGGTGATGCCATCCAACCATCTTATCCTCTGTCGTCCCCTCCTCTTCCTGCCCCCAATCACTCCCAGCATCAGGGTCTTTTCCATTGAGTCAACTCTTTGCATGAGGTGGCCAAAGTATTGGAGTTTCAGCTTTAACTGGCTCCTGGAGTTTGCTCAAACTCATATCCATTGAGTTCATGATGCCATCCAACCATCTCATTCTCTGTCACCCCCCTTCTCCTTATGCCATCAATGTTTCCCAGCAACAAGGTCTTTTACAATGAGTCAGCTCTTCTCATCAGGTGATCAAAGTCTGTCCTCCCAAAGTCCCACCTCCTAATACTATCACAGTGGGCATTAGAATTCAACATATAGATACGGAGAAGGAAATGGCAACCCATTCCAGTATTCTGCCCTGGAGAATCCCATGGACAGAGGAGCCTGGTGGCCTACAGTCAATGGGGTCACAAGAGTCAGATATGGTTTAGTGACTAGACCACCACACAGAGACTCACACCAGAGTATTGATACATTTCTACCTATATCAGTATCCAATATGTTGTAAATGGGGATTGTGGCATAATATAATATTATTAATAGAAATTAAAATGTCAACATACATATATGTATATATGTGAATTATACTTCATATTAAGCAAATGGCTACATATAGTAGACATTCATATAAGGTGAGCAAAGCAAATAAATTGAAGACTCAGAAAAAGTAAAATGTTAAAGGCTGTGTTCATGGAATAGTAGTGGTCTAAAAAAACTGTAATTTCCCAGAAAAAAAAAAAAAAAAACCTAATTCAAATATAATAAACATACCTGAATACATTTTACCTAGGGTAAGGTTGATGCCTGTTCCCAGAAAACTAACAAATATGATATTTCAGTTATTTTATTATGTCTTCTCTGTACATATTATAAGCAATCCCTGTGTAAAAATAAGGATTTTAACATCAGCATATTGGCCTTTACCTTGAATATCAGGTATAACAGAAACTCAGCAGTGGGCAACATACTTGGGATACAGTTAATGTGACTTAATGAGGTCGAATTAACCTGGGAATGCATGTTCAATTCAATTCAGTTCAGTCTCTCAATCGTGTTTGACTCTTTGTGACCCCATGAACCACAGCACACCAGACATCCCTGTCCATCACCAACTCCCCGATTTACCTAAACTCATGTCCATTGAGTCGGTAATGCCATCCAACCATATCATCCTCTGTCATGCATTTCTACACCCGCATTCAATCTTTCCCAGCATCAGGGTCTTTTCAAATGAGTCAGGTCTTCGCATCAGGTGGCCAAAGTATTGGAGTTTCAGCTTCAGCATCAGTCTTTCCAATGAATAATCAGGATTGATTTCCTTTAGGATGGATTGGTTGGATCTCCTTGCAGTCCAAGGGACTCTCAAGATTCTTCTCCAACACTATAGTTCAAAAGTAGCAATTCTTTGGCACTTAGCTTTCTTTATGGTCCAAGTTTCACATCCATACAGGACCACTGGGAAAACCATAACCTCTATTAGACAGACCTTTGTTGGCAAAATAATGTCTCTGGTTTTTAATATGCTGTCTAGGTTGGTCATAACTTTCTTTCCAAGGAGTAAGTGTCTTTTAATTTCATGGGTGCAATCACCATCTGCAGTGATTTTGGAGCCCAGAAAAATAAAGTCAGCCACTGTTTCCACTGTTTCCCCATCTATTTGCCCTGAAATGATGGAAGCGGATGCCATGATCTTAGTTTTCTGAATGTTGAGCTTTAAGCCAACTTTTTCACTCTCCACTTTCACTTTTATCAAGAGGTTCTTTAGTTCTTCACTTTCTGCCATATGGGTGGTGTCATCTGCATATCTGAGGTTATTGATATTTATCCTGGTAATCTTCATTCCAGCTTGTGTGTCTTCCAACGCAGCGTTTCTCTTGATATATTCTGCATATAAGTTAAATAAGCAGGGTGACAATATACATCCTTGATGTACCCCTTTTCCTATTTGGAACCAGTATGTTGTTCCATGTCCAGTTCTAACTGTTGCTTCCTGATCTGCATACAGGTTTCTCAAGAAGCAGGTCAGGTGGTCTGGTATTCCCATCTCTTTCAGAATTTTCCACAGTTTATTGTGATCCACACAGTCAAAGGCTTTTGCATAGTCAATAAAGCAGAAATAGATATTTTTTCTGGAACTCTTTTGCTTTTTTAATGATCCAACAGATGTTGGCAATTTGATCTCTGGTTCCTCTGCCATTTTTAAAACCAGCTTGAGCATCTGGAAGTTCGTGGTTCACGTATTGCTGAAGCCTGACTTAGAGAATTTTGAGCATTGCATTACTAGCATGTGAGATGAGTGCAACTGTGTGATAGTTTGAGCATTCTTTCGCATTACCTTTCTTTGGGATTGGAATGAAAACTGACCTTTTCTAGTCCTGTGGCCACTGATGAGTTTTCCAAATTTGCTGATATATTGAGTACAGCACCTTCACAGCTTCATCTTTTAGGATTTGAAATAGCTCAACTGGAATTCCATCACCTACTTGAGCTCTGTAGTGATGCTTACTAAGGCCTACCTAATTTCACTTTCCGGATGTTTGGCTCTATGTGAGTGATCACATCATTATGATTATCTGGGTCATGAAGATCTTTTTTTGTAGTGTTGTTCTGTGTATTCTTGCCACCTCTTCTTAATATCTTCTGCTTCTATTAGGTCCCTACAATTTCTGTCCTTTATTGAGCCCATCTTTGCATGAAATGTTCCCTTGGTATCTCTAATTTTCTTCAAGATATGTCTAGTCTTTCCCATTCTGTTGTTTTCCTCTATTTCTTTGCATTGATCGCTGAGGAAGGCTTTCTTATCTCTCCTTGCTATTCCTTGGAAGTCTGCATTCAAATGGATATATCTTTCCTTTTCTTCTTTGCTTTTTACTTTTCTTCTTTTCACAACTATTTCTAAGGCATTCTCAGACAGCCATTTTGCTTTTTTGCATTTCTTTTTCTTGGGGATGGTCTTGATCCCTGTCTCCTATACAATGTTATGAACCTCCATCCATGCTCATCAGGCACTCTATCTATCAAGTCTAGTCCCTTAAATCTATTTCTCACTTCCACTGTATAATCCTAAGGGATTTGATTTAGGTCATACTTGAATGGTCTAGTGGTTTTCCCCACTTTCTTCAATTTAAGTCTGAATTTGGCAATAAGGTGTTCATGATCTGAGCCACAGTCAGCTCCTGGTCTTGTTTATGCTGACTGTGTAGAGCTTCTCCAATTTGGCTGGAAATAATATAATCAATCCGATTTCAGCCTTGACCATCTGGTGATGTCAATGTGTAAAGTCTTCTCTTGTGTTGTTGGAAGAGGGTGTTTGCTATGACCAGTGTGTTTCCTCAGCAAAACTCTATTAGCCTTTGCCCTACTTCATTCTGTACCCCAAGGCCAAATTTGCCTGTTACTCCAGGTGTTTCTTCACTTTCTACTTTTTCGTTCCAGTCCCCTATAGTGAAAAGGACATCTTTTTGGGGTGTTCGTTCTAAAAGGTCTTGTAAGTCTTCATAGAACCGTTCAACTTCAGCTTCTTCAGTGTTGCTGGTTGGGGCATAAACTTGGATTACCATAATATTGAGTGGTTTGCCTTGGAAACGAACAGAGATCATTCTGTCGTTTTTGAGATTGCATCCAAGTTCTGCATTTCAGACTCTTTTGCTGATTATTATAGCTACTCCATTCTTCTAAGGGATTCCTGCCCACAGTAATAGATATAATGGTCATCTGAGTTAAATTCACCCATTCCAGTCCATCATGGTACAATAGCTTAAGCCCCCATTCTACCTGACTGCTCAGTGTTCTGTCTTTTAACAATTTATCCTACCCTAAGTGTCATGGGCCTCTGTAATGAATGCTTTTTTCAATCCATTAATCTTCTCTGGATTTTTCTTAACAAACAATCTAGCTCTCTAGATCTTCTATGCCTTGTCTGGATACTGTTGGTAACTTTCAAATCAAGATGATTATGTAATAGTTAAACAGGAAGGGACAAAGGAATAATTTAATATCATTCTACCAGGTTAAATTTAAGTACTCCTGTTCACTGCACGAATTTTTTGTTGGTGTATTCTTAGTGGAAAACAACTTTCTATCATAGCAAAAAAAAAAAAAAAAAGAAAAAAATATACAACTTGTTTCAGTGTTGTGGACAATACAGGGAGAAGAGAGAACACCAATGGAGCAGCATGGATAGAGATTTAGGAAAAGCTTTTTTTTTTTTTTTTTTTTTTTTTTTTTTGCAAAGGCAAAAAATTTTATAGAGAATTTTTTAAAAGGTCAAACTATCTTATGTTCCAAAGTTATGTTTTATTGTTGTTAATGTTGTTCAGTTGCTCTATTGTGTTTGACATTTTTTGACCCCATGGACTGCAGCACACCAGGCTTCCCTGTCCTTCACTATCTCCTAGAGTCTGCTCAAACTGATGTCCATTGAGTCAATGATGCTATCCAACTATCTTCTGTTTCCCCCTTCTCCACCTGCCCTCAATCTTCCCCAGCATCAGGGTCTTTTCCAGTGAGTCAGCTTTTCACATCAGGTGGCCAAAGAATCAGAGCTTTGACTTCAGCATCAGTCCTTACAAAGAGTATTCAGGATTGATTTTATTTAGGATTGACTGATTTGATCTTTTGTTGTTCAATGGACTCTCAAGAGTCTTCTCCAGCATGACAATCCTTAAGCATCAATTCTTTGGTACTCAGCCTTCTTTATGGTCCAACACTCACCTCTGTACACGACTACTGGAAAAACTATAGCTTTAAGTACTGGACCTTTGTTGCCAAAGTGATGTCTGGTCCTTCTTAATATGCTATCTAATGTCATCATTATTTTTCTTCCAAGAAGCAAGAGTCTTTTCATTTTGTGGCTACAGTCACCATCTGTGGTGATTTGGGAGCCAAAGAAAATAAAGTTTGTCCCTGTTACCATTGTTTTCCCATGTATTTGCCATGAACTGATGGGACCAGATGCCATTATCTTAGTTTTTTGAATGTTGAGTTTTAAGCCACCTTTTTCACTCTCCTTGTTCACCTTCATCAAGAGGCTCTTTTGTTCCTCTTCACTTTCTGCCATTAAAGTGGTATCAACTGCATATTTGAGGTTACTGATATTTCTCCTGGAAATCTTGATTCCAGCTTGTGCTTCATCCAGCCCAGCATTTCACATGATGTACTCTGCATATAAGTTAAATAAGCAGGGTGACAGTAAATAGCCTTGTTGTATTATTTTCCAATTTGGAAGTGGTCAGTTGTTCCATGTTTGGTTCTGTCATGTCTTGACCTGCATACAGGTTTCTCAGAGACAAGTTAGGTGGTCTGGTATTCCTATCTCTGTTAAGAATTTTCCACAGTTTGTTGTTATCCACAAGTCAAAGGATTTAGTGTAGTCAATGAAGGGGGAATAGATATTTTTCTCGAATTCCCTTGCTTTATCTGTGATCTAATGGATGTTGACAATTTGATCTGGTTTCTCTAACTTTTATAAATCTTATGTATTTGTAGAACTCTGTGTGCATGTGTCCATAGCTGAACACATTAAGGAGAGCAATACTGTTTTATGTATATGATCACAGAAAACTTGTAACTATAGTTAAGAGACTGAGAGCTCTACTATTTGGATTTTTTAAAAGACACTAGACAAAATCAGTATACAGAACTCCATTTTTACATAAAATAGGATAATCGGTAACAAAAATACTGCATAACACTTATATTATATCTAAATAGGACCTGTCTTACACCAAACTATGATGTACCAATTCTTGTTTGTACTTGCTCACATTTTGCTCATGCTTTTAAGTTCCCTACATAACACCATCATGCCTCTCTGCAGGAAAAATGTATTTTTCTGGCTCATTGATTCCGAGCTAACCACATAACTGATTTTGGCTAATGGCATGCAAATGCATGTAATATATGACATGTTTAAGCTATAAATTTAAATATGATTACACAGTTATATTATGCACTATGTTCTGAAATCACCCTTGAGTGTTCTGCTTCTGCTGTGATAATAGGATGAGAAGACATGTAGAACTGAATCAAGTCCAACCAAATGTTGCCATGAATTCCCAGGCAAGCCCAGTAGAGCCATAACCAAACTGATGTAATGAACCCAAGGAGTTTTAAACCACTGGTATATGTTGATTTTTTTCTTACTTGAGCATAAGATGATAATATGTCCTAATAAAATATACTGAAACTAAATATGAGTACCATGCTTTTCTTAAAAAAACTTTTTTCTACATGTAATTAATCCATTTTCTATACCTAAATGCTGCTATTTAGTTATGCCATCTATCACACTGTATATGATTCATTCCAAAATTCTTGATAGGAATATAACATTTGTTTGAATGTTTCTTTGTTTTATTTCATTCTACAAGACAGTCCCAAAGGAACAAGTTAACAAATTCTTTCATCTTGTTAAGAAAGGATACATAAATCCAAAGAACCCAACTAATAAATAAAAGCAAGACTCTGATGCCATGAGTGTATAGTCCAGGTTAGCAATTTCTTATAATATCAAGAGAGTCTTCATTAAGTTTTAGTGTTAGTTTGATTGGCTCAGTGGTAAAGAACACCCCTGAAGTACAAGAGAAGTGGATTCCTTAACTGTGTCGGGAAGATCCCTTAAAGATGGAAATAACATCCCACTCCAGTATTCTTCTCAGGGAAATCCCATAAACAGAGGAGCCTGGTGGGATGTAGTCTATGGGGTCACAAAAGTAGTACATGATTTAGTGGCTAAACAATAACAAAATATTCCCACTATTTAACATCCAAATCTCAATTGGTAATGCACATTCTCTGTTCCTTTTCCTGAATCATTGACTTTTCTGTTTCTTTTAAAGAATGGAGATTTGCAGTTAATGACTGTCTTCTTAATATAAATGATATTTACATCAAGAGAAAAGTCAGGTTAAAGGGGGAAAAGGGTTAGTCCTTTAAGATGTTAAATTCTTCTAACTCCTTAAACTTTCCAGAGGGAATAAAAATAATTTCTGAAATACCATGTTTAATATACTTTAGACAAACTGCTGGAAATAAAATAATGGAGCAAATGACTTTATTTTACACTCTGAAAAATATTTTTCCAATATGTCAATTACAAATGTGAATTTGAACTTTATATTGTATGATTTGGGAAAGAAACTGAAATCTATAGTGTTTGAAAGTTTCCTTTATACACAAATTATGTTCAATTTTAGTTTTATTGTCATTAAGCTTTTTGCAATTTCTAAAATGGTCTAAATAGCAATGTTTCCTCTAAATGGCTAAACCCTAAAACACATTGTTGGGGGAGTTTGTAATTTCCTCAGTTCTGTCTCATTGCAACAAAAATTTGAAGTGACAGGTGGACCAGCATTACAACCCTGGGATAGACAGACTAGCATTACAGCCCTCAGATGGACCAGCGTTGCAGCTCCGTGTTACAGCTCAGTTTTATTCAGAAAGTAAAGGAAAATACATCTTCAAGATATGGGGGAAAGCCGACCCAAAAGATGGGGAGAGATGAGAGGTCTCCTACCCCAATTTTTTCTCTTTTTTTTTGTTGGTTTTTCTCCTCCCTCTGAACCTACCCTATGTCAATTGGGCTGGCCAGGAGGCCTGTTTGTTTTACCTTAGGTTCTCAATACGATCCTCAGGCCTTCCTTTGTTCTCTTTTCATGGGCTTTTCCCTTCCTTGTCTTTTAGCCACCACCATTCTGAACTCTCTTTGCCTATATAACTACCTAACAAAATAAACAAAAAGAAAAGAAACTGATATAAAATATACTTGAGAGTGGGCCTATTCCTAGAAAGTACCACTATCCTCTACCACTAATCTCCTGAGGCAAGGAGACTCCCACTTTGGAGGGGGGGTGTATGGTATACATGTTTATTAATTATATTATTGTTAGATCAAGGGCTATAAAAATTATAAATATATTTAAGGTCATTATTCCCTAGAGGAAATATTTGGGGTTTAGAAATGTTGCATTTCTGTGATTCACAAGGATCTATCTTATTTTTTATCTTTTTTTCCTTTGTATATAAACCAAGGGCTTCACATAGTTTCCTTAGCCATGAGTTTAAATGTCTGATCTATTTTTCTTATAAATGTTTTGCTTGTCTGTGTTAACCTTTCTAATAATATATATTTAGCTTGGTCTGTAAATAGTAAAGTGCTGACTGAAAGGAAAATTAAGAAAATAAAAGCAGACCTGAAAATCAAGGAAATAAAGGAAAACCTTTTAACTATAGTCATTTTCAAAACAATATTTAGTAGGGCAGTGCTTAGTTGCTCAGTTGTGTCTGACTGTTTGTGAACCAGGACTGTAGCCTGCCAGGCTCTTTTGCCCATGGGGATTCTCCAGGCAAAAATACTGGAATGTGTTGTCATGTCCTCCTCAGAGGAATCTTCCCAACCAAAGGATTGAACCCAGATCTCTCACACTCCAAGAGGATTCTAAACCATCTGAGCCACTAGGGAAGCCCATTTCATAGTAAACTAGTATAAATCCTCAGATAGGCTGTCTTCTTAAATGACAGTATATGGGAATATCACTTGCAGAAGACAACAGGCCCTTAGCGTTTACCATAGCTTTAGAAAACATGTACTCTAAATTATTTTCCTTGATTTTATAGGAATAAAAGTCCATACTCAGAGACCTATAGGTCACATAACTAGTTCCTTTGTAGATTGATAACTATCAATAAGAAGTTCTGATTTCCATGGAAGCATATTTTCTGATTAGAAATGGTCCTTGAAGTTGATTTATATATTCTTAGGAAAAACTAGGGCATAGCATTTTGTATTATGAACTGATTTATTTTGCACATTAATATGTATATGAGTAGGTGAAGGAGGAGAGTGAAAGAGTCAGCTTAAAACTAAATATTAGAAAGAAAAAACAAAAACTAAGGTCATGACATCCATCTCCATTATTCATGGTAAATAGGAAGGGAGAAGGTGGAAGTAGTGACAGATTTCCTCTATTGAGGCTCATCACTGCAGATGGTGACAGCAGCCATGAAACAGAAGATGATTTCTTCTTGGCAGAAAAGCTATGACAAACCTAGACAGTATGTTGAAAGCAGAGACATTACTCTGCTGATAAAGGTGCAAATAATAAAGGCTCTGGTCTTTCCAGTGGTCACATATGATTGCAAGAGCTGGACTATAGAGAAGACAAAATGCAAAAGAACTGATGCCTTCAAACTGAGATGCTGAAGAAGACTCTTGAAAGTCACCTGGACAACAAGGAGATCAAATCAGTCAACCCTAAGGGAAATCAAGCCTCAATATTCATTGGAAGTACTGATGCTGAAGCTGAAGCTCCGGTATTTTGGGCATCTGATGCAAACTGTTGACTCATTGGAAAAATTCTGATGCTGGGAAAGATTAAAGGCAGAAGGAATGGAGGGCATACTAGCTTTCTGAATGTTGAGTTTACACCCAACTTTTTCACTCTCCTCTTTCACTTTCATCAAGAGGCTCTTTAAGTTCTTTGCTTTTAGTCATAAGGGTGGTGTCATATGTATGTCTGAGGTTAGTGATATTTCTCCCAACAATCTTGATTCCAGCCTGTGCTTCTTCCAACCCAGTGTTTCTCATGATGTACTCTGCATATAAGTTAAATAAGCGGGGTAACAATATACAGCCTTGATGTACTCCTTTCGCTATTTGGAACAGTCTGTTGTTCCATGTCCAGTTATAGCTGTTCCTTCCTGACCTACATATAGGTTTCTCAAGAGGCAGGTTAGGTGGTCCGGTATTCCCATCTATTTCAGAATTTTCCTCAGTTTATTGTGATCCATACAGTCAAAGGCTTTAACATAGTCAATAAAGCAGAGATAGATGTTTTTCTGAAACTCTCTTGCTTTTCCGATGATCCAGCGGAAGTTGGCAATTTGATCTCTGGTTCCTCTGCCTTTTCTAAAACCAGCTTGAACATCAGGAAGTTCATGGTTCACATATTGCTGAAGCCTGGCTTGGAGAATTTTGAGCATTACTTTATTAGCATGTGATATGAGTGCAATTGTGTGGTAGTTTGAACATTCTGTGTCATTGCCTTTCTTTGGGATTGGAATGAAAACTGGCCTTTTTCAGTCTTGTGGCCACTGCTGAATTTGCCAGATTTGCTGGCTTAAAACTCAACATTCAGAAGACTAAGATCATGAAATCTGGTCCCATCACTTCATGGCAAATAGATGGGGGAAAAGTGGAAACCTTTTAAACCTTTTAAAGGCTCCCTTTACAGCCTTTATTTGGTGGTGGGGGGTGGGCGCCCCAAAATCACTGCAAATGGTGAGTGCAGCCATGAAATTAAAAGACGTTTGCTCCTTGGAAGAAAAGCTATGACTAACCTAGACAGCATATTAAAAAGCAGAGACATTACTTTGCCAACAAAGGTATGTCTAGTCAAAGTTCTGGGTTTTCCAGTAGTCATGGATGGATGTGAGAGTTAGACTCCAAAGAAAGCTGAGCGCCCAAGAATTGATGATTTTGAACTTTGGTGTTAGAGAAGACTCTTGAGAGTCCCTTAGACTGAAAAGAGATCCAACCTGTCAATCCTAAAATAATCAGTCCTGAATATTCATTGGAAGGACCAATACTGAAGCTGAAACTTCAATACTTCGGACACCTGATGTGAAGAATGAACTCATTGGAAAAGAGCCTGATGATGGGAAAGATTGAAGGCAGGAGGAGAAGGGGATGACAGAGGATGAGACTGTTGGATGGCATCACTGATGCAATGGACATGAGTTTGAGTAATCTCTGGGAGATGGTGATGGTCAGGGAAGCCTGGAATGCTGCATTCCATGGGGTTGCAAAGAGTCAGACACGACTGAATGACTAAACTGAATTGAATTGAAGAGGACATCAGAGGATGAGATGGCTGGATGGTATCATCCATGCAATGGACGTGAACTTGGTTAGACTTCTGGAGTTTAAGAGGGACAGAGAGGTCTTGTGTGCCTCAGATCATGTAGTTGCAAAGAATCTGACATGACTAGGTGACTGAACCACAATGTATATGAGGTGGGGCTTCCCTAATGACTCAATGGTAAAAGAGTCCACTTGCAAAGCAGGCGACACAGGAGATGTGGGTGAGATCCCTGAATCAGGAAGTTCCCCTGGAGGAGGAAATGGCAATACAGCCCAGTATTCTTGCTTGGAAAGTTCTGTGGACAGAGGAGCCTGGAAGGCTACAGTCCAAAGTGTCACAGTGTTGGACACAAGTGAGTGACTGAGCACACACCCATCAGTTCAGTAGCTCAGTCGTGTCTGACTCTTTGCGACCCCATGAATCGCAGCACTCCAGGCCTCCCTGTCCATCACCAACTCCCAGAGTTCACTCAGACTCAACATCCATCAAGTCAGTGATGCCATCCAGCCATCTCATCCTCTGTCGTCCCCTTCTCCTCCTGCCCCCAATCCCTCCCAGCATCAGAGTCTTTTCCAATGAGTCAACTCATTGTATGAGGTGGCCAAAGTACTGGAGTTTCAGCTTTAGCATCATTCCTTCCAAAGAAATCCCAGGGCTGATCTCCTTCAGAATGGACTGGATGGATTTCCTTGCAGTCCAAGGGACTCTCAAGAGTCTTCTCCAACTCCACAGTTCAAAAGCATCAATTCTTCGGCACTCAGCCACACACCCGTAGGTATATGAAATATAAAATTATTTTAAGTAATTTTTACAGTTTTTTTTTTCTTTTTTTAATTTTAAAAATGTCATGAGGACTTCTAGTTTCTGGTTAGATATGTAACAAACTTGCAAGTAATAACTTTCTTCCTCACAGCAATAAAACAAAAACAAAACCAAAAAAATACCAAACAAACTGAAAATCAACTCTTCCTAGATACATCAGAGAACTGAAGTCACATCTGCTACCAGAAAACTGGACAGATAGACATAGGCAGTAGCCCACCTCAACCACAGTTTCACTTTTTATGGTTTTAGTTACCTGTGGACAATCCATGCTGAAATCTCAATCCATGTTGTACTCACCTTAGTCACTTAGTAACCATGTTAGTTATCAGGTTGGTTGTTGAGGTATTCCAATGCTTGAGTTCAAGTAACCCTTATTTCACTCATTAATGATCTTAAAGCACAAGAGTAACAATTCTGGAAAGTTGGATATTCTCTCACTGTGCCTTCAGTTCAGTTCAGTTCAGTTGCTCAGTCATGCCCAACTCTTTGCAACCCCATGAATTGCAGCACGCCAGGCCTCCCTGTCCATCACCAACTCCCGGAGTTCACTCAAACTCACATCCATCGAGTTGGTGATGCCATCCAGCCATTTCTTCCTTTGTCGTCCCCTTTTCCTCCTGCCCCCAATCCCTCCCAGCATCAGAGTCTTTTCCAATGAGTCAACTCTTCTCATGAGGTGGCCAAAGTACTGGAGTTTCAGCTTTAGTCACTGTGCCTAGTTTATAAATTAAGCTTTATCATAGATATATATGCACAGGGTTGGGGGGAAGCATAGTATATATAGGTTTTCATAATTTCTGAAGTTTCAGTCATCCACCAGAAGCCTTGGAATGTATTACATACAGATAAACAGGTTACTGTATATAAAGAATCAGTTTACCAGTACAAGAATCTCTTGTTAGAGCCAGAAATTGATAGGCACACTTAAAGACTATTTGAGTAAATGCTATAAACTAGCTATGGCCAAGCCTGAAAGCTCAGAACTCACACTTTTGTAAGCTTTACTATCACAACTTTCATTAAATTTGGGGGGCAAAGGACATAGAAAAATTCCCCATACTTCCTGTAGATGAAGTGGAGAAGTATCAATTTAAAAACAAGCCCATAGTGTCCCCATGTTAACAAAGGTTTTCCCTAAGACTATTTTGCCAGAGCTTAATTGACTTAGTTTTCATGAGAGCTTAATCAATGTGTGAAAGAGAAATTCACAATTACAGCCTTCACATGAATATTTACTCAACTTTATTCTTTGTTTTTTTTTTTTTCTTTTTTAAAATTAATTTATTTTAATTGGAGAATAATTACTTTATGATATTGTGATGGTTTTAGCCATACATTGCTAAATCAGCCATAGGTGTGCATGTGTTCCCCCATTTTGAACCCCCCTCCCAACTCTCTCCCATGCCATCTCTGTGGGTTGTCTCAGAGCACCAGCTTTGAGTACTCTGCCTCATGCATTGAACTTGCACTTGTCATCTATTTACATAAATACCATGTTTACATATATACCATGGTCTACATATATACCATGTTTCTATGCTACTGTCTCCAATCATCCCACCCTTCTCCTGCGTCTAAAAGTCTGTTCTTTACATCTGTGTCTCTTTTGCTGCCTTGCATTTAAGATCATCATTACTGTCTTTCTAAATTCCATATATATGCAATAATATACAGTATTGGTGTTTCTCACTCTATATAATAGGCTTCAGGTTCATTCACCTCATTAGAACTGATTCAAATGTATCCCTTTTTATAGCTGAGTCATATTCCATTGTGTATATGTACCACAACTTTCTTATCCATTCATCTGCTGATGGACATCTAGGTTACTTGCATGTCCTAGCTTCTGTAAACAGTTCTGCAATGAACATTGGGGTACACATGTCTCTTTCAATTCTGGTTTCCATGGTGTATATGCCCAGCAGTGGGATTGCTAGGTCGTATGGCAGTTCAATTCCCAGTTATTTTAAGGCATCTCCACGCTGTTCTCCATAATGCCTGTACCAGTTTGCATTCTCACCAACAGTGTAAGAGGGTTCCCTTTTCTCCACACTCTCTCCAGCATTTATTGTTTGTAGACTTTTTTTAAATTTAAATTTATTTATTTTAATTAGAGACTAATTACTTTACAATATTGTACTGGTTTTGCCATACATCAACATGAATCTGCCACGGGTGTACACGTGTTCCCAATCCTGAACACCCCCCCTCCCACCTCCTTCCCCGTACCATCCCTCTGGGTCACCCTGTTTGTAGACTTTTTGATAGCTGCCATTCTAACTGGTGTGAGATGATACCTCATTGTGGTTTTGTTTTTCATTTCTCTAATAATGAGTGGTGTTGGTCATCTTTTCCTCTGTTTATTAGCCATCTGTATGTCTTGTTTGGAGAAAAGTCTGTTTAGCTTTTTGACCCACTTTTTGATTCAGTTATTCGTTTTTCTGGTATTGAGATGCTTATATATTTTGGAGATTCTTTGTCAGTTGTTTGACTGTTATTATTTTCTCCCATTCTGAAGGTTGCCTTGTCACCTTACTTATTGTTTCCTTTGTTGTGCAAAGGTTTTTAAGTTTAATTTGGTCTCATTTGTTTATTTTTTGTTTTATTTCCATTACTCTGGGAGGTGGGTCACAGAAGATCTTGCTGTGATTTATGTTAGAGAGTGTGCTGCCTATGTTTTCCTCTAAGAATTTTATAGTTTCTGGTCTTACATTTAGATCTTTAATCCACTTTGGGTTTATTTTTGTATGTAATGTTGGAAAATGTTGTAATTTCATTCTTTTTCAGGTTGTTGACCACTTTTCCCAGTACCAGTTGTTAAAAAGTCTGTCTTCTCCATTGTATATTTTTGCTTTCTTTGTCAAAGATAAGATGTCCGTAGGTGCATGGATTTATCTTGGGCTTTCCATTTTGTTCCTTGATTTATGTTTCTATCTTTGTGCCAGTACAATACTTTCTTGATGATTGTAGCTTAGTAGTATAGTCTGAAGTCAGGAAGATTGATTCCTTCAGTTCCGTTATTCTTTCTCAAGGTTGCTTTGGCTATTCAAGGTTTTTTGTATTTCCATACAAATTATGAAATTATTTGTCTTAGTTCTGTGAAAAATACCATTAGTAGGTTATAAGGATTGTGTTGAATCTATAGATTGTTTTGGGCAGTATATTCATTTTCACTATATTGATTCTTCCAATCCATGAACATTTATCCATCTATTTCTGTCATCTTTGATTTCTTTCAACAGTGTTTTATAGTTTTCTATATATAGATCTTTTTTAAGGTAAATTTATTCCTAAGTATTTTATTCTTCTTGTTTCAAAGTTGAATGGGATTATTTCCTTAATTTCTCTTTCTGTTTTTCATTGTTAGTGTATAGGAATGCAAAGGATTTCTGTTTATTAACTTTATAACCTGCAACTTTACTATATTCATTAATTAGTATCAACACATTCATTGATACTACCAGAATTATACTTTCTGGTAGTATCTTTAGGGTTTCCTATGTAGAGGATCATGCAATCTACAGCAGTGAGAGTTTTACTTCTTATTTTCCAATCTGAATTCTTTCATTTCTTTTTCTTCTCTGATTGCTGTGGCTAGGATTTCCAAAACTATGTTGAATAGTAGTGGTGAGAGTGGGCACCCTTGTTTTGTTCCTGATTTTAGAGGAAATGTCTTAAATTGATAAACATTGGAGGCCACCAAAATGTTCTTGAATAATTGAATATATGAAAAAAATGAGACAGTCATACAAAAATTAAAATTAAAGGAAATCAAGTCACAAAAAGACATGGGAGAGCCTTAAAAGCATATTACTAAGTGAAAATAGAAAGTCTGAAAACTGTATATTTCTATCAAAGTAATATGTATCCTGGACAAAGTTAAACAAGTAGGGAATACTTTATTAAGACTATTTTAATAGAGAAGAGAGGCTGAACTCAACCCTATTGAAACAAATTCAGGTGGGGTCTTAAGCACAGGGGCTGTCTGGAGAAAATTGGAGAGAACATTGTTCAATAAGTATGTTCAACACATTGAATAACTCCTGAATATATGCTATTCCTACTGAACAAAGGTTTCTTTTTAATTTAGCCATATTTGTTTGCTTATTAGTACCCATGTAAGTTATGCCTCTACCCTGGATCAGAGACTGGAAGATAGTATTACCATTTCTTTCTGTGTTAACATTTAAAAGATACAGTTCTGAGATTGTTAATAATGGTCATTTCCCAGGATTGTAAAACTGGATACAGGTTGGGAGAAAAAAGTTCATATGTTTCAGAGGGGCAGAGAAGGGATTTGCAATTATACATTTTCTAAAGTAAATGTCCTAAGAAAAGGAATGTTAGAGGTTTATAGTCAGAAAAAAAGCCCATGTAAAGTTTAACTATACTGAGGAGAATATTATGACATTGTTGATCAATTCTAAGTAAATAACATTCTGGAAAAGGCAAAATTACAGAATTGGTAGAAAAATAGGTGATTGTCAGCACTGGGGGCAAATATGTCAGGCTGAGCACAGGAAACATTTAGCACATTGAAACTGCTCTGTATGATACCATAATGATGGATACAAGTCTTAGAATCAAACAGAGAAAGACAAAGCAGCTTGTGTGTGCTCATTAGTGTCTGACTCTTTACAACCACATGGACTGTAGCCCACCAGGCTCCTTTGTCCATGTTATTTTCCAGGCAAGAATGATGAAATGGGCTGCCATTTATTTCTCCAACAGGACAAGAAATGAACACCAATGTAAGCTAGAGCATTTAGTTAGGAAATAAAATATCAACAATGGTTCACTGATCATAACAATTGTACCCCATAAATGCAACATGCTAATAAGAGGGAATGCTGGGTGATGAGGAGGCTGAGGAGCAAAGGGAGTATATTAGAACCCTTTATATTTTACCAAGTTTTTATGAAAACTTAAAACTTAAAAAAAAGTTTTTAAAAAAACTCAAAACTTAAAAAAAGAAAAAAATCTATGAAGTGAAAAAAAATAATCACAGTATTTTTATGTTACCTATTTGTTTTACATTATATAAATGTATACTCTTACCATTTATCTCCTTAAAACAGTATCAGATATATCCAAGTATCTGTCATATAGAATTTGGGATTATGTTATACTTAGCTTAAAAATATATAATGCATTGCCTAAAACTATTGTTAACAGAATAATTTTGAAAAAAAAAGTTGAAAGGGATTTTATTTCATACTTTTTTTACTGCTACTATTAATTTAATATACTTATTTATTGTCTTCCATTCAGAAAGCTTCCTTCTAAAGCTTGCTTTATATAAATTAATATATTTTAATAAAAAGTACTTATTATTTCAAGCATCCCAGGTGACACTGGCAGTAAAGATTCCACCTGCCAATGCAGGAGACATAAAAGAGATGCAGGTTCGATCGAGTCAGAGAAGGGCACAGCAGATCCTCTGGAGGATGGCAGGGCAACCCACTCGAGTATCCTTGCCTGGAGAATTCCATGGACAGAGGAGCCTGGGCAGACTATGATGCATAGGTTTGTAAAGCGTCAGACACAACTGAAGTGACTTAGCACACACACATGCACTTATTTCATCACTTTTGAATGAAACTGTATCATCTTCAGTGTGTTTCTGTCTGCAATTTATGGATTGGTAAAATTTTAATTATATTTCAAGGACAACTTCTAAGTTTTCTCTTCTACTAATCTTATATAAATTATCAACCTAGAAAAATGTTTGCTTCTTGTACAACTGCAATAGTATTTATATATTACTACTCATATTTTGTAATCATAAATATACTAATCATGCTTTTCTCACAATTAAAGTAAAATTAAAACAAAAATTTAATACAAAGATAGACAAAAGAGACTATTTGATAAATATTGCTCATACCAGGCAGCAACAATAATATATTTTCATGTCATTGCAGTGCTTACCATTGGTGAGGAAGACCATCTAGAAGGCTGCTGCTGCTGCTGCTGCTGCTAAGTCGCTTCATTCGTGTCCGACTCTGTGAGACCCCATAGACGGCAGCCCAACAGGCTCCCCCGTCCCTGGGATTCTCCAGGCAAGAATAATGGAGTGGGTTGCCATTTCCTTCTCCAATGCATGAAAGTGAAAAGTGAAAGTGAAGTCGCTCAGTCGTGTCCGACTCTTAGCGACCCCATGGACTGCAGCCCACCAGGCTCCTCCATCCATTGGATTTTCCAGGCAAGAGTACTGGAGTGGGGTGCCATTGCCTTCTCCGATCTAGAAGGCTACTAAAGATTTTACATTTTAGAGCCCTTGGGTTACAAAGATATGATGTATTACAAATGTATCGCAGGAGATGGTCTACACTTGTTAAAAGCAAAATAATTTGTCTCCAAAAAGTAAAGATAACAAGCAAAAATTTCGCAGTTGTAGTTTCTCTGAACTTGACTTTTCAGTTGGAATATTCATTTGGGCTTGCCTCTCTCACCACACTGTCTGGTTTTAAGAGTAAATTTCTCAGCCCTTCTAACTTTGTCTGAAGTTTAAATGTAGGTTGGAGCTAGTAAAAAACAGCAATAATCTGTGCTTTATTCTTCCTTTATTCTTAGCTCAGTATTGATTATTTTTTTTCTAAACTATTATTTAAAGCCAAATGTTTTTTAAAGGAAATCATTGCAGAAAATATCAACTCTTTATAGTTAGTAAAATATCCCCAATCAGATTTTCTTTTATCTTAAGGCTTATTCAATTTTACACGTATTTTTATTGATTCAAAACTCTCAAGCTATCTTCAATGGGGAAATTTATATATATAAATCACCACTAAAAGGGATAGATTTAATTCAGTGCTACTCAAAGGTGTAGCTCTGGACTGGTGTAGATTTGCAAATTGTTTGTTATAAGTCATTGACAAGATATATTTAAATTCTGTATCATTTGAAAAATGTAGATAAATTATGATTCATTTCTATTGCTTTTTGATAGAGTAAAGCTATTTCTTCTAAATGTAAAAGAAATTAAGCTTCTATTTTGTATTTTAATTTTATTTTTCTAGTGTCTTACTTCTATTTTTTACTAATATCAAAATATCTATTGCTCAGAAAATTGTAAATTTAAAAATAAAACTTGTTATTTGTAAGGCGATTGTTGACTGGTTAATTTGCCACTTTTAGTCTTGCAGTGTTCTAAGGAACAGAGGCCCTGGAGTCAATTTCCAAAGTTCAGATCCCAGGTGTCTTCTTTTCTCCACTGGGTGGTTATTTACTTGTGTCTCTCTAATGATATATGTGTGGCATTTAGCTCTGTGCCTGACATCATTAAGTGATCAACAAATGTCAGTAACATCTATTATTGTTATTCTCTGAGTCAAAGAAAATTTCTTATCCCACTTTCTCCCAAGTGTGAATTCTCTTATTCAATTCTGCATCCAGGTCTGGAAGAAAAAGAAAAAAGAAAAAAAAAAAAAAAAAAAAAAAAAGATTTGTCCATGATTGACTTTCAGGATTGTGAGAAGAGGCAAAATTTTGCTTATAAATTGAGACATAAGTCAAGGGAGAAATAACTTTAAAACTTACAACTCCAAGGAATAATAACCATAAATATACAATAACTATGCATTAGATATTTAAACAAAATTATCAGACTTTGACTTACAATTGCAATATCTGTTTTAGTATATTCAAATGGAAATGGGGGGAAGCTTTAAAATTTTTTCACTCACATCTATCCTTGGCACCTCAAAGTGCCTGGTAGTTAGAAGTGTCCTAAGAAAAGGTTTATTAACTGGATAGATAAACACAAAGTGAACATATAGGCTTATTGATACTCCTTATCTTCTTTGGTAGCTCATCTACCAGCAGCAGCAGAAGAAAAACAGATCAAAATTCTCTCATTCTGGAAATTATTTTTTGTTCACATTTTTGACTGCCATTGAATTTATGTAAAACTATTGTTAAGGCCTCTTCTGGACACTTAATTATACCAGATGATAACCAATCAACCCTCCAAGACTCTAAAAGTGAAAGTGAAAGTGTTAGTGTCTCAGTTGTGTCTGACTCTGTGACCCATGGGCTGTATGTAGCCCACCAGCATCCTCTGTTCATGGAATTTTCCAGGCAAGAATACTGGAGTAAGTAGCCATTTCCTTTTCCAAGGGATCTTCCCTACCCAAAGACTGAACACAGGTCTCCTGCAATGCAACATAAATAAAACTGTGGAATATATTAAACATGAATATTCTAAGGCTTTAAAATTTGAGAGGCAATATGCAGGACTCTATTTTGGAATAACCTGGCCCTATCTCCGTTAGTTAAATGTTATATGTCTCAGATTAATCAGTGATTTTTCAAATATTGCATTTATAGCTATCATTGTTTCTTTTGTTGAAGTCACAATTCTTGAAACAACCTGACAAGAACTGTGGACTTACACTCAAAAAAATGCATTCATAAATACAATTCATGAAGATTGCGTAAAGTGTTTAATGTCAAGGAATTCATGGCCTTCCCTTGTAACTCAGTCAGTAAAGAATCTGCCTGCAATGCAGGAGAACCAGGTTCGATCCCTGGGTTAGGAAGATCCCCTGGAGAAGAAAATGGCAACCTACTCCAGTATTCTTGTCTGGAGAATCCCATGGACAGAGGAGCCTGGCAGGCTACAGTCCGTAGTGTTGCAAGAGTCAGACATGACTTTGAATTAGTGACTAAATCACCACCACCATGGAATCTCCAGAAGAAACTGGACCCTGAGTTTAACAATTCTTGTTTATAATGCTTTTAAAATATACCTCTTCTCTATTCCCAAACAGAAAATATTATTTTTTTTTTCTCTCAAAGATGCTTTTATCCATTAGCTTTTGCTTACATTTTCTCTTATATATTCAGAGATGTACTTAAAAGGGATGGTATGGGGAGGGAGGAGGGAGGAGGGTTCAGGATGGGGAATAGATGTATACTGGTGGTGGATTCATTTTGATATTTGGCAAAACTAATACAATTTTGTAAAGTTTAAAAATAAAATAAAATTAAAAAAAAATGATGACATTTTCTTAAGATATTTGTATCAGAACTAAAGGTAGAATGCTCTCTCTTTTAGTAAGGAGTTCCATATTTTGATTAGTGATCTACCCATATGTTTCAAATATTTTACTTATCACACGTTTCTTTTTAAACATTTTTTTTCATCTTCCTTCTTTTCTTTTATTATATTTAGGAGGCTTAGTGGTTTTTTCACTTTTTAATTTTTTTCCTCTACTGGTTTTAGATTGATATTCTATTATTTTTCTTTCTCTTTTTGTTGAAACTGTAAATCTTTGACATCTGCTCTAAACATGCACTAAAAATTCAATAATTTTACTTTTGTAGCTCAAAAATTGAAAAATCTTTAAAATGGTTTAACTCCAGGTTTTACCTTCTCATGTTCTACTGTTGGAATTTTAAACCTCAAAGATTAATCATTAACATTTATATATAGCTTATATTCAACATCTAAGCATCAACATTCTTGTAATTTATTTTCAATAGTATAATAGGTCTTTCAGTAGTTAATTTGAGTTTTTACATCTGAAAACATCATTTCAATCTCATTCAATAACACTAGTTGAATAATAGTAATTTGGAAATATTTTCCTATAGACATGATAATTAAATTTCCTGATAATAAGGCATTTTTCATCAGTAACCCTTTATGGTTTTTTTCTCTGATAACTTTTAAGGTTTTATTTTAGGGATAAGAAATCTGGAGTAATCCAATAATTTTTACTCATATGTGCCATTATTATTATGCATTCTTATTAGCGTGTTATTTTTAATCCTTTGGAGATGATTCATGATTTTTAATCATGAGCAATTATTTACTATTGTGTTTTAATACTGTTATGTCTCCATTTTCAATTTATCTTGTATTTTTATTTTCTATTTTAACAAATTATCTTTCATAATTTACACCTATGACACGTCTCAGGTATATGTACTTTTCTTTGATCTATTTTCTAAAGACAAAATCTTTGTTAGATATAATTATCCTGACAACTGATATATCTATCATAATTTCCCATTCAAATAATTATTTTTATTCCAGTGTGCCTATTCTTTTCTTTATTCCATGCAATTACTTTACAATTTCTCTTACTTTCCTTGTGTTAGGTACATTTTAAACATTTTTATTGTGGAAAAATTTTCAAATCTTTGTGTTGTTTCTTATGTTGTTTTTTTTTTTAATTTTATTTTATTTTTAAACTTTACATAACTGTATTAGTTTTGCCAAATATCAAAATGAATCTGCCACAGGTATACATGTGTTCCCCATCCTGAACCCTCCTCCCTCCTCCCTCCCCATTCCATCCCTCTGGGTCGTCCCAGTGCACCAGCCCCAAGCATCCAGTATCGTGCATCGAACCTGGCCTGGCGACTCGTTTCATACATGATATTTTACATGTTTCAATGCCGTTCTCCCAAATCTTCCCACCCTCTCCCTCTCCCACAGAGTCCATAAGACTGTTCTATACATCAGTGTCTCTTTTGCTGTCTCGTACACAGGGTTATTGTTACCATCTTTCTAAATTCCATATATATGCGTTAGTATACTGTATTGGTGTTTTTCTTTCTGGCTTACTTCACTCTGTATAATAGGCTCCAGTTTCATCCACCTCATTAGAACTGATTCAAATGTATTCTTTTTAATGGCTGAATAATACTCCATTGTGTATATGTACCACAGCTTTCTTATCCATTCGTCTGCTGATGGACATCTAGGTTGTGTTGTTTCTTATATTTTGTAAGAAAATTATCCAACTTGTATGTCAGTTGTCTTCATCTTCTGAAGTTGTTTTTCCTTAGTTATAATATTTTTTTCTTGACAGCTTCAATCAGTTTGTTTTGATAGAATATCCATCTGTCTTGTGTTGTGTAGATACACATGGGCTATCTGGTCTTGATGATATTTTAAGATTAATGCCTTTGGTTGAAATTACTGAGCCTAGCATTTAGTAAGATTTTATAAGATTTGGGGTCCAGCAAATATGTTTACTTAAGTCTGCTGTGTTATTTTTTTTGGAGAGTAAAATTCTTCCTGGGCTACCTCTGAATCTGTGATCAATAAGAGGATTATTTAAAGTTTCCAAAGTATTGTGGGTAGAGAATTTATCATCCCTGTTTCACAGATGTGAGAATGATTTGCTGATCTACTTTATACAATTAACTCAGTTTCCAACTCAGTTTAGCTTTCCCTTTTAGGAGGGTTCTAGTAATTATCTCCTGTCATCATATTAAAATTAAAATCTCAATTTTAAAATCAATATCTCATTGCCTTCTGATATCTTGTGAGTTGCTCAGCTTCAGTTTGTGGTCATCTAATCTGATTTTTAAAAGTTAAGGTGTTCTTACCTATTTTTTCTCCTACTATATTATGTGGTATTGAATACAGCATTATGTGTGTCTTTAGTAAGACAAACAGTCCTCCTAATTCAGCTTACTTTGCCATAGTAACCAGAAGTCCTCATTATCACTAAATATGCATAGTACATAAAGTTAAGTGTAAAATTATTTCCCCCAACATATCTATAAATACAGGAAATCTGGCATTTTCTGAAGTTTTACAATTAGTTTAAACCTCAGCTGATTAGCATACTATTAGCTGGTATTCTCCAAAAAATTCTTGGGTGTTATAAATAAAAACTGCTTAACAATATATGAAAAATCATTTTTCTCAAAGATTATTTAATGCATATTAAAGTGCTACAAAATTGATATTCCTGACTTTTACTTGTAATGCTTATAATTAATAGTTAGACTTATGCCATCTCTAAATTGGAATATACAAACTCTTCCCAGTTTTGAACAATAAATCTGTAGGTTATGAAAATAAATTTCATGTATTTTAAAAAATAGTGAAATGATATTTTTTTATTTTGCCAGCAAATTTTTCTATAGTATATATTAAATATATTTTCAAATGTATTAAAACACACTAAGAATTTGTATCCTATTTAAAATTATTGAGACATTTTAGTACTACATAAAAGAAGCTGTAAATGATATTATGTTCCAGGAAATATTAGGAGGCTAAACTTTTAAGTCAGCATGAGCTACTATTTAACATAGTGTCTCTATCTAGGCCTTAAACCATGTTGATTTTATTGTAAACATAAGTGTTAGATTTGTGTTGATTTGAAGCTTTTAGATATTTGATGTAAAATGACAACAATTTCAAGTTACAATCTATGACAACGAAAAGTTGTCATGAATCCAGGTCAATGAACAGATGAGAAATTTCAAATTATAATTCATGACAATTAGGATAGGAAACATGTGTACACCCATGGTGGATGCATGTTGATGTATGGCAAGACCAATACAATATTGTAAAGCAAAAATAATAATAATAATAAAAAGGGATATACAAAAAAAAAAGAATTTTAATTAAAAAGTAGTAGACATTTTTCTGGATCTATTCTTTATCATTTGTGTTCTATGTGTAACAGAATTTTCAGAAAAAAAAGGAAGTTTTAATTATATGATGAATTTAATCTTTGGTTCAATTTGATATGAATAACTTCACTAATGCAAATAATTCATCCTTTGATTTCTTGATGATATGTAATTAAATCAATTTTAAATTATCTTTTCAAAGGACATTCATTACTGCTTGTAGAATAAAATAATAATTATTATTATTTTTTTTTCTGAAGAGACCGCCTCATGTTTGAGGATATATGATATATTTTTTTTTAATTTTATTTTATTTTTAAACTTTACAATATAATAATTATTAATATCTATTTGGGTAGCATATTAGTATTTAATTTTGTTTAGCTGGAAGTTAGGAATTAATCAGCAAAACAAAGAAAGAAGTCTATCAAAAATAGATCTTTGAAATTGTGTCAAACAATGAGTGGCTAGAAATAAATCGTTATATTTGAATTCAAAATTGGCTGTCCTCTCACTACAATAAGGTTTGGATCCTCTAGACCCCATCTACCTTATCCCATGAGATCAAATACAGTATGCATAGTCTCTACATACATGTACTTTTCTGAGCAACAGCAGTCATATTTTGATCAGATTTTCTAAAAGCCCTAGAAATAAAAGGAATATTTCTAAACCCCCTTGCAGGGTGGACTAAACCATTAAGTGTAACATTCTCTGAGACTATGCAACATAATAAACTTGTTAGAGGAATCAGATCAGATCAGTCGCTCAGTCGTGTCCAACTCTTTGCAACCCCATGAATCGCAGCAGGCCACGCCTCCCTGTCCATCACCAACGCCTGGAGTTCACTCAGACTCACGTCCATCGAGTCAGTGATGCCATCCAGCCATCTCATCCTCTGTCGTCCCCTTCTCCTCCTGCCCCCAATCCCTCCCAGCAACAGACTCTTTTCCAATGAGTCAACTCTTTCCATGAGGTGGCCAAAGTACTGGAGTTTCAGCTTTAGCATCATTCCTTCCAAAGAAATCCCAGGGCTGATCTCCTTTAGAATGGACTGTTTGGATCTCCTTGCAGTCCAAGGGACTCTCAAGAGTCTGGGAACACCACAGTTCAAAAGCATCAATTCTTTGGCGCTCAGCCTTCTTCACAGTCCAACTCTCACATCCATACATAACCACAGAAAAAACCACAGCCTTGACTAGACGAAACTTTGTTGGCAAAGTAATGTCTCTGCTTTTGAATATGCTATCTAGGTTGGTCATAACTTTCCTTCCAAGGAGTAAGCATCTTTTAATTTCATGGCTGCAGTCACCATCTGCAGTGATTTTGGAGCCCAGAAAAATAAAGTCTGACACTGTTTCCACTGTTTCCCCATCTATTTCCCATGAAGTGATGGGACCAGATGCCATGATCTTTGTTTTCTGAATGTTGAGCTTTAAGCCAACTTTTTCACTCTCCTCTTTCACTTTCATCAAGAGGCTTTTGAGTTCCTCTTCACTTTCTGCCATAAGGGTGGTGTCATCTGCATATCTGAGGTTATTGATAGTTCTCCTGGCAATCTTGATTCCAGTTTGTGTTTCTTCCAGTCCAGCGTTTCTCATGATGTACTCTGCATAGAAGTTAAATACACAGGGTGACAATATACAGCCTTGACGTACTCCTTTTCCTATCTGGAACCAGTCTGTTGTTCCATGTCCAGTACTAACTGTTGCTTCCTGACCTGCATACAAATTTCTCAAGAGGCAGATCAGGTGGTCTGGTATTCCCATCTCTTTCAGAATTTTCCACAGTTTATTGTTAGAGGAATACAGGACTGTATTTCTCTTTTACGTTTAGCATTGAGGAAAGGTGAAATTGAGATGTCTTTGATTAAGAACATTTGAAGAAATATGCATTATGTATTTTCAAAATGTATATGATCTTAAGTATACACATTTCAGTATATTATTTTCTGTAAGCAGTTCCACAGTTTGTCATGAACATTTTCATTCCACACAATTACCTTTTTCTTTGATATGTAAGTGAATACAGAATGTTAGACAAATTTGGGGAAAGGAGTTTTGAATTGAGAGAATATGAAATCTAATTTTCTAAATTTGCATTTCAGAATTGAAGATTATTTTAAATTGCCAATGACAAAAACAACAACAAAAAACCAAAGCAAGAGATAAAATAGAAGTCAAAACAAACATAAAAATAAAAGTCAATTTATCACTTTCAGACTTCTTTTCACTTTACCCTCTTCTTATATTGCCTAGAAAAATAGTATAAGTTACCCCACGAACACATTCACAGGTTAACAGATTTGCTTTACCATTGCCAATGCTTCCCATGAAGAAGTGAAGTGAAGTCGCTCAGTCGTGTCACACTCTTTGCGACCCCATGGACTATAGCCTACCAGGCTCCTCTGTCCATGGGATTTTCCAGGAAATAGTCCTGGATTGGATTGCCATTCCCTTCTCCAGGGGATCTTCCCAACCCAGGGATCAAACCCACGTCTCCTGCATTGTAGACAGACGCTTTACCATCTGAGCCACCAGGGAATCAATGCTTCCCATGCTATGCTATGCTAAGTCACTTCAGTCGTGTCCGACTCTGTGTGACCCCATAGACGCCAGCCCACCAGGCTCCCCCATCCCTGGGATTCTCCAGGCAAGAACACTGGAGTGGGTTGCCATTTCCTTCTCCAGTGCAGGAAAGTGAAAAGTGAAAGGGAAGTTGCTCAGTCATGCCCGACTCTTAGCGACCCCATGGACTGCAGCCTACCAGGCTCCTCCGTCCATGGGATTTTCCATAGTAAGGGATAAAACAGGGACCCAGTTCTAATATATCTAGAGTAGCACTGAAAGAAAACCCCTCAGGCAAAATCACAAGCTGGGATCAGTCCTTAGAGGTTTTCATTTATTTTGCCAAGGGTGCTTTTCTAATGCTCGTTATTTTCCACCAACAATTGCAATTGAATTCTTGAACTGTTGTTTTACCCCTTGGGTAGAGCATCTGAGCAATTTAAGCCTTATAGTCATTCTATATCATGAAAACTACTGAACACTATTGTAAGGCCCTAGCCCAGAATTTTCCATACGTTACTGCCTTAAATGTATATATATATTTATACTCATATATATATATATATATGAGTATACTTAATACTGTATACTCAATATACAGTATATTTCTGGGGAAGTTATATGGATAAGGAAGACTTTGTATGTACTGCTCAAAGTCTCCTAGATGGTGACTGGTAGGAGGAATAAAATAAAAATTATTAAGAGAATCAGGAAAAAAAAATATGAGAGTACATCAGTTATTGGCCATTGCATTGGTATGGGGAAATGCTTCTGCAGAACAAGAAACCTCTTTAAATTTGAAGCATTAGTTTTACACTTGCATAATCCTTTAATTATAATAATTGTCATTTACTGAGTGCTTACTATTTTCTAGGAACTCTTGATCACTTTGAATATATAACATTAATATTGACAATATTTACTTAATTGATCCATTTTATGGGGGACACAAACAAAAATAGAAAATATTTTAAAAGTTAAACCCATTTTGCTTGGGGCTTCTGAAAGAGTTTTCCAGAAAAGATAATGTTCTCAGGATTTCCTTTAATGAAAAATAATAAATATTTAATGAAAACTTGAGATATTAAAAAAGGAAGTAAAGAAAGAAATGCAGATTATAGATGGAAACAGTGAAATGTACAAAGGAGTTGGTTTGCAAACAACAAATTTACAAATTCTTCAAAATGACTGGGCTGCAAAATGAAGAGGAAAGAAAGAGCTAGGCTAAAGCAGGGGGATATTAAATATGCAGCTTTCTGGCAATGACCAATTACGATTTGGGATTTATTAAGAAAGAAATATTATTGGAAGCATGCAAGAAATCTCACAGGATAAAGAGAAGAACTGAAGAACCAATCTCAAAAAAATGGACACAGTCTAAGAACGAGAGACATGGAGAACATAATCACTCATACCAGGGGCCTGGCCTGCTCAGGACATCTGCCTTGGACATTGGTAATAGCGGCTTTGCCGCAAAAGACTTCAAACCTCTCACTGGATGCTTTCCACTGCTGCTCAAAGAAAGCATAACAGCCTTAAAAAACTTTCAGCTGATAAGAATCTTTGAGTCACTCGTGTTACATGTCCTGCTTATAAGCATCTATATGATCAACTGCTGTTTACATATATATGCCTCAGCTAACATGTCATGTAAGGTATTTACTCTTACTCTGTGGTTAAATTTAGCTTCTAAAGGATGACACAAAGATCTATTTTCCACCAAAACTCACACAATGGTGGCAACTCACAGATAGAAATGGGGTTATGTTCATAGAGAGCAGCTTAGAAGGAATAAATCTAAAATTAGTCTTAAAAAAAATAAAATAAAACTAGTCTTAAATGTTTAATACTGGCAGTCCTCATTTTGCAAGATTCAAATATTTTTGAATTTCAGTTACCAAGCCTTTGCTAAATAACAACTGTTCCTTAAATAGTTCAACTTTTAATTTTTTACTGTTAAATTAATTATACACACAGGCCATTAAACTGAGGGAGCTCTAATATAAAGACAGACTACATAATCAAACAAATATCTAAGGTGGCAAATGTCTCAAAGTTTCAAAATCAAAATACTAAAGACAACCAATGACAAATAGCTAAGTAGGCTTTAAGCTATAGCAATCAAATAATTTCCTTTTTTGCTTCCGCACCTCCTCTATATGTCTTTCACTTGGCACTTGTTGACCCACAGCTCTTAAACACTTCCTGGTTTTGCACAGCCCTGCTAGAATCAATTTTTGCTCAAATCAACTCTTAAAATTTTTAATGTACCTCAGTTTATATTTCAACATTTCATTAACTGTAAGTACATGAAGAACAAACTTTACTGCTAGTTCTACATTCCACAAATCACAATGCAAATAACAAGAAAACGTCAGAATCAGTGACTAAAAATGTAATTTTTTTTTCAAGTTCTATTGGTACTTGGTCACTATATCTGTTAATAGGCTCATGCACAGACAACAAAACATGAAGTTGTGCTCCTTCCTTGCTGTCTAGTGATGAACTCACATACAATTTTACAAAAATGAATAAATCAAGGAAGGTATTGGCCAAAACAAATAAATGTGAAAGTGCAGCAATGAAACCGGAAGTTGTAACAGTGCAAGTGAAATTTTAATGTACTTATAAAAGAAATAGCTGATTGTGTGAATGTTGTCACTGCTGCTTTTCCAGAAATCATACAGTCAGAGGAACTTTGAGAATATGAATTTATTAACATAAGTGAGAAAATGGTTTTGACAATAAAAATGAAGTTTTCATGACACTACATAATCAGATAGCTTTCTAGGTCATTTGGTACAATGGCTGCATTTTAATGGTGGAATGCTCAAAAGTTGTTAGCTGTGATATATTCCACCATATACATAGATGACTTAAACCATTCAACCTGCTCTAATCCCTTCAACTTTTCCTCTTCTTAATAGTTTTCTTATCTCAATTTCTAATCAAGGGAAGGATAGTCAGTTGATTAAATTACTAACAATGCTGTAATTCCACATTCATTGATGTTAACTTTATATATTTCTTTCAAAAATTTTATGTATCTTGAAGTTATTTCTATTAAGTACACCACATATAGTTTAGCAAATTAGCTGAGATCTTATAATTTCCAATAGTTTTTTTTTTTTTTTTTCATTTAACATAAATTAGGCTTTAAGAAAGTTCCTTTTTTGGTAACCATCAAAATATCCAAATACATTTCCGCTGAGTTAATGAAATAATTTTTTATAGTCTTCACTAGAAGAAAAATATTTTTGTAACAATGGGCAGACCTCAGAGATCACATTATGTATTTTAAATAGTCAAAAAGATATTAGTGGTAGCTATTTATTGCTCTCCAGAGGTAACAAATTATAGAGAGGGAGGGGAGTTCAGGGCAATAACTATGACAATGAGCACAAAAATATTGAAAATTTTTCTCCCAATTGTGACAACAGATTTCTCTGTTTAAGAATAATGTAGCTAATAATCTCAGCTCAGTCTTCTTAAGAAAGGATGTTTGAAATCACTGCACTAGTATGATTACAGTATACATTTTAAAAATGACTGGAGCACTCTTTGAGAAAGTTATGTTTTATTAATGGTAGATAAAAAAGTAATTACTATGCATACATATGCATATAAAATCAACACTTTATAAATTCTGGATACCAACAGGTATATCTAAATTGTTCTTCCATTACTAGGATATCTAAGGCTACAGTGACTTTGAAACCTCTTGAAGAGCAAGTATACATGCATTATTTTTTGTATCATTTCTCTTTTCTCTAGATATGATACTGTCAACTGCAGACATTTAATTCAAATATAAATTCAACAAATACTGAATGTCTATTAGAATCCAAGCATGTTAGTAGGCACTAGAATTCAGAGAACTTTATCACTATTTAACCAATTCTACAATTTTAGTTCTATTTGTCCAATTCTTGACATTTATGCACAATATTTAACTAAAAGAGTTTATATATATATATTTTTCCATTGAATCCTTTATATCTATACACTAGTATTTTCTTTACAAACTAATTTTCTAAAAATTTCCACTTTTAGCAATCTTACTTGACTGATAAATCAATGCTCTCCAACCAATTATTTGTATCTTATTTACTCTTTTGTGTTTAGGTAAAATAGCTCATAATCATGTGCTCCATTTTATATTTACTCAACTGGAACTAGGTATCAAGTTGATTCTGTTATACTTTTAGTTCCTTTGTAGTCATTTTTTTTTTTTTTATTAATCTGTGTATAGGAAACCTCCCAGCTAGAAATTTTGCGAAATGTTTTCTCATCTTCAAAATTCTGATTGTTTATAATTCAATTCCTTTTCTAGACTCTGAAACTAAGTCTTGTTTGCTCTATGTTTTTTATTAGGAATACTCAGTTCAGTTCAGTTGCTCAGTCATGTCCGACTCTTTGTGGCCCCATGAATCTCATCACCCCAGGCCTCCCTGTCCATCACCAACTCCTGGAGTTCACCCAGACTCACGTCCATCGAGTCAGTGATGCCATCCAGCCATCTCATCTTCTGTTGTACCCGTCTCTTCCTGCCCCCAATCCCTCCCAACATCAGAGTCTTTTCCAATGAGTCAACCCTTCGCATGAGGTGGCCAAAGTACTGGAGTTTCAGCTTTAGCATCATTCCTTCCAAACAAATCCCAGAGCTGATCTCCTTCAGAATGGACTGGTTGGATCTCCTTGCAGTCCAAGGGACTCTCAATAGTCTTCTCCAACACCACAGTTCAAAAGCATCAATTCTTCGGCGCTCAGCCTTCTTCACAGTCCAACTTTCACACCCATACATGACCACAGGAAAAACCATAGCCTTGATGAGACAAACCTTTGTTGGCAAAGTAATATCTCTGCTTTTGAATATGCTATCTAGGTTGGTCATAACTTTCCTTCCAAGGAGTAAGCGTCTTTTAATTTCATGGCTGCAGTCACCATCTGCAGTGATTTTGGAGCCAAAAAAATAAAGTCTGACAATGTTTCCACTGTTTCCCCATCTATTTCCCATTAAGTGATGAGACCAGATGCCATGATCTTCGTTTTCTGAATATTGAGCTTTAAGCCAACTTTTTCACTCTCCACTTTCACTTTCATCAAGAGGCTTTGTAGTTCCTCTTCACTTTCTGCCATAAGGGTGGTGTCATCTGCATATCTGAGGTTATTGATATTTCTCCTGGCAATCTTGATTCCAGCTTGTGCTTCTTCCAGCCCAGTGTTTCTCATGATGTACTCTGAATATAAGTTAAATAAGCAGGGTGACAATATACAGCCTTGACGTACTCCTTTTCCTATTTGGAACCAGTTTGTTGTGCTATGTCCAGTTCTAAGTATTGCTTCCTGACCTTCATACAAATTTCTCAAGAGGCAGGTCAGGTGGTCTGGTTTTCCCATCTCTTTCAGAATTTTCCACAGTTTATTGTGATCCACACTGTCAAAGGCTTTGGCATAGTCAATAAAGCAGAGATAGATGTTTTTCTGGAACTCTCTTTCTTTTCCCATGATCCAGCATATGTTGGCAATTTGATCTCTGGTTCCTCTGGCTTTTCTAAAACCAACTTGAACATCAGGAAGTTCACTTACCTTAGAAAAATACTAAGTAATAATAATAGGTTCCCTCAACATGAGAGGAGAGTTTAGCAGCCTAAGCTATACTCCAATATTTGAGCATTTGGACTTTGATATTTTCTACCAAGAATATGTTTTAGGGGAATATATTTTAAATCTAAATGTATTGAATATCCCCCTAAAAAACCCATTGTATTTAAATTACACAGAATAATGAAAATGCATAATATATGTAGCATTAAAACATTGCTAAAGTCAATAGAATAAATTCTAATATAAATAAATAGGTAAAAGATACTGATTTTCTGATATGAGGATTTACAAAATGAAGGTGACTAAGTTCAAATCACATATCTTACTTGGACTACTGTGACTGCTTCCTCCCCCTTTCCTCATATCTAGCTCTCTTCACCACACTTGGAAATATTACAGATTCTTGTTATGGCCTGTAATATTTTACATATTTTGGCCTATAGCATCCTCTTCTCAAAATCACCTTATTCTACTTTTTCTTTACCAGTTTACTCCAGAAACTCCACCAACACTTGGTTTTTGAAATATAACTTTGGGCCTCTGGAATTACTTCTTTTCTCAACTTAGAATAGTGTCCACCTTCACTTTCCATGTTTACTTTTTCAAGACGTAAGGTATTTCAGTTTAGGTAAATCAAAATTACTTTTTGCACATAATGTTTCAATAAATGCAACTTTCTTCATTAAAAAGTCAAGAATACCAGACTTTATTATCATAAGGGTAGTAAGGACTACCAAATTATGATAATCTGGATTGCTTATTAGAAGTACTATGCTATTTTGCAGTCATCAAGCTCAAAGTTTTAACAATTTATATTTTAGCTGCTTTAATTTCATTAATTTTTTGGTGATATTATCAAGAGATCATGTGAAATTACTATCATTACTAATAACTAATTTTTATTTTACAAAAGTAAAAATTCTGTTTATTTAATTACAAATATACATATGTCTTGAATTATGTGTGTAAACATGCCACTCAAACTTTCTGAATTATGACTCAAGGAAGAAAATATAATTTTTTAAAGGATAAAAAATTATAAGAACTATGGCTGTATTTGTATAAATTTTAGAGATAAGATCTTTGCAATTGAATTTTTATCAGCTATTTTTGTACAATTTCTTTGTTTTTAACTAATATAACAATGCACTCTATGGGGTCACAAAAATTCAGACATGACTGAGTGACTAACCACACACATACATATACATATGAATATAAATCAAAGCCAACCTAATATTATAAAAAAGTGTACATTTTATTTTCATGTTTTGATTTTTATTTTTGAATATTTAAATTAAAAATCATCACAAGAACTCATATATGATCACTATCACATCATTTTTACATATATATTCTATCACATAAATTTTTCTCTCTCCCTTCATCAAGAAAAAGCACCTTAGAGTCAGCAGTGATATAAGCTTAAGTATTGGCAAGTGCTAAATTGAAATCTAGAAAATATATTTGGATAGTTTAGGGAAAATGTTTAGTTTATACAGAGGAAAAGGAATATTATAACGATTGATAACCTTGCAATGGTAGAAGCAAAATACTTTGTATACTGTCAAAAAAGATTAAAAGGAAAGCAACATATTTGAGAAGATCAACATATTTTTTCCCAAATTTCCATTTCATCTTATTTAAAAATATATGTAACACCTACATCTCTCATCATCTAGGCATTTAAAGATACAAAATAGACATAGCATATGAGAAGGAAAGAGAAAGAGGAACCTCTATTTGTGCCTGCAACACAACAGAATGGATAGAAATAAAGTTGGAATGATTGCCTTTAAGGTTTTTGGTTTTGTTTTTTTTTTTTTTACTTTGCACAGGTAGACTTTCAAAAACTCAGCTAAGAGAGCAAGGAAGAATACTTCTGATTTTACCTGACTGGAAAGAGGTCATTTGGGGTTGCTGAGAAAGTCACAGAGTATAAGCACAAATTGCTAGTTGCACTCACAGCCTTAGAGACTGAACTTGTGGTTGCCAGGTGGGAAAGACAGGGGAAAGAATAGTTAGGGAGTTTGCAATAGATGTGTACACACTGCTATATTTAAAATGGATAACCAACAAGGTCATGCTGTATAGCACAGGGAACTCTGCCCAATCTGATGTGGCAGCCTGCATGAAAGGGAAGTTTTGGGGAAAATGAATGCCTGTATATGTGTGGCTGAGTCTCTCTGCTATGCACCAGAAACTATCACAACATTGTTACTCAGCAATGCTGCTGCTAATGCTGCTAAGACATTTCAGTCGTGTCCAACTCTGTGAAAACTCATAGATGGCAGCCATCAGGCTCCCCCACCCCTGGGATTCTCCAGGCAAGAACACTGGAGTGGGTTGCCATTGCCTTATCCAATGCATGAAAGTGAAAAGTGAAACTGATGTCGCTCAGTTGTGTCTGACTCTTAGTGGACTGCAGCCTACCAGGCTCCTCCATCCATGGGATTTTTCCAGAGAGAGTACTGGAGTGGGGTTCCATTGCCTTTTCCGACTAATGAACTTTCAGTTTGGCTCAGTTTAGTTGCCCAGTCGTGTCTGACTCTTTGCCACCCCATGAATCGCAGCACCCCAGGCCTCCCTGTCCATCACCAACTCCCGGAGTTCACCCAAACTCACATCCATTGAGTCGGTGATGACATCCAGCCATCTCATCCTGTCGTCCCTTTCTCCTCCTGCCCCCAATCCCTCCCAGCATCAGAATCTTTTCCAGTGAGTCAACTCTTCACATGAGGTGGCCAAAATACTGGAGTTTCAGCTTTAGCATCATTCTTTCCAAAGAACACCTGGGACTGATCTCCGTTAGACTGTACTGGTTGGATCTCCTTGCAGTCCAAGGGACTCTCAAGAGTCTTCTCCAACACCACAGTTCAAAAGCATCAATTCTTCAGGACTCAGCTTTCTTCACAGTCCAACTCTCACATCCATACATGACTACTGGAAAAACCATAGCCTTGACTAGACGAACCTTTATTGGCAAAGTAATGTCTCTGCTCTTGAATATGCTATCTAGGTTGGTCATAACTTTCCTTCCAAGGAGTAAGCATCTTTTAATTTCATGGCTGCAGTCACCATCTGCAGTGATTTTGGAGCCCCCCAAAATAAAGTCTGACACTGTTTCCACTGTTTCCCCATCTATTTCCCATGAAGTAATGAGACCAGATGTCATGATCTTCGTTTTCTGAATGTTGAGCTTCAGGCCAGGTTTTTCACTCTCCTCTTTCACTTTCATCAAGAGGCTTTTTAGTTCCTCTTCCCTTTCTGCCATAAGGGTGATGTCATCTGCATATCTGAGGTTATTGATATTTCTCCCAGCAATCTTGATTCCAGCTTGTGCTTCTTCCAGCCCAGTGTTTCTCATGATGTACTCTGCAAATAAGTTAAATAAGCAGGGTGACAATATACAGCCTTGATGTACTCCTTTTCCTATCTGGAACCAGTCTTTTGTTCCATGTCCAGTTCTAAGTATTGCTTCCTTACCTGCATATAGGTTTCTCAAGAGGCAGGTCAGGTCGTCTGATATTCACATCTCTTTCAGAATTTTCCACAATTTATTGTGATCCACACAAAGGCTTTGGCATAGTCAATAAAGCAGAAATAGATGTTTGTTTTCTGGAACTGTCTTCCTTTTTCGATGATCCAGTGGAATTTGGCAATTTGATCTCTGGTTCTTCTGCCTTTTCTAAATGCAGCTTGAACATCTGGAAGTTCACGGTTCACATACTGCTGAAGCCTGACTTGTAGAATTTTTAGCATTGCTTGCTGCTACTGCTGCTAAGTCACTTCAGTCGTGTCCGACTCTGTGCAACCTAATAAATGGCAGCCCACCAGGCTCCCCCATCCCTGGAATATCAAGGCAAGAACACTGGAGTGGGTTGCTATTTCCTTCTCCAATGCATGAAAGTAAAAAGTGAAAGTAAAGTCACTCAGTCATGTCTGACTCTTAGGGACCCCATAGACTGCAGCCTACCAGGCTCCTCCATCCATGGGATTTTCCAGGCAAGAGTACTTGAGTTGGGTGCCATCGCCTTCTCCAACTAATCAGCTTTACTCCAATATAAAATAAAACGTTTAAATACAAAAAAGTAAAATAAATTGCTAGTTGCTAATAGATGTTTATTCTCATAAATGTATGTTGGAAAACTTGACATCATTATAATATTAGAATATAAATACTAAGGATATAAGCCAGAGAGGTCTTAAATGGCTTGCATGGTAAATAATAGAATTGTTTTACAGCTGGGACAATCATAGCTCTATATTTTCCCCTAGATATGCCTAGAGAACTAGTACTTACTCCTGAAAAACATAAAGATGAGATATCTTAGCTAGTGATTTAGAATAAATGCACTGTTAAAATTTTGAAACTCAATTGGAGTTTAGATGGATAATTTGCACCTGGTTCAACCACTTACAAAGCAGGGCTCTATAGCTTCTTGACCAATGAAATATAAATATACCTCAGTAAAATCATGTCTGAGCTCCCTGAAGCTGAAATATGTTGCATATTTCTTAATGGTTCAGCACCCAACATATGTTCCCTGTGACTAATGAAGGACACTAGCTTCTGTACCCACAAACATTTGGGCATTTCCATGACTGGCTGCACTTTCTTTCTCATCTTGTGTGTTATCATTTACATTTGTAAAAGTTTTATATGGATTTTCCAGGTGTCTCAGATGGTACAGAATCGGCCTGCAATGCTGAAGACCCAGGTTCAATCCCTGAGTCAGGACAATACACTGGAGAAGGGAATGGCAACCCACTTTAGTATTCTTGCCTGGGGAAGTCCATGGACAGGGTAGCCTGGTGGGCTACAGTCCAGGTAGTCCCAACGAGTCAGACACAAATAAGCAACTAATGCTGACAATATTTGTGCATAAATCTCTGAATCCTAGTGACTCCTTTCAATTATCTAGCTCTCTGTAATTTTCTGTGATTGTGGTTTTCATTCTGTCTGCCCTCTGATGGATAAGGATAAAAGGCTTATAGAAGGTTCCTGATGGGAGAGACTGACTGAGGGGGAAATTGGTTCTTGTTCTGATGGGAGGGGTCATGTTCAGTATAACTTTAATCCAATATTCTGTTGATGGGTGGGCTTATGTTCCCTCCCTGTTTCTTGACCTTAGACCAAACTATGGTGGAGGTAAGGAAGATAATGGCGACCTCCTTCAAAAGGTCCCATGCATGCACTGCTGCACTCAGTGCCTCCAACCCTGCAGCAGGCCACTGCTGATCCATGCCTCTGCCAGAGACTCCTGGACACTCATGGGCATGTCTAAGTCAGTTTCTTGTGGGGTCATTGCTCTTTTCTCCTGGATCCTGGTGCGCACAAGGTTTTGTTTGTGCCCTCCAAGAGTCTGTTTCCCTAGTCCTGTGTCAGTTCTGGTAGTTCTATGGTGGGGTTAATAGCAACCTCCTCCAAGAGGGCTTATTCCATACTTATTCCATCCATAGATCTGCTGCAACCAGAGACCCTCCAGCAGGCCACTGCTGACCCATATCTCCACAGGAGACACTCAGACACAGTTTTGGATTGGTCTGCATGGGTTGGGTGTGCGTTTTGTGCCCTTCCCAGGTATGATCAGCTCAGGCAACCAGGTGCTTGGTGAGCACACTATCCCAGGTGAGCTGTGCACCTTAATCATCGCCCCAGTCCTGGCTGCTCAGTTTCCCAGGTGTGCCACCAGAGCACCATCTCAGGTGTGCTGTATGTCTCCTCTGGAGAGTTGATCACAGGCTGCAACAGTCTTGGTGGATGTCAACAATCCAGAATTTCAGGAAAACATGATTAGCAGCTGGGAGTCTGCTCACAGTTTGGTGAAAGACGCTGTCTCTGGGGCTAAGATTGTAGCAGCCCCTTGCCTTCCTGCTCTGGCTGTCACAAGGCTGACTCTCTGCCTCTCAGTGGGGAGTGACCAGTATGCAGCCTGCTATTCTTCTTTGGTATTCACTGAATCCTTTGTTCTGTGAGCTGGTCAGGCTGCATATTAGGTTGTTAGGGCCTTTCGCAGGAAAGTTCTCTTTTACACAGTTGTGGTTACACGTGTATTATGTGGGTTTATTTTTATTTATTTAATTTCTCCTGGTTATATTGCCTTCTGAGATTCCAAAACTCACCACAGACCCACTTGTGAGAGGGTTTCCTACTCTGTGGAAACTTCTCCTTCACGACTCCCTCTCCAGGACAGGTCTCTGTCCCTAACTATTTTATCTATCTTTTTGTCTTTTATACTTTGTCCTACCTCCTTTTGAAGAGAATGGGCTGCCTTTATGTGTGTCTGGTGTCCTCTGCCCATGTTCAAAAGTTGATTTGTGGAAGTTGTTCAGCATTCAAATGATCTTTTAAAAAATTTCTGGGAGAGAAAGTGGTCTCTCCATCCTATACCTCCACCATCTTACATCTATTCAAGTCAAGAGCTACCTGGAGTAACAGGCAAATTTAGCCTTAGAGTGCATAAGGAAGCAGGTCAAAGGCTAAGATAATTTTGCCAAGAGAATAAGATGGTCATAGCAAACACCCTCTTCCAAAAACAAAAGAGAAGACTCTACACATGGACATCACCAGATGGTCAATATCGAAATCAGATTGATTATATTCTTTTCAGTCAAAAATGGAGAAGGTCTATACAGTCAGCAAAAACAAGACCAGGATCTGACTGTGGCTCAGATCATAAACTCTTTATTGCCAAATTTGGATGTAAATTGAAAAAAGTAGGGAAGACTACTAGACCATTCAGGTATGACCTAAATCAAATCCCTAAATCAAATCAACGATTATACAGTGGAAATGAAAATAGATTCAAGGGATTAGACATGATCGACAGAGTGCCTGAAGAAATATGGACAGAGGTTCATGACAATGTACAAGAGGCAGGGATCAAGACCATCCCCAAAAAAAGAGAAATGCAAAAATGTTGCATAAGGAGGCTTTACATATAGCTGAGGAAAGAAGAGAAGCTAAAGACAAAGGAGAAAAGTAAAGATATAATCATTTGAATGCAGATTTCCAAAGAATAGCAAAGAGAGATAGCAAAGCCTTCCTCAGTGGTCAATGTAAAGAAATGGAGGAAAACAATAGAATGGGTAAGACTAGAGATATTTCATGAAAAATAGAGTTACCAGGAGAATATGTGGTGCAGAGATGAGTACAATAAATGACAGAAATGGTATGGACCTAACAGAAGCAGAAGATATTAAAAAATGGCAAGAATACACAGAAAAGCTAAACAAAAAAATATCTTCATGACCCAGATAACCATGATGGTATGATCATTCACCTAGAGCCAGACATCCTGGAATGTGAAGTCAAGTGGGCCTTGGGAAGCATCACTATGAACAAAATTAGTGGAGGTGATGGAATTCCAGTTGAGCTATTTCAGATCCTAAAAGATGATGCTGTGAAAGTGCTACACTCAATATGTCAGTAAACCTGGAAAACTCAGTAGTGGCCACAGGATTGGAAAAGGTCAGTTTTCATTCCAATCCCAAAGGAAGGCAATGCCAAAGAATGTTCAAACTTCTGCACAATTGCACTCATCTCACATGCTAGCAAAGTAATGCTTAAAATACTCCAAGCCAGGCTTCAACAATACATGAACCATGAACTTCCAGATGTTCAAGCTGGATTTAGAAAAGGCAGAGGAACAGGAGATCAAATTTCTAACATCCATTGGATTATCAAAAAAGCAAAATAGTTCCAGAAAAATGTCTACTTTTGACTTATTGACTATACCAAAGCCTTTCACTGTGTGGATCACAACAAACAGTGGAAAATTCTTCAAGAGATGGGAATACCAGACCACCTGACCTGTCGCCTGAGAGATCTGTATGCAGGTCAAAAAGCAATAGTTAGAACTGGACATGGAACAACAGATTGGTTCCAAATCAGGAAAGGAGTATGTCAAGGCTGTATATTGCCACCCTGCTTATTTAACTTATATGCAGAGTACATCATATGGAATGCCATGCTGGATGAAGCACAAGCTAGAATCAAGATTGCTGAGAGAAATATCAATAACCTCAGAAATTCAAGTGACATCACCCTCATGGCAGAAAGTGAAGAAGACCCAAAGACCCTCTTGATGAAAGTGAGTGAGGAGAGTGAAAAAGTTGGCTTAAACCTCAACATTCAAGGTTTTTTGTATTTCTGTACAAATTGTGAAATTATTTGTTCTACTTCTCTGAAAAACACCGATGGTAGCTTGATAGGGATCACATTGAATCTGTTGGTTGCTTTGGACAGTATACTCATTTTCACTATATTGATTCTTCTGCTCTATGAACATAGTATATTTTCCCATTTATTTGTGTCTTTGATTTCTTTCATCAGTGCTTTATAGTTTTCTATATATAGGTCTTTTGTTTCTTTAGGTGAATTTATTCCTAAGTGTTTTATTATTGTTGTCGCAATGGAAAATGGAATAGTTTCCTTAATTTCTCTTTCTGGTTTCTCATTGTTATTGTCCAGGAATGCAAGGGATTTCTCTGTATTAATTTTGTATCCTGCAAATTTACTGTTTCATTGATTAACTCTAGTAATTTTCTGTTGGAGTCTTTAGGGGTTTCTATGTAGAGGATCATGTCATTTGCAAACAGTGAGAGTTTTACTTCTTCTTTTCCAATCTGGATTCCTTTTCTTTCTTTCTTTCTTCTTCTTTTTTTTTTTTTTTTTTATGATTGCTATGGCCAATACCTACAAAATTGTGTTAAATAGTCATAAGAGTGTGCACACTTGTTTTGTTCCTGACTTTAGGGGAAATGCTTTCAATATTTAACCATTGAGGATAATGTTTGCTGCGGGTTTATCATATACAGCTTTTATTATATTGAGGTATGTTCCTTCTATGCCTGCTTTCTGCAGGGTTTAAAAAAAATGGAGGTTGAATTTTTTCAGAGGCTTTCTCTGCATCTATTGAGATAATCATATGGCTGTTCTCTTTCAATTTATTAATGTGGTGATCATATTGATTGCCTTGTGAATACTGAAGAATCCTTACATCTCCGGGATAAAGCCCACTTGGTCATAATGTATGATCTTTTTAATATGTTGTTGGATTCTGTTTACTAGAACTTTGTGGAGGATTTTTGCATCTATGTTCATCAGTGATATTGGCCTGTAGTTTTCTTTTTTGTGGCATCTTTTTCTGGTTTCAGTATTAGGGTGATGGTGGCCTCATAGAATGAATATGGCAGTTTACCTTCTTTTGCAATTTTCTGGAAGAGTTTGAGTAGGATAGGTGTGAACTCTTCTCTAAATTTTTGGTAGAATTCACTTGCAAAGCCATCTGGCCCTCAGCTTTTGTTTGTTGGAAGATTGCTTATTACAGTTTCAATTTCCATGCTTGTGATGGGTCTGTTAAGATTTTCTATTTCTTCCTAGTTCAATTTTGGAAGGTTATATTTTTCTAAGAATTTGTCCATTTCTTCCAAGTTGTCCATTTTATTGGAACATAGTTGCTGATAGTAGTCTCTTATGATCTTTTGTATTTCTGTGTTGTCTGTTGTGATTTCTCCATTTTAATTTCTAATTGTGTTGATTTGATTCTTCTCCCTGTTTTTCTTGCTGAGTCTGGGTAATGTTTTGTCTATTTTACTTATTTTCTTAAAAAAACATTTCTTAGTCTTGTTAAATTTTGCTAATACAGCCTCCTTTATTTATTTTTTTCACTTATTTCTGCCCTAATTTTTATGATTTGTTTTCTTCTACTAACCTTGGGGTTCTTCCTTTCTTCTTTTTCTGGTTGTTTTAGGTGTGAACTTAGGTTATTTATTTGATTTTTCTCTGCTATGGCCGGGTATGGGACCAATGCTCCAGTGCCATCCATTTTCAGGGATAGTTAATTCAACAGGTGAGTTTTTACACACTCCTTAGTTGTTTCTGACTTCCATGGCCACCATCCTGCTCAGATAGCCAAAGCAATCTTAAGAAAGAAGAATGCAACTGGAGCAGTCAACCTGCCTGACTTCAGACTATACTCCAAAGCTACAGTCATCAAGACAATATGGTACCAGCACAAAGACAGAAATGCAGATCAATGGAACAAAATAGAAGGCCCAGAGATAAATCCACACAGCTATGGATATCTTATCTTTGACAAAGGAAGCAAGAATATAGAATGGAGGAAAGATAATCTCTTTAACAAATGGTGCTGGGAAAACTGGTCAACCACCTTTAAAAGAATAAAACTAGAACACTTTCTAACACCATCAGTTGTTCAGTTCAGTGGCTTAGTCATGTCCGATTCTTTGTGACCCCATGAATTGCAGCATGCCAGGCCTCCCTGTCCATCACCAACTCCTGAAGTTCACCCAAACTCATGTGTATCGAGTCGGTGATGCCATCCAGCCATCTCATCCTCTGTTGTCCCCTTCTCTTCCTTCCCTTAATCTTTCCCAGCATCAGGGTCTTTTCCAATGAGTCAGCTCTTCAAATCAGTTTGCCAAAATATTGGAGTTTCAGCCTCAGTCCTTCCAATGAACACCCAAGACTGGTCTCCTTTAGGATGGACTGGTTGGATCTCCTTGCAGTCCAAGGGACTCTCAAGAATCTTCTCCGACACCACATTTCAAAAGAATCAATTCTTCATTGATCAGCTTTCTTCACAGGCCAACTCTCACATCCATACATGACTAGATGGACTTTGTTGGCAAAGTAATATCTCTGCTTTTCAATGTGTTGTCTAAGTTGGTCATAACTTTCCTTCCAAGGAGTAAGCGTCATTTAATTTCATAGCTGCAATCACCACCTGCAGTGATTTTGGAGCACCCAAAAATAAAGTCTGACACTGTTTCCCAATCTATTTCCCATGAAGTGATGGGACCAGATGCCATGATCTTAGTTTTGTGAATTTTAAGCTTTAAGTCAACTTTTTCACTCTCCTCTTTCGCTTTCATCAAGAGGCTTTTTAGTTCCTCTTCCCTTTCTGCCATAAGGGTGGTGTCATCTGCATATCTGAGGTTATTGTTATTTCTCCCAGCAATCTTGATTCCAGCTTGTATTTCTTCCAGCCCAGTGTTTCTCATGATGTACTCTGCAAATAAGTTAAATAAGCAGGGTGACAATATACAGCCTTGATGTACTCCTTTTCCTATTTGGAACCAGTCTGTTATAACTCAAAATGGATTAAAGATCTAAATGTAAGAGCAGAAACTATAAAACTCCTACAGGAAAAGATAGAAAAAACACTCTCTGATGTAAATCACAGCAGGATCCTCTATGACCCACCTCCTGGAGTAGTGAAATAAAAGCAAAAATAAACAGATGGGACCTAATTAAACTATAAATATTTTGCACAACAAAGGAAACTATAAGCAAGGTGAAAAGACAGCCTTCAGAATGGGAGAAAGTAATAGCAAATGAAGCAACTGACAAGAATTAATCTCAAAAATATACAAGCAACTCATGCAGCTCAATGCCAAAGAAATAAATGACCCAGTCAAAAAATGGGCCAATGAATTAACAGACGTTTCTCCAAAGAAGACATACAGATGGCTAACAAACACATGAAAAGATGCTCGACATCACTCATTATCAAAGAAATGCAAATCAAAATCACAATGAGGTATCATCTCAAGCTGGTCAGAATGGCTGGTATCAAAATGTCTACAAACAATAAATTCTGGAGAGGGTGTGGAAAAAAGGGAAGCCTCTTACACTGTTGGTGGGAATGCAAACTAGTACAGACACTATAGAGAACAGTTTGGAAATTCTTTAAAAAATTGGAAATAGAACTGACATACAACCCAGCAATCCCACTGCTGAGAATACACATCAAGTAAACGAGAGTTGAAGGAGACAAGTGTATCCTAATGTTCATTGCAGCACTGTTTACAATAGCTAGGACATGGAAGCAACCTAGATGTCCATCACCAGATGAATGGATAAGAAATCTGTGGTATACATACACAATGGAATATTACCCAGCTATTGAAAAGAACATATTTGAATCAGTTCTAATGAGGTGGATGAAACTGGGGCCTATTATACAGAGTGAAGTAAGTCAGAAAGAAAAATACCAATACGATATATTAACTGATGTATATTGAATTTAGAAAGATGCTAATGATGACACTATATGCAAGACAGCAAAAGAGACACAGATATAAAGAGCAGACTCTTGGACTCTTTGTGGGAAAAGGTGAGGTTGACATGATGTGAGAGAACAGCATTGAAGTATGTTTATTACTATATGTGAAATAGATCACCAATCCAAGTTTGATGCATGAAACATGGCACTCAAAGCCAGTGCACTGGAACAACCCTGAGGGATGGTATGGGGAGGGAAGAGGGAGTAGAGTTCAGATGGGAGACACATGTACACCCATGGCTGATTCATGTCAATGTATGGAAAAAAACACCAAAAAATTGTAAAGTTATTAGCCTCCAATTAAAATTGATTGATTAATTAAAAAAAAAAAAAACTCAACATTCAGAAAACAAAGATCATGGCATCTGGTCCCATCACTTCATATCAAATAGATTGGGAAACAATGGAAACAGTGAGAGACTTTATTTAGGGGGCATCAAAATCACTGCATATGATGACTGCAGCCATGAAATTAAAAGATGCTTGCTCCTTGGAAGAAAAGTTATGACCAACCTAGACAGCATATTAAAAACCAAAGACTTTATTTTGCCAACAAAGGTCCATCTAGTCAAAGCTATGATTTCTCCAGTAGTCATTGATGGATATTTGAGTTGGACTGTAAAGAAAGCTGTGTGCCAAATAATTGATGCTTTTGAACTGTGATGTTGGAGAAGACTCTTGTGAGTCTCTTGGAGAGCAAGGAGATCCAACCAGTCCGTCCTAAAGGAGATCAGTCCTGAATATTCATTGGAAGGACTGATGCTGAAGCTGAAACTCCAGTACTTTGGCCACCTGATGCAAAGAACTGACTCATTTGAAAAGACCCTGATGCTGGGAAAGATTAGAGGTGGAAGGAGAAGTGGACGACAGAAGATGAGATGGTTGGATGGCATCACCGATGTGATGTACATGATTTTGAGTAGGTTACAGGAGTTGGTGATAGACAGGGAGGCCTGGTGTGCTGCAGTCCATGGGGTAGCAAAGAGTCAGACACGACTGGTTGACTGAACTGAACTGAACTAGACCCTCTGTAATTAGTGAAATAGTGAATCATGAGAAGACAGAGAAATATAATGTAGTCGTCTTTATTTAATGTTCATATTGTATCAATTTTCCTTAGGAATATTAACTTAATTTTAAAAATTAGCTTACTTTTAAAACACATTATAGATATGAACTTTAATGAATGATTAATCATGATGATAAAATGTTAATCTTTTTTATAAGTAAACAATACATGTTAAAATATATTATCCATTTTGCTCCTGAAGTATGTAGTTAATTGAATAAATTCATCAGGGTTTATTTTTCAGAAAATAGACTATTCATTTGGATTTTATACATGAAATGGATAAAAATGTGTTATGTATGTCAAAACTTCAGAGTAAAATTATTTCTGAAATATCTCTATAGCAACAGTACTCATTTTGAAAACAGACTACATTTAATGTATTGATATGGAACAAAACTTGGAACTATTCATTTTTTGGAAGCTATTTTTTGACATAAATAGTAAGACGTTTCTTTGAATGACTGAAAAGGATTACAGATACAGAGAACAGTTATTAACCAACCAAATCTTAACTATCTTAAAATTAAATTATACAAATATTTGAGTTAATTAGACTTTTATATCTACAGAGCTAAGACTTTTACCAATTATTTAGACATTGTATGCCTAATTAAAATATTTTTTCTAAAACTTTCTTATAAGACACTGCAATGAGTTATACATAATTCTTCATTAAATTATAGAAATAAATTATATGACATTGGGCATATAGCAATATATAGCATATAGCAGTAGCAAAAACTAAATAACTATAATGTTCCATGATACTCTTGTTGCTATAAAATGTCTATGAAATTATAAATATTTGAAAAAATATATAAATAAAAGAAAGACAAAAAATGTCATAACAAGAGTTTTATAATTTGCAAAAGCATATAAAGATTTAATTTAACAGTTTTAAAAGTAATTTTAATTATAATTCAAAGTTTAAAAGTTTTGAAAGCAGGGCTATGGTAAAATATGAAAAAAAAAAAAAAAAAAGGGCAGCCAAAGCAAAGTCAAGTCACAAATGTATAAATCCTTAAACAAATGAAATTAAAAATAAAACTATCAGAATCTTCTTTTTTCAGCTCTATACTGCTCATTGCAAAGGCAGCCAAATTGCTCCAAAGAGCAGTGACATGTAGACTACCCCCTTACTTTGAATGTTACATTGCATTTCACTATCTCTATTCAATTCATTTGCTATTCCTAGTACTTGTGTGTCTTTTTCCTGTAATAAGAACCATCAGTTATCCACTTAATATACAATTCCACCTTTAAGTCATGTCTAACTCAATGCAATTCATAATAATTCTCAGTCTATTGGAAATTTCAGCCCCAACAACAATTACATTCTATGAAGAAGAATGCAATTCCCTCAGGCTCAAGTCCTGAGAAGCCTGAGGCTTCAATACAATGAAGGGTATTTTTTCCCCTCTTTGTATTGTTTCTTGCTAAAATAGCATGCTTGTCAAAGCTGTCTAAATGTGTAGATCGATAGACAGGCATGAAGACTTTCAGTTTGATATGTCACGGAGGTAGACAGCATCACCTGTAGTCACAGTTCACTATCTTGGCAGATTTGGTTTCAGAGGCATCAAAGCTCACTCACCTTTTATTGACACAAACAGGAAAGAAGGAATTTGAGGGTTATTGGAAACATAAGGCCTCAAAAAAGTACACACATATGTGAAAATATTTTTGCCTGCTCTTTATGGGGAATTAATTATCCACTTTCATGAATTTGAAGTCTGTATATGAAGGAAAGGAAAAACTTCACTTGTCACTTATCACAAAGTCAGCAAGACGTTATTAAAAATGACACCCAGTGGTAGAAGAGATTTGCCACAAAAGCTTCATTAAAAATATAGTCTCAATTTATCTAACCCTCCTTTGATTTAAAATGCCTGGCCCCTTTTACCTTATGCTTCAGTGAAGACCTGCATTTATTCAAATGTTTAGTGTATGCCACTTGTGATTCTCAAAGTGTTACCTGTGGATTTTCTGTTTAATCCTTCATGGTAAAGTGTCCTTTCATGCTGAAGTATCCATGTTCTAAAAAGTCTGCAGATAATTCAAATATGCATAAATTTTTGAGAACACAAAAATAGGAGAATTAAAGAATGAACACTATGGCCAAAGCAATATGCTATCTGTATTTCTGTGTGTATTTCTGTTGCCATCCCTAATCAAGAAAAATAAAGATGAAGTTCATTGTCATTCCAGTCCTTGAGGGATCACATTATTACAGGAGAGGTAAAAGGATAAGTAGATTGTAAGATTATGTAAACAATAGGTATACAAAGGAAGGAGTGATAATATCTAGGTATAAGATGACAGAGATTCACCAAGCATGCTATATTTGAACTAATTTTTGGTGACTGATCACCAGTTTGTCAGATGATGACACATGTCAGGAATAAAACAATAGGTATAAAAAAGAGCATAAACTTATCAGTAGGCATGGCACATCAACTGAATAACACATCTTGAAAATGAACAGAAAGTGATCTGCAGGAAAAACAGAACCAGAGGTGTGAGACTGCACACTGCAGCATGGTTTTATCTTTCTGAACTATTCTCTGTTCCCTAAACTGGTGGTATATTTTGTTAAAACTAAAATAAAATTATTTTATTTTTAAAAATAGAGAAATATATAGAGATACATAGATATTTAGATGGAATCAGTGAGTCATAATCTCAAATACCGAATTTTGCCCTCAGTACCTTTCTTTGAAAAATTACTGTTCTTTATATTGGTGCTTACTGGACCTAAAGTTTACCATATATTAACAATGGGTATTAAGAAATGACTTATTTTTATTCATTCAGAGAATCTTTGCTTTTTTAAATTTTACTGACATATAATTTTTATACAACTACTGGACATATTTTATATATTCAATTTGATAAGTTCAAAGATGTGCCTACTCTAGTGAAGCCATCACCACAATCGAGTTATTAAACATACTTATTGTCTTCAAAAGTTTTATCCTATCCCTTTGATTTTGTGTGTGTGAATGTGTGTGTGCTAAGAATTTGTTGTTGTTTAATCGCTAAGTCATGTCAGATTCTTTGTGACACCATGGACCACAGCACACCAGGCTTCCCTGTCCTTCACTCTCTTTCAGAGTTTACTCAAACTCATGCCGGTTGGATTGGTGATGACATCACCAACCATCCAAACATCTCATCCTCTGTCACCCCCTTCTCCTCCTGCTCTCAATCTTTCCCAGCATCAGGGTCTTTCCAATGAGTCAGTTCTTCACATCAGGTGGCCAAAGTATTGGTGTTTCAGCTTCAGCATCAGTCCTTCCAATGAATATTCAGAGTTGATATTCTCTAAGATTGACTGATTTAATCTTCTTGCTGTCCAAGGGATTCTTTTAAGTGTTAAGAATATTTTATGTGAAATCTAGCCTCCTAACAAATTTCTAGGTGTATAATATTGAAATGTTAACTATGTGTACATTGTTCCATGGGCGATCTCTACAATGTATTCATCTTGCATAAATGAAACTTTATATCAATTGAATAAAAACTGCCCATATCCCATTTCTTCCAGCTCCTGGCAAGCAGTTTTACTGTCTGTTTCTATGATTTTCCTCTGAGCTCTTTCATACAAGTAGAATCGTCCTTCTGTGATGGCTGAATTCACTTAGCATAACAACCACCACGTTTATCCGTGTTGTTGCATATGACAGAATTGCTTTCTCTTTTAAGGATGAATGATATTCTATTGTATGTATATACCAAGGTTCTTAATCCATTCATCCTTAGATTGACATTTAATTGTTTGCATCTCTACTATTTTGAATAATGCTGCTATATTCATATGAATATGTAATTAGCACTTCAAGATCCTGATTTCAATTCTTTTGGATATGTACCCAGAAATTGAACTGATGGATAATATGGTAGTTTTACTTTGAATTTTTCCTTTTTAAAAAATTTTATTTATTTTTTAATTTAAGGATACTTGCTTTACATAATTTTCTTTTTTTTCCTTTTATTTATTTATTTATTTATATTTTATTTTTTTTAATTTTATTTTTAAACTTTACATAATTGTATTAGTTTTGCCAAATATCAAAATGAATCCGCCACAGGTATACATGTGTTCCCCATCCTGAACCCTCCTCCCTCCTCCCTCCCCATCCCATCCCTGTCGAACATCAACATGAATCAGCCCTCCCTCCCTCTTCAGCCTCCCTCTCATCTCCCTCCCCATCCCACCCCTCTAGGTTGAAAAAGAGCCCATTTGAGTTCCCTTAGACATAGAGCAAATTCCCATAGGCTATTATTTTACATATGGTAATGCAAGTTTCCACTTTACTCTCTCCATACGTCTCAACTTATCCTTCCCTCTCCCAGTGTCCATAAGTCTATCTCTAGATCTATTTCTTCATTGTTGCCTTGCAAATAAATTCATCAATATCATCATTCGCGATTCCATATGTATACATTAGTATATGGTATTTCTCTTTCTCTTTCTGACTTACTTCACTCTGTATCAGTTCAGTTCAGTTCAGTCACTCAGTTGCGTCTGACTCATTGTAACCCCATGAACCACAGCATGCCAGGCCTCCCTGTCCATCACCAACTCCCAGAGTCCACCCAAACCCATGTCCATCAAGTCGGTGATGCCATCCAACCATCTCATCCTCTGTCGTCCCCATTCTCTTCCTTCCCTTTATCTTTCCCAGCATCAGGGTCTTTTCCAATAGTCAGCTCTTCATATCAGGTGGCCAAAGTATTGGAGTTTCAGCTTCAACATCAGTCCTTCCAATGAACACCCAGGACTGATCTCCTTTAGGATGGACTGGCTGGATCTCCTTGAAGTCCAAGGGACTCTCAAGAGTCTTCTCCAACACCACAGTTCAAAAGCATCAATTCTTCAGTGCTCCGCTTTCTTCACAGTCCAACTCTCACATGACCACAGGAAAAACCATAGCCTTGACTAGACAGACAGACCTTTGTTGACAAAATAATGTCTCTGCTTTTGAATATGCTTTCTAGGTTGGTCATAACTTTCCTTCCAAGGAGTAAGCATCTTTTAATTTCATGGCTGCAATCACCATCTGCAGTAATTTTGGAGCCCCCAAAAAATAAAGTCGGCCTCTGTTTCCACTGTTTCCCCATCTATATGCCATGAAATGATGGGACCGGATGCCATGATCTTAGTTTTCTGAATGTTGAGTTTTCGGCCAACTTTTTCACTCTCCTCTTTCACTTTCCCCTAGAGGCTGTTTAGTTCTTATTCACTTTCTGCAATATGGGTGGTGTCATCTGCATATCTGAGGTTATTGATATTTCTCCTGGCAATCTTGATTCCAGCTTGTGCTTCCTCCAGCCCAGAGTTTCTCATGATGTACTCTGCATATAAGTTACATAAACAGGGTGACAATATAAGCCTTGATGTACTCCTTTTCCTTTTTGGAACCAGTCTGTTGTTCCATGTCCAATTTTAACTGTTTCTTCCTGATCTGAATACAAATTTCTCAACAGGCAGGTCAGGCGATCTGATATTCCCATCTCTTTCAGAATTTTCTACTGTTTATTGTGATCCACACAGTCAAAGGCTTTGGCATAGTCAATAAAGCAGAAATTGATGTTTTACTGGAACTCTCTTCTTTTTCCCATGGGTCAGCAATTGTTGGCAATTTATCTCTGGTTCCTCTGCCTTTTCTAAAACCAGCTTGAACATCTGGAAGTTCATGGTTTATGTATTGCTAAAGCCTGGCTTGGAGAATTTTAAGCATTACTTTACTAACGTGTGAGATGAGTGCAACAGGCTCTAGTTAATTCACCTCAGTAGAACTGACTCAAATGCATTGATTTTAATGTCTGAGTAATAGTCCATTGTGTATATGTACCATAACTTCTTTATCCATCTATTGATGGACATCTAGGTTACTTCCATGTTTTACTTGTTGTAAGTAGAGCTGCAAAGAACACTGAGGTACATGGGTCTTTTTCAATTTTGGTTTCCTTAGAGTATATGCCTAAGAGTGGAATTGCTGGGCCCTATGGTGGTTTTATTCCTACTTTTTAAAGGAATCTCCATACAGTCTTCCAGAGTGACTGGACCAATTTGAATTACCACCAACAGTGAAAGAGTGTTTCCTTACTCCACACACTCTCCAGCATTTATTGTGTAGCCATTTTGAAGATGGCCATTCTGTCCAGTGTGAGGTAATAACTCATTGTAGTTTTGATTTGCATTTCTCAAATAGCAAGCAATGTTGCGCATCTTTTCATATTTTTGTCAGCCGTCTGTATGTCTTCTTTGGAGAAATGTCTGTTTAGGTTTTATCCCAACTTTTGATTGTGTTGTTTGTCTTCCTGGTATTGAATTATATGAGCTGATTGTTAGAACCAGACATGGAACAGTTGGAACTGGACATGGAACAGTGAACTAGTACCAAATTGGGAAAGAGTATATTTTGTCACCTGTTTATTTAACTTATATGCAGAGTACATCATGCAAAATGTTGGGCTGGATGAAGCACAAACTGGAATCAAGATTACCAAGACAAGTATCAATAACTTCAGATAGGCAGATGACACCATCAGGAACTAAAGAGTCTCTTGATGAAAATGAAAGAGAAGAGAGAAAAGGTTGGCCTAAAACTCAACATTCAAAAACCAAAGATCATGGCATCTAGTCCCATCACTTCATAGCAAACAGATGGGGAAACAATGGAAATAGTGGCAGATTTTATTTTCTTGGGCTCCAAAATCAGTGCAGAAAGTGACTGCAGCCATGAAATTAAAAGACACGTGCTCCTTGGAAGGAAAGCTAGGGCCAACATAAACAGAAACATCATTTTGTCACCAAAGTCTGTTTAGTCAAAACTATTGTTTTTCCACTAGTCAAGGATGGATGTGAGAGTTGGACCACACAGAAAGCTGAACACTGGAGAATTGATGCTTTTGAACTATGGTGTTGGAGAAGACTCTTGAGAGTCCCTTGGGCTGCAAGATCAAACCAGTCAATCCTAAAGGAAATCAGTCCTAAATTTTCATTGGAAGGACTGATGCTAAAGCTGAAACTCCAATAATCTGGCCACCTGATGTGAACAACTGACTCATTGGAGAAGGCCCTGGTGCTGGAAAAGATTGACGTCAGGAGAAGGGATATTTGATATTCCTCAAATATAAGGTATACATAGATATGTGGGTTTATCTCTGGGTTTTCTATATTGTTCCTTTGGTATATATTTCTGTCTTTGTGCCTGTACCATACTTTATTGATGACTGTAGCTTTGCAGTATAATCTGAAGTTAGGAAGGCTGATTCCTCCAGCTCCTTTCTTCTTTCTTATGACTGCTTTGGCTATTCAGTGTCTTTTGTATTTCATATTTTCATTACAATCCCAAAGAAAGGCAATGCCAAAGAATGCTCAAACTACCGTGCAATTGAACTCATCTCACATGCTAGTAAAGTAATGCTCAAATTCTCCAAGCCAGGCTTCAACAATACATGAACCGTGAACTTCCTGATGTTCAAGCTGGTTTTAGAAAAGGCAAAGGAACCAGAGATCAAATTGCCAACATCCACTGGATCATGGAAAAAGCAAGAGAGTTCCAGAAAAACATCTATTTCTGCTTTATTGACTATGCCAAAGCCTTTGACTGTGTGGATCACAATAAACTGTGGAAAATTCCGAAAGAGATGGGAATACCAGTCCACCTGACATGCCTCTTGAGAAGTCTGTATGCAGGTCAGGAAGCAACAGTTAGAACTGGACATGGAACAACAGACTGGTTCCAGATAGGAAAAGGAGTATGTCAAGGCTGTATATTGTCACCCTGCTTATTTAACTTATATGCAGAGTACATCATGAGAAACGCTGGACTGGAAGAAACACAAGCTGGAATCAAGATTGCTGGGAGAAATATCAATAACCTCAGATATGCAGATGACACCACCCTTATGGCAGAAAGTGAAGAGGAACTAAAAAGCCTCTTGATGAAAGTGAAAGTGGAGAGTGAAAAAGTTGGCTTAAAGCTCAACATTCAGAAAACGAAGATCATGGCATCCTGTCCCATCACTTCATGGGAAATAGATGGGGAAACAGTGGAAACAGTGTCAGACTTCATTTTTCTGGGCTCCAAAATCACTGCAGATGGTGACTGCAGCCATGAAATTAAAAGACGCTTACTCCTTGGAAGAAAAGTTATGACCAACCTAGATAGCATATTCAAAAGCAGAGACATTACTTTGCCATCAAAGGTTTGTCTAATGGCAAGACATACTTAAAGTGATGAAAGAAAATAACCTACAGCTCAGATTATTGTACCCCGAAAGGATCTCATTCAAATATGAAGGAGAAATAAAAAACTTTACAGAAAAGCAAAAGCTGAGAGAATTCAGCACCGCCAAACCAGCTCTCCAACAAATACTAAAGGATATTCTCTAGACAGGAAACATAAAAACGGTGTATAAATTTGAACCCAAAACAATAAAGTAAATGGCAACGGGAGCATACTTATCAATAATTACCTTAAACGTAAATGGGTTGAATGCCCCAACCAAAAGACAAAGACTGGCTGAATGGATACAAAAACAAGACCCCTACATATGCTGTATACAAGAGATACACCTCAAAACAGGGGACACATACAGACTGAAAGTGAAGGGCTGGAAAAAGATTTTCCATGCAAATAGGGACCAAAAAAAAAGCAGGAGAAGCAATACTCATATCAGATAAAATAGACTTTAAAACAAAGGCTGTGAAAAGAGACAAAGACGGTCACTACATAATGATCAAAGGATCAATCCAAGAAGAAGATATAACAATTATAAATATATATGCACCCAACATGGGAGCACCACAGTATGTAAGACAAATGCTAACAAGTATGAAAGGAGAAATTAACAATAACACAATAATAGTGGGAGACCTTAATACCCCACTCACACCTATGGATAGATCAACTAAACAGAAAGTTAACAAGGAAACACAAACTTTAAATGATATAATAGACCAGTTACACCTAATTGAGATCTATAGGACATTTCATCCCAAAACAATGAATTTCACCTTTTTCTCAAGCTCACATGGAACCTTCTCCAGGATAGATCACATCCTGGGCCATAAATCTAGCCTTGGTAAATTCAAAAAAATTGAAATCATTTCAAGCATCTTTTCTGACCACAATGCAGTAAGATTAGATCTCAATTACAGGAGAAAAACTATTAAAAATTCCAACATATGGAGGCTGAACAACACGCTGCTGAATAACCAACAAATCACAGAAGAAATCAAAAAAGAAATCAGAATATGCACAAAAATGAATGAAAATGAAAACACAACAACCCAAAACCTGTGGGACACTCTAAAAGCAGTCCTAAGGGGAAAGTTCATAGCAATACAGGCATACCTCAAGAAACAAGAAAAACATCAAATAAATAACCTAACTCTACACCTAAAGCAACTAGAAAAGGAAGAAATGAAGAACACCAGGGTTAGTAGAAGGAAAGAAATCTTAAAAATTAGGGCAGAAATAAATGCAAAAGAAACAAAAGAGACCATAACAAAAATCAACAAAGCCAAAAGCTGGTTCTTTGAAAGGATAAATGAAATTGACAAGCCATTAGCCAGACTCATCAAGAAACAAAGGGAGAAAAATCAAATCAATAAAATTAGAAATGAAAATGGAGCGATCACAACAGACAACACAGAAATACAAAGGATCATAAGAGAGTACTATCAACAATTATATGCCAATAAAATGGACAACGTGGAAGAAATGGACAAATTCTTAGAAAAGTACAACTTTCCAAAACTGGACCAGGAAGAAATAGAAAATGTTAACAGACCCATCACAAGCACGGAAATTGAAACTGTAGTAAAAAATCTTCCAGCAAACAAAAGCCCAGGTCCAGATGGCTTCATAGCTGAATTCTACCAAAAATTTAGAGAAGAGCTAACACCTATCCTGCTCAAACTCTTCCAGAAAATTGCAGAGGAAGGTAAACTTCCAAACTCATTCCATGAGACCACCATCACCCTAATACCAAAACCTGACAAAGATCCCACAAAAAAAGAAAACTACAGGCCAATATCACTGATGAACATAGATGTAAAAATCCTTAACAAAATTCTATCAATCAGAATTCCACAACACATTAAAAAGATCATACACCATGACCAAGTGGGCTTTATCCCAGGGATGCAAGGATTCTTCAATATCCGCAAATCAATCAATGTAATACCCCACATTAACAAATTGAAAAATAAAAACCATATGATTATCTCAATAGATGCAGAGAAAGCCTTTGCCAAATTCAATATCCATTTAGATAAAAACTCTCCAGAAGGCAGGAATAAAAGGAACATACCTCAACATAATAAAAGCTATACATGACAAACCCACAGCAAACATTATCCTCAATAGGGAAAAATTGAAATTTCCTCTAAAGTCAGGAACAAGACAATGGTGTCCACTTTCACCACTACTATTCAACATAGTTTTGGAAGTTTTGGCCACAGTAATCAGAACAGAAAAAGAAATAAAAGGAATCCAAATTGGAAAAGAAGAAGTAAAACTCTCACTGTTTGCAGATAACATGATCCTCTACATAGAAAACCCTAAAGAATACAGCAGAAAATTACTAGAGCTAACCAATGATTATAGTAAAGTTGCAGGATATAAAATCAACACACAGAAATCCCTTGCATTCCTATACACTAATAATGAGAAAACAGAAAGATAAATTAAGGAAACAATCCCATTCACCATTGCAATGGAAAGAATAAAATACTTAGGAACATATCTACCTAAAGAAACTAAAGACCTGTATATAGAAAACTATAAAACACTGGTGAAAGAAATCAAAGAGGACACCAATAGATGGAGAAATATATAATGTTCATGGATTGGAAGAATCAATATAGTGAAAATGAATATACTACCAAAGCAATTTATAGATTCAATGCAATCCCTATCAAGCTACCAACAGTATTCTTCACAGAGCTAGATCAAATAATTTCACAATTTGTATGAAAATACAAAAAACCTCGAATAGCCAAAGCTATCTTGAGAAAGAAGAATGGAACTGGAGGAATCAACCTACCTGACTTCAGGCTCTACTACAAAACCACAGTCATCAAGACAGTACGGTACTGGCACAAAGACAGAAATATAGATCAATGGAATAAAATAGAAAGCCCAGAGATAAATCCATGCACATATGGACACCTTATCTTTGACAAAGGAAGCAAGAATACACAATGGATTAAAGACAATCTCTTTAACAAGTGGTGCTGGGAAAACTGGTCAACCACTTGTAAAAGAATGAAACTAGAGCACTTTCTAACACCATACACAAAAATAAACTCAAAATGGATTAAAGATCTAAATGTAAGACCGGAAACTATAAAACTCCTAGAGGAGAACATAGGCAAAACACTCTCCGACATATATCACAGCAGGATCCTCTATGACCCACCTCCCAGAATATTGGAGATAAAAGCAAAAATAAACAAATGGGACCTAATTAAACTTAAAAGCCTCTGCACAACAAAGAAAACTATAAACAAGGTGAAAAGACAGCCTTCAGAATGGGAGAAAATAATAACAAATGAAGCAACTGACAAACAACTAATCTCAAAAATATACAAGCAACTCCTACAGCTCAATTCCAGAAAAATAAATGACCCAATCAAAAAATGGGCCAAAGAACTAAATAGACATTTCTCCAAAGAAGACATACAGATGGCTAACAAACACGTGAAAAGATGCTCAACATCACTCATTATCAGAGAAATGCAAAGCAAAACCACTATGAGGTACCATTTCACGCCAGTCAGAATGGCTGCGATCCAAAAGTCTACAAGCAATAAATGCTGGAGAGGCTGTGAAGAAAAGGGAACCCTCTTACACTGTTGGTGGGAATGCAAACTAGTACAGCCACTATGAAGAACAGTGTGGAGATTCCTTAAAAAACTGGAAATAGAACTGCCTTATGACCCAGCAATCCCACTGCTGGGCATTCACACTGAGGAAACCAGAATTGAAAGAGACATGTGTACCCCAATGTTCATCGCAGCACTGTTTATAATAGCCAGGACATGGAAGCAACCTAGATGTCCATCAGCAGATGAATGGATAAGAAAGCAGTGGTACATATACACAATGGAGTATTACTCAGGCATTAAGAATACATCTGAATCGGTTCTAATGAGGTGGATGAAACTGGAGCCTATTATACAGAGTGAAGTAAGCCAGACAGAAAAACACCAATACAGTATACTAACACATATATATGGAATTTAGAAAGATGGCAACAACAACCCTGTATACAAGACAGCAAAAGAGACACTGATGTATTAAAAAAAAAAAAAAAGGTCCATTTAGTCAAGGCTATGGTTTTTCCTGTGGTCATGTATGGATATGAGAGTTGGACTGTAAGAAGGCTGAGCACCGAAGAATTGATGCTTTTGAACTGTGGTGTTGGAGAAGACTCTTGCGAGTCCCTTGGACTGCAAGGAGATCCAACCAGTCCATTCTGAAGGAGATGAGCCTTGGGATTTCTTTGGAAAGAATGATGCTAAGGCTGAAACTCCAGTACTTTGGCCACCTCATGCAAAGAGTTCACTCATTGGAAAATTCTCTGATGTTGGAAGGGATTGGGGGCAAGAGGAGAAGGGGATGACAGAGGATGAGATGGCTGGATGGCATCACTGACTCGATGGACATGAGTCTCAATGAACTCCGGGAGTTGGTGATGGACAGGGTGGCTTGGCGTGCTGCAATTCATGGGGTCGCAAAGAGTCAGACACGACTGAGCGACTAAACTGAAACTGATGATTTGTGAAATGTTTTGTTCTAGTTCTGTTAAAAATGCCTTTGGAATTTGATAGGGATTGCATTCAATCTGTTGATTGCATTTGGTAATATAGTCATTTTCAAAATATTGATTCTTCCTACCCAGAAACATGGTATATCTTTCCTTCTGTTTATGTCATCTTTAATTTCTTTCATTAGTGTCTTATAATTTTCTGTATATGGTTTTTTGTCTCTTTAGGTAAGTTTATTCCTAAATATATAATTCTTTTTGTTTCAATGGTGAATGGGATTGATTCCTTAATTTCTCTTTCTGATTATTCATTGTTAGTAAATAGGAATTCAATGATTTTGTATATTGGTTTTGTATCCGGCAACTTTGATAAATTCACTGATTAACTCTAGTAATTTTCTGATAGTATCTTTAGGGTTTTTGATATATAGTATCATGTCAATCTGCAAACAGTGAGAGCTTTACTTCTTCTTTTCCAATTGTGATTCCTTTCATTTAATTTTCTTCTCTGATGGTGTAGCTAGGACTTCTAAAACTATGTTGAATAATA